>NC_054071.1:4969253-6169253 GCF_017639655.2 Falco naumanni | reverse complement strand
CATGGGGACCCTCAGGCGCACACGCCTGTCACCGCTGCCTCAGTGCGGGCAGGACATGGCCCAATTAGAGGTGACAGCGAGTGCCCAGAGCCACAGAGCGGCTGTGGTGGGGTCGGGGGACGGGGGATGCGGGGGACATGTGGGCGCCCCTGGGGACGGGGGGGTGGGTGTCGCCCCGCAGGCCCTAGCGGGTCCCTGGTGCTCATTTCTCAGCACTAATTAGTGGGGACGAGGCAGTGGCTGGGCGGCTCGTTAGGGCCAGGGCTGTCTGCTCCAAGCGTGAGGAGAAGCCCGCCGTTAGGGCCGGGTGTGACAGCACCCCAGTCCCCAGCTGACACTGGGGAGCGCCCCGGGCGCCACAACCCACCCGGGCCCTCGGCTGGGCGACAGCGCTGGGGCTGCCGGTGCTCCCCGTGGGCGCCCGGCCCGGCTCGCTGGCCACGGTGGGGACGGGCCAAGGGGGAAAGATGGCGGCCGGGCCAGCGCGGCGGGACTGCGGCCCTCAGCGGGCGCCTCGCGGGGGGCGTGGGCAGGGCGCGAGGGGCCAGCGCCCGTCCGGGCCGGGGGAGGCGGGGCCGTTGGGGCCGTTGGGGCCGCTGGGGCCGTTGGGGCCGCTGGGGCCGTTGGGGCCGTTGGGGCCGTTGGGGAACGGCTCAGCGCAGCGGTGGCACAGCTGGTGCGGCCGGGTGGGCGGAACGCTGCCGTCTGCAGCGCGGGGGGGGCGGGGGGAGAAGGAGGAGGGTGGGGAGAGGGGGGCGGGGGGGCAGGAGGGGGGGAGAGGAGGGAGAAGGAGGAGAGGGGAGGGGGGGGAGGAGAAGGGGGAGGGGGGAGCCCCAGGTTGCTCCCAGCCCTGTCCAGCCGGGCCCCGGACACTGTCAGGGATGGGGCAGCCTCAGCACCCTCCCAGTAAACGGTTTGTTCCTTACATCCCGCCTGAACGTGCCCTCTGACGGTTAAAGGCCGTCGCCCCTCGCCCTGTCACTACAGGCCCTGCTAAAAACTTTCTTGGACTTTCTGATAAGCCCACTTGATACAGGTTGGCAGGCTGCAGCAAGGTCTCCCCAGAGCCTTCTCTGAGCCGAAGGACCCCCGCTCCCCCCAGCTCCCTCGGCCTCTCCCCACAGCAGAGCTGTTCCAGCCCTCGGGAAATTTCTGTGGCCTCCTCTGGAGCCGCTCCAACAGGGCCGTGTCTGCCTTGTGCTGGGGACCCCGAGCTGGACGCAGAGCTCCGTGGAGAAAAGGGTTTGTGGAGCAGGGCTGGGGGAGGCACGGCTGGGCTGGAAAAGCAGGCAAGCAAGAACCGTGTGAAGGTTAACACAGACAAGTACGAAGTCTTAACACTTGGGGTGGGATAACCCAGGCGCCCAGCAGAGGCTGGGGTCCGCGCGGCTGAGGAGCAGCCTCGCCAGGAGGGACCTGGGGATTCTGACAGGTGATGACCTGAACAGGAGTCAGCAGCACACTGTGGCAAGAGCAGGGTGTTTTTAGCTCAGACAGAGGTGATCATCCCGCGCAGAGCTGTGTCCAGCTCCGATCCCCGCAAGCCAGGAAGGATGGGGACGGAGCAGAGAATTTCTGAAGAAGGGCCATGGAGATGATCCGAGGGCTGGAGAGCCTGCCCTAGGAGGAAAGGCTGAATGATCCTGGAGAAGACTTGGGAACAACCTCGTCGGTTTTTGAGTACTTAAAGGGCAGCTGCAGAGGATGGAGGCGCTTGGTCACAAGGAGAAGACAATGGGCAACAGGTATACATTGCACCAGGATAGATTTCATCTCAATATGACAGATGTTTTTTATAGTGAGGACATTCACTGGAACAACCTCCCCAGGGACACAGCAGAGTCCCCATACCTGTAGGTGTTGAAGATGCAACTGGACAGGGTGTGAGATGATCCCATCTGGGCTTCCTTTCCTACAAAAGCTTGGACAGGATGATCTCTCCAGGTCCCTTGCAGCCTAGGCTGTTCTATGGTGCTGGGGGCTGCAATGGTGCTTGGCGCTCCAGGAGATGTGATGTAGAGGATGGTGGTGGGTGTCGGGGTAGAAAATGAGGCTGGGCAGGTGCTTTCCAGGCATTTTGAGGGACAAGGATCACTTGCTCTCTGCTCTCCTGGGGTGGGAACGATGGGAGGAAGTTGGATGGATCCACAGCACAGAGAGCACCTTGATTTTGCCATCCCTTCCCAGCCCGCATCGCTGTGGTGGGCAGAGCTTCGGGAGGATGCTGAGTTTCAGCGCGGGACCTGAGGTGAAACTGACTCGTCGTGGGGTGTGAGCATCTCCCAGGCTGGCAGCTCTGTAAAGCCAGGTCTGAAAGCTCTTTGCCTGACGCTGCAGACCCCTGTGCTGTTCACAGGCTGTCATCAGACGATCGACTTAACAAGCACATCACTTCTGCGAGGCAGGCACTGAGCGGGAGACAACTGCTCTCCTGTCTAATCATGTGCCAGGCTGGGCACTGGAGGATGCTATTCCTGGCTCTCCGGTGTGCTCTGCGAGCCGCTGAAGGCTGCCTCTGTCACCGTGCCCACCTGGCAGGCACGTCTCGTGTCTCTATCTGCATAAAATAACTTCAGGATCTTCAAATGAGAGAACTGTGAAGCACTGAGTGCTGCTAATGGGAAGAAGGGCTGAGGCTCTCTGGATTAGTGTGTCCTGCTCTGAGGGTGGTGTTTCAGAGAGGGTATTAAAAGATGCAGGGGGTGGGTGGTGGAATATGAGGTGAATTACAAGGTCTGAAAGAAGCAACACCTTTTGGGAGACGGGGGAATGGGGCTGCTCGGCTTGTTAAAGGGCAGGTTCAGGGACGATTTGAGCGTCTAAGCAAGCGATAGTTTGGGGACTCATCCTGTCCCTGCTAAATTAGAGAAGCTGAAACACAGAAAACAATTGCGCTGAAGGGTAGTGCAGCTAGTGCGGAGGGTAATTAGCTTTGCCTTGTCTCCGCAAAGCCTGTGAGTGACCCCCACCACAGGGGTTGCTGCAGGAAGCTCTCCGACAAGGAGAGGACATTATGTCACTCCCGTTAACGATCATTTCAACCATCCATCCACCCTTTCTCCTCACAGTGTTTGCCTATGGCGCAACAGGAGCAGGAAAAACCTGCACCATGTTGGGCTCAGAGAAAAGCCCTGGCATCATGTACCTCACCATGGGGGAACTGTACAAAAGGATTGAGGCCAGAAAGGAGGAGAAGATCTGTGAGGTCCTAGTCTCCTACCAGGAGGTACGCGGCAGCTGAGCCCTGTCCCCTCCTGTCTCTGTGTAGGTCGCTGTTGCTAAGATTTGGGGTTGATCCAGACCCTGTAGTGCCACTATCAGGGTACCTGCTGCACTGCCAGTTGTGCCTGGCATCCCCAGGGCAGCCCTAGAGCCCGACTGGAAGCAGGCTTACCCACCCAGCTCGGTAAACTGGTGCTGCTGGTTTCTCCCATCTGGAGTCAGGGAATTCTCTTCCTTGCCATGGTCCCTGTATCAATGAGAACATCCTGGCTGAAAGGGCTTTAGAGGAGCGGTGGCACAGGGACTTGCCAGTAAATCCCTGCCACCAAGCCATCCTCTGCGTTTAGAGTGCTGTCAGCTGTTCTCCGTGCCATGAGGTCCTGGAGGTGACGTTGGAGCCACTGGGTTGTGTGACTCTGGGGGGGTACAAGGCTCCGCTCTCTGTTTGTCAGCAGGGAACCAAACCCTCAGCCTTACATTAAGTTCCCTGCTCCAGGTGTACAATGAACAGATCCATGACCTGCTGGAGCCCAAGGGCCCTCTGGCCATCTGGGAGGATCCCAAGAAAGGAGTTGTGGTTCAGGGTCTGTCCTTCCACCAGGTGGGTATAAGAATGGGCACAAAGCCTGGGCAATGCTGCACCTATACCAGTTCTGAAAGTGGATGTGTGTCCTGGGGTCACAGGCATGAGTGTGTGTGTGAAGATATGGGGGTGCCATCTGCACGGCTCCCGGCTGACAGCAGACGTGACCCCATGCTGAAACAAGGCCTGCAGAGCTGCGGGATGCTGTCAGCCCGAGTTGCCATGGCTGCTTGGTGGCGTGTTGTCTTGGTGCCCGTTTACGGGGTGTGCTGATACCAGCCCTCGACCCGCTCTCTCCCAGCCCATGTCGGCAGAGCAGCTCCTGGAGACGTTGGCTGCTGGCAACAAAACCCGGGTACAGCATCCCACCGATGCCAACGCCGCCTCCTCCCGCTCACACGCCATCCTCCAGGTGAGGGCTGGTGGTTACGATATTGCTTGGGTTTTGTGCTGAAAAGAGGGCTAGGATGCAAGGCTGTGCCAGGACCAGCATTGTGGGGTTCCTGCCCCTGCTGCTGGTGTGCCCCGGGGAAAATCAGAGTGGTTGTGGCCGTGAAAAGTGCTATAGGGCTGGGCAGGCCACTAGCCAGTGCTGCAGCAGGACAGCACATAGTGGTCATGCCGATGGCCACATCCCCCGGACAGCCCTGTACTCCCGGCTTGATGTTACATCTCCCAAGGGCTGAAATTTCACTTTGTGCTTTTGACTTTTGCTGACTTAGCATGTGGGAGCCATACCTAAAACCTGACCCAGAGCAAAGGGGGCTGACTTGCGCATCCCCCCAGATGCTGCAGGCAGGCTGTCACCTCTGCTGTGTCTCCCTTGGTACTGTGTCAGGAATTATGCTCCCCTGGGGGCTCTGTAAATTTGCTCCCTGGTTTCTCAGTGCTCTGCTATATAAAACTTCCAGTTGATTTCAATTCCAGCCAGGCCCTTCCCCAAATTAGCAGGGCTGTCACGGCTGCATGGGGAGACAGAGGGCTCTGACTGTAATTTTAGTCTGAACCTGGTGCCTTGCCCGTTGCTGCTTGCAGGGGTGAAGTCCAGGTGTCTGGATGCTTTTCCAGCCGGCTTCCCAGCTGGGCTTGTCAGTGGGTGCTGGATTCCTGCCTGCTGCAAATCCATTAGCTGTGCTGGAAATCTGCCCTTCCCACTGCCAGCTCTGGCTCCTGGCAGGCAAACTGCAGTCTCATGAGGACACAGGACCAGTCACTGGCCTCCAGCATCTCCATGGCACCTCCAGTCCATGCAGGAGTTGCTCCTGGGGGGCTGAGGGTGTTATAGGGAAGGAAGAGAAGTGTTTGCCTCTCTTGAGAGATCTTTAGGGACGCAGAAGGGGAAGTTATGGAGTGGTACTGCCAGGTGAGTCTCAGTGGCTCTGTTCCTCCTCACCTGCACCAGCTGTGGGAAATGGGCTTGGCACTGAAAGCCCTGGCTGAATGCCTCCCTGGAGGTGCTGCAAGGCTGTGACTGGGGGCTTGCAGCCCCTGTCTGAGGTTTGCTAGCAAAATCCACAATCTAAGTTGGGACTGGGGCTGCCACTGTGCATGAGCCCTTCCCAGGTCGCGACAGAGCTCTGAGTTAGCGTGTTGCCCTTCAGGGACCTGGCCAGCTGTACCCTGCTTAGTCACCACATGTAGGAGATGCTGATTATTTTCTGTAGCTCTGTGACTTCCTGCAAGATCCCTTCTGTGGCTTTGCTACTCATGTCATCACTGAGTTTTTTGGCTTGTCTTCTCAGTGTGCCAGGTTCCTGTTGTCTTCCTGCCTGATCTCACAGCCCACAGGATCCACTTTGCCATCCTGTTATAAACATCAAAACCTTGCCCCGCTGGTGATGCTGCCTCCAGCCAGCAACCACCCCACATGTCTTGTCGAGCTGCAGCCTCACCAACCTCTGTTCTTGCAGATCTGTGTGAAGCAGTGGGATCGCATTTGCGGCCTCACTCAGGATTTTCAAGTGGACAGGATGAGCTTGGTCGACCTGGCAGGCTCAGAGCGATCTTCAGTCACCGACACCAAGGGAAAGTGGCTCTGGGAGGGCACCAACATCAACCGCTCACTGCTGGCCCTCATCAATTTCATCAATGCATTGGCTGATGGAAAGGTAATATTGTTCCTCCTGTGGCCTTGCCAGGCTCTGGCTCTCTGGAATGGGTGAATGTGAGTGGTGTCCTTAAGTGGTGGTCCTGCCAGTGTGGTGGGGACAGCAGCCTGGGCTGGGCTCTGAGAGGTGCTATGGGATGAGTGTGGCTGTTCCCTTGTGGCACAGGATTCAGAGCTGAGTGCCCAAGGGACAAAAGCTGAGCAGACCCTTGATCTCCTGGTACAGAGCAAGAAAACCCACATCCCGTACCGGAACAGCAAGCTCACGCGCTTGCTGAAGGACTCCATTGGTGGCACCTGCCGTACCATCACGATCACCGCTGTGAGTCCCTGCGTGCTGGCTTATGAGGACACCTACAACACACTCAAGTATGCCAGCCGGGCCAGGGACATCAAGCAGTCGGTGAGAATCTCATGTTGTGGTGGTGATCTGTGTGTTTGGGAGCTTCTGGGGATGGGTGGGCAGGAGCCTGGTGCGTAGTGGTGTAGGTTAGTGGGTGCCTTCCTTATCCAGCTTGAGTTTTCCAGCCCTGGGGGTGTTGCTCGGGGCAGAAAGCAGCCGATGAAGCTGCAGACAGCGGGTGCCTGGTCTTCTGCTAAAGCCTCTCAGCCCAGAGCCCAAAATGACTTGTGACTGCAGCAGCATGTCCCTGAGCACAGGTCATGTCCACCGTAGCCACCTTGGGGCTCTCTGGGGACCCTGGAGTGTGGAGGAGGCTGAGTAGCTGCCCTGCTCCAATGTCAGGAGAGGGGTATGTGCTGCCCCAGTGCTGCTTTAACCTCTGCCTCATCCCTGTCTCTGCAGCTGAGGAGCAATGTGCTCAGCATAGACTCCCACATCAGTAAATACGCCGCGACCTGTAAGCAGCTGCAAGCAGAGGTGAGACGCTGGTGGGAGAGCAGGGCTCTGTCTTTAGCTGTGATTTGCTTGGGGTGCAGGCCTCTGAGTTCCTGGGGGTCATGAAACTATCGGAGCAACAGACAGTTCTTCCTTGCAGGTGGCAGACCTGCAGGCAAAGCTTCGTGCCTATAAGGATGCTGCCCGGGAGGCAGAGGACCAGGCACCAGCACCACAGGCTTCCCTCAGCTCAAGCCCAGCAAGGCTGTCCAGGTGAGGCTGGTGGGGAGGAAGGACAGAGCTTGGTGTGACCTCCTGGTGTCCCCTGTGTCAAGGAGCCCACAGGGTTTTCATGGGTTGGTTTATACGGCAGCAGGCCGGCTGGCAACAGCTGGGAGTCACCTGTCCCGTAGAGGAAAAAGGATCCTAGGTCAGGAGCTAGCAGGGCTCATTGGGAGAGCTTTAAACTTGAAGGGGGAAGAGAATAAACCCAAGGTCTTTAGAGATGAGCCTGGGGGCAGTATGCCAGGGCTGGAAGGGAGATAGATAGCCCAGCTGAGGTGCATCTACACTAATGCCTGAAGTGTGGGCAACAAACAGAAGGAGCTGGAAGCCATCGTGCAGTAGGAAGACAGCATAGTCACCGTCACAGAAACGTGGTGGGATGACTTGCACAACTGGAATGCTGCAGTGAACGGCTACAAACCCTTCGGAAGGGACAGGCAGGGAAGCAGCAGGGTAGTCAGGGAGTGTTTGGACTGCCTAGAGCTGAATGATGGTGACAGTAGGGTGGAGTGTTCATGGGTAAGAATTAGAGGGAGGGCCAACAAGGTGGATATCCCGGTGAGAGTCTGTTATAGACCACCTGACCAGGATGAAACAGCAGATGAAATATTCTATAAGCAGCTGGAATTCTCACAATTGCTAGCCCTTATTCTTGCGGGGGACTTCAACTTACTAGATGTCCGCTGGAAACATGTGCTTGGGGATATGGTTTAGTGATGGACTTGGCAGTCCTGGGTTAACAGTTGGACTTGATGATCTCAAAGGTCTTTTCCAACCTAAATGACTCTTCTGGCATCTGTAGGCTGGAGGAAGCTGTCCCAAAAGCAGGCTTGGCCCTGGATGATCAGAGGGAGAGTGATGGAGAGGAGCAGCAGGTGAAAGCTGGATGGCCTGTTAAGCTGCAGCTGGAATTGGAGGAGAAAGTGAGAGAAGGGCTGGGCAGCACAGCAGGGCTTGGCATAATGAACAGGGTCCAGAAGAGGCTGGGGGCGCTCAAATAGCCTTGTAGGGTACACTGGGCATACTGGGAGAGGGTAAGAGCTCAGCCAGTCTCTGGGGTCCTGGCTCAGCACGTGCTAGGCTGTGGATTGCTAGCGAAACCTCTTAACTTCCCAGACAAGAGAGAGTTTGGGGGCTAAACGCGGCTTAAATATGGGCTAATTGTAGTCTCAATAAGTAAGGATTTTTGGCTGATTGCTCCAGGCTCCAGAGGAAATGCTTCCGAGCAACCCACCAGACAGATCTCCAGCTGGAACTGAAGAAACCAAGCTGCCTTTTACAGGGGTTGTCTGGCAGCCAGACAGAGATGTGAGCGTCCTCGTGCCCTCCCCACATGCTGCTGCTTCTTGTTTGCCGGTGGAGGACGGGTTGTGCACCCCTTTGTTCCACGTAGCCATCCTAGGGATGGTCTAGATGGAGATGGGACCAGGTCTTTGCTTGCAGATGACTGCCTACCCTGTAAAATAAGGCATTTGGCTCCTGGGGATCGAATCCCATGGGATAATCTCTTCTGGAAATGCCAGCAATGAAGGTTTCCAGGCATAACAACTGTGTGAGCCTTAAGTGCGTGGTGTTAGTCTTAAAATTACCTCTATGAAGTCTTTCCTCCTGCCTCTGCTCCCCCAGGTCCTGCCCTGGCAGGGCTCCCATGGCACCATCTGCTGATGTATCTGCCACAAGCATCTTGGCAGAATGAACCTCTTTAGAAAGGTCTCTTGAGGGAGGCTGGCCTTGATCTGTGCCTGGATCTCTGTCTGCCTCTAGCCAAGCTAATGAGTGTGTGAAGAGCCCAGCAAAAAGTCTGTGGATGCCATTTTGTCCCCTGTATGTTCACCTGTTGGTTACAACTCACAGCTCAGATTCTCCAGTAAGATTTACAGCTTGCGTATCTCACAGCTTCAAATTTTGCCTCTTTCCCTCTGCTAATGGGCTTTGCCCCACACAAGGAGGTGTCTTGGAGGTGATGCTGATGGTGCTGAGGCTCTGGTGCCACCAGCCCAAGCTCACCTGCTAACTGTTTCTTGGTCTGTCTCGGTCCCAGGCTTGTAGCTGCCATCCTGAGCGTTGCCCGAAAGCAATATTCAGTCTTGAAGGCTGCCAGCCTCCTTACTCCTGACATGGTCTCTGAATTTGAGGAACTGGAGCACCTGTCCATCAAGAGGCTGGTGTAAGCCTGGAGCAAGGCACATCTCTGAACAGATCCACAGAAGTCAGCGCAGCCACCTCAGTCCAGAGGGTGCAGCAGGGCTGTAACGGTGAGGATTTGGATTTGAGGCAGTCAGTGCTGTCCCCTCTCCTTTGTCTCAGTGTGCACTGGGGGAGCTGGTGCAGGGGGACAACTCCCAGCCATGGGTACAGGGCAGGGAGATGAGTTTCTCCTGACGTGGCACCCAGTGGGTTATGCCAGGAGCGGCTCCAGCCTCGCTTTGTAGCACGGCCAGCGTCTCCGGCAGCCCGAGGCACGGCAGGGTCCATGAGCAGCTCTTGTCTCCGGGGAGCTCAGCGTGTGTGTGCAAGTCAGCTTAAATGTGAGTGATATTTCTGCACCAGGAGACCAAAGCAGCAGTTTTGATCCTGATTTTTTTCTCATCTTGTTTACTCCTCTGGTACGTTTGCCCGAATCAGCCTGGCTGTAGCCTCCCAGCTGGGAGCCTGTGTCTGTCCAGAGCTGAGCTCTTCTTCCTCATCCTCAGTACCAATGCACGAACCTGATAGCAAAGCTGTGGGTTCTGCAGACCCCGTTGTCTGGGAACACACCAGCCACTGCCACAGGGCACTGGCTTTGGGACCAGCCTGGTGCCTTTAGGCTGACAGGGTGCAGGATTATTTGTGCTAGCTCTTTTCCTCTGGGTTTAATGTGGTTTGATGGAAACACCCGCTGGCAAATGGCTGCTGTAGGGCTTGCTGGGCAGGTCTCTGTGGAGCTGTGATGGGGGTGCAGAGAGGGATGCCCCAGGGTTTGGAGGTGCCTGGGAGCTGCAGACAGGGAGGTGACTTTTTATCTCTGCTCTTCTAGCTGAGATGTCTTTTGCTGTGCCCAGTACCCCTGTGAGGAGTGCCACCCTACAATGCTTGGAGCAGGTTGCTCCGCTCTCCGGTCCCACACCAATGGCTCCCAGCCCGACGAAGAAGAGGAGGAGGTCTGAGATGAACAGTGCTTCCCAAGTGGGAACTCCCCGCAGCCTCAAAACGCAGACGAAACTCCAGCGGAGATGTGGGAAAGAAGCAGAGACTCCAGGGTGACACCAAGCCCAGGCACCCTCTGCCTCAAAGCAGCAGCCCAGGCACCCCCTGTCTCCCCTGGGTCATCGTGTTGCACCCGCGGAACCTCCCTGCTGACAGCCACCAAAAGATGTGTGCCCCTGATGGTGTCAGCTGCCCAAAGCGGCTGCACCCAGCCTGCCCTGCCTGTCCACAACCCGAATGTGACTTTTGATATCTACGAGGACAGCAGCTCACCTGGCGCAGACAAGCCAGTTGCCTTCAACCCATCTGAGTTCTCTGTTTGGGAGAGCGTCCCGAACATTCTAACCAAGCAGAACAGCGTCTTTGTGCCCAAGTAAGTGCTGCCTTTGTTTTGGTGACCCCTTCTCCATGGTCTTGCTGTTTGAGTGAATCCTTTGTGGATCACTGCAGCTCTGCTGAGAAGGGGGACTGGGCAGAAGACACTGCCTGTCCACAGGCTGAGCCAGTGGGCCAAGCTTGTGTGCGGATTGCTTGCAAGATACAAAAGGCACTCCAAGAAAATCTATTCCTCCTTGTCCTTTTCCCTTTGGACATGGGGATGGTTCTGTTCTGGAGCCCTAAGTGCTTGTTGGGAAGCAGGTGGGGCATCGCTTCTCCTCCCAGAGAGGCTGGAGCCAGGGTTGGGACTGCATAGTGTGGAGTTTTTCAGGTTTTCTCTTAACTGCTCATGTTTTGAAGAGGCTCTGGCTTTTGCAGAGCTGCATGGGTTTGTGACCATCCAAAACCAGCGATCAGCATGCACTTGATAATGCAGGACACCCTTAGGTCTCGGCATCTCCTCCTATAGCTGTAGGAAATCATTCCTATGGAGGGTA
This sequence comes from Falco naumanni, assembly GCF_017639655.2. NCBI lineage: Eukaryota > Metazoa > Chordata > Aves > Falconiformes > Falconidae > Falco > Falco naumanni. The sequence goes on along the minus strand of NC_054071.1, from coordinate 6,158,157 downwards.
AACTGGGTGAGCAGAGGTACCAGGGACTGGCCTGATGACCTCTGGGAGCAGCAGTACCTGGTGGTTGCCACCTACTGCGTGGATCTCCTGAGGATTCATCCCTGTTTGAATAATTTTCCCCAACAGCACTGGGCAGGCTTCCTGTGACTTGTGTTGGCCTGGTTGCTTCTGAGCCTCATGGGAGCAAGTAGTCAGGATCCAGCCCTGGCAGTAACACTCTTTTCCTTGGCTACAGAACCTGCATCCCATTGTCTGTCATCAGGGGTTCCTCCATCCCCAAGCCCTCCTCTGTCTCCAGAGTACCCGCACAGAAGCGAAAGAGAGTGGAGAGGTGAGGCATCCACTAGCACCCTGTGCCCCAGAGCACTCTGTGCTGGCAGCTCCTGCCTGTGCTCCCCTCCGGAGCTCGAGCTCCCATCCCTGCCTGCATTTGCTCCACATCTTCTGTGATATCTTGGGATGATGGGGGGGCTCTGCCCTGAGCCTCGGGGGTTTAAAATGGCCTTTTTCTCTTTCACAGCACTGCTTCCCCCTCCCTGGGTGTGCTCCAGAGCCACATCAGCCAACTTCTGAGCAGCAGCCAGAGATCTCGGCAGCCCTCCCACATCCCTGGTGAGACCTTTTCCCCTCTGCACCTGGCCAGGAGCCTGGGGAGCTCCTCTTTCCGTTGCACAAGGCTGTGGGAGCGATCCCTGCCTCGGGGGAGGCAGCGAAGTGGTGCTGTGCTTGCCTCATTCTAGTTCGGGGGGGGTGTGTGTGGGGTGGGGGGTGTGTGTGTGCAGGTTCCTGGGGATCAGGATGTTTGGTGCTGGTGGAAGATGCTGTTGGAGGTTTGCTGCTTCCTGGCTGCAGCCACAACCGCAGGGGAGGGCAGTGGGTGCTCGGAGAGGGGCAGAAAGGAGGAGGGAGCCGGCAGCACTTAGATCTCTGTCAAGAGGGGACCTGGGTTTGCTGCTTTTACTGAGGAGTTGCCTCATCCACTTCTCTTTCCATCCTCAGAACCTCGTTCGAGTGCCATTGCTTGGAAGGGCAGCAAGGAGACCAGTAAAAAGCCTGTGGCTCTTGGCAGTGCCTGCCCTCGTCCCACCCCCCAGCCAGTGGAGCTCTTATGCTGATGGCTCCACCATCCCGGATCCTTCCCAATGTCCAAACCCTGGTGCCAAGCTTCTTCCTTTCTCTGAGAGCTCTATCTCCTCCTTCCTGCAGCCCCATAATGATCCCCTCCAGCCTTTCTCCTAGCCCTAGTCATCCCCTGCTGCCTCCTGCCCAGGCTCCTGGTTGTGTCCCCCGCCTCGACGCGGCCCCGTGTGTTTTTGCAGCAGATGGATTATTGCTGTTCCCTCTCAGCCCCTCTCAAATCTGTGCTAGGGTGTCGAGTACTAACAGATGGGTGATGCTAAGAAATAACATGTGCTTTTAATAAATCCCTTCATTTCAAACGAGAGGGGCGAGGGGAGATGTGTTCCTCTTGCTTTGCGCCTCCCCCTCCTCTGGGGAGCTGGGGTTGGGTAGTGGCTCCCGTCTGAGCAGGCCTGGAAAAGGCCCTTGCTCCTGGGGGTGGGCTCCATCGTGGCTTTCCCCCCCCATCTCCCATCATCATGGGAGCCCTGCGGATGTGCCTGCCCCCTTTGCTCTGCCTGGATGGGGGTCTGGGCTGCTTGCTTAGTGTCCCGGAGGGCAGGCAAGGGGCCTTGGAGGCTGCCTCCCCTCCTTGCTCCTGCCCCCCCTTGACATTGATGGGGGAAACTTTCTGTGCTGTTTCTCCCCTGCTAAAATTTACCCCATTGCTGCTGCCCCTGCCTCCTTGTGCTCCTGGGATCCTCAGTTCAGCTGCCTGTGAGGTCCTGGGGCAGAGAGCTCCAAGCATCCCTACCTGGGGACCACAGCTGTGCCCTGACCCCCCTGGCCCCCTTTCCTGCCATGCCAGGGCACATCTGGGCGCTGACACACCTGGCTGCCTGCACCAGCTGCTGGTGGCCGTCCCTAGAGGTGACCAAGTGTGGCAGTAGCAGGATAAGGATTGTGGACCCAGCTCTGGGCATGCTGCTGTCCCATAGGGACTGGGGTCATTGGCTCCTTCTGTCCTACTTTCCTGCCTGGCCTTTGCCTTCTCAGAGGCTGGAAGCTTCTAATTAAAACTTCCAGCCTGCTCCCAGTTCGTTTGTCTCATTAAGAGGGGGGAGAGCCCAGCTCTGCCTCCTCGCAGCCGCTGGGAGTGACAGCTTTCCATGCTTTGATCCTGGCTGCGTAGGAGCTGGGAGAAAAATCTCTGGGGAGCGGTGTGGGGGCTTGCCGAGGACCCTGAGGCCCCTGCACTCCTGCTGTGTCTCCCTGCCCTGTGAGACCTGTGCACCCCCAGGGGACTTTAGAAAGCCTGTAGGGATGGAGGTTCCCCTGTCACCGTGGGCTGTCATGGGTCCCCAGGGAGGTCACTGTGCTGGCAGGCTGGGGCTGCCAGGCAGCACATATGGGGTATGTAGGTGCCCCAAACCAGGCGTTTCTGTGAGCAAAACCCCTGCCCCTCACTGGTGACACCGGCCCAGGACAGCTGGAAGGACACGGGGCTGGCTGGAGACAAGGAGCTGTTGGCGATTGGAAGAGGATGTGGCAGCAAGAGGTTGTCCCCCAGCACTGCCCCAGTGCTACCAGTGCCATCGGCATGGCTCCCCAGAGCGGCTCTGGGTCCCCACAGATCGCACCCATGGGCGGCGCAGCTGTTGCCACAACCCTCCCTGTTGGTGGCTCAGCGACGGTGGCCACGGTCCGGGTCCTGGCTGCCTGTCCCTGTCCCGGAGCGGGCGCGGAGCCTTTCCCGGCCACAGGCTGCCACCTAGCTGGCGGCTGGAGAGACCTGTCCCCAGCCACGGGCCTGCAGCATCCCCAGGGACCCCTGTCCCCCAGCTTCCTCCCACCTACCTGCCTCTCAGGGCACGCATCCAGGTGCCACCGTGTGCCCCCTGTGCCCCTGGCCCCCCAAAACACCACTGTCCCTATGTCTAGGCTGTCCCCAAGGCCTGCCCATGCCCCCTTTTTGGCCATGACACTGTGGCTCGGGGCGGGGGGGACGGGACAGGGCTGGTGGTGGCCCTGTGCCCATCACCGCTGCCCCTGGATCCGTCCCCTCTGCTTCCCGGCAGCGCCGTGCCCTGGCACAAAGGGCCCCCGCGGCTGTGCCGGACCGCGCCGGCTCCAGCCCCGCACAAAGCCCCTTTCAGCTGCCCAGGGAAAGCCCCTGGCACCCAGCCTCCACCCAGGAGAGGGTCTCAGCCCTCGCCCACCTCCCCACCATGAGCCATCGAGGAGGGCAAAAGACTCCTCAGCTCGGTGCATGCGTGAGCAGTGACACGGCCACACACATGCAGCTGTGGCAGAATCAGACCCCACCTGGATCTGGGAAGGGGACCTGGTGTCCTGAGTCCCAGCCAGGCTCCAGCAGGAGCCTTTTACAGACCCACTGGTGTGGAAAGGATTTTGGAGGCTTCAGCCACTTAATTAGCAGCCTGCCTTAATTAGCAGCCCGCCTGTGCTGCCAGAACGCCTGCAAAGTGTCTCGGCCCACTGGGGAGATGGGGCTTTGGTGGCTGGTGCTGAGCAGCTTGTAGCGGGGCTTGTCCTGGGGGGGACGTGACACGGGGAACGTGGGCGTGTGCACACGTGTGTGTGCACGTATGTGGCCGTGCCTGTGTAGGCACAGCAGGATGGCCGTGCATGTCGCGTCTACATGGAAGGGTAGACAGGTGTGTGCAGCTCCACGTGTGTGCACACAAGTTCAGGGAAAGCAGTGTGTGTGTGCGTATGTGCACACGTGTATACATGTCTATGTACAAGGGCAGGCATGCGTGTGTGCATTGCATGTGGTGCGCGTGTGTGCAGACAGGCACGGAGGGACAGGCGTGCATGTGTGTGTGTGGACATGGGCAGCCTGTGTGCGCACATACGCATGCACACGAGTGGATGCGCACAGCCATGTGCGTGGCTGCCTCCTGACGGATGCGTGCACAGGGCGGTGGGGTCCCTGCACATGCGGGGATCCATACCAGCAGCATACACAGGGGTGAGTGCCCATGTAAGCATGCGTGTGCGTGTTCACAGGCATGTCAGGGTGTGTGCATATACGTGCAGGTGTATGTGCCAGGGGGGTGGCCGTGCACACGTACACCTGAGCCTGTGCACTGCCTTTCTTCCCTGAGCACCCTGAGAGGCTCCTGGGGCCGGGGGTGTCGTGGGGATGATCCCCAGGGTGCGGAATCCCCTGGACCCGTGCTGCGGGCACCCTACGGCACCCGGCCTTGCTCCCTGCACCCAGGGTGCCCCATGGCATCGCACCCAGCCTCTTGGTGTTTGCTCAGCCTCGCACCCAGCACCCACCCTATGGCTGCCCCGTGGGGTGCCCCTGCAGTGCCCGTCGGGGGGGCAGGCGGTGGGCAGGGGGCCGTGCCGCAGTGCCTGGGCTGGGAGCCAGGGCACATCCACCCCTGCAGGGTGCCACAAAGGCTGGCTTTCATGCCGGCCCTCTGGCTCGCTGGCCAGTGGCCAGTGCCAGGGCGACTGGTGGGGCGGGGGCCCCCGGGGTCTATAAAACCTCCTGGGCAGGCACATCGCACCCACCCCTTCAGCATGGAGAGCCAGCGGCTGTCCTATGGCCGCCGCTTCAGCCCCACCACCCCCATGTACCGGGTGCTCCCCACCAACCCCCCAGCCCGGCTCCGTGCTCCCCACAGCACCCAGGCAGGTGCCCGCATGGGTGCCCGCCTGGGGTCAGGCAAGATGGACTTCTCGCTGGCTGCGGCACTCAACTCAGAGTTCAGAGAGACACGCACCAACGAGAAAGTGGAGATGATGGAGCTCAATGACCGCTTTGCCAGCTACATCGAGAAGGTCCGGCTCCTGGAGCAGCAGAACAAAGTGCTAGTGGTGGAGCTGAACCAGGTGCGGGACCAAGAACCCCCGCGTCTGGCCAACATCTACCAGGAGGAGCTGCGTGACCTGCGGCGCCATGTGGAGCAGTTGGCCACGGCCAAAGCCCGTCTGGAAATTGAGAGAGACAACCTCGCCGAGGACCTCAGCAGCCTCCAGCAGAAGTAAGGCACTGCCCTGCTTGGGGCAGTCCTGGGGACCAAGGTGGCCACCGTGATGATGGGGACCAGGGCGGTGATGGGAACATGGGTGGCAACAGGGACCAGGGTGACCCCCAAGAACAGTGTGAGAGGGTGGTGGGGTGTGTGGGATGGGAACATGCACCAATGCGGCATGGATGCTGGTGGCGTGGGGCTGTGCTGACCCAGGGGGCTCTGTCGGTGGGACTGAGAGTAACGAGTGACAGTGCTGAATGGGCGCCAAAGCCAAGTGAGTAACGGTGTCTCTCCGTGCTGGCGCAGGCTGCAGGACGAGGTGACCCTGCGGCTGGAGGCCGAGAGCAACCTGGCTGCCTACAGGCAGGTGAGGGCAGGGGCCAGATCCTGCGTCTGTCATCCTGCACCCCAAAGGCTCAGCCCCTTGCTCAGCCTCCCTCAGGGATGGGCAGGGATGGGCATGGGCAGACGGGATAGGGATGGGGCAGGGGTGGAGCACGGATCGGTGGGGCAGGGATGGGCATGGATAGATCAGACAGGGATGGGGCAAGGATGGGGCAAAGATGGGCGAGGACAAGACAGGGATGGGCAGGAGCAGGCAGGGAGGGGCTGGGATGTGTTATGGTGAGCAGAATGGGGCAGAGCTGGGCAGAACAAGGCAGAGATGGGCAGGAATGGGCAGGGCCAGGCAGCTCAGGAGGGAGCAGAGCCAGGTGGCCAGCGCTGGGGACTGTCCCTTCTCTCCTGCTGCGGTGACAGGATGTGGATGCTGCTGCCTTGGCTCGCCTGGACCTGGAGCGGCGGGTGGGGACCCTGCAGGATGAGATCACCTTCCTCCGCAAGGTCCACGAGGAGGTAAGCCCACTCGCGTGGGGCCGGGGGGCTCCCAGGGTGCGGGGGGGGGCTGGGCTGATCCCTGGTGTTTCCCCAGGAGCTGCGGGAGCTGCAGGAGCAGCTGGCCCGGCAACGGGTGCACGTGGAGGTGGATGCAAGCAAGCCGGACCTGACAGCCGCCCTGCGTGACATCCGCAGCCAGTACGAGGCCATGGCCACCAGCAACATCCAGGAAACCGAGGAGTGGTACAAGTCCAAGGTGCAGTGGGAGCCGATCACCCAGCGGACGGGTGGCCTGGCTGTCCCCTCCCAGGATATCACCTGCTCGGGGCTGGGGTTGACCACCCCAGCGTTGGGTGGCTCTACTTGTCGGTGGTGCATGGGGTTTGGGATCCCCACTGTCCCTGCTTGTGTCCCGTGTCCTGGTTTGGTCCCCGTGGGGAGCAGGGATGCGTCCCCTGTGAGTTACGTAGGCACAGTTCCTGGGGAGTTGTGTTCACGGTGACACAGCCCATGTGCACCGTCCCACAGGAGCAGGGACATATCCCCTGTGATATCCCAAGGCACCATCCCTCCCACCCACAAAGCAGGGACATGTCCCCAGCAACACCTGCCATCAGGGATGTGTCCCATGTCTGCTGTCCCATCACCTCAAGGGAGCAGGGACATGCCTCCATGACACATGCCATCGGCCACGTGCCTCATGTGCACTGTCCCTTCCACCCACAAGGGCAGGGACACATCCCCAGCACCACGCACCACCCACCGGGGACATGTCCCATGTGTGCTGTGCCTCCCTCCCGTGAAAGCATGGATGTTTACACCACGTGCTACCAGGGTCATGTTCCTCCTGTGGAGCAGAGCAGGGTTGTGTCCCCATGCCAGGTGCCATGGGGACACGTCCCTGCTGGGCGGTCCCATCCCATGGCGCGTGTCCTCCCCCCGCAGTTTGCAGACCTGACGGACGCGGCTGCCCGGCACGCGGAAGCCCTGCGCGCAGCCAAGCAGGAGGCCAACGAGTATCGGCGCCAGCTCCAGGCCCTCACCTGTGACCTGGAGGCTCTGCGGGGCTCGGTAGGCGATGGCCGTGGGGTGCAAGGGGAGACACGTGGCCTCGGGTAGCTGCCACCACCACAGGGCTCCCTGGCACGGTGGCAGGGACCACTACCCATTGCTGGGCCAACGGCTCATCCCCAGGGACAGGAGATGGACGGGCGCTGTGGAGAGCCTGTAGCTCCTGGGAGAAGGTGGTTGTGGAGGGTGTCATGTCCCCTCGTGACCCCCCCAGAATGAGTCCCAGGAGAGGCAGCTGCGGGAGCTGGAGGAGCGCTACGCGCTGGAAACGGCAGGCTACCAGGACACCGTGGTGCGGCTGGAGGAGGACATCCGCAGCCTCAAGGAGGAGATGGCCCGGCACCTACAGGAGTACCAGGATCTGCTCAATGTCAAGCTGGCCCTCGACATTGAGATCGCCACGTACCGCAAGCTGCTGGAGGGCGAGGAGAGCAGGTGATGGCAGAGCGGGGGCTCCATCCTGCCCCTCTCCCCATCCCCAGCCATGCCCAGACCCACGCCCAAGTCCTCGTCGTCCCTCTGGGGCATCCGGCTCAGCTGGAGACCATCCTCCAGCCCTCCTGCCCCAGCCCTGGGCAAAGTGGAGCTGGTGGGCACTGGGCAGCAGGACCCCGTGCTCTTCCCAACGTCCCCTGTTGCTCCTGCAGGATCACCATCCCTGTGCAGAGCTTCTCCAACCTGCAGATCCGAGGTGAGTCTGTGGCTACGTGTGGGGCACGGGGGCAGGATGGTGGCACAAGCAGGGGTGGCCTCTGGGGGCTTCATGGGAGGAGCTTCTGTCTCAGCTGTCCCTGTTCCACGCAGAGGGACTGGGAGGTTTTCCTCTGAATCACAAGGAACCAGGACTCCTGGGTTTTCCCAGGCTGGGGGGAGCAGTGTGTCATGGCTACATCCCCCAGGCTGAGCATGTCCCCAGGGCCAATGACATCCCCCAAACAGACCACATCACCATGTCCCCAGTGCCAACCGCATTCCCAAGGCCAATGACATCCCCAAGGCCAGCTGTACTGCCCAGTGCCAACCGTGTCTCTAAGGAGAACGCCATCCCCAAGCCCAACGGCATCCCAAAGCCACCCACGTCCCCATGGCCAACCACATCTCCAATGCCAAACGTCCCCAGTGCCAGCTGTGTCCCCAGGGCTAATCACATCCCAAAGCCAGCCACGTCCTCAGTGCCAGCCACATCCCCAGCGCCAGCTGCATGCCCAAGGCCAAGTGTGTCCTTGGGGCCAACAGCGTCCCTGAGACTGGTCATGTCCCAAGGGCCACTGTCTCCCATGGTTCAGGGTTTTCCAGCTCAGCCGGTTTCCTTTGGGTGCCTCCACTTGAGCGTGGCTGGAAGGGCTATACCCTGGGCACCGGCTCACCACCATGTCCTGCCCGTGTCCCCTAGAGACCAGCCTGGACACTAAATCCCTGTCAGAAGCCCACCTGAAGAGGAGCATTGTGGTCAAAACCGTGGAGACCAGAGATGGAGAGGTGGGAAGTCCTCATCCATGTAACCTATGCCACCTCCCCTCCACCCCTACCTCCCATGCGGTGTCCCCAAGGAGGTCACTCATTACGCACATGGGGCCCTCCCCGGCCCCAAGAGCAGCCATTGGGCAGGGCACCAATGATCCCAGTGCCCTGAGAGCACGGCATGAGCCAGCTCTGGACCGTGGTGGAGCTGAGCCTGGCAGCTCGTAGAGGAAACCATGCCTGTCCCTGTCCCCAAGCTCATCCCGAGCCCAGGCAGGCTCAGTCGGGGAGGAGAGCCTGACCCCCAGGGTGACAGTTCCTCTCGCTCTGCCTCCAGGTGATCAAGGAGTCCAAGCAGGAGCACAAGGAGGCGGCGTAGGGTGGGGGAGCTGCAGCAGCCACATGCTTGTAGCCATAGCTCCGTAGGTCCTGTCTGATGCTGCAAGGGAGCTGCGTCTGGGCACAGGTCACAGGAGGAGCTGGTGGTCCTTTGGCAGCAAGTATCTCCCTCGCCTCCACGCCTGGCCTCTCCCATGTCACCTCGCGCCCCAGGGACCCCGCTAGCACCCTGTTCAGGACTGGCTGCCAGCAGAGCACCCGTCCGACTGGACACTGCGGGGAGGGGGTACCAGGCAGGGCTGAGCTCCCCTGCCTGGGTGGGACCACAGTCCCACAGCATGGAGGGGCCAGCGGTTCCAGGGTCATGTCCGTGCTCACCCTTGGTCTCCAGCTCACCAATGCCCAGGAAGAGAGTTTGTCCTGTTTCGATCTCCATGCACCAGCTGGAAAAGTCAGTGGTGCCAAGAGCATCTCTCCCTGCATCCCATTTTGCTGCCCTCTCTCTGGTCTGGGAGGCCACCCCAAATCTCCCCAGTGCACCCAGGCCTGGAGCACCCTTCAGTGGGGGGGCTGCAGGGTGCAAGGTACCGGCTGGTGAGGGACATTTCCCTGCCACCAGCATTGGGTGAGCTTAGCCACGAGGCACAAGCAGGATGGAGAGGCAGGGTGCTGTCAGGAAGGTGTTGAAGGGTGATGCAATGGGGACAACGAAGGGTTCCTGGGGACACGGGGGTGTCCGGGCTGGTTTGTGGGGCTGGAGCAGTGGTGGGCACAGCAGGCTGGGTGGCTTCAATGGCTTCTCTTGGCACAGAGTTAAGGGCCATCCTGACCCCCACTTGGTGTCCGCCACCAAGGTGTCCCTGTCGCTGTGGTGGGGAATAACAGTCCCAAGGGGCTTGTGGCGAGGGGTGACCCATGGCCCTGCGCCCGGCCCCTCACCTGGGGGGGGTCCTATGCAGGTGAAAATGGAGAGGAGGGGAGTGCAGAGGAGGAGGGGGAGGGTGTTGGGGCACCCATGGGTGCTCTCACAGCAGGAGGTGCCTCCCGCAATCCAGGAGTGATGGGGAGGACAAACAGAGCCATCTTTGCCCTGCCTGTCCCGCCTGGGCTCACCCTGGGGGCCAGGAGGACGGGGGACCGGGGCTGCCCTGGCCACATTCCCTGCCATGTGTTCAGCCCACACCCATCCCCCACATGGGCATTCAAGATGGGGTTGGAAGAAATCCCTTGTCCCTGGGCTCCACATGGCCCTGACCCCCAGCCTGTCCTCCCGTGCCCCCCCGAACCAGCACATGCCGCCCAGGGCCGTTGCCCAGCCTGGTGCTTGCCCACAGCCCCCCTCCCCACCTTCAATTTAGCTATTGACCATGAGCGAAACCCTTCCTGATGCCACCTAACGCAGCAGCAATGACCCAGCAGCACTTCTCGTACCCTGTAAGCCCTTTGGGATGAGCACACGAGATGCCACCCAGATGCCACCCCTCTCGTCCCCTCTGTGCCCCTCATCCCCTGGCTCAGGTGCTGAGCATGCTTTGCAGCTACCGACTCCAGAGCCATTCCCAGAGGCAGGAGGTGTTGTGGGAGACGCGGGTGCTGCCTGCATTTGGCATGTGGGGTGGGGTGGTGGTGGCCCCGGGGGCTCGGTCCCCTGTGAGCAGCCTCTGGCTGGAGCTCTGCAGCCCACACTGCCACTGAATTAATGCACTAACACCCGCAGCAGCTTCGGATGAGAAATAAAGCTAACGCAAATGCTGTGTTTCCATGGCTGTGCCTGCAATCCGCCGCTCCACAGCCCGTGCCCTGGGTTTTGGGGGATTAGACGGGGTGGTGAGACCCTTTGGGAGCCCAAACTGAGCCCAAAGCCAGGGGACACAAGCTCGGTGCTGTACCCCAAGGCACGGCCAGCGCTTCATGGGTCAGCACCCGTATGGGACTGCAGTGCAAGGAGGTGGGGGCAGGAATAACCGCCCCAGGATGCAGGCTGGGAGGGAGGAGAAGCAGGGATCTTCTCGGGGTTCTTAACCCCTGACTTGGCTCCTGCCCCACACAAACCCAAGCTGCAGCTCCTGGGAAGTTCCTGGGATCAGCTGCGGCTGTCAGGATGGATGGTGGATTTGAAAGCATGCTGAAATCCCCAAGCCACCTCCTTGAAAAAAGGAGATTAGCCCTTGGGGACGTCCTGCACCATGCTGAGGAGCGAGCAAGTGGCCACCTAAACCCTGCAGAGATGCCATCCTCTTTGGAGGACATGCATAATAATTATATAGGCCTAAATACTGGATCACAAGTCTGTGCTGGGTTGGTAAGTTAAAAAAAGCCACCAAAAAAGGGAGAAATTTCTGAAGAAAATCACCAGATTGATTTGAAAAATATTTTTTTCCCCTCAATAGTGAAAAAAAGGTTTAAACCAAAATTTTAAAAAATGGGTTTGCTCCAGCTAAGTAGCTCAAAGGAACACTGAATGTTTTGAAACGTTGGCACTCAAAGTTCTCAGTGATGAAAAAAAGTATAAAAAGAACCAGACAAGAAAAGCAAGATTTAATTGGATTAAAATAGTTTGGTGGGTCTTTTTAGCAGCCTCAGAAAAACAGCTCTAATGAATCACTGATGTGGTTTGAGAACTCAGTAGGGCTTGGCCAGAAGACCTTGCAACAACTCCAAGTGTTCTTTTGAAACAGACTATATCGAGCTTCAAACCCCACAGCAAGCCAGCAGCAGAGCCGGGGGCCAGCTGCGGCGGCGTGGAACCCTCGCCTGTGCCTACCAAGCTGCGCCCACCTGCAGCACAGGGAGCCTTCCCACCAGTCCTCACCATCACGCTCTTGACCCAAAAGGGAGGCTGAACGGGTGCTGGCAGCATTTTGATTTCTAATGGCCAGAATATTAAAAATTTCTACTGGGAGGATGGCCCGAGGTGTAAGAGTGATGTGTGGGGGCTGTGGTGGAGATGCTGTGCTCTGGCAGGGCACCTGAACACCCACCAGCAGCAGCGGCACAGGTGGGCGACGATGAAGATGATGCTGATGAAGGTGTAGCTCATGCCGATGGCCTTGATGGCAAAGATGGTCTCGGGATCAGTGAGTGTCCGCCGGTGCCGGCGCTGGCGGATCACGCTGAGCCGAAAGCCAGCCACCATCTCGCCCTCCCGCCAGCAGAAGTAGGTGCCTCTATCGCTGACCCGGAGTCGCTGGATGTGCAGGTGGTTTCCGTGGTCGATGAAGACCCTCATGCTCTTGTTGACACTGATGAGATAGCGGGGGCGGTAGAGCCTGACAGAGTCCTTGTCCCACGCCACAGCATGCTCAGGCCGGGCTCCGGGGCACATGATGATCAGGTCACTTCCAATGGACTGCTGGTGAAACTGCATGGGGATGCGGGGCAGCCAGGGCTTCTCGCCCAGTTTGGAAATGACATTGGAGATGACCTGCACGCCTTCCTCGGGGACTTCCTTCTTCAGGCAAGGGATCAGGCAGCTCCGGATGGCCACCTCAGGTTTCCGGAGGTGGTCAGGGTGCTGGAAATGTGCGGGGACAGCGCTTGAGCCACAGGATGTGACATTGGGCACAGCGGTGCGGTATCGGGGGTGCAGCTGGGCGCTCCGCACGTAACAGAGTCCGATCCGCCGCTGCTCACCTCTCACCCCACAGCGGTCGCATCTGGTCCAGTCCCAGAAGGTGGTGAAGAGGCTGAAGATCTGACCTGTGTAGTCGTCCTGGACATGCTGGCCTCTGTCCAAAAAAGCCACTGTGACGTGCTTGGTGGGCTGCACATCCACATCATAGCCATAAAAGTAGTCCCCTTTCTTAGTGCCGCACAGGTAGTGTCCCGAGTCCGTCACCTGGGCTCGGAAGACGATGAGGCTGAACATCCGGATACTAAAACGCTTCAGCACGCTGCTGCCCGGGTGGATATGGCCCGAGTCGACCACCATGGTGCCAGCAAAGTCTGTCAGGACAGTGGTTTTGTGGCTGCCCATGTTCTTCTGGAAGTACCAGATGACGGAAGAGACCTCTTCAGGCTTGCAGTTGCAAGGGAGCTCAAAGGTCATGTCAGCCAGGTACGCGGCATTGTCGAACATCAGGAAAGCAGGACAAGCCATCCGCTTGAACACATCTCCTTTCTCTTCAATTGCAAAGGCGTGGAGAACATCTACCAGGCAGAGGAGAAAGGTGGCTCCCAGCAGCCGTGTCCCCATCGCACTGTGTGCTCTCTGCAGTCAGCAGGACTAACCCAGCCTCTGTGTCCTCAGCGGAGAGAGCCAGAACCCACGCTAGCAGCGCCCGTGCTGGGCAGGGACTATGCACACACCAGCTCACTCGCCAGAGACGGGCTCTGCAAACAGTCCCCCAGCCTGTGGCACACGTGGCCGACAGCAGGGATCAACCAGCTGCTGAAATATCCCACCCCAGCCAAACGTCTGCCGGGAGCGCCCTGCTGCACCCCGGGGCAGGCTGTGCCCTAGGATACAGACTCTAGAACCTCTCCTGTCTCCCGGCAGCTCTAGAGTATTGTTGTCCGTGTCCTTGACAACGAGCGGGCAGGTCGTTTGTGCAGCACAGCCGCGGGGGGAAAAGGCAGTGATGGGAAGCGTGGTGGGAATAATAGAACTGCCACCATCTTCTTGAAAGACTCACGTGCAGCAAATGTTAATTATTGCTCTGACCCCCCTAAGTGCAATGAACCCAGAGAAGACCCTCCTTTGATGGCAACTGACCTCCGTAGCCTGGAAGAAGAGGCTTCAAACATGGTATTTGGTTTTACATCCTCCCCACTGGCTTTACAAGGGTCTATGTGCTGAAGCCCCTCCACACAGGTAATGTTTGAGACTCTCCCTCTCTTGAATGATCAAGCAAGGCTTTTTGCTCATATCACCCCACCTGGGCTGATGGTGGAACCAACCCTGGAGGCCTTAAATGCATCTTTCCTAGGGTGAAGGTGATCTATGTGCTCCCTACTGACTCTGGCCAGACCTTCAGCTCAGCTATTGGCACTTGATGAGCAGACACTCAGGTCAGACCGTGACCTGACTGCTTGGGAAACTGATCCCAGCTGGTCTAACTGCCCATCCTCGCATAAGTGTTCACACAACCTCTCCTGTACTTCATTTCTCCTGACTCTTCTCCCCAAACCTTGGGGATTTTGCCTTTCCCCATGTGATGGGGATGCAGCAAGTTGCTCCCATCCTTGTGAGCGCAAGCCCTGATCCTCAGGGCTGCTGAAAGCACTCTGCCTGTTCCCACCAGAGCTGTAACTGTTGTGCTGGGTCTGTCCCTGCATCAACGTCCCCAGTCCTGACCTTGGAGAACTCCAGGATCTTCTTGTTTTGTGTAAGACTTCAGCTCCCAGCTTTCTGCTAGCCCTCAGGCTTTCAGGTGTCAGGCAAAGACAAGAGGAATGGCACCCACAGCAGGTTGCATGGACACAGATGTTCCCAAGATCAGTGCCGCAAAGCCCAACATTCAAGTGCCAGACCTTAGAGATGAAGCTGAAGCCTGCAATTAGGTGGCTCGTGGTTTCTACAGAGAAGGTGGGAGAGGGATGGTTATAACCTGCCAGGGTCACTCTACCTTATGCTCCACTGGATGGCTTTTGGAACAAAATGGACCTGACAGTTGTTCCTGAGCTGGCTTCAAGGCAGTCTGGGCAATGTAACATACAGCAGGCTGCTCAGCTCCGGGATCCTCCCAGACCAGAAGTGCAACGGAGCTTGGTGGGCAGGTGCTGAGCTGTGCCCTGTGAGGGCCTCTCTGGTCTGCAGCCAGAACAGGAGTGCAACTCAATTTAGACACAGTATTAGGCAGCTCTGGAGAGTCTCTTTGTTGGACTGATGCCTGTCAGATCCTTCTAAATTCCAGCTTATGTGGAATTTCGGAAAAATACATAGTGTCCAAGATCACAGGACAACGAGGTGGCAGGATCTCTGAGGTTTACCCTGTGCCCTGCGGTTTGAAGAGGAATAGGAGTTTGCAGAGGATGCCAAGCTGCAGGGTACTGTTGATGTGCTGGGGGTCAGGAGGCTCCGCAGAGGGTGCTGGGCAGGCTGGACCCATGGGCTAAGGCCAAGTGTATGAGGTTCAACAGGGAGAATTACCTGCACCTGGGTCACAACAACCTATGCAACACCACGGGCTTGCAGAAGAGCAGCTGGAAAGCTGCCCAGCAGGGAAGGCCCTGGGGGTGCTGGCTGATGGCCGGCTGAACATGAGCCAGCAGTGTGCCCAGGTGGCCAAGGCGGCCAACAGCGTCCCGGCTTATAGCAGAAACTGTGGCCAGCAGGAGCAGGGCAGTGATCGTCCCCCTGCGCTCAGCACTGGTGTAGCTACACCTCGAATCCTGGGTTCAGTTTTAGGCCCCTCACCTCAAGAGGGATGTAGAGGGGATGGAATGTGTCCAGGGACAGGCACGGAGCCGGGGAAGGGGCCGGGGCACCAGTCTGATGGGGGGCGGCTGGGGGAGCTGGGGGGGTTCGGCCTGGAGAGGAGGGGGCTCAGGGGGGACCCGATCGCTCCCTACAGCTGCCTGGCAGGGGGCTGTAGGCAGGGGGGGGCGGTCTCTGCTCCCAGGTAACAAGGGACAGGACGAGAGGGAGCAGCCTCAGGTTGTGCCAGGGGAGGGTTAGGTTGGGTGTCGGGAAACATTTCTTCACCAAAAGGGTGGCCGAGCACCGGAACCGGCTGCCCAGGGAGGTGGTGGGGACACCATCCCTGCGGGTCTTTAAAAACCACAGAGACGTGGTGCCTGGGGACACGGTTTAGTGATGGACTTGGCTGTGCTGGGTTAACGGTCAGACTTGGAGATCTCACAGGTCTTTTCCAACCTAAATGATTCTATGATTCTATAATAAAATAGCTGGTTGGACCAATCCCAGATACACCACCTTGCACAGCATTTCCACCCCCATCAGCCCATTCTGCCTTCAGTGCCTGCATGGTTAAACACAAAGCGTCATTGATTAGATTCCTAAACCCTCTGAGTGACAATGGACAGAGATGAAAAAGGGAAGGGACTATGTGGGGTTTGGTTTTGTCCTTCAGAACTAGCAGCCAACTTTTTTCTTTCCCTCAGTTGCTCTCCTCATCTAAGAGATTCTCACAACACAGTCCTCTCGGTAATTAACCTTTATTTGTGCAAAACTATAACTCTGGGTGGTCCCAGGTACAGAGAAATGTATTCAATTTATCTGTCCTGCACAGTGATGCCAAAGTCGAGCTCTGAGCCTCTTTTGCACTCTGTTTCTGCACGACCCGGGTACTTCTGCTCCTTCAGTTGGCCTGGTAATGTTTCATCAGATCTATCACCATCCTTTCCTGCTCAGCTTCCTTTTGCAAGCTGGTGTCCGTGAGGTGGGCTTCCCTCTCCGGTTCACAGCCAGCTGGGCTGCTGGGATGGCCAGCAGTCCAGTCATTCCTGGTCATGCTCCACAGCTTCCTAAACAAATCCCTGCTGCTTTCCTTCTCTGACTCGCTCAGAAGATCCACGTTTAACCCGAAGCGCTTGGTGCCCGAAAGGCTCTCTAAGATCTGAAGGATGGCATCTCTGTCTTCATGACAGACGTTCTCTGCCAGCACCATAAGGAATTCACCCAGGAGGCCAAAGCCCAAGTCAGCCTGAAAGATTCTGCCCAAGGCCTTTCCTCCGAGTTCAAGCAAAAACTGGTATTTTTCTTTCCCGCTTTTTAAGCATCTGCGCCAATCTCTGTAAAATTCGGCAGAGGTTCCAGGCAGTTGATCCAGTTCCTGAAGGAAAGAAGAGATACCCAGTTCCTTTTGTTTTGTTCCCATTTGAAGACTTTTATCCCCTGCCCCTGCACGCTCCCCCCCGCCCCCCCCATGGATGGCAGAGATGTTTTTAATACAGGCTTTGATAGCACAAAGGGCTGCATAAAGCTTGTGAGGTGGCAAAACATAAAGACAAAGAAATACCAGGTTCCTCAAGCCCCACAGAAACCAGAGAACTTCAGAGGAAAATAAGGGAAGAAGGGATGAGACGTGAAACCTGGCATGGATGAACACGGACCAGTAGTGGAATAACCCCAGCCCCAACCAGGACCAGACATGCTTCCCAGTCTGGTTCCACCATTACTGCCTGGGAGGGGATCCCCTGGAGATCCAGGGAGTTCACTGAAAACCTCTGCTCCATCTCAAGCACTGTGAGGCAAATCAAAGGAGTGAGGAGATAAAAGGTATGGGAGTAAACCCCAGAAAATATGCAGATGGCCCTAACACAGTGTCTTGTGACATAATGCACTCGTATTGGTCTGTGGCAGAGAGCATGCTCTAAGAGAGCCAAGCTCAATGTGGCATCTCCAGATAAAAGGAAATCCTGTTTTATACAATATGTAATTGAACTGCTGAACTCATTGCTGCTGATTTAACTGATGCACAGACTGAAGGAGGATTAACGTGTTTAGGCTTTTATACAGATAGCGAGAACAAGGCACAGCAACATCAGGCTGTGTCTAAACACAAAATGGAGAAGCCCTGGAGATCAGAGCCCAAGCACTAATGGGATTAGGAACAGAATTTGCTCTGGGGAGATCACTGCTCAGTCCAAGAAAACACAAAGCTGCCTAGAAGGTTGCAAAAAGATCTCATAATAAACAGGCAAATGAAATTTGGTGTCAAAAAAATCCATGGGAAACATCAATTGGAAATATCCCTGGCTACGCATCCAGTGACCAGGACTCTCCAGCCTGGACAGAGTCCACTGGAGGGGGCAGGACAGATGTCACTTACATCACAAATGACCTGGGTAGAAAACGTTTAGTTAGTCGCCCCCAACTGAAGGACTCAGAAGCATCCAGTGAACTCAGCAGGCAGCAGGTTTAAAACAAAACAGTGCTTTTCCACATCATGCATAATTAAACCACAGGGTGAAAAAGAACTGGCTACGTTCACGTTAGTTCTGTGATCTGTGGCTATTAAATGTGATAATCCAGATGCACAACCCTGGCGCTCGGTCTCCAAACTGCAGCCAGCTGGAAGAGTGCAGTCAAGGGAGGGCACTCCTCCCCAAGAATCTGTTACTGCCCACCATCAGAGGCAGGATACTGGGAGCTCAGGCCCGACGCTGTGCAGCTGGTCCTGAGATTCCCACAGGGTTGAAGCAGGCAGTTCTTGAAGCAGCTGATGCAAGCTCTTACCAGATGCAAAGTAGAGGCCTGAGACTGAATCCTGTGATTATCTAAATAAACACCAATGTTCCTGGGGACTTTGAGGGCTTGCTCACATATAGAGATATTTCTGACCAACTCTCGCATTTTAAAATTATGTTCCAGTTATTCTGGAGTAGTTTTTAGATGCCGATAAAGTCCCGGAAGGTGTCTCCCTCACCTGGGGGATTTCCACATTGCTCGCCTGTGGGGCCTTGGTGTGGGCGGCACAGGGATTCCACACCACGTTCCTCCTCTTACCCATCTTGTCCTTTTTCTCCAGGGGCTTCAGGTGTGATGCCAGCACGATGTTCCTGTGGGCAACAAGAAAGGGATGGGACACTTAGCAAGAACAAACACTTGGAGGCTTTGAGCTTCTTCTCTGAGGCAATTTCTATATTTAGGACGTATGTATCATCCAGAGGATGGACAGGCTGCACCAGCAGGCCCATGTGAACCTCATGAACTTCACCAAGGCCAAGCGTAAGGTCCTGCACCTGGGTTGGGGCCATCCTCAATATCAATGCAGGCTCGAGGATGAAGGGACTGAGAGCCCTGGAGAGAAGGACTTGAGGATACTGGTGAATGAAAAATTGGACATAAGTCAGCAATGTGTGCTCACAGCCCAGAAGACCAACCGTATCCCTGGCTCCATAAAAGCCCCCACAGTCAGCAGGTCAAGGGAGGTGATTCTCCCCCTCTGCTCTGCTCTGGTGAGACCCCGCCAGAGCACTGCATCCAGACCCTAAATTCTTACAGCTCCTGGGGACTGCTTCATAGCTGCAGTGTGCTGGGCAGGCACATTTTTGTGGATTCATCTGAATTCAGCATCTTATCGCACTGACATCTGTGACTAACTACAGCAGCCTGGACTCAGTGGCTGACATGGTTCCTCTCATCCTGTGGGATGAATCCCTGTAGTTAGTCCTCTCAGTGATGGGCAGGAGATCTTTGAAGGGGTCCAGCTCTCTGCTTCTGTGCTAGCGTGGGCTACAGGAGAGAAGATGCTGCACCCACAGAGAGAAGCTGCTGTTACCTCCCTCAGATTATCTCTGCTGTTACCAATGCACTGATAAAACAGCTTAAAATCACCCAGGAATTCTTTCATAGGGACCAGCAAGAAGGCTGGGGGAGAAAAAGCCATTTTAAAGTGTTTTCCTGCCTTTCAAGCATCAGATGGCATGACTGAATGCAGGCAGAGATGAAGCCGTGCATGGAATTTGATCTAGTCCCATGTAAGTCTAGCAAGGGGTGGTGAAAGTCCTGGATCCACCTACAGATCCATCTGTGGATGCCAAGGGAGAGGGACTTCCCCATGGACCTTTAGGTGGAACCAGGAGTTTGGTGGGTGTTGGGAGTGCCCTGTGCTGCCTCTGTGGGGAGTCCGTGTCCCAGGCCAAAAAACTGCTGACAAACCCTGCTGGACAAAGCGGCACGAACATGCTGGGCAGGGTGCATGGGGACACACATCACCCTCTTCTTCTGCACCACCACCACCACGGCATGGGGTGTGCAGAGAGGAAAGGGAGGGCAGGATGGGCTGGCATGGCTTGGAGGGTGGGTGCTGCGCCCGGGAATGGGGGAGAGCGCTACCAGAAAGGGCACAGCTGGCCCACAGCTTGGCCACCGTGAGGACCTGCCCTGGCGCTGGCTGTTCCAGGCAGGAACAGCTGAGATCTCAGCCCACACACATCAACCTGATAATTTTGTGGGGCAAATCTTAAAACAAGGCTGAGTTTCTCTCCCATTGGCGCTGTATAGCGTGGGACCGTGGCCTTCTTGGGAATCCTGAAGGCAGTTTTGCTGCCCTGTCAAGCCAGGCTGGCGGTCACTTGGAGCAGAAGGCGCAGGCAATTGGCTCAATCCTCTCTCAGAGCAAGGTTTGAGCTCAAAACCCGCTGGGTGACCTTGTCTCTTGAGAGGTCCCAAAACTGGAGCTCCACAACCCACACGGGAGGCAGGGTCGGCCCCGCAGCAGGAGCGCCCAGCACCGAGCAAAGCTCTGCTGCCGCTGCCGCCCGTTGGGGTAGAGGAGCACCCAGATACGCCCCCACGTCCCGGGGGTCCCCCGATGGACCTGAACTCCTCGTAGGATGGGACGCGCTGGCGCAGGGCCCGCAGCTTGGCCTCGCTCTCCCTCGCCTGCCTCTCGTCGGCTGCCACCGCTGCCTGCAGCTCCCGCTCCAGCGCCCCAGGGCTGAGCGCTCCGTCCGCCTCCATCGCCTCCATGCTGGCCCTGCCGGGCACAGGGACCCCCGCAGGGAGCCGCCAGGAATCCAGCAGCGATCCGGCAGGGACCTGAGGCCTGCGGGGAACAGTGACGCGTGGGACAGGGCCACTCCTGGGTGCACAGGGACCCCACGCGTGTCATGACAGCCCTGCTAGGGCTGGTCTCAGAGACCCTACCCCTGTCACAGCAGTCCTGCCAGGATTGGTCCCGGGGACCCATACTCCTGGTATGACAACGCTACTCTTATCGTGATAGTCCTGACGGGGCAGGCCTTGGGGACTCTACCCCTATTGCGGCAGCCCTGCCGGGCCATGCACACAGATAGCAACTGGGAACCTCGTTCCTATCCCGACAGCCCCGCCGGCTGTCGACACACCTCCGGCCCTCAGTTCATCCCGACAGCCCCGCCGGGTCACGCGCAGCGCCGGCCCTCGGGGCCCCTCACTCTACCGCGCCCGCCCCGCCGCGCCACCCGAGCTCCCGCCGCCGCGCGCGGGCGCCCCTCCCGTCGCCATGGCGACGGGGCAGCGGAGCGAGGCCCCCGTGGGGCTGCCCCGGCCGCGCCTGACAGAACCGGCCCCGCCGCCCCGCGCCGCCCGGCCCGGCCCGCGGCCACCGGCACCCCGCCGAGCCCGGCCTCGGCCCGTCCCGCCCCGGCCGGGCCCTCCCCCGCGGCGGGCGGGGGCGGCGGGCGCGGGGGGCCCTTTGTGGCAGGCGGCGGGGGCAGCTCGGGGGCCTTCCGCAGCCGTGGCGGCGGCGCCGGCGGCGAGGGCAGCGCGGCGGGTGAGCGCGGGGCTGGGAGTAGGCCTGAGGGTAGGCCCGGGGGGGGCGGTGGAGGCGGTGGGCGCTCGGTGGGCAGGCCGGGGCTCTCGGGGCGGTGCAGGGTCCTGGTGAGGGGCGGCCGGGCCCGGGGGTCGCGCACAGGGCAGGTCGGGGGGGAGGGCAGGGCCGGCCCGGGGGCCGCGGTGCAGCGCGGCGCCGGGTGCAGGGTGCATCTCGGGCCGGGGTCCCTCGGGGGGCGTCTCGGGCCGGGGTCCCGGGGGGGGGGCGCCTCGGGACGGGGTCCCCAGGGGCGCCTGGGGCAGGGGTCCCGGGGGGCTGGGAGCAGAGCCTGCACTCTCCGACCCCCTCCCCGCCCCAGTATGGACACCGACCTGTACGACGAGTTTGGGAACTACATCGGGCCAGAGCTGGACTCGGACGATGACGACGACGAGCTGGGCAGAGAGTCCAAAGACCTGGACGAGGTGAGCGGTGGTGGGAGGCACGAGGGGCGCGGGGGCCAGCCTGTAACCCCACGGCAGCAGGGGACACGCACCGCGGTCCTTCACCGCCTGCAGCGATTCCTTTTCAGTGTCGGGCTCTGGGTCCGCAGTGTCCACCACTGTTCAGCGGTGGAATTTGACTCCCGAGGATCAGAGTGGGTTTGGTTTTTAAAGGGTTCAGCAAAAGCTGCTCCCCTGTTCCTGTGATGGAGGGAAAGGCAAAGTTTCTGCTTGAATCATGGTTCAAACTGGAAGCTTCTGTAGCTCAGGCTGTGTTTGGCTTTTTTTTGGTGTTCGGTCAAGTGGAGGATCCTTTTCCACACAGTGAGGCTTTCAGGCCTTTAGTAACGTACAGCAGCGTGGCAGGGAGCTCGGTTTTCCAGTGGTGAAGGTAGAGCAAGAGTTCACAGACACCAGAGTAGGGCAGGGAGGGCAGCATCAGAGGATCGAGGAAGCCCCTTCTAGTCTCCTGTTCCTGCACATCATCTGAAAGTGGTGTCTCTGCGTGGTGTGTTGTGCATGAGCGTGGTTCTCTTGTGTATTTGTGAGAGGCGGGAGTCACTCCCTCTGCAGGCATCTCTGCAAGTCCTTTTGCTGTTAATTTTCAAGGTGCTGTTAATTTTCGGTAGGGAGAGATGTGTGGCTTACAGAGGGCACCTCCGCAAGCTGCTCTGCTGATGAACGTGAGGTGCTGGGGCTGCAGCAGTGGCTCCCAGGCTGGGTTTGTGGCTCACTTTTGCTGTACAACGTCAGAGCTGTACCTTCTGGGATGGTTGGTGTTTGTAAAGCACTTCTGTGCTGGCAGCAGCTAAATGTGAGCGTTGGTTGCAGCTTGAGGATGATGACGACGATGATGATATGGGGGACCATGATGAGGACCACCCTGGGATGGAGGTGGTGCTGCATGAGGATAAGAAATACTATCCCACCGCTGAGGAAGTCTATGGGCCTGAAGTAGAGACAATAGTACAAGAGGAAGACACGCAGCCTCTCACTGGTAAGTGGTGAGGAAGCAGCAGGTTGGGTATGGAGGGAGGAGAAGACTCTTAGTGGCTCCTTGGAAAAGGGAAAATACCATCCCCTTTGTTTCTCCCCATTGGTTTTAATGCCCCCTCCAAATTCCCTCTCAGCCCCAGGACTAGACTCTTTGTCTAGCACTAATCCTAGGCTTGGGGATTGTTACAGATCCCAAACAAATACATCTTTCAAAGAACAGATACTGGAAAGGTACTTAAGGGGAAATGAAAATGCATTTGTCATCTCATTTGATCCTTCTATAATAAACAGAATAGATCTGTTGGAAGGGAGCCACAAGGATCATCTAGTACAACTGCTTTTATAAGAAGCTAAAAGAACCTGTCAGCTTGAAAATTGTGGTTTTGTCTGCAAAAGTCCCTGCTCCCTACGATTGTTTTCTGAGTCTGCTGGGTTCAGGGTCTCTGGTGACAGTGTTTTATTGTTCTTTCTCTTGTTTTCAGAGCCTATTATTAAACCTGTGAAAACAAAAAAATTCTCTCTGATGGAACAGACGTTACCGGTCACTGTCTACGAGATGGAGTAAGTAATATGTAGGGATTTTAAGCTTGTATGTTGGCTCGAGCCATCTGTGCTGTGATTTCCTCACTTTTTGTTGTTTGTAGGCAAAGGTTGGGAGGCAGAGTGGTAGGTACTATGTGGAGGAGGCAGATTTCGGGGGGCATTGGCTTTGTTTCTTAGCAAACAAGTCAGTTCTCAGCAATGGAACTGAGTGCAGCCATTTCCCTGACTTGGTACCAGAAACAAGAAGAAGAAAGTACAAGAGTAACCATTTTACAGCTCATCTTTCCCTCCGCAGTATGTAGAACAGTGCATAATTTTCTGAAATAGAATGTAAATTGTGCTTTGACAGCTAATAAAGAGTTTGATACTCAGAAACTCTAGTGGTGCAGATTTGTTGAAGGCAAGTTTTCTTGACTGGTACAAGAAGTATTTATATGGTCAGTGTGTGGCACACTTCATATTGGGACATTTTGGGTTGATCCCAGTGATGATTGGCCTACTGCTGTCTCTAATTCCTGTCTGCCCTGGAGGAATTTCCAGGGGGAATTGTTACACCACTGGTTGTATGCAAAGTTGTGTGTAGGTCAGCATATTGCTGCAGCTGAGCTGCAGTTCTGCTGCTCTTGATGGTGTCTGCTGGTTGTACCCTGCAAAGCAGCCCCTGAGACACCAGGGTTGGGAGGAAACCTGGAAAAAGGTCCAAACAAATTAAATATTTGACATGTAATATCTTGCACAACTTTGGTAAGGAATAAAAACATTTTCCAGTTAAATCTTACCATCAATGTCTATGTTTTGTCGATGGGTGGAGGGGCTCTGTATCCTTGCGTGTGTAGTGTTCCTGTATGTTGTCTTCTGTTTGAGGATGAACAGATTGAGCTGCGTGAGTGTCTCGTTAGGCTCATCTTTCCATACGCCACTTCATGGCTAGTCAGAGCTTTTTCCAGTTTTTAATAGTTGTCTTCCAAGCGTAGATCCCAGAACCAGGTGCAGGCTGAGTAGCAGTTCCCTGCGTGCCAAACAGACCCCAATGTGAGCAGTCCCTCTGCCTGTCATCAAGGATCCTGTTGTTTTCCGGCAACAAAATTTCACTGGAGTTTATATTCAGTCTGATGGTTACTTGGATGCCCAGGACCTTTTTGGAATGTTGGTGTTTGTTTCTCATAGTTTTGATACAGCCAGATATGATTGAAACAGCCTGCTGGATCTTATTTTTCTAAGCAGTCCATTTTGCTCTTAGTCAACAACCTGTACTCTCCATTGTCTACCGCTTTCCTGATCCTTCTGTCCTCTGCTTGTTCCATCTGTAATGAATTCCTCTTCATCGCGTTTGGTGATGTGAAG
This sequence comes from Falco naumanni, assembly GCF_017639655.2. Classification (NCBI taxonomy): domain Eukaryota; kingdom Metazoa; phylum Chordata; class Aves; order Falconiformes; family Falconidae; genus Falco; species Falco naumanni. The sequence goes on along the minus strand of NC_054071.1, from coordinate 6,133,848 downwards.
GGTTAGGATGGGGCCAAGAGAAATTCCTTGCGGGACATAGCCAGAAATCTGCAAGCTTGGTATTGATTTCCCATTTAGCCTCATTTTAAGACCAATAAGCAAGCTTTTAATCAGTATTACTATTGATTTGTGTGTATTTTAGCTCTTGATCAAAACGTTGTATGTTAAGAAGTCTATTGCATCAATGAAAATGAAGTCTTTTTTAAAAGGAGATTATTTGACAGCACTTATGTTCTGCAGACCCATAGCAACAGATACATCTTTTATAGCCTGCCATTATTTTTTAGGGAGTTGGTAATTTAGGATCTCAATTATATTTTGGCCAGGACCCATGCAGAAGTGGCTGGCCCATCATTATCCAGCTCAGCTGCTAATTCTAAAAAGTTTGAAATTCTATTACTGTTTCCTTGAGTCCCTGGGAACATCGCTGTTTTAAGACCTGAAAATCAGAATTAATGGTCTGTGGAGCCCTGTGGGTACCTTTTAGAACTGTGTGGGGTGCTTGTTATCCAGCTCTGTGATTTACTTGACTGCCTGCCACTATTTGAGTGGAAGTATTTCATCATCTGAGTACATGGATGTGACTTTTGCTCTAATACTGACTAAAGAGAAGAAAAATATTCAATAATATTCCATCGTTGGCAGTTTTACCAGCTCCATATCCTCCCACCCACTGCCATCTGTCTAGGACTCCAACTTGCATCCTCCCCATCTGGAAAGTGGGATTCTTCCTCCGCAGGGCATTGGCAGAATGAAAGTTTGGAGAGGATTCAGGGGGCACCTTGGGTAGAAAGTGTAGCTGAAATGGCACCTACTTTTCTTAGACACAGCAGAAGCCTCCAACAGTCTTTTGTGTTTTTGCTCCTCCAGTTTCCTGGCAGATCTGATGGACAACTCAGAGCTAATTCGAAATGTGACTCTGTGTGGGCACCTTCACCACGGCAAGGTAGTGTGAATATCCAAGGTATATCGGGTAGTAGTAATGATCTGTTTGTTGCTTACTTCTACCATTGCTCTTGACCCTTTACTCTCTGCAGGAGCAGTCTCTTTCTGCTTCTCTTGCTAATGCAGTTATTTGTAGGTTTTCTTTCAGCCACATGGAAATAATACCGTGCCCAACTTTGTATTGCTACTGGAGGGATGGGGTTGTACTGGTATTCATCTGTCTGAATGTAGTCACCTCCTTTCTCTTGTGGTCTGGTATTTTTCAGACTTGTTTTGTTGACTGCCTGATAGAACAGACACACCCAGAAATCCGGAAGCGCTACGACCAGGACGTAAGTGAGCTTTTGGTCTGTTCCTGCCCTGGGGAACATGGGTTGGCTTTTACACTCAGAGGGAGAATGACTGTACGTGGGGAAAATGGGATTTAGTGATTAGAACGTAGGATTGGAACGCCAGAGCTCTGTCCTAATTCTGTCTCTTGTCACTTACTCGCCACCTTAACCATATGTAAAGAGTTATCATGTCCTGCTTCAAAAGTGTTGTTTGATACCAAAATGTGATATATTCTGACTGTTGTTTTGTCTTTGCAGCTTTGCTACACTGATATATTGTTCACAGAGCAAGAGGTGAGTCTTGTAGGATAGGCAGTGATTTTTACCCAGTTGTTTCATGCTTTGCTCACAGTTACTTACTGTAGGCAGTTTCCTTCCTGTTCCATTTTAACATTGTTTTGTGCCTTCATTTTGTTCGTTTTCTTCATCAGTAAAGTGATCTGCTCCTCTTGTTTGCCTCAGTAGGATCCCTGGTCCAACTTTCTTCCATTTCCTGCAACCCTTATCTCCATGTATGATTTTATTTATCTGAGATGGGAACATGTGTAATGTTGAGAATCTATAGCAGAGTTATCCCAGTATGTTGGTAACTTATTTTCTTTGAGAGAAAGAGGTGGAAGGGGTTCGCAGTAGTGGTGGATGAGAAGAAAACCTATGATTTCAAAATAAATAAATTTCTCCTTGGTTTCCTGTGATGGGAACTCTTAGCTGGTGCTCTGACTCTGTGTGGTTGGGTGTGAATGGGAATCTTATTTTGTCCTGCTCGCTAAATATTGTCATGACCAGAACAATCCTATGAAGCACTTTTTTCTTTACATCTTAATGCTCTACTTTATACTCTGTATGATCAAATCTTTCTTACACTTTGAGGTATAACTTGATAGCAGCAGAAGGGCAAAAGCACAGGAAAACACGCTTATTCTGTCACTGGTATTGCATATTATACTTCCTCAGCTGAAATCGGGTATGGATTGTGCAGTGGTGGCTCACCAGTCTGAGCCAGTATAGGTGGGGGAGCTGGGCTGGATACTGCAGTGATCTGAGGTTGTTACTCCTTCCCTGGGAATAACAGGTTGTCCTGTATGGATATTTACTTCTTTCCATCTCTCTGAGTTTTCCTTCATCAACTTTTACATCTTTACATGGTGATCTTTTTTTTTTTTAACTTTTGACTGATGATCTGATTTCCTGTCTTTCAGAGGGGAGTAGGGATCAAGAGCACACCAGTGACAATTGTTCTGCCGGACACCAAGGGAAAGTCTTTTCTCTTCAACATCATTGACACTCCAGGTGATTGTGTAATCCTGAAAATCCTGGTTTGGGCTGCACTTAGCCGAAGGCAACTTGATGTGTGGAGCAGATACATGACCATGTGAATCAAGATTTCTTTCTTTAATAAACCTCTTTGGTCCTCTGGATAGTGCTATTGACAGGAGCAGAGCAGTAAAAGCATGTACAGTGATGGTTAATGAGGGCCTTCAAAGAGCTTTTGTGTTGGATGGTGGTGGGATTGTGTAGCACTGGCTCAGAAAAACAAAGAAAGAATCTGTACCCTCGGACTGATGTGGAAATGTCACTTAGGCGCACTGAAACCCTGGGAAGCTTTCTTTTACAGACAGAAACCCATATTTTGTTTTGTGTTTTTTATAGATGATTTCAGCCTAGTCCTGAGCCTTTAGCTAAGTTCATTCTTCTGAAATCACTTCCAGCAGTAATGACTGTGCAGCTGGCTTTTAGTCAGTCTTGTTTGTGTTTCTGATTAGCTGGCATAATTGAGGGCTAATGAGGCTGAAAATGTGTTTCACCCAAGTGTACAAGCAGCACGTAATGAATTGGATTTTCCAGGTATCACCATGCACAGTGGGGACCATGCTTTTCTCAGATGCTGTTGCCCCACAGTGAGACTCTCAGCAAGTTCCCCCTCAAGCCTCTGACAAGCTCCTGTGGGGGGGAACATAATCACAGATCAACTTGTAAGAAACCAAGGCCAAACTTTAGGAAAGAGGGTCTTGGGACACATCTGTTGAGTTACAGCTCAAGACGAGGGAGGTTAGCGCGCAGGAGGAGACTGGAGGGAGAGGCATCTGTTGTTCTTTGATGAGAAGTAATCTTCCTCCTTTTCCTGAAGTACTTATGCAGAGCTGTGAGAAAAACAGTAACAAATGTGAGGAAAAGTGCCTGTTAAACAAGTTGTGTTTATTCTCAAAAAATAGCATTAAAGCTGAAGCGAATCCTTATACAGAGCTCTGGCAGCCACTCCCGGGTCCCTGTCTGAGGAGGAAGCCGTCTGTGTTCTGCCTTGCTGGATACCTGTGACCAAAACAAGCTGCAGAGCAGAAGGATGGCTTTCCACCCTCTGTGCTGCTGGCATCAGGGCTTACTCTGGTCTCACCACCATTTTGTGCTTTTGAAGGTCACGTCAATTTTTCTGATGAGGTGACAGCTGGCCTTCGTATTTCGGATGGCGTTGTGCTTTTCATTGATGCGGCTGAGGGGGTGAGTGCCAGGTTCTTCTAGGGGTTAAATTCCAAATCTCTTCCTCTGGAGTCTTTGATCTGCCTTAGCTTGAATGCCTGGGATGGATTCAGCCTTGCAGGGTGAAGGGGTTTTGGCGGACAGTTTGGGAAGCGGGAGCGTTTTCCAGCCAAAACAGGGAGGCAATCCTCTGGCTTCTGTGTCCAGGGCTGACATGATGAATGTGACCCTGTAGGCTGATTATCTAACTTGTTTGCATCTCCATCCCCATGATACCTAAAATTGAGCAGGTTATTTATATCAGAGATGTCCAAGGGGTAGGATTCACGGAACTGGGTTGGGCAAGCACCTAATTCTAAATTTCAGGAAGCGTAGCTGACTGCTGCCGGCTGAGCTTAGGCTTTTCTACAGGCTTGCAGCCCTGTGTGTAAGGGTCGCTGCTTTGTCTGTCACGCCCTAGATAGCATTTTATGGAGGCCTTTCGCTAGTGGTGCTTATGCTCGTTATTCCCTGCAGGTAATGCTGAACACGGAGAGGCTGATCAAGCACGCGGTGCAGGAAAGGCTAGCAGTGACCGTGTGCATCAACAAGATAGACCGACTGATCCTGGAGCTGAAATTGCCCCCTACGGATGCTTACTACAAACTCAGACATATCGTAGATGAAGTTAATGGTCTGATCAGGTATCGGTGGTTGGCATGGTGTGTGGTTAGTACTTGCTGTCCCTGTTTCATTGCAGATGCTTCTCTCTCTGAGCCTTGTGTATGCCTAAAACCTAATGAGTTGGTCTCTTGATGTGTTGAATCATAGAAAATGGGGCAGGAAGAACTGCCGCAAATTCATCTCAGCCAGTCTGTTGAATTAGGCAGGATTGGCTCTGCCTGAAAAGCTTCATGGCATCAGCTCTTTCCCACCCCTTCAACCCCCCCGTTAAAAAGTAGGGAGGGGGGACATATGACCAGAGCAGGGAACTTCTGTGCTCCCAGATGTCTCAAATAGACTGAAATTATCCAGGCTATATCTCAAAATTGTCGGTTGAGATCTCACAGCTCCTAAACCTTTGTTACAAAACAAACGGGAGCTCGCTGTCCCAACCCCTGAACAGAGACTAATGATATTGCTATGGTCAGACCTTGCAAGACCCTGCTCAGAGAGGGAAGGGACATCTTCTCCAGCTTCCGCAGTAGCAATGCATTGTTATTGTGGGGGTTCTGCATCCAGGTGACTTCCTTAACAGCATTTTCCTCTTCAAGTTTGTGTGAATTTGCACACGAGCTCACTTGCATGTGTCTCTGTTCAGTTGCTACTGGCATCAAGCAGCTCTCAGCAGGGTAACTTATCCTGTCTAGCATGCTTGTGTACTCATTAAGTGTTTGATTAAATTCTACCCCTACGCTGTTTGCCTTGTAGTATCTTTTCCCTTGCTTGGTTGACCAACTTTGCTGCCTTTATTTAGGGGAAGAAGAATTCTACATGATAAGAAATACAAAGCACTTGTGCTGGTAATGTTTTAGTTTTAGATCTTGAAATACTTCTTTGGACACTAATGCTTTGAAGTTTATAGACATAAAGTGATACTGGCCGTGAAATTCCAATGGCAAGCATGATGCAGCCCGTTTTAAGATGCTATTTGGCAATGCAGAATCCTTGCCTATCACATACTGCTGTTTGGTGTGGGAAGTGGTTTGAAGTGTCTTCCTTAGTTCATAACATTGATTTTATTTTTTTTTTCTTGTCTTAAAAACTGTCTCCTCTCAGCATGTATTCTACCGATGAGAACCTCGTTCTGTCTCCCCTTCTGGGGAACGTGTGTTTCTCCAGTTCACAGTACAGCATCTGCTTCACGCTGGGATCTTTTGCAAAGATTTATGCAGATACATATGGTGAGGATTATCCAGAAGCCTTGTACACTGTAACATCTCATTTCATAACCTTTTTTGTTGAGGCTTTCTATGTCATTCAGCTTCAACTGTCACTGCATGTATATGGCCAGTATACGTGTTCTTGAATTTCTAGGAGTTGAGAGGTACTGCACTTCTGAGACCTGGGCAGTAAAAAGCAAAAGTACAGTTCTAACTTGGTTTTAGCTGGATAGTTTCTTCTGATAGATGCTTCTTGAGTCAGAAGCCAGCATTTTATACATGCCCTTAAGCAGAAAAAACAAATTCTGCCATGGCAGTTGAAGACAAGTGTTTGTGTTGTGCTTTGCTTTCTTACCGCAACAGCTCAGAAGTGAAGCAGTTAAGTTCTGCCTGCCTTCTCACAAAGGTCTCCAGAGTCTGAGACTCAGCTGCAGCCCGGCGCAGGCTTGGCGCACAAGGTTTTGCACTCTTGCCCTCTTTCTTTTTTAAGAAACTGTCTTTTTCTGGCTTTGATTTAATTTTCTGTTCCCCAGGTGCCCACTCAAGGCAATCTGCCACTTGTAAAAGTGGGCCTTTTCCTTGCATTAGCCAGCTGAACGGCCAAGGTTTTTGAAGTTTCACACTGGGGAATTTGGGGTGATCTGTAGGACCCGTGAGCAGGGAAAGAAGGATGTTGTAAAGCAGCTGGCCTAGCTCTTGCAAAGAAGTTAGCCTGAGGGAGGGTGAAGTTGTAGAGGTCAGAGACTGATGTGTCAGGACTATCACGTGTCCTTGTGAGTTTGGAGAAATAAATGAGCTCCCTGGGCATCAAAGCATTAACTCAGTGCCTGCTAGGGTGATACCCTTTCTTTGGGGGACTGATAAAGATGCAGGCACCGTCGGCAGGAGATACCATCCATGCGGGGCAGACACGAGCTAAACGGGCACTTGCAGTCAGTGCTATTCGGTTGTGGCCACTGGGGATTTTATGTGCAGCCGCTAATAAAAGTCAGCTCAACTACCATGAGGTATAGTAGTTTAACTGTCAAAACTGCAGCCACCATGAAATTTCTTATGCTTGTACATCTGCCCACAGCAAAAGCTTGTTTGGAAACTGCTGTAAATTATCACCGCTGTCTTATTATTTGTAAATCCACCATGACAGCCAAGCACTACACTTTTCCTTCAGCGCTTGGGTATTTGTCTATGCACTTGGTGCATTAGCTGAAACAGAGAAAAGAACCTGGAGATGTTCAACAAGGCAGAAAATGCCTGTGATAAGCCTGCGGGGCAGATGGGGTGTAAGCCATCCCAGCACCTTGGCATTACAGTGTCAGGTTGCAGCTTTAACAAACGAAGCAGATGTAACTGGGTTCCTGCAGCGCAGTGTCTGGCAGGCCAGCTCTTCTCAGTGCTAACCTTGTGTGTAATTGAGAGAGTTGAAATGCTCCTGAGAAGCAAGTCTGTGAACCCACGGTGTACCTGGGCTGCTGGTGTCATCCTCAGTGGATTGTTTTATGCCTGGTCTCCCCAGGCCGGGGCTTAATCATTTATTCAGAATTGCTCACCGGCATCAGTCCACAAAATCCTGTCCTCAGGGTTATTTTAAAAGCCAAAACCCAGAGATTTCCAAGATGAAATACAGTGACATCTGAGAGACTTTTGTCATTTGCTTTTTCCTTTTAGGCGATATCAATTATCAGGAGTTTGCAAAGCGGCTTTGGGGTGACATCTACTTCAACCCGAAGACGTAAGAAGCCTGCTTAAACATCTGTTAGTTTATTGCTGGGTCTGTCCCTCCTTTCCCTGTAAAACATGAACTAGGTGACCACCCGAGGTCTGTTTCAACCTGAGCTGTCCTATGATCCTGTGGTGGAGTAGTGTCTGGGAAGGGTTGAGTCAGGCCTCTTGCTTGGTGTGAATCCATGGGAGCAGAGCACCTCCTCTGGCTTTTGTTTGGAGTAAGGAGGGCTCTTGTGTCCCTGACAGCTTCCTAGGAGGACTGGGAGGGAGAAGCTAACCTGGGAAGAGCAGAGGCTGTGTTTGCATAGGGGTTCTTGCAGGGTGCTTGCTCCTCATGTCTCTTTGTTGGTCTCCCAACAGCCGCAAGTTCACTAAAAAGGCCCCGACGAGCAGTTCCCAGCGCAGTTTTGTGGAGTTCATTCTGGAGCCCCTGTACAAGATCTTGGCTCAGGTAGATGGTGGTTCATTCTCTTTCCCATAGTTCCAGATTGCAGCAGCCGAGGGCAGAGCACTGGGTGGTGGTGTGTCTGGTGCCTGTGGGACTCACCTGTCCTGTGCTTGGGGTGGTCTTTACAGATGGAGTTTGGGGGTGCAGAGCAGCAGTGAACAACTCCTTAACAGTTGCTCCCTGCAAACGTAACCCTATATTTGCACAGTTAATAGAGCTGCCTTTGCTCTTTCTAGTATGCTTTAATATCAGCCAAGTGATAATTTGAACCAGCCAACCAGTTCTCGTGTGAGCTCCAAAGCAGAGCAGATCAAGAGCCTTGGGGGTGGGGGTGATGGCTGGTGGGTGAAGCTGCACCTGGGAGTTACTGGCTTTGATCCCCACAGCAAAGCTGAGAGTGGCGCTTGTTGTCTTGCAGGTGGTGGGGGACGTGGACACAACCCTACCCAGGACTCTGGATGAACTTGGCATCCACCTGACCAAAGAGGAATTGAAATTGAACATCCGACCCCTCCTGCGGCTTGTCTGCAAGAAGTTCTTTGGGGAATTCACAGGTAAATGCTGTTTGTCTTCCCCTGCACAATCTTCCCAATACCCTAGTCTCACGCCAGCAGAGTTAAGGGCTGTATTACAGCCATGTAATGCAAATCCCTTCTCAGCTTTCCAAATATAAAATACTAAACCATTTTTCCAAAGGACAGCTTGAGACACTGCTCGCGTCTTCCCCATTGCTGTGGGTGCACTGCAGTCAGAACGGCTTTGCCTTGTTGTTGTTGGAGTCCATTTCTTTTCTCTGTGCTGCTTAGTCCTGTTCTCATGAATTATTACTTTTCCAGGCTTTGTGGACATGTGTGTGCAGCATATCCCCTCCCCGAAGGTGGGAGCCAAGACAAAAATCGAGCATACCTACACTGGTGGTGTCGACTCTGATCTAGGGGAGGCCATGAGTGAATGTGACCCTGATGTAAGCAAACTCTTCTGCTTTGCTCTTGAGTGTCCAAAAGCGTGGCAAATATGCTCTCCTTTCACTGCATTGACAGGGCAGCTGCCTCCTAGACAGCCATCTGCACAGATCTGACTTCCAGCATTTTGAAACCTCTCATCCGATACTGAAACAAATCTCTTCACTCTGAGAAACTTTAGCTGCCTGCCAGGGCAGCCCTTGAGAGAGAGAATTGTTTGACAGTGTTCGGAGAAGAACAGGACTAGGTCAGGACTTCAGAGCACGTGGGAACTGCAGGGTGATTTTGTGTCCTTCTGCTGCCTTTTTGTCCCTTTTCCTTGCAGTTTGATTCTCTCTCCAAACTCTGAGAAAACTGATTTGAACTGTACTGATAAAAATAACCGTACATCAGTTAGTCAGCACCTTTCATATCAAAGCCTTGCAAAAATCTTCCTCCTCAAACAGTTTGTACTGAGCTGTCATTCGGAGTTGTCTAGAGACACCAATGCCAGCCAGCAGCTTAGTGAGGAATTTGCCTGTGACTTTTGCTCTAATGTCTGGAGAGAAAAAAAATCTCTTACTTTAATGAGTTCTGAGTACTCACGTAAAACTATACAGTGGTGACTGTCACCAGATCGCCAGTTATGGGGTGACCTTATGGGACTGAAAGCTGTGGTCTGTGAGGCTCGGGTGCTCTGCCCTGAGCTGGTTTGCAGGCCAGCAGATGACGTTTCTTCTCATGGCCTTGTCCTGAGTGCTATTTACTGTTCTGCAGGAGGAGGGAGGAGAGCTGCAGAAAAGTCCAAGGTCATTCCAGGGGTTTCCATACAGGGCAAGGAGTAGTAAGGCTTCCAGTGGAAGAAAATTAAGGACGTGGCGAATCAAAAGAAGTATTTCTAAATTCCAGCCTGTTAATCGCTTTGTATCCAAGAGTCCTACCAGCTCTGTGTCTGTCTTGACTGTATTTTGAGGGGCTCATTTCTCTCTCTCTCTCTTACGGGAAGGGTCCGCTGATGTGTCACACAACAAAAATGTACAGCACAGACGATGGTGTTCAGTTCCATGCCTTTGGCAGAGTGCTCAGTGGTACCATCCATGCTGGGCAGCCTGTGAAGGTCCTTGGAGAAAACTATACCTTGGAAGATGAGGAGGATTCCCAGATCTGCACCGTTGGACGCCTCTGGATCTCGGTTGCAAGGTATGAAAGGCCCTGGCCATATGCTCATTTGGGAGAGAAGTCACCGGGAGTCATTGCTGCCAGGGACAGGGTGGGGGATGGCTCTGCGAGGGACCCGAGGCTGGCAGTGGCAAGTGCTGCAGTGTTGCTCTCCTGCCTTTTAGGTATCACATAGAGGTAAACCGGGTTCCTGCTGGCAACTGGGTGCTGATTGAGGGAGTGGACCAGCCCATAGTGAAGACTGCAACGGTCACGGAGCCTCGGGGCAATGAAGAGGTACTGTGCCTAGCTGGTATCACTCAGCCTTACAGGGAGTCAAGGTGGTGGAGCACATCCCAGAAGCTCCAGTGGTGAGGTTAAAAAACCTGCTGGCTGAGGTGCCAGGGCAGCAGAGCCACTAAGGGAAAGAGAACACCTTCAAACACGGGGTCTGACTCCAGCAGCCATCTGATGATGCAGAGTTTCAGCTCTTTGTCCTTATCTGGTTTCAGGCTCAGATCTTCCGTCCTCTGAAGTTCAACACCACATCTGTTATCAAAATAGCTGTAGAGCCAGTCAACCCCTCAGAGCTCCCCAAAATGTTGGATGGTCTCCGCAAAGTCAACAAGAGTTACCCCTCACTTACTACTAAGGTATTTCTGGTGTATGTGTGGCTGTTTTCAGCTCATGCTGTGGGCTGCCTCATAGGCTTACCTTGAATATTTTTTTACTGTAGGTTGTTTTGTGTGTTGTGGGTTTTTTCCATGCTGTTGCAGTTATCTCATAAATCATGTGGAAATAGCAGAAAACTGTCCATCCAGTAGGAAAGTACACACCTTGCTGTGCCAGGGAAGCAGCTTTCTGCAGAGCACGTCAGCACTTTCTGCTAGAAAAGGCTGTGGGCGATTTCCTTGGGGTGCTCTGATCCCAACCAGTTTATTTAAAGCTGATGCTTCCTCAGGCTTGTGTAGGAGCCTGGAAGGCGAGGGCCCGTGAGCAGCAATGCTGTCGGTTGAACGCCTCTCGTACCTTTCAGGTGGAAGAGTCTGGGGAGCATGTGATCCTGGGGACGGGGGAGCTCTACCTGGACTGTGTGATGCACGATCTACGGAAGATGTATTCAGAGATTGATATCAAGGTGAGGAAATGACAGAGGGATTTTCTCAGCTGGGAAGGGGGTTTTGTCTCCCTGTCTCAGAAGGATGGGAAGCTAAACCTAGCAGAACATAGAGCATGGATTTTGTCACGTTCCTTTAAAAGGGGGGGAGCGGAAAAAGGGTTGTTGGATGCAAAAGTAACTCTTCCAGCCTGACTCTGTCACAACTGAGAGAGTGAAAACTGGCTTAGAGAGGAGCGTACGACCACGTTCCAGCCTTTTCCTGTACTTCAGCCATTGCCTGGCTAGCATCAAATAAATACAGCAGAACTTTTCATACCTGGAATTAGGTTTAAATGTTCCTGTCTCGTTTGAATGAAGGAATTACTAAAGCTGCCTGTGCAGGCCTCAGTGATTCACACCCAGTGCTGATGTTTTTTCTTGTAGGTGTTCAAAGGTTTCAAACAATCTCTTTAAAAACAAGAAAGTACACAAACCTGTTGTTGTTACTCCAGGTCGCCGATCCAGTTGTGACATTCTGTGAGACAGTGGTGGAGACATCCTCCCTAAAGTGCTTTGCTGAGACACCCAACAAGAAGTAAGAGTCTGCGGGCAAGCTGGGCGTTGGCAACAGGCAGATGGAGGGGTTCACTGGAGACTAGGCTAGACTTCATCCCCTCCAAAGGGTCTGTTCTCATGCCTGAGTGGGCAGCCTTCTGTTGCAGCAGCTCTGCTGAACTCCTCAGTAACCTATTTGAGTCCCAGGGATCTTTCTGTGCTTTGTAGAAACTCAGAATAGAGGGAATAAATACAGGTCTACATCCTCCTCTCTTTTACACCTTCTCACTAGTTTTGTGGTGTTTCCAAGACTAGGAGATGTATTGGGATCCCTGAGCAGGTGCCAGAGAGCCCAGTGCTGCCTTCAGTAACTCCCCAAACATTTCACGAGCAAAAGCTTTGTTTTCTTTTGTCCATACCTAATCTTGAAATGGGTCTGTTCCTTTCTGGTGGTGTACTGGAGCCTTACAGCCTGGTCTCATCTTCCTCCAGCAATGCATGATGAGATGCACATGACTGAAAGAGGGAGGCCTGGGAAGGAACAGAGGCTGAATTTGTAGGAGATTTGGGAGCACAGTACCTCTTAATATACCTGAATTTTTGGGAAAATTGTGATCTGTCATCTGCTGAAGATGTGTTTCCTGTGTTTCCTCTGTGGTTTCTGGTTCTTCTGGCCCTCCTTTATTTGCTACACTCTCTCCTTGGTTCGCAACCTTATATCAGGGAACAGAAAGTCTTAGGTCAGTTTTTGAACTGTTGGGCATGCTGAAAGACCTGCTCTGGGGGAGGCTGATCAAGTTGGTGGTGTTCTTCAAGGCAACATCTCACGTGTCAGACACAGCAATTGCTGGCTGACATAGAGGCATATCGCCTGGCTCGTGCCTGGACAAGCGCCGGACATCTGGCAGGAGGGATGGGGCCACACTTTCCCTTAGCAGTCTGCTTCTGGAGTTGAACAACAGACTTCAGAGGGCAGTCGCTAAGCACATGGGCTGTCTCTACAAGCAAGACAGTAACAGCGAAGGACATGGATGGCTTCATCTCCCTGGCTGTGTTCAAGCAGTGCGCAGTCCCTGAGGTCCTGCCCGTTACTGCCATTTCCATCATTCTGTGGACTAATTGCAACGTCTCTCTTCTCAGGAACAAGATCACAATGATTGCTGAGCCTCTGGAGAAGGGACTCGCAGAGGACATTGAAAATGAAGTAGTCCAGATAACGTGGAACAGGTATGACAGATCTGGTGAGAGTAGGAATCCATCTAGAAGTAAATAATTGGGGGGAAAAAAGGGAATGCTGGGATCTGCAAGGTGCACAGTATCAGCCAGCAACCTCTAGGCAGGGGTCCTGCGTTCAGTATTGCTACCAGCTAGTCAGTGAGCATCCCTGCCCCAGCAAATGAGTTGCTCCAGGTAAACAGCTGAGACCATTTTATGCCTGAAGGGAACAGGGTCGTGAATACATTGTGAATGCAGGTCAGAGACTTGTTTCCTAAAGTTTCTTTCCTCCTTCTTCTATCAGAAAGAAGCTGGGTGAATTTTTCCAGACCAAATACGACTGGGATTTGCTGGCTGCCCGTTCCATCTGGGCCTTTGGGCCAGACGCCACTGGCCCAAACATCCTGGTAGATGATACGCTGCCCTCGGAGGTGAGAAGCACAGGGCAGGGTGGTTACGTTTCAGTGAGATGTTTCACCTGTGGTGCCAAGAGGTGGCCATTCCTTCCAGAACCTGCAGCAAGGTCTTAATGCTGTTATGCTCATTGGTTTGCCAGATCTTGGATCTGCTGTACTTCCTCCACCTACGCTGGCTAGCAAATTGCCTGGTTTTCAGGCGTTGTTATTTGTGCCAACATCCTCAAAAATGGAAAATAATCAGCTTGCCTTTCAGGATAACCAAAATATGTACTCTTAATTTGTAGCTCTAGATGCCAAACCTGAAGATGATGCTCCTGAGCTGTGAGGGGGAGGGTGGACATTGGTGGTATGGGGGGGTCATCACTGCTTTTCTAGGAACTGGCTTTTAAGCACCGGGGTTTGTGCGTTACTGCCGGGTGATTGATTCAGAATTGGTCTCTGAAGCACTCTGTCTGTCTATAGGTGGACAAGTCGCTGCTGGGCTCTGTGAAGGACAGCATTGTGCAGGGATTTCAGTGGGGGACCAGGGAAGGGCCTCTCTGTGATGAATGTAAGTAGGACCTGCCTGTGGAGAAGTGGAGCTAATAAGATCAATTCAATTCTTCCATCTGTAAGCATTCAAGTGATTTTGCTAGTGCAGTTCCTCAGTGGCCAGTTCCCTTCTCACCCCACAGCTGGGGACAGCTCTGGGGATGGGTGATAAGGGAGATAACAGAACCTCCCCCTTTTTCCTGGCTGTAGATGCCACTCAGGCACTGGCAGTTGCTGTCTGCCTACAGACCAGAGCCTGTTAGCTGGCAGGCTGGCTCCTCCAGACCTTGACTTTGCTCATATAGTTTAGGTGCAGACCACTGTGCACCCTGCAAGGTAAGCTGCTGAGTTGTTTGTGTTTGATGTGCAGGGTTAGGACATGGTCATGCTTTCCCTGCTGAAATTAAACTTAGGAGAAATTCTTCTGGTGGCTCCTGGTCTTTGCTACGTTCTCACGGTCTCTGAGAATGCACGGTTGGTGCTGGTGTGGCAGAGAACATGCCCTCAGGTCACTTGCTGTCATTTCTGCCCTTCCTCAGTGATCCGCAATGTGAAGTTTAAGATCCTGGATGCAGTGATCGCTCAGGAGCCCTTGCATCGGGGTGGAGGACAGATCATCCCAACAGCCCGCAGAGTGGTGTATTCCGCTTTCCTGATGGTGAGGACTGAACTTTGTGCTGTGCGGGCTTCTGAGGGCTCTTAAGGAGTGCAGGCTGCATGCGTGCTGCGCTGTCTGCCCCAAGGACGTGGGTTTACTCTGACTCACTCATCCATTCATGCTTCCAGCACCCTTGTGGGCTGGCAGACGGGTTTTACAAGTGATCACGTTCCAGTCTTTTTGCTACTGTTTGGCTTGCTGGGAAGGGTGGGTGTCATGGAGAGGGAAACATATGACTCGTGGCCAGAAGGAGAAAAGCTCCTTTCAGCGTTTGTTTGACTTTGGTTTGGGCAGCCATGGCGCAGCAGGAGCCCCTTTGTCCCCAGTCAGGCGCGGTGTTTGACCAAAGCGTGCCAGTCCCTGACTGGCTGAGCCGAATCATGTTGGTGCTACTGGAGGCTCAGTGGCTTGTGTCCCTTTCTCCTCACAGGCCACCCCTCGCTTGATGGAGCCCTACTACTTCGTGGAGGTGCAGGCTCCTGCCGACTGCGTGTCTGCGGTGTACACAGTCCTGGCCAGGCGGAGGTGAGCTGCTCAGGCCAGCGGCTGTCGCCTTAGTGTTGCAAGTGCTCACTTGGGATCTAGGTTGCTAGAGACGTTCACAGGCTTGGCACTGCTCGTACAGCAAGCGGACAGGGTGAAATCTGTATGAAGGGACAGCTGAAAGCTTCCTTGACTGATCCCAGCCCCTATGCCATGTGGTGAGGGGGTTGTCCAGGATCACACACAGCATTTGGTTTGTGTCTGATTCTTCCCGAGTGTCAGAGAGGAGAATATGTAAAGGGACATGAGACCCCACCAGGAGCACCGTGCTCAGCTCTGGGGCACTCAGTGTAAGATAGACAGGGACCTGCTCGAGCAGGTCCAGAGGAGGCCATGAAGATGATCGGGGCTGGAGCACCTCTCCTGTGAGGACAGGCTGAGAGAGTTCAGCCTAAGGAAGAGAAAGCTCTGGGGAGACCTTAGAGTGGCCTCTAGTACTTACAGGGGGCCTACAGGAAGGATAGGGAGGGGCTCTTTATCAGGGAGTGTACTGATAGGACAAGGAATAATGGCTTTGAACTAAAAGAGAGCAGATTTAGATTAGATATTAGGGAAAAATTCTTTAATGTGAGGGTGGCAAGGCAGTGGCACAGGTTGCCCAGAGGTGCTGTCGATGCCCCGTTCCTTGAAGTGTTTAAGGCCAGGTTGGATGGGGCTTGGAGCAACCTGGGCTAGTGGGAGGTGTCCCTGCCCATGGCAGAAGGTTGGACTGGATGGTCTTCAAGGTCCCTTCCAACCCAAACGATTCAGTGATGCTGTGACATATAGGAAGACTGATCTTTGGTTATGTTGGCAGAGGCCATGTGACGCAAGATGCTCCCATCCCGGGCTCTCCTCTCTACACCATCAAGGCCTTTATCCCAGCCATTGATTCTTTTGGGTTTGAGACAGACTTGAGGACCCACACGCAGGGACAAGCCTTCTCGCTGTCTGTCTTCCACCACTGGCAGGTGAGTCCATGCCCTAGTGAGACAGGGAAGAGGGAGGTGGTCAGATCGGGCCCCAGGTAGCTGCCCTTGGTAGAGCTCAATGCCACAACTCCCACAGGGCAGGACAACTTTTCTGGAGAACATCCGCAAAGGATCTCAGGTTGGGGAGGTTTTGTGTGGTAGCTGTTAAGTGTCTGCCAGAAGCCAACGGCTTTGTTCGATGTCACGTCACCCTTTGCACTAGTGAGGGAGCGCTGAACGCTGCTGCTTGCTGAATGTAAGTGTCCTTTAGTGCCTGGAGAGAGGACATCCTTGTCTGGGAGAAGGGAAGCTGCTTGGGTGCACTCAGTGCTCTGCAGCTTGGGGAGCAGAAGTCTTGGAGCAGGACTCACACTCACTGGTCTGCTGCAGGACACAGGTTGCCACGCTTCGGCTTTGTCTCTCAGAGGCAGCTTTTTAAACCTATGGAAAACAGAGTTTGGGGCAAATACTGTTGTCTGGCCACTTCAGTGTCTGGGGCAAATCAGGTCTTGTGGGAGAGCTGCCCCTGTGAGGTGCACAGCTACTTGTGGAACAGTCAGGCGAGAGCAGCAGCAGTCTGAGCCCCGAGAGCTGGCTTAAAGGTCAAGATGTAAGTCTGAGGCTTATCTCTGAAAAGAGCAAATGTGCCTGATTTGCAGAGAGCATTGAGCTGACTGGGACCTACATGGGTTGTTCTGGGTAGTAGGTTTTGAGAGGTCTTAGAGTACACCAGCATGTGGGCAAGGTGGGACATGTTCTTGGCTTGGATTATCAACACCGTATTAGTGACTTTTCACAGGCATGATCACTGTTAGTGGCATAACCGTTTCTCTGTGCCAGGAGAACAGATTGGGTGTTGGGGCTGTCTCACACCAAGGCTGGGGGTGTCTGCATGGCCCAGGGATGTTTCCCATTGCAGTTCAAGTTCTCCAGGAGGTTGAACCATCCCTCAGCATCACTCTGACATCTGGCCCTGTGTTTCAGATTGTGCCTGGTGACCCCTTGGACAAGAGCATTGTCATCCGACCCCTGGAGCCCCAGCCAGCCCCACATCTGGCTAGAGAGTTCATGATCAAGACCAGGCGTAGGAAGGTATGTCTGGGAGTAATCCCTGTAGCGTCCATCTGGCCCAGCAGCTGAGCTGTTGTGGTGTCGTCCCTTGGGGCGTGCCATGTCCCTTCTGTGTTCCCAGAGTGGACGAATGTCCTTTGTGCCTCAGGACTTCCCTCACTCTTGGTCCCCCATGCTGCCTGCTGGTGCCTGGGATGGTCCCATGAGCAATTCCCCTGGCGGCGACTCCACTCGGAAGTGGGGTCCTGCAGCATCTGCTGAGTCCCGCTCCTTCCACAGCCTGTCCGACCTCTTGGTGGCCTGATTTAGCCTGTTTGTCCTGTGGAAAAAGCAGCAACTGGTTTCTGTGCCAGTTCAGTGAGCTGGACTGGGGGGCTGGAGGGACTGCAGAGGGAATCAAGCTCCCCTTTGGGAGGGCAGTGGGCTGGCAGATACACTCAGCAGCAGCATCCACCTGTTTGCAGCTTCCTGAGAGGCTGTTAAGATATCTTCAAGCTGCTGAGGAGCACCTCATGCCTTGCAAATTTTGCCTTCTCTGGAGCCCAAAAATTTATCTTACTGTGGGACACCAGGGCTTTTTGGTGGAATCTCTGCTGCAATGGCTGTAGGAGGGCTGGCTGCCCGAGGAATAACCTCTGGCTTTGCGGTTACCCTGCAGGGCTTGAGCGAGGATGTGAGCATCAGCAAGTTCTTCGATGACCCTATGTTGCTGGAGCTGGCCAAGCAAGATGTCGTTCTCAACTACCCCATGTGAATGTGCTGTTGCAGTGTGAGGGCTGACCGGAGTCCTGGCCCGTGTCTGTCTTGTCCTTCCCCGTCCCTGCTTGCCCAGCTCTGGCACCTGGATGCTCGGGGCACGCAGGGAACCACTCCTCAGGTCGCTCTTTCATGGCTGCAGAAATCTCCCGTGGTATTTGTGGACTGTGCACTCAGGGCCTGCCCCATCCAGGGAGCACCCCAGAGCGCTGATGCTTTTTATATGATTAGTCTTCAGCAGTTGTGGCCTCCAGCGAGGAGATTTTTCCCTTCGGATAGGCTCTCTCCAGGCACGTGGGTTATCCCCAGCTACAGCAGAGCTGCGTGAATATAATGTCAAGATTACTAAGGACTGAGTGTAAATGTGCGTCAAGTATTTGAGCTTTCTGCTAACCCTTTCCTAACCGCTGGGGAGGGGATGGTTGCTTTGGGCAAAGCACATCTTGGGGTAGCTGAGGAAGCTGGCGATGCCGGTGGGGGGGAAAATGCTTCTACCAGCCTCCCCAGGAGAAGAGGCAAGAGTGGCTTTTACCCTTTTTTGTACACCTTTTTTTGAACCCTTGAAAACGTTTAATACAAACTTCCAGGTGGGTCTTGGTCTGATTGCAGTGGGAGAGGCTCCGCGTTCACTGGTGCTTAGAGCACGCGCTGCCCCAGTTCACCCCATCTTCAGCCCCCATTCCCCCTGTCCTCAGCCTGTCCCACTCCCAAGGGTTCTGTGTCCCCCAGCCCTGTCCTGTCCCACACTAAGCCTTTCCGCTTCCCTTCTTGCTAGGTCTTGGGCTCCTGCTGTGTTTTCAGGGGATCTTATCAGCTGCTCGTGCTCTGAAAGGTTTTTAGGGCTTCCTGTCCTCAACCCTGCCCCAGCTCGCAGCTTTGCCTCTGGACTGTGCCCTGGGTCTGCTGGGTGAAACGGACTGTTGTGTGTCTCCTGGGGGCATTTGTGCCCTCTCTTGCCTGGCCTGGCGCTGCTGGAGCAGCTGCCCCCCCAGATTGAGCCTTGCCCGGGGTCACTCTGATGCTGCTGTGCTGAATTTGGCCATGGCAGCCTGGTCCATGAGACTTGCCTTTGGGAACCTGCCTCAGAGCATCCCTGATGGGATCCCTGATGGGGTCCACATGGCTTGTGGGGGCACACAGCACCCCAGGAGCAGAAGGTAAAGCCAAGGACAGACCCCCCACAACCTTCTCCCAGCTGCTAGTGGAAAGGGGGAGGCGCTGGGCTGGTAGGAAGCAGCCCCAGGAAAGCTGTCCAGCCCTCCCGCAGCTGGCTGGGTCCCTGCGGGAAGTGGACGTTGCAGAGGATAATTCAGGGCCACCGCTTGGCAGCAGAGCTGGGAAACTGGGCCGGGGGAAGGGTTTCCTGCTACTGCCAGCGGACACCAGCGTTGCCCACACCTGCAGTCCCATCCCATCCCCTCCACCCAGCGGGCTCCCCTGCGCTGCAGGGGGCTCCAGCCTGAGCTCTGGGCGCAGCCTTTCTGTGCCGGGAGGTTCCCCAGCGACCCTCCCGCATCAGCCCCAGCACCTGCTCCAGCACCGTGGCCTCGATGGCGGCGGGTTCCCCCTCGGCCCTGGGGTGAAGCGGGGTTCAAGCCCTGCCCAGTGCCTTGCAACCCTGCCAGCCTTGCCAGGGATGATGCTTTATGCCTCCCAGTACAGACCAGCACCAGTCTGGACCGCTGGGGACCAGGCCAGGCGGCTCCTGGAGCTGTGCAAGAGCTGAGCAGCTCACGCCAGGGCTGCAGCAGGATCAGTGCCCGCAGGGCCGGCGGTGTGCTCGTGCTGCGCAGCATGTCCCAGGGCTTGGGGAATGTGACCCCAGCGCTGGAGCCAAGTGCTCGGCTGCTTGGCCCTCGCTCGGCAAGGGGTTTTGTCCCAGGAAGGGGACATCCACCATCCCCGGGGGGGCTCTGATCGCCACCCAGGGCTCTGCAGAGCTGGTTAGCGGGGCTGGAGGGGCCCATGGGGGCGCGCATACCCTCTGAAGAGCAGCACCACGGAGCTGCAATGCCCGGGGGCTCCCTGTGGATCAAAGTCACCCCGGCTTTCACCCCGGGAGGGGGGCTGGGATGCGGCCAGGGCAGGCGTGGGAAGGAGCCAGTTCTCACGCAGGCTCTTCCCAGCAGCCGGAAAACGCCGACCCGCAGCGGAGCCTGAGCGGCCGCGCGAGCTCTTGCAGCCAAAGCCCTGGCCCCACGCGCACGGGTTGGGAATTTTCCATGGAAACGGGCCGTGCGTGGCCGGCCTCTGCCCCTGGCCCCTTCCGAGCGGCTGCAGTTTCCCGCCTGCGCCCACCGGGCCTGGGGCACCCCCGCAGCACGGCGTGTGCCAGGGCAGGGGCCGGGGCTCCGGCCCTGCAGCCAGCTCGGGGACGTGCCCGGGGCAGTGCCCCCACCCAGGCGGGGCCAGCAGCAGCGACGCTGGGCTGACCCCTCAGTCGTCCCCATTTTACCCCCATCCCCAATGACCTGACAGGCCCCTGGGGGACTCACTGCCCTGAGTGACCGGCTCCCAGTGGCGTGCCCCCGGCCCTGCTCCCAGTGTCCCTGTCCCCATCCTGGTGACCCTGGCTGCAGCCCTGCTCCTAGCATGCTCGCCCCCCTCCCGATCCCGGTGTCCCCCGTCCCGCTGCCAGTGCCCCCCCTCCTGCTCCCAGTGCCTTGTCCCACTGCTAGTGCCTTGTCCTGCTGCCAGTGCCCCTCTCCTGCTCCCAGTGCTCCATCCCGTTCCCAGTGCCCCTGTCCCGCTCCCAGTGCCCCCCTCCCGTTCCCAGTGCCTTGTCCCGCTCCCATTGCCCCCGCTCCAGCTCCGAGTGCCCCCCTCCCGCTCCCAGTGCCCCCGTCCCGTTCCCAGTGTCCCCCTCCCGCTCCCAGTGCCCCCCTCCCGTTCCCCAACCCCACGGAGCTGCTCCCGCACCCTGTTTCCAGCCCCCCACGCCGAAGCCCCCCCGCGGCGCACACCGGGGCGGGTGGGCTGGCGGCAGGAGGGGGCTTTGCGCATGCGCCCCGCGCCCCCGGCCCGGGCTCGGCGGCCCCGCCGCGGCGGCGTGTGTGGGCGGCCGAGGGGCCCGGCCGCGACCATGGGCTGGAGCCGCGCGGGGCGGCGGCGTGAGTGGGGCGGGGGCGGCTCGGAGCGGGCCGCGGGGCGGCAGCTGCGGGGGGACCGAGCCCGGGCGGGGGAGCTGCGGGGGGACCGAGCCCGGGCGGGGGGCTGCGGGGGGACCGAGCCCGGGCGGGGGGCTGCGGGGGGACCGAGCCGGGCGGGGGGCTGCGGGGGGACCGAGCCCGGGCGGGGGGCTGCGGGGGGACCGAGCCGGGGCGCGGAGGGGTGGCGGGAGCTGCGGGGGGACCGAGCCGGGCGCGGAGGGGTGGCGGGAGCTGCGAGGGGAGCGAGGCGCACGGGGCTGAAGGGAGGCGGGAGCCTGCGGGGACCGAGCCGCGGGCTCCGAGGGTCGCAGGGGCGCTGCGAGGGTCCGGGGGCAGCCGCTGCGCCCCCCGCCGCCGCTGCGTGGGCCCCGTCGAGCCCGCCCAGCCCCGCTCGCCCTTCGCCCCTCGGGCCGCGCCGTGTGCCACCCGCGGGGCCCGGCCGTCCCCCTCGTCCTGCCCCAGCGTCGCGTCGCCGCCTTCGCTGCGGGCGTAGCGCCGGGTGGCGGCAGCGCCCGGCTTCCCTGGTGGGCGTGCCGTTCCCTACAAACTCTCCTTGTCCCCGATCGTAGGTCCAAGTAACGGTTTGGGGTTTTTTTTCTTTTTTTTTTTTTTAATCATTACCTTAAGAGGCACCGGCTCCCGGCCACCCCGCTGGCGCGCACTGCTGGCCCGGCCGCCCGGTGCCGCAGCCCGGCCCGAGGCCTCGGCGGGCCCCTGGGCTCAGCCCAGGCGGCCGCGGCGCCCACACGAGCCGAGGCAGCGGCAGCTCCTCGGCCAGGCCAGACACGGTTTGTAACGCTGTTGGCAGCCTGAGGTAACCTTGTCCCGAGCGAACGTGCAGCCGTGCCCTTCAGCCTTTCACCGTGCTTGATCCGAACGCAGAGCACGAGGGGAAAATTCTGCCCCTGTATCCAGTCATGAAAGTTTTGGCCTCTGTTGGGCCTAACTTTGACCCCTTGTCACAGAGTCTCACAAGAATGACATTTGTACAGTTATTTTTACAGGCTTTTTTTTTTAAGCTGATTCTCTTTTCTACTGGTAGGAATTAGTTCTGATGCTTTCTGGTCATGGTGACCTCGCTTCCCGGCGAAGTGCTGGTTTTGTTCCACCGTCAAATTGATTACAAACAGGTGATAGTGCATAGAGATTTGATTAGGGCATGGACACGCAGTATGGATTCTCGAGCAACAGTTGGTAGCACCGGATGCAGCTTTTTCGTTGTGTGTTTAGTTAGTGTTTAGAAATAAGAGGAAGAGCAAAAGCCTTGTCTTTGGTAGACCATTGATTATTCTGGTTATTATTTCCATGTCTTCTGCTCGCTGTAAGTCGAGGATAACTGGTAGAAGAAAAAACCACCTGTCCCACGGTGATGTTCTGCGAACCAGCCCCCAGTCCAGTTACCAAACCCGCCTTTGTCCAGGCCATTTGGAAGGGGAAAGCTGTTGTTTTCTGTCAAGACTTGCGATTAAGCAAAGGAAAGGTGCCCTTCTTTGTATGTTTGGTTCTTTCCAAGTATATCCCAAAGTTATGCTTGTGCTTTCCTGGGGGAACAAGTAAGCTGCGTTCTGCGAAGCGGAATATGTAAGAATTTTTAAAAGAAAATTAATATACAAACACGCAGGTAATTTGAGCCTTGTTGTGCCATTCCTTATTCCCCCCATACAACTGCAGACAGCTGAAAGTCCTGTATTTCCAGCAATCCTAAAATTAACTCCAGCATTTCTGCGGTTCTAGAAAGGCAGGAGAGGACAATGTTTTCCCTCTTGTGTCGCGCTGGTGACTAAAGCAGGTCTGAAGGGCTTGGCGGTGGGTGGGGTGAACCGTTACATTTTTTCTGTGTCTGACGAATGCGCAGGCTGCTGGGTGGCCGTCCTTCCCCTCTCTCTGGTCGGCGGCAAAAGCTGCTAATGAAATGAGTTGTCCTGACGATCAGAGCTGAGTTAGTTTGACTGCAGGGGTTTCCTGCGCGACAGCGTGGCCAGGGGGCTCCTGACCACGGCCGGCGGCTGAGGAGGAGGCCAGGTAGGAGGATGAGGGGCTCGGAGCAGAAGCTCAGGTGAGCTGGAGTTGGTGGTGCGCTGAGAGCGGGCAGCGTGGCTGCGTGCTTTGGGGTCGGTTGTGCTGGGCGTGGGTGTCTGCCCTGGGAGGATTCTTGTGGCTCCTTGTAAGAAAACAACCCTTTTGCAATGTATTTCTCAAAAAAATGGGAACTTGAGCGACATTCTGAAATGAAATGGCAAAGGATGGGGCAAAACAAACCAAGGAACATACGTTAGGACGCTTTGACACCTACGTTTGAGCGTTTGTGTTTCAGATCCCAGGAAACTTGTTTTACAAGACCATCTCTTTTTAAAACTGCTGCTATTTGTTGTGGCTGCTTGGGTTCATCACCCATCTTCTCTCATCTTTGTAGTGGCTTTTCAAACCAGCTTTTATGAAGTTTTAGATCGGTTTGTGAGAAGTTATTAAAAAAATCTTAATGGCTGGCTGTACCCTCATCAAAGGGACTACCGTTAGCACTTCTAAGGCTAGTATTGCAAGTTCATATTATCACTGATTCAGTGGACTATTGAATTACTGCTAATAGACAACATTGTCATTTAAAAAATTAAGTATTTTCTTAATTGATGCAATAGCATTAAGATTTGGGTTTTTTTTTAAAGCAACTCACAAGTCTGAATGTGTGATTTTAAGTGAGGAATTGTCATGAAACATCTGTTTTCTAGGTAGGTTCCCCTGATAGCCATTCTTACCCCTTCATTAGTGTTTATTTTCGCCTGTTACTTCAAAGCAGACAACCAAGTAATTGCAGGTAACTCACAGGTGGTGCAAATATCAGTAAATAACTGAAAAATTGGGGTCACAGACTTGAGAGCATGGCAGCTTAGTTTGAACAAGTTAGCAAAGAGCCCTGAAAAGGGTTGGAAAACACGCTGACGGTGAGGGCTTTCAGTGGTCCTGTCCGCCTCTTAACAGGGGAAAGGTTAAAAGAAAGCTCATTAACAGTTTATGAGTGAGTTTGTGAGGACAAAGGCATAGCAAGGCAGTGATCAGATGCTAGGCAATTTTTGACCAATTGTAAGAATTTACTAAGTATTTTAGCATATGCTGATGAGTTTTAGTTGTCGGCACATTTTTTCTGAAGACTTTTCTGTGGTTCAAAAGGTAATCGGTTTGGGAATTGGGTTGCTTTGGTGAAACTTTATCTAGAAAGGTGTTTTCTGGCTTTGTATGGTTTTATAGCTGACAAGGGCAAGATTTAAAAGCAAAATTCTCGTAAGCTGTGAAATCTAATCACTTATGGAGACTTCACGATGAATTTTAACACAGAGATTTGTTGACTTAGTAATTTACTGACTGCCAGCAACTTCAGTGACTCCCAAACCCCCCTCCCCCCCCCCCCCAACCTCTCCAAAACATCACTTTTAGCCTAGAAAATTATGAGGTCCAGTGCACTTTTTGCAGTGCCTGCCGTTGTGCATGGGTGTAGCTCAGCCACTGAGGACCAGCAAAGCAGCCTAGGAATACGCAGCCCAGAGCTGTTTAATCCTGAAGGCGCCTGCGTTGGGTATCTTGTGGACTGGGTTACTGACACTCCTGTGCCTCAGGTACTTCTGCTGGGGAAGCTGGAGCTGGCAGACGCTTGCAGGGCGGCTGACGCTTCTTTTTCGGCCAAGCCGTGATGCTGGAGGGTTACAGCCTAGTGAGCTTTCAACCCAGAGCTGCTAAATCACAGAAGGGTGCGTGTGAGCTGGGAATGGGGGCACTCAGGCGGGCTGTGCTCCTCCGGTTAATTTTGGTGATTTGCCCGTGTTCCCCACGTGGTCATTCGTACCTGCAAGGGGCCATGTGGCTGAGAAGAAAAGTTATGAAATCAGTCTGTAGCATCACTATTAGCATCGAGCTGGGAAGAGGGAGGCAATTTTGTGGCTCTTTTCTAACGCCGCTTCAGGTTTTCACCGTCTATTTTTTTAAACGTCGGCCGCACAGAGCAAGTTGCGGCAGGTACCTCACTTATGGCTCAGCCTTATTGCTCAGGCAGGATTTTCTGAATAGCGGCACAAACTCAGACAACGGTAATGGATCATTAAACAGTTGGAGTAAAAACCTCAGCAGATAATGGACCCCTTTGTTGTCTGGCCTCCCTGTGGTCCGAGAGGATGAGCGCTGCTCTCGTTAGGAGGAAGGTGATCCTTTCTTCCCACCCTGTTTCCAGCTTTTGGGTTTTGTGCTGCCACTCAGCAAAGTGCTTTATGGAGTTTGTGCTCCAGACTTCTTTATTTTTAATCTGGTT
The DNA here is from genome assembly GCF_017639655.2 of Falco naumanni. Classification (NCBI taxonomy): domain Eukaryota; kingdom Metazoa; phylum Chordata; class Aves; order Falconiformes; family Falconidae; genus Falco; species Falco naumanni. The sequence continues at coordinate 6,108,725 of NC_054071.1, read as the reverse complement.
AATAGGTAGTAAATTATTGTTATTGAAAAAGTCCCATTAATATTCCCTATTTTTTATGGTTGCTGTACTTCAGCACTGCTGACACATACAGGGAAGCGTGTTCCTTCCTAGCATCTCTGCCCAGCACACAAGGCGACTCCTTGAATTACAGATGCACCTCTGCAAAGTGGTCCCTGGACTACAACCTGGTCAGCTCCTCACGGGTGGCTGGGAAGTGATCCCATTTGCCGTGCCTTGTGAATGAATATTTTATTGCAGAACCCTATGTCATTATCAGTCTTTCCAGCTGGTCTTTGCATTTCCCACGAGCAGCAGGAGTGGAATTCCACTGTCCCGTACTTGTGCCATGTAATAATGTGCTGTGCTTTTTCTTGTCTGAAGTTGTTGTTAATAATGGTCAAATTCTTATTAAATCACATTTCCCTTGCTGTGTGCAGTATTGCTGGATGTTGAAAATCTGCCTCTGAAGGAAAACTCATGCTTTTTAAATGTCTAAATTACCTATTCACTGGCTATTCTTCATCGCGGTTTTGATAGGCTCTTCTCTTTCTGTTAAAAGCCAAAAAAAAAAAAAAAAAAGAATTTATCTTCAGAATGCTCCTTGGAAGGGAAGAAGGGCAATGTGAAATTTCCTCTTCTGACCTCGTACCATAAATATGAATTGTTATCACTGCTTGGGTGGTGACGCATCGTTCTCCCCCAGTTGTGGACTGTCTGGAAGATCCGGTTGGGATTTTTAAAAACTTGGCTTTTCCTTCGTGTAAAACGAAGATTTAAGGTGAAAGTTCCCAGATGTGCTGTGGGCTAAATTGACATACGGTGATGTATGGTTGGGCAGTTACAGCGTTATTGGGTGTTTTCTGGTGAAGGACATACCAAGAACAGTAGATACTGTAGCAAGAAGAAATCCCTTTTCCTTCTGCAGTCGTAGGTAACTTAGTTTCATACCTCAATACTGGCTAATAATTCTTTAATGATTATATCTCAAAGAAGAACCCAGGGATTTAAGTCATAACACAAGTTACAAGGTTTTCTGACACTATAAATAAAAAGCTATATTTGGAAAAAAAGAACGGTGTATTTGTGGACAAAACTATATTAAGGGAAATGTGATGGAAAAATTGAGTCAGTTGAGCTGATGTATGAGGCATTTCCCTATGGAGTCATTGGGCTGAAAAATGTTTTATATGCCTAAACTTGAACAGATGCTTCAACACACTCACACATACAATCCCTCCCTGGTTTAATATTAGCGGTTCTGTTCATACCACTGTGATTAATTCACAGACCAGCCTGTTTTAGTCTCTTTTCCGGGGGCTATGGGGTATATCCAGATCATCCAGGTGCTTAAGCCCGTGCCAAACTGTAAATATGCAAGCAACCTGGTTATTAGCAGGATTTCTTTCAAGCTTTACATTAGGCATGTGCTTAAATGGCTCACTGACCCGGGATTTACATTTTTACACAGGAATGAAGGATTTTTCTCTATTACCTTGCTTAGATGAAAATCGTTGGAGTCAGCCAGCTTTTTTTGCCTAAATAAGTACATGAAACCAGCTTTCAGCTCTTACAGATATTAGTTCCACCTTTTTAGTTACAAATTTGTCAGAAAACAATTCTGAGCGTGCCTGACCTCGTTTAAGATACTGTTGAAGTACGAGAAGACATACATACGGATGACCAGCAGATTTTGCCTACTGTTCTTTTTAGTACAAACATGTTTGGTGGTGCTGGAGAAGTGGCTGGCAATTGCTTTTTATTTTTTTCCTTTGAATACTCGTTGTGGTGTTCAGCTCAGCTGTTAATCTGCTTTCCCCGGGTTATTTGCCTTGTAGGTAGCTGTGTGCAGCGCATCTTCTCTTCTAAAAATCCCCAAAGCCCTCCCAAAAAAATGCAGGGTGCTGGAGCCAGTTGTTTCCACTTTTCTGATTGAGCTAAACTGGTGAAGGGATGTGGAAAAATGACTTCTGGGTCTGTATCTAATGACTTCTGGGTCTAAACCTGGGTCTAGCTGTGGTGCGCCTCGGGAATACACGCCTTAAGGGATGAGTGATGGTGCTGGTGGCATCAGGGGATGTTGGCTCCTGCTCACGGTGACATCCCAGTGTTGGACACTTGCGAGTGGTGCAGCCGTGCCAGACTCAGGTATAACAAGTCACTGTAAAATTCTGTATCTCTGTCACGCTTAAAATAGCAGAGAGCCTGGAAGAGTGATCGTGTTTCTTGTGTGTTTCCATGTTACCTTCAGGGTGAGTTTCTGACTCCCTGGTAACTCCGGGCAGTCTTGCCCGTTACGGATTCAGGGGCTGACAAGTAACACGGCATAATCCCGGGGCCTGGGCTTAGAGAAACATCTGTAGGCAGGCAAGAGGCTGGGTGCTAGATTGTGCACCTGGGGCTAGCCCCGGTGTTAGTTTTTAAAAATAATTAAGTTTCTTAATGTGTGTCTTGCAGGTGTGCAGTCTTTCATGCAGTATCTCCTCCTACAAATCTCCCAATTTTCATGGTAAACATATTTAAGTATTTGAGAAATGACTGAATTTTACTTATTAATTCCCAAGAGTTACTTAGCTGACATTCAAATACATAGTTAAACTGTTTCTAAAAGGACAAGAATTTTCACAGTGGAAACTGTGATTCCAATGATATTAAAAAAAAAAAAAATTGTTTGGAAGGAAGTACACAGTGATCTTCCATATAGCCTCATGGAAATGATCATCTTTATTTCTTGGTTCATGTAGTCTTTGCTCTTTCTGGAGTTTACTTGAAATGTTCCACCTCTGTGTCAATACGCAGCTAGATTTGTATTCCTCAGCCTGCTCTTGCTCTCTTTGCAATCTGTGGCAAAACCTTATCGATCTGGATGCCAGCAAAATCCAATTCCCTGGAGGATTGTGCTGGAGAGATATCGACAGAAATAAATCATTGCTGTCCTTCAAGCATGCCTATTGCCTGAGATTTGTCCAACAAGTAAATACTGAATACCGATCAGCTGTAACTTATCAATGATTAGTAACCTGAGTTACCAATTATTTTTTTCCTTTTGCCTTCCACCAGCACCAGTCTTTTCGCTGATTTATTAACGCACTCTTCCCACAGCCCCCAGGGGAGACACTCGCTCCTGGCTCCTTTAGAACAGCCAGGAGCTGTTCTAGCTGGAACAGCTGGATTGTATTCCATGTCCCCCTGGTTCGGAGTTTTGTTCCTGACACTGGCCTGAGTGGAGGCTACAGCGAAGGTGCTGGAGAAGCGTGTGTGAAACCCCTCTCAGCTTTTTGACTGCTTTCTGCCTGGAGACTTACCTGTTGTGTGAAGCATCGTCTCTTGTTTTGTTTTTTTTTTTTTCCAGTTTTTAAGGGGCTTTCCTTCTCCAGGCTACTCCAGATTTTACAGCTCCCTACTCTCTTTCCCCCCTTTGGATTTCTCACTGTTCTTCCCTACACCAGCCAGTCCATACCTCTTCAACAAAGCAGTTTCTGTTCTTCTCTCTTTCCGTGACAGGGGATGGCGAGAGTGACCAGGGCTGTACACCGTGGCCAGGACGTGGGTGAGCCACGGGTGCTCACGGTGGCACAGCAGCGCGTGCTGTTCATCCACTTGCCCATTGCTAACACTTGTAAAGTGCTCTTGACTTTCTGGACTGTTCTGAGTGGTGCCGGAGCTTCCACAGAGCAGCCTGAGAGCCCCAGGATGATCTGCCTGCTGAGGCCACTTCAGGGCACGTATTTTTTGGTGTGAAGTTGAGATTTTTTTTATTTTTTTTTTTACTTATTCAGTGTATGTATCACTTAATCTATGTAGAATTTCATCTGACATTTTATTGCCAGGTTACTTAGAGTCACAGGGTCCTTCAGCCATTTTTCATGGTTGCTTGTCTTCCTTGCCTTGAAGATTGCCATCAGGATCCTTGGTCACATCCCACCCACTTCACTGTTGCGTTGTACTCAAACAGCATCCTGGTCCCAGCCTCTCTGCCTGCGAAACTCCACTCTGACCTCCCTCCCTTGCAGGAAATGACTGTTTACTCCTACTCTGTTATCTTTCACCCAGTTGTTTTTCCATGCAGGGACAGTCCCTTTTCCAGTGTGGGCTTTTGGTGTCCCTAAAAGAAGCTTTTGATGAGAGGGACTCGCAGATCTTAAAAATCCCTTTGTGAGGGTGGCAGTCCCTTTACAGAAGCCACACTGACTTTTGCCCCGGTAGATTGTGATTATACAGATATATCAACTGTCCACTAATTCTAGTCTGTATAATATTGTCTAATTAGTCCTGTACAAATGCTGGGTTCGGGGGCCTGCAGTTCACCACGATTTTCTTTGCAAGCCTTGTCTTACGGAGGTGACGTGGCGCTTGCCTCCCTGTACCAAGGCAATTTTAAGAAAGGCTGTAACCAGATGGGCTGTTCCAGCTCCAAGCTCCGTTACCTGCTTTGGTGAGCGCCACCGCATCCTCCCCACCCATTACTCGTCATTTTGGCTTTTTGTTCTGTAACCTCCTCTCCAGTCACTTCAGCTTCCCAGAGAGCCCCTGGAGGAATGTGGCTGGCGAGGAGGCTGGGGCTGTTTCTAGCGCTGTGACTGTGCATAACGAAGTCACGTCGTTTTTCCTGTGTGGCATTGTCGTCTCTTTTAGTAGCGTTAAGAAATGAGCGTGTTCCAGGTGGTGTGGCTTTCTGCAGGGCGGCTCCCTCGGGATGCAGACGGGTATCTGGAGTTGTAACAAAGTGGTGGGGGAGCAGCTGTTTTAGTCATAGGATAGATGGGAGCAACGTGGCCGGCAGGTTGAGGGAGGGGACGCACCCCTCTGCTCTGCTCTGGTGAGACCCCGCCAGAGCTCTGCGTCCAGCTCGGGGTCCCCAGCACAAGGCAGACACGGCCCTGTTGGAGCGGCTCCAGAGGAGGCCACAGAAATTTCCCGAGGGCTGGAACAGCTCTGCTGTGGGGAGAGGCCGAGGGGGCTGGGGGGAGCGGGGGTCCTTCGGCTCAGAGAAGGCTCTGGGGAGACCTTGCTGTGGCTGTTGAATACTTAAAGGGGGCTTACAAGGAAGGCTTTCCTGGGGCTTGTAGCGACAGGACAAGGGGCAGTGGTTTTAAACTGCAAGAGATCAGGTTTAGACTGAAGATAAGGAAGAAGTATTTTGAGGTGAGGGCGCTGAGGCGCTGGCGCAGGCTGCCCAGAGCAGCGGTGGATGCCCCGTCCCTGGCAGTGTCCAGGGTCAGGCTGGACGGGGCTGGGAGCAACCTGGTCTGGTGACAGATGTCCCTGCCTGTGGCAGGGGGTTCGGCTGGGTGGCCTTTAAGGCCTCTTCAGACCCAAACCGTTCTGTGATTCTGTGGACTTGGCAGAGTAGGTATGGGTTGCCTTAGTGAGAGCATCCACCAAATAATCCGTGGTTTCTTACTAGGAATTATGTCACTTGCCGCTAATCCCCCGTTGAGTGAATGAGGATTTGTGATACAGTGAACGCTCAAAAGGATTAAGAATATTTTTGCAAGTAGACCTGCTCACCTCTGCGTTAGAAAGTGGTGGGGCCCTTTGCACGTGCCACTGATTTAACCCTTCAGAGAGCTGGTGAGGTGATAGCTGGTGTAGATGGTGATAGATCTCTGAATATGTGCTGGGTGGAATAGCAAGGCTGTGTCTGCATTCATCACTGAAGCAGTCTACTGTGGTAACTTTTTTTGTCTCTGCTTCGTATTTGCCTGTGAACTGTTTGTTTTGGTAATGGAAGATGGGAAGTTACTCGTATCCAAATGTGCAGCAAGGCTTTGGCCAGACTTGGGAGCGAGCCGGGTTTTCCAAAGAGTGCAGAGGCCACCGGTTTGCTTTCTAAAAGGAGGTCCTCCTGTTGGTACAGGTTCTGCTATATGTTCGTATTATTTTCTTTTAGTTGTAAGAAAAGTACGGTTTTATACAATTTTATATATACATATATATTTATACAATTTATACAATTTTATACAATTTCTGGTGTTCTAGGTATTTTTCTAACTGAGGTCTTTCAAGGCCAGACCGCTGACCTGACTGGCGCTTTATGATCCTGTTCACACTGATGCCCACTTTGTGTTGAGACAGTGAATTGGGATTTTTCTGTGGTCTTGATAGATGGTGGTGGTGACCCTGCTGTCACCTGGTTGGAGCTTGAAGAGAACATGTACAAAATAAGCATGAAGTTCACTCGGTGGCTGAGGTTGTATCAAAATGTAACCACCCTCCTAAAATCTTGAAAACTTGGAGATAAGAAACTGGGGGAAGCTTAGTACAGTCACACTGCCCACAGTTGTGCCTGTAGTATCTCAGTGTGCTTTTTTCCGTCTCCAGCAGGACCAGACAGTATATACCATAGCCTTGTCCTGTTCGCACTCTCACATCAAGTCACATGCTTGGCTTAAGCAGTTTCCATGCATCTGGGAGGCTAATCAGCCTTAAATTTGCTGCTAATTTTCATAATCTCTGTTGATATTAAGTCTGATAACAAATACATGGCCATGTAGAGCAGTCAGATGGCAAAAAATGACCTGCCTGCTGCTCAGTGCTTGGTGGAGTGTGCCTTTCTCTGGGGCATGATGAGGCACAGTGGGGAAAGGGCTTCTAGCTTCCTCTTAGAAAACAGAGTTATTTGTGGCTATTCTCAGAAAGAAAAAAACCCACCCAGTTGGTACGCGTGTGTTCTCCCAGCTGGTGTGATGGAGCATAGGGAGTTTGTCAGCGAGTGCTTCAGGTCTCTTCCCAAGAGGGTCTAGAGGAGTATTCAGGTCTTTCAGAAGATTACGATTTTGGGTTTCTTATTTCACTACAGGAAACATTTTTTTTTTTCAGGAAATAATTCACGTAGTGAATTTATGTGCGTCTTCATATCCTAAATTTTATCTTTGGCGAAATAAAGTTGTTAAGGCTTGTTGAACTCAAGCTGGAGTAACGTTTTAATGCCAGCATAGCAATCTGCTCTGATTCACTAAGCTCCTTTCCTCAAAACCAATCATACTTAAAACTCTTCAATTATTTCTGCAGGTTAGTGGCACTTGAGGGAAGTCGAAGCAGCAGGCCAGCATTTGGCAGGAAGGCAAGCAAGCTCTCCTGGCAGGTTTGTGTGCTTGCTGCTGTCTCGTAGCAGACCCCTTGCTCTCTGCATGGTGCTCGGGAAGGAGCACCTGTACCGTGCACGGGGCATCGCGTTGCTAGAGGGGTTTTGACAGTCTAGCGAGGTGCTGTCATTCTGTCCTTGACTGTAGGTGTTCCCCACACCATCCTCATTGATTGTTGTGGTATACTGGTAACTGACAGTGAGAAGGTGGCCTTCTGGTGTGGCTGGCTGCCGTCTTCCCGAGCTTGGTGCTCTCTGCCCAGGGAGATGTACGGTTGTGTGAAGTCACAGAGGTCTGCAAAACTGCCTGGTCCTCCATATCGCAGCAAGTAGAAGGTCTGACCAGGTTTAGCAGAGCTATGGCAAGCGCTGGATGTCATGTAAAGCAGTTGGTAGTGAGGGTTTAGTGTCCCCATCTGCCATCTGAACATCCTTCCTTCTCTAAAAAGCTGCTGTTGAAGCAAATGTTAGATGAATTTGGTGTAATTGTAGGGTGAGGCAGTGTCTCGTACTAGACCAGATGACAGAGCTGGGAAATAAAGGTCGTCTTTTGAATTTGGGTCACAGTGAAATAACTGCCATGTTGCAGAATGGGTGACTGGGGACATTGTGGCAGACTGTGTCATGGTATGTGGTATCTGTTTTATTTACAAGCCGTTCATGCTAGTTTTTGAGGCTTATCTATGAAGCAAACACTATCATAGTTTCTTTTGACTGTCATAAAATGGTGGTGAGGGAATTAGGTGTTCGTCCCCATTTGATTGCCTCCGCTCAGCCAAGTGGCAGCCTTCTGATGTACAGGAGCCGACAGAACTGCTCTCTTTTGGCTTCTCTCTCCTTTCCCGAAATGGCCGTGAGAGTGATATTTGGGTCAGCTGCCTCCAGTGTGTCATTTTCTTTTGACACTCATCCCTCTGAGCATATAGGAGGAGCCCAGTGGGGAAATGCTGTGGTGCTGTTGGCTGCAGTGGAATCGGGAGTAGTTAAAGGGGTGTTGTGGTTATTTGACTCACTAATCACATCAAGACAGGGAAATCTCTCTGATGCCTGACTGAAACGGTATGCAAGTGAAGATGGCCTTTACCCAGACCCTGTTGCAGGAGGGATGGAGGGACCCAGGTAAGTGCACAAGTGCTCTAGCCTGTAAAAAGGCTGTTGCTCTCCAGCAGTGTGTGTCCCTTGCTGACTTTGCTGTGGATCTAACACGCAATGGTACTTGTGTATTCCTTAATTTGGACCGGAGACCTTTTGGGTCTGTCTGGGGAAATATGTTTTTTCCTTCTTTTCTTGCTGCAGTGCTCTGGGTCTTGGTGTGGAGGTGTCTGTTGCTAGGTCGGAGGTGTCAGGGCGTTGTGCTCCTGTTCCTTTCAGTGCACAAGTTGTTTTGCTTTGCCTGGACTCCGCTCTTCCCCTGCGTGTCTCGGGGTGCAGCCCCGTGTGACGGTGCCAGGCCTGCCTGCACAGGTGCTGTCCTGCAGTTTCTTTCCCTCTGCTGTTTGCAAGCTGGCAAGCGTGTCCTGAAATGAGCTGAATTTGTGGGATTCATTAAGCGAGTGTGAGCAGTAACCCCAGCCCTGCTGTCCGTTGCACTCTTGCTTTGGATTGGTGTTGGTCACTTAGTACCTACCTGCCTTTTGCCATCATCCCCACAGCATCTTTTCTACCTTTACCCTTCCATTGCCTGTATTTGTTAAAATAACTGCTGAGAACACAGGTGCGATAGTCAACAGTACAATATTTTTAATATTTTAATAACATTTTGTGTTTATTATTATGCCAATGCTGGTGGAACCGCACAGGGTCTGTCAGGGGGTGACTACACAGCAGCAGCCTGTGCTTTTTGGGGCAACTGTCCTGTACTGTGAGCGGGAAGGTTCTTAGGTCACAGTGTCACTTGCCTGTGTGTTTCAAGTGCCTGTAACTTGTGCCCCCTCTATTACGTTCATTCTTACAGGAAAAATTTCCTGGCTGATGTTGTCCCAGACTCTTCTCAGTGGTACCCAGGGAATGGTGAGGGGCACAGTTTGAAACACAGGAAAATCCACTTAAACTTCAGAAAAGCTTTTTTTTTTTACTGTGAGTGTGGTCAGATGTAGGGACAGGCTGCCGAGAGAGCTTGTGGAGTCTCCATCCTTGGAGGTATTTAAAACCCGGCTGAACATGGGCCTGCCAACCTGCTCTCAGTTGACCCTTTTTGGGAGATAGAATATGGTAGTTTAAAATATCCCACCAGTTGGTGGAATATTACACATTTTTTAAGATAATGCATATGAGTACAAGGGAACCTAGAGGTTAAGCATCTTCAAAATATAAATGACTGAAGTAAATGGGTGGTTTTGTCACTTACAAAGAAGCAATCGCAGTATCAGACTTGTTGGGCATTTGGTGTGTTTGATCTCTGAAGTATTTTGGCAAGTGGTAACACCTCGTGTGTCTGAAACAGGGTTTAGTAGCCATGAGCTAGGGAGCACGTGGTGTCTTTTCAATTGGATATCTAGTTTGGGAGCAGCTCCTAGAGAGAACTTCTTGGTGTCCGGGAGATGACTTCTGTATCTGTACGATCATCTCCTGGAAAAGCCTGCAGGATCCACTTAGTATGGAAGAAAGGGAATTGGCAGCTCGGTCAGGAGTGTTTTGTGGACCTGAATCCATACTGAGACCATGCTCACGCTGTCTGAAGGTCATTTCAGTTGGTCGAAACAGTCGCTGATACCCTCCTGATCTTTGGGTTTCAAGGGTACAAGTGGCAGTCCCTGGCCCTGTTGCCTGCAGGCAGTCTGGGCTGGCAATCCGAGAGCTCAGGTTTTGATTAAACACTTGGCCTTGATCTTCAAAACAGCAGTGTTGGGTGTTTCCTCTAGCATGGCTTGAACTTCAGCTTCAAACTCTTTGCAGAAGAATAAAAAAATTTGCCCTTTACCTACCTTGCAATTCCTTGTTTTCAGTGTCCAACAAAATTATGCAGGTTCCCAACGCACAAGTTGTGTAGGGAGAGGGGTTGTTTGCGCTACAAGCTTCAGCGTTGGCACTGTGCTGGTACAACCGAGGTTTGGTGCGATGCTGTGTCAGTTTGACTGTGCCTTGTTGCCCTGAGGATCAAGTGTTTCGTTGCAGAGGCTGTCAAACAGCACACGGCGTCTTGCCGTGTAATCTGCTGACCGCTTTATTTTCTCCATTATTACATTTCACATCACCAGAGTGCAAGCATCACCTGGGGCTTGCTTCTGCTTCTCGATACCTCAAGTCTGTAGGACAGATCTGAAGAACAGCCTGCTCAGGTTTGCCAAGCATCTGACGACTCTGCTCTGAGTCGCTGCAGAAATGCCAAATTGAGGAGCTCACTATAGCAGCCTCCGAGCTGGTACACCTCGTTCCCATTGTTTGGAAAGCTTACTGAATGCTGGGCATGTATCAAGGGATTCAGGCTGACAAAGACCCCAGAACAGGTCTCCGAAAATCTCATGAGAGAACAGAGACTCTGCAGCCCAGCCTCCATTTTTGACAAAGCCTGTTCTCACTGCAGGCTTCTGCTCCCAGCTGAACTCGAGTCAGGCTCACGGTTCATCATGTCCTTGTGCTGCGGCACGGGGTGCGCGGGCTGCCCCAGCGGACACCGCTCTTCCAAAGCTGGGATCTCGCACGCTCTGGGGTGTCTGCCCTGGAGACGATCTTCCTGGAGGAGCGTTGGCTGCTGTAGCTGAAGTAAATGCTAGTTTTGGCCAGCATGAAACACGCTGCAATTTCATTTGAATTGTGTCACTGCAGGGGAGTGTTGCTAAAATTGTCACTTGGCTTTCCATGCTGGCATTACCTAGAGGGCACACTGAGGCTACTGGAGGTTCATGTCTTATCTGCACATTCCGGTTTCTTTTTAAGCTGGATGCTTGGGTGGGTGTATGTACATTGATTTTCAAAAAGATACGTATTTGACATCTTTATTTTTTTGACAGCACAAGAATCTTTTTATATCTCTACCTCTTACCCATATTTTAGTGTTCTATTTATATCCTGCATAGGATCTGCAGTCTCGTAATTCAATGAGGGGTTTTTTAGACTCGAGGGGAATTGGTCTGGGGAGCAGCAGAACCTTGTTAGCATGCCTGGGATTTGAAGGCACCGTTCAGAAGTTGTTTCCAAATTGACATTGATGCTGTGGCTTTTTCATAACTGTTCTCTGCTGTTTGCCATATGAGACTTGCCAGATGACAGATTATTTACTTGAACAAGTGCTGTGTGTTGTCCCAAAAGTCACAGCCCTCTCACTCCCAAATATTCTATAATATAGATTAAATCTAAAATTCAGTACAGTTGTTTACTTAGTCTTTTTCAGCTGCACCGTACTGTAAACAGTTTTGAAAAGCATAGGAATAAAGTTGGTGGTGATTGAGCCGGCGTCCTTTACAAATGATGGAAGGATGATAGCAGTGATTTATTTGTCTTACCCCAGGAAGATCCCCACATCCTTCCCCTTGTGTCACTTAGGAGGATGGACAGTGGAATTGCTGCTCAGGTCAGGAAGGCAGGTAGCATCGGCACAATACTCAACAGGATTTGTGGTGTGCTGGTATGTTGCCAGTGCTGGGTCTGGCCACAACTTTCTCCTTTCTTAAACAATAAGGTCTTACTTATTTTTCCGGTTTAACACAAAAAAAAAAAAAAAAAAAAAAAAAGAACCCTCATGCTTCCACAAGAATAATTGTAAATCATGCGATTTCTTACATTTCAATGTAAATGAGATCTGAATGAATAATGCTAATTATTTATTCATCCTAATTCAAATCCGGTTTTAATTAGCCTGTGGGCCCAATTTTACTTTCATGCAGCATGAAACCTCTTTTGATTATCAACAGAATTGCCATGCATTTATTCTTGATTTTTTTTTCTGCTCAGCACATGATTTAGAACTGCTTAAAAACAAAACAAAACAAATATATCATTAATAAATTAATCAAATTTCATTAGCGTGACATGGGAGGACATATTTTAAGGGAAAAAAGTTTTCCCGTAAATATATTCCCCTTGACAATTGCCTTTTGGCTACGAAATCTTCCTCCTATATATGTGTTTGAGACAAACCTTGTCTGAGAAGGTGCTGGTGAACTGAAATTCCGAGGAACCTGAGAGCTTCGGCTCCCTGTTCCCCTCCAGGGGCTGGGTCTCACGGCTGGAAGGTGTGCTCCTGCACTGCTCTTCACCTCTGTTCCAGGGAGAACTCAGTGATGAGCTGAAGCCCATAGCCAGCTGTGGACATAGCCGGGGGAGGGTGTCTCCAGAGAGGATGGAACCACTGAGTCCAACTCTGCTACTTGCAGGACTGCCTGACACTAAACCAAACATCCACATGCTGCCTGCTGTCATCGGGCTCAGATGCTTTGGGCTACAGCTGCCAGTTTGTACTGGAACAGGGTCAAGGGCATCCAGTTTGTACTGGGAGGGGGCCCAGCCTGTACTGAGAGGAGGCCAGGAGATTCAGTTTGCGTAGGAACATGGGCCAGTCATTACTGGGACATGGCCAGAGGATCCAGTTTGTACTGGGATGGGGCACAGTTTGTGCTGACACAAGGCTGAAGGCATTTGGGACTTGACAGCCTGGAGTGAGGCTGTTGGCTGCTGTATACGGCACCGCCTTACAGGTGCCATACATCCTGGGGGTCTGCAGGCACTGCTGGGAGCTTTCCTCCAGAGTCACCATGGTTCCAGCTGCTTCCATCCTTCCTTGTCCCACTGTCCATCCCTGCCACGCTTCAGCTGTCTTATCCAAAGTCAGAACTTTAAGGTTGCTGCAGTAAACTGCTCCTCTGAGGTGCTGTTCTTCCCTCCTTGACTGGTGGGAGACCATCACAATTAGGTGAGAAAGCTGAAATGAGGTGAAATCAACCCCGCGTTTAAATTCACATTTGAGCCACGCATGGGCTGGGTAGGGGAAGCTGCACACAACAGGGACTGTTCACTGTCTGTCTGTACATGAACAATAGCCATGTTAAAGTAACTCAAGAGATTTCCTGCGGTGAATCTCTTAACCTAAAGCTAATTTCTTTTTTCCCATGTACCTGCTCCAAATTCTTCTTTATTCTTTCTGGACGGCCGCATCTGCAAAACTTTATTTGCGGGAGCCAGCTTGCTGTCAGAGATAAACGTCACATTATTTGCATTGTATATTCTGGCTGCTCTGAGGAGCCTCCTCCGCTGGAAGTGCTGGAATGAATTTATGACAAATACAAGGAATGAAAGTCTCTCTCAAATGCATTTTCTGCCATGACTTAAATTAGCTGAAATTGCTGACATTTTGCCTTTTTCAGAAGCGTGTCAGTGTCCATAGACTTTTGTTTCAAACAATGGAAAATTATTGAATTAAATAGTATCAGAACACAAAATCTGAGAGATGCTAAGTGTACGTTCGGTGAAGGTTACTGCAATATATCTGGGTCCTGCAGTACGTGTGTTGTAAAGGCAGGAACATGCAGCCTCTGACCTTGGCCGATCTCATGGAACTGAAGGACACTGCCATTTCAAATGCTGTAATTCTGTTTGGAAATTTTATGTTTAATTTACATAAAACATAAAAACCATATTATGTTTAATTTTGATGGGCTGAACATTTCCAGTGAAAGAAAGGGGGTTTTTTTTATTTACAGGTCATTTTTTATTTTACAGGTCATTTTACTTGAATCAAAATGTTTCCATAAAGACAAGGAAGTTCTTTGCCTGCTGGCTGGCTCTCCCTTATTTGTGTCAGTAGCTCTGCTCTGGACTAAAACTAAATTTAGAACGTGACACTTTCTTGTTGAAGAGAATCGGAGCTCTTCAGCAGCTTCGCACCTCTGCAGCCAGAACTCTGTAACCGGCAGGAGTCGTGGTTATTACGTGCTTGTCTGGTGACGTCGCCATCCACACCCGAACGCTGTGGTTAACATAAATGTACCGGTCTGTGTGGTCAGTGCCTGTGTGTAGGTTTGTCACTCTGTTCATTTATATAACCGGTGGAACCCAGGACGTGAGCCCCGTCTTTCTCCTGAAGCCCGTTCTAAGTGGGCCAGAGTGTGCCCTGCGGTGGCTGTCTGCTGCTCCGAGCCGCTGCCGAGGGGGCGAGGGTCAGCCAGCCGCAGGTACGGGGTCTGCGCTGTGGAAAGCTGATAAACGCCTCAGGAGAATTTATTAGATGTGGAGGTAGCAGCTTGTCTAAAATGAAAGGTTCAGCGGCCCCTCTCCTATTGAAACCAGTGCTGATGGCAAACTTCTCGGCTCATAGCCACTGATGGGTCAACATTGACAGTATCTGAAAATGTGAAGGCTAGTTCCTGCTTTTATGTCAAATTTACATTGGCAACAGTACTTAATTCATTTCAAATTTACTTAGTAGTTTACTTTTAGAAAAGAGTTTGGTCCTGACATTTTCAGCAAGGGAAAGTTAACCCCTTCTTAAACTCCCTTGGGTTTTGTCTCATTTTAAATTGACGAATTACAACGTGTCAGTTAGTGGCATGTAGAAAATTATAGAATCATAGAATTGTTTAGGTTAGAAAAGACCTTTAAGAGTGCAGCCATTAACCCAGCGCGGCCAAGTCCACCACTAAACCATGTCCCTAAGTGCCACATCTACACGTCTTTTAAGTGCCTCCAGGGATGGTGACTCAACCACTTACTTGAGCAGCCGGTTCCAGTGCTTGACAACCCCTTTTGGTGAAGAAATGTTTCCCGACACCCAACCTAACCCTCCCCTGGCACAACCTGAGGCTGCTCCCTCTCGTCCTGTCCCTTGTTACCTGGGAGCAGAGACCGACCCCCCTGCCTACAGCCCCCTGCCAGGCAGCTGTAGGGAGCGATCGGGTCCCCCCTGAGCCCCCTCCTCTCCAGGCCGAACCCCCCCAGCCCCCCCAGCCGCCCCCCATCAGACTGGTGCCCCAGCCCCTTCCCCGGCTCCATCGCCCATCTCTGGGCACACCTCAGCACCTCCCTGCTGGCCACGCTGCTGCTGGTGCAAGCCGGGACGCTGTTGGCCGCCTTGGCCAGCCAGGCACGCTGCTGGCTCACGTCCGGCCGGCCACCAGCCAGCACCCCCAGGGCCTCTCCCACCGGACACAGCATGTCCCGTTAGTGCCCGCGCTCGGCGGCTGGATCGGCAGTGCAGCTTGGTGTGGGTGCGAGTGTTGTGGCTCTTCCCTCCGTAGCCCCCGGTTCCAGGTGTGGGGTTCACCTGCCTTTTCTGTTCGGGTGTTGGAGGCTCCTCAGGCGCATAGCGTACCCCGACCCCTCGAGCTGCTGGGAAGCGCCGAGCCTGCGGGTGTCTGAAGCACAGTCTCTTGGGCCACTAATGCGGAACTCGGGGTTGCAAGAGCTGTACTTGGGTGCCTTTCTGAAAGGGGTGTGTAGGGTGTGAAGTCACCTGTTGCAGTAAGGCAGTGCCTCTGGTTTTTCCTGTTAAAAACATGTTATTTAAGACAATTCTGTCTGCAGAATAATGGTTGCGTAGAAGGAAGAGCTATGATTGTAAACCTTGGATTGATTGCATGCGCAACTGACAGCCGCTAGATTATAATCCTTTATTTTTTTCCCATGTTTCCCAGCTAAATAAATTGAATTCTCGAAATCTCTCACTTTTAGGCATCTTCCCCGATCCTTCAGCTGGTTTTGAGACTCACATGTTCACTCTCTGATATTTAAGCAAGTTCTGAAGGATGCAGACACAGGCACTGGGTGCTGTCTTGCTAACAAGGAGGTAAGATCACCTTCCTTGCCCCTGTTTGCATGTGATGCAGCCAAGGGTTGCATCAATCATCTCTGCTGTATCACCAGCTCGCATTGAGATGCTCCTCCATTAGGACCCTAGCTCCCCTCCCTGTTAACTGAGGTCCAAGCAAACTGCTCTCCTTTGGGGGAAAAAAAAAAGAAAAAAAGAAAAAAAAAGACTGCTGTTCTTGTCCTTAGCTGCATGTCTTTGCATTAAGCTTGGTTGAAGCGGTGGTTTTGTTTCAGTGGACTCAGCCTCTCGAGCAATCTGTGTTTTTCTGCATCGCTGATAACTCGTCTTTATTTGTCAGCCTGCAAACTTCTGTGCCACTTGCAGATTTTGTCAGCAGCCATTTTCTGGTCAGGTCTGAGGAAGATACAGCCTAGTTGCCAGGTCTATTCCTGGTCTTTGCAGAACTTGCTATAATTACATGCAGTTGATCTTGGTTCTAATGTGGGAATCATTTGTCAAGACCTTTGTTACTTTTGATTCATTTAATTTGGTCTTTTTTTAATACTCTCCTACGCTATTTTTTCCTCGTGCTGTCACGAAGTAAAAAATCAAATGTCCTACACAGCCCATCTGCATTATGTCTGTGCTGTTGCCTTTTCAATGAAACACTGAATTTCACCAGAAGGGGGATTACATATATATCCTTTAATTCTGTATTGACTGCATCCCCTCATATTTCATTATTTTGCCTGTGAGCAACTCTGTAGTTATACAGAAGAAGTTGAATAGTTGCAAATACTGGTTTTCTTCCGGTCTCCTGGAATTTCTCCAGATCTTAAGAATAAATCACTTTTAAGATGAGAGTGCCAGACTTGTCCAGTTCTGGTTTTAGGGTCTTTCACCAAATGTTCTGATGCAAAATTTTCTGTTAATAATGTTTGAAAAATTGGTATTTGACATCATCAGAGGACTGAAAGATGTCTTATCCCCATGCTGTAACAACATCCAACAGTTCTTCCTGTGCTCAATGTTTTACCAGTTTCACTCCTTTGAGCCTCCAGGTGGGCCTGTAACGTCGCTACGTGTTGTTCATGTAATACCGCATAGGGTTGCTAGCTGTGGGTTTCCACTGATGGGTTTTTTACTGTTAGGTTTGAGAATTTATGGAACCAGAGAATCGTTTAGGTTGGAAAAGAACTTTTAAGATCTTCCATTAACCCAGCACTGCCAAGTCCATCATTAAACGATGTCCGTAAGTGCCACATCTACACGTTTTGTAAATACCTCCAGTGGTGGTGACTCAATCACTATGATCTCCCAACTAGTACCTCATCTAAAATTTTTGATAGATTGCTTTTATTAACTAGATTTTCCTTCCACTCCCCCCAAACCCATCACAAAATACATACTAAAGTCTTCTCTGGCTCTGGAGGGGAGATTTTTAGCCTCCCGAAGGGACTGAACCCAAATACATGCAATGTTTTGAGCATCAGGTTAGAAGGTAGATGTTCCTTAGGTCAAACCCTGTCTCTGGGCTGGACCTGCAGGGTAGCACTGCTCGGGTCACTTATGTTGTCCTGCCTTTAAGTTAAAGATAACAGCAGTTGCTAGCTTCTCGGGTTTGGGCTGGCTGATTCATTTCTGTCTCAAGACAGCTGGCATTGCCCTGTGGAGAAAGCAGTTTCTCTCTGTGGGCTGTGGTCAAGGTCGAGATTGCTGGCTCAGGCTTTAACAAGGCTTGGCCACCTCTGTGCAGTTAAAATGAATCTTGTGGTTCGTGATGGGACGTAGCCAACAGAGCCCATGAAATTTCATGGGAGCTTAGCTTTCGCTCCACTGTGTTTTGGAGACCAAAAGCCTCAAGTGTAAATGTTTTTATTAATGTTTGAAATACAGAGCAGCCGTCTCTCTCTACTCGGGAGTAGCTTTGGGAACGCGTTTTGCTTGTGAAATGGCAGTTAACTGCTGCTTTCTTTTGTAGCACGCTTCTCAAAACCCTGCAGAGGAGACGTAGGATCTTCAAGCAAATTCTGGCAGCTGGAGTTTCCCGGTAACAGGTGATGTTACAAACATGGTTGCATGTTGGTTGTAAAATTCTATAGTTCTCTCTCTTGGTTGCATGTTGCGCTGTTTAGGCTCAAGCTGATGAACTCATAAATATTTGGGGGTTTGTTTGTTTTTTAGATAAAACTATTAGACCACCATGAGTTGGAGTTTCCTGACCCGTCTATTAGAGGAGATCCACAATCACTCAACCTTTGTTGGCAAAATCTGGCTGACAGTGTTGATTGTATTTCGGATTGTCCTAACCGCTGTGGGAGGAGAATCCATTTATTATGATGAGCAAAGCAAGTTTGTGTGCAACACGGAGCAGCCTGGCTGTGAGAATGTTTGTTACGACGCTTTCGCTCCTCTCTCGCATGTGAGGTTTTGGGTCTTCCAGATCATTCTTGTTGCCACTCCATCTGTAATGTATTTAGGCTATGCAATTCATAAAATCGCCCGGATGGTGGAACACAGCGAAGCTGACAGAAGAATCAGGAGCAAAAGCTTTTCCATGCGATGGAAGCAACACCGTGGCTTAGAGGAAACTGAGGAGGACCACGAGGAGGACCCAATGATGTACCCAGAAATAGAGCTGGAAAGTGAACGGGAAAACAAAGAGCAGCAGGCCCCTGCTAAAGCTAAGCATGACGGCAGGCGGCGAATTCGTGAAGATGGACTCATGAAAATTTATGTCCTGCAGCTTCTGGCGAGGACTACCTTTGAAATCGGCTTTCTCGTGGGTCAGTATTTTTTGTACGGCTTTGAAGTCAGCCCCATATTTGTGTGCAGCAGGAAGCCGTGCCCGCACAAGATAGATTGTTTCATTTCAAGGCCAACCGAAAAGACCATTTTCCTGCTAATAATGTATGGGGTGAGCTGCATGTGTTTACTTTTGAATGTCTGGGAGATGCTCCATTTGGGATTTGGCACAATCCGAGACACACTGAATAACAAGAGGAAAGAGCTAGAAGACTCCGGTACGTATAACTACCCTTTTACTTGGAATACGCCATCTGCTCCTCCTGGCTATAACATCGCGGTCAAGCCAGAGCAAATGCAATATACCGAACTGTCCAACGCCAAAATGGCCTACAAACAGAACAAAGCCAATATAGCTCAGGAACAGCAGTATGGAAGCAACGAAGAAAACATTCCTGCCGACCTGGAAAATCTGCAGAGGGAAATCAAAGTGGCTCAGGAGCACCTGGACCTCGCAATCCAGGCTTACAACAACCAAAACAATCCCAGCAGTTCCAGAGAGAAGAAATCCAAAGCAGGCTCAAACAAAAGCAGTGCCAGTAGCAAGTCAGGAGATGGGAAGAACTCTGTCTGGATTTAATGTTGGCTGAGTTCATATACTGTGTTTTTTCTCCTAGTTTATCATAACCAGCAACCCCTTGAATAATGGCTTCCATTAAGTAAATATTTGACTCTGTTTATTTTCAGGGATACCGTTGGCTAGTGATTCAACCTCTCAGAAAGGGTTTGTATGCATATTCTGGGATTATAGAACTTTATTCTTCTGTCTTCCAAGTCAGGAGACACATAGGCATATTTAAATCATTCTCATTGAACGGTTTATGCTGTATGTACAGTATTATAGTACATTTATTATGCACAATTTTTTGTATTTGTACACTGGATCTCTGATGTTGCGCTTTTTTATATTAATGAGGAGAAAGCAATGGGTAGCTGTTAGCATTTTGCTAGTTTTATTACTGTGGTCCGCAGTTTCGTCATTGTTCTTCCTTGTTTTAAACGTAAAACTTTCTATGCTGCATTTCAAAAGTGCCTTGAACATGCAGACAGCACAGAGGAGTCTCCGGTTATCCAGGCAGCCCACAGGTGCCAGTCACTGAGCAGCAGAGCAGTGAAAAATTTGGAAAACATCTGTTAACGGTGCTCTTGACTCTGTCTTTTACAAAAATGATGTGCTACTTGTAAAGTGTCATACTGTAGCCACGATGTACTACAGTTTCCCTCCATGGAAAATTACTTACAGGAAAAATGTGTGTGTGTGAGAGTGCTTGCATTCAGAGTGAGAGTGCCAGCTGTAATGCAGAGAGGGCTCAGACCTCCCTGCAATCTGTATGCAACAGGAGGGAAGGGAGACTTCAAACTCCTGTAGAACAATTTAGGAAAAAAAAAAAAAAAAAAAAAAAGTAAATAGAAGTTGCTGGATTCAGTAATTCTGTATCTTCATGTGGTATCTATGGAAAGAGATGCTTTTGAGATCTGCTGTTACGTAACGCCCTGCTCCCCAAGGGCATGAAGTTGTTATGATACCTTTTGGATAAGATTTCTGTCTCTTCCAAGGTAATCTGGTTAGATGGTGTCACGGTAATTTTGTTTCTCCGTGCATTACACTCGAGGAATAACCTTCCTCTCCCTGCAGCCAGGACACATGAGCTGTCTGTAAGAGTTTTATAAAGCCCTTTCCGAATATCAATGATACTGCCTTATCCCAGACCCCTCTTCTTTCCATTATGTCAGAGGAATTTAGTTCAGACAGAGCAATACGTATAATTTAGATTTCTGCTTGAGAGACCAGTCAGATTTGGCGTTTTGTGGTTTTGGCATTAAACTTGAATTTATAATTAGAAAAAGGAGAATGCGGTATTCGCTGCCTTTGGCGGTGTCTTTTTGGCAAGGATGCGCGTTGATGTTTGAGAGATGCTGATAAAAGTGTATGCTTTTTGCTACTATTTATAATGTATTCAGGACCTTGCTCTGCTCTCTCTCTTTTTTTTTTTTTTTTTTTTTGTTAGGTTTTTGTGTGCTTTAATATGTTTGGGGGGCTTGTTTCAAGCAGGACTGTGGTATTTTGAGGCTCAGTCGTTAGTGCCCTCGTTACAGCCTAGTCAGGAGCAGGGTTGGGAAGCAAGGCTCCGGGGAGGACACCGGCAAACCCATACTCGCTTCCTGTCCCGTAGAACAGCTGAGCACAGGCTTTCCGTTAAATTTGAACTAAGGGGATATGAGCATATGCTCGCAGTTGTCCTCTACCCAAGCACTTGCTGAAAATAGGCATTTTGCTGAATGGATTTTTGGTCTGGTTTCACTGTCCAGGCGTGGATCCCAGCTCTGCTTTGGGGGACGTAAGGGTGCCCAGAGCCAGTGCCACCCTCTGCCAGCGAGAGCTTCTCTGGTTCACCTCCAGCAGAGACCTTTCTGGCTTTTTGCTTAGCAGCAACTCCTGGCCACTGCTCCGGGGAAGGAGCAACCTCTGAATTTTATGCAGGAAAGTTTCAGGGTGATGTCTGTAAGCAAGTGTAAGTAAGTAACACAGTAAGTACAGAGCAGTTTTTAAAAGCTTAAGCGGACTTGCAGGCAGGGACAGCTAGCCGTGAGATGGGACTAGCTCTGGGGGGTGAGAGGGAGTTTATTAATAGCGCTCCTCTAATTAAACAGGAGTCTGAAGAGAAGCACGCTGCCTGAAGATGGGCAGAGAGGGTTTGCTAGCAGAAAGCTGTGAGTGTGATGGAGAAGCTGGGTGGAAAATGTGTTGTCTGAAAGTGCTAGGGAAAGACATTTGGAGCCTGGAGATAAACACGGATACATGGCTACAATCCACTCCTCCCGACACCGGGGTTGTTTTTTTCAGCTTCCCAAAAGGGTTACGTTGCTCTTAACCCCTTGCAGTGGTTTCGGAACAGCCTTTCACCACCAAATGTCAAGAAGTGAAAATCCTTTGCTGTTGCTGCTCTCTACACAAACTACAGCAGTTTCTTGTTAGCGGCTTAAAACAAAACTGGTTCATGGCAGCTGCTTCCCCTGTTGTTTGTATTAGCCATTTCCCAATTAATGATCTAAACCATTTCCACTTAAAGCTACCGTCTCAGGTCAGTCCTGTGAGCTTTTGTCCACACCAGTAGATATTCCCGTTAGTGAGCAGAGTGTATAGAATATTCCAATCCCAGCACTGAATTCATTCCGAAAATGCAAAGTAATGGAGCTGTTTCTATTACTGTTTTTTTGTTTTCAGTTTAATTGTGTATAAAGTGCACATTTTCTTTGAAACTGAGTGTTTGTTATTAGTAGAGGGTCTCTGTTAAAGCTCTAAATGTTCATGTCTGTGACTGTATTCAGTTTCAAAGTATCAGGCTTGATTTTTCCTTTTGAAGAAATGATACATGCATTACTTTAAAATGCTCTCTTGCTTTGGCTTAATGTAGGCCATTCCAAAATAACCGTTCAGAAGAGACTTTTGGACAAAAAATACTGAACGTAACATGGGTTTGTGTTGTCATTCTCTGGTTTTGGATGCAGTTTGGCAAAAAAAAATATTCTATTAAATCCAGTGGATTACTCCAGTCTGAGTGAGACGGCTTCTTTTTTCTCAGCAGTAGAATATGCTCTGAACATGTGAGGGAAGGAGAGGGATATTTTAATGATTTGTCTTAGAGCCACAACTTGGAATTTTTATATATTTGACCTTGTTTAGCATAATAAAGAGTTGGTTAGAAACCAGCTGCCTTTCTGCATGTGAATTGCTCTTCAGTGACAAGAACAGTTGCATTTAAGAAAGAAAAATCTGCCAACTTTGGAAGTCAGACCTTGAAAAGGGTAGCACTTATGAAAACATGAAAATCTGTGTTTATGCATATGAATGAGCATGCTGATATTGTCCAGTGAACTGTGCAGCATTAGCTGGCCTAATTTAGCTGCGATTTTTGAAGGAACATACGGGAGCTGGCTGCCCAGCTCCTTTTAAAAATTGCAGCTGAATGCCTGTCTGTTTTGCTGTCACAAAAGATGGCTTTTGTAAGTGCCCCATGCTTTCCCCTCGCTGCAAATTTGGCCTCAAAATTGGAAGTATGTCTGTGGAGGCGTTAAGTGGTTTGCTGCGTCGCGCAGCTGTGAGAAGGCTATAGAAGGGAGATGGATTTGGTGCTGTGGCCTTGGCCTAAAAAGCAGTTTGTTCAGCATCAAAGAAAAAAGTGGCCATATGGGACGGTGCTGCTCCTGCTCGCAGAGCGTGTTGTGTCCCGAGCCTCGGTGAGGGCTGTCGTGGCAGAAACCAGTGATGGTGACCGAGGCAGGACCCAGCAGTAATAATTGTTGCGTGTTTTTTTCAACCGACAAGGTTACCTGAGCGTCCTGCAGTCTCCACAGGCTGGGAGACGGGTGCGGAGCAGGGAGCAGCCCGGGGGCAGGGTAACCCTGGCGTGCGGCACAGGTTCAAGTGCAGAGATAACTGAGGAGGTACAGCAGGGCCCGGGCTCCTGCGGCCTTGCCTCTCCTGCTCCAGGACACTTAACCTCACCCTTATCTTTAAGTGTGTGGTTATCTCCGTATGAGCCAGCACTGCCAGCTCCAGGCATCCAGCTCAGCGTGTGCTTAAGTGTTTTAAAGTGCAGAAGCCTTCATTTAACAATGGATTTGCAGCAAGAAATTCTGAAATGCCTCAGGCATTTAACCGTGACTGAAAAAGAAGGCTGTAGCTGCAGCGCTCTTCGTTGGCAATACGTCTCTTGGGAATTAGTCTAATAGAAGCCGTCGTGTGATGGCAGCTTGTGCTCAGAGACGGGCCGGGAGCAGGAAGCCCAGAGGTCAAAGCCGGGATGGTCTGCAGCCACCCCAGGCTCGGTTCAGTTGTTCTGTGCAGATGTACGGTGCTGCTCGAGATGCCCCTGGGTATTTCCGTGGCCTCCAGCTGCTGCTCCGAGAGGGAGAGTCTCCCAGGGGCCCCGTGTCACATCTGCGAGCCCCGCGCATATGCCTCGGGTGCTTGAGGACCGCTCCAACAGCACCGTGTGCCTAGATGTGATCCCAACCGATCCTCTGCGTCACGGGGCAGGCCAGCTGCCGGCTCCACCTTGTTTTCCTCTGTTGGAAAGTGAGGATAACACAACTTGCTGCATACAGGGTATTGCAAGTATAAATTAGATCCTCTCTGTGCGATAGTTTTCCTGTTGGAAGCGTAAGTTAGGCATTGAATGTCGTTGGCATTAGGTATTCCTGCTTGTAGTTGAGCTACAATCTTGTAGCAACTACGCCATTCTTGTAGCTCGATTTGTTAATAACTCAAGAATTCTTAAAAACAGGTGCACAACTTGCCAGCTAGGAGGTTACTTTCAAAAGGAGCTGTTTATCGAGCCATGCACAGTTGCCCTTGGGGTGGTTGGGCCGTGCCCGATTCCTGTCAATCCAACATGCTGTGCGTCGCACGTTGCACGGCCGCCATGCAACAGTTCCTGAAAGGTGGATCTGTTTACGTGAGTTAAATTGGGGTTGGCTGTTGGTGGTGTGACTAGATGTAACCCACCTTCCCGCAGGAGCATGGAAGGGAGCTCAGGGGCTTTTGCTCCTTCAGGGCTTGCCATTTGTTTTCTCTGTATCAGAGGAAACTTCAAATATCAGTTCATCATTTCCTGGAAAATGACATTTGTTTTCTATAGCATGACATTATTGTTGATAGCTGGGGAAAAATGCCTTCGAAGGGGGATTTAAAGGCATCTGATCAATGCTCATCCGCTCTGTGGAACGGTTTCTCTGCAGTTCAGATTTTGCTGTCCTCCCTTTTATTTTTTTTTCCTTGAACAGGATGTTCTGGTTACTCCTTGGCAAAGGATGTGTCACCCGTCTGGGGACCCAAGCTGCTGCTTCCCCGGGAGCAGAACTGCGGCCCCTGCGACTGTGTCCGAACCGACTTGCGCGTGCCCTGGGGTTTTACACATGACCCTTGTTCGTGTCTGTGACTGAGCTGTGACTTCTGCTGCCTTGTGGCCTGGATTTCCTCGGTGTGGAGACAAAGCCCGGCCGAGCAGAAGCAGGAGCTGCTGCAAACCCGCTTTGTCGGCAGAGGCGGCCGCGGCGTGTGCCTGAGCCCCAGCGCCGGCGTGGGGCCGGGCCTCTGGCTGGTGCAGAGCTGTGTGCCGGCTGTGCCGGGCTTGGCCAGGGGGTCAGTCTCGGCGTTGACGTGGCAGTGAGAGTGCCGGTCTCTGGCGATGAATGAATCTTCTAAAGTCAGCAAACAGGCGGTGGTATGTTTTAGCTTTGTCGTGAGTATTGGAAAGCATCGTGCCAACTTCTCAGCTTTCATCTTACCCTTACTTAAAGACATACTGGGACTTGAGTTCCTTTTGGTTTTGTTCCCCTCTGAGTACTTCTTGTCCCTAGAGAATCAATATTCCCATTTATGAATGTTTGCCAGGCTTTTTGTATCTTTTTCCGTAAACCTGAAGTCACCTGAAAATCCACTCTCAGAAAACTTTTTAAAAAGCCCGTTTTGTAACACATTCTGGTAGCACGTTGATATTAGCAGGTGTCAGTATGGATGTGTCTGTCAGCAGTGTTGGAGCTACCTTATTACCTTTGGCTGTCATTCCCCCTGACTTTTTGTGCAGGGAAGAAGGTGAAGGGGATTTGACCCACGACAGCTGAATTTAAATGTGATGATGAAGCTCCGAAACAAATTTCCTGTCTTGCTTTAGATTGCTGATAGCAATATTGCTCTTTTTTCCCTCCGAAGCTGGTGTTACGATATTGAGCAATTCATCTCTGCATGTATTCTTATGTCATACGCAAAACCATTCAGATTTAATGCCTCATAGAGATCCATTGAGTGTTTGCATCAATTGAAATTACTCCAGAGACCACAATGAGTCCTACAGGCGTGCAGTGGTGAAAAGTTCGGTGAAAGTGCCAAGTCACAAAGAGAAGTCTGCGGGTTGTCTGTGGTTTTTAATGGAGAGAAGAGAGACCCCTGAGAGTGCTGCCCCGGCTGCTCAGGTCAGCATCCCCTGGAGTACCTGCCCGCAGGAGGACAAGGGGCAGCAGGACTGGCATCAACTTCCATGGAGCTTGCTCAGAAAGTTTCATTAATTGGCTCCAGCGCTAATTGAAGACTGGTGGTCTGTTCACAGGTATGTTGGATTTTTTATGAACTATAGGTTCCGTAAGGCTTTGGAAGGAGCTGGTTTCTGCTGAGCTGAGGGTGACCCTCCAGCCCAGACAGAGCCCTTTATCTGACATGTAATGCATGAATCAGAAAATGTGGCTGATTAGTCAACCATATTTGGTAATAAACTCGTTAACGTTTCAAAAGGTCTTTGAGGGAGCT
The DNA here is from genome assembly GCF_017639655.2 of Falco naumanni. Lineage (NCBI taxonomy): Eukaryota > Metazoa > Chordata > Aves > Falconiformes > Falconidae > Falco > Falco naumanni. The sequence continues at coordinate 6,082,850 of NC_054071.1, read as the reverse complement.
GTTGAAAAGTCAGTTTGATTACATCAGCTGCATGCTGAATTTCTATGGGCTTGAAGCTGGAACGCACTTGTTGTGAGAGATTAACACATAGGTTCCCTGGCAGTGTGTTTGCCATATTCTCTGTGAGAAAATAGATAACTGCTCATATCACAGTAAATTCTCATATAAACATGCCATGGTAAATTCTCCTAAAATGAGGCGGAAAGAGAAACACGGAAATGTGCAGCAAGGATCTCTGAAAATCCGGGCTGGATTGATGTGGTGAATTTTGCAATGAGATGCATGAGTCAGAGAAGGAAAGTGCTAAATGTGAGTGTTCTGGTCATCGGTCCCTGCCTTGTTACGGTGTCGAGTAAGAAATTGCTTGGCTAGCTATGATGGGTTATTTTCACAAGCCAGGTGAAGTGCACGAGGGCAGTGTCCTTGGTGGTGGGAGCACGGGAAGAAGAGGAGCAGGGAATTGCTGGTCTAGAGGGTGGAAGGAACTGTGCTGTTGGCCTTTAGACCAAGATAGTTTGATATCTTGATCTAAATTTTTCATATTTTCATTGATTCCCTGCCTCTCAGATACCAAACTAATGGAATCTACAGGTAGCATGGATCTGAGAGCTGTTCTGTAAAGCCGGTGAGGGTTTGGAGACAGGCACTGCTGGTTTTGGACCCGGCATCACCTGGATGTCCTATGTTCTCCCCCTAGAGCAAAACTGCTCTTCAGCCTGGAAGCACGAGCAGCGTTGCCCCATTTATTAACACGTCTCTTCAGCTTTCTGCAGGTGCTGGCTGACTTCAAGCAAATCAAAGGGAAGCTTGGGACACCTCCAATCCCATGAAAAGGCGGTGGCCAGAAGTGCTGCTGTTGGAAGACAGGTAAGAGCAGGTATTAGTGAGGGATTTTGTGGCCGGGCAGCTGCCAGATCACCCCACAGCACGTGCAGCCTGCCAGGGGGTGGCACGCTGGGGGACACATGGCCAGGAGCCTTGCAGCAGTAGGAAAACGCTGAATTAAGAAAAGAGATCCAATCGTATTGAATAGAAAGTCAGTTTATTAAATGGAACGCAGGCACAGGTAGGTGTGTTGCCTCCGTGCAGAGCGCGGGTGTGATCCAGCTGGCACAGCCCGATGTTGCGCGGGGTCTGATGACAGTCTCCGCTGCTGCCGCGCCTAGGTGCTGCAGAGCAGACTGAAGACCGTGATGCTCTGTGGGTATTAAAACAGCCACCCTGCTCAATGTTAGAAGAATGTAGCGAGCCAGAGGGCAAGCAGGAAGGCTTTCCACCTTGGGTCACCGAGAACGTGGGATTTCCAAGAAAAAAACTGCCCTGAAGTTTCCTTCGTCAGCATGTCTATTAGATTGTGCTGCCCCTGCATATTTCTCCCCTGTATGCTGGGGGGGGGGGGGGGGGGGGGCAGTTCATTGCTGGACCATCACGGGAGGGGATGAGCTTGGGAGTGTGCCACCAGGCTGTGAAATGAAATTCTGGTTTCATCAGTGGCTCCAGAATCTGGTTTCTTATCCCCTGTTGCCTTTTCTTGGTGGCTGGCTGGTTGGAGCAGCAGCGTTGCAAAAAAAGTTAACAAAAAAGTAAGTTATGATCCTCTGCAGTGGTAGGCTTTTATGCGTTCCGTGTTTGCGTGCATATTTGGATGTCCAGTAAGGGAAGGGGAGATCCCTGCTGAGAAGGGAGATCCCAGAAGGAGAGTAGCCAGTGTAGGGATAAGGAGATCGTTACATAAACTGCTGTGACCTGGAGTGCCACGGTACTGCAGATATCCCGGAGAGCAGAGCCGAGATTTTGAGGGACTTCAAAGCTAATTTAATAAATTGCTGTGCTGCTGTTATGAATTTAAATTCTTAAGAAGGACTCGGAAGAAAAGCACAGGAAAATAGGAAAACGGAACCTTTTCTTTGTCAGCTACCAATTTAAACATGACAATCTCTGATTGCAGTTTAACATAAACTAACGAGGGCTTAACGCTGTGTTGCAATTACAGGCAGGGGTCAGCGAGACGCGGGTCCTGGTGCTCTGCACCCTGCGCCCTGCGCAGAGGCGGGTGACAGCCGGCGCCTGTGGAACGGAGGGTTCAGCGGCTGGCATCCATCTCCGCGCTGACAAGGTGAAACGGACCCACCGGGGATTCCCAATTAAATTCTGCTGACCTGGATTTGAACTGCTGAGCTGTAAAACGGGCTGCACCTGTCTTGCACGTGCAATTCCAGCAGCAGTCAGCCCTCGGTTTTGAGTCACGCCTCTCTCTGCCTTGGCTGCTTGTGGGTTAAAGCTCACCAGTGGCAGAAATGTGAACTCGAGCGTTGGGGGGGACCGCTAATAAAATAAAAAGCAGCGGAAAAGCCGGCCCATGCCTGAAATGACACAGTCTTTGAGCTGGAAAAGACCTACAAGGCAATGCAGTCAGCGTCCTGGCCGGCAGGAGATTGCTTCTTAAAGGGCATTTGGAAATTTTTTTTGTACAGTCTAGTCATAACAGACTCAAGGAATTGGGTTTCCCCCATGTCCCCCAGGGTATTTGCACCCTCCCCCCAGAGCTGGCAGCTGCGCAGCTGAAGTCAAAGCGCACCAAAGCCTTCAATCATGTTTTTAGGCCACTGGCTGTCTTCTGGGCTAGCAAAAGCCCTTCCTCTTGTCGGCTGGAGCTGTTCACACGCCTCCGGCCCACGGAGGCAAGCAAGCAGTCGCCGATGCAGCCACGCTCTGGCTCGCAAGCTGCCCCTCACCCCCAGCGGGTGCGTGGCCGGCAGCAGCCCCTAGCTGGGCTTTGGCCACTGCCTTTGGTGCCGTGGAGCTGCTCTGACCTGTCTCCCCAGTTGCTAAGCTGGCCTTTGAAAGGCTCAGCTCCGCTTTTCTTTTTTCTTCCTCCCCCGGCTTTGAGGGTTCGGTGCTGTTGCAGTCCTGGAGGGATGCTGAAGCAGCATTCAGTGCACCCGAGGCGGGACCAGGGCCATCTGCCCGTGGGAGCTCCCTCCACCTGAACTCACTAACCTCAAAGGGTGTTTAAAAGTGATTTTGGATTTGCCATGTGCCTGGTTTGTGTGTAGGCTTGGAAAGTCTGGGGTTTTGCTCATGTCCTTAGTCTCTGCTATTGTGGGATCCTCATTGCCATTAGAAATTGGGTCAGTAACGTCTCAAATTGGTCAGCAGAAGATTTCAGCTTTGGTATCTTTGGGTTTACCTAAAAGCAGAACGATACCCAGGATTCCCGTGTTTGCATCAAGCACCTGTAAGGCTGGGGCTGTTTATTACCCAAAAAGAGCTCAGTAGCACAACTGGCAGGAAGAAGACCGGGAGGTGAGTGCGGTCGCCATGACCTGCTGCGTTTGCAAAGCTGCAACAAGCATTGACCAAAATTCCTGTGACCGTTTGGTCTAATCTGTTTCATCTCAGCCTGCTCGGCTCCTCCTGGTCCACCCGAAGCTCGAGTCTCCACCGCTGCAGGTGGGTTGCGCTCAGCAAACCCTTGGCAGCACGCTGATGCTCCCCTTTCCCGCGGCGTGCCTGGTGTCTGCTCGGTGCACTGGTGTGCCATGGGGGCTGGCAGCGCTGTACAAAATGTGTGGAGCTGAGGCCGCTCAGAGACACCCAAAGCTTTCCCCTAAACTGCCTCTTTACTGTGCACTGATTTGTTTCTTGTGTCCAGCTGAAGCCTAGGGAAATTCCCGTAGCGAGTGAGGCAGAGCTGGGATCCTCCTGATCGTCTCTCAGCTCTTTGCCTGCAGAGTTTCTCCATGATGACAAAAAGGTGAATTTCTGTGAGACCTCCGTGTACCAAGTAAGAGCCTCGATGGGAGGCACAGCAAGGGCTTGCTTTGGTCCTGCTCCATCACAGGCCGTGCCGTCTGCTGGGGGACTTTGCGGGGAGCTAGAGCAGGCTCTGTGCTTCCATCCTCTCTGTCCTCTCTCCCTCTCCAGACCTCAGTTTCCCACCCAGAATAGAGGGGTGACACAGCCAAAAGAAGTCGCGCTGTCTTCCAGCATTGTCACTGGAGTAGAAAGCCCCTGTGGCTTGAGGGCGTGGGTGCGTGACCGGGGTGCTTCGAGCAGGGGGGGGACAGCCGGACAGCTGCTGTGCCGTGCCATCGTGTCAGCCTTCGGAGGGTTTCCCAGCTGGAAAACCTGCGTCCTGGTTTGCGGTCAGAGTTCAGTTCAGGTTCTTCATTTATGTGCGTGGAAAATTAGGACGTATTTTGTTCAGCCTCCTTGTGCAGCCAGAATTTGGGGTGTTAACTTTCTCTGGCCTGTGGTTTATCCCCCAAGAATACTCCCTTCAGGGTGACATTTCCCCATTTCACTTCACACAGCAGCGTTGCCTCCTGACCATCTTGACGGCTCCCTCTGCTCTCAAAAGCTGACCGAATGTCTCCGCTTTCTTAGGAGCACAAGAGCTGGAAAATCACAGCCTCCCTCTGTCCGCATAAGCTGCCGCTCACGTGGCAGCCCCCCATGCTGCGGCCTCTGCCACAACCGTGTTCCCGGGGAGTCCTCGAGGACTTTCTTCCTCGTGTGCACCCTAAAAGCAACGTCTGCCTCATTAGATTATAGCTGAAAAATCGCAGCCAGATGGTCAATCATGAGCTTCGGCAACCGAAGGAGCGGAGATATTTTAGGTTCAAGGGTTTCCCATTATGTAATGGCACAGACACAGAGGTGGCTGCCTTGGTTTCTTATTTCTTTGGATTTACATATAATGAAGGATTTTAGTTTTTTTTTCCCCATTTCAGGTTTTTGAGATTGGCTGGATCCATCTTAGAGACCCATTGCTGCTTTCAGCAAAAAGAGGGGCAAATGGGTCCCCGAGTTTATCCCCGTGAAGCGACAGCTGTTCAGCCAGGCGCATCCCCCAGGCCTGCCCAAACCGTCGCTCCCTGCGCATCCTTCCAGGTGTGCGTTACGGGGGGGTGCACCACACTGGGACCGGGGGCAGAGCTCCGCAAGTGACCTCAGAGGAACTGACAAACCGCTACCGACCTCGCAGCCGCTGTCGGAGGAGCATCTCGGCACCCAGCCTGGAAATGGGAGACTGTGGCTTCTCCCTGGGGCGGCGTGGTTAGCCTTTAGCAAGTGTGGCGGCGGTCGATGAGGAGCGTGGAGCAGAGCTGAGCGCAGGGACTGGTCTCTAGCATAAAACTGGCAGGTTAGGACCTGGGAAAGGAGCTCGAGAGGCAGAAATGCTGCAGCATCTGGCCAGCCTGTGCTCTGCCTTTTGGGGCAGCCTCTTTTCAAGGCAGAGGAGCTGGGTGCTGTGACGGAGGAACCTAGAAAGGAGCTGGAAAAGGTTGTGGTGGAAAGGAGCAGCAGCATGGGGCGCCGAGTGCCTCTGAGCACTGGACCCTCCTGCCAAGGAGCATCTCCCGTGTGCCGGGCAGGCCGGACCTCGCCGTGGTGTCCCCGTGAGCCTCCCTGGCACCGCAGCGGTGCTGGTGAGCAGGACCCTGCGCTGAGCGAGGGGCGCAGGGGCTGCCTAACCCCGCGGGGCCGCAGCACGGAGCTGGGCCGACTTTAACTCATGTTTTTTGCCCTCCTGACCCTGAAGGCCCTGAATAACTTGAGATTTAGAAACAGTCTGTGCATCTGGAATATTTCTGGCTCACTCATCATGCTGGTATCTAGACACCAGCCCAAAATAGCTCCTTGCCAAGATGCACCTCGGTTCTGGCTGGCAGCAAATCCGCAGCCGAAGTCCTTAAGGGGTATAAAGACATCTCGGCTGTAGCAGGCTCACGACAGCACAGGGAGAAACGGGCTGTTTGCTCTGAGCCTTGCCCTGCCAGGGGAGGGCCCTGCGGCTGAGGAGGCAGTGAGGATGGGGGGTGGCTCCTGCCACAGACCCCCCCAGCTCAGCTGGCTGCTGGCCTCGCACTCCCTGCCATGGCCTGAGGCTCCTCCGGCATCTTCCCCACCCGGCGCTGCCTCCTGCGAGGCCTTAGCTGGAGGGGACAGAGCGAGCGGGTGATGGTGATCGCTTTAATAAGATGGACTTGACCCTTCTGAAACGAGGAGAGAGACCCTGCCTGGGGGGGGTCCCCCTGCGGGAGGCAGCACCCCGAGGAGCACCCGGGCAGCACCCCAAGGTGCTCCTGGGCACCCCCAGCACGGCAAGTGGGGCAGAGCTGGCAGCACGTGTCGTCGCGCACCCCAGCGCCCTGGCTTCGGTGTGCGGCCCCGAGACGGGACTGGGACTGAGTCCCCGCGGCGCTGAACCCAGGAGTGGTTTTGGGCCGCGCACCAGAGTGGGTCCCTCGGGGGCTCTGCAGGGCAAGGGGCGCCCCCAGCCCCACAGGTTGGGGGCTCAGCCGCTCCGGGGTGGGTTGGTGGCCTGAATCCCACCCTCGTCCCTGGCTGGCAGAGAAGGGCCCCCCCGGGAAGTAACGTTCTGTGGGAGGGGGCTGCGGGGCCTCTCCTGCTGCCAGTGCCAAGGGGGGCGGCAGCAACACTCGTGTGGTGTCCCCCGTCTGCCACCGACTTTGCCATCAAAGGACGCTGAACAGGGAGGGCGGGCTGCAGCCCCTGCCCCAGCCTGTGCCTTTGTCCTCGGGCTCCGGCCGGCCAGCCCGGGGCTGGGCTGCGGGGACACGCGTGGCCCTGGAGCAGCTCGGGGAAGCCGGAGCATCCGCCGCTCGTGTGCGCGGGCTGGGCTGGGGCGCCCTCTGGTGGCTGATGTGCCCAGCAGCAGTCGGCTGCGCTGAGCATCACCCGGTCGGTCTCACGGGAAGATGCTCCATCCTTGCGGGTCCCTCTGGGAGGTGGGGCCCTGTCCCCGAGTCCCCATCTGCCAGGGGTTGCTCACCCTGCTGCAGAGCCAGGCGGGATCCTGCGTGGCACTAACCCAGCCTGTGTCCCTGGGAGGGGGTGGGAACCTGTCCCTGTGTCCCTGAGCAGCCTTTGTGTCCCAGAGATGAGCAAGGGACCGGTCCCCATGCTGGGACAGTGACTGGTGCGCACGGGGTGACAGGGATGGAGCAGTGTCCTCACTCTGGGACAGGCGCAGGACTGAGCGTCTCTGTGGTGGGACAGGGAGCCACGTGTCCCTGCGGTGGGGCAGGGTCCCCAGCTGGGCAGAAGCTCAGAGGGGGAGCACTCGACACGTGCCAGCGTCTCCATACGGTGGGAACCCGACTGAGAAATGAACTGGAGATGGGCCAGGGGGGAGTGTGGGACATGGGGAGGCCGTCGGTGGGATGAGGTGGAGGGGACCAGGGGCTGGAGCATCCTCGTGGATGAAATTTGGGGAGGCTTGTGCCACCCTGGCGCCATGCTTCCCACCCCCAGCACTGGTGAAAAGCAGAAATCCCGTTGTTTTCCAAATCTTTATTGTAAATAAATTCTGCAACATTGCAGGAGGCTTCCCGGGGACTGAAGCCAGGGCCGAGCGAGGAGCACGTGGCGGCTCCGGCAGCGGCGGCTCCGGCAGCGGCGATGGCAGCTCCCCGGTGCGTGCAAAGCAGGAGTGCGAGATGAGGCGCGAGTGTTCGGCTGTGGGCAGCGAAGCCCCCACCCCACGACCCCAGGCCCCATCCCAGCTGTGGGCGGTAGCGCAGAGCGAGGCGGTGCAGGATGGCGGTGAGGCCGGCGGTGAGTTGGCGGGGCGGGGGTTTACCACCCCCCCAGTGTGCTTGTCCACTGCCACGTGCTGGGATGGGGCCCATCAGCTCGGTCTGCTGGGGGTGGGAGGGGGTCCGGGGAGGGGGAGGGTTTGCTCTCTTGGATCTGGAAGCACTGGGTGCACCCCCCACCCCAGCCGCGCTCCCTCCCTGGCACGTCCGCGGCAGCACCAGTGGTACTGCCTGACCTTACAGCATTAAAATCATTAAGAAAAAAACCCAATATTTTATATATATATATATTAATGTCCCCAAACCCAGTGACAATGGTGGCTTCTTACTCTGAAACAAGGGGCATCCCCTCGCTGCAGGGACCACCCCAGCACTGTGGCCGTGACAGCTGTGGGGACATTGCGGTGACAGTGCTGGAGGTGAGGGGGTTGGGCCAGACCCCCTGTGCTGGTGGTGGCCCCAGGTCCTGTGTTCTCCAGCCCATTGCTGATAGGTCACATGGCGAGCCGCCACCAAAGCCAAGCCTGGGGACATCTGCCCACCCCCTGTCCTGCTGTCACCTCCCAGTCCTGGCTGGTGCCACCACAGCCAAGGCACCCATGGGTGCTGTGGGTGCCCAGCTGGGCTGTCACACAATGCTGGGGGCCACCACATGCCTCAGCCATGGCTGAGCGTGGGGACACCCTTGGTCACCCTCTACCCCCTTGGCAAAGGGGCCCAGAGGTGGTTAAGGGAGGGCACTAAGGGGCCACCCCCAACCTGCTGGGGACATGGAGTGTTGTTCCCCCCTGTCCCCCCACCGAGCGTCACCAGGAGTGTTGCCACACGATGCAGCGTCATCAGTGGGTGCAGGGACTGGTGGGGGCTCCCGGTGCTCTGTGGTGCTGTGGGTTGGGTGGCCTCATGGAGCCACCCCGTGCAGGGTGACGTGGGGATGGGGTGACACATCCCACCCACCCGCCATGGGGATGAGGACACCCGGCAGGTGCTGGACACCAGGGGACAGGTGCCACCAGCCTGCTGTGGAACTGGGGTGACACCCCCCAGGCAGCCCCATGTGCCACCAGCCCAGGGCTCACCCTGTACCCCAGACACCCAGGGTGGGCCCTGCTGTCACCTGCCCCCCACTCCCCTCACCCCAGTGCCACCAGTTTGGAGCTCACCCATGGGTGACAGTCCCCAGTGCTGGGGACCTTGGTCTCCCACGGCTGGGTGGGCACAGCCATGAGATTTGGGAGCAGGAAGGAGTTTGGGGGGGACATGCCTCACATGCTGAGCTGCTGGGAGGGGGGGCACATCTGGAGGTGCCATCCCAGCCCCCATGGACCCCATCCCAGACCTGGCATCTGGGCTGGGGGGGACACGGCTCCCAGGCCCTGCACTGGGGAGGGGTGCTGGCCTGGTGCTGGGGTGTACTGGCCTCATTCTGGGCTATACTGGCTTGCTGTTTGGAGGACCCAGGCCCCCAAGCCGGAAGATGCTGATGGGGGGCAGAGGGGGGGATGTGGGGCTGAGGGGGGGGGGTCCCCGCTCACCCCTGCAGGTACATTCATCCCAGTGCTGGGAGTACTGCCAGCCCCAGGGTCGGGGCTGGGGGGTGTGTACATTCGTGGTGGTGCGGTGGGGGTCGGGGGGGGTGGTCCCGGGTGCCCCCCCCAGCTCTCCTCCTCAGCCGGGCTCTCGGCAGCGGTGCCCCATTGAATTGCTGTTAATGAGGTGCTGGGGAGGGGGTGTGGGGCAGCGCAGCCCTGCTCAGGCCCCCCCGGACCTGCAACACAGAAGTGGGGTGCGTTTAGTGTGGGGCTGTGACACGGTGGGGACACACGGGGGGACACTGAGCTGAATAGAGCTAGCACCAGGGGGGGCTGCTGCCAGGCCCCCCCCCAGCCGCTGTCTCTTTTCAGCTGTGAGGGGCACAGAGATGGAGACAGCACGGCCGGACACACAGCGACACGGACAGACGGGCCCGGCCGGGGGCTCCCACGCTGTCAGGCTGCCGGACGGTGATGGTGACATTAACGGTGACGGTGACGAGGAGGAGACGAGGGGGGGGGGGGGGGCAGTTACACTCCCTGCTGCGCCGGGTCGTACCTTCCTCGGCGTATGTTCCTTGGGGGGTGGCAGGGGGGAGAAGAGAGGAGAGTTAGTGCCACCCCTGTGTCCCTGCCGTCCTCCCCAGTGTCACCCGCCTGCAGTGTCCCTGGTCCCACAGGCAGCAGACGTGTCCCAGTGCCAGGCAGCAGCACACACACGGGGGCCACCGACACAGCCCCCACCCCAGCACCCCATGCTCAGGGACGGACACGGCCAGGACTGAATGAGGGGCCAGGGTGACGGTGAACCCCCAGCGCCACGTGCAGGCAGGGCAGGCAGGGCCAGGACAGCAGGCAGGGGCTGGGGACAAGGGACGAGGCAGGGACACAGGAACCAGGCAGCCCCAGCCCGCAGGGGACCACAGCACAAGTGATGCCCAGCTGGGGGGGAGACTGGCAGTGCCCCCACCCACGGGTGTCCCCAGGAGCGTTGGGGTGGCCCTGGCGCAGTGGTGGTGAGCAGGGGGGACGTGGCTGGTGACAGCAGCGGGGGGACGAGCCATGCAGTGGCTGCTTACTTAAATCCCCAGCCTGTCCCCCCTAGGACGATGGCAGCCACCAGCACGGCCCCCGCGATGGAGCCGATAATGATATTGGTGCCACTGGGACCTGTGACAGAGGGGACAGGGAGGAGGGGACATCGACACACATCAGTGGGGAGGGGACACAGCCCCAGGGCAGCGCCAGTGCCCTGGGGACCGGGGAGGGGGCGAGAGCCAGCTGTGCCCAGCTGAGCTGCGGCACCAGGGTGGGGGGGACACCCTGGGGGTGGCTGGGAACAAAGCAGGACACCCCAGCCGGTGGGGACGGGGGGTGGCAGGGATGTGGGGAGCACCCCCCCACCCCCACCCCGCGGGGTGCACGGACCCTTGTATCGTTCAGTCTCTCCCGTCGGCTTTGGCTCAGGGATGGGGTCGTAGACGCTGCAGTCCTTCCCTGTCCACTCGGCCCGGCAGATGCACTTGCCCTCATTGCTGCAAACCTGTGAGGGGACAGTGTCACCCTGCCCACCGCTGTGGCACCCCCCTGAGGTCCCATTTGTCCCCCTCCATGTCCCTCACCCCGTGGTCGAAGCAGATCTTCCCATCCCAGCTGCCGGGGCAGGAGCTGAAGTTAAAGGCGGTGGCTGGAAGGCATTTGCGGTCGAGACACAGCATGCCGGGGCCGCAGGGCGTCCCGTCCTCCACGTAGCTCAGGTCCAAGCCGTCCACCAGCTGCACGTGGCCTCCCCTGCACCAGGGTGGCGAGAGCAGGTGACACTGGGACCCCCCCGGACATCCCTGTCCCCCCAGCGGTGGCACCCACCTGCAGTCCACGTAGCGGTTTTGGTGGAAGAAGGTGGTGGTGGTGATCTCGCCGCTGAGCTCGCCCAGCCGGGGCGCACCCGAGATGTTGGCGCAGAGGAGGAAGCCGCAGAGAACATCCCTGCAAGGCACCAGTGGCATCACTGGTGTGGGCAGGTGGCACCCGTGAGGGGACGCAGGACACGGCTCACTCACTGCTTGTTGCACTGCATCCAGCCCAGACCCTCGTGCCCGCAGTTGCCCCTCTCCGTCCCCTCCACATTGAGCTTCTCATAGCAGAAGCGCTCAGCCGAGCCTGGGAAAAAATGTCACGTCACCTGCTGTCCCCCCTCCCCGCCCCTAGCAAAGCCACCCCAGGGCTGACGCTTACCATGGCCCCACAACGCGTTGCACTGCCGGTCTCTTGTCTTGCAGCGCCCACCATAGCATCGTCCCTGGGAAGCAGGGAGAGGGGTCGGGGCTGCAGGGGGGGCTCACGCACGTGCGGGCGGCCGTGGGGGTGCTGCAAGGACGATGGCACCCCCCCACGTGCGTGCTTGGCCCCAGGACCACCTGCATGGGCAGGTACACGTGGCACAGGGTCCGGGGAGCCACGTGTGCATGCACGCAGCCACGGGACGGCGTTGGGGCACAGGGACCCCCGCACGTGTGCGCACGGAGGGTTCGCGCGACCCATCGCCGGGCGAGTCAGCACGAGGAGTCAGCACAGGCTGCAGCTGTGGGTGCTTGGGAAGTCTTGTGGGATACGGGGCCACGGCCACACGCGTGGAAGGCACACGGCAGGGGGGCCGCAGCCCTGGCTCGCAGGGGAGCCACGGGAGCCGGCTCACCCCACCGTGGCTCAGCCATGGCCGCAGCCCCCAGCATGCGCAAGCGCCAGGATGCTGGAGCCCACGGGGACATGCCTGACACCATGGCCACGTCCCGCTGCGCCGGACTCACCTGCTCGTTTTCACAGAAGTAGCCATCCAGCTTGTGGAGGTTGGGGGGACACTGGGGGTACACGGAGAAGAGGATGGGTGATGCCGCGTGGCCCCGCTACACGTCGCGCCGTGTCCACCCCAGCCCGGCTCACCTGGCTGGAGTCCCCGGTGCAGCTCTCAGGGATGTCACATTCGTTCACGGCCTCCCGGCAGGACACGCCACGTGGCTCGTACTGCACCCAGGGGATGAAGCCGCCACGTCAGGAGCCTGTGGCATGGGACCCCCAGCAGCCCACCGAATCCGGCCCCGTGGGACGCCAGCTCCAGACCCCCCAGCCCCGGACCTTGCAGCCTTTGCAGCAGAGCCCGTCGCTGCACATGGCGTCGTGGGTCAGCGTGCACTTCTTGCAGCAGTTTCCCCCGCTCTTGGCGCACTCCTGCTGGGACAGCAGCCACAGCCACAGCGTATCAGCCACCCGGCAAGGCCGGTGGCCCCAGCACGGCCGTGGCGAGCAGAGCCCGGTCCCCGCTCACCGCCAGCGAGCCGCAGTCGCACTCCTCGCCCGCCTCCACGAAGCCATTGCCACACTCTGGAGGGTCCAGGAGCTGCCGGGACCAAGGAGAAGGACACGACACACACGTGAGAGATGCTGGGGGAGCCCCCAGCTGGGTGCTGCCACGAGCCCCCCAAAAAGGGCATCGTGTCCCCAGGGAACGGCAGGACGCCCAGGCCGCTCGCTTGCTGCTGCCAAGCGCAAGGGTCCGGCTCTGGCCCCCACCGGGGACACAGGGGTCGGTGCTGGTGCTGTTACCTTGGACATGGCAGGGGCTGGGGGAGACCGTGAGTCCCAGGGGACCCTCGGAGCTGCCCCCAGAGCATCGTGCCCCCCCTGCGACAGCTGCCTCAGGGTCGGGGGGGCTGGGGGGCCCCGTTACCTTCAGGGGTTTGTTGAAGAGGCAGCTGCCGCCGCCGTCCTGCAGGAACTGGTTGTACTCGTCGATGCTGCAGCGGGAGAACTTGCGGGGGAGGTAGTACCTGCAGGGCAGGGACCACCATCACCCCCCCGTGCCACCCGCCTGGCACCCAAGTGGGGCAGGACCCCCCCCTCCCCTGCTGGGAGCAGTGACACGGGGCATGTGGGGGATGGTGGCAGTGCCACCCTGAGCAGGCACCCACCCTGTGTCCTCCATGATGCAGCCCAGCCACGAGTCCGGACACCGGCAGTCCCCTGGGAGGAGAGAGGGGCTGGGAGCGTGGGCTGTCCCACCGCCAGCTTGGTGGCACCAGGGGGTGTCCCCCGCACTGTCCCCATCCCGCTCCCGGGGGGACAGCGGGTACCTGCAGCCATGCGGTGCTTGTTCCACATCATGCCCACGTTCTGCCCCAGTGTCTGCGCCAGTGTCACTGCCATGGCGGCCACGTTGCCGTACTGCGCGGGAGGGACGGGGGGGTCACCAGAGGGACCCCCCTGACCCCCAGCCCGCTCTCATGGGGGTCTCGCCGCACTCACCTCGTTGACCCCCCCCGCACGGGCGGGTGAGCAGATGCCCCCCACGAAGGCGGTGCCGCTGCGGCTGCTCTGAAACGTCCGACCCCTGCAAGGCAGAGGACGGTGCGGATGGTGGGGACGGGAAGCAGCAGCCCCTGGCCCCGGGGAGGTGACGCGGACGCAGCACTCACGAGAAGAGGTGGACGGTGTCGCTCTGCTCTGCCGGCCCCTCGCGCCGGTACTTCACGAACTCGTTCAGGGTCTCCAGGGAATCCTCCCCCATCCGGATCCGGTCCTCCGAGGCCCATGTCTCCATGGCCACCAGCACGATGCGCGTGTTGAGCTGCTCCTTGTAGATCTGCGGGGATGAAGGGACAATGAGGGGATGGCACTGGGGATGAAAGCCCTGGCTGGGACAAACCCATCAGCTGTCAGGGACAATCCCAGCCAGGGACAACCCTCCCAGGGACAAAGCCACCAGGGATGAACCCCTGGCGCAAAACTCCCTGGGGACAAATTACACCACCACCACCCACCCAGCCACCCCCAGAGCGGGGCACAGCCCCCCTGGGACAATTCACCCAGGGACAAACCACCAGTAGGACAAACCCACCACATGCTGTAGATGAAACCCCTGGGGACAAATCCCCGAGGAGCCAACCTCCCAGGTGCTGAGGACCAACTCCCCGGGGACAGACCCCGGACAGACCCACCAGGGACAAACCCCCTGGGAATGAAACCCACCCCCAGGAGACAAAGCCACCAGGGACAAACCCCTGGGGACAGACCCACCAGGCACTGGGGACAACCACACCCTCCAGGGATAAACCCCCTGGGGGTCAACACCCACCCACCCCCAACAAAGCCACCGGGTGGCCGGGACACTCCCCCCACCCCCCCGGACCCTCTCTCACCATGTCAGCCAGGTTGACCACGGACTTGGCAAAGTTGCTGGTGAGAACCACGGACTTGCGGAGCTGCAGGAACTGGGGGGCACCAGGGGCCAGGTTGGGCAGGGGGGGGCACCTCAACCCTCCAGCCCACCCCACCAGCCCCCGACCCCCCCCTCCCCCCGCTCACCAGCTGATGGTCGTTCACCACCGCCAGCTCGATGTACTTGGTCTCGCTGTGAACGGTGTGCTGGGCTCGGCGTACCTGCCACGGGAGCCCACGGCTGAGCTGGCCCCGGCAGCACTTGCCCTCCGAGCCCCACCACAGGCGGGTCGTCCCCCTTAGTGGCTGCCCACAAGGGATGTCTGGGGTGTGTGGAGGGGGAAAAGCTGCCTGGGGGAGCTGGGGATCCCCTCTGGTGTTGCCAGTGGGACCCCAGGGCATCCCTGAGGAGCAGCATCCTGCAAACACCTGTCCCCACAAGCGAGCTGGGCTGCACCGGTGGCAGAGCCATGCCATGGGCGAGTGGCCACCCCAGCGAGGCTGAGCCACCAGCTGGGGACCAGCTGGGGTCAAGCATCCTTGTCCCCTGCCCCGTGTCACTTGTCCCCTGCCCCAGGTCCCCCACTGTCCCTGCTCACCTGCCGCCGCTGCCGCAGCTTTGGTAACCCGCCTGCACTGCGCGGGTTCAGCGCAGGGAAGAGGCAGCCTGGAAGGAAGGGACAGAGCTGGTGGGGCACAGGACATGAAGCCGTGATGGCCACCGTGGCCACCATCACCAGGCCTCGGGGATGAGCTCCAGCTCCGCGCAAAGGCTCACCTGGTCGCGTGCAGCTGGGTACACGCTGGACAATGTGTGGTCGAAGGCCCTGCCACAGGGAGACGAGTGTCACGGCCACACAGGGCTGTGACAGTGTGGAGGGGGGACTGCCACGTCCCTGTGTCCCCTAGGCTGTAGCCAGACCCGTAACACTGCAGTGGAGAAACTGAGGCAGGCACGTGGCCGGTCCTGCTGCCACCACTCACCTGCCCGTGCTCGGCGCCCACCTGGGGCTCGATCAGGTAGGTGGCTTTGCCGTCATAGAAGACCCCACTGTAAAGAAAGAGGGAGGTGACAGGGCGCAGAGGGGTGCAGCCCCCCCCCCAGCCCCCCTTTTGGCCCACCCGGCGGTGGGGGGTACTCACTGCAGGCCCTGGCAGCTGGAGAGAGCCACGAAGGAGTGGGGCTGCCCCCGGATCCGGCCCTGGTAGTAGCAGTGCTCCCCCGTGCCCTGCCGGAGCCAGGAGAGGCGTCGGAGCTGGCCAGACCCTGCCCCTGCCCCTGGGTCCCATCCTGCCCGGTGCTGTGCAGACAGCTGCCCCCCTCGGCAGCACCTCCAGGCCGATGGCTCTGGGGTTCGGTGCCTGGCATCCCAGGGTGCACCCATGGCACCCGGGGGGACACCCACCGCTGCCCCAGGTGAGGCTGGCGGCACACGGCAAAGCACCCTGGGCATCGCCCAGCACCAGCACCCACGTGCGGTGCGCGTCACCCACCGGGGCAGCACCCCGATGCATGGCTGGGCACCCCAGGGCCAGGGGGGCATCCCAAGACCACCCAGGTGGAGATGTTGAGTGGCCGGTGGCCGCTCCTGGGCCTCTGCTGGATTTACAAATCTGCCACCGTGACCCCAGAGCTGGCCTGGCACGGCACGGCACGGGTTAGCACGGTGTGACCCAGCGTGACCCGGCACGGCACAGCACGGATGGGCACGGTGTGATACAGGTTGGCGCGGTGTGGTACAGCGTGACACAGCACGGCACGGATTGGCATGGTGTGATACGGTTGTGACCCGGCACAGCACGGCACAGGTTGGCGCGGTGTGATCCGGTGTGACCTGGGCATGGCGTGACATGGACTGGCGCGGTGTGATCCGCGTGGCCCAGCCCGGCGTGGCGCGCAGCTTACCATGCTGTGGCTGCCGTTGCTGCCCGCGCCGATGTGCCGCTCCACGTAGCGGGAGGCGAGGAGGTGGCTGCCAGGAGCAGGCGGGGGGTGAGGCCGCGGCGGTGGGGAGGAAGAGTAGGAGAAGGAGGGAGACGGCAGCAGCCGTGGCCCTGCCGGCAGTACCCTCATCATGCACCCGCTCACCACCCATCCATGCGGCATCACCCTGGTGTGGGACCCCCCAGTCCGGGAGGGTGCTGGCACCCCACCAGCCCCCCGGCACGGGAGCTGGGACAGCTCCACACAGCCCGCCCCGCGTCCCCGGGCACCCGCAGCCTCTCCACCCCTTCCCTGCTGCTGGGGGGCAGCAGCAGCCCCACAGTGGGTGCCCCCAGCCCCACAACGGGTGCCCCCCAGCCCCACAACGGGTGCCCCCCAGCCCCACAACGGGTGCCCCCCAGCCCCACCAGGACCCCTGGGGGCTGCTCACTGGTTCAGCTGGAGGTCGAGGGTGAAGGCCGAGCCGAAGGCACGCACCACGAAGCTCACTCGTGCCAGGTGCAGCCCCTGCAAGACAGCCCGAGCCAACACCACCACCCGCCCCCCCCCCCCCCGAAAAAAATTAAAATAATAATTAAAAACCCCCAAGCCAAATACGCAGCCTGTAAAGGGGCATTTCATGTGGAATTTTTGGGGGTTAAAAATAAAGGGAAACGCTGGGGTTTGCCCCAAAATCATCGCTCCTGCAGCGTGGGGAGGGCCCCATCCCGCACCCACCTCCTCGGAGCCGCGTTTGGGTGAGGGCTGCTGGAGCATCCCCCCCCCCCCCCCCCCCTCGGCCCCGGCCGTGCCTCCCCCCTGCGCTGACCCAGTTCCGCGGCAGGCGCAGCCGCCGAGCCCCGGCAAGGGGGAGGATCCCCCGGGGGCTTCGCAGGGCGTGCACGGAGGAGCCCACCCCTCCCTGGGGGGCCCGCCGGCCCCTTGGCCACCGCGCAACTTCCCCGGGAGCGGGGCTCTGGGCTGCCGCCGGGACTCAGACCCAGATTCCCCAGGATGCGCAGCCGCTCCGTCATCATCATCATCCTCATCATCTTCCTCCTCATGATACCCCCGCCACGCCCCGGCTTGACACCCCCAATCCCCCGGCGCCCGGTGCCTTTACCGGTTTTAAACCCGCTTTGCGGCGGCTGCGGCAACTCGTTCCGCCTTTCTCCCGGCCGGGGCGGGGGTCGATGGCATCGCCCCCCCCAAGCCCCCCCAGCCCCGGGTGGGACCCGTGTGCCCCCGGGAGGCTCCGGGTGAGACGCGCGGGGCGGCTCCCACGTGGCCGGGAGCGGGAGCCATGAGCCCATTCACTCCGCAGGAGCCCTGGCTGCCGCCGCCGCCTGCCCGCTCCCGTTCCACCCCCCCAGCACCCACCCAACACCCCGCGGCCATGGCGGCACACGCCGGGTGCGATCCCCAGGGAGGGATGAAGGCTCCAGCTGAGGATGATGCTGGTGGTCACATGTGTGCCAGGGTGCAGCCAGGCCAGCGACAGCAGCTGCTGGGGGACCCCACCACCCACCAAGGGACCCTGCCACCCACCAAGGGACCCTGCCACCCACCCAGGGACCCCAGAAAGAGAGCGGATGGGGGAACTGCAGTTCACTTACAGGGCCTCCTCCTCCTCCTGCTCCTCTAGGCTCATTCCTGACCCTGGTGTCCAGCTGATGCTTCTGGACTTCTCCCCCCGCGCTCTGCCCCACCAGCCTGCTGGGGTGGGTGACCTGGGAAACCACCCGCCCCTCCGGCCATGCGGCCCGGGGCAGCCGCCGCTGCAGCGCGGTGGGACCTGTGGGCCAGCGCAGCCGGTCACGGTGGCCCAGGGAGGGCTGGGGACACGGCAGGGGGCTGGGATGTGGTCTGGGTGGAACAAAGTGTGGCACTGCATCCCGAGGGGGCCACGCGTGTCCTAGATGGGATGCCCAGGGGACACAGAGGGTGGGTACGGGATGTGTCCCAGTCTGACAGACATGGTGGGGGGCACCCAGGCATGGTGCTGTGGCCAGGAAGGGACACCCAGGGAGCATGGGCTGGGGGGTGGGTGCCCAGGGGACATGTGGGGACCAGGATGGGGATGTACCTGGCAGGGGAAGCTCGGGGCAGTGGCATGTCCTAGAGGGGACGCCCATGGGTCGTGGTAAAGTGATGCATCCCAGAGGGGGGGCCAGGGGACGTGGGGGACCCCCAGCAACGCCGTTGTACCTGGCGGGGGGTGTCTGGGCACAGGTGCGCATCCTGGAGGGGACGCCTAGGGGACAAGGGGGCCGGGCTAGGGACACCTCCTAAGGGTATGTCCAGGGGACAGGGAAGGCCTCTACAGTGGCACCCCCGAGGGGACACCAGGGGGATGGGAGGGCTGGGGGGGCCCTCGGAGGAGACACCCAGGGGACAGGGGTCGGGGCGTGATGGGGACACCTCCTGGAGGGACACCCAGGGGACGGAGGAGCCGCTCTGAGGACACCTCCCGCGGGGACACGCAGGGGACACCGGGGGGGCCGCCATGGGGACACCTCCCTCGGGGACACCCCGGGGCCGGGCTGCGGGGCGGCAGGTGCGGGGCCGGGGGGGATGGAGGGCCCGGCCCCTCCCGGGGCGCTGCGGGGCGGCGCTGCGGAAAAATGTGTCGATGCAGCGAAAAAGCCGCAGCGGCGGCGGGGCCGGAGCCGGGCTGGGGAGCGGGGCCGGGGAGCGGAGAGCGGGTGCGGGGCCCGGTGCGGGGAGCGGAGAGCGGGTGCGGAGCCCGGTGCGGGGAGCGGGGCCGGGGAGCGGGGCCCGGGGCCCGGTGCGGGGAGCGGGGCCCGGTGCGGGGAGCGGGACCTACCTGCCCGCGGGGTGAGCGAGAGCAGCGCGGCCAGCAGCCAGCCCCGCAGCGGGCTCATGGCTCCCTCATAATCCGCGCCGGGCCCGCGGAGCCGGGGACCGTCCCGCCCGACGCTCCGCCGCGGGCCGGGCAGGCAGCGGCCGCCGGGCCGGGAGCGCCGCCCCCGCCCCCTGCACGCGCGCACGGCACCGGGCCCCGCCGCCCCCGGCCCCGGCCCCGGCAGCGGCACCGGCAGCGCCCGCCCCGGGGCCGCCCCGCCCCGCCAGGGCCCCGCCGCCCCCCCCGCCCCGGCTGCCGCAGCGCCGCTGGCACCCCGCGGCATTGCAGTACCGGAGCCCCCGGCCGGCATCACCCCCGTCCCCACCCGGTACCGGAGCCCCCCCCCGCCCCAAGTCAGTAGAGGGCCGCCAGGACTGGACCCCCCTTCTGAGGACGGGACTCCCCGGACCGCACCAGACCACCCCCCCCAGTGCTGGGTACTGCCCCCCCCAGCCGGTACCAGACCACCCCTCAGTATAGGACCACCAGTACTGGATGCCCCGCCAAGGACTGGACCCGCCAGCCAGTACCAAACCACTGCCTCCCCCACCCCAAACCAGTACCAGACCACCCCCTCCCTCCCTCCAACCCATACAGGAACCCTCAACAGTACTGCCCCCCTCAGCCCGTTCAGGACCCCTCACACCAGTACTGCCCCCCCCCCAGCCAGTACCAGACACCCCCCCCCCAGTCAGTATAGGATCATCAGTACTGGACACCCCCCCCCCCTCCCCCAGGACTGGACTCCTCAGCCAGTACCAGACACCACCCCACCCCTCCCCCCCAGGTATCACCCCCCAGCCAGTACCAAACCCTCCCACTCCAGCACTGGGCCCCCAGCCGGGACTGAAGCTCCCCAGCCTGTGCCAAGCCCCCTGGCTGGTCCCGAGGCCCTAACTGGTCCATTGCTAGCACCAGAGCCCCCAGCCCACTCCGGGGGTGCACAACCAGTACTGGTGCTCCCAGCTGGTACCAGGCTCTCACCAGTACCATGTCTCCAACCAGTACCAGAGCCCCCAGGTAGGACTGAAGACCCCCAACCAGTAGCAAGCTCCCCACTGCTGGTACTGAGTCCCCTAACTGGGCCCAGGTACCCAGATGGTGCTGGTGTTGGCTGCGGGACCCCAGCTCTGGGTGCTGGGGGAAGACACCAACACTGTGGAAGCAGTTCCTGGTCTGTCACCAGCGGGAGGGTGCGGGGGGGTCCCCACCCCCCCACCCACAGCCAGGCATAACCCTCAGGGAGTACCAGGAACAAGGGCCCCCCAGCACTGCCCCCGTTTTGGGGGATGCTGCAAGGCCACATTCCCCACCAGGGGATAACAACAGTTTTTGGGAGAGAAAACCCCCAATAAACTCCTGTTTATTGCAGCTGTGGTATGGGGGGGTACAGCACCACAGGAGGGTGATGCTCAGCCCCGTGGAGGGATGCAGCACAGCCACAGGCACCCACAGGAGGGACTGTCCTGGGGGGCACAGGGGGGCTATGACCCCCAAGGCAATGGGTGCTCCCACCAGCATGGGAGGGACTCATCCCTCCATCGCAGAGATGTGGCCGGGGTGGGACAGGGACGCCTGGAGATCACCAGCCCCAAGCCCCTGCTCCCTGGGGGTCTGGGGGCAGCCCCTGCCTACCTTCAGCTGGCGGACAAGGGGCATGGCTGAGCCACCAGAGTGGCAGGGGAATCCAGGCACTTTGGTGCCCCCAGCTCAGCCCAGAGGCCACTGCCCCAGGAAGGCCCTGGACCCCCCAGAAACACCAAACCAAGGGTCCTGAACCCCCAGTTTGCATCCCTCATCCTTTCCCAGGACAACTCATCCCACATTTAAACCTTTTTGGACGCATTTTGCACTACTGCTCCAGCTAAACCCTCTCCTGTGCCACCTGTGATCAGGTTCCAGCCCCCTTCCTGGCGCAGCCAGCATCCAGGGGGGCTCCCTACATCTCCCAGGGGCATCATTGCACCCGATTCCTCCTCCCAGCACCTCCCACAGCCTCGATGAACCCAGGGAAAGGATTCCCTCGTGTGCCACCTCCCAACCCCACAGGGCATCAGGGAGCAACACGGCGGGGGGTTGTGTGTGTCCCTCCCCGTGGACCCCCCCCTTCTTTTCCAAGAGCCTTCCTTGGGACCCGGGTGCCCACCCCCTTCTCCCCTGGGGACTCACGTACCCACTTGGTGACAAAAGCCTTTGGGTACCCCCAGTGCCAGCTCTGCAGCTCCAAGCTGCCGGTGAAAGCACCACACCAGGCTTGCCTTGCCAGTAAGTTGGTTGTTTTAAGTGGTGTCACAGCGGTGTAACAGGCCCCTCCCTGCCAAAAACCACCTTGACACCCTCATTAACAGTGGCCACGTTGGTTTTCATCACTTCTGTGAAAAAGTGGGGGGCAGAAGCACTTAGAGGGGGAAGGTAAGGCAGGACAGGGACACTCCTGAGGTCAGGGAGCAGGGAGGGGGCTATGCCCCTGCCCTCTCCCCTCCCCCAGCTGTGCAGCTCACCTCGTCATTATCAGCGCTTTGCAGAGCCTTAACGAACCGAAACCTGCAGCAGCTCAGGGATGGAGCACGGCAGGTTCTAGCAGAGAGATGCTGCTGTGGTGTCACACTCAGGTTGGGGGGCTCACATCCACCCCCGCAGCATCCCTGCACCCCATGTGCACGGGGGCTGGCACACACGTGTGTGGGGAAGAGTCTCCCACACTGGTTTTGTCAGACAGCTGCGCAGGGGAACAGGCTTCGGGAAACACTGATCGTCTCCTTGGCCACGCTGTGGCAGTTCCCAGCTGCCGAGCGGCACACAGCCCCGCCGCTCACTCCCACGAAGCCCAAGCTTAGCGGGCGGGCAGGGCTTCAGCCCTGTGACCTGCTGCCCTCAGGCCTTCATCCTCCTCCGGGCAATAATTAGCCACAAACGCAACACTGAAGCGAGGAACCTGTGGCATCAAGCGCAACGGAGCTGATCCAGCATCTGCATTGTACCTCAGGGGGGTCTGTGAGGTTGCCAGCCCATGGGTGACAACATCTCCCAGCACTCTGCTCCTCCTCAGGACCACAGTGACAAAAGGGACTGGTGCTTTGCAGGAAGGGGGTGTACACCAGCTGACAGCAAGTGTATCTCCAGCAAGAACATCTGACCCAAGGCCTGAATGGAACTTGAGGGTCCACAAAGCAGCTCCCACAGTCCCCGAGACCAGGAACCCCCTGGAGGGGGGTAGGCAGCAACCAGGGCTCCCCCTCCCCTCCACAGAAGGGCCATGCTCAGTGAAGGACCGCCACTGTCACCTCGCAGCTGATCTCCCAACGCCACCTCTGCTAACACCCCAGGGAAGCTCACTGCCTCCTCCGCTGAGCAACACTGCTGCAAGGTAGCCCAGTCTCTGCAGGGGACAACGGACCCCCTTGAGTTTTGGTCACATCCAACAATGATCTGGAGGGACCCTGCAAGCCAAGTCACCCCTCTTTGCTGTCCAAGGGGCACAGAGCTGGTCTCTGCCTCCAGAAGACTGCGCACATCAAGATGTTGGCCGACCAGTGCACCAAGCCCATTTCTATCTCCTCCAGGGATTATCCTCCAGCTGGGACAGCAAGCAGCTACATGCCCATGGCAGAGCCCGGTGCCTGGCACGGTTAAGCTCCTGCAGCGGCTTCGCTCAGCCCTCCACACCCTGTAGAGCTTCTTCAGTAGGTAAAGAAGAGCTGGAGTTTGGCTGTTGCACTGGAAAATGATTCAGCTCAGCAGGGCTGCCTTTATCCTGCTGCTCAGGGCTTCACTTCAGGCTTCAGTGAAGGCGGAGTGGTTTGTCCTTCACTCAGGGCTTGAACACCGCCAAGGACAGGCAGACCCCGCTCCTCTGGGTGCCTGGCCCAGGGCTGTCCAACCTTCCTGGGCAGGGAGCCTTTCCTTTTCCCAACCTGCACCTTGGAAGCCCGAGCTCAGGGCTAGGGCATCACTGAAAGGTTGGCTCCATCCTACTTGGAGCTGCCCTTCAAGAAGTCACAGGCTGCTTTTACATACTCCAGAAACTCCTCTTGGCAAGACAAGCCCAGCCCGGCTCCGGCCTCTCCCTGGCTGTGTGCCCAGGAAATGTCAATAGTCTCCTAACAACTGCTCTCCAGTTTCTCTGCATCCTTCTTTCCTGCGGCCACCCCACACACAGCTGCCCCTGTGCTGGCTACATCAGCTTCTGCAGCCTGCCGACCGTGTTCCTAGGGTAAGCTATGTGTGGGGTGATCTTAAATGACCAGCACCACTGCTGCCCTGCATTCAGCCTGGTGGCCACCATCACCCCCAGATCCCTTCCAGCAAGGTTTCTGTCCAGCCACCTCTGATCAGTAGGTGGACATTTCACGCAACTTCAAGTTAGCTGTGCCTAGGCCAGCAGACACGTTTTACCCACTGCACAGCAGAGTAGGAGCTCATCTTCCATTTTATTTCAAAGTTTGTTAAAAAAACACCCAAACAATTTAGTACCAGTTACAAACATCCATCCAACAAAACCCCAAACCACGTGGACATGAATAACACAGACCTCACCCCCACGGCCCTCCTCTGCTATGTCTTTGCACCTCTGAGAACTGGGTGAGGGGAAGAGCAGGCCATGCTCTCAGTCTGGAAGGGCAAAGAGCATATTCCTGCTGAAGAGGTATTTCCAGAGAGACCGTCCAGTCAGCAGCCCAGCGAGGAGCTAAAGGAAGCCACCAGCTCTAAACATTGCCAGCAGAGAGGAGGGAAGATCCCAGCCAAGGATGCTGAACCCACCGTACCCCCCGTCAGCTCCCAACGGGAGAGCTGCCCGGGTTTGTCCGCAGTGTCCGGAGCCCACCCCCTGCAGAGAGTCCTCGCTCCAGCTTTCAGCTGTGCCTCCTGGCCCTGACAGGGAGGGCGGCTTGGTAAATCCCTTTCCAGCCATTTCACAGCTCCCGCTAAGGGGCCAGAGAACAGCCAGGAGGTGGTTTCAGTTAGTCCAGCTGCCAAAAAAGGCCTGAAATACAGGGACAGAGGCTCCTTTGGTCTCTGCGCAGCGGTTCCAGTCCTCTTTGCCTGCTCAGGCAAGCTCTGACTTCTGCTTCAGGACCGAGCGGAGCTGAGACTCGTACCCACTGTCCTTCACATTGATATGCATCCTTTGGAGCAAGTCCCTGTCCACAGACTGAATCCTGCTGTCCTGGACACTCGTCAGTGTGGAGAGCAGCTGGACATCCCAGTCTGCCTCAGAAGAACTTTTGCTGAAGTGGTCATCAGCCCCTGCATTATGTAGAAAAGGCTGAAGGGATCCAGGGCACGGAACCTGCTCTTTGCTGTAGCCTGGGAGGTCAGGTGGTTCACGTGCTATTTTTTCTGCTGCTCTGACACAGAGCAAGCATCAACATCTGGCTTCAGCCACAGGCAGTTTTGGGGAGGTTAACCCGCCAGTAGGACACCTGGTCTTGTTCATTGTGTTCTCCAGATCAGGACTATTCACATTTCTGCGTGCGTTTTCATTCTTCCCTCTGAGCCGCTTCCCTTGGGAATTCACGTTCACTCTGCTCCAGCCATGCTTGCCGACAGTGCTGGCTGCAGCAGCCTCTGTGGGATCAAAACCCACAGACACAGCTTCAAGGGAACCTGGCCACAATGCAGGGTCCCCAGGGCTCTCGCACAGGCACAGGTCCAAACCAAGGGAGCTACGAGCTCTGCTGGAGAGCTTTGTGCTGAGAGGCAAGCTGCCAGCCTCCATCACACTGGGTAAGCCTGGCTCTGACATCTGTCCTGCACCCTGTCCACCCGTCCCACCAACCACTGGGTTTGTCTGCTTACATGGAGAGAGGCCACCACCCTGCTCCAGCCTGGGCTTCTTTCCCATCTGGGTGCTCTGCCTAGAGGAAAGCTGGCGTTTCCTGGAGACAGGCAGCGCTTGTGGGAGATGGCCAACAGATTCATGCACTCGCTGTTCCTGAGGTTCAGATGAAGAAGCAATTGCCTCTCCAACAGGAGTGGCTGCTACGAGAGTCCCCCAGGCCAGGTCAGGGGCCAAGCCCAAATCTATATCCTGCACCACAGGCTGCTCTGCAGAGCCACACGCAGCACAGACCCCTCGGGCGAGTCCTGCTCCAACAGGCAGCCCCACAGAGCAGTTCCTTGACAAACCCTCTCCTTCTCTGGGAATACTGGCCCTGTCCCTAGGCAGGCAAGGGGAACATCCCTCAGTCTTCAGGCCACGTTCCATGTCAATTAACAGTTCCACAGCACCCTGCTCGGGCTGCTCCCTTTCGTTTCCCAGCTCTGCTGCCAGCATCTCAATTCCTCCAGTAACCTGTGCTTCAGGCACTAAGCATTCATCTGTCAGGTAGGACCAAGGCACCCTGAGAAGAACCATCAGTTAATGCTCACTCTAGGCCTAGCAACACCCCCTCCTCCCCCCGCCCCAGTGAGACAAAGTGTTTTCTGCAGCGCAGGGTGTTTGAAGTCCTTGCTCAGGAGGCAGTAAGAAATTTTAGACCGGTGAGGCTCAGCAAACAGTGATACTGCTGCTGGCAGAGCAGGCAGGCAGCACAAGGGATGTCTTGGCCTTCTCAACAGCCCGGGGCACAGGCACACGAGTGCTACAGAGCAGTGGGGTTCGCATCAAGCACGGGGACAGAAGAGATGGGCTTAGTTGCCCTTTCTAGTTTAAGGGACACTAGAAGTGCACGGAGAGTTTCCTGAAGCAGGGAAGCCACAGAAACACGAGATACCCCACGGCTTGTCTAAACTTTGCTTGGCAGGTTCCAGGTGTGCCCTGCAGTCAGCTGCGGCCCTCTGCTCCCTGCTGCCCAATTCCCTGGCACAGGGCACAAGCTAGGGAGAAGCACCATGGCAGCGTGGGGACCCAGACCCTGCTCCTGTGAGCATGCCACATGGCACCACGCTGCTTTTCAGCTCCAGGAATTATCAGATTCACAAAGACTTACTTGGCTGACTGTTCCACAAAGTTGTTAGTGAGCTGCGAGATTACATGATCCACAGGGGTGTACTGCGAGTCGTCCAGTGCAAACCGCTTGTGCTGGGGGCTCTGGAGATGCTGGAAGGTGGCAGAAGCCTTTTTAGCAACACTTAGCCTTTCACAGGAGGGAAATCTGCAGTTAGAGCTGGTTCCCACAGCCTAACAGACAAGAGGGCAAACAGCCTTTTCACCAGACAGGTTGTTTGGGAACAGATCTGGGAAACATAGGCAATGCTGTTACCCCCAGTAGCTTACAGTGAGCATTCTGTTCCCATAGACACCTGCTGATGAGGAGGTTGTGTCTCTATCTAACAACAGCCTACAGCTCTCCCCAGCAGCTAGTAAAAACGCTGACTCCAAATCGGCACTGTCTGTCACAAAAGGCTGGGCTCTGCAAGCCACATCTTCCACAAGACAAAAATCCTCTTCCCACCTTTTTAATCACCCTGTGGCCCCGTGACTGCTGTGGAATGGGCTTCCCACCTTACAGATTAGGTAACAGGATGATCCTCGAGGCTCTCCTAGCCCCAGAGATGTGCATGGCATGCTCTAACCTTCAAAACCATTGTCTGCCCAGACCAGGAGGTCAGAGCACAGATATATCATGGCTTTCATCTACGAGCTGATCCGTCTAGATACCGTAAGGGCTGTACATACAGCCATCTGCCTTCCTTCCAAAAGGAGTCAGTACTGAAAACAGGCATGACGTGATTAACGATGCTGCGGAGTGGCCCCCATAACTTTTGCAAGGAAACAGGTCCCAGGGGAACCTTTACCTTCTGCAGCTCTTCAAATGTCTCTTGGCAGCACTCACAAAATCCCTTCTTTTTCTTTGGCACAGTGGCCGGTGTGGACTGGGGGCTCTTCTCCCCTTCGCTGCGCATGGGACAGCCTTCCACACCCCTGCAAGGTAACAGTAAAGATCTTCCCTGCCCTCACTTGACAGCATCAGCAGGTGCTCAGCTGCCTGCATAAGGGCCAGGGAGGCCGTGCTGCCTTTGAGCAACAGCTGTTTGACCCAGAACAGGGCTCCTTTTGCCCCTGTCCAGAAGACAAGTAGTTCTCTAGATCCCAGGAACCAGCAAGGTCAGCAGTTAGCAGGACAGTCAGGTTAAAAGCTTGCACAGAAGGAGCTACAACCTACCTGGCTCTGCAAGAATTGGAGAGGCTTTTCAGAGTCTCAAATGGGCTGGAGCTTTTGGATGCTAGGAAGTTCAGGTCAGGAAAGCTTTTGAACTGTTGATAGAAGGGCCGGAATTGCCTGAAAGTAGCAGATCAGGACATCAAACTTTCTGGCAATGATAGTGTGGTTAGAGAACTGTCCCTCCCCCAGAGGAGCTCGAGGTGCCATCTCACTTATGATGAGATACTGCCCATTGCTGTCCCAGAGGTTTTCCATTTCTCACTGGAAGTACTAAACCTGATCCTCAGTAACTACACTGATGGGGGGGGGCATGTTTTGGGCAGAAGGAAGGTTTGCCTTCTCAGCAAAAAACCCACCTTTTGCCCCCAAGACATGGTAGCAGCCACCAGTGCAGCACTTTCAGCTACACAGCAGCACAGAAAGCTTTTGGTTCCCAGACCACATCTCCCTTCGTGCTTTATTGCGTGCAGCACGTGAAACCTAACGTTTGACTTTGCAGGTGACTTAAATGTTGCCTTCAGAATAATTAATTGGCACTCTGGATACTGTTAGGGTTACAGAGTTGTTAGAAACACCACATATATCAGATCCCCTTGTGCTGAATGCTGTAATCAAGTTACAGGCCCTGACCTCATGTGTTTCAATCTCTTTCCTCAGTTCAGAGGGCTCAAGCAGATTAAGTGACCTGCTCAGGATCACAAATGGAACCCAAGCAAGGAAGTAAACTGTTGTCAAGTCTCATCTAACACCTTCCCCTCCCCCAACATACGAGCCACCTAGACTGTTTCTCTAAACTCCATTTGCCTCCCTCTATGAGGGTGTCAGCTTCCCAGTGTGTAACAGGGTCTTCAAAGCAGCCACAGTCTGCCTTGTGGCCAGAATATTCACTGCAAATAAAACTAGTAAAGGATTCCCTCCCTGGGAGCCCCTGAGGTTAAGGTATGATATTTAGGAAGACCTCATTTACCTGCTCTGGTCTTCAACCTTCAGAAAAGGGGGCTTCAATTTTCCTGCTAGAAAGCAAGCTTGTTAGAAGTTGCCCTGGCCAAATTCCCCTACTTATTCATTCATTCCCCAACAGAACTGGGCTACAGAACCGGGCTACAGAACCAAGCTCATCAGTACTTCTGACACCTGTGAATCCCAAAATGATGGCCAAGTGTAGCCAAAACAGCTCTTTGAGTAACCTACAACAGCCCTCGCCTCCAGAGTATTCAGTAGGGTGACCAAACCCTAGAGGCAGCCCAACCATGGACTGTTTCCACCTTTGAAAGAACATCCAGCTAAGCCTCTTGCATCCTTAACGTCTACTCAGTCTTACCAGCCAGCAGCCTCACCCCAAGCCTCCAATTCTGACTCAAACCCTAAGAACTGTCACACATCCTTCAATGCAACGTGCCGCTCATAAGAAAGACTGCAGCAGCAGTTGCACAAGCACAGGACTCCCTATCAACCCTTCCAGCACCTTTTTTTCTCCATTTACCTTTACACAACAGCTTGGAGTTCAGAATGGCTTAGCCCAGGACGGTTAAGTCAAAGCAGTAAGAGCTGCTGGAGACAAACCAACATGCTGCATAGCCAAGCCTGGCATGAGAACACTACTAAAAAACAGCATCTGGCCTTCGCTTGGTCCCTGAGGAGGGCAAGCAGCAGCTATGCTTCCCACAGAGGCATAATATATGTTAAGGGAGCAGAAGAAAGTCTCAGAAGTGCATTCAGGGAAAAGGTTTTCAGAGCCAGGCTTGGAGAAGAGGCTACCACGTCCTTCCTGTCTCACAGGTATGTTCAGCTCACAAGTGATAACATTACACTCAGCCTGGAAATCTGCGTACAGGTCCAGTTAAGAAACAAACAAACATCAAGGTATTCCCACAGGGCATCTGCCTGACCCTGAAACCAAACCTCTTAATGCCTCTTACTGCCTCTGCAGGGTGAGGTGTTTTGTTTTCTTGCGATCCTGGCACTCAATGCTATTTTCTTCAAAGAAATTTTAACCTCAACCTCCAGAAAGGCTGATTCCATTTGTCCTCGCCAGTTAGCTGCTCAAGCCTCATCCTGAGCTTGCATCAAATGTGCTGTTACGTCGCTAAAGTAGCTATTTAAGTACAGGATCAATTTTTCCATGTAAATGCTGCCAAATGCTTAGCACTTCTGAAAGCAAGGCCATGTGTAGGGCCCTAGATGAAACTCAGACTGGTGCACAGGTCCTGAGCTCTTATGGCAGAGTGCTGAACAGTGACAAATGGTTCAGCTGTTACCACAAGTCCCCAGGCAGGGTTCAGAGTGTGCCACACAAAGAGCTCTGAGCTTGCAGCAGATTATCTGCCTTATCCGACAGCTTTTCGAGCCTTTTTTTTCTACCACCTTTCCCCCCAAACTGGGAAACGATCTTTCAAGTGTCACACACACAATCCAGGCTGAAGTCTGCTCCGAGGTATTACTGAGCGTTCACTCTCCGACAAGCAGTCAAACAAGTCACAAATTAACTTACGTCACTGGTGCCAATCTTGGTACCACAATTGGCTCTTGTCTAATTGCAGATGAGAATCTGTTTCCCCCCGCTCCTGCTTTGGAAGTGTTATCCCTAGATTGGTGTCTCAGCAGTACATTTCAGCCTAACAGAAGTGAGTGGGTTGTGAGGAACATGCTCTCCTCTGTAGGATGCATTATTCTTTGAAACTTCAGCCAGTGGATTCGACATGCAGTGCCAGCAGCACAGTTCTCAGGTGCCTCAGGATTCTGGGAGCTGCGCTATAAAGGGTTTATGGGATTTTAAAAAACATTGTCTGAAACCAAATGCATAATATCCTCAGCTGTATTGGCAGCCTGCAACTAGACTCGGACAAGGAGTTATAAAACCCATTCAAGAGAAATTGCCTTAACAGTTGGCATCTTTTGGATTGCTGAAGTTTCAGACAGATTTTCAAATTCTGAATGAGGCCTCTTCAAGCAGCTCTGCATCTAAGTGTAAATAGGAGCACAACTTTCAGGCCTACCTTTGTGAATTTTTGATGCAGATGCAAGGCATTTTGCCTAAAAGAAAAAGTGACATATTTAGTATGGGAGCCAGCACAGGCAGAACTGTAATTACTGATCCCAGAGCAGCAGAGCAAGATTGCAGCAGTCTCACCCACCACTTCAGAGCTCCTACATCACAGACTATCACCTCCCCCTGGTATTTTGCCTCCCAAGTTACCTAGAATTAGTATAAATACGATGTACAGGCTGCCACTCTCTGATCTTATGCCCTACCTTTTCACTGACCATCCAATGCACTAAAAAGAAATCCTTCAAAAAGCCAGTGTACTTGCCCCATATGATCTGTTTTACCCTTAGTCCCATACAAGTCAAAATCTGTATCAGTTGTGCTACAGGTGTTGATAACAGCTGCCCCATTCTCACCTGGTTTTACCCCCTCTTTATAAAAGGAAAAATTCTTTTCATTTTGTCATCTCCATCAATAAACAGAAGCACTAGATTTCTCAGTGTTGCATGAAAACCTAGGAGATCACCCCACTTACTAGTCCATTAGCACTAGAGGAGCTAAAAGGGTTGCTTAGAGCTACCGAGGAATCGCGAGCACCTCAAATTGGCTGGAGCTCAGTCTGTTACCTCTGTCTTCTGGCATTGTTTCCTTACTCCCGAGATGGCACGCAGCAGCTGTTGAGCATATGACAACATTTCTGCACAGGAGAGATGTCAAAGAACCATAGCTCAACAAGAGATGGTGAGCTGTTTCCCCTCCACCAACTGCAGCTACCTCCACTCACCCGCACCAGGGAAAAGCCCACAGCGCCTAAGCCCACCATCACCTGGCAGAGCATCGCCACTACATGGTTAATTTGCCCAAGAAGCAGCCAAGGAGGAGTGCTTTGAGGGATGGCGTCCAGTTTTGCTCTTTAGCACAGCCAAAGGCTGGCTTTATGTCTCTGCAGAAATGAGATGCTGTTAGGAACTTTGCAGCATGCAGACCAGACCCTGACATTTGCAAGCCCTGACAGGCTTGCCACACCGCTGCGGTTCAGCAGAGCTGGCTGCCTAGGAACACGTACGAGCTGTGGCTGCCTCCATCATGCACCCAGACAAGCTCAGCCACAGCTGTGTGCCACTGTCACTGGACACTAAGGAACCTTTTACTCCAGACCTAATATTAGTATCAGAGTTTCACCATCTGTCTTTCCTGTCATCCCCTTCCCATTCATCACCGAGACAGGAAGTGCCTTCCAGCATAGGCCCTCAAACATCAGCACTTCCTAATTAAAAACAACCAGATCCTGCCATTATCATGATCTGTGCTTCCCAGTCAATTAGCAAAAATGGTCTTTTTGGAACAAATCAATGCACTGATCAAGCTATTAACATTTTATAATCTTACAGCTTCAGCATATTACAACATACTCAGTGCTTGCTACTGTAAATGCAACAGTAGCCGGTTCTATACATACAAGTTAATCTGGTTTTTGAAGGGCGGACCTAGGTAGCCATGGCCAGGATGGCATCAGCCAAGTACTGAATATTGCTTGCAATTTCTTCCTTCTGCCATACCACGCTGGCCTACATTGCTTCTGCTCCACCTGTCTCAAAAATCACTAATTACCAACCGCGGGATTTCAGCTTACAGGGAAGGATACCATCCACGTGCAAGATCCAGACTCCCCACCTGCGAGCGTTGGCGAGGATACTGCTGCCACTGCAGGTGTCCTGTACAGAGAGGTTTGGCAAGGTACAGCTCAAAGCAGAGATGGCTGTGTGAGCACATGCAGCTCTAAATCTAGTTTAGAGAGATTTTCCTGTTGCTCAATTGCGTAGCTGTTATTAAAATCAGGGCACAGCTGAAAAGGTTTGAACTCATGCTTTATCTATCCCAAATTAACAGTAGCCTCTAGGTCAATTTTTTAATTCCTGCTATAGCATAAGCTTCTAAGTGGGC
The DNA here is from genome assembly GCF_017639655.2 of Falco naumanni. Taxonomy (NCBI): domain Eukaryota; kingdom Metazoa; phylum Chordata; class Aves; order Falconiformes; family Falconidae; genus Falco; species Falco naumanni. The sequence goes on along the minus strand of NC_054071.1, from coordinate 6,050,711 downwards.
ACTGAGATTCTTTTGGCCGCTTTTGCTACCAGTGAAAGGATCGCAGGGGAGCCTTTTCCCCAGCTGTATGGCTTTAGTTCTTTCTAGGCTAAAAATTCATTTAACAACGGGTCTTGTGTTAATAATTCTCTTGTGTTGAGCACCCAGATACCTGGGGCAGGCCTTAGAAGTACTAACATGGATGCATGACATGCCTGCATGAAGAACAGTGACCAGGAGCACTGCACAATATTCTGCAGGCCACAAGTAACTGCTTTGTACCTTCACCAGCCCAAGAACCTGCTTCCTTCAACAGGGCCGGGGCTCTAGAGAAGTGGCTGGCACTGGTTCCGCACTGCTCAGCAGTACTTTGAATATACCCAGCCAGAGAAAAGTCCATCCACATGGTGCTCACCTGATTCTTCATGGCCTTCTGCAGCAGCTCCTTTCCCCTGCTGATCAGTGCCTGCAGAAAAAGCAAAGTACTATGTTAAAGCAAAAATCTACCAGGCAGTGGCAAGCCGAGGACAGTGTGGCTGTCCAGTAAGAGTGATTTCTAGTGATACCTGGTCTCTGCCGGGGACAAGAAGCTGACCAAGACTTTATCTCAAAGACAGCAGCATCTCCAGGGAGTGCAAACTGCAGAGGTGCCCATTAGATCTACACTAAGCAGCCGTTCAGCCAAGGCTTGGCTTCTATTGAACAGCAGTGAATACCCCAGAGCCAAGAGGAAGCAGCAGCTTAGCTCAGAAATTCTACCTGCCACATCCCAGCTGCTGGCAGGGGTTAGGAACATTCTTGCTAGTCCTTCCTGGGAACAAAGTCTTATTTGCAAGCCAGTGATTTCAGCAAATAGGTTAAATTCTTTGTAAGGCAAGCGGATAGTGCTGTGAGCAAGGGCAGGGGAACAAACATCATGAGTGATTGAGTGAAACCCCTGGCATCAGCTCAGGCTTTCCACCTGCAGGTGGTCAGGATCCAGCTAGTAGAAGTGCCCACAGCCTAGACTGGGGTAGTAGGCTCTCCCCAGTCACAGCTTCCAGCAGACACCAGTGTTCAACACAGGATGTTAAGAGTTTTGGCCACAAGCACCACTGACCGGAAAGCCCACCTCTGGCAGGGCAAATAGGACATAGAGAAATCCCTTCTTGCAAGCTGCCCTCGTAGATCTTCTCCCAAGTTACAGTGGCCTTGCCCTGCCTGTGTCTGGGAGCACGCATCCAAAGCCTGCAACAGCTTTATCTTGTCTACATTTCTCTGCTTTTCCAGACACATTTCTGCAGCGGGACGATTCCCCATTCTGCTGGGAAGCCAGCCAAGCCCTCCATCTCCTCTGCCATTTGAGCAGATATGCTGGTTTACCAGCTCAAAGCTGTGGCACACACATTTGAATGGACAATGATACACAAACACAAGGAACACGGGTACAGATACAGACAGCCAGACCAGGTGGGAAAAGAAAGCCCTAAACACGCAACATATTTGCTCAGAGCAGGGACAAATTTACCTTCCAACACTTCTCTGGTTCTACTTTACAGATCCCTTCGGCCAAACTTTGAGGTAGCCTAAACCTTTATAGCTCTTACAGTGTCTGGTGGCTTCTGGTGAGGTCTGGTACGGTTCCCTTTGGAGGCAGAAGGCGTTGGGCTCATGGCTTTTGCATCTTCTGAAGTTACGCTGCTCCGCTTCTCAGTCCAAGTCCTGGCTTTGTCTCGTTTAGCTTCTTTATTGCTGGAAACTACATAGTTGACTTCTTTGCTTAGGAAGCTTTCGGTCACCTGCAGCAAGAGACAAACCAGAGCAGCTCTGAAACTGTTCAACTCTTTAGCAGGACTGTTTCAGCTCAGAAGAACTACTGCCTTTGGCTTAAGGCCACACACACTTAAGGGGCTGCTGAAAGTACTCATCTCTACAAACAGTTCCTTCTTCCATTCCTTACTGCTGTCTCCCAAAAGGAGATCCTATGATGTACTGACAGTGTACGACCTAGAGATACACTGCAAATAGTCCCCAGCACCTTCGGATTGAGACTTCCATGACTCTTGTCATTATCTACTTCTCAAGCGTTTCAGGAAAAAAAAAAGAAAAGAAAAAAAACCCCACAATAGCTGAGAAAAAGACCCTGGACATCATGCACCAGCATGGAAAAGCTCTATTCACCAGAGAACAGAACACATTTCAGCAAAATACAGTAGCAAGCGAAGAGGTGGGACAAGCAGCTCCACACAGAACAGGGCAGTAGGTAACTTGAAAGCCCTCGGGATCTCGGGCCTGGGGCCCCGGTGAGGGTGTGGGGGGTGTCCCGGCCGCTCACCCCGCCGAGGTGCCCGATGACCTCCGCCAGCTCCCGTGCGCTCCGCCCGCTCGGCAGGTCGAGGTAGAAGGACTTTCCGCGGAGAGGCCGGGGGGCGGCTGGGCCCACCATGGCGCCCTCACAGCGCCGCGCCGCCGCCCTTGAAACTCCCGCCCCGCCCCGCCCCGCCCCGCCCCGCCCCGCTCCGCCCCGCCCCGCCCCTGACGGCGGCCGCGCAGGGACACGCCGTTTTCCGCGCAACCGCCGCGGCGCCTCCGCCGCTCCTGCGGGGAAGGAGCGGGGTGCTCAGGGTAGCGTGGCCCAGCCACGGCCATCGCTGAGCCGCTCTCCTCAGACACCGCTGGGCTGAGCCCCTCGATCACAGCCGCTCGCCCGCCGGCGCCGCCACAAGTTTGTCCTTCGTGGCCACCGCCGCGCCCCCGCCGCGCCCCCCGCCGCGCTCCCCGGTGGCGGCCGCGGGCGCACGCGCGGTGGCGGCGGCGCTCCAAGATGGCGGCGCCCGGCGAGGAGGCGGCGGGCTTTGCGGCCTGGCTGGCGGCGCGGTTGGAGGCGCTGGGCCTCGACCGCGCCGTTTACGGTGCTTATATCCAGGGGCTGCTCCGCGAAGAGGAGAGCGACGAGGAGCGGCTGGAGGCGCTGTGCGGCGTCCTGGCTGCCTGCCTGGTGAGGGCCGGGCGGGAGGAGCCTCCCGGGGCGAGGGGCTGGGTCCGGCCGGTGCTGCCGCCCGGTCGGCGCTGCTGAGCTTTCCGCTTCCCCGCCGGGACCCCCCATCCCCAGGAGGCGACGGGCGGCCGCGCCCTCGTTGGGCCCGGAGCCCCCGTGGGGCACCGGCGGCGGGGGGCAGGCGGGCGTAGCTCCCCTGAAGCCCTGGGGCCGATAACCACCTTCCCCAGGGGCTCTCGGCACCTCTGGGGGTCTTTTGGGGCCCTTCAGGTGTCCAGAGTTTATTTGGGATTTTTTTGTTTGTTGGGGTGAGCGTTTGTGCCAGTTTTGAGGCTGATTGGAAACTTTGGCAGCCGCTGTGGAGCGCGGCTGTTGGTGTGAAGGAAGAAAAGGGTCCTGGATTATTTCTGCGGAGGGCACAGGGTTTAGCTGGGGAGGAAGGTGGCTTTTTTGGTAGTGCCCAAGTGCGGTTTAAAACATGATGTTTGACAACAAGTGCTTTGGAGCGGCTCAACGATAGCTGTGTTAGGTTGTCAGCGTTCCTCCAGCAGACCTTGGCCCTCATGTTTGCTGTGTGTGCTCTTCCCGAGCCGGCCCTTGCCCCGCAGGGAGCTGGGCTATGTTCTGATGTTTCCCCTTTTCTCTTTGTCTCCCTCCTCTTGCACCGCTGCCTGATTTGAGAACTGGTGCAGGGTTTTCATGTTCATTGACGCCTGGGCTGTCGTTATCCCGTACGTGTTGCACCGCAGCCCGGTTCGTTCTCTTCGTTTTCTTCTTTGTGACACTGTCACAGCTGACCCTTGCTTTGTTTGCAATTTCAAGCTCAGTTTGATTTTTCTGCGCTTCTTGAAAAATGTTTTTGTCTCTTGAACCTCAAACTTTTTAATTACTTTTTTTTTTAGTCGGTGCATTTTTTTTATTATTTATTTGTAGACTGTGCTTACTTCTGTATTAAAAGATTGTTTCAAAAGTCATTTGGTTAATTTCAGGCCTTTCTTGCCAAGTCTTTTGTCTTTGTTCTATACACAAACTCCGGGTAATTTTTTGTTTGTTTTTGACAACCCTCATGAGGATAAATTCCAGTCAACACCTGCAGTCGTGCCCATGGCGCCTCATGCGTGACAACATCATGCATTAGTTCCCCGAGTTTATTCAGGTGTAACCATTTCAAATCTAGAAACTTAGGACTGAGATCTATTTCTGTTCAGTTCTCTTTAAACCAGACAGAATCCATCTCACTTTACTAACCTCTAAACCAACATAATTTCTGTTTTGTTTGGGGAACACTAGATGAAAATATTTGGTAGTTGCACCCTCAGCTCTCTGGTAATGTTTGTGTTTATATGTGGGGAGCGAGTCTCCGAGGGACACAGAGGTCAGTGCTCTGCTGGAGGTCTCCGTCCAGACTGCACTGACACTGAAGGGCCCGCGCTGCGTGGCAGAGCTTCTCTTTGCTCCCTTCTGTGACAGTTTAGTTTTGCCCAGGCTGCCCCATCATTCGTGTTTCACAGATGTTTCATTTGCGTCCGTTCGCACGCTGTCATCTTCGTCTTCCGTTTCTTCATTTCTCCACCTCCAAGGCTGTTTTTTCACCATTTCTGGGATTGCTGGAGCGTCTCACTTTTGGGTTCTCCCCTCATAGGCCTGCCTCCAGCGATACGCAAATACTCGATTTGTTTCTTATTGCTCAAACCCTCATTAGAAGGTTGCTCAGGTCTCTGCCATCATTGTTAGTCTTCTGCTGTTGATTTTCCTTCCCACTTGCTGCCATTTCTTTATCATCATTTGCCTGATTTTTCTTCCTCCCACACACTGAAACCAGGTGCTCAGGGAATATGTCTTTCCCAGCCTTCACTCCTGGCTTAATATTAAGTTGCTTATTATTTTGCCAGCCTTAATTCCAGTGGGCTAGTATTCCCTGTACCTGGGCGAGCCCATCCATCAAGGACTATCCTTTTACTATGAGTGTTTCTGGCATTTAAAAACCTTCATGTCTTCTGTGTCCTTGAACTGTGCTGACCTTTGTTACCTTTTTGTGACTTACTGTGTGTCTGAGGTCTGGAAGGGTCCCTGTCACTGGCACTTGGCATGGTGTTTCTGTGCACGTTGTGCTCATTGCTGGTCTGCTCATCCAGTAGGTGTTCCTGCGTGGATCTCAGTGTCATCTCCCAGTGGGAGCGGGGTCGCTGGGTTCTCCCAGTCCTAAACCACCCATTCTTATACCCGATCTTAGCAGATTAGGCATCGTCTTGTCCTCTGGATCTGTTCTCATTAAAGGCACGTTGAATTCTTCAAGGGAGTCTGATATCCGTGGGAGTCGTAAACCCTTCATCCTTCTGCTCTTTCTCTGTTTGCACGTCACCTCCTCTCACAGCCTCCAGTGTCCCACGTGTTTGTCCTTACAGCATCACCTACCCAGCCCAGGGACCTTGTTCTGTTGCGTGTGCGGCCCCAAACTGTGCCCATGGGCTCGGTGCTCGGCCACTTTGTGTGATGGCTGCGTGCTGGTTCTCCTGCCACCTGCCTGTGCAGAATTTTGTGCTTAGCGGTGGTAGGCTTGCTGTGGGAGGACTTTATTCTGAGTTACTATTTCTACTTGTATTGGAGCAAAAGGTGGAGAGATTTTTGTGTATATTTTAATCTCCTGGTCTGTCCCATTGTTGTGGAGAATTCAACTTTTTTTGCTGTCCCTCGTGCAGGTGAGCTTTGCTGTGCTGGATGAGTAATGTTTTCAGTGGCAGCCTGTCTTGGAACTTGAAGGTGGTTTTTTTTAGGTACCTAGTGCGCAATTTTTGAAGATGAGGATCATGAACTTGGTGGGAAGCCTGTGTGCAAGGGTTTGGTGTGTTCATCTTTGAAATGCCAATTACTGCACACCTGGCTGTGAAAGGTGAGGGGAAAGAGACAGACGGTAGAGGAACAGATATTCCTGCACACCTATATAAGAAATTTTCTAGGCAGTTTGTCAGGTTTTCTGCCTCTCACAGCTACCTTTTGGCATAGGCAGGTTATTGGGTTTGTGTGGCCAGATTTTGGTAGTGGGGGCTAAAGGGGTGGCTTCTGTAGTTGCCAGAAGCTTCCCCCATGCCCGATGGAGCCAATGCCAGCCAGCTCCAAGATGGACCCGCTGGCCAAGGCTGAGCCCATCAGCGACGGTGGTAGCGCCTCTGGGATAACGGATTTAAGGAGGGGGGGGGGGGGAAACCCTGCAGAGCAACAGCCAGAGAGAGCAGTGAGAACCTGTGGGAGAGACAATTCTGTGGCCCCCCAGGTCAGTGCAGGAGGAGGCAGGAGGGGCTCCAGGTGCCGGAGCAGGGATTCTCCGTAACTCTTCAAAACGTGTTTCTTTTTTATCAGGATCGTGTTTCTTGCCTGGATTGAGCTTCCCTAACCTGAACTCACATATTGGGCAATTCCTGCAGAAATGCTGTGACCGTTTGCGCTGATATGTGGTACAGTAGGGTGTTGCCTGTCTGCTGCTGGAGCTTGATGTTGATCAGTCCCGCGAGAAGCTGTGCTTGGGCACGGGGAGAGAGCTAGGCATGGTGGAGCTCCACAAGCGAAGATCTGGTGATGGGAATACCATCCTGTTGCTGGTTAGGTGTGTTTCCTTTCTCCTTGCAGCTTAGTCTTCCTCAGTAGTGAACAACAGCGTGGGTGCGTTCCGCTGCCACCTCTAGATGTGTTTGATGCTCCAGGCAGGTCAATGGAGACAAGAATATCCCTGCTGGTGGGAGGAGATGGTCTGTCAGTACCACTAAAGTGGCTTCAGCTCCGTGCTGGCCCTGACCCATGTGCTGTGCAGTCTAATTTATTGGCTTGGAGGTGGCCTTTGCATAGCTTCTCCGCAGCCTTGCTCAAGAAGAGAGATGATGCTGGGCAGTAGGTTTCTAGAGCAAAGATACTCTGATTGCCTTTGGCCGGTGTTTGTAGGGCTGTTGCACCTAGAGAGGCAGCTGCTGTGAAACCAGCGTGTGTTGTTAGAGCTGTCACTTGGGAAGTAAACTGCCGCAGTGATGCGGCCTCGCCTGGCGTGGTGCAGGGCTGTTCTGTTGGATCGCAGCCTTGTCACCTCCTGTTTGCACAGCGGGTCAAGGCGTTCCCTAGTCCTGAGCTGTGTCAACAAGTAAGTGTGTTGCATAATCTGTGTTGTCCTGGGTTAACCAAAGTCCCATGCGTGCGTTTAACGAGTGGATTTTGTGTGAAAAGCTGTAATGATTGAACTTACTGTTGGGTGTTCAGATTCTTTGCAGCTGGTACTTTTTGTATCTGATTCATGTTTGTTTAAAGCAAACCAACTATATTCCAAGGCTGAGAAGTCTCTTTTCCCTTACTAGGAAGAAGATCTCTTAAACGATGTTTGCAGGGAAGTAGTCGAGAAGTGGTCTGAATCTCAGATTGTTGACGCCAAAGAGAAAAAAGAAGGTAGTGTCGCTGCTCGGTGTGCCTTTCTCCTGGTATGAGTACTTTGCAGGGCCTTACCAAGATGAGAACTGTGTGTTCATCCTGTTAGGAGTTAAAACCAATGCTGCCACTATGGTCGCTGATCTGACTTGCTTCTCATTGCCATTGCTGTTATTTACTGTTTTGTCTTGAAATATGAAATGAGGATAAGTAGTTTCACTTCCGGCTGTCCCTAGCATTCTGCTGCTTTTAGGTTCATAGTCCTGAAGAGGAAAAGCCCCCTTTTTTTTCCCTGTAAGGATTTTTTCAGTGTCCTTTCACAAAACCCCTAGGGCTTTCTCTCCGTTCAACACTAACAATGTAGTGATGGCAGCTGGAACTGTGGTGGTAGAAGCAGTTATGGCATAAAATGCCTTGCTACTTCAGTATGTGCTGGTTTGGAGAGCAGGTTTTTTTATACAACTGCACCTGTGGAGAGTTGCACTGTTCCTTCTGCTGCTGCTCACCCCAGCACACATCAGGGAAGCATCCTTAATTTCCTCATTCAAAATCTTCTCTTAAAACTGTCCTTTTTTTCCATAAACACGTGTAGCAGGGGAAGCTCTGTGAGGCTGCTGCTGCTATACTAATGCTGCTCCTTTCCCAGTCATGTATATAGTCCCAGCGTTTCTTTGTACCCTCCCTGAATTCATCCCTTGTCTTCAGTTGTTGGCTTGGGAGTGAAGACCTCAGTCTTGGTCTTGTTCCTTGCGGGAGGCTTGTTCTGGTCATTGAGCAGAGGTCTCATGTCATATGCTGGAAAGATTTTGCTGGTTTAAGCATACTGCACGGTTCAATTAGTAACTGTCCAACGGCAGGGACCTAACTGTAGCCCATGACAATGTAACAGCCCTTTTGGCTAAATCCTGCTTTTTGTTTGCTTTGCGTTTTTTTGTTGGTTCTGGTTGCAATCAGAATATTGTCACTGGCTGATGATGTTCTAGAAATAGTCCTCCAAGTGAGCCCCTGTCATGAGGCCTGTATTCATATAGCGCTTTTCTGGTCTAAACCTCAGCATTTCACAAACATCTCTCATCTCCTTCTCATAGATGAGGTGGCTGAACTATGCAGCAGTTCAGTGGCTTTCCCCGAAAATCTGCTGAAACCTGTCCTTGGCCTAACGTTGCCTTTGGGTGGGGACAGGGAAAAGTTACGCTATTCTGTGCATTAAATAAAATAAAATTCCTCTTCTGGGGACAAGTGATTGGAATTGCTGGAGCTGCTACTGGACTCCTCTTGCTCATATTGTTGGTTACCTGTTACTTGTCACAGAAAGAAGGTAGCACTATGTGTCTAGGTTGTTCCAAATGCAAGAATTTAAATATTTCGCTGTGGTTCCATTAAAGGGTAAATCTCCAAAGAAGTCAATATCTACTTAGAATAACAGAATGCTGAGGATAAGTTATTAAACTAAAAAAAAAAATAAAATAACATGGTGTCAAAACCCAAATGTCACTTCAAGAAACGGGCAGCAGGACTTTAGTGTTGAAAGGTAAATCAGCTGTTTGTTTCCCTCTGTAGGCAGGAAAGCATTAAACCCATCAGTCACTGAGTTTTCAGAGTTTCTGTTTGATGTGGTTTAAAGTATGTAGCTAAATAAATATATTTAGCTTCTCATAACCAGAAGGGAAATGCAATTTGGAGTAAAATGGATTTTCGTTAGCCAAGTCTTACTGATTGCTGAGTTCTCCAAAACAGCCAGCTCGCGCGCTCTCTGTGTTGACAGCATCGCCAGTGACCTTGTGAGAGGGCTTGTGGGAGGAGGGTGGGGGCTATTTTTGGGTGAGACTTCTCCCTTTAGCTCGGTGCATTTGCCCCCAGCGACAGCTGCCTCCCTGCAGACAGGACACAGCGTGTGACAGTAGGACAGTGCCCTTTGGGGACTGATGATGTAGGAAGCAGCTGCATGTGGCATCTGTCAGCTGGGACTTCGCTGCCATGTCTGCAGGGACTGACTGATGCTCTGACTCTTCTCCTTGCCAGACGATATCCAAGCCATTGCCAGCATGATGGAGAAGCAGGCCAAGATTGTGGTGAAGCCAAAGGAGGTCTCCCAGGAGGAGAAGCAGAGGAAAGCTGCCCTCCTGGCCCAGTATGCCAACGTGACGGACGAGGAGGAATATCCTTTTCCTGACCTAGTTGACACTCGGTGCTTCGAAGGACAATGTTTATTAAAAATCTAAAACAACGCCTTTCCAGCTTTGCAGTGTCGAGTGGGGAGAATTGGGGAATTTTTTCAATCTTCTTTCTCCATGATAAAATAACTTACATGGAAAAAAAAATGGAAGCTCCTAGTTTGTGGAGCGCCACCAGCAGACGCTCCTTTGAGGATGTTTCTCTGCCGTTTCCATGCTCCCCATCCACACGTGCTTGGCTGGGTGAGGTTTGCCCAGTCCAGGTGTGTTGCAGAAGAGTGAATCAACTCCGGGTAACTCTGTGTGTGGTAGTTAATGTATTGAATTTATCTCTTGCTTTCTGATGAGAAATCTGCTGCAAAAATCCTTTTTAAGAGAGAGTATGTGGAGAGCGAGGGAGTTTAAAAACTCTTTGCAGTGCTGAAGAGCAGTTCTTCCTTGAAGAGCAGAGTTGAACAGGGGGGAAGTGCAGCTGGCCCTCCAGCAGCAGGAGGGAGCTGAACCTGGGGGTTTCTGCTTGCCCCGTCTTTGTCTGGGTGAGCGTGTAGCTGCTTCCTTGTGGCTTGATAAAGTTATTTGGCGTGTTTTGAGTTACATGTGACTGTATAGAGGCACAAGTTCATTACTGATGCTCATATTTCCTTAATTCTCTCACTGGTGAGGATGAACAGGATGGATCGATTGCGACAGCTGTAAATATTGCATCAGAAAAATGTATCCTTTGAATTCTCAGTCACCCAGGCTTTTTGGAAGGAGGGCAGCTTCCATGGTGAGTTTCCTGTCCTTCCTTATCTGTGTTGATACTCCCTGTTTCTTTAGCCTTTTCATTTTTCTTTTCATGTAGCCTGACCTTGCTTGTAATCAGAGTTAAAGGTCTGTCTGCCCCATGTGCACAGCTGAGATCGATCCTGCCATGCTCTTATCTCTCCTCTATTCCCTCCTTCCCTGTTCCACCCTCTGAAGATTGATGGAACATGCCTATTAGTAAGGATAATTCTCCCAGAATATCAGCGTAGTGTTAACTGGTGTCCAGAGAGGTAAATCATGTCAGGATTTATTAAAAGTGCACCAGAAACTGTGAAACTCATAAGGCTGTGGTGCAGCTGAACTTCAGTGGTGAATAAAACACAGGATACTTGGTCCTCGTTCAACACGGTAATTTGGGATGTTCCTTGAGCTCACCAGCTGTCAGGTTTAAGATGGAAGCAGATTTTACCACATAATTAAAAAGTCAAACCTAAATTATTCGTGTCCCTACATTATTGATATTTAGGAGGAAGAGGCAGCAGAGGAGACGCCCACTTGCTTTTCCTAATGCTCCTCCCAAAGGATTTGCCACTGGTTGCTGTGGAAGGGAGGACATGAGACCGTGACGATGTGTACACATATGTACATGTGCATATATGTAAAGACATACATGTCGTACACAGCTGTAGAGAAGCCACTTGAGGAAGCTGTACCATATGTTGTTTTTCTTCCTCTTAGGTTTGTAGAGGTTTTACATATTTTTTTCTGTATCAGTCTTAAGAACCTGTAGGCAAATTGATTTCTCTAGGAAAAAATCCCTTTCTAGGGAGCGTGCATTTACTCTGCCTGACTTTTCTATTTCAAAAAACAAGCAGAGGTTCCTTTTTCTTTCTCCATTCCTCATTCCCAAATTCCTTACCTGCTTGGTGAGGAAGCAGAAGTGGGAGTCAGAAGGTAAAGGGGGAGGGAGGAGAAACCAGCCCACATGCTAAAGCCACGGTCTAGTTCAGAGCTCCAAAATACAGCTGCAGAGCGGAAAGCTGTGTGGCTTCAGCCAGAGCATTGTCTGCCCTTAACATGCTGCCAGCGCTGTTCCGAAACACAAATGTGGAGGATGTTTTGAATGCCAGGAAGCTGGAACGGGAGCTGCTGCGAGATGAATTCCAGAAGAAAAAAGAGCAAGATAAGCTCCAGCGAGAGAAGGATAAGCTAGCCAAGCAGGAGCGGAAGGAAAAGGAGAAGAAAAGGACACAAAAAGGCGAGCGGAAACGATAGCTGGGGTTTTCCAGTTGGACTCTCCAGGGATAAAATTAATTACGAATATGGTGTGTGTTTTAAAAAGCAGCAGAAATTCTGGGCACGTGGCTGGTGAGTGGTTTTTTGGAAGCGTTTCCTTACCCCCCCCTTTTTCTTTTTCCTTTTTTTTTTTTTTTTTTTTAACATAGCAGAAAAGAAATATCAAGCACCTCTTAAACTCAGTGTGCCATGTGCTTGTGGTGTCAAATGTCCCAGTCGGTTATTGTGGCCAATGTCCGTACCAAAGAATGGTGAAGTGACTATGTCTGTGTTTTTAAATTGATCGATTTCTACTTCTCACCACTTCAAGCAAAGCAAAATGAGATGTAGGAGAGGGCTTCCCAGCTGGCTGCATCCTCCTGCCGGCCTTGGTTTGCAGCAACAGCATGTTAGGATTTGAGAACAGAGCAGAGCCCCTTTCTGATCTGTAATTAAGGACTTGCTCCTACGGGGCAAATGCGAATTTATTTACGCTAGCCTTGAAAAATGTATTTGCAAATACATGTATTTATGCTGCCAGGAACAATGCTACGTCTTCATTCTGGCTGAGCTGGGAGCGCAGGGCTTCAAGCTGACCTCAGCGAGGGTAAGTGCTGTTCTGTAGCAAGAGAAAGATGTTATGAAATAAATATGAGTTGCAGCTATAAGGCTGTATCACCTGCAGGCCCTTGGTAAGGTAACTGCTGCGCTGATGTGAGCGTTGGCCACAGCAAATTGGTAGAGTCCTTAAGCTATTTTAAGACTTCGTGCTGGTAGCTGGAAAATGGTGCTCCCCAATGTCTTGTGTGGGTGAACATCGAATGTTATTTCTGTGGCAGTTGCCAGGGCGAACGCTTTAACGCACGCTCGGTGCTGAGCAGCTGTAAGCCAGCTGGATGTGCTGGGTTTATGTGCCGGTTGCTCTTGCTGGGCGCAGCTGCAATCAGGAGCCACCTGTGGGGGCTGAATGCTTCTCTTGCCCCCGAAGGGCTTGTTACTGGCTGTTTCCAGCCTTTTTCGTGACTGTCACCTGCCTCTGGAGAGAACACTTAATTTCTGTAAACTGAGCGTGAAGGAGGAGCTGCAGCGCGCTGGGGGTGCGGGAGGAACCGGCGCGCCTCGGCCCCGCGCTGCTTTGTGCTCCGGGTGCCGGGTTCGGTGGGGAGGGGCGGCTCCTGGCAGCAGGACTGTCCCCATCACCTGCTTTCGGCACCCGCCTGATCCAAGTTTCATGCCTCCTGTTTTAACTAGCTGCTGCAAGTGTGAGTATCTAACTGCTTTATCTTTGGACTTGAATAATAAAACTGGTTGGCAAAGAAGCAGGTTCCTCTCTGTCACAGTGACTGCGGTGCCCGGTGGCGTGGTGGGGGGCTCCCCTTCTCTTTGCCCTGCTCTCCTTGCTGTATTTCTGAGGGCTGACCAGTTGCTGCCAGGGTGCTGGTCCTCGTTTATTCTCAGCGTTTCCCGAGGCTGCCAGTGCCTCCCGTTGCCTTGCAGCGGTGGCCCCTGGCTGCAGCACAGCGTCTCGGGTGGGTGGCACCGGCATGTGGTAGCTGCCAGAGGAGAGGGGTGTCACAGCACCACCGCACACAGGGGCTGCGTGTCCTCAGCACTGCCGGCCGGCTCTTGCCTTCTCCTGGGAGCTGGAGCCCTTCGTACACCCCTGAGGCAGCCCAGGTCAGGCCGGGTTTGAGGAAGCTCCGGCTGCACGGGGCTATCTGAGGCTTCCACTGGGACCTCAGTTGCTCTGGTGGCAGCAGCTGCCCTCCCTTGCTGGCAGCGTCTTGGGTTTTTCCCACACTCTGAAGCTCTGTGACCCAGTACTGAACTTCCCTGAACCCCCACTTCCAAGCGAAAGCGAGCTGCAGGCTGGAGAACAGCATCTGCCGCCTCCTGACAGGAATGGAACACCGCTGCTGGGCACAGGTGAGGACAAGAGGCTATGGTATACGTGCCAAAATGTGTACATTCTGCAGAAGTACGTTTGGGTTTAAGAAGGGCACGGTCGCAAGCGTGCAGCGGCAGCCCCCTCACAGCGGCAGGTCACCTTTGCCGGTACCGGCTGCACCCGGCAGCGAGGTGCCGTGTTGTGCCCCGCGAGCCGAGCGCGCTCCCCCCGGGCTGGGACAGGGCGCAGCAAGGCCCAGCCCCAGGTCTCACAGCTGCCCGGCAGCACCAACCCAGGCAGCTCCGCTGGCTTCGGCTGCTGGAAAGCAAAAGCGTGTTGTGGTTTGTGCAAACATGCAGGCACGAGGACCAGCATCACCCGAAGGGTTTACGCTGCCCCTGAGCCTGTTTTAAGCACAGCTGATGCTTCTCAGCCTCCGGGGCGCGGGTCTGCTGTCAAACTGTCAGTAATTCCTGCTGCTGCCTTGGTGCCCAGGCAGATGCTGCCTCTGGAGAGGTAAACGCTGCTGCTAGGCTGATACGGTATTCAGGAACGCACTACTGGCATCAGCACCAGGGGATTTACAGGGTAAGAATGCTTGAAGCAGACTCCTAAGATACTGAGAAATTACTGCGTAAGCTTCCTCAGGCAGTACAGTGCTCGTAACTAACAAGATACTTGCAAATCCAAGAACTCTGGCTTTGCTGCACTGAGAGAATTTTCTCTCAGTTTGTCTGTTACTGGCATTTCTCTCTACAAGTCAGTAATTTCAGCATCACCGCTGCTTTACGCCTCGTAACATACTTCAGGAACTAACTGAAAGTTACAGTCCCCATTAACAGATGGAGTTGTAGGAGCTGGGGCTATGAAGACAATCGCAGAACAAATGCTCTTCAATAAAAGCTGATTTATTTCTTACCAGACAGACTAAAGTCAGTACAGTATTGCTTTTAACACCAACATATCCTAGGTTAAACGCAACAAATCTTAATGCAGTGACTTGTGGTATGATGTGCTTTGCTCTCCTGCCCCGATAAACCCACTCTGGCAGTACTTTAGTCATTTCAGTGATCAAAACAGTTACTCGCTTTCTGCTGCATTCTCATTCAGTTTCTCTCTCACATCATCTCATGTCAATTTGTGGTGCAATCACACCTTTTGCATGTAAGTATTTCCAGAAGTAGGAAGAACAGAGACATTTAAAATACCAGGGTATCCAGGCAAGGACAGTTGAATAAATTTAATCCACACATTATAAACGTGATGCTAGAAGTGTTAAAACCCCACGTCTCCTGAGCCACATAATAACAACATTTCATATCAGTGAATAAGTTATGTATATTCCATACAGATTAAGATACACAGCTGAACATTAAGTATTAATATCTGCCAAAAACTAATCAGTCTAAAATATGACAATGAAATTTCAAACCAAACTAGTGAAAGAGTAACTTTTAAGAAAACCTAAGTTTCAAAACTTTGTGATACCTGTTCCGATTTTAAAGCTAAGTTATTAAAAACAATACTCATTATTTCAGCTGCTGCACAGCTCTTCCAAGGATGATCCTGTGTGCATGTCATATTTTGATTACGTTTAAATACTTTAAAACGGAGGTTCTTTTTTCCCAAAAGCATACCCAAATGATTTGAACATGCTTACTAAATTGCATAGTTTCACAACAGCAATTTTGTCATACCAGTAATTTAGTAGAACCCTGTGCATCTCCTTTCACAAACTTTGAATCTAAAATCTCTAATTAATAAATATTTATATTTTAAATATTTAATTTTACATGAATATTGGGTAGTCTTAGCATTTTTTCCTCCCATTTCCACGTTTTAGTTTGATAAGGAAACCAATTTTACATCACAATCTTATTGGATCCTGACCGGACACCCGGTCTTAAAGACTGCTGTCTTTAAGAATCATTATTTTAAAACCTACTTCCTAAAGCAAAACTAAAATAATTTATCAGAACAGTTGTATACCAGGGTTCACCTGCAGAAGTTAAATAGTATCTTGGCTGTTAATTAGTCTGATTATTTTTTAAGTTAGCATTCACCAATTTGGCTTTACGATATTCTGATGCTGCCTGTTAACGGTTTTAGTAGAACCCGAGAGCTCTTAAAGCAAATTCAACTCGTCAAGATACAGCTTTAAATATGAATATTAATAGGTCAAACTTTTACAAATAATTAAAAAGAATTAGCTTATCATTCCTCACACATCCACACTAGAGAGGTTTTTGCGTGCAGCTGCTATTTGGTTAATGCTTGCTTACTTCGGCCCTCTGATTCACCATCCTGCCACTGTTTGTATTTTCGCACGCTTTTTCTTCAGGTGGCACCGTCTCCCGAAGAGCTTTCTCTCGACCTGGTTTTCCAGCTGAGGATTTTGGTAAGGTCATCTGCAGCGCGCACCAAAGCGTTGTACGTGCTTTACGTGTCACTACGCTCATCTCTTTAATTGCCAAAGCAAGAGCCAACACAGCTGCAGGGAGGAAATGGTGTTATAATCTTTATTGCACAGGTCATAAGCAAGCACTACTTGGGATTAATTCACCCTAGCAATGCTAAAAAGCGCAAAAATTTGTTGGCCCTTTTATTGTCTGATTTTGTCTGTCTCTTTATAAGGTTGTAAAAGTCAAATCTGAGAAAGTAGTGATTTTTATGCCCTTGTCCAAAGAGGCAGTTATATGGAACTTAGGTACTTACTTTATTAAAGCTCCTACTTGGCCGTCACCTACTGTCAGTAGCACCTAAAGCCTCACAGTCAGCTCTGGTTTTGGAAGTATGCCATGTACACGCATTCTAAAGGCATCTCACTCCTTCCTGTGTGAGCCCACTGCTGAACATTCACAGCAGCCCCCCCCATCCACAAAGTGGATAATCTCCCCATCTCGCCTAAGAAATTAGTAAAACAGGTGAAGGAACAGCTCGTTTATGGCATTTTTTTAAAGCGTACAGATCGCATCCTTGCAAACTTGTGTCAAACCCTGCCACTGTAAACTGAGGAGTAAGGCAGTGCATTTATTCAACAGCAATGACTTAATGCATAGATAATGCTTTGATTTTAATCCCAGTCTGTGTGTGAAGAAACAAATTCAATACCCTCTTCTAGGCAGCAGAGTTCTCTGGCAGAACCTGCATGTAATTTTGGCCTAGGCGCACACTTGCTCCACTTGGATCTTCGTATTTGGATACAATTAAGAATAAAAAGATTCTGACCAATATATTTTTGTGTATCCATCCAAAATATGATTCATAATTTATGTCAATCTAGGACAGAACATGCTGGAAGAGGAAATCCACTCATAAGGCAAAGCCATCTTCACTCTTTGCACAGACTCAGCATGGAGACACCATGGAAGTTCTACACCAAAGTAATGACACGGCTAGAGGGGTGATGGGAACAGGAATGAGGGACAGGGAGAAGTAGTGCAACAGCTAAGTGTCATCGCCATTCCCAAACTGCATTACAAATAAAACCCCTATTACCTTTTCATTACTTGCTAGTTTATTAATTGAATGCACTCTGAATCGATTTAACTCATTTATCTCTAAAATCCAGTTTTAGTGTCCTCTCAAAACTGTTATCTAAACCCCATACAGTCTGCCTTAATCAAAGCTCTAGACACTGAAAAATAAATTGAAACTTTAATACAAAACCCGACACGCTTTTTTTTTAAATAGACTTGCAATATGTGTAGGCTTTTTCAGCTACCTTATAAGAGTACATAAGCATAGTTATACCTCTGTCATCTTGGCATCTGGGAGCTCCTTGCCTCTGTCGATTTGAAGCATTTACAATTTCATCTTTTCTACGTGACTGCACTACATGAATTACCTCCAGATGTTTATCAAGAGCAGTAGAAATGTTAGCATGAAGGGGAGAACTGCGAAGGCGCTCCATTTTTCCCAGTAAAGTCACAACCTAATGAATATTTTACATGTTACAGCAGTTCAAACTATATTCATCTAGACTTCAAGAAAATTAACTAGATTAGGAAGAAGAGATTAATGATAACCATTATTTTCTTTTGAGAACAGTTCATAAAGTTACAGTTGAAGTAGTTTTAAATTCTTACCTAGGGTTTCTTCTTCTCCAAAACTGAAGCTGTAGAATACCTGGGTGTGCACAGCACAACAGCGAAGCTAGAACACCCAAATATTAGGACACCCAGCTTACTAGTTAGTATATACACAACTCTGAGACAACTGTGCAACAGGAAGCAGTTCCATGACAACATCCATGATCTAAGACCACTGTGGTCCTCCCTCCCACCAGTGCTGCTGCAATTACCTGGGTGAAAACCGGTCCCACAGAAACTGGCCAGTTTTCACCCAGATGATCTCCTCATGCTGTGCCAGAGCGAAGCAACAGGCAATGTGGGAGAGCAGCAGTCTCAGTCTGGACTGGCTAAAGCTGCTGTGGAAACACCTGTGTAGGCTGGCTTTCCGGATGGATACTCAACACTAGAGGCTCCTCAGATAATATTGAGCACAAGCATTCAGAAATAATACAGGTTTGCTTAGTCAATTGAAAATCTGCATCTTTGTTGTCTTGTTTATCTTAAAACAGTCACATTACTATGAATTTCCCCTTGGTGAGCAACTCCTCACCCATGATTCACAGACCACTGAAGAAGCTGGTTCCCGGTCTGCAGAAGGGTGCATTCAGGAAGGAGCAAGCTCCCGCTGCCAGACTTGTCCTGCTTTCCCTTAGACCTGGCAAAAGCCTGGGGCAGGGGGCAGGAAACAGGCAGGGATGAACTGTGCAAGGTACTGTGACAGCAGCGACAACCAATACGCTCAGAAAGGGACATTTCACATTGGTAAGGAAGCCTAGAGTTTTTTAAAAAAGTGAAGGGATAAGTTCACATGAAGAACTGAGGAATCAGTTACTGGGACGTGAAACTAAAGCAGGTAAGACTGAACATCACTGGATTTGTTTCTGAGGAAAAAGACAGATTTTAGAGAGTGACACAGTAGGGTTACACAAGCAAGTGGAAACAAAGCCAGAGTTTAGAGAGTGACATAGTAGGATTGCATAAGCAAGTGAAACAAAGTAAGATGAACCTGTCAGTCATTTCCAGTCTTACTTAATAGTATGTCCACGTCCACAAAATTACTTGCTTTCTGAAGGCCTGGTTTTCAGGTACCACAACTAGCGGGATCCACAGCTGACAGTCAAATGCCTACATTCTTTATACTAAGCCTGGGAGAAGTGCCAGGTATCTAAAAGCAAAATCCACGAAAGTCAGCAAAGCTGGACTGCCCCAGCAACCCGATGGGGATCACTGAAGGCTCAACTGCTTGCCTTCCCACCCCCTCAGGTTTTTCAGAAGTTCCTCCTGCGCTCCTGAGACGTTTCCTTCCACTCACAACTCAGAGGCATTAACTAAAGACACCCTTCTCTTTCAAAGCACAACCGGTCCCTTTTGACTGTCACAGGGCTTGCCAAGTAATTCAGACCCTTCACTGGGAAAAGCAACAAGCCACCAGTGACGCTGAGGCTGATGCTGGAATGGCAGGGTCCCAGTGAAACAGCCAGCAGAGACACGGACCCTGCAGTCTGGAAGTAAGCATACACCATGGGACTGATGATGTTTCAGCCCCAGCTTTGATGACTGTTCTTCACAAAATGCTGTATTTGGAGCAGGAACTATAAAGCTTTCCCCGGCTCACACAGATACCCTCACTACTAGAAATAAGCTTCTATTTCCTCTCTCTGGCAAAAATCATTACCACTCCAGAATAGAAGAGCTTCAACAGGACAAGCTGAACATCCAGCCTCGGGGTGGCTATGGCATTCTCCAGTTACAGCAGAGCTCTGGATTTACATCTCCCCAGACACAAGGGAGGTGAGATGCAGTCTGTAGAGAGGAGATCCTGGCTTATAGTTTGTCCTTTGACTAACTGGTTTTAATAGCTACTGATGATGACATAGTGGAGGAAGCTACTGTCACCTCTCCATCAGCTATGCTTTGCTCTGGAACTGAAAGCAACTGCAAGTGGAAGACTCAAACAAGAAAAGTGTATGACCACAAAGAAGACTTAACTAGATGCTCCACACAATGAATAGTCAATCCCAGATTCTGCCAGCTCAATTTCCATTGAAACTTCACACCAGTGTTTCTCTTTGGCCGTTGCTGAGCTTTTTGATGTTAGAATCCACATTCAGCAGCACCACTGTGCTTTTGAGCATCCTTAAACTACTTTTCAGTTGCTACCTAACAAGTGTGTGAGCTTCTATACCTGTAGAGGAATTATAGAGGGCTGTAATTTGTAAAAAGTTTGTGATGATTGGTAAAAACGTGAGGTATGAAATGTTAAAAAGAAAAAAGGGGGAATTGTAGAGGAATGAAGCTGGGTTAATTAATATTGATAACATACAGCTGTGGGCTGGCTTCAGGGGCAGCGGGTTGGCTGATGTAGACAAGGTGCAGCCGTGGCTGGTTCTGTTAAGTGGTTGCACAGCCAATGAAGAAGCAAAGAGAAGAGCGAGGGCACCCTGGATGAGCAGAGACTAGGAGAAGGCAGCAGAGGGACTGGCATGAAGAGTATGTTGGTATGTGATGGTAAAAGACCTTGTTGCAGCTGGCTGTTTGGAGAGTGCTGCAACATATACTCTGAAATTTGGTTCCTCAGATGGCTAGAGAATATTAAGTCCTTTTTAAGAATCAGTTTTAAAAGTACTAGGACAAGGACAGGCAAGCTTTCTGAAAGTGAAAACATGCTAATGCTGTTCTTTTGGGCCTCATAAAATAGTAGTTTAAGAAGTGTACACTAAGCCCATCAACACATCTTTCACTATACTTTCTACTCAGCTGTATGAACAAAACCAGGCAGCTGCACAAGATGGGTTTCAGCAGGCAATAAGCAGACACGGCTCCACAGCTTATTTCACCTGTGTGAGACCAGCATGAAAGGCTGCTGCTCACCACCGCTGCCTTGGGAGTGGCCGAGCTCAGCAGTACCAGTTCCTCCAAGAACCAGCATTTCTCAGAACAACAGCTGCTGCCTTTAATCCCACGTCCCCCTGCAGGGGCTGGCTGCAGCTCTGCGCTTTCAGCCCCCATCTCTGCTCCTTCTGCAGCGTAAGGATCCTGGCGCTGGCCTCTCAGCCTCAGCAGAGCCAGATCAGCCCTCTGCTATTCTGCTGGCAGCTCAGATCTGCTCTGCTTGCACTCGCCTCCTCCCTCTAGTCTCCCTTGCAGAATTCTGCGCAGGCTGCTGCTTGACAAAGCAGCACCGTACTGCACGCTGGCACCATCGTTTGGCCACAGAGCCACAGGCAGCTCAAAAGACACCAGTCATGGTTGCCATACAGGTTATGGCTGTTTTGTTTAAGCAGCAAACCAGTAATATATAAAAATCAGGCTGAAGTTGCATCAAATAACCATTCTGCATTAAAAAAAAATAAAATACAAGACTCTCAAGCAAGCATATATCAAAGTCTTACAAACATTAATTGCTTTTCCCCCACAAATGCCTCCTCTAATACAGCATCTACAAATCTATAGTGAACGTTTCTCTGCTGAGCTGCTCAAAACAGAAGAGCTCGAAATGCAGGCACACCTTAGAGCTGTGCACACAGTTAGGCTAGATGACTGGATTCTGGCATCTCATGCACACTCTTGTACTAGAAATCACATCCTCCTGGCATGTGCGGATATAAATGTGAGCCTCAGCCACTCGGTGGGTTCCCTGGTAACAGCAGCAGTGAACCTGGAGCTGTAGAGATTCTAGCAGGGACTGCTGAAATATTATTCCCTGCATAGCACTTAAGAACAAAGCTATTTTGGGAAAAGCTGCTCTGATCTTATGTATCTTATACTGTACTCTAAGTTTTGTGTGCTAAGTTCAGTAGATTTTTTTTTTTTTTTTAGTCCTACAACTCACTCTGGCTTGTTCACGTAGCTGGTCCACAATTAAGCGATCAACTCTTGATGGGTTTGATGTCAGCCTTGGAATCGGAGTGTTGTTAGCACTGGAAACCTTTTTCCCTTGGAAATTCTTAGCAAGAGTTGATTCAGTCTGCAGGAAAACAAAAGAGTAACTCCCTAAAAATGTAAGCCGCAATGTGCGCTTTATTACAGAAACAAGAAAAAGCCTCAAGACATACAACTTCTTTCCCTTAGGGTTTTGGATTTTATTTTTAAAGCAGATAATGAGGATTCAAGCATTTAGAATTTAACCATTTGGTAAGACAATCACCTGTTCTAAGTGAACAACCACTTTACTCAAAGCAGTTCAGCTAAAGTAATTATGCCAACATAATGTGTTTCAGAAGTGCTATGTCTTCTCACACTCTGACTACAGCCTGTAACAATTTTGCCTGTAAATAAAATAGAGGCAAGTCAGAATTCCAGGGCAAAAAAGAATAAGCAAACAGATGTGGACCTCACCCACAAAATTAAATTAAGTCAGCAATTAACCTAAACTTTGTATAGATTAGTTGAACTACAGAAAGCTTTTGTTTTGTTAAAATGAAATCACACTTTATTTAGCCATCAGAAAATTACTGTGATACCTGACTGCACGATTTCAAATTCCATCTCTCTCACCCCATTGCTATGTCACACTGGAACACCTGTTAACAATATATAGCTAGCTAAATATGTTTCAAAATTACATTTATTTGATTGTTTTGTGGAGGTCCACATAAAGCTGCAGCTTAATTTTCTCCACCTACATCCCCCTGCCATGCATGTGCCAGCTCCTTCTCTTTTTCATTTTTCTATGCAAGCCTAGATACTACTCTCTCCTCCTCAAGCCAAGTTCCTTTTCCCCCCGACCTCTCTATTCAAAGCAGCCACCAGCTTCTGTCAGGGAACACTATAGCAAACCTCCCTGTGTTACAGCTCCCACAGCCAAGTTTCTGTTGGCGGACTGGCTCAACAGAGCTTCCACAGAAGAGCTGTCAGCCAAACTGCCCAGCCCTGCTATTTCCAGGTTAACTTTTTGTCAAGCTTCCCTCAGAGAAAGTCATGGCTCTAACTGGTACTGAAATTCAAAAATTATCTGAACTGGTGAAATTAAGACTGCTTTTACATTCAGCAAGGGTAGTCTGGAACACTTTGCTCATGTGGAGAAAGGGTAATTGCTTTAATTAGGGCTTCATACACAGCTACGTGAATCTTTTAGTTCCTTTCAATATCAGCCTCTGATTTGGGGCAGGGAGTGGGGAAGAGCCCCTTCAAATACATCTTAGGTTTAAAACTTCAGAGAAACAGAAAGTGAGAAGAACTCATTGGAAGAACTAAAAAGTGTCGGACCTAAGAAATTTAATTCTTGACATGATTGAAGTTTGGTCCCAATTCAAAATATAATTACTGGATTTGTTTTCAATGTTTCCAGATGCACTGCATTTATTGTATTTAAAAAATAATTCTAAAAAAGTGTAACATGGCTTTATTAGTCCTATAACACCTTCCTGAATCCCAACACAAGAGACTGAAAAAGTCACTGAATTCGGGCTTTAAGTGCAACACTGGTTATGCTCCCAACTAGGCCACAAACCTTCAAAACTTTTTTTCAGTCCCAACCATACAGGGAAGCAAACTCTTTTTAGCATTTCAACTTGTAACAGTGAGAATTACCCACAATCTCTTAACTGCACCGAGTACAATGAGACCTACATCAAATCTGTGATATGGCATATTAACTTGGTTTATTTATTTTTTTTACCTTCTTTCTTTCTTTCTCCAATGCTCTCCACTGTTCATAACATTCTTCTAGTCTAACATGAAGCTCACTGGCAGGCCCACTACGGGATTTAACCTGTCTTTGAAATCTAAATGCTGGTACAAAAGCAGAAAACAAATTGTCACCATGTATCTTATCATTAAGGTAAGGGTAGAAACGTTGTAAATCATGGCAGACCAAGTTGTGAGGCTCCATCTGAGGGACAATGGAATGGCCAAATAGGTGAGCTGATCTCAAGGGGAATGCACTTGAGCCAAGGTGCTGATTATGTCTAAAGTCACCCATCGCACAATTGTTGGAAAAGCTTTGAGCCTGCAGGCAAGTGACAGGATTGATGGTGTTACTATCTCCACTCCCCTGCCTGAGATTAAATGGACCCTGAGACTCCATTAAATCTTGGTACATGTTCTGCAACAACCCATCTGGGTGTTTTTGTCCTTCCAGATCATAATGTTCATTCTGTGGCTTCAATTGGAAATGGTGTTTGTTCGTATTTCCAGTGATCCCAAACTGCTGAGCTGAGTAATTGTCACAGAATCCATTCATCTGCTTGAATTTCTTTTCACTTAAATACTCCATGAGATTGTCTTCACCACTCCTAACTAGTGCTTCCATGCAAGCAGCAGACTGAGCTCTTTCTGTAGTGTTAGAACCAAAATCATGACTTGGAAAAAATGAAGGATTACCTTGACAATACTTGTGAATTAAATTACTATTTAAAGGGAAATTTGAAGATGGTAACTGAAAATCATTAGAATGACTGGAACTTTTTGGAAAAGCAGGTAAATTATTCAGTTTCAACAAAGGACTTGGATGCTGAAATGGGACAGAAGCAGTGGTTTTAATGTTCACCCAAGCTGGCCTTAAATTAGTCCCTGCTGAAGGGTTTGCTGTGTTTGGTAACAACGGAAGTGACACACAGCGCTCAGAATTCAGACGATCAGACTTGGAAAACTGCTGCCTTTCTACACCACTGCCATAGTCACTATTCCCTGGACACGCTGCAAAAGATTTTAATTCATAATCAAGTTTTTGCCCAAAATCAGTGCAGAATGAAGCTTCATTTGCAAATTGTTTTTCTGGTAGAAGTCCTACAGCCTTGGGAAATGCAAAGTTCTGCTGATCTGAAATTGTATCTTCTATTTTTTTCTGAGCTCCTGATTTAACTTGAAGTAATTTAATATAGGGTTCTGTGTCCAGAGCCTCAGTGGTTCCATTTACTAATTTTTTATTTGCTTGGAGGCTACAATTGGTGCTCTTGTTAGGCTTCACTTTACTGGCATGAGAATATTCAGTGTATCTACTATAATCTGCGTTTTCATTGTATCTGTGAAACTGTGGAAGAAACATTTCTGCCTGCTTTTGGTGCAACTGCACATCTGCTCCTTTGGGACACACCTCCCTTCTGTACAGATAAGCATCGGCTCCCAAGTCTTTGATTACTTCTGAATACCCAGACTGGGGTGTAAAGGTGTTTTTTATATACGGGTAGTTCTGATAGAGGGCTGTCATCTTAATATTCTCACTAGTCTGCATGTTGCAACAGTTGGCATGTTCATTTCTAGAAGGATATAAACACTGCTCTTCAAGGTCTATGCCTGTAAAACCATGGTAATGTTCATCTACTTTTTGCTGTGATGCGAGATTACTGCTTTGCAAGTACTGTTTTTCAGTAGCAGATATGGATTCGTTGTTGTGGCTATAAAAGCCCGGCTGTGAGACAACTCCAACAACTGGTCTTTTAGTTTCTGGCAACAGGTCGTGGTGGTCTGCGATTCTGGTTGCGTTCACGGGCCATACTGGCTTCAAGTTGGAAGGGCAACTCCTTGAAAAAACAAGAAGTACACACTTAAGATTCTCATCTGTGGTGCTCCTCCTCCACCCCTAAATGCAGAAAAAGGTTTAAGAACCCAATTCTTCTCTAATCATTTCTTTCAATTGATGCAAAGATGTCTTACACCAACTTGTATCCACTGCTATCACCTTTGCAGTTTCCCTGAACTAGATAAGAAAACACTGTCTTGTCTGAACCCACCCATATAACCTTAGGAGCTACATACAATGCCTTCAAGCTGCAAGTGATGTGTACATACCAAATTATGGTCAGTCAATCCTGTTGGGATTTACTGCCCATCACCATCAAAATACTCCTGGTTAAGCAACGAGTTAAGATAACCATACTTCCCATACTACCCACAACCTTTCAAAGCCATGTCTTAGCACTCCAGACAACACACTTCTATCATCTTGCTTGTTGCTTCAGAATCGCCTGTGTTTACGCTGGCTTACACTGCTTCCTGCAGGTAAATCAAGAATAAGCATCTTGGCACATTTCCTTTCCTTCCACTAATTACTATGAACTAATGCAGGACAATCTATCACTGACTGTCAAGGAAAACTGTAAACAGACTAAGTGAAAAATGGAATTACGCCTGGAAGTCGTTACAGTCACTGCCAAATCTGGCAGCACTGAAAACAGAAATCCAACCTTAACTGTCTGAAGCAAAGCCATAAGTAAGCTACCTCTTGATCAAGACTGACTATCTCTAAAGTTCTGCCTCACTTAGCTACATAACCCATCACACGTACAGAAATCACTGCTATGGTTTGGGAAGACAGAAGAGTGGTGTCTGGCTTGGGAACCTTGAGAACTGGGTTCCCTTTCTTATTTCTTAGAACTAGAATACTCAGATCCAAGCAAAAGACCGTGAGCTCTCCAAGTACCTCGGGCATGCTGGATCTGAATCCATGTCAAGTTATTATAACTATATAATAG
The DNA here is from genome assembly GCF_017639655.2 of Falco naumanni. Taxonomy (NCBI): domain Eukaryota; kingdom Metazoa; phylum Chordata; class Aves; order Falconiformes; family Falconidae; genus Falco; species Falco naumanni. Next base: position 6,024,780 of record NC_054071.1, on the reverse strand, counting down.
CTTCCTCTGATGCCAGAACATAGGCATACTAAACCTGACATTTAGATATGCAAATATTGCTTAGGTAGCATTAACATTGAGAAACATTAATTTTGCATGGAATTCTTCTCTCCTGCCAGTTCAGGCAAGTGTGAAAAGAGTATGAGTTTGTGTATTCATTCTGTGAATTGAAATTAATTAAGAAAGAAAACTAAAGTCTGAATTAAATCTTGATCTAAAAAAAAAAAACAACAAAAAACCCCAAACTAGGCCAAGGCATATATTCGAGGAGATTTATTTGAATATAGCATTTCCCCAATGCCTGTTAAGGACTTATTTAAAAATGCCAATTAAGAAGTTCTGGAAATACCAGAAAGCCAGAAGCTACCACATAATGTGAGTACCTAGATCAAAGCTTTGAAGTATGACAAGCGAAATATTAGAAGATTAGGAGGAAGGAAGGAAAACCATAAAGAGCACAAGGACTTGCCAGCAGCAGATGCAACGATGACTAACAGAACACAGATACCAAGACCAGCGAGGGTAGTTTTTGTCAGAGAATACCAGCAGTGCCTGCAATGGGAACACACTCACCCCTCAACACAATATGGCTGCGATTTATCTTGTTCTTCCAAGATGTTAGACACAAGTCCATATAAATCTGTTTCACTGCCATAATCATTCCTTTCAGGCTGAATCCTGGAAATTAATTGTTAATTAGAACAATTATTTCAATCAAAATATTTTGTAAGTTAACTTTAAAAATATAACCCATCTACTCCATCAACACACACATTCTCTCTCACAGATGACTACCTGGACTTCATATTAATCTGAGAAGCAGCAGGCTGCTTGGTATCATCTCCGCATGCAGACCACGGTGCATATAAAAGGGAAGTGTCCATAGCTGCAGAGTACTCTGATGTTGAAAGGGAAGAATCGTAGGTCTGAGGTAGCTCTACATTTTCTTCATTCTGTGTTTTATGTACAATAAATGCATTCATTTTAATATTAAACACATCAAATTGTTATTTCATCATTCTATGTGGTTGTAACCCAGTTCACTCAGAGAGTAACCAGAGCACGAGATGCAAGCTGGCCACATACTTCTGACACAATGCTATGGGTAACTTCAAGCTGGTGATTACTACCCAGTGCATATATGAGTAGGAGTAAAAATTTCAGGCCACGTGTCAGTCTAAAACGTCTACACCAGTTTCTGGTAGATGATACCAACAGGAGTCAGGAGACACCCCCTCCCTCCCAATCATTACAAGGTATTTCAGCTACTGAAGAAAACTTAGAGCCAGTTCTTTCCTAGAGGAAAGGTCTTTTACTCAGTTTAAGTAAAAGGAGCATTTGCTAGTTTGGTTTAAACATGACATGCTTTCTCAGCAAGTGAAAAAAATCAATAGTCTTCACATGTTAAAGATACATGATACACGCCTTTATGGAGCTAAGTAGTTTAGCAACTACAGAGTGACACACAAAACCAGGTTTTATTCCCAGTAAGTCTTTCTGCCGCACTATGGACAGGTGTCTCTGCTTCATGCCTCAGTTCCTCACATCTGTAAAATACTTCTGTAAGAAAAAAAAAAAAAAAAGAAAAAAAGAAAAAAAAAGATTCCCGGTTGCCAGACTGAAGGACACAGAAGAACAAAGCCCCAAGAGTCTTGGATAAAGTAACAGGTCTATTCCTGAAGGTATTGGGAATGTGTTTTCATTTGAGTCTTTTGCTTCAGCGAAAGTTTATGGCTATGAAAGGCAAAAATGAAAATAGAGATCTGAGGTACTTAACTGTCATGGCATTTTCTATGGGTCAGACTAAGAACCCCCTGCTCAACAGGCTGGTTTATATGAATGTTTGGACTCTATGTCTGTAGTATGCTGTAGAAATATCTGTTGCAATACTTAAGCTTCTCCTTCTTACCGACTTCCCAGTTTTCCTGAAAATAGTTGTTTGATCCTCACTTTGTCTACAATTGTTTACGCTAACAGGAGAACAAAGAACATAGTGAAATACTATTTTACAAAACGCCACATTGCTTCATCTGCAACTGTATTAAAAAAAGTCACTGCTCTCTCTGATGAACACTACAATGATGGAGATTTATTATGAATAAATCAAACAGGGTGATTTCTGTTCACCAGTATAAGCAAATGTGTTAGAAATTTTTTTTGACCATTTTGTTTACAAGCAACCCAAACTCTTACACAGATATAAAAAAAATAATTTACAGTCAACTGAACCTGTGATTTGTAGCAACCATTCAGCAAGCCAGAGCCTGTCATTACGGTACTGAATACATCATTCTGCCTCCTGCCAGCGTCTGCACCACTCCAGCAGAGACCACCACCTCTGAATGCAACTTTATTCTATACAAGACAAGGAAAAAAGTGGTAGAAAGATGTAATTATACATAGACATGAGAGTTGCACATTTTATACCAACATTAACCAACACTTTAATTCACCTGTGGATTCTCCTTCATCTGAGTTTTCAAGGAATTAGTCCTACATACTGACATCAGAACAGTTTTCTATTTACTGTTAGAGAAGCTTAACCTAACAAACCACAAGAAATTCACAAGATGTTCGGTGACAGAGGAGGTGCAGATTAAAAGGAAACCTGCATTCTCTCAATGTACACTAGCTGAGCTTCCAACCACCTGAACCACCACAGGAGAACATCAACTACAAAAACAGAAGAATTATCATCCCTTTCACCAACAACAGCACAGTCATTCAGCCTTCCGTGCATTGCGACACCTCTCATCCTTTCATCACTGTTCCTATTACATCATTTATGTTACACGAGGCACGTATGTACATTTTCAGATTTCAGGAGCTAGAATTCTGCAGTACACATGCACTGGGAGCTACAGTGGAAATCTGCCACACCCCTCTCCCCATCACCAGCCTGGAAGTGCTCAAAAATAACTAGCTGGGCAAATAAGGAATGAAACCAAACCAAACCAAAGAGGTGTCTTTTCCTCCCTTCTTCAGAAGGTGAGGTACATAAGGAAAATCTAAAGTTTGAATAAAATTGACTAGCTAAAAAATCTTTAGCTCACAAATACAAAAGTGAAGTTACTTGCATAATATTTACAATATTACCATAGCTGCTCATTTGAAATGCTTATTAAAATCAGAAATAAGTTCCAAGTTTCATAGGACTACCATTCTGAAAGGATTCCGAGTAAGTGCTCTTCTCTAAAAAGATGTTCTTCTATTGGTACCCGAGGATGAAATCTCTGCATCTAACGTGGTCTACAGCATGATCTCCCTTCCAATTTATGCCACAGTTACAATTAACACATATTTTTTTCAGACGCATTTTACAAATACATGAACACAGTCGGAATTAGTGTGCAGCACAGCTTCATTTCTTATACTAATTATGCCACGTTTTCTCCTTAAGTTACCCCCTTGTCCACAAGGACAGCTGGCACCTCCATGATTTATGATCACAAAGAACAGGGAAATGTCCCAGTACAGTGAGCTGGTACAGATCTGTGACACCCCCAACCTCACTGAACCACGCACACTCAGTCTTCCCAAAGGGAAGTTTTTCAGGCCACTGAAAAGCGTTTTCCCACCACTGCCCCGGGCAGTTTCCCAGCAGCCGTTACCACAGCCAGGCCCCCCGCACCGCTGCGGCCACCCTGCGAGGGGACGCGACGCCACGCCACACCCAGGCTAGGTGACAGGCCCGCAAGCCAAAGCCGAGCCGCGGGACAACACCAACCGTGCGGCGGGTTTCTGACAGGCAGAGCTGCACGGCCCCACGGCCCCGGCCCTCACCTCCATGGGCGGCCCCGGGACAACGGCTGCGGCGCTACCGGCGGCGCGGCGCCATGGCAGCCACCTGAGGCGAGGGGCGGCCGTTCGCCTCGCGCCGCGCCAGCCGCCGCCCGCTGCGCGCTCGAGGGGATTGGGCAGCCCCCGAGCCACCTGGCCAATGACAGCCGCCCAGCCACCTCGCGCCGCGTCACCCTCTCCATGCGGTTGTTAAAACCTCGAGAACCCGCCGCCCGCCGGTGCCAACAGAGCTTTATTGTTATTGGCCCCTATGCACCAACAGCTAGCCAATGAAAAATCACCTCGCCTACCCTTCCTGCCAATGAGGGGCCGCGGCGACGGTGTTAGCCCGGAGACAGCCCGCTGACCGCCTGAGGGCCGCCCGGCGGCTGTGAGGGCGGGGAGGTGCCCCGGGCGCTGCAGCCCCCCGCCACCTTTTGCTGCCCCGTGTCCCCACTGGAGCAGGAGGAAGCCCCCATGATCCGGCACTGGTGACAGTGGCACTCTGGGGCCTGCTGGACTGAGCCCCCTTGGGGGAGCCAGTGGTTGAGGGGCTCCAGGCCCGGGGGCTGTGTGTTGGAACGAGAAACCATCAGAGACCTGATGGCAGAGGGAGCCCGGTTTGTGCCACGGGATCACTGTGTTGCCAGCCCTTGTTCCTTTGTACTTCTCATCATTGCTGCTGGTTTAGATACTCTGCCAAGTGTATGAATATTGCTGTTGTTACTAAAAAGGACTGAGGAAAGCCTAAATGCCCTGAAAGCAAACCATACTCCTGTTTTCACTTCTTAAAGCTATTTTGCTTTTTCATTTTCTTAAGTTATTTTTACAGAATCTAGGGGCATAATCTTTGCTGCTGTCTCCATCAGGCAGATAAGAGCAATACCCAGATAACTTCGTGATGATAGAGGCACAGATTTTTATGAATTGCAGACATTTGTGTTGTGATACCTCTCTCTCCTTTCCAGCCTCCAGTATGCTACCAGTGGGCAGGTTCACAGGGAGGTTAGTGGAGTGAGCCTGGGGGGGCTGGATCCTGCCCAGTGAGCCTTCCTAAGCCCACCCAGGGAGCAGGGCATCCAGGACACAGATGTTGTGTCTGCTGGGAGCTGAGGTTTCACTCCGGGAGATCACCAGTGCGTGGAGGGGTCAGCAGTGAAGGTGGTTGGGTCAGTGGCCTGTGCCATCCCCCAGCTTCATCCCTTTCTCCCTGCCCTGGGGAAGGGCTGGCTGTGGGGCAGAGCTCTGGGACATGCCCTGGCCGCTGGCCTGATTCAGAGCCTTGTGTCCAAAGGTGCTCAATGTGCAGCCCTGTCAGCCAGGGAGATGAGTCCTGGCTGGAGCTCAGGACCAAGCAGGGCTGGGCTGGGCTCCCCCGTGGTCCCAAACATGAAGAGGAACCGGACCTGACCTTCATGTTTGGTTTGGGCAGCTTTGCTTGGCTTAGCTTTTCCTCGCTTTGAAATGGCGAAACGTGGGGGAGTGGTTGTTCCACCCTCACCGTCCTCTCGCCAGTTTCCCTACAAATTCAGAGGGTTTATTTCCTGCATTTGTCTCTGCAAGAGATTCCTTCAAGGTCACATAGCAGAGAGATTTGAGAAGCTCAGAGTAGTGAGAATCCCCCCAAAATTATAGAATTCAGCCAGAGTTCACTGCTGGCGGTATAGCAGCCTCCTCTAGGGATGACACTCCAGGCCAGACACCCTTACCAACTGCAGAGGGAAATGCTGTTTCAGCTGATGCAGGTTTTGACCCGTTGGTCTCAGCTGGTTTTACATGTATCAGCGGCTGGGCAGCAGATGCCCTCCAGTGAGAGCCACCTGGCAGTGACCTGCCCGAAGCCAAGGGGTTATCTGCAATAGATAACAACCACTTTTCAGAGATAATTCCCCAGTGTGGTGGTTTCTGTTGAGGAAGGGACACAGACGGAGAAACTGCTCAACTGCTGTGCCAGCAGGAAAAGCACAGTCTTACTGAGGGAAATGGAATTCTTGCACTGTTTAGATCTGCCCGCAAAAGATTTAGGTATCGACCTGATGTCTTTATCCACCGAGTCCTGTACTCTGCACTGAGACACATCTGTGGCCTGAGGTATCGACCACCTTGGCCCACTGTGTTAAAGTGACACCACCCCCCCGCCCCAGTTTTCCATGCACTTGATGTTCCCCTCTGGATTACAGTTGACATTGCTACCTGTTCAAGGCAGCAAATGGGCAGTTAAAATCAATATTATTATCTTATTATGTTGCCAAAGCTCTGTGCAGGAAGCTGTTGTGACAGGTTGCTAATGCATTGTAGCTGGCTCTCTGAATTGATTTCTTGACTGTTGAGGTCGGCTTTGGAGACAGTATTGAACCTTGGTTTGGAGTCCCAAGTGTTTGCTGCCTTCCTCCCTCAAAGCAGTCTAGACAGGAGTTTCATCCTCCCACAGAACATTATACAGGGAGACACAGTTCTGCGAACAAGCTATTTTCATCTCTTAGCATGAGACAGTTTATCCAGTATGATTGGGTAGTCTTAAGAGTGAAGCACTATTTCAACCTAATCGCAGGAGTGGGCCCCCATATGGATCCACATCCAGAAGTCTGGCTACAGACATTCAGTAAATGCCCAAACAGGGCCAGGCTATGCCAGCTCCACGTAGAAGCAAGCGATGCAATGAGCAGAAGATGCCCATGTTGTGAGCACAGGCCTCCCAATGGGCTTTAGAAGCCCCAAGCCTTCCTTACCAAAGAATTATGTTAACTCCAGGCTTTGATATGTGCTGAGAGATGGGAGAAACAGCTCTAAGCTGCCATTTCAGACTTGCATGCACCTTTAATTTGTAGCACAAAGCTCAAAACCATGCCGTTAGTGTAAGCCAGATGCTGTTAAATGGAAAGCTGCTTCAGAAAAAAAGGTAAGCCATCAGATGTACTGTTGGTGGTGGTCATGGTACCCCGTTTAAAGTAACTGCTATATTGATGCGCTAATTGTTTGGAGCAGTTTGACAGATTTAAAGTCCCTTTTTCCCCACAAAGCACTACGGACCTGCACACTGAGTGGTGTGTAGGATTCCGTGCTCAGTGGCCCAGCAGGGCAAGGAGTCCCAAGGGCCTGCCTGAGCACAGCTGGCAGGGGGTCTGCCCGGAGGCCTGAGCCCCTCTCAACCTCCCACCGTGGGGCTTAGCCAGTGCCAGGTGCCCCGCAGGCCCGCGGCCCGACGACCTCCTCAGCCGCTTCCCTCAGCGCACTGCCCGACCTTCCCGCCCGCCGTGAGGGAAACGGCGGCTCCTCCCACCCTGCCCCGCGCGCGGCCCCGCCAACCAATCCCAGCAGCGCTCTCTTCTGACGTACACCAGAACTCCCGCCCCCGCCCGCCGTTTGACCAATGGGCTGGCGGTACCGGGAGGAGCTGCGGGCGGAACAACCAATCCAGGGCCGCCAGCCGTGCTGTTGGGGGGGGTGTCCCTCAGGGCCCCGCCCAGCCCCGCCGCGACGCCTGCGCTGCACCGCCCCTTGGCGGCTGCGGGGCGGGACCGGCGCTGCGGCGCGGTGGCGGGCGGTGCAGCGGGCAGGGCGCAGCGGCAAGATGGCGGGGAGGGTAAGTGGTGGGGCGGGTGGGAACGGGGATGGACCCTTCCCGCTCCGCCCTGCTCTGCCCGGCCCCTCCGCTACCTACTTCCTCCCCCCTCCGCTTCTGCTCCTCTCTGGGCGCCGGGGTGGTTCGGTGGCTTCTCGCAGCCCTGCTGCCGGGTGGTCGTTGAGCCTTGTGGGGGGGCTCCCCTGAGGGTGATGTGGGGGGTCCTGAGAGTGCTGTGAGGCCGCGGTGGCCCCTCTCCCTGTGGGGCGGCACTGTGGGGTTCGCTCAGAGCACTGTGAGGCCAGGGTGGCCCCTCTGTGGGTGTGAGGCAGGGTTCAGGGTCTCCTAAGGGTGCTGTGAGGCTGCAGTGGGCCCTGTGGGTTGCGGGGCAGGATTTTAGGGTGCCCTAGGGGTGCTGTGAGGGTGTGGTAACCCCTCGGAGCTGTGAGGTGAGCTTCTAGGGCTCCCTCAGGAGGCCTGCGAGGCTGGGGTGACCCCTCTCCTTGTGGGGTGTGGGGCAGGATTGTGGGGTCCCCAGAGCGTGCTGTGAAGCCCTAGTGATCTGGTGCTGCCAGCAGGATTTAGGTTCTGCTAAGGGTGCTGTGCGGCTGCAGCAGCCCGCAGGCCCTGTGGGGGGCAGGGCAGGAATTTAGGGTGCCCTGGGAGTGCTGCGAGGTTGAGGCGACCCCTCTACCCGTGGGTTGTGGCAGGGTCCTTTGAGTCCTCTCTGAGGGTCCTCTGAGAGTGGGGTGACCCCTTGGTGCTCTGGGATGTGGGGCAGGATTGTGGGATTCCCTGAGGGGCCTTGATGAGGCTGGGCTGACCCCTGTCCCCGTGGGGCTGAGTTTTGGAGTCCCCTGATGGTGCTGTGAGGCCCTGGTGACCCCTCGGTGCTGTGGGGTGTGGGGCAGATTTGTAGGGCTCTTCGAGGCCCTAGAGTTTTATCTGCCCTGTGGGCACCAGCCGGGCACCGTGATGTAATGTGGGTCCAAATTGTGTTAAAACCTACCTTAAGGGTTGAGCAGTGGTTTTTTGCTGTATTTATTTAGCAAAAAATAATAAAAAAATCCCTTGTCACTGATTACTTAGATAACATCAGCAAGTGGCCAAAAGGGCCTTAAAATGGGAAGGAACAGTCTTGTCTGTTTTTTAGTACCTTGTATACCACTCTGTTTCCAGGTGTCCGTCTCCAAGTGGTGCAAGATGCAGTTAAGATTGCTCTTCTCTTTGCTGTGAGCTCTGTCGTGCTTTGCTGAATATCAGCTTGTGAAAGTCACGTTCTTCATTAATGTCTGCTTCAGGCTAAAATCTTCTGTCTTGGACAAACAGTTCAGTGATTGAGACCTTGGGGAATAGGTTTCCTCATATTTTTTTGTATTATGGTTTGTCTGGAGAATGCAGTGACAGATGGTGCAGTGGTGTGATGCAGAGCAGTAGAGGGTAGAGCAGTGGTGAGGAATTTGGCCCAGCCATAAGCTGTGCGTCACAGGTGAGCAGATCTACTTGACTGCCACCATTAAAACGCTGCTGATTAATTTAAAAAAAAAAAAAAAAGATGTTTTGCAGTCTCTCTCTTGTTCAAGAGCTTTTCTTCGGTCCCCGCTGCAGATATGTGGTCTCACTTTCTTCCTTGCACCTTTTTTCTTCCGTCTCGCCCTTTGCAGTTAACCCAGGAGAAGTCTGTGTGTTTTGACTAGCTTTTTCTTTCAGCTTTCCTGTTGCCAGAAGCAGGAGCCCAGTGGTTGCTTTCATCAGTGATAAGATCATTTTAGGCATAACAAACATGGTGCTGAAACTCCCTGTAGCCTAAACTGATTTGGCTGCAGTGGTCTTGTCTTAGCCCCTACTCACTTGCTCCCCTTAGCCTTTTCAGCATGCTAAGTCGACTGAGAAAGCTATCCGTGTAGTTTGATGAGTTATTTTTCATTTGCCCTTGTCTGCTGGAAAGGCTTAGTGAATGGTCTGAGTGCTGGAGGTGGTGTCTGGAGATGTGGGGAGGAAGAGGAGGGATCAGGCCCAACTTTTTCCAGCTCCTGTGAGCTTTTGTGCTGCTAACCACCTGAAAAAATGTGCTTGTATTTGGCCAACTTAGAAGCCTTATGGAGGAAAAGAAACATTTATGCAAATTTAAGAGAAAGAGCAGAGCTTAATTGCCTCGTGATCTGGCAATTCGAGTGGGTGCTGCTTTCCTTGGGTTACCAAGAATCTTTTCTTCTTACTATTCAGCATTTTCATGATTTATCTACAAATATAACTGCTGCAGAATTATCAGATGATTTAATGCTATGAAAATGGTTTATAGGGGAAGTGTAATTTTTTGAGCTTGATTCAGTCTTGCAGTGTGTTGAATGCTGTTAACAAACGAACTGCCTGTTCCCTCCAGCTTGCATGTGGGATAGCAGCAGCTCTGAAAAGGATGCGGAGGTCAGGTTGAGCAAGCAACGGCATACGTTTTGGATGTGACATTGGAGCTATTGTGATCCTTGTCTGTGTAAATAAGAATAGTAGGTAGGAGGATGGAGTTGTGTGATATCTCTAGGTACAACAGGTGAGTGATACTGGAACATTGACGCTATTCTGTTGTCAGCATTTTTAAAAGGTGCTTAAACCTGAAGAATGGATAGTGAAAGCTTCAGTGAGTACTTCTGACCTGAAAAAATGTCCTGCAATGCAATTTAGACCTTAATCTCTTTTATTAGACTTTGATTTGATTTCTGTATGTATAGTTTTACAGAGAGAAATTAATGGCTTTCCTGATGTAGAGGAGAGACAAAATCCTTTAAACTTCCAGTAATGTTTTAAATAATTTAGACAAATGATAAGCCAAATGTTACTAATTGTCTGGTGCTGTTTCAGGTATATTACTCTACTCCCTTAATTGCACTGGGTTTCTTCAATCACAAGGAAGAGGCAGTGATTAACAGTGATTGAAGTTTACAGGAAAAGTAGTTTATGATGATTAGAAATAATGGCTGTTTCTGTTCTAATTTATTTGGTATCTCTCTCTGCATGGTAATCATTAGGCATGCAAGCAGAGCACTGAGACTTGCCAAGACATCAGCCAGCAGCTACTACAGAAGAGGGCATGTCTGTAGTTATGGATCCCTTGTACTAAGTCTGGACCTCTGGAAGTTAACTGGTGCTGCCTGTAACTGATTGATTTGAACCTCATTAGGAACTAGTTCTCAAAGGGACATAGAAAGGCCAGATGATTCCTCTGCCTTGTTCCAGCCATTGCCAGGCTGTTGATCCAGAACAAGCTGTGTTTCTGCTTGCATCTGTACCAGATTGGAGAGCTACGTGGAGAAATGGTGTAGGAAATGAAGCAGGTCTGCGTGGCTGCAGCTTTACTCTTGCAGGCTGGCAGGAGGTGTAGCTCTCTTCAAAGAGGAAATCATGTGTGCTTAACGTTAGTTTGGTAGCGTGGATGTTGGTGATGATCACCTGTCAGAGAGACTGGTATATATTTCTTTAAGGAGTATTAAAATTTTGTAATAGCTGTAATGTATAACAGTTCATGATGATCAGAAATAATATCTGTTTTATGTGGTACAAATGGTATGACACCTTAATTTTTCTTTATTTGCTATTTGGGACTCATTTGGAGCAGTATTGCCATTAACCTGGTGACAGGAGAGACTTGCCTGTTTGCTTCTCAGGAGAGATTCACATCTGTATTGGGTTGGAAATTACTTTGGTTTCACTCAGGTGCTAGTAGAAGTTGGTTTACCTTGCAGAACTGTGCCACAGCTCCTCTAGAAGAGCCTGTGACTTGAGCAGAAGATGTATTGCTGACATCTGTTCAAGTCAACTGTCACATTGAGAGTGTAGCAGTAGTGGGAAGTGTGCTGACAGGGTGTGTCCCTCAGTGTTTTGTGGTGCTGAAGGCGCTGCAGTACTAACACGTGCTCTCTTGTACCCCTTGCAGTCAATCCCAGGACAGTTTTAGGTTGGACAGTTTGGTAGAAACTTCGGAATAACAAGGATTGTGTTTTGTGTTTATGGGTTAAAGCTATAAAGTCTGATTTCTGCTAACATATGGCATCAGCCTTCATAGATGCAGGCGTCATCAGGCAACTAAAGAAAAAATTGTGAATCAGCTTAGTTTGTTCTTGCAGTGTGGTCCTGATCCTTCTATCATCACTTATCTTTTTTTAGTGTTTCCTAATATGTAATATGAAGAAATACATTTTTAGCAATGTTTCAGGGAAATAGGAGAAAACTAAATCTGAATCTCTGTTTCTGAGATTGCTTCTGCAACTGCCTACCTGTCTTATGAAATCATAGCTAACAGACCTGTATCCTTCTTACAGGACTTCTGCATTGTAAAAACCCATTCTAAGTTATTTAGGATAAAATTCTGACAACCGTGTAACCACGTGAATGTTTGTGCGCATGAGATATCTGACTCTTGTCATCTTTTATTAACTTTAATTTGCTACTTGGCTTAGCATTGCAGAAGCAGTGTGTCCAGAGCCTTATGCCTAAAGAGACAACGCAATAGGGAGATGTCAGTGCTGCCTCTCCATCTCCAGTTTTGGGGGTGCTGGTGTATCGTACCACTTTTCTTATTGTGAACAGGCCAGAATGACTAAATTTTGTGAAGAAGTTTTATTAGTAGGAAAAATCTGTAAAAGTCAAAGAATCCTTTTGAGGAATTTCAAGTGTGAATTTCTTAAATATTACTCCCCCACTCTCTAGCACAGCAAGATCTTTCTTCCTGTCCTCTGTCCTGTACCATAAGGCGCAGAGGTCATTCAGGATAAGACCATGTGGTTTAGGAGATGCTCTAGCTATGAATTTGGAGGAAGTTCTGTCATAAAGTCAGATCTGCTTGAGTCCACAGAAAACCAGTTCTTAGAAAACAGTGGTATTTATATTTTGCTAGATTACCCACCAGGCATGGTTTTCAGGCAGGGTACGTGGTTTTCAGTGGAATTAATTATCACTGATTCCTTTCTTTACATGAAAATGTACAACCTCCACCCCAAAACCTAAAATATAGGTCCTTACGTCATGTTTTGATAGTATTTTTTTGTGATCCAGGAGTTGGTGGATACTGTCCAAGTACACTCACAAGTGTGAGAGAGGACAAGCTTTAGGAAGACCTGGTGCAGTGAGTGTCAGCTGACCCGAGTGATGTGACAGATAGCAATGAGCTTAGCAAGTGCAATATTTTTTTGAAGGATGAGGTTCAGAGTGTGGTCTCAGCATGATGCAGTTATTTGCATACCTGTCAAGATGCTGTCTCAAATCAGGGAAGTTCTCTGACGAAGACTGGAGTTTTGTGACTAAATTTCTGCATTGGCCATCTTCAGAAAGTTTAACCTTTGGGAACTGGAGAGTTGTGTTAGGGAAGATCTGTGAACAGAAAAATTCAAGCAAGGAACACAGTCGCTACAGTTAATAGTAAAGCTTTCAACACAGTGTTCTATTACTCTGTGTTTAGGCCAACGGGTAAGACTACTGCTTGTTAAATCAGGGCTGAATATATAGTTCTTCAGACACTCTCTTGCCCTGCTGCTGCACTGGTATGCTCTTGCCTGTGTATGTATGGCACATACTCAGTCCAGGAAGGTCAAATGTTTGCAGCATAAAAAGATTTGACATGTTTCTCTAGTCTCCTGGGATGCAATAAAGCAATGACGTTCTACCAAAAATTCTTGAGTAATTTATACCCTAGAGTTGTGTCAAGTTTTTCTGTAGAAAATACACAAATATTTGCAAGGTGTTGCATCTTAAACTCAAATTTCTTATAATTGGGCAGCGTTTGGTACATTAGTCAGTGTCCTGGAGAAGTTTAGTGCTAGACACAGGCCATCAGCAGCGGGCTAGTTGCAAATATGGAGGGATAGCAGCATCTCAGGCTTTCACAAGGCAGATTCCAAGTTTAAGGGGATATTTTTAACCTTGTCCCTATTGCCATTGGCTAACTTGTCTAAATAAAAGGGAAGAAATTTGCATCCATTAGGTGTCCTCCCAGCTGGTGTGTCAAAATCCTGTGACTTGCATCCGAGGCTAACATCTTAGACATGGTTGTGTGATGTTTCATTCCTTTAAGCATTTTTAAAAGAGGTTTCTGTGAAACGCAACAAGTAGCAATTCCCTGTAATTAAAGTGTTGATCATCTTGCCTCACGGAAGAAATGTGAGGCAGCATCCACTCCAAAAATGGATGTGTTAATTACAAATGCACATATTCTGAGCCATTATTGCTTAATTGGAAGATGAATATGATGTTAACGCTAAACTGTCAGGAAACAGCTTCCCAGTTATGGCACAGCAGCACAGGTTTTCTGAAATCACTTTACTGATCACATTGTAAAGAACTGGTATGGAGAATGACATCTTTGGGCAGAGCAACCCGTTTAATTAGATTATAGATGCTGTATGATAGTAGTAGCCTGTAAAAGTTCTCCTTTAGCACACTTGTTTCTTCTGCTTTTGTGGATCAGGCAAACCCTTCAGTCTTTGAACTGTGATTTGTGTTTCTGGTAACATTGCAGAATAGTGGAAATAGTACAGCCAAATTCCCAAAGCTACATACATCTCGACTGCACTGGCTAAAATAGTGTTCGGAGTTAACAAAGCTCCCACTGTAGAACTGAACTAGTTTAGCTGTATGCTTGGCAAACAAAGGGTAAGTAGCAGTCACCACCCTAAAAAACAGTATCCTGTTTACATGGAAGATAGGCTTTTCCATGCTAATAAAGTGTTTTTTGTGTGCTAAGACGGAAGTAATTTCTAGATTACTGCCCAGGCCCATGAGCAAGCACACGTGCTATTAGATAAAGAAAATGAAAAATGTGTTAAGTGTGTATGTAAAGAACTGCAAGTGCAGAATAATTGGGGTCTGTATTCTGACCCCCACTGCGGGTTGGGCTCGACCTCCTTTACTTACATAGATAACTCTATTTGTTATCAGATGAGAAAGAGGAATTTCCTGGTGGTGCAGGCATGAAACAGCGCTGGGAAGAACGTTCCGTTTCGTTTCCAGCCCTGGGGGATTCAGGAGGTGGTGATGCAAACTCTTCCCTCTCTCCTATTTGAAGCTGTTCCAGCCTCCTGTCAGCCGGCAGCTGCTGTGTATGTGGTGTGGCCGTGTTTTATTTGGTGCCTTCGTGGCTGCCCACAGGGAGGCGATTCATACCAGTGGGAGCATCCTGTTTGGGGGACGTGAGATGGAGGGTTGCATCTTACCCGTTGTTCTTGTCTGGACTCTGTATTGAGGCTGTCTTGGTGTTGGCTTGCTCAAAGTCTCCATTTGAATATTAATCCTGAGATTTTAGCTTTCCGAATGCGTTCCTCTCTTAATAGAATAAAATTGATATTTATGAGCTTGTTATCAAGGGAGAGAATGCAGCTTCTTCCCGATGGGAATAAAAGCTTCCAGCAAAGTGAGCTGGAGGTCAGATGGAGCAGATGGAAAAGCTGGTCCTGAGCAGTCAGTCAGGGCTGCCGGTCCTGGGGGCCAGCATGCTTAACCTGCTGGGCACAGCAGGATGCTCTCTGAGCAGTTGTAGGTCTGGAAAGGAAACCTGTCTTGCCCAGCCTACTGTTCCAGAAAGTTGTTTGTAGGTCTTGATCTCTTCTAGTAGCTGCAGAACTCTGGAAGCTTTATTCTGGTATTTTTTTTTGAGGTGTCCAGAAAACAAAAAACCTAGTAACTTCCTTGTTTAATTTTTTTTTACTTTTATTTTAGACAACAGCATTTAGGACATCTCCTGTTGCTGAGTCTTGTTTCTGATGTTGGGATCATGTTGTCATTCCTTTCATAAATATTACTGAATGCCGCCTTTAAAGAAATTTTGGTTTTGTCTAAAGACTGTTTCCCACTATAGGCAATTACAGTCCCAGATTCCTCTTGTGGTTAGGCACCTGTTCTTAACTGCTAGTCCATAGCTGTGATAGTGTTGCTATTGTTTTATACAAATTTCTTCTGTCCTTTAGAGTTGTTTTTCCTCTCCGTTATTCAGCTCATTGGTGTATGTAGAGAGCAAGTAGTCATAATCCTCCTGAGGCTTTCCTGTGCTGGGGGAGCTTGAATTGTCTCCTCCCAGGCTGTTGCTGACCCAGCTTTGCTGCAGCTCATCCTTCTACGTGCTAGTGCTGGTGTTTGTCATCTGTGTGCAGCAGGCTCCTGATCTTTGCAGTTTCCATGTTCATCTCAGATTCTGTTATCACTTGGTCCGTTGGATCTTTAGATACAGGCTGTGTCGGGCAATGCTTCATGCATGCCTGCTTTCCATCAGGAGCATAGTCCTGGATAACGTAGGGTCTACATACCATCATCTTGGTTCCCTGTTTATCTTCAGAGCTCCTTTAATATCAATATTCTTCCTTTCAGTGTTCAAACTTAATTTTATTTGCAGGCTTTTAGTGGTGAATGAGTGTTGACTTCAAACACCTTTGAGTCAGCCATGCTACCACACCACCAGCAGGCAGGCCGGCAGACCTCTGCTCAGTCCCTTGGAAACAAAGACCGAACATTCTTCCCAAGAATCACTCCTGCACAGGTTCTTCATTGTCCTCTTTGGGTGACAAAGCTCTGGGCTTAGCGGTACTTTGGTGCCTGACAGCTGTTACAGTAGAACTTGGATGCTTTTTGGAGCGGGAACCCCCATTTCTGTGTAGCTGACAGTGGGCTTTACAGAGGAATTTCAAATGTATAGTACCCAGAGTTGTCATGTTTCCTAACACTTGTCTGCCAGCATCTGCATGACAGAAATTATATATATGTACATATGCATATACATATTTGTATGTATAGCTGTGTCTGCGTTTTACACGAAGATTTTCACAAAAATAAAATTTTGAACATGTAACACTTTGTCTTATACAAACCACGTAGAAACGGTGCACAGAACAAAATCTGTCTCTGCTTTAGAAGCTGTTTCATAATCTCTTGGGTTGGATTAGGAAATTAAGCGAGTTAAGCTGTTTCAAATGAAGAGCATCTCTGCCTTTAGCATTTAATGTTTTAGGTCTTCTGTTCAGTAACAACTGACAGGTAGTGCACTTCTGTTATATACCACCATCTTACCTCCTGTAGTCTCTGAGTAATGAGAAACATGTTTTTCTTTAGCTTTCTCTTGCATAAGCCTTAACAATTCACAAGTATTAACTGTATTTTTGTACTGTCTGTGCACCTGTGTAATAATAGTGTACTATGTGTAATACTCCTGAGATTTTATTATTCATTCTTTTCCCCAGTCATATTTTAAACCAGCAGTGCTTTGCTTTTGCTTCACATGCTTGTTTTGAAATTCAGAAGGAGAAAAGGTGTGTTTTGTGTATGAATGAAAATATCCAGATAACTTAGCGTTGCTTTCTAGGCTGAGCTCTCCTAAAATGCAAGAACAATTCAGTTTCATATTTTTGTGGAGGAAAACTGGAATCCCTGCAGCTTTGGAAAAAAAAAAATCCCTGAAAGATCAGCTGTTGTGGTGATTGTTTATATTATGAAGCTGTTTGTTCTTTGGGGCAACTTTTCCTTTTTAAAAGTGGTGTGTCAGCACCATTGAGTCACTTGGTGCTGTATTTTCATGGTTAGCATCAGCTCAGTAGCGGAGGAGTAAAGAGAACATCGCTGCTTTGTCATAAATGCAGAGATGAGGTTCTTCACGTTTGTCTTTTAGCACACGATTTATCAACGCATCATGTGGTCTCATTTTTTTCTCTTGGTAAACAGGAGGAATATTCGTTAGACCTCTGTGTAGATGTGGATCTGGTAGCGGACGCTGCATGGCTGACAATGGATGCCTGTAGCTGGGGATGCTTTAGAATGAAGGCACTGTCTCAGATGTGGAGTCTCCTTCCGCTAACCACAACAATAACTGGAGGCAGGGAAGAGTTCTTTTGCTACTTTAAGCCTAATATACCTATCTATACTGTGGACATGGGCATAACTGCAGCCTATGAGGATGTGTATGGGTCACCTTCAAACTAGTATTGACAGCAGCAGATGGCATTCACTGTCAGCTGCAAGATCTGCTCTGGTGTTTTGTTAGAGCTAGCTTTATGTTGCCTTGCCTAGTTGCTAGCAGTAACCTACTAGTTAACTTAAAATTAGCTTGTGTAAATATACTTGAAGGTTTCTTAGAAATACTCTTTAAGGATTTTGCTTCCTCTGTTCCCCAAGTATGATGTGCAAGGGCAGGCGGCAAGGGTGTTGTGTGGCAGAGAGGGTGCAGGCTTTTGGGAGTCCTTGTGCAGGTGTCCTGGGAAGCTGGAACCCAAAATGCAAGACCTTAAAGTGTTCCTTGAGAGTGCTGCCACTGGCATTTGAGAGCCCTCTAGGCTTCGGTGGCTCATGTTACAGCTCTTGACTGCTGCATTTGTGCCAGAAAAATGTACTCAGGAGGAGCAGCCAATGCCAACGTCCTTGCCTTGGCAGCTCGGTTGATTGACAGGCAGACAAGAAGCCCAGTGTGCAGTACTTCTGGGGATACGACCACTGTGGTGAGGAGAGGGGAGGTAACATGAAGCCCCTGCGAATCACTAGTGCAGTGTGTTCCTCATTGCTGTCTGGGTGCTTCCCAGTCTCATCATGATCTCTTACATGACCAGATTTTCTCAAATTATCCCCCGTACACTCACGAAAACTTGCATCCATTGAGTGACACCCTTTTCTAGCACAAGCTGTGTTATCTTAAAAACACTTCTGTATATTGATAACGTATCAAAGTTCTGCAAATTCTTGGAGCTTGAGTAGGGCATGTACTGGAGAGTTGGGAGCACGGCGTAGATTATAAATGCAGTCTGAAATGTTGGTCATTGCCGAGGGAGAAATGGTCTTCTGCCAGACGCCCCAGAAGGAGACTAAGCCAGGCTATGAGGTGGCTAGCACAGTCCGCACTGATACCGCTGCAGAGGCAGCTGCGTTATATCGCGTGTCAGATGCTCAAGGATGTTTTGCCACGCGTCTGTCGTGTTGTGGAACTTGCAAAGGGAGCGCTTGGTGCTGGATTTGAAATGCATTCCTTTATATTTATGCATTTCCTTAAAGCAAAACTCGCCTGTTCCCAAATGCAGGCAGGAGTAACACAGAAGAATGGTAACTTTGCCAGGTGCTTGCTGTTAACATGTAGCAAGCAGTTTGTCAGCAAGGATTAAAAATGCAGTTGAGGACTTGTGCTGTAAAAAGGCTTAATCCAAGGAGCTCTGTGTTCAGTTTTCTCCGGAAATATCCTACCTAATGCGTTTTATCAGGGCATGCCCTTCACAAAATAGTCCCCTCACAAATGGAAGGAGAAATGGTGGTGAAACGGTGAATGCTTTTTTGTGTGAAGTGCCCAAAGTTGGTCAACCTTAACAGGCAGGTTGGGTATTTCAGAAGTCCACTGATGGTCATATATTTTTTATTACGAGAATATTTGAGGCTCTTATTGCACTTCAGATTCAGGTAGATAAATCTGTTTCAAGGCCAAAAATGGAATTATTTTCTGTTGTTACATACGTCAAGGACAATTGAGCATTATTCAGTAAAAATAACAAATTAGTCCTTTTCTAAATACCAAGTACTCTGGAAGAATTACATTATGACTTAAGTTGATTTGAGCTATAGGGCAAGCTTGCTTCAGTCCGTGGGGAGATGAATTTTCTCTGATATTTTTCTCAGATGGCCCAGAGGTGTAGGGCAGGAAAAGCTGAGCAGGATGTTAACTCTTGGGAAATTGTCTAGGTCTGTGTGTTGGGATCAGTGCGTTTCCTTTTCCTGTTGCTGGGATTTAAGGGCGTCTTAAGAGAAAATCCATTCTGAATTGCTTTTAGCAATAGGTGACACTGACAAATAGTTTCTGTTGCACTGCCTGCAAATTTGTATTTGAAGAAGAAAATAGTTGTGCTTTGATTCTAAAAATGACATTCTGAGGGGTGAAGTTTAGCTTTTCTCCAGATTAAATTTTTTCATCCTATAGCTAATGGTGGAAACGGCTTGCTTCTGGAAGTGGAGGAAAGGATGGAATAGGCATTTTGAGCCTGATTTTCATCTTTCAACCATTGTTTTGTGGAATAATTCTGTAGAAGCGAATGGGGTTGGGGATGTAGGATGGTGCAGGGGTTCTTTTGCTACGCTCCCTCTGTATGCTACATGCTGCCTTGTAGTGAGGATGGGGTAGCCTGGGCTGGGAGTGGTGGTATTTGGTTATTTTAGCTGCTGATTCATAAGTAATACTGGAGAGGAAAAAACCTGAACAGATATTGTTGAAATGGGATTGCTTCTTTGACTTCAGGGTAAAAAAAGGAGGAGGTACGACACCCCCACAAAATTTGTTGCAATAATCTTTTTAAAAGCAATAGGCTGGAACTGTTTAACTTAATTTCCTTCTGTTTGTTACTGATGCGTGATGTTTCCTATAGAGTAGGAAATACTATTTGTGTTGTCATACTTTTGAGAAGTTTTATAGAGAGATTCTGCATGGTTGGATAGCAGTTGGCTAAAAATTATACCTTCCTGTGGACTTTCAGTGCTGCCCTGTACTACGTTGTCTGAAGTATTTATATCCAGAATGGATGTGCTCAAATTTCAGTTTTCTGAGTAATGTCAGGGAAGAGGAAAGGTAACATTTTCATTCCACGCTCTTTTCCCCACGTAGTCTCTCTAACCCAGCACAGCATTAGGAGAGAGAGTTACCTGGGGTTGTGGTGAAACTGGTCTGTCTCTAGGCTGCTTTGCCTTACCAGCTTTCGAAATATCCCAGTGTCTTGTTTCTTGGCAAGAGATGCCTTCCACTGAATGTTTTGCTACCTGCTGGCTTGTGGCAGGGTTCAGGGAAGTTGCATGAACACCAAGGCTCACTAGCAAGTTAACAGTTCTTTTTTCCTAGGTAATTTTGAAGTATTTTCTGTAGGTGTGCTAGGAAGCACAGCGCATCCTGTACCCACAAAATGCAGAGCTTTTGGTTACAAATATCTGTGACATGTAGAAACATTTGGAAAAACCTTGGTGAGGAAGAGGGGTGTGTCAGTGCCAGTGGATTGTGCCCTCAGAGTATGTCAGTGTGCTGTGGATTTTTGAGTTTTGAGGCTTGGCTTAGTAAAAGAAAAATAGAATTTTATTTGACAGTTTTTCCCTCTTTCTTTCTCATAGTCTATGCAAGCAGCAAGATGTCCCACTGATGAACTGTCGTTAACCAACTGTGCTGTGGTGAATGAGAAGGACTTCCAGTCTGGGCAGTAAGTGTGCACTGTTGCTCTTTCAACTTTTAACCAAAAAGGAATTGTTTTCAAAATCTGAATGGAGGTGGAATGAAATTTCAGATTTGGGAAAGTGAGTACAGTAGGTTAATTAACAAAACTTCTGCATCTTTAAAGACCAAAACTGCAAATGTGCCTCTTTCTCAGAGCTGGAGATGTTAAAAAAATGGTAAATTTTTCTCTGAAGCATTTCTTCGTTGGGAACTGGATCTGCTTAACTAATCATAATCACTATTTTAATGAAGAACTTCAGGCCTTTTTTGATCTTTTTTGGTTTTGCTATTGTTCCTGTTACATAGTTAGAATATTTGATCTATTTCAAACAGATTTTTATCATTTAGTTGTGTTACTAAGGGCATCTTCTCACTTTCTCATGATACTGGAGTGCTGAGCAGAGGCGGTGGAAGTTCTCTCTTGTACTGGGTTTTTTCATGCACAAGAACAAAAGCGGAAGGCAACCAGAGAGTGGGCACAACAATTTGGATTCTTTAATTACAGTTCTAGGGTGACTGATAGAAGCTGACTCTGGGTTTTACATTTGTAAGAAAGGTAGAAAACACATTAATTTTTCAGCTCAATCCACACAGAAGGGCTTTGTATTAAAAGAAGCCAATTCAAATAATTAGTTTCCTTGCTTTACTGTGACTGTATGGTGGCTCTCTTAAAAAGATTTCAATATGTAGACTGTAGACAGAAGTAATTAATTTCAGCAGAGAGTATCACATGCAGCAGAAGGTGGAAGAGCTTGGGTTTGAAAAATCGGAAAAAGTGTTTAAAAAAGATGCTGAATGGTACACTTAGGGCCTTAGCATAAAATACCTGGCCCAAATGAATTCTGCTAAGGATGGAGAGCCAAGTGGCTCAGAAATGCAGGGAACAAGGGAGTTATGTGGTTTAAGGCTTGCCACTTTTTGGGCTGTCAGTCTGCTGTGCTGGTACCCTGGAGAGCTGTCCTGGCCCGTTAGTCATTAGCTGAACTGTGATTTCACAAGCCCAACTTCATTATAAAATACCAAAACAAAACAGCTCCTCCCTGCCCCCCGCCCCAACCAAGAACAACTTTTAGAGTCAGAAGCAGGCAAAAGTATCTTCTTGGACAGGGTGATCTCTTCAAATGGTGCTTTTCTCCAGGTAGATTTTTTTTTTCTCAAAATAAATGAGTTACAAAAATATCTGAACTGAGCATTGTACCTCATGCATTATAAAAATGTTAATTTCCTCAAATATGAACATCCTGGAGGGACCCAGCTTCCAAACCTGCAGCAGCTGGCTGCTTTCCTTTCACTTTGAGAACCCTCTTTCATTGCATTTATGGAAGCGTGCAGGATGCAAGATCCCAAGGCTTGCCTGGTAAACAGGATGGACATGATTCTGACTGTACTGATTCTACCCGAGAGGGCTGCTTATTTCTAGGAATTGGGGCTCATAGAGAAAGCAGCATATGTTTGGTTGTGAGCAGATGCTATAAATCGCTTTGCAAAGTGTAAGACTAGAGTACAGATAGATACTCAGCTACTACTGAAGGATGTAGTCATTTTGCTGCATTGCAGATATACTGAGAAAGACCATCCTTATGATCTGCTGCTGTAATTGCACACAGTCAGCAGATTTGGTTTGTATCGTCCTAATCATGGCTGGCTGCATAGAATATTTTTTTGGTAGGTTATACAAAGGACTTTAAGACTTCCATATAGTGCTCACAGTTTAGAGATGGGAGTTTGACCTTGTGTCATTGGGAAGGTTTATCCCCAGGATGTTACTATAGATCTTTTTCATGCTTCATTTTCTGCATACTGTAAGTTGGACAAGTATGAGTCACCATTCTGTGACGCATGGGATGAAGTGCATTATTATAGTACTGTGGTGGTTTGATAAGTTATGCCATCTTCTTGTGACATACTTCTATCTTGAGGACTCCCAGTGTATTTTCAAGAAACAAGTGCTGAAAACACTGAGGCAGCAAAGGGGACAACAATCTGGAAGGAAGGCAGGGCAGATTATTGCAATGTTGTTTAATGTTGAGAACTGACTAATTATTCTACCTTTTATTCCTGCCTTTTATATGGGAAGACCATCTTATCTTGTGCCAGCTTAGTTATCCGAAGAGCCCTTGAGGAGCCTTGCTGAATAATTTACACGGGTTTCCAAACATGCACCAGAGGAATGTCTGCCCATATATTTCAGATGCTTACTGGCACCTTTATATAGATATAGCTTTTGTAAGGGAGAGAGTAATTTACATATTCTTTCTTCACTAACATAAAGACTAATGGATGCACAGGTTAATACCATCTATTATAATTTCTGTTGGTTTGGTCAGCCTGGCCAGCAGACTTGCCAACAGTCAGTTTCCTGGGCCCAGTCTGGAGCCCTTCTTAAGAACTGGCATGCCAGCCACGTTAGGGTTCTCATAGTTTAAGGCAGGGCTTTACACATGCGTTAGAGCAGCAGTTTCATCTGTTAGAGCTCTTGGGAGATATCTGGCCCTGGTGACTCATTGTTCCTTTTGTTCACTTGTAAGGAGAAGCTGTTAATGAGGCTAAGATTTCCCCCATGTGTCTCCGTGAACTCTCCAAGCTCCTTCCTAGTGAACATCAATGTAGGAAAATGCAGTTAGTTTTTCCTGCTATTGCCTTATTTTGAACATTCTTAATACTTAGGTTGTTTACAGCCTGTTGGAAACTGCCCCTGCTGTCTTTGAGAAGAAACATGGTTGTCCCTGTGCCTTTTGCAGATTTTTCTCAAAGAACCTGTCAGAATTTGACCTTTCCTAATATTCTCACTTGGCTAGAGATTTCTTTCAGAAAGCTATTTTTTTTTCTTGCCGTGTTTTGTTTTTTCTTCCTGGCATCTATTTGCCTGATGTCGGGCTCTGCTGTCTTTCTGGTTTGCTGGAAATGTTAGCTCTAATTTGTATTAAATCTTTGTGGATACAGCCCCCACCCCACCCCCGCAGTATTTTTACCAGGTTTCCTCATTTTCTTGTATTTCACTTATTTTAAGTGAAACCAACAGTAGTGGAGTTTTTTTCTTCCTGCAGAGATGCTGAATGTGCATGTAGCTGCTGTTGTGTTTCGAGCCAAACTTAGTGCACTGCTCAGGATCCATCTCGGTCTTAAGGAGCTTTAATCTTGGGTCTTTTAGTGTCTGATGAACTGCTTCTAGTAGGGTGTTATTTGTCGTCAAGTGTATTTCTTGGTGAGGTATTGCAGTAGCATAGCTGGAACTTGTATTTTGCCTACAGGCATGCTTATCTAACACTGCAATGTGATACCTTTCTTTCTGGTTGTTTTGATACTAATTTGAATTACTCAGGCTGATACACTCTGTGCCGGAAATCTCCTGATTTCAATCCTGGCTTCCTGGACAGCTTCCCTATTTTATCTACTACTCAGTTTAAAATTAAACAGTCCTTTAAAATTAATTCAGTCTAGGAAGGATCCATCTACCCTGCCCTGCTGGCAGTGCTCTTCCTAATACAGCGAGAGATGTTGTTGGCCACCTCTGCTGCAAAAGCACATTGCCAGCTCATGTTTGACTCGTTGTCCATCAGGATCCCATTTTTTTTCTGCAAAGTCACTTTCCAGCTCCACATGCTTGCCATTTTATCGTAGGAAGCTATCGTATTGGTCAGGCTTGTTATTCCTTTGTAAATCCATGCTGACTACTCCCAGTCGCTTTCTTTTAATATGTTTGGCTTCCAGGATTAGTTGCTCCATCACTTTCCTAGGGACTAAGGTGAGGCTGACCAGCTTGTAGTTAAAAGGAAGGGTGTGTGTCCCTATAGCTGGGGTTTTAGGCAGCTAATGGGTGGTTTAGGGCCAGTGAAGAGTCAAATCACTGGTCACCTGACAGAGGAGGTATGTGTCACTGTGTGGTACGTTTAAAGTGCTCTCTTACCCTGCTATACCATCGAGTGCTAGCAGTTCTGGGAAAGGTTTTGCAAGCTTCCCTGTCTGTTTGGGCTAAAGCCAGTGGTGTCTAGTGGTTTTTGGCTACGAAGGCCATGCATTTCTTCTAGTCTAAGGGCCATATGTTCTTTCCTACCATGTGTCTGAAGCTGTTATGCATACATGATGTAGCCAATGTATACATGTGCAGCAGATCTGCTTTTGGATGGTGTTGGATTTGCTGTGCATATGCAAAGGAAAATACATGGAGCATATGTGCATGTAATACATCCACTGCCAGGGAGTGTGGATGGCCGGGAGTGTGGGCCTTGGCTGTTAGCATAGTGCATCTAACCCTTAGTTTCTGACAACGGGTAGGAGGGTTAGTGGGGGGGGGGGCAAGCACCACATGAGCTGGTGGCCTTACAGACCCTGTGAGCAGACTGCAGGCAGTTGGGAAGACAAGCGAAACCTGGTTCCACCGTCGCCCCTGCCAGCAGTGCACACAAATCTCATCTTCCTTTTGTTTTGCTTTCTTACGCCAAGAAGTCATCTGCCTATCCCATGTTAAGAGCTATCAGGCATAGTCTGGGGATAACTGTAAGCAGCTGTTGAGTATCTTTGTTCCTGACAGCTTAGCTTCTGAGAGTGGCAGACAGGCACATGGAATTGTTGCTGTGTCTGCTTCTGACTGTATTGTTCTGTTTTTGTAAGTGTTCCTGGTCTTCAAATACTGTCTGTGAGTTCCAAGATCTGTCAAGTAGCAAACAGGAGGAACAGCCTCAGCACCTGTGTGATTTTACTTTCTATACAGAAATCCCTTCCATTTTTTTCTGCGATCAAACTTCTAAACAATATATTAAGATTCTTGTATAGGCTTTGCATCTATTTCTTGTTGAAATCACAGCTGGGGGATACTGCTTGTATTGGGATAAAATACTGATGCTTTGGTGTGAGATGCTTGAGATGTGAAACCAGTGTTGATTTTTAGATATAGCAGTCTTGGTCTTCGTGGTTATGGTTTGGTTCTCTCACATTTGTATAGTACAATTCCTGAAGTAAAAGGCTACTGGTGCAAAAATGTAAATAATAATTATTAGTACAGTGTCTTCCAGCTGGGCTTTGAGATCATGTTATATCACTGAAGGTGGTGGACTCCTGTGAAAGACTGCTGTGTGCCTGCATCATGGTGTAGGTCTAAAGCTTTTTATTTTTTCCTTTATAGGACCAGATACAAGCTGGCTTGTTTCTTTTGAATTCTCACAGCACTGGGAGCAATGCAAAATCCTCCTGGGTATTTATCGAAATAAAATACTGTTCTCTCTTCTAGGCATGTTGTTGTGAAGACTTCTCCCAACCACAAATACATTTTCACGCTGAGAACCCATTCCTCAGTTGTTCCTGGCAGCATCGCATTCAGCTTGCCCCAGGTACTATATGGTTTGACATACCGTTTTGCTATAGAATAAACAAAATCTGTTTTGGGGTCAGGACTGAAGATAACTTCTAATTGGCGGGAGATGCCTGCACAAATATATGCTGCAAATTTGATTACTGGCAGGAAAAGTTCAAGGAGACTTTTGCTATAACTGAAACACACTTGCTTATATTGCTTAGATCTATTTTTAGTTCGTTGTGGGATAAAGATACTAGAAAAGGTGTAATTGTAACCTTTTAAAAACCCACCAGAAGCAAACTATTTAAAAAAGAAAAGCTTAAGTGGTGTCTGCTATGCCTTGTGAATTTTTCTTGTTCCCTGGTTTCCCTTGACTTTAAGGGTTTTCTTTGCTGTGTTGCTCTTTTAAAGACCTACCAGAAGTTTTATTGACTGTAGTCGGTCATTGTTAGTATTTTTAGATGAAAAGTGCAACAAAATATATTAAATAATTTAACTTGTCTCCTCTTTCTTAAGCCATCACATGTTAAATGATGGTTAGAATAAATAATTAAAACAGTTAACTTCTAAATGGAAAAATTATCTTGTAGCCTTTAACTGGCTTACGCAGTGAGTCACATAATGTAAATCTGCAACAATCATGATCACTGATTTAATGCTTCGATGTTTTCCTGCTGGTAACAGATCTAGAAGCCAAGTCTCTATACTGTGAACACAAGACCTCTTCTTTTTTTTTCCTGAACAGATGTCTTGGCATAGCCACCAAAATGGCTTTTTGACATGTTGTTCAAAATCAGATTTGTCTGGATGAGTGGGTGAAGAGGATGTTATGTTAACTGTATGTCTAGCTATGATTTGTGATGCCCAAACTGAAAAGCAGTTATCAGTAGGAGATACTCATGTCACAGGGTTAAAGTAGATGCATTCATGGTCTAGGGTTGATTTTTGTAGATTTCCAGTAGCTGTTGTAAAGCTGGGACAGCTCTTCTGCTAAGGAACGAGGTAGGTTGCTTATCTGTAAAAAGTGACTATGGTAGTAAATGTTACAGCTACTGATAGATAAATGTTTTATTTGAGTATTCCTGATGCTGGGTTTTAACTTCCAGTATTTCCTGAAGCCTTGGATAATTGCAACCAGTGTTACGCAAAATATGTATTTACCTTATGGATGCATGGACGTCACGAAGTGTTTCCTGTTAATTTGGGGGTCTTTGTAAGGTCCCATTCTTCCCTTTTTTGCTGCTACTTAAAGTTCTCATGGGGGAGCCTGCTTTTCTGAGTGAGGATGCTGACTCTGAGAGGGCATTTGTTCTACTGAAGGACAAGCTTTCTGAAGTTTTTGTCTTGTTTTTACAGAGAAAATGGGCTGGACTTTCCATTGGACAAGAGATAGATGGTAAGTGAGCCAGCAGCATGGGCATGGCATATGTTTATAGCAGCTGAATTTCATGTTTCCATGCTGAAGTGACATGTCCTGGGTAGTCTGTTCTTGTGGTGTTGGAGAACACTTACCAGCTAACAGAAAACAGTTGTTGTCAGTGAGACTATTATTGACATCTAAATTTGAGTATTGTGAATGTGGAAGTTTCCGTGCTAAGAGTTGCCAAAAGCCAGCAGTACGCTCTGGATAGCTGAAGGAATGAGCTTTGAGTAGCACTGATGTTTTCACCAATAACTGACTAGAATATTCTGCAGTATGATGAAGGGAAAGAGGTGCTGTCTCAAGTTTGTGCAGCTTGAAGGGTTGTATTCCAATTTCGAGTCTTAATTCAGCCTGACAAGCCTTTGCCAGTGTTCAAAGAGACTGATGTGTGTGTCTCGGCTTGCATGCTCTGTCTTTGATTTATTCATGCTGTCTGTCACTGTTATCTCTGGTTTGTGAACGACTGGCATCATTGTCAGCTGTAGTTGCTGCTCTTTAATCTGTCTGTAAACTTCTGGAGTATTGACCAAACCCCTAGCAGAAGCTTGTTATAGGAGGGTCTCCATGTTCTTTGCAACAGCAGATCAAGGTAATGGATCATGTCTGTTCTTCTGACCATCAGGAATTACCTGGGGGCAGCCATCTCATCCTCTTGTTTGATAAGGTTGCTGTGTTGAAGTCTGTTCTAGTGGTTGGCTGGCTTACAGTCACTGAGGTGGAGCAAAGTGTTCATTAGGCCACTGTTTTGCCATTTGAGTTACTTCACTGATTCCAGGGGATTTTCCTGTCATTTGAGGATTGTTGGCAGAGCTGATGACTGCACCCTGTGTCAAGAAGTGAGGAGGACCTAGGCTGAGAGGTGGTACAGCTGTGGGTGTGAGGTACTGTTAGGGAAACTCACTCCTTGGCTGTTTGTTTTCCCAGCTCCTTTGATCTGGGCAAGTCCCTGGGCATGAACCAGTACTCGAGCGTGGTCGCATGTCTTTGTGGATCTCTGATTTTGTCGTGACAAGCTAGAGTGGGTCTGTTTGTCCCTCTGCGCAACTAGATGCCTCACAGATCTTGCTTGGAAGCCAGGTCTTTTTGCTGGCTGACTTTATTTTGTTTTGTTATTTAAACTGAAGAATAACTTGTAATGAGGGAAGGAGACCAATAAATCAGTTTCTCACCCTTTTTTGGTTGCTGATCAGTAACATGTGCCAGCTGGCTTAGATAAATGCTTTTTATTACTGAAGTTATTTGGGAAAAGAAACACTAATATTCAGCATGACTAGCAGTTAGAGCAGATTTGTGATTGTACTTGTAGTAGACCTTGCTATAAACTTACTGACTTGTGGGAGCATGTATTAAGAAAAATAATGCAGTAATTTTATGCAGAGTGACTAAATGTCATATGACTCCCTGCTAAGTATAAAGGATTTGTAAAGCTATGCTGCAGGTAGGGAGAATTATTCATAAAACTAGTGATTTAACAGGGCTTTCTTTTTGTCTTGTTCCTCTAATAATGTGAAAACTATGTTTAAAATGTCAGTTTTAAATGCAGTCCGCTGCATTTAATGGTCGAGTGCCTTGAGTGGATGCAGTTGTCTTGCCTTCAGTGTGGTTCAGCTTCATCATCTCCTGTGTTACAATTGGAGATGCACACCTGGAGCTGGGGACTGGCTGCTTCAGCTGTGTTCTCAGCAGCGGAAGGTCACTGCTACCTTCTTAGCCTCTCTGATTCTAGGATGTTACAGGCTTCTGAAGCTGGCGCTGTATATTGCTTACTGGACTACATCCCCACTGGTGCATTACTGTTGCCCTCTCTACCAGGCATGTCCCAGCTTTCAGTCCTTGATGCAGGGACTACTCGTAGTCAGTTAACACCTCAGTTCTGTGATGTAACCAGATCCAGGGACTGACACTCCAGAAGCTTTTGTTTGACCAACCTCTGAGAATAAGCAAGTAAAAGGAAGTAACTACCCTGGAGTGACCTGTAAGGCAAGAAGAACTCCCATTTTGCTTTTGCGGGGCCAGAGTCCCTCCTTCATTAGCTATGGCTTACGTGATAACCCTGCTGCCATATCCCTTTTTGAAAGAACTAGTTGATACAGTAGGTATACCTCAATTCAGGACATGGTTTAGCATTTCATCTTTATACCTGTTTTCTGAAAGATCTTTCTTTGACAGCTCATCTCTAGGTGGCCAGTTCTTATAGCAGGAAGGACGTTAAATGTGCATGCTGTGATGACCTGTGTGTCTTCTGACAACAATTTAAGCAAGAGGCAGGCTTTCTTTTTCTCGCTTAACTTGAATGAATCGTGTATCATAGCGTGCTGGATGCTTGTTTTGATGTGTCATCTTCCCAGGAATCTGCAGGTTCTGGAACCATTGTACTGCCAAGAGGCTTGATAGGAAATAGGTTATGTATAAAGTACATTTCCTTTGTTCACCTCCTGCCGCTTTATCCTTAGCAGTGACTTCTGTATCAGATCAGACTTTCTTCTCTGGATTCAAAGCAAACCTATAGTGTTCCTCAGTCTTCTGGAGACACATCTGCCTCTGTCCTTTGCTGCTGTCTGGTTTGTTAATTATTAGGACTGTCTGCTTTGTGAGATCCCGTCCCTCTGATCAGTTGTGCTGAGGCAGTGTCCCTGAAGCTGTGGGCCATGCGGCTCTTTCCTTTCTAGCCTCTTTCCTCCAGCAGCAATGACCATAAGTGGCCTCTTGTTTTTGACATGATGAAAATTGAGGCCTGCATGGATTAGGTGCTGTTGCCAATGACTGTGAAGTACCTTCTGTGCCACCTTGCTTTCTGCCCCCCCCTCCCCCTTCGTAACCTGGGGCAGGTCAGGATAGGCTCAAGTGCACCTCTGGGGTAGCGGCTGTTTCCTCTGTGTCAGAGAGGAAGGGTAGCTGACGCCTCTTTCTGGGCTGTAGAAGCCTGATAAATTGTATTACTGCACTTGAATTTGCAGGTAATCTTACTTTCTGGTACCTAATCTGGAGAAGAGCTAGTCAGTCAGTCTGTTGCTACAGAAATCAAGTTATGACCTCTTGTCATTATTTTTTTGGGGCAAGACTACTCTTAATACTTGCTTTTGGACTTTCTGAAGACATGTCCTCCAAACCCTTAGATGTAGATATAGCTATTGTGATACTACAGCACGTGTGAATTTGCTTTCATTGTCCTCATCCTCCAAAGCTTTTATGGTGTTTGAGCTATTTTAAAGGAGACTATTAGAATTTTTAGAGAAATGCAGGGATTTTCAGTGGAGATACGTTTGCTGTGTTTTTGATCTTGTAGTACAACATGGATGTAAAAGCAATAAGTGTCTCTATTGAAATAATATGTTCAATTTTATTAAGTACCCATTCTGAATAAAAGAATGTGTACCGCCAAACTTACAGTATGTATTGTGGGGGGACCTTGCTGTTCTGAAGTGCACTGTTTCTTTGTCTTTTAACAGTTTCCTTATACACTTTTGACAAGGCTAAGCAGTGTATCGGCACAATGACAATTGAGATAGATTTTCTGCAGAAGAAGAACATTGACTCCAACCCCTATGACACAGACAAGATGGCTGCTGAATTCATCCAGCAGTTCAACAGCCAAGCCTTCTCCGTAGGCCAGCAGGTGTGGCTTCTGTTTTGTTTTTTAAGGCTGAAATGTTCTTAAGTAACGTGAGCATGCTTGTACTACGCTGACGTAAAATAGTGAAAAATACCTAGGTACTGACTATGGCCTGCAAAGGACAGTTAATAGGGCAGAAGTGGTTTATTTTGTGATTGGTTTCTTTCTGACAAGTTGAACCATCATGACTTTCACCGAGAGTGGTTTAAAACCTACCTTTTCCTTATCTAAAGAAATCTACCTATCTTTGTGAAGACGATCTCAGGGCTTGAGGGAGCTGGGTTCTCTCTCTATTGTGGCCTGGTCGGATATAAGCATGGCAGCTCCTGGAATATTTTGAGAAGCAACTTCTGTCTTCCTTCTATGTAAGATCAAAATTAACACCAGTTTTAATTAATTCTCAGTAGCATGTTTCAACATTTACCCAGGGCGAAAAAGCGGGGAAAGAGAAGCTTTTCTTGGAAGGAGAATTTTTCTTTGATTTTTTTTCTTTTCCAATTGACTTCATGCTCTGCTACTTTTAATCTGTTACTCTTACATACGGGGACGTGGAAAGCACTTGTTCAGTTCACCTGACCTTTACAGGTTAAGAGCTACATGGAATTTGTTGGGTGGTAAACTTAGGTGTCAGGCCTCTTTCTTTTCATGTCTTAGTAGCCTTGTCAAGTCCTTTTTAGCTTTTTCAATGAGTTAAAATCTTCTGTTTTTTCTTTCCACAGCTTGTGTTCAGCTTTAATGACAAACTTTTTGGCCTGTTGGTAAAGGACATGGAAGCTATGGACCCCAGCATTCTCAAAGGAGAATCTGGAGCAAGCAAAAAGCAGAAGGTAGGCTCACAGGAATTCATTCGTTCCTCAGGGACTGCAGAGATTCAAGTACTGACCAGATCTTGCTACAAGGAGGAATTTGGGTTACTTGCATTTGGAGAAGTTGCACGTTTGTTTCACCTGGCTGTGTCTTTTGCCTCAGAGAAATAAGGAGCATTGTTTTGAGTTTAATGGTCTCCTCTGCTTGTGTGGTTGGGAGCTTAGACTTGCATGAGTTGAAGTGCAGAGCTGGGGAAGATGCAATCTCTTTTGTTCTTTATGTAGTAATTCATGGAAACACCCTCTCTTAAGCCTTTTTGTCTTCCAGATATGTCCAGTGTTGATTTTTTTCTTCTGTAGAAAGGTCATGATTTTATTTTCTTTTTTACTTGCTAGATCTTGCTGAAATGAAATAGTTGGTTTTGAACTAAACAAGTTTAAAAATCCAATATAATATACCTGATGAGCTTCTGTATTCAATGATGTTAGTTTGAGAGGAGGTGTGGTATTTCATATTCTTCCCAGTGACTTTTGTAGTGGAGCTTTTGCTGCTGTTTCTTGCCTTCTGAGATATGCTTGGAGATACCTAAGGAGCAATGTGAAGTTGAGCCTAATAGCTTAATGTAATTATTTCCCTCCCTTTTGCAGATTGAGGTTGGTTTGGTTCTGGGAAACAGTCAAGTTGCCTTTGAAAAAGCTGAGAACTCCTCTCTCAATCTGATTGGTAAGTGCCACTGTATCCAAAGAGATAAATAATGCTTGAAGTTTGGTGCTTTTCTGGCCTCAGAGACTTTATGCCTCAAAGTTTGTTTTTCTGGTTACTTCAGTTGACCTAATCTATTGAAAACTGCATGTCAGAATGTCTCCCAGGTATCTGTTTAAATTAGCAGATGACTGTATTTGATCCCTTGGGAACCTGTCACAGCCTTTAGAAAGCAGGTTGTAGGTGCTCAGGGCTCTCTTGAAAACCACTGCACTGAGAAGACACCACCCCTCCAGCAGACTTTGCTGCTTCTAATCAGGGACTCTATAATAAAGTCACTGTCCTCCCAGTATGAAGCTCCACAACTGACCAGTGTACTAGAGCAGGTCTGTGTGTGTCTGTACTACGACTATCACCATGTTGTTATCTGAAAGTATACAGAGACAGAGATAGGAGGAGAAAAGGTGAGTGTGACTTGGAGAGATTCTGGCAATACCAAGTCAAGTTAGATGAGTGAAGTTAATTTGCACTCCTGAGCCTGGATTATAAAGGCACAATGGACCAGTAAATCCAACAAAAGACAGCACCGTTGAGATATTTTAACTTTAAACATCAGAAAATGGTATTTTTAGGGGTACTTATAAGCCAACACCTCTTTAATTAAATTTAATCAAAAGAGCAGGGAAATAGGAAATGGAGAACTTTTTTGAATGTGTAGCTAGAATGTCAAAGTGAGTGCAAAACTTATTTCTGAAAATTCCATCTCTGAGATCGATTCTTCAGGGGGAGAGGACAGCTTCTGAAGAGCACTTCAGTTTTCTTGACTTCTGAAAGTCCTGCTCTTCAGAAACTGATGACAGCTGCAAAAGACAGCACAGGGGGTTCCTTGGGTGTGTTTGCTCTAACTGTTTACACAGCAAGCTTATTAACAAAACTGAACTTTTTTTAAAGAGACAGTTTCTAAAACCTCAACAAAACAAATCTTTATGTACAATTTCAGACTTTATTAGCCAGGAAATCAGGGAATAATTGATATGTCCTCCATGCGTTCATTTAGAAAGAAAGTGGTGTAGGGCTGGGGAGGAATTGGGTGTGTTCTCATAGAACTACCAGCTTGAACGATGGGAACCGGGACTAGAAGCGGGCAGTGAGGGCCCCTTCCCTGCAGCTGGCTTTGTGTGTGCCCTGGGACCATGGTGGCTGTCCTACAGAACAGGTGTACACCCTGATAGTCTGGCTGTTCCTTTTCTTATCAGTGTTATGAAGTGGATGATACTTAGTAAGTGTACAGATGCATATACCTCCTTTGCCGGTAATAAGGCTCTAGGCATTCTTTTCTGGGTGTGATTCAAGTCCTGTACTTGAAGAGACACGCTTCCCCCACACCTCCCTTCCTTCCTTATTTCGTTCCCTCTTCTCAGAGCCCATGACCTAGGGAAACTCCTTTTGTTGCTGCTCTTCCGCAGATAAGAAGTGGTAGGTGAAGGCTGTGGTGTGTGGGGGTTCAGTGAATCTGGCCAGCTGAGATGAGCATTCAGTTGAGTTTTAATACTTGCCTTTTTTGCAGTAGGCTTCAAAGCAGAGCTCTGCTTGACTGTGAATGCTCAGCACTTTGGGTATTTGTTACAGAAATAAAACATATGAGGGTACTAGCCACTTAGGAAAGTACAATTAAACTCACTCAGCATTGCAGGAGCTTGCGGCAGAGGCTGAGTTTTGATGCTGCTCTGAAGTGCCCTATTCCCTTGAATGCAGAGCTGTGACTTCATGTTCTGTAGTTGTCTGCTTCGTGTGCTACAGTTGCCCCCAAAACTGGGGTGACATGAGGCTGTTGTGTAACTGCATACCTTGCATCTTACGGGGAAGTTTTTATCTGAAAGCACAGCCAGTCATCTGCACTGAAAAAAAACTCACCAGAGGTCTGTAGGCTGAATTGTAGATGTCTTTAATTTGTGAACAAAGATACAGATTTTAAGAGCACAAAATGAAATTCACATGGGCAAATTAGTTCATACCTGCGATTACACGATTACAGCCCATTTAATTTTTACTGTGTTTTGATAGGACATTTTGAGGTGAGTATTAACAATCCAATTTATTGCATCAGAGCAAGCAGTAATATTTTCCTTGGTTGATAGTCAAAGCCATGTAATGAGCTGTGATCTTCCTCCTAGCATGTATAGGTGTGAGGAGTGGTCCTATGGGAGAGCTGATTGATTGGAAATAGGAATCCTTCACTGTGATTCAATTACATTGTCTGCAGACAAAAGAGTTGCTTAGGCTTCAGTTTACTTGTGTCATATTGGTGCTTTATTAATCATCTGAGGCAGAGCTACTTAATGTGCTTTGTTAGTCTCTGGAGAATTGTAAAGTCCTGAATAATTAAATTCTGAGAGAGGAGATAAAAGTGAAGTAGTGCCGCCTTCAATAAAGGGCCTTTTTTTTTTTTTTTCCCCAGTAGAAAAGAATTGCAATAATTAAAAAAATGAAACCAATTCTGTCTCTTATAACTAGCATAAAATTACATGTTATAAAACCAATGGATGATGTTTTAATTCAATCTCCAATAATTTTATCGTGCTTGGGTGCTGCCAGAAGGGGGGGATGTAGGCTAAGCTCTGCAGGGAGCGGAACATCACTGGCCAAGTGCTGGGATTTAAACACTAGTGGAGCAATGAGATAGTAAATACACAGTCATCGGTGAATCAAATGCTCGCTGCTACCCTGCATGGTACTATAATTAGTGCAGTATGTTATATACATGCTACTGTGTTGTCCCTAACGTGTCAGTTAAAGGCATGTTCTTGTTTGTTTTGCTGCACTCTGAATTGAGATATTGATTCCGGGTGTGTTTTAGACCAGGATTAGCAGCAGTCTAATTCAGCTAACAAAGAACCTTTGTTCGGTGTACTTACTGCACTTCTAGATGCTAACTCATCTGGCTCAACTTGAGGTATCTCTAGAAGAGATTATAGAACAAATGAGCAAAACGCACAGTTGTAGTTTGCCATGACTGGCTTTTTAGGGGAGATAATGGTCCTGTAAATCCTGTACAAAAAATCCTGTAAAGCACGGTGTAAGTCTTACGAAAATACAAGACATCCAATTTCTGCACGAGTTAAGGATAATCTTCAGACTCTTTGCTTTCTTTCTGGATTTTTATATTACTGTTGGCTTCTTTGGTAGCTAAGCAAAGTGATGATGCTGAAAGCCATTTGGGAATGTTAATCTAACCAATAATTGTCAGTGCTTGTTTATAAATTCCCTTGAATAAACTGAAGGTGAGACTACATGGAATTGACAGCTTCCCAGCAGTATTCTTATAGGAGCATTTATGCTTATTGTCTACTTCCTAAATACCCCGAGTACTTTAAAGCTTCTCTGAAAAGGGAGTAAGGAGCTCTGCAAGACCAAAATGCATGTGGTTTGTCAGCAAAAAGGAAAAGAGTGTGGTTACATCATCTCATGGAGACTGCAAAACCTGTGCTTAGGGGATCTGGCTGAACTTGAAGTAGCTCTAGAAGAGGTTATGGAACAGACAGACAAAATGGAGCGTGGTGGTTTGCCAGGACTTGGCTTTTATTCTTCTGAGCTGTAAAGGAGCTAGCTGACCTTGTAACTGTTTTGTGTGACTTTGCTTAAAATTGCTCTGGTATCTGAGGACTGCAGGATGGCAAATGTGCTGTCTTCTGTTTTTAAAAGGTTTCTAAAGAAGGTCTGGAGAGTATAGATCTTTGAACTTGAAATCTGTACAGAAGAATCAACAGAAAATGCAACAAAGAATTAAATTAGTGGATACCTGTATAAAGGTGGTACATTGGGAAGGGTCAGCTTGTCTTCTGTAAGGGCAGTCCTACCTCATGATGCTACCGGAGTTTGTTATGGGCATCAAAAAGCGCGGGCATAAGGGCTGATGCAGTCTGCTTGTTTTTCAAAGCTCTTCCAGCAAAGTTCTTTATCACAGTTTCTTTAAAAAGGCTCTAAACAGAGATGTATAAGAGAAAAGGTCCTTGCATGAGTGGGTGAGTGATGAAATGGTAGAAGTAAATATTGGGTGCCAGTGGACTTGAACATGAATCTGTGCTGGGGCCTTTGCTTTTCATTGTAATTATGCAATAAAGTGGAAAAAAGACTGAATCAGGTGACAAAGCTTGCTTTTATGGACTTCAGTGACTAAAAAATAAAATGGCAGAGGATGTTCGGTATAAATAAACGTAAACTGATATGTGGGAGGATGAACACTCCTAACTCTGGTCAAAAGTGGTTGCTGTTTTGTGCAAGATCCCAGGTATGGTAGTTCCAAGGAAATGCTGGACCCATGTTCAGTAGCAGCCTGAGTCCTGTTGTTAAGAATTATTAAGCAAGGTTGTTCAGAATTATTACACATTATTAATACAGGAATTTTAACAAAGTGGAGCATGATTTTGTACCTGCATTTAAGATGCAACCAAACCACAGTGCATGCAGTTCTAGTCTGCCTGTCTACAGGCATCAAAGGATGTAGTAGGAACAGAGAAGACTGAGAGGATGTGGGGGACATGAAATGACAAGCTGGTAGGAGCTGGCTGAGATACATGAAAGGAGGTGTGCAGCTGTGCAGCCAGTAGCAGACGTGCTGAGCTAGATGCTGTAGGGCACTCCGAGTACTAAGCTCACATGGGTCCACGGGGACCTGGGTAAATTTGTGGCAGAGAAATCTACTGTGGATTCTTAAATACCTAGGAGCAACCGCTGGCTTGAGAAATCAATGAACTGGGTGGTTGGAAGGCTGGGAAAATGGCTTACTTAATAAGCTGAGTCTTTGGTACGCTGCCCTTGTATCCTTGTCTTGGTGTATCCTCCCGGCTAACATTTGCAACTGAGTATTGAGTTTGCTAGACATGGGTCTGACCTGGTAGAGCTGTTTTGGTGTTTGTACTTCTACTTGCTGTAATTCTGCTGTGCTACATGTTTGAAACTATTTTATTTTTTTTTAAGGTAAATCAAAGACCAAGGAGAATCGCCAGTCAATCATCAACCCAGACTGGAATTTTGAGAAAATGGGCATTGGGGGCCTTGACAAAGAATTCTCAGACATTTTCCGGCGAGCTTTTGCTTCTCGAGTTTTTCCACCTGAAATTGTGGAGCAAATGGGTGAGTGTAATCTGAAGAAGTATAGCTGGGGGACAGGATGCGGGCCTGTTTCTGGTTTGTAAAGACTGGTTATCAACTAACCACCTTATGATGCTATAACATGGCAGCTTCTTAGTGATCTAATAGATGAACAAAGCCTTTTCTGATCCTCTTGCTCCCAAATGTATTTCATACTCTTGTTACTTGGCTAGAGGAGGGGGACAAAAAACAACACAGGTACTCAACCCTGTACATGAAATGTCTGAATGAATGAGGTGAGACTTAACTGAATCCTTTTCTCTTGCAATCAAAATGTTCCATGTTCTTTTGAATGCTTTATTTATTCTTAGCAGTGAGACTGAGCACTCCTATTCGTGACTTACTGACAATGGGCTGTCTATATAGGTCAGAGGAAATCCTGTCTTAACGATCTTGCCTTATATAATAAAAACCTGTTGTCCTGGCAGTCGCACTATAAACTTTCTTCTCACAATGGTAGCCTAATAAATAGAGTATCTTGTGTGACCTATGCTTGGTCAGATTTGAAATGCTGGAGAGGATGTGCAGGCCGTGATACATCTTTGAGTTTGTGAAATAAAAACATGGATTCTAAATATAACTTCTTTTTGGGGGGGTTGGGGGAAGGAAAGGCAGTCCCATTACCTTGTAAACATGTGCTGGCAGGTAGATAAATCGGCCTGGTTTTAATTTTTAGTAAGTAGCGTGCAGCTGCAGATATTATTTTGTCACATGAAGTGGCTGGGGATGTTATAGCTGGTCCTTGTTCTCTGAATATAATCTCTGTGAGTTAATATTTAAACTTGGAATCCATAGCTGTATGATTTCTGTGTATGTTTATATTTCTTGATCCACCTTCCCTCGCCCCACAAATGAAGCAATCAAGATTTTGGTTACAAAACAGATTTTCATCAGAAGACACATCCTGTTTGTGTGTGGGTGTGTGAAGTCTGTCCATTTCCAGTGCTTGTGGAACTGATGTTAAGCTTCCCTGTGAGGTGCATTAGGTCTTTTCTTGTGATTTGAACACTTTCGGAGGAACATTGAAGAAACCTTGTAGGCTAAGTCCAATTAGTGCATGATTCTCTCTCTCCTGTCTTTTTACCTCATATTGATGTGATAGCCAAGGCATGCTGTGGGCTGATACTGGTTCTTCTGTTTTTTGCGGCTGTGAGCCAGTCATAACTTCTCTGCTTCTACTTGAGAATATCAAATGCTTCAATTTGTTAAAAGTTTAGCTGCTCTGTGGAGAGAGGAAATGAGAGAAATGGTGTTGGCTATGGAAAGAAAAGCTTTTATCTAGATGCTCTGTTGTGTCCAGTTCAGGAATGTTGCTGACAACTGGCCTTTGGATGGACTGGCATCCCTTACTTGAAATATTTTTACCTTTTGAAGCAACTATCACGGATATTCATGGCTGTAGCATAGTCCTTAGTTGTGACCATATGTGAAGGTAGAAGATTTAGACTTTGGGAATTCTCATCGGTGTCACTGGACTGCGATGAGAACTACGCTAGTACGCTAGTGCTAATTAGAGCTTGTTTTCATTTTGCTACAGCTTCACCTACTCAGCTTCCCTGGCTGCATGCAATCTGGCAGCACGTTAAGCAGTTGTGTGTCAAAAAATGATTACATTCCCTCGGTTTTATCATTAGCTGAATTAACCTGACAGCTAGGCACTCTTTGGTAATGATGTGCAGCAGCTAGCTTTTCTGTCGAGGACCTACATCTCCATCAGGTACCTCTGGAAAAGGTCGGAAACCTTGCTGACTGCAGGGTGAGGTTGTGGAGCTGCTTTGCAGGGTATGCTACTCAGATGGTTCCTCTTGTTAATTGGTGTTGCTTAATACAGGAAGAAAATTCTCTGAAGGACCACTAGTATTTTGATTACCCTGGGCAATGAATTAAAGGTGTGCCATATGATTTATATAAATACATATAGTCTTACTTTTGCGTGTTTACACACATACTGCACAAAGAAACATTTTTCTGGTGAGAAGTTAGACTCCAAACAGAGCTCTCTAGCTCTCTGATTAACCCTAGGGCTAAAGAGCTTATCTGAAATTTGGAAAAACAAAACTTTGACATTCATTTTCTTTGCCTTAGTTATAACTTGCTCTTAACTATATTTCAGATCTGAAATGTCAGTGTGACAGCTGTTCACCTTTGTATATAATTTATTGGGAAAGGAAAAGAAAGAATTTGCTTGCTATCTGGTGCTCTAGTACTTACCCGTTTCTGTTTTTTGCCCAGTGCTCACAGACTGCAACTTCCATGCCAAATGTAATAAATATTTCTGTCCCGTAACTACATAGAGGCTCTATAGACCCTTCAAAAATTACTTGCAATTTGTGTGTGGTTTATCTAACTTCCAAGGAATGTTCTGGGTTTGAAGTATATAGATCAATGTCAGTTAACCATATCATCCAAGGGTGTAAATACTACTGTGATGCTACAATCTTTGATTTATCCCAGAAAAGAAATTCTAGATCAACTTTAGCTGGTCATTAAACCTTGCCATAGCTCCCTGCTGCCCTGCAAGGGGGCAATTTACTTTTCCCTACCCATGCTTTTCCTGTATGCAGGAAACTCTGCTGTGGTAGTTTTGGGCTTGTATGGCTCTGTAGTGAGCTAATATGATTTGAAGCAAAAATTACTGCTAATAAAAACCATTTATAGGGGTTAGCATTTAGCGAGATCAGCTCCATGGTTGGTTAATGGGACATAGCTACAGGAAGGCTCTGGGGTAAGGTCCCTTCTGAACCACAGTAGGACTTTCATCAATTTAAGCTGATTGCTTTTAAGGCTAAGGTTTCACAGTCATTTACTGGAGGTTCTTTAGCATTATGAATGTTGGTGATGCTGTTATCTTTTGCCTGATGCTTGACTTGTAATAATCTTGTGACTGCCAAATGGCAATAAATCCTTATCTGGATGAGGATTGAGGAAGGTATCTTGAAACAAAAGGGGCATTCCTTTTTAGTGCAGTCCATGATCCCTCACTGTCCTACAAAGGAACTTTACACTTGCAGGGCACTGATGGAGGTAAGCTATCAGTCACTTTCTTTCTGAACGACAGCCCTACAAAAGCCGTGTTTGTAGGAAATTGTCTTCCTTTTCAAGCCCTTTCTGGATCTCTGTGATGTCCAGCTCATAGTGAAGCTGTGTAACTTCATGGTGAACTGCAGCCTGATTTTGGTTACTCTTTGTTGCAGTTCGGAGCATCCTCTTGCTCAAGCTAAAGTGCCTTCTTTTATTTGATAAATGCTATATTTTTCTAAACTATTCCTGCAGATAAGCCCTTTCTTTGCATTCATGTTAAATGCTGTTTTTTTCTGCTGAGACTTGAAATTCAGCTCATTCAATGGTTTGTGTCATTGCCTAACATTAAGATGATTGCTGAATACTTGTTTTTACACTGTTCTCTCTCTTTCTGTTGTGTTTTTTTTTTTTTTTCCTCCTCCTCTGACTTAACAGATATTTGGCTGTTTGGACTGAAGTTCTTGAGATTTGGTGCCTGGAGCTGTAAATTTCTACACAACTGAAAAACCTTTTCTCAGGCCTGAAAAGAAAGTGCTAGTACTGAATTCTTGTCTGCCTTTTTAAAGAACACTCTAGTGTCTCTATGCACTGAAACACAATCTTGACTTCCAGCAGGGAAGTGGTTTTTATGACTTAGGTGTCACATTAGTCATTGTAAAGGCCACTGAAAAAGCAGATTCTGTATGTACGTGGTGTTGTTTGTTGTTATGGTTTGATAACAGATACAGAAATATTTGACGTTACAGATCACGTTCCTTTTAAGAGACTGAAATGGAACCCAAATTCCCCATCCTCTCCTGTTACTATCATTAAGTAGGTTAAATCAGACTTTTCCAAGGTAATTTGTATTTCATGGTAACCATCTTAACTTGTCCTCTGACCTCTTGGGATCAATTGATTTCAGTGGTCTGTATTTTTGAAGTTCAGCTCAG
Organism: Falco naumanni; assembly: GCF_017639655.2. NCBI lineage: Eukaryota > Metazoa > Chordata > Aves > Falconiformes > Falconidae > Falco > Falco naumanni. The sequence continues at coordinate 5,983,307 of NC_054071.1, read as the reverse complement.
TATAGAAAAGTGAAGTATTAACAGAAGACAAGATGAACGTTCAGATTAGCAGATACTGAGAGATCATTTTCTTTCTTGGATTCTGCCTGTGAAGTGGAGGCTTGTCTTTTAAGCTGTCTTAAAAATTAATATATTAATGTTCTTGAAGTACTCAGATACTGTAAGAGAACAAGAATAATGGAAAGGATCTCATCCAGTCTGTTCTTAAAATAGGATAATTTTAATGAAGAATTAGTGTCAGACATGTCTAACCTGTAACTGAGATGATAGAAATGCCAGAACTTCCCAAGGCAGCCCATTCCACTGTTTATAGAATCTTTACTGTCAAAATTTTTCAAGTGTTTATTCTCAGTCTTGCAGCAGTTCATCATATATTAGTTCTTTCTTTCACGTTTTTGGATGCAGCTTTTAGATATTTGTCTATTCGTGTTTCTCTTCAGTATTCTCAATGCTAAACCTCAGATTCTTAAGCCATTTCTCATAACCTCTAGATCACTGATCTTTGTGGTTTCTCTCCCCTTGGTCATTCTTCATTGCTTAGAAGTGCGATGACCAAAACGGGGCATGGTAACTGAGGTGCTGGTCGATTCCAGGTCAACTGGCAGGTTGTGTTTGTGCCTTGGTGCCTGGTTGTAATCCTCAAAATGACATTTTTTTGGTTTTGCAACATGCAGTTAATTATTCCTACCCCAATTCAGAAACTTGTGCATCAGGTTACGTTGTTTTTAAATGAATTTAATCCTGACCATCAGTGTATTTGTAGATCTTGGCTTTGTAACCTGCAGATTTAGTAAGTGCATTCTGTTCCATCTTCTAGGCTATTAATAAAAGTGCTGCATACTGGTAAATTCAGGATGGATCCTTTCTCTTTGTGCTTTCTTGTGGTTTCTTTTCCCATCTACTTTTCATCTACCTTTAACTTCATTCAGCCTGTGTTTTTCCTATGTGTTTATGAAGATGTGTAAGAACTATTTATACCTTATGAAACTTTAAATCGCCCTCTGTTGCTGTATTTGTGTTCTCAAATCCTCTGTGTATGACCTCCTGCTCTTTCCTAGAGGGAAGTTATTTCAGGCTGATCTAATAAATTCCTTTTGGCTGTTTCTTGTATCCTTGTTTTCTTCTGCCTACTTAAAAAGACACTGTGCCAGATTTTTCCAGGAATTAAATTAGTGATAGTCTATACCACACAATCAGAAAACAGTTGAGATTGAAAGGCATCTCAAGATTTAGTCTAACCCCATGGCTCTCTTCATTTTCACGTTATAACATTATAGATGACCTTCATTTTCTCCCCCCCCCCCCAGTGTCTTCCCTACCCTGTCCCAGTTCTCAGTGACTTTGAGATAATTTCACCCACTCTGAGTGCTCTGGGGTGAAGTTCATGTCCAGGAAATCTGCAAATATCTAATACTGTTGTGGGCTGTCTCTTCTTTTCCTACTGTTCTTTCCTATTCTTGCCCATTTGTCACTGATACTTATATTAGCTGCCACGTAACACATGAAGTCTTTGTGTAAAAAAAAAAAAGTATTTAGCAGTTTGAACTCAGCATTTTCTGTTGTTAGCTTTTCTTCTTTATTGAGAAGTGGACCAATGCTTTCCTGTCTTCTCCTAATGTGATGATAAAATTAACTACTCTGCTCACTCCACTACATGGTTCCCTGTGGCTGGTGGGACTGAATTTGGTCACTTAACTCTTTCTCCACATGCTTGTTAGTGCGCCTCTGCAGTTTCTTTGGGGGAGGACAGCTAAGAAGTCTCTGACATAGAGACTGATTTCAGACCACCCAAGCATCCCCCATATTATAGAAACTTGGAGGAAGTGAAGAAGCTAATAACATGAGGAGAGGTCATGTGTGGCTGGATACATGGTTGAGAGAACAATTGTAGGAATAGCTGGTCCACACAGTGGAGAAGAGTCGCAGTCACGTTCTGTAGAGTTCTCTGCTGTTCAGCTTGTTTGTGAATTACTTGAGAAAGGAGACAGTTGAAATGAATCGAAACTGAAGGCTGCATTGCATTTGGGGTTTGATGGATGCATCCATGAGTGCTGTGGAAGCTGGCTCGTATCATTGTGAGGCCATCTCAATTCTCTTTGAAAGATTATTGCAATCGGGAAATGTTCTTGAGGACTGAAAGAAAGCAAATGTTATTCCTATCTCCAAGAAGGGCAGGGGAAGCCAGGTACTACAGACCTGTCTGCCTCATCCTCAGTCTCTGGAAAGGTGATGGAGCAACTAATTATGGAGACCATTTCCAGACAAATGAAGGACTAGGAGGTGATCGTGAGTGGTCAGCGTGGTTTTCTGTAGTAGAAATTCTGTTTAACCAACCTGATAGCATTCTGCAATGAAATCAGTAGCTCAGGGAATAAGGGGAGAGCTGTGGATGTTTATCTTAAATGTATTAAGGCTCTCAACACTGCCGTAACGGCCTCGTAGAAAATCCGATGGAAGATGGACTAGCTAAGTGGGCAGCATGGTGGACTGAAAACTGGCTCAGCTTGCTAGGCTTGAAGAGCTGTGATTAACAGCACAATGCCCTTACGGAGGCCAGTCACTAGTGGTGTATCCCACATGTTCATACTGGGCCGGTAGTGTTTAACTCCTTCATTAGTGACCTGGAGGATGGGACAGAGCACCCTTAGCAAGTCTGCAGATGACACAGAACTGTGAGACGTGGCTGATGCACTGGGCAGCCTGCGGTAGGTGAGCCTGCTTTGCACCATGGGGTTGAATGAGATGATCTCCTGAGGTCCCTCCCAGCCTCAACTGTTCTGTGGTTCTGCAGAAGGACTTCCCAAGACTGAGTGACTCAGCAATAAAACAACAAATCAAACCTTTGATCAGTGAAAAAGGATGGGCATGAAAATCACAATTTGTAAAATGTTGGCTGTGCTGATTTTCCACTTGAGCAAAATTTTGGGGCTATACTAGATCTATGAAAACAATTACTCAAAGGTGCAGTAGGGGTCAGTCAATTCCTACTTGAATTTGGTAATTATTAACAAGAATTAAATACCCACACCACCCACCCCCCCAAAACAGAACATAAGTATGCCACTGTGTAAATCTGTAATCTGTTCACATATTGAATTGCTGGATGCGGTCTTGGCCTTTGTATTGGAAAGGATGCAGTAAAACGGGAAAAAAATCAGAGGAGGGCATCAGGATGGTTGGATCAGAAAAGCTTCTGTACACAGAGTAAATTGGTTTGAAAATCTTCAGCCTTGGAAAGAGCCCAGTGGGAGTGATATGGGAGGGGGCTTCAAAATTCCGCATGGCCAGGAAAGAAAAAATGTTCTTTCAACGCAGGAATGTGGAAATTTGAAGTGAAGGTTGTGGATGGCAGGCTTGGAAGGGAGAGAAGGGACTTCCCAGCAAATATGCTGCAAGGAATTTTTGTGTTTCTATGTTGATGGCCATAGTCATTACGAGATCCTGAGAAGACTTTTGCTCTTACTTCACACGGCTGCAGTTGTGTTGTTGGTCAGCAGGCATCACCACCACTGCTTGCCAGCCACAGGCCTTCTCTAGCTGGAAGGCCAGGCCTTGAGACATCCCAGTGACCCTGTTATGTTGATAGTTATTTACTCTGTAATGCTCTGTGGGTAAGTGTTCCATAAGTCATTTACAAATTATATCATGTTGACATTCTAAGTAGACAGAAATGATCCAGGTTTATTCCAAAAAGTAGAAAATGCTGATGAGATTTATAGCTATTAACAACCAGGTGGGATACGACTGTAAATATCAGCTGCTGTGTTCAGCAATCCATCCAACAGCTCTGCATGATCTTTGTCTTAAATTAGCTAAATTTTTGTAGTTCCTTTATTAAGAGGCACAGGCATTTACTCTTTGTGGCAGTGATGACTTACAAACCAAACCAGTCTTTAAAGTATATACTCTTACCAAAATCCCTTTTTTTGAGAGTCATGATATTGTTTGTGTAGCCAAAAGCGTTCAGTTGGAAGCTTCTCTAAAGCTGATTTATTTTTTATCACATTCCATCAGAAATTGATAAACGTCCCGCCCTTGTTGTAAATCTAGGTATTGTCTCTTTATATATCCGTGCATTAAACTTCTCACAGCCAGACAAGATATGATGAGAAAGCTGTTTTCAAACATCTAGGAAGAACTTACTGACTTGGTTGTCTTCTCTTTACAATGAATTGATAAATCAAATAAACTGGCTATTGAGAGTCCAATTAAAATAAAACCTTCTGTTTCAGGTGTAGCCCTTCCCTGTTTCAGCTTTGATAGAGAAGCAGAAACAAGTTACTTCAGTCTTGCTGCTTGTTGGTAGCATGTAAATCCTACAGGAATATTAACTGGAGGCGGTGATGTAGGCTGGAATAATGCTGGGCTTACAGGATGAGAGGAGGGGGAAATTCCACCCAGCTAGATTTTTGGGGAAATTTTGTCTGTGTGAAGTCTGGTAACCCTAATCTTACCCCAACCTGCTTGAAGATTAATGTGCAAAGATAAGAATCTCTCACTGATGTATTCGGGATCGGTACTTTACTATCAATGCAGATTCCCAATACATGCATCTGAATGATACAATCACACCAGAATGCTTTGATTTTAATTAAAAGGGGAATTACACTCCCAAGTAGAAAATCCCTATTATACTAAAAGATTTCTTCTGATCTTTCAAAAAAAGTGAATAGTGAGAGTTGAACAAATAAACTTTGTCTTGTCTTCGGGTAAGTGACATTCTGGTTCAAAATAGTGTTTGACTCTCTTGGTAACACGAGTAAGTTTCCAATTCTTACCAGGTTTTATGATTTTTCCGTGATGCTTTGTGTAGAATGTTTCCCATACTGGGTATTTTTTAGATCTTGCTAACATACTTATTCAGCCTCTAACTGTATGTCATTAAATTGCATAATTAAGTATCAGGTTACAGGCGTGACCTTTGATTGGGACTCCTAATGGTAAACTTAACGAGTTAGAGATGTCTGCACTGCTAATAATTTGTGTTTATAAAATTCTCATAATAGTATTGACATTTGGGCTGCATTGGTGAAATCAGCGAAAGGGAGATAAACTTAATCAAAATTCCTCTGTGGTGCATAGCATCCCACTGTGATTTGAGACGTAACATTTGTAGTTTGTCATCACCTGTCTATTTTAATAAAGTCCTGCTTGTATTTAAAACTTTAATTTTAGCCAGGTGAATGTAGCTATACAGGGAAATCTCTACTGGAGTAGCTTGTGGCAGTTTTATTTGAAGAGGAGCTAATTGCTTTGGTTTCAGGAATGTTCTTCCACATGATTAAGACCCAGCTTTTAATGTTGCCCATTCAGTGGCAATCAAATCTTGCAGCAGATGGTCAGTAATGTCCTTGATGCTCAGATGTGGGGGAACACATGTGTGGTGGTACTTGCTAAAGACTGAACGTGGGCTGCCCAACACTGGCCGAGCTTGTCTGGGTCAGGTTAGCTGTCAGGTTCTCGGGGAACGTGCTGCGCCCCAGAGCTGGTCTTTGCTCTCGGGGGGTGAGTAGCTAATGGCACTGTACAGCCGAGGACTTTGGCAGGCTGCTGAAGCAGTGGCCTGGCTTTGACCAGCCTTCTTTCTTTCTTCCTGCAGCAGCTTCTGTCTTTTATTTTTTTTATTTATCGGATAAGAAGTAATGCTTTCTCATAATAGGCAAGTTTGAGGAATAGGAAGAGGGCAAAAATCCTAGGAGGCTTTCTAAGCAAATTTGTTTTGTTTTCCCAGAGTCACCCAGCTGTAACCATGCCAGTTTGCCTTTTGCTTTCCATATGCTCCCACTATGGGAAATGAGACTTCAGGTGCAGTGTGTTACAGCCTTGGCCCTTTGCTAAGGCTGTATGTTAGCTCACACAGAGGAGGGAAATATTTGAGCTTGTAAAGAAGTTCAGGTTTTTTGGGTTGTATAAGGGAAGCTTCTACTGGATATAATTAGGTTGTACCTCCTTCTAGGAGAGAGATTATGAATTGCAGGAAAACTGGGGAGGGGGGAAGGAGCAGAGTGCTCTTCATGGCTCTTTTTTGAAAGTGCACTAGAGAAAAATACAGCACAATTTTCCTGCCTCTTTCAGGATGCTCCCAGGCCTGTTTGTGTACATGTGCCCTGACTTGCCGATAGCCTTTTGATAGCCTCTCTTGCCTGAGCACAGTGGAGCTGTTTGAGCATCAGTTTGCTTGGGATTTCCCTTCAAAGCATCACTCATCATTGAAATCCTGGTTTGTGCTGTTTGGCTACATAGGTGATCATGTTCCTCCACAAAACACGTTAACAATACCTTTCGTGACATTGATTTGACAGGAATAGCTTTTAATTTATCTATGCCTCATTCATTCCTGTGTGAAATTTGTCTTTACTGACAGTATATGTTGTTTATGTTTTTTGACTTGTAGATGCCTGAAAGTTGACTAATGAATTCTTCTTAGCTAGATCTCTTGATATTTATAGTAAATTTTTTATCTGCAGAGAAGCCCAGAAAAATCTTTCAGCTTTATTACCATGCTTACTCAGTGCAGCACTATTGCTCTTGGGGGTTTTGGTAGGGATCAGACATTCCTCATAGCAGTGTTCTCTCCTGAAACTTCATTTCAGTGTATGAACAACCTGAAAGAGAGAGAGCAGTGCATGTGAATAATACAAATTATTTTGTAGTGAGCAATTTATTCAGATTGAAATTAATTCTTTATCATTATACTGTTCAGGAGTAAGTGAAATCACAGTTGAGTGTCAGTAAGTTAATAAAGGAGAAAAGTACTTGTTCTTTAAAGGCAGAATGTTGCCGTGAGGTCTGTGCAGCTGTGAGGAGACTGTTGTGTGGGGTGAACTTACCACGTAGCTGAGACGAGCCAGAAACCAGAAGGGAAGTCATGCTGTGTGGGTGACAAATAACTCTGTGTGCCCAAACTTGTTAAACTTTTGACGATGGTAGAGACTGAACTCGGGTCCTCTTAAGTCTGAGCTCTGTGCCATCTGTGCTGCTTTTGGATTTTCCTTTAATGTGTATCTTAAGCACTGCAGGGCACTTGTGGGATGGTCCGTATCCTTAAAAAAGGCAAACTGCAAGAACGTGGTACATAATGAATGAATTATGAGTGTCATTCACAGCATGGAACAGTTTCCACTAATTAACTTGTTGCTTTTTACCTCAGACAATTCATGCTTAAAGATTTCTAAGGTTTTAGATAAAATTTCTTGAAATAAAACATAGAGTTTTTTTTATCTTCAAATACAGTGGTCTCGTGTCCCTCGCTTGTCTGGAGCACGTGTAGGGATCTTGTGCAGCAGTGAGATGGAGCAAGGGAAAAGGAAAAGGTGCTACTGAATTCCCTACTTCTGTAATTAAACACTTGTGTTCAGAGTCAAGATTTTTATTGAGGCAGATTCCAGATGTGCTGTTTTCCCATGGGCTAGAGTGGTACAGCTTCCTCAAGGTCCCTTTCCTTGGGATGTCCTCACTGGTCTGGTTGCCGAGGTTGACAGTGACATGAGTTACACCTCTAGAGGAAGGGCAGTAGATGCTGGAGTCTGTTGGCTTGTTGTTGGTGTTATGTGTGGCCAAGGCAGTCTAAAACACTTGAAGGAGAAGGACACCCTGAGTCCATGTAGGCTTAGTATTTTGCTATCTGCACATCTTTATTTTTCATGGGCAAAGTTGAAGCGATACAGTGAGGAACCTAATAGTTTTTATTGTGCTGATAATTGCTCAGGAAGATGTAAGTTACTGAAATACCGGCTGTGTCCTAAATGTTGAAAATAAATTTGTTTACTTGTAGTTTTGTGTTTACTCTTTGACCTTCAGTATCCACTGGAAAATAGAAAAAGGTCTGCTGGAAGTACAAGGAGCTAGACAAAATCAGTTACATACTACTTTTATTTCCTTACCACTCTGTGAGCAGACAATATCCAAACTTGCTCTGACCCTGAATCTGTCTTGTACATGTCTTTTAAATTGGGCAGTATATAGCTCCTGTGTCTTTTCTAGGTAACTTCTATTTTTCTTCACTGTTCTTTTTTTCAGTTGCCTCAGCTATGATACTATACTGTGGCTTTCTACTTCTTTAGGCTTTTCCCGAGTCTGATGCTCTGTGTTTAAAACTTGCTGCTGATACATGATCTCGGCTCTCCTATTTCAGCTTTTTCCAGCACCAGCCCCTTAGGATTGCTCCCAGGGAAAAGGTTTTGTCTTGATGCAGTTATCTTTTCTGTCTGGCTAGTGCTTTTGTGTATGCTGCTAGTCCCACTAAGTGAATAAAACTTCATAAGGGACACATGCTGGTGCTGCGACCTCTCTTAGTGTAGTATAAGGCATGAGGATATTAAGAAAGCTGATAAAATAGTCTGGGGCTCATGAGCTATATACGCAAAATTCCACAAGTCCTTCAGGGAAATGATTCTTGTTTGCTCTGGGGAACCTCTATCAGTTGTGTGCACACTGAGGAAACGTGCCTGTTGCCGACTGGGATGTGTCCAGCATTAGCTTGCAACCATTGTATCCTCTGTTTCCCTAGAGAATAGAATTTACATGCCAGTGCTCATGCCAGCGTTCAAAGTCGTGTTATTTGAATAAATTAGAGTGTTTCAGGTCTTTCTAATTACAGGTCAAGCTTTTGGGGCTGACAGTTCTAGTGGTTGTTAGAAGCCTTTTTCAGTTTTCTCAGTATTTGTTGTATGAACTTGCAATCAGAGCGACATGTATTATACGGGACTCATTAAAGCCCCAATACCGGAGTAAAAAGTTAGGCGTTATTACATGATATTCCTTGTTTTCTCTTTCAAGAATCAGATTAAGGTGTTTGATCTGTGTCTACATGGGGAGCTCACCATCAACTGAGTAATTCTGACGGTCTGATGCTTCATTTTCCTTACACACCTGAAAATTAAACTCAGTTGAAACCTTTCTGTGAAGGAAGGCTCCCTTTGTAGGCACTGTGTGTCCCTCTAGGAGAGAAATGAACCATATACAGTACGTGCTTGTCCTAAATTGCTAGTACATCTTTGCTTGGTGTTCAGGGCATATGAGGATGTAAAAAAAGTATCTGCAGCCCCTCACTATCTGGGGATCATCAGTATTGCTGGGACCTACACTTGGATTTTATTGAACTGAAAAGTATCTTATTCACATGTTCACTAAGTGTTCCCTGTTGCTTTCTATTACTGACCAGAAATCATAAATCACACTTTCAGTCCTTAGCCATTAACTTGGCATGCCTAATGCATGGGAGAGCATTTGTGCTGTTCTGTGGGTTCTTTTTCCTGACCCTTGCTGGATCACTGAAATGACTCTGATTCAGTCTGGCAATTCTTTGTTTGAATTTCACTGATAAAGGAAGGCACTGAGCAGAGCTAAGGCTAGTGCACATCCCTGCCAGATCCCTGTAGCACCTCTACTGTAAGCAGCAATTTCCTCTTTATTGCTGTTTCCATCGTAAGCCTGCTTTCTAAACTTGTTTTCTCTTGTTCTAGGCTGCAAGCATGTGAAAGGCATTCTCTTGTATGGACCTCCAGGCTGTGGTAAAACACTTATGGCGAGACAGATTGGGAAGATGCTGAATGCCAGAGAACCAAAGGTGGTCAATGGTCCAGAAATCCTCAATAAATATGTGGGTGAATCTGAGGCCAATATCCGCAAGCTGTTTGCTGATGCAGAAGAAGAACAAAGAAGGGTAATGTAAACATAGATAAGTAGCATGGTCAGTATGAATGTGCCTAAAGAATGGCTGGAAAGGAGGTTTGTAATCAGAAAATTACTGCTTGCGTTAAAAGACTGAGTCACTGCTTAGCTTGCAATTATAGTTATTCCTTGCAAGTCACTGAATATTAACGTTCTACAGAGTCACATTCTCAGTTGAAAAAAAGATCTTAGAACCTGAAAAGGTAGCTGGTTTTCTAGCTGGCTATGCTGAAGATGGACAATTTGTTTAAATGCCATGCAGAGTTATTCTAAAGTAACGCAGTAGGGCCCATCCTGCTGTGCTTTGTATTATGTGGTGTGTCACCTGCTCAAAAAGTGCTTAAAAATGGGATTGCAAAGTTCCTTCTTTTTTATTTTTTTGTGGCAGAGACCATTAGTCTATTTGGATTTTGCTACTAAATTCAGGTGGACCATAACATAGGATGAATTTCAAATTAGGCTTTCACAATTTCAGGTTTTGGGGTTACAGGCTTGTTAGTATGAGGATATTGTAATCCTTGAAGTGTTATAATTGCTGCATCACTAATTTTTCTCAGCAGAAAACTGATAGATGAGACTAATGTCTTGAAACTAGAGTGTACAAATTTTTGAAACTGGAAGTGGAGATAAAGAGAATGTTTTTTCCAAACTTGTTTTTTTTTTTTATCCATTACTTTAGCTGGCTATCAAAAGTACAGTCTTTAGTTTGAAGGTGTAATTACTTAGGTGTGCTGTGGTAATGTTTCCCTGCTGTGGACCACTTAATTTTGATAGATTTTCTGGTAAAGAAAATACGATGTCAGGCAACTCACAGTTAAATATAGGGAAGTCTTTTTAGAAGACGTTAGCAGAGGACGTTGTGTCCCTTAATTTTATTTATGACTTATATAAATATATAATAAATAGATAATTATTATAAATATAAAATATACATATAATATATAATTATAAATAATATTAGATATTAATTATTTATTAAAATCTACATATTTTACCAGTGGCTTGAAATCATTTAATTTTCTTCTGCAGAAGATTACTCAGTAAGTCAGCTTTGCATGGTAACCCATACTGATGTAAACAATCACCTTCTTTCTGGTTTTTGCAATATAACTGAAAGCTGTGAGCTTCTTCTCCTTTGCAATAACACACCTGTTAAAATAGACTTTATATTGGCTGGAGGGGATGGTCCTGATGACAAGTTGTAAGATTAAAAAGGTCTCGAAAAGGTTGGTATTGTAATGACTTGTGTCTGGGGCAGATTGCCAGTGACAGCACATTTACCCAGTGTTAATGTGGTCTCCGCTGTCCACAAAAGATGTTTTAGAGGTGGAATTTGAAGGGAAAAAGCTTCATAATACGGTCATAAAAAGTATGCTGTTCTCTTACCAGCTGTAACTGCTTCACCTTTGAGTGAACCTGGAAATAAGCGGTTCTTTTCCTGATCACATTGAACGAATGGGCTCCTTTAAAAATATTGAGAGCAAAGATAGTCTGGCAAGCCGTGTATTTACTGCATTCAGTACAAGCTGGGGTATGTCCCCCATCGGGTACGTTCCTCCACAGGTGTGCTTTCTTCTCCATCTCCCTTTCAGAGGGCTTTCCCAGATCCTGAGTACTGTGACCCTTTGAGCTGTGTATTCCAGCTTTAGGCTGGTGCTTTTCTGGTTCAGTCTAGTCCTCTTCCTTGAAACGCTGCTTCTCTTACCAGTGTCAGCTGTGGAGTCCTGTGTTTGGGCAAAGCCCACTAACTGCCCCATTTTGGAGGATGGCAAGATGTTATTCTGCAAAGGGGCCTGATACATATATAATATGTGATATTAAAAACACATGGAGGTACCAATGTTCTGTATCTGTGTGGCTGAGCTTGTTGAGAAGTTAGTTTTGTTTGAATTGCTTTCAGTGTTGACGTGTGTCATTCCTGATGTGTTTTTTTTTCCAATAGCTTGGAGCAAACAGCGGTGTGCACATCATCATTTTTGATGAGATTGATGCAATCTGCAAGCAGAGAGGAAGCATGGCGGGTAGCACTGGAGTCCATGATACTGTTGTGAACCAGTTGCTGTCTAAAATTGATGGAGTAGAGCAGCTGAATAACATCCTAGTGATTGGTATGATGGTGCTTACTTTCTCTGTTAAGGGGTCTGGCTGAAAATTGCTGGTATTTCATCACTGCAGGTCAGCTAAGTTATCTTTACTGGTATTGGTTCCGTTTGGACTAATCCAAACTGAACGTCTGCTATCTGACAAGCATCAGTAGCAGTTTTAAAGGGAGATAGTGCTGTAATTGGCTGATACTGTTGCTTTCAACAATTTTCTCCTTCAGCTTCTGATAACAAGTGTTTTGTAGGCTGAGAAAACTTGCAGGGAATTATGTGCATTGATGTATTGGCATATGAAGGAGTGGGGCTTCTCCGGCTGTGTTGTCTGGTTGTCCTGGTGCTGGGAGCCCTGCAGATAGAGTCACAAGTACGGGTTTGATCCCTATTGCCCTGACTCTACTTCAGGGCATGACTTCTGCAATATTTCTGAAGATGGGTATTTTTTTGTCTGTTTTCTTGAGACTCTTTGAGGTATCTTCTTACCTCTGTGGGCTGTCTTCAGGAGTTGGAGACCCACTTAGTAAGCTCAGATAATGCTTATTTTGTTTTTAACTTCTGAATTTAGGAATGACCAACAGACCTGACCTGATCGATGAGGCTCTGCTGAGGCCGGGGAGACTGGAGGTGAAAATGGAGATTGGTAAGCAAGCTGGCATATCACAGTACATAAGCTCACATGTACTTACAATAGTAAAGCAAATGTGTATTTTAAAGTGAACAATTAACCAGGGTGGCATAGGTGCTGAACTTCATGCAACTCTTTCCATAATATTGCATGTAAATGTAATCAGCCAATTAAAAATACCATTTTAGACTTATGTACTGATAAGCTATTGGAATATCTGATAATATAGGATTTATTAAGCCCAGATCATCATAGATTCGTGAAAACAAGTCTTTGACTTTGCATTTGAGATCAGAAGTTTGATCAGTAAAGGTCATGGTGGAGTCTAAAGGGTGACTAGACTATGCTCAGTTTTGAGGTTAACAATTCACGGAAAAATGTTTGAACAGAGAAAAGCACGGGACTGATAAAAAGCTTAATGATCCTGTCTTGCAGTCAATTCCTCAAATTGGTTGAGATCTGTGTTTAATTTAGAGATTGAACAATGCAGTTTCAGATGTCTAGTTTGAAAAAGCATGTAAAACGTTTTCCCCTAACCTTCCACAGACATACACGTCACAAAACATTTTCTATGTTCAGAGCTAGGCACCGACTATTGTAAAGGTAAAAATTCTCAAACTGTAGAGTCACAAAAAAGGAATAGGCAGGGGCATGTTTATTAATATGTTTTGTTTCCTTACAATTGCAGAAAATTAGATGAAAATGTCCATATAACCCTAAAAATCATATGATACCATACTACAGTGGCAGGCAAAATTGCAGTTGCGTGTGCTGGTCTGAACTGTAGGGGAACTCTTGAAATCTGATCTATCAATGTAATCTGAAGAGCTTGCTAGGGATTTTTTCTCTTATCCTTAAAGGGTAACGTCACTCTTTGGAAGAGCCAGAAACACGAAAGAGTTTCGGTGGTAGCCGAAAAGGAAAGGTTTGAGGCAAAAGGAGGAATGAGGAAGTGAAGCTGATGACTGCTGAGGCAGCAGTGGTAACCCGGGAGCTTATGCTGATGCTCCAGAGTTAATGCTGTCCTTGAGTACTGTAGGGAATAAGTTCATATCGGGCATTACGGTTCACGCAGCTCGGCAAGATGTGGGGGCTAGAGGTACAACTAGAGCACTAGCTAGGATGTAAATATCTGGTGGAGCACAGGCAGCATGGATGGTTTCAAATATGCCATAGACTAAGACATTTGTTAGATGCAGGAAAAAATAGACACACACTTGTGCCTACTCCTGGCTTAATCCACAAAAAAGGAAAATTGGGAAAGGAAGTGTATAGCAGTACATAAAGCATTATTGGAAGTCAAGCTGATGAATAGTAATGAGAGAATATTAGCATTGGCAAAAACTGTAGCCAGATACAGTCTTTACAAACATAACACAGCTACAAGGATCTGAAGGAAAGACTCAATAAAGAAAGCATTTTAGGGATGAAAAAGTGTAGCCGTAATGACAGTTGCCTTTGAACAGCCTCACACTTGAAAACAAATGCCTGATAGCAACTGTTACTAGTAAGCACAGGTGAGACTGATTGTACTGCAGGTGTAAGACCTACATCTTTAGTAGACAAAAGTTAATTAAATTAAATAAATTCCAGGGACTGAGCAAGGCATCCCTAGAATAAATTATCAGATGATAGGGACTGAACACTGCTGGGGACTATGCACATTTTCAAATGACTTTTCACACATCCTCAGCACAAATACTCATCAGTGCAAATTAACAGATCCTTGTAATAAAGGCTGGGAAGGTAGGTTGGAAAATGAGCTAAAGAATAGCATTATTTTACCAAGATGGTGATCTGACTTGTTATGTTTTATTTTAAGAAAAGTCTTTTCTGTATCTTCCATTATATACATTTCAGAAGGGACTTGCTAAGGGTGCAGATGGAAATTAGCACCTCCATCAGAGAAGATGAACATTTTATGAGAATGGTATGGGACAGGTGAAGAGTGAAGCCAAGACCCTGAGTTCTAGGAGAGTGAACTTTCACTTGATTATGTAATTGGGGACCCCCTGGGAAACTGCACTCGGGTGCAGACCTGGCAACTCTTATAAGGATGTTTTTCTTAATGCACCAGAGCTCTTGATTCCCACGTGTAAGAAATCGGGCAAGGAAGGCAGGAGACCAGCATGGCTCACTAAGGGCCTCCTGGTCAAACTAAAGGGTAAGAGGAAATACACAGGCATGGAACCAGGGACATGTATCCTGGGAAGAACATAGGGACACTGTCTGGATGTGTACGGATGGGATCAGGAAAGCTAAGGCACAGCTGGAGCTGAATTTGGCAAGCAATGTGAAGAATAGTAAGGAGGGCTTCTAAAGGTGCATTGGCCAGAAAAGAAAGATTAAAGAAAATGTAGAAAATGTACACCTCCATCCTGTCCCGATAGATAAGACAGGAGAACTATTGGCAACTGACACGGAGAAGGCTGAGGTATTCAACAAATTTTCCCCCTCAGTTCTCACTGGTGATCACTCACTTTCCCTGCATCTCTCAAGTTCGTGAACCTCAAAGCAAGGACTGGGAAAAAGAAATCCTTCTCATTGTAAGAGAACATCAGTTTTGAGACCACCTGAGGAACCTGGACATATGCAAGACCATGAGACCCAACAAGATGCATCCCTGGGTCCTCAGGGAATTGGCTGCTGTAGTTGCTGAGCTACACTCCATCATGTTTGAAAAGTCATGGCAGTCAGTCAAAGTCCACAGTGACAGGAAAAAAGGGAATATTGCACTCATTTTAAAAAAAGAGTAATAAGATGCACTGTGGGAACTACTGACCACTTAGCGTCATTTCAGTGCCCAGTAAGATCATGAAACAGATTCTCCTGGAGGATGTGTTGAAACACATAGAAGACAGAGAAGTGATTAGGGACTGCCAACGTGCCAACAAAGGGCAAACGGAATTTGCTAAGGCAATTAGTGTAGTTGAATGTTCTCAAACAAAAAACATTGTCACATATTCTACTTGTAAGAATGAATTGCTCATGGTGAGGCAGAGCCTTTGGAAGTAGGACCATGGAGAGGGAAATGCTTTGCTGCAGTTGCTGTGCCGAGGCATTGATTGACATGCGTTCTGTTTAAAATCTCAGGCTTGCCAGATGAGAAGGGTCGATTTCAGATTCTTCATATCCACACAGTACGGATGCGGGAACACCAGCTGCTGGCTGAAGATGTGGACATTGCAGAACTGGCAGTTGAGACTAAAAACTTCAGCGGTGCTGAATTAGAAGGTTTAGTTCGAGCTGCTCAGTCTACTGCTATGAACAGACACATTAAGGTCAGTCCAGTCGTCTCTCACTGGGGCAAAGGGAAAGGGAAAATAATTATGTTTGGAATCTTTTCTTGAATGTTTGCTTCCAAATGGGTAATAGCATCCCAGCATACCTTAGGAGATGAAATTCATATGGACACCACCTTTTCACTGTGGTTTTACATGGTTCTGAATTAGCTCTTTCATCTCCTGACTTCCAGGTGGCTCTGGCATAGTGTGGTGGGAGTTGGAAGGTCATTGATTGTCAGTGAATTTTGATAAAAACTGAAAGTCTGGAGCTCAGTTTATGGATTGGGCCCAGGAGGCAAGAGGGGAAAGGGGGGACAGCCAGTCCTATGGGAGGGATCTCTGCTGGAGCCTGTGCAACTCAATATATTTATAAATGATCTGTAAAGAGGGGGGAAGAGTGAGGTTACAAGCTCATAGCTGGTTTGTGGTCATAAAGACAAATGCCTACCTGTGGAAAACTGCAGAAGGCATTTGCAATAATGCGAGTGCACAAGATGTAGTGAATCGAAGTGTACACTGGGGAAAGAAAATTCAAAAAGATACTGGCAATGATAGGGGCTGACTGGCCATTACTTGACGTCAAGCTCTTGGAGTTATAATGATCTTGAAATAACCAGCCCAGTCCTTATCAGTGAAAAAAGCAAACGTAACATTAGATTTTACTAGGAGAGCTGTATAGAGCAAAACTGAGGCTGTGATTATGCTGTGGTTGAATCTGTGCAATGCTGGGACACTCGCCTTGAGAAGGTTATGGTAGAACTGGGATATGGAGAGGCAGCAGGGAAGGGCAGAGGTGTAGGAGGGTTTTCGTTGAAAGAATGGTTAGACTGGGATTTCTCAGCCTGAAAAAAATATGGTGAAGGATCATGAAAAGTGTGAACAATCATGAGGGTACTGAAATCAGTGAATGGGGAATGACTGTTTACTCTTTCCTAATACAAGAACTCGGAGAGCAGCAAACAATACCAGCAGGGCCACCATCAAAGCAAAGCAAAGATGTTCCTTGTGTGAAGGAGTATTTAAGCTGTGGAAGGAATCCTTTGCTACAAGATGTTGCTGATGCTAAAATCTTGGTTGAATTCAGAAGAGGCTTGTACAAGGTCTTCCATTTCAAATAAGTACTCGTTTGGTGATTGTCTCAGTGTCCACAGAGACTTGGTGATGTTCTCGGCTCTCTCTGTTCTAGAGAAACATTGCCTTGCTTTCCCAAGGTTTGCTGATCACGGGAGGTCAGTGTATCTTTAAGTAGAAAGGAGTTAAGGACTGTGAAATGTCAGGTTATATTAATCCAGATGCAAACCACAGTATTCGATGGTGTTGAAATATGAGATGATTAGTTAGTGAAGAAGGAGGCTGAAAGGCACAGCCCCTTAGCTCTAGTGGCCAAGAACGGGTGTGAATTACTGCAGAGAAGAGCCTTTGACATCATTCCACGGCACTGATATATTTTTAAGTAAGAAGTCTGTTCAACCTCAAATATGAGGAAGGCAAATCATGCTTTCATTTAAGTGAGAGAAATCATTTGGTTGCTTAGGCATTTGTATCTCTTGGGAGCACTCTTTCTAAAGGAAAAATATCTATTTCTGCTAATATTTCTTGTGTAGCCAAAATACTTAAAAAGCTATTAATAGTTTCCTATAGCAAAAACCCCACAAACATCAACAGTTTCACATTTTGTGTTCTGTCTCAAAAAAAAAAAAATAAAAATCAGCACTTCTGGAGATATTTGCATTCCTTTGCAGGCAAAACATTTTCTTTAATTTTGCTTATAGTTGATGATTTTTCAGTGCTTCAATTTTGGGTGAGTTTGGGGACCATTAGTGTTTTGCGGTATTCCCTGTTGTGCTAAAATGTCACCGTGGGAGGAGAGAGAGTGGCAATGCATAAATGTAGAAGAGCAGTCCCCTGCTTTAGGTTGGTATGTGATTGACATCTTAATATATGTATGTATATTCCAAATGCAAAGCAGCCACACTTTTTCTTTTCAAACACTTTGACATAGTATTTTTGGATAATTTTACTGTTTATTCTGAAGATGTCTTCAGCCAAATGATGCACTAAGGTATTTTATTTTCTCCTACGAGTACTGCAAAATTTAAAATATACATCATAGGCCTGACCTAGTTTTCAGAAGCACCTATGAGAAGCAAGAGCACAAATTAAAAATCAAGGGATATTATCCTTCTGAATCATTTAAACTCTCTGATAATCTGTCACTGTATGTGTGTTAAAAATTAAAATTTATAACTCATTAAAGGCTAGGAAAGGAAGAGCCCCCCCTTGTTTTTAAGTGTACAAACAACTTCAGGAATACATTAATAGTTTTTAAAATACCTTCACTTCCCTCTGCAAAGTGAAAGGGTGATCAACCTGTGCTAAAAACCTGCTAAGCTGGTATGTTGGGCACCCTGTATTTTCTGCTTGGTGGGTGTTTTTTGTGAGAAGGGACCCTTACTGTTTCAGCCATCCTCTGGTTGCAGCTGTTGGTTTGGCACAGTGTTAGTGGCCAGTCTGGGTTCCTGAGGTGGTTGTTTAGAGGCTGCATTTGCTACTCTACAAGACAAGCATAATGTGATTGTTTTTATTATCGTTTTTTCCTTTCCGTTCTCAAGTGCACCATCCTAGTAAGAGGATATCAAAGACACATCTTTGAGGGTCGAAGTTGTTTGACTCATCCGTCACCCTGGTCTTAGGCAAAGATAACAGAGGTTGCTGTGCCTTCCAGGAAACCCCTTGAAATCCTAAATTTTTACTTCCTGAGCTGTGAGGTCATGTACGGCCATGATACTCTCAGGTAGAAGCAGGTGGTGTTGTTAAGACTTGGGTAACTTCAATGAAAATTATACTTGTTTTGGAAACTAGAGAAATTTGTTATGGTATGATTAGGAAATTATATATTTACCAGTTCCCTCTAAAGACTTTCTTGTGTGGAGAGGAAAGCGGATGGTTTGAATAGAAAAATAAACCCTCCTGAAAGAGAGGTGTGTGGATAATAATTCTTATTTTTGGTTTATGTGCCAAAGATGGTGTGGGTAGACTCAGAGTTGGGTTAAACCAAATCTGAATTTGTCTTTCTGAAAAAAAGTTCCACAACGAAGGAGGCCTCACCCCCTTGCCATCTAGCCCACAGAAAGCATAACAAAGAATATTTTCTACAGCCTCTAAATGTAACAGCTGTTACTTAATGACTTTGTGGGGCTGGCATAGGGATGTGGCTCTGTGAAGATGATGATCGCTCCAGTGGGATGTTGATGTCCAACAAGCGTCCTGTTAAGAAGCATTCTTCTTATTGATGTAAACCAGCTATGGGTTGGATCTGTGGAGATGGAGGTTGATAAGGGGTTGTGTGCGGTACTGCTGTACTTCAGTGTCTTTTATTGCCTTTATTAGGCCAGTAACAAAGTGGAAGTGGATATGGAGAAGGCAGAGAGCTTGCGTGTGACAAGAGGAGACTTTTTTGCATCTTTGGAGAATGATATCAAACCAGTAAGTAGGCACTGTGTAACCCCTGTAATAATCACACAGCATGTTTAATGACATGAAGTAGCACCTTCCTTTTGGGATCAGACATGCGGTGGTGCACCCTGGGCTGACATACTGTGTCCTGTGTTGTAGGAATGAAAATAGGGAGCCTCTTTCTGCCTGCAGTGCTAAGGCTCTGTTTTGTACCTTTTGTTGCATGCAATAATCATAAAAAGGAATAGAACACATAGAGAGCAACTCGGAATTTCTTCTCCTTGTATGTATACTCTCCCTTTTAGGCTACTTCAGTTAATGGGTGACAGCTTTAATATGGACTTTAGTAGGTGTAAACCTCATTTTTGAGAATTGTCTTTAACAGGTGTGGATTCAGAACCCGTTGGCAGCTTGCACTGATTAGAATTTGTATAGAGGGTGTATGAAAAGATGTTTCCAGATGTGCATGGTCTCCAACAGGGTTCAGTCCTTCAAACTGAAATGTTGTCACCAATGGGTGTTCCAGTACTGGAGCATTTCACTGAAGCATCTTCCAGAGTCTTGGTCCTGGTCACTTTGGTGATGTTTAATTGCTTCATGTTTTTCTGATGTGACGCAAAATTTCTCAGTAAAATAAATGTCCCTCTCAATACAGGCATTTGGAACCAACCAGGAAGACTATGCAAGCTACATCATGAATGGTATTATTAAGTGGGGTGATCCAGTAACAAGGGTGTTGGATGATGGGGAGCTGCTTGTTCAACAAACGAAGAACAGTGACCGCACTCCTTTGGTTAGCGTTCTTCTAGAAGGTAAATTAAAGAAAAAAATATATATTAAAAAAACCAAGCTACTTCTGTACTGTAAACTATTCCTATCAGTTGCCCAAGTGGTCATGTTACATCCTGTGTCTGTATGTAAAAGAAACACGTGGGAGGAAAAAGAGAATTGGTCTCTTTCAGTTTACTTGGGTGAAATTGCTTTAGGTACTAAAATTGGCTTCCCAGCCTGAGAGAAACCCTGTTCTTGGAGCAACAGTGTGAACATCGCTAGCTGAGTTAGTTGCCTAAATTCTCTTTGAAGTCACTGGAGAGCTCATCAGTGTAATTAGCTGAGTTCAAACAACAGTTTGTCTGGCCACATTTCGGTGTCTGCTGTTAGAGGTGGATTGCCGTCTATCTAGACTGCTACTAACCATGAACTGTCCAGGAAACTAATTCCAATATCTGTGTTAATTGGAGTAGAATTTGACATTTAGCACTTCCCTCTTTCTTTCCCTGAAGTCAAAAAACGTGGATTACCACTATTGTTCAGCGGTCTGTGGCTTTGAAATTAACCTTTAATAGATCCCCTGAATAATTCCGCGTGCTTGTGGCCAACATATCACTTGTATATAACACCTGCTTGCACTCCAAATTGATTTGTATTGGGTGTATAGATGAAGACGTGTCTTTGGTCTCTGTTTGAATTATTCTGGTGTGAATTCAAGCAAATAACAAACTGTCTTTGTCAGTATTTACCTGGCATTCATGCTGTTGACTTGTTTGCCACGGTGCCTGCAGAAGTCATGCTTAAAGGAGCATAACCGCAGTTCAAGAAGTTTCTCCAAAATACAAACACAAGCTAATATTGGTGGGGTGGCCAGTCCTACAAAATGTGTTAATGTCCTCTTTTGTGTTGGTTTCATGGCAAATCAGTGTGTGTGTGCTCAAATAGGTGTATCAGTTTCCTTCATCTGGAGGATTGGATTGCACTAGGAGTTAGTTCCTTCTGCAAGTAGAAGAAAAGGTCATTTCAAAATGCAGATACCTCTGAATGAGATTATTAACATGCTTAAAATATCATCCACACTGAGCCTTACCAGAGCTGTTTTGTCCATGTTTTTTCATTATGTTTGTCCTTTGTTTCAGGTCCCCCCCACAGCGGGAAGACTGCTTTAGCAGCAAAAATAGCAGAAGAATCAAACTTTCCCTTTATCAAGATCTGTTCTCCTGATAAAATGATTGGATTTTCTGAAACAGCCAAGTGTCAAGCTATGAAGAAGGTACTTCTGCATCTTACTCTTTTGCTTGAGTACAATCCAATTCTATGTTCTTCAGTGGACAGAAAAGTTAATTACTCTTGTGACCATTTTCTGCTCTCTGTAGGTCCTAAATTCCTCTGCGTATATTTATTTATAAAGTTGAATAAGTGTTTTTGTGGCGCTGACACAAAGTGACTCAAGGAAAATTTCAAGGCTCTGTCTCAGTTGAGTCTGAGATGTAATTGTGACTAACAGTGGAACAAAACACTTGATCTGTGATGAGTGAGTCTGGAGCTCTCTGCAAAGATGAAGGGAGGAAGGGCTTAGGGTAGCACTTGGAAAGAACAGATGCTGCCTGAATGAGACTAGGAACAGTTTTGAGGTGGTATTGTTTAGTTAAACAAGAGTTTTAATAACTTGAGGAGCAGGGGGAATGCAAACAAGTTGAACACCTTAAATAATTCCAAGTAGCCAGGTGGAAGGAGAGAGATTTCATTTACTGAAGCAAGCTAGCACTTACTTTTCTACCTGAATGATACTGAGTGAAGCATGTAAGATCAGGTTGTTGCAGGATTGCATAGTTCCGAAGAGAAGCAGTGTGCTCACAGCTGGAAGCCCGGTTTATAATCTAGGTTCAAAAAGGAGGCTTTTGGACTTCACTTGAAGTGTGCTGGAGCTAGTAGGCCTGCAGTGCCACTGATGTCCTTAGTGCTACTTATTGTTTAAACCCAAAGCTTTGCAGTACACTGGTTTGCTGCTCTCTAAAAGGTGACGTGGAGGCTCCATCTGTACTGAGTCTGTTCTCTCTGCAGGGTGCTGTTATGAAAAATAACCGATATCCAGCTTGGGTAGAAAAGCTTCATAATTGCATTACAATTGTGGGGGATTTGTGTATATTTTTATATTATCAGTATTGCCTCAGCTCCAAAAAACAGCGTAATTGTGCTCTGTTTTGTCCATTGCTTTACAATTAAATGCTGGGCAGCTGGCTTTTTTGCAAAGTGTATGGGGTAAATGGACAAAACTGATCTCTGAATTTGTTGAGATGGTTTTATTAAATGCAGGTAGAGTCTAGTCTGTTGGTACTTATCTTTTTCATTCTCTATTCCTCTAAATACTGCTGTGTTTAGCTAAAAACATGTCAACAGGTCCTATCATGACTTTTGTAGTTTTGCTGCTGAGATGAGTAATTTTGCTGTTTTTTAGATCTTTGATGATGCATACAAGTCCCAACTCAGCTGTGTTGTCGTGGATGACATTGAGAGACTTCTAGGTGAGTTAGGATGATGGGAGAGCTGTGTTGTCTGCTGTGCAGAAATACTGAAATATTTGCAATATTGAAATACTGCAAAGTGGAAGTGATCTGGAACCATTTACTTTGCCATCATTGAGCTGTGTTTGATACAGTGAAGTGACTTAAATGTGATCTGCTTAGTAGGCATGGAAATGCATTTTTCGTTTCAGATTATGTCCCAATTGGACCACGGTTCTCTAATCTGGTGTTGCAAGCCCTTCTTGTACTGCTAAAGAAGGCCCCCCCTCAGGTAAGAAAGTAATTGAGGGATGAGACGTGCTATTCCTGTAATAATTTTGACAGTGGAGAGCTTTGTGTCTTGCTGATAGCTGCTGTGCTGCCAGTGGTATTAGTGCTATTGTCTCTGATGCAGTCAAGTTAATCCAAGCCTGCTGCTGTTCATTCAGTTAGACATTTCTAGGATAACCACAAAGAATTCAACTTTAATTACCTAATTACTTAAGGCTGAATCTTCTGCAGTTAGCCCTAGAAATACTGACTAGGGAAACAAGTTTAACCTTCACCGTGTAAAGCTTAAACTTGCAAACCGCTTTCTGATTAACTAAGGGTCTGTTCATTCCAAATCAATCCCTGGCTCAACCATGTGCTCCCTCCTTATTCAGAAATCAATTTCTAAGTAATGTGTGATTGTGGATGTCAGGGTTTTAATTTGTTCGTAACTTGAAATTATCAGGTGTTAATTACAATGGGTGAGGAAAGCTTAAGATCTGGCATCGCGTGCTGATCCCGTCTGTTTGCACTTTGTGGCTTGATGAGATTTAAGAACATCACAAGTGATGTTTCTGAAGCTTGCAATGAGTGAGACAGAGACTCTTCTTGTTTGCCATTTTTCCTGTTGTTTACTGGAATTCTGCTGTGTGTGTGAAAGTATCTGCATGAATAAATAACATACTAACAGGGAAACCTTGAAAGTTGGTGTCAGGAAAAAGCAGAGAAGCACAGCCTGGATGAACTCAAATTTTTTGTCATTTTTAATATCCTGGAAACAGTAATGTATGCGTGAGTATAGTTTTCATTAGAGAGTTAGGGTGAAAAGACCTTTCAAATACAGAACTTTGAAGTAATTAGTAATGCCACAGGCCCTGAAGTTCCCCTTGTGACTGTCAAACTGGGAGAACAAAGATTTTTCCCAGTGAGCTTTCTAGGCCATGTGAAGTCTCTAACATAGAACTTGGATTCTGTTATCACATACATTGGAACAGGAAGTCTGCCTGTATGTAGCAGCACAACAGTTTTCATAATCTCATGTAATCACTGACCTTTTGCTGGGTATTTCCATAGTACCAGGAAATGGTTGTTCCCATAAATCAATAGAGGAAAGTAGAACTTGATTTTGTTCAGTTGTTGAAGGAACTTAAAATACTAAATTGTCCATTTAATCACTGCATCCTCTGAATATGTTTTGTTGCTTAGATGCACTTTTGTTGGCACCCGAGTCTCCCTGAAAGCAGGATGCAGGGTTTGAAGCTCTCAGATATCTGCCAAGTTTATGCACGTTGCTAGAGATTTGTGCTTTGCAATGTTTGAAATGCCCTTGAGGCTGGAAGACTTTGGGTTGACAGCCAATATTATGGTGACTTAAGCCATAAATTGTTGGAGGGTAGAAAGAGAGTTTTCTGAGGAAATGTCACTGTTTGATTGATGATGTGTTGTGGTTTTGTTTCTTTTTTTTCCCCCTAAGTGTCCACTGTTGGTTGGCTACTGTAGAAATTAGGACATTGGGTTGGATGGGACCCTTTCGGCTGACCTAGTTTGGCAGTTCTGATGATGGAGTTCTTCCTAGTGTGTGTTTCTTGTGAGTTCCCTGTGATAGTCATAGCATGTGGGGTTTGTTTTTTTTCCATTAAATAAACCAAGACGGTGCATAAGATGGAGAGTCATGCAGGAGGAGGCCTTTTCTGCTGTGAATGTCTACTGTGAAAAAGATTGAATTTGGGCATGGAGACTCTCGGGTTTTTAACTCAAGTGAGAAACCCATGAGGGTTAATCAGTGCCTTTCCAAGTTCCCTCTGAGATGACTGGCTTCCTTGGGGAGCAATTTATTTGGAAGTAATGGCTGGTTTCAGGGGTTTTCTTGTAATTTGAGATGCGGGTATGTGCTTTAAATGTACATGAGTAGCATCAGTGGTTCTAACCTGCTCCATGAGGTCAAACCAACACGAATTTCTGTAGGATTGGGATCATGATTTAGGTTCATTCCTTGTAAAAATGGAGTGTCCTGGGATATGGAGTGTCTGGGCATGTCCCTGTGCTGAGAGAAATCATTGGCAGGATGCTGTGCAGGCACTACCTGTTCTCCATTGCTATCATGTAAGTGCTTTACCATTTCACTAGTCAGAGGGTCTTGAAATACAGAGTTGATTTGAAAAGCTTAGAACCAGGAACGCACGAAGCATTTGAAACTGTAAGCAAGGAGTGAGTGGGAAGCAGAGGACGCGTTTCAGCAGCACAGCTCTGCTGCTCCCATCTTTGTGGCCCAGATTATGTATTCACGTGGTGTTGTCACATCACTTTCAGAGTATACTTAATGTGCAAGCAGCTTCCTACAATTACTGTAGGCTGTGTGTGTAAGAGGAGCATTTCTGGGATGAAATCTTATTATACATTGAGGTATATGTCTCTGTTGAATTGGTTTATGAAAGCTGCCTCCCAGACTCCTCTCTTCCTATTGAGGCTATATTATTTTGATTTGGTGTGGGAAGGGCAAATACTGGAAGCTTCTGGTTTTCTGGATTTTCTGGCTTGTTTGTACTTTGCAGAAGTTTTGAGAGTAAACATGTTAAGACTTTAAAGAAAACAAGAAACATCTCTGAGTTTGCTTTAAATTCCTGGTCACAGCTCATGCTTGCTAGTTCCACTCAGCAATGCTTAAATAGTGGTATCTGTTACTCCTAGTTCAAGATGACTGAAAAACATTGCATTTTGTTTAGCATCTTTTTTTAAACCAATTAAAAATCTTTTCTAAAATGGATTGAAGAGAAGAAAATAAACCATGTTCTCTTGGGTCTTTATTTCAATCAAGTTACCCTGTGTTGTGCAGGAGAAGAGACTGGGGGGGGATAGAAAGACTGAAAAGGACTGTCGCAGCGGGGAGCCAAGCGGGAGAAAAGGACTTCTCTGAGAACTAAGCAGCAGCAGCTCCGAAAGCCGAAGCTGCTTCATCTACATGCAGAGTCACACAAGGCATGGAGACACTCACCAGCCCCACAGAGGTTTCACATGTGCTTCCCTGCTGGTTCCTGTGAAAAGCTAACAATTGGCTCAAAGGGTGAAAGACCATTGCAGCATCCCCGCGCTAAGCTGGACGTACAATTTGTGCAGTGTTATGAAATGTCTGGCTTAGCGAGATGCTCTCGACCACTCTTGTGGATGCCCTTCCACTGCTCCCAGAGGCCCCCAGCCCCTTTCCTTCTCTGGGACACTGGAGGCTTTTGCCGATTTATGAAAGTTGACGGGGGGAAAGGGGGGAATAATCTCCTTGTTTGATATAATCCCAGATGCATTCCTGATTCCATGTCACTTGGTGTGAATTGGAAGCAACTCCAATCAAGAGTGACGTTACCTTTGTACTTGTAAACCGGGGGAACTGTGTTTTCTCCCATAACATGTTAAGATTTGTTGATACCCCAAAACACATGCATAAAAATATACAAGGGTCCAGAGTTGAGTGAACAGCTAGTGGGTGACCAACAGAGTCACTTCAACATCCACCAATACTTGGTTATAGCATAATTCAAGTTCCTCTCAACTCCCCTTGCCTAGGGCTGGCTAGATTTGCTAAAATTCTGTAATTTGAGACTCCGCTGATGTGTAGAGACTCCATTTGCTTGTCTATGTAATTCTTTTATGTTCTACTTTCTCTTTGGTAGTCAGTGCGATAATATGGTGCCCATTAGGAAATGGATACTGTGTTAGAAGAATCAATCTCATAATGCTTGAAAACGTGGTGTTTGAAACTACTCTTTTGATCTCTGGGTCCCATAGTTCTCTGTATGATTACATGCTTTATTCAGGTAAAACCCCTGTAGGAGAGAGGCAAAATCTGGGGTTATCCTGCTTCTAGAAGGCAGTGGGGCAAAACACGCACCTCTCTGCTGGGTATCCCCCTGTCAGTACAGAGAGATCTTGGGCTTCGAACTGGGACACTTTTATTGCCTAAAGCTGGGCAGAATGAATCCAGACTTGAGAGGTGCCTGTTTCTAATCTGTTGACGGAAAAAGTCAGCCTAGAACTGCCCTCTTAATGAGTCTGACACCAAATGATCTTAAGCTGTTGAAAAGCCAAGTTCCTCCTTGGTAGTTACTCTCTTGTTATGCCTGATTTTGAAGTTATATTTATGAAGTTCAGCTTGAAT
This sequence comes from Falco naumanni, assembly GCF_017639655.2. Lineage (NCBI taxonomy): Eukaryota > Metazoa > Chordata > Aves > Falconiformes > Falconidae > Falco > Falco naumanni. The sequence continues at coordinate 5,956,479 of NC_054071.1, read as the reverse complement.
CCTGATCTTCTGTGGGCTGAACGCATGGCATGTAGCTTTTGCAATGGCTGCTCTAGGAATGAAGGATCAAAAATGTATTTCTGAAAATAGAGGCACTTCAGCAGTACATCTCACAACAGCAAGAAGAAATCCAGTGATGTGTTGTGACTGCAGAGCAGTTGGATGAGGACAGCTTTTTCAATTTGGCTTGATGGCTTTTCATGCTTTTGTGGTAATGCCTGGGGCAAAACTTTTCTGACTTGTAGGTTTTCCACTTGTTTGCTAAGCAAGTTGCCTGAAACTTTGAAAAGTACAAGGGACTCCTGACACTTCTTTTAGTAATTGATACAGCAGAGATTATGCTTGTTTTAAGGTAACTGGTTTTCTAGTGAGCCAAGTTTAAAGCAAGTTGGAGTGCATAGCTTCTTTTGAAGAAAGCAGGGAAAAAATCGGTTATGTTTTGGGTGGAACTCTTAAAAAAAATATTTAAGCACTGCTTTGCAGAATAGCTATCTATTCTGAGGAGTTTTCAAACATTCAGTTGTCTGTGGTTTGGAGTCCTGAGCATGGGTCCTAACTGAAATATCTAAAAATTGCTGATGGATCTGTCATCCATTAACTTGTCCTATTGCTTTTGAACCTCGTTAAGCTTTTGCCATCCTTGGTATTGTGCTTCCTTGAGTTCAAGTGAACTGTATGATGAAAGCAAACATCCTTTGGTTCGGTTTAAAACTGATGCTTGATACTTAAATTTAGTGCTCCCTAGTTTTTATTTTAAGAAACAGCAGTTTTCCCCCTGATCTCTTCTGCACATCTATGATGTTTACTTTCTGTTTACCCCCCATCAATTAACAAAGCATCTATTTAGAGAAGTTTATTCCCTCTTTTTTACCATCCCCGTTGCAAATACAATTTCAGCTATTTGAAATGGCTAGGATTAGATATTGTCTTAAAGAGCACCATGGATTCATATGGTAGAATAATCCCTTTTGTTTTACTCCCCCCCTTTTTTTTTTTTTCTCCATTCTAAAAATGTCTGAGTGTTTGCGTTTTGAGTAAGGTTTAGCACTGAGCTGGTGTTTTTACAGAACTTTCCACAATGACCAATTCCAGTGGCTTTCCTAAATGGTAATAAGTCATTTAGTCATTTTTGTGTGTGTAGTAATTGTCCGCTGGCCTGATTTACAGCAAGTTTGGGATTCATCTGACTAAATGTGGCTGTCAGTGGTTTGGTTTTCTATGACTGAAGCAGTTGTTTAGGAAATAGTTTGCTGTATGAGTCCAGAGTGTAGGCAGCTTTTCTTGGAGGAGGTACATGTCATCTGGGCTCCATTAACTAAGAAGGAAATGCAGAGAGTGAGGTCATTTGTGGACACCTGAAGTTACAGGAGATAAAATTCACCTAACTACATTTCTGTGTGCTGCTTACATCCTTTCCTGGTGAGACCTTTTAGTCTCTGATGAAACCCCAAACTAGACTCTTCTTTTTATTATAGTCAAGTTGGACTTCATCATTGTAGAATTGCTCAGGTAGCATCCTTCAAGCAGTTAATCTGCAAGTTGTCATTCCCTTGATTGATGTCTTTATCTGCTCTGCCAGGCACTGTGCACATGCTTTTAGCTGTATTTTGGGAACAGATGCTGCCTTGCTGGCTGCAGTTGAGCAGGTTTGGTGGTTTTTTTCCTCCTAAAATGCTCATAGTTCATGGGAAATTCTTATTAACACAATCCCTTAACCTCAGCTGTTCCGGATTTTGAGTGTTACATACCGTAATAAACAATTGCTATTGCTTATAAAGCATATTGGTCTTGTTGGTATATCATTGTATGGATTTGTCCTTGCAAGAGCAAGCTGGTGCATGTTTTGGAGGTCTTGGTTCTATTCAAGAGTCTGTCTTTGGCTTCCTTTGCACCCTAGTACCTTACCTGTATAACGAGAAAACTGTTTGAAGGTGCCTAACAGCATGCATATGACTTGTTAGAATTTTTTGAATAAGGTAGCAGAAATTCTCTTACAGAGCTTATGATGTAACTCAGTAAAACTTATGCATAATATCAGATATATCAGCATTATTAATGAATTGAAGAAAAACTCACTGAGGATAGTGTGTTCAGGAAATACAGAGCAGCCATAAAAGCAAAGTCAATTAGAACAGAGGTGAAATTTTCTCAATCAAATCTGCTGATAATCCCTGTGTTTGCATTCTGAAGATTTTAAGCATGCGTCAGTTCTGCCATCGCATCTGCTGCTATCCCAAGTATATCTTAGCAAGTTGAAGGCACTTTTTAACCTTGTCCTTGGGTAGCAACTTCAGAGCAAATGTCAGAGGTGTTTGTATCGCACTTGGGTGGTTCATGAGCAGGTAATTGTCCAAGTGTTCTTGGGGGACTCATTTCACACAGCTTCCAAGCCTGTGTTTAAAGTCTGTTTTACTAGCCCTTTCCAAAGATGAAGACCGCTGAAATTCTGTCTTCATGTTGGCAAAAAAGCTTTTCTGTTGCTAAACATAATTTATTTTTCTTGGTCTATGAAGTGCTTTAGCTGAAAATGAGCACCTGATGGGGCTTTCTGATTTCCTTGTGAGAGTGAGGATCAAATGCCATTCACTTACTCTCCACTGAGTGCGTTCTTTTTTTTCATCTTTGCATGCAAGATCTTACTGAATTGCTCAGATTTGGCTTAGAGTTTTAAAATGATATAATATTTTCCTGGCCTTCCTACACAATGACCACCAAATAGGAAAAAAATGTGTGATTGTAAAGCTGTGGGCATGCAGAACATAGTGGAAGCAGCAGCCTACAGGTTAGTTGTATTTATGCTTACTGTGGATGTTGTATGCCCTTCTCAAGGCTACCTACAGACATTTTTAGACACTCAGACCTCTTTCTGTTTGCTCTGTGCTGCCAGCAGGTCAGTTTTGTCTAGTAATAAAGCATCCCCTGCTCCCACTGCAGTTTTAAACCTGGCATTTCTGTTGTCAGTTGAGGAATTGGCTGCTTTTCCCCATTAAATTGCCTAGTAGTTTTCTGAAGATTTCCCCCTCTAAAGCAGGGACTGAGCTGGTGAGTGTGGTGCCTCCTGAGATGCAGACAGTGATTAACACACAGAAGGGTTAGCACAGTGTTTCCCTGACAAAGCCTTTGTGTGAAGCTCGTGACCTGGGGCATGCTCTGGTTTCAACCTGCCAGGCATTACTTCCTTGTGCTGTCTTAGGCTAAAAACAAACTTGAAGTGAGCACTTGAGTTCGTTACCAGTTCTGATGCTTTCTTATTGTCCGTCACCCAAAGCAGGAGTGTAATCTGTTCAAACACAAAAAGTCAAGTGAATACAATGGCACTCAGGGAAAAACAAACAAATGCTGCAAAGATGCATCATCTTCCTCAAAGATGTATTAAGTTTAATTATGTTTTCATCCTTTGTCAAAGGAATGCAAAACACTTACGAAATTAATTCTGGCTGCTCTGTGAGAATAGTTTTAGGTTTTTTTTTTTTTTGTTTGGATTGGGTTTTTTATGATGATGAACAGAGTTTGTGTTACGAGGTTGAAATATAGAACTTGAGCTGATGCGCAGAGACAAAGAGTAAACTTCTGAACGGTGAATGAGGAGAGTACTTGGCTGGCCAGGCCTCTCCTCAGCCCATGGGCTCCTTGTGTACTGGGTTGGAAAAGGGACTGATCACAGCTGATAATCCCAGCAGCTCCTTCCATCAGCCCACGACGTTTATCAGTGTCTGAACACTGCATCGTGAAATGCAAATAGCGTTGAAATGGCATTTGCAAGAAGAACTAACAAGTTTATTTTTATTGGCAGCTGGTGTTTTCCATTCATTTCTCTATTATTTATAAACCCTGTTATTGCTCAGGCCAACTTGGAATTGGTGTGTGCACTGTCGGTTTGAACTTGGAGGCTGCCAGACATGGTGCTATTCTTTTATACAACCACACTGGCAGTGGGAAGTCTTACGAACTTAGGGCAACCTCCAGTGTTAAAGCGTGAGCTGTAAAACCACTGGAACTGTCTGTACGGTGGCAGAGAATTCACTGTACCCACAGGATTTCTAAAGACAGGCTGTTCCCCTGCGAAGTCATCTGTAATTCAGCTTTTGGGAATGGGGGTTTGTGCATGCTTTTAAATTTAATGAGGATTCAGTTATTTATAATGATGAATTTAGAAGGGAAGGGAAGGTAGGGGAGTGTGGGTGGGTCTTCTGTGGACCATAATTTTTGAACCCCCTTGGTGACATTACTCTGACTTCTGAAATGTGATCCTAGTCTTCTATGGTTGATGTTGACTACTCCAATTAATGACAGATTTAATATTATTTTTTTTAAGAGGTACTTTTACATGGCCATTTTTCGTTTGTGAAACTTCCCAAGGCTGGTTCTTCTCTTGCTTTTCTTGACACTTATTCCATTGTGTGGACAGGGTCGCAAGCTTCTAATTATTGGAACCACCAGTCGCAAAGATGTCCTGCAGGAAATGGAAATGCTGAATGCTTTCAGCACTACAATTCATGTGCCCAACATTGCAACAGGGGAGCAGCTGATGGAGGCTTTGGAGGTGAGAAAAAGGTCAAGGATGACAAACCAGCTCAAAATTTGCTGGAAATGAGGGGTTTTGCAGTAGCCTTGCATTTGGGAACAGTGTCCCACTTAACTGAATTACTTTTTCATACAGTAAATTAAGGCAAAATGAGAGAACTCTAGGTCTGGGGAAAAAGTCTGTGGCGTTGACGGAAAGATTCCAAGGGCATGGAAGTGGGTAATGAATATAATTGGCACACTTAAACTGAATGTGCCTGGAGGGTGCCAAGCTCTCATGAATTGGAACAACAGCGAATTAAGGTGTTTGGTGCTGAAGAGATTATAAGTTCTTCATGAATTCATGCCCTTACTGGCTTCTTATTCTATGCCATAGTGGAAATTGTAGTGAGTATTGAAGGCTGTTAAAATAAACTTAACAGGCGAATCTTTTGTGCAAACTTGCAAAGCTGCCACAATGATAATATCACTAAAGCCTGAAAGACACAGGCACTCTTGCAGCAGTTTTGAAAACTTTCTGTGGCTTGAGCCACTGTGGACCTTCTAGACTCTAATTTGGAGGAAACCTGGAATGCATTATAAAAGAGAATTGCAAACTATTTGATTAGAGACACTGCAAGAAGAACCATTATGGAACAGAAGAATCAAAGTGTTTTGCTTTGTCTAGATATATTGCAACACATTTTCTTTCTAAGTTAGAAGATGCTTCCTAGCTTCTCGTTCCTTATTTCCTGAGTTAGGTAGCATTATTCCTCCTGACAGTGTCCTGTTGTTGATTTTTTATGTGTTTGTTTTTTTTTTTTTTTTCATTTTCCCACCCCCCAGCTCCTGGGTAACTTCAAAGACAAGGAACGCAGCACTATTGCACAGAATGTCAAAGGGAAGTCTGTCTGGATTGGTATCAAGAAGCTGCTGATGCTGATAGAAATGTCATTACAAGTGAGTATGTTTCTGGTTCAGGAAGGATGGGGTAAATAAAGTGGTCTTAGAGGTTCCTAATTGTCTGAAACCTGCTACTTTAGTTGTGTGGTAGGAGCCTTTGAATCGGTTTAACTGAGAAAAGAGCTACGGTGAGAAGACATTTTCCGAACAAAGATGTTACCAGGTCTCAGTCCACAGAGATCTTTAAAAGCCACAGTGCCTATAGGCTGTTTAGAGCTGCACTTCAGAGACGAGCATCTGGCAACTGGAGGGATTGGATTAACTTACCTTTCATGAAATTTCTTCTCTACACCCAGCATGTTAAGATTGCAGATAGCAATCACTTAGGATTTTTTTAAATTTTTTTTAAAAGAAGAAGGTGCCTGTGCAGGTGTATGTGCTCTTTCCCTGAAGAAAATAAATCTGTCAGGCTGTTCAGCTGCTCTTCTCTTTATTTTCCACTTTCAGCACTTTAAAGAAAATAATTGCAGAGGGTAGAAATATGTAGCTCTTAACCCTCCCCCGCACCGATCATCTATGCCTGCAAGCCAGCCATCAAGCTTGTGCTCGACAGTATATGCATGCTAAAAATGAGAGGGTGTAGCATGCCGCCCTAATCCTCCACGGCTGACATTTCAGCGCCCTTCTGAGTCCTTCCCCCCCTCGCGCACCCTCTCTTTTCACATCAAATGGATTTAGTGCAGCTGAGTGAACTGTCCTTAGATCTTCCTAGGAGAGGCTGAGCATAAGCTAAGAGGCATGTAGTTTAGCAGCATATAAGTCATGTATCCCTCTGTTCACTATTCACAATTCTGTTAAAACTTGCACAGCACTAAGGATGTGCTCTGACTGGATGTCACCTCAGGGAATAAAGTCATTTATCTAGATTACTTTTTCCTCTTCTTCCTTGGCTTTTAATTCCATACCTACAGGCAAGTCAGTAAGTCATAGCTCACATGTATTAAATGTGTTCAAGGGGTGCAGGCCTCCAGGGACTGCCTGGCTCTGGTGCAGTCCATTTCACTTAGCCTTGACAATGGATTCCTCCTTCTGGCACGGGATATTTTCTTTTGCTGCTCTGTGGTGTTCTTTTCTAACCTGAAGGTGAAGGTTATGTAAATCACGGACAGCTCTGGATGGGGAGCGTGGGTGGAAATGCTGACCCTGGCCCTGTTCACGGCATTGGCCTGTGGCTGCACACCTGCGATGCTGTAGGTGGGAAGTCTTCATGCTGCCCTAGACTGTGCAGACAGGCAAACTGGTCTTATGCCTTTTATTTATTTATTTATTTATTTAAACCAGGCCACCGTTTTGTAGATGAGTCCATGACCAGTCAGGCTGGGAGAAGACAGGCAGGGCCACGACTCTGTGTCATTTCTGACAAAAATTGAACAGCTGTACAATGAAGGGCTGCTACTGCCGAGATAGGTGATTGATAATCCACAATTGCTTCTGTACGTGGGTGGTTGGTAGCAAGGTGACTTACGTTGTTACAGTCAATTCAGGTAATTGTGTGATAGCATAGGCGATAGTGTATGGAGGCTAAATATGAAGATTGTTCCAAAAGGTTAGAGGTGTTTGTGTGACTCCGTCTGCTGAACTGCAGTACAGGCTCTCACAGAATAGGAGAACGCTCATCTCTGAATGCACTGAAAGACCACAGTGATATCTGATTCGGCTAGCTTTTACAGGAAAGCAGAATATCACCAAATGAGACGTCTAAGGCTAGTTCCCTTTTTCTCTGAGCTAGACCATAGCTTTCTAGAAAGAGGTTTGAATCTAAAATCCCTTAAAAATTCCAAGCGATGGATGAAATTTCTCAAAATTCAACTGATTAGATCCCATGGTGAATGAATTCTTTGCAAAAAACCATGACCTTGTTCCTTTCTCTGCCATTACTGAATCTGCGTTTTTTGTTTTATTACACTAGTAAACCCAGTATATGCTATATGTGGGTATTTTTAAGCTGTTCAAATGACTTTCAGTTTGTTTCAGGCTGAACCAGTCTATCAAAATCTGTTCTTGGCCTACCGTGAACCACTGCATTGCCCTGGTATCTTGGGTTGCTTTGTTACCTTGTTTGCGAGCCTTTTAAACCCACGCTTTTTGGCAGCTTAATTTTCCTCAAACTATGTTTATTGCTATTTCTGGCCTTCTTTAATGTCAGAGAACTCATATTTAGTGTCGCATACTTTGGTTGTCTTGTATACATTGAGTGTCCTGGAATGATGTTATGTTCTTGTTCAAAAAGAAGTCTTTGATGAATGGATACACTCATCATTTGCCACATGAATCCAGAAAAGTTTAGTTATCCTTGGCTGCAGTACATGGACCACCGGTGCCCTGCTAGCTTCACCCTGCCCTGGTGCTGGGACCCTACCCTGGGGTGCTGCTGGGTACATGAGCTGCCTTTTTTCCACAGCTAGGGGCTGGTTTCTTCTGCTTGTTTTGTCTGCCTGTCTTGCTCTTGGACATTGCTGGCAACACTCCAAAACCCAAGGTCTCTCCTCCTTGGGGTAGGAACCTGAATGAGCCAGGCAGCTTTCCAGAAAGGCCCTTTTTGCACCTCCAGGATTTCCTGATTTGGTAACTTCTGCTTAGCATAAATAAAACTTCAGGTAATCTAAGCTGTTTGTAATGTATTTTAACTTACATGGGAACTTATTTTGAAAGGTCATCATATAATATTGCCTATATTACCTTAAATGCTGTGTCTGGACGTACTAAGAGTTTGGATTTTATGACAGGTTTACAGAAGTACGGTACTATCCAAGGGCGTGCACATCTTGGCAGAGTATCTCCTCTTCTCTGAACTGAAGATTAGTGAAGTCTTTTCAGCTGCCTTTTTTCCTCAGGGCTCCCAGGCGTGTCCTGAGGGTACTGCATTACCTAGGAAGGAACAATCATTTTCTTGCCACCTGTCTGAGCTGTGTCATAGCATCAGTCTCCACGCTGTTCTAGAACTTTTGTCATCGAGTTTGACAGCAGCATTTCTCCTTTCATAGGGCACTAGAGGGTTGGTTCAAGAGTCCTGAACCTGCTTCCCCTTTGCACTCTATTGACACAGACTTCTCCTTTCAGGGCAGATGTGACTTCTGGTTTTGTGCCTGCATTTTTTGAATACGCTTTTTGATCAAATTTGCCTCTTTGTTGCCTTTCAGCTTCCTGCTTTAGTCTTTTGGGCAAGGTATTGTACCTGCAGATAAATGCTGTTCCTCCCAAAGAGTGTAGAAACTGTCAGTACAGATTGTGGACAAAGTGTCTTACCATGGCCGCTTTATTATGTGTGAGTGAAAAGTGGTGGGGAGGCAGCATCTTGGATCTGGGGAGCAGAATCCTGGCATTGGCAAGTCTGAATTTCATCTGGTGGCACTAGTACAGGTTTTCTAGGAATGAAACTATATTTGTTTGCATTTATCCATCTCGGATCATGTTGGCTTTTTAAAAAGAACTATCTGATTGGTCCTTTGGTGTTATTCCTGATTGCGATGCTCTTCCATGCTTCCCTAAGGTTTCACCAAGGCCCTCGTAACAGGACCATCTCCTTTGCAGGTAGATAGTATTCTTGTTCCCTGTGTCAGTCAGTGAGAGAAGTAATCTTAGAATAAGCCAGGCCCTTTGACTGTTCTGTGTGACCTTCTTTTCCAGCAGCTTTGGGCTTTCCATCAATGGCCAGAAGTCATGTCTTGCTCCACTTCGGTGTTCATGGTTCCTTGGGTCAATCTGAGATGTGAAAGATTCTTTCTTTACTGACTAAATTGCCTGGTTTTGTGGACTCTGCAAAAAGCATCTTGATTCTTCACCCACTGTTCCATGCCGTAGGGTGTTGGTGTTGGCGTGCCTGGCAGCATAAACATCAGCTGTGCGTGTATGGATTTTGCCGCGGGCCCGCAGCAGTGATTCTGTATGGAGTGCAAGTATTTTAAGCAGCGAGTTGCTGTTGCTCCAACCGTCGGGCTGCCTTTCACTGTTTTGTTGGATTTGCAGACTGCTCAAGATCTTAGATCATAGAATCATTCTTGTTGGAAAGGACCTCAGGACATTATCTAATCCAATTCAGACTTTTAGAAAGCATATGTGTAGATGATTACAGGCTTCTCAACCACCCTGTTTGACATCAGCATTTGACGGGACTCGGGCCTCTCCAGCTCCAACAGGAATGGATGAAGTTGGCGTTTCAGACTGTTGCCAGCAAGGTCCACTTCTTGGCATTTCATTTGCCCAGCTCTTCGACCTTTCAGATGGAGAATTGGTCTGTAAGTTTGGACCATAAATGAGAAGTCAGATCTCAGAATTTGGTGGGCTGACACTTGAGTAACTCTTCTGAAGAAGTCCTTTCGGAAGTAGGCGTCTTTACTGCTGCTATCTACGAAAATGCCATGTGTCTTACCTGGGAAGGCCAGGAATCCCTCTTGGATGTACTTTTCTATTCATGGTCAAAGACCAAATGTATTTTGTCCCTTTCCTCAAATCCCTTTCTTTTACAGGCTGCCTGAAGGTTGTTGAGAGAGTGCACTGGCAATTATTTTTGCTTGAGCTTGGCCTTGGCAGCTCTGGTTCCCAGGCTTGCTTTGACTGTCCATGTAACTTAAGGTTTCAGCCACTTTTGAGCCTCCTGTCCAGGACTTGCAGTGAGCACTTTGTCTAGCTGCAGGTGATACCTGGTTCTCTGGGGTAAACTGTTCATGACCACCTTCTCTTTGGGTGAATGTCACAGAGAGCAGGAAGGTACTAAACAGATACACTCTGCTAATTACACCCATAGCATTTTTTTTTAATCTTTGTCTGGTCCAACCCTCTGCTCTGACCAAGCATGATCAACTAGAACAGGTTGTTCAGAGCCAGTTGGGTCTTGACTACCTCCAAGGATGGAGATTCCATAACATCCGTGGGCAGTCCCTAACAGTGTGTGACGACCCTTGCAATGAAATGGAACCTGTGACCTCCTGCCCTGTCAATGGGCGCCACTCAGAAGGGTGGCTCTCTTCTTTGCCCTCCCGTCAGGTATTGCACACATTGCTAAGAGTCACCCTTCCCTCCTCAGTCCCAAGTCTTCTCTACTCCACACCAACCAATCTTACCTCTCACAGCCTCTCTTTGTATGACAGATGCTTAAGACCTTTAATCATCCGTGTGACCCTTTGCTGGACTCTCTGATATGTCACTGTCTCTCTTGTACTGGGGAGCCTCAAACTGGACACTTTCTTCCAGGTGTTGCCACTGGGAAGAGGGGAAAAATAATCTCCCTTGATCTGGTAGCAGCGTTCCCCCTGACGAAGCCCAGGATGCTGTTGGCCATCTTTGTTGCAAGGGCCCTTTGCTGGTTCACGTTCAGCTTGTCCTCCAGGGCCCTCAGGTCCTTTTCTGCAAAGTTACTCTCCAGCCAGTTGTCCCCCAGCTTGTACTGGTGCATGGGGTTGTTCTTGCCTAGGTGGAAGACTTTGCATTTCCCTTTGTTGAACTGCATGAGATTTGTTTTGGTCTGGGTCTCTGAGTGACAGCAGCAGCATCAAGTGCATAAAACATACCTCCCAATTCTGTGTCATTTACAAACTTGCTGAGGGTGCGCTCTGTCCCCAAATCCCGATTGTTAATAAAGAGGTTAAATGGTATCGGCTCCCATACGGATGCCTGGCGTACTGCTAGTGACTGGTCCTCAGCTGGACTTCACGCCACTGAACACAACTTTTTGAGCCCAGCAGTGTCATGGTTTAACCCCAGCTGGCATCTAAGCCCCCACTTCTCTGTTGTCTCTGTCTCAGTGGTGGGGGAGAGGCAGGACTGATCTTTAGGGGGTGTTCCTGGTTGATGGAGCCGCAGCAGAAGTTGGTACTGCAAGTTCTGGAAGCCTTGTGCTACGATTCAGCTTTCCCTTGTGTGCTGATCCCCCATGCGCAGCTTCTTTCCTCTGGTGCTGTGCTACTGGAGCTGTAAAGGGTAAGGAAGATTTTGGAAAAATTGAGGACACCTTCAGTCCCTTCTGCTCCTGACTCTGTAATCTGCTGCCCCAGCTCTGGAAAGGGGCAGATAGAAGCAGGCACAAACTGGACCTGGCTTGTCCAGAGCCAGACTAGAATTGGCAGTGTGGGGTGAAGCTAGCGTGCATATTGCCATGAAAACAGAAGTCCATGATAGAAATCCTTGTGTACGTTTCCAGTCTGGCTCATCTCCCAGCAATGGGAGCACGCTAAGCCTGTGCTAATCGTTTTTTTTTTTTTCTCTTGGTGCTGTGCTGTATCTGCACTGCTTGGCTTGCAGGACTTCTGGATGAGCAGGCTGATCTCTGGCCTGGCCAAGGCACAGGCAGAGCAAACACACACATGTACCTCCAGCTGTCTTTGGCCTCATTTTCTTCTTGGGCTCCTTGGAAGACTGCATCATGTTGATGGAGATCTGTTTTTTTTTTTTTGTGTTTAGATGGATCCTGAGTATCGGGTGAAAAAATTCTTGGCTCTTCTGAAAGAAGAAGGAACGTAAGTACTTTCATTTTAAAGGATTGTTTAAAACTCTCCTCTCTGCTCAGGAACAAGCATTTCTTTGAGGGGAAGCTGCAGTGTAGTGTATCTGATCTCATTGTTGGCCCCTCCTGTATTTACAGGACTGTATTATCAGATCAGTTCTCCTTACAGCTATATGCTGGTTGTTTTGGGAGGGGGGAGGTCCTGAAGACTTTGAGAACCTGCATGCCTGGACTCTCTGCTTTTCTTAATTTACCTGTGACTCTTTAAAATTTTATGAGATACTGTACTGCAATTTAGCTTTCTTTAACTGAAGTAAATCAGAAGAGATTCTGCTAGAGTTAAAATCCAGCTGTTTATCTAAAATCTGGAACTTTGGTTTCTTGTATTTCTCCTGTCTGAGAGAAGGATGTCCTACTCTTTCCCCTGTAGGTGTCACAGGGAATAGTTGAGCCCAGTCTTGACAGTGGCATCTCCTAGAAAATGACTTTCTAATACATGTAGGGCAGTACCTGTGCTGGGGAAACTCACAACAGTATCTATCCTGGCTACATGTGAGTGGGTTCCAGTGTGTGCTTGATGCTTTTATACATGTGCATGCTTTCTTGATGAATTTGGCTTCTTTTGCAAGAGTTCCTTCCCTAGACTGAAGGTGGACCAAGTGCAAGATCAACAGCTGGAAAAGTGACCAACCTGGAGAATATAAACTGGGATCTTTACTCTTCTGTGTTCAACACACTGGACAAAGTGAAATGCTCCCCTGTTTCCAAGAACCCAATGTGAAATCTGCATGTTTAGTGCAATACAGTATCTTTATTCTTTGTCTTTAATATACTGATGTCATGTGGAAGTGTCTTCTAGAACACTGTGCTTCTGTCTCTGTGCAGGCGAGGCTGCGTTCTCATTTGATTTTAGCATGGGGGAAATGTCCTGTGAGTCTTGAAGCTAACGCTCACTTGTGTCCAGCATCCAGTTGCTACGATAGGAGTAAAACCTGACAGTCTGTGGTGAAGGCAAATTAAAGTAGTACTCGGTCTTACCCTGATCTGATGAACGGTATCTTGTTATGCCGTCCAATGCCTCACTGAATATTGAGCCAGGCTGATAGCCTAAAGACAGTGCCCACAATAATGCAGCTCCCGAACTGCCTAGATGCTAATTAATACCTGCTTTCTCTTACATCCAGGTATTTTGTCGCCTGAGGAGAGGGACTGGCTAATGGCATTAGGGACTGGAAGAAGGCAGGGAAATATGTTGATCAGAGTAGAGGGAACTTCCAAATCCAGTATTTAAGACGTTAAAACTTGTTGTTAATTCAACGAAGTTTTAGAGGTGCTGATTCCAGCCTGAAAGCTCTTCATGAGCGTGATGTAGATGGCAGCTTTGGTATTAGCCAGCCTCATTACATCCCATTTTTCTGCCATGTTACCAAAGGTTGAAATTCCTCCTTAAACAGAGAGGAAGCCAAGCTCTGCAGATGCATGAGATATGTATCGCCATGTTTTTGCACTGAAATAAAGGAATGTACCAAACTTTGCTATGTGGTCCTTCCCCAGTAGTCATCTCGTGTCAGTGAGATGCTGTCGACAATGACTGCATGAGGCTACTCCCCTCTCGTTCTTTGGCTCCACACGTTTAATAAGGTTCACGGAACATACCTCAATTTGGTGGGGCATGAAATCAAAGCCATTTATGAGATCTTAGTTCAGTGTAGCTTCCTAAACCTGACCAGGCATGCTGCTAAGGGCTAGCAACTTGCACCCAACCCAGGGAAAAGAGGGTGCTTCACATTCTTTCAGGCCCAGAGGTGAAGGTACTGTAGTCCTTAGTGCGTACTCACAGAGTTGGAGTATTTTAGTCACTCCACTCAGGTTTCTTTTCATTTGACAGTGCTGTTGCATTGTGATGACATTGTGAGTCCCAGTGGTTATTATTCCCTCTAATTTTGTGTATGATCTTGTGAATTTATTTGTTCCTTTCTTCTGCTAGTCCTAGTGACAGCAGCACACGTTAACTTATATTTCAGAATAAATGATGTAAACTTTACCTGTGTCTTTGTCCAGAACTATGCTGATGAATAAATATCTGGTTTAATTGCACATTCAATGGATTCAATAAAAAGCACAACTACTTGTGATGATCTGGGAGACATCTGTGTCTTTGGTGCTAGCTGAACAGAGGTGCGTCTATGGAGTGAGGATGTATGGCATGAAGATAGCAAAGCTATTCCCAGGCTGCTGATGGCCAGAGGGATGCTCAGTTTGTACCTAAGCGTGGATGAATTGGATATATCCCCAGCCTGAATAGCTTGACCACAGGTAGTATTGAAGGAGCTGGCTGAGAAGACCTCTGGTCCCACCCGTTCTGGAGTTCTCTAGACCTTGCAGTGCTGAAGAAGCCCCAGAGATGTACGTGTGTGTGTGTGTGTGTGCTGAGTTTAGGTTTGTCACACTTGAAGAAGGCTGTCTTGGAAAACCAGGGCAGACTGTTGGGTGCGACATCCCACCTGTTCCAGCCTATTCTGAGCTCTCCATCCAAGATGTTTCCTGCAGGTGACAGATGAGAATGACTCCTGGTAGCACCTTCCCACCACATCTTCTCTACGACGCGCTGTCTGGGCAAGAGCAACTTCATAATGAGAACGCTATTACTTTAAACGGTAAGGGCCGAATCCTTCACCCCCTTCCTTACCCTGCTGCAGCTTTATTCTGAACCTTCCAGAAATGCAACTGTGTCTAAAATGAAGTCAGTAACCAAAAAGCGTGTTTCAAAGTGTTGGGATGGGTTTGGTGGGGATGGAGGGCGGGGCGGTGGGGAGAGGCTTGGGCTGACGGCCAGCCGGAGATAGCTTCCACTCGTGAAGCTGTTCAGCTCAAAACGCTGTGTGAGCCTGGACTGTTTGGTCGTCCGGTTTGTTAGCGACGGTGGTGGGTGCTTGTGTAACTTCGGAGGTGTCGCTGCTGCCCTCGGGTAGAAGGTGGCACAAGCAGCGCGATGTTTCAGGCAGCACTCGGCGAGAAGGCCGATGTAACTGCTTTGTGTGCACGTTGGGGATCAGTGGAGAAAGAGAGTCATTTAGGTTGGAAAAGACCTGTGAGATCTCCAAGTCTGACCGTTAACCCAGCACAGCCAAGTCCATCACTAAACCGTGTCCCCAGGCACCACGTCTACGTGGTTTTTAAAGACCCGCAGGGATGGTGTCCCCACCACCTCCCTGGGCAGCCGGTTCCGGTGCTCGGCCACCCTTTTGGTGAAGAAATGTTTCCCGACACCCAACCTAACCCTCCCCTGGCACAACCTGAGGCTGCTCCCTCTTGTCCTGTCCCTTGTTACCTGGGAGCAGAGACCGACCCCCCCTGCCTACAGCCCCCTGCCAGGCAGCTGTAGGGAGCGATCGGGTCCCCCCTGAGCCCCCTCCTCTCCAGGCCGAACACCCCCAGCTGCTCCTTTGTGAGACTTGTTGGGGTTTTTTTTACCCTTCAGATAGGTATATTTGAGGCCAGTACCGTGAAAAACTGTGTGCTTAAAAGCATTGTTAACATACGGAAGATGTTGCAGAAATGCCCATGAAATTATTTGTGGACGGGAGATGTTTTTATATGCGAAAATTTACATCTGGGTCTGCCCAAAGCATCGGAAGGTGGTTCAGTGACAGCGAGTGCATTGGTGGGGGCAGATGTGAAGGCTACAGCCTGTCGGTTCAGTAATCTGTGGTGTATGCGCACTGCGAGCTGGCGCTCTATAAATAACAATCTTAGTATTTGGCTGTAAAATCTCCTCTTTGCTACATTTACCATCCGTCCTCTTGCGTTCGTGTGACTTATGGCTGTGCATAAGTAGCTGAATGATGAGCCACCGCTCCCGTAGCCATTCAGCAGGACCTCAAGGACCTTCAGAGGCAAACCACACAAGCTGGCGAGGGCATCTTTTTGGGTTTTTTACCTTCTCTTTAATGACGTACCACAAAAAAAATGCAAGTTGAAATATATTTTTCTCCAAATATATATATTTATATAATATATAATCTTAGTTAACTCAAGTATATACATTGTATAATAAATAATGCTTATAAAAAGACAAATTTTCTGAATATAAAATAAAAAAAAATCGACCTCTACAACTTTATACAAAACTTTGGATACAGCAGATTGATGGAAAAAGATCTTCCATTCAGTGCTAGAATACCTGGCTACAGTAAAATAATTACAAGGCAATAAATGTTCTATTTAATATTAAATACCTTTTCTTGATTAAAAAAACAAACAAACAAACAAAAAAGGGATTTTGTTTAAAGTCAGATACTTGGGAGTCTTTCCAGACACAGAATTTAATATATACTTTTAAATAGAATGCATATCAGAAGACGGCTTATTTCTGGATCGGGGAGGTTTCTTAGAGCTCTGCTGTGATCTTTAATTTTAGAAAGCGGATGCCTCACGGGCTGCACGAACCCAGGAGCTCTTCGTCATGCTCAGCAAAGGAGGGACCGAGAATTTTGCTCAGATTCTCTCCAGCCGGAGGTACGAGTGACGTGGCCGTATCCTGCGCTCCACGTGAGGGGCCTGTCACCCATGTTATTGCTCTTTGCAGTGCCCCGTACTGCTCTTTCCCATGGACGAAAAAGTGGGTGCAGCAGAAGACACAGCTTTACCGGTTTGGATGTGTTTCTGTGTAAAATCGCTGATGCATGAGAAGTGCTGTTGGTACGTGGTTATCGGTCCTCATTGTCAGTGGAGGAGCCCACCAGGGTGGAGAGAATATTTTTTTTTTTAATTTCAAAGGCCAGTGTGTCCTGAAAACATGAACCCAGAACGAGGGGGCGTGTGGTCAAGGAGGGGGATGTGGCCTGGGGAGCAGGTGGAAGGATGAACGCTGATTCTTCTGCACTGAGATGGGCCGTGGGATGTGTGTGGCTACACCTGGGCCCAAATCCCTGCTGACGGCACGGGGCCTCTGTGCTTGATGTGGGCCCTTTGTGAAGGATTAGCTGCTGACTTGAGAAATCCAACGGGAAGGAAAAGGTCTGCCTGGGATCGTGCTGTTGGGTGAAGGTTTCCCTTCCCCGTCCACCCTTGCCTCTCTTGCTGGATGGTTTAAGCAAGTTTGTCTGATGGGGGGAGGCTGATGAGATGGCTTGAACCGGAACTTCTCCTTGTCACGGCTTCTCTCCCCGTCTGTTACCGATGCTCAGAGCTGCTGTAGCAGCTGGCTCGGCGGGTACCCTGTCGCCAGGGAAATGCTCTGAGCTCTCTCTGGGATATAAATCATGTTAGGGAACACTTAGTAAATAGGTGCATCAACTGGGTGGATCTGCCCAGATCCGTAACAATCTTGGGCAGCTGCACGGCGAGGAGGCTGCCGGAGTAGTGCTGCGTCTGCCTGCGCTCCGCTGGTGCCCTGGGCTCTGCTTCCCTGCCATCCTCGGGGCGATTCTAGGAGCTGATCCGGAGCTATGGGGAGTGGGGAGGGCAAAGGGAGGTGAAGGGAGAGACTGGCTGTAAGGCTCTGTTGGCGTGCTCAAACAGGTTTGTTTCTCCAACTTCATCTCCTTGGAGCGGCAGGGAAGGAACGTGGCTGGTGTGGGGAGCTGGCTCCTGCTCACCACAGCTGCTGGGACCAGGATGGCCATGCCAGCAGGCAGAGGAGCCTGTATTTGCTCACTTTTCACTGTGTAAAATTGATTTCCACCTCAACCCCCCGTATTAGCATCTACATGGGCCAGACCTCTGGCGGAGGACGGAGCCGGAGCTCTGTGCGTGCTGTGCTGGCAGCGCAGTGACTGGTGTGCCGTGCCTCGCTTGGGCTCCTGCTATCCCCGCTTCTCCCCAGACCGCCTGCCATGCCAAACAGCCTGAGAGAAGTCAGCAGGTCGGTGCCGTGCCGTGTCTGCCGTGCCAGGTCCAGCCTCGGGCTGCCGTGCGTGGGTGGGATGCCGGAAGCCTCTGCGGCGCTGGTGCTGGCTGTGGGAGGGTGTCTGCCCTGGCCACGGGCATCCAGATTTTTTTTGTGCCATCCTCTGAAGCGTGAGGCCACCACGTGGGGGCTGGTCACAGGGTTGATGGACCCTTTGGCCCTACTCTGGAGCAACCTCCCATCAGCTGGAGACCTACCTGCGTTTACTTGCAAGTGTGGACGTCGTAGACACGTATGCACTCCTGGCAGCTCACATAGCAGCACCAGTGGAAGATGCAGTGACACTTCTCCTTCCGCTTCTCAGTCCTGGTGTTGTGGCCACGACCGCAGCACAGCAGATCGCAACCATCAATCCCGTGGGAGGTGACATTGCATGTTCTGTCCCTGGTCCCAAAGGAGCCCGTCTCTGGGTTGGGCTCACAAAAATTGGGGGAGTTCTCGTAGTAGACCAGATCCCGCTCCGTTGGCGGCTTGAAAAGAGCGTACTTGGCCCTAAGAGTTTCTACCCATCCCCGAGATTCTCGGTGCTTTTCAACCACCATCTCAGAGGCGCTGTCGTATTTATCCTTCAGGTAGTCACCAATGGCCCGAAAATCGGGCTGGGCCCACCAGCAGGTCTTGACCTCGCAGCTTCCCGAGAGACCGTGGCACTTACACTTCAGGTGCATGTGGTCCAGGATGGTCTGTCGGGGGGAGAGAGAGCGAGGTGGTCAGCAGCAGTTTATGATGCCCAGCGCTTGCTTTCAGCCACGTGCCCTCGCTACCTGGGTGTAAATGTCTGATCTGAGCTTGGTCTGGGAAGCGCAGGCCAGCTGTAAATGCAGGGGGGCTTCGGGGTGTGGCGGAACCATCTCTAGACAGACCCGGTGCTAGAAGAACGCGACTGAGGTGGGCAGCTGCTCCAACCACCCTTCCAACCCAATCTCATCTAATCCCAAGGTCTGATCCCTTCAGTGGGGCCCTCCCTGTTGAGTGCGTGGGCAATCGGAGCCCACGGAATTTGCAGGTTGGAGGATGTCTCCCACACGTGGATGCAGACTGATCCCCTCTTCCCAACTTTGCTGACAACCCTCCGTTTTATGGCCCAAGCCCGTTTGCACTAGCAAGTAAATGAACTCGTGAATCTAAGGACATGGTGCTTTCCCTTCCCCAGCAACCTCCTCTGTGCCTGAGCAAAATAATCACCGATTTTTGTTAAAGTTACTAGAGTTTGCGGTGATTTTTTTACAGGAGGCTGTCAGTTGTTAACAAGTCCAAGCTTCTACCCTTCCACTGCTGCCGTATGGAAAAGGGGCGTCTGGTGTTTGCTTCAGGCGCTGTTCGAAAGGTCTTGCTGTGACCTGGCTACAGTGCGCTGGCTTTGCAAATGACCTGGAGCGGGCGGTGGCCCAGGTATCTGCTGGCAGCCAGAACGGAATAGAGTATTTCGGTTGGAAGGGACCGATGACTGTCACCTCGTCCCACAAATCACGGGGCAGGGCACTGTTGGAATGGGGAGCGTGCAGGAAGGATAGCTTGGGAGGAGAGTCCCCGTTGCTGTTGACCTGGGTGCTCGGGCGGTTGGGTTGGGTTTGTACGTGCTGCCTGGGGAGATGTTTGAGCTGGAAGCAAGGCATGGTTTAGCGATTCTTAACCCCCACCCGTCTGTTTGTTGAGAGTGGAAATGCTGTGGCCTGGAAAATAATCCTAGAAAGCTCCCGCCCGGGCATTGTGGGGGCCCCGTTACCTCGGGGGGGCCACGCTGGGCTGCCCACACAGGCGTGGATGACCAGCCCCGGAGCCAGCGGGCACTCACCGTCCTGCCAGCCTCATTGTTGTGTCTGTTCATGGCCGAGCGGGCGTCCGGCCGGTTCTCTCGGGCATCTGCGAATTCGCGGGACACCAGCACACCAAAGTCGGCATCCTCGCTGCATCCCCCCCATTTCCAGCCATCTCCTGGAGGTCCTTTGTGATGGGAGTCACAGCCGCAGATCGTGGACGTGCCCTCGGCGCAGGAGCGGGTTACGGCAAAGGCCACCCCTGCCGACGCGATGGCGTGGACGAAGGCAGATTCTCGCGTGGCTGGGAATAGACAGAGAATGGGATTATCAGTCAACATAACACTTCTGGTTTCCTGCCCAACCTCCTTCAGCATCATCTCATTAAAAAGCAAAAAGTTATTAATCTTTTAATGAAGGCTTTTTGGATCAGGTGCTGCTGGCATCGCCTTTGGACGTGGGCGGGCAGGGGTGGGTGAGTCTGCTGGCTCAGACCAGCGATGACCTTGGAGACCATCCCCTCTTCCAGAGCAGGAGCCGTGAACCGTCTTCTCAGCTGCCCCATGCGTCCCTCACCTGCTCTTGCCTCGTGCCCTGGGGAAGCCTTCGTTGCAGCAGGTCTTGCTCCTTGGCCTGCAGTCTCCTCCACGGAGGTGGGCTCTGGCTTCCCAAAATCAGGCACCTCAGGCTGAGCTAATTTCAGGCCACGCAGGCAATGATGGAGGCAGCTCATGGGTATGTGCCAACTGCCGAAACGCCCATCTGTCCTCTGCTGCGGCGTGGGGAGCTTGGATCCAAGTGCCAAACGTGATCCTGACCCAGAGCTGCTCTCTCTGCCGGTGGCACCGTGCTGTGGTTTTCACTTTCTTTTAATTCAGACTCTTCGCTCCTTGCCCTTCCCACCTCCGATATGCCAGCAGAGATCCAGCCTCTACCTACAGAGCTTTTCCTTGGATATCTTTCCGCCAGCAGCTTACACTGGGACCAGTGGGGGCTACAAGCCACCGGTTGAAGATCACTGCTCCAACTGGAGTGTTTCAGCCTGACAAAGGCTATTTGGGTGGCCTGTGATCTAAAGCAGATCAGATTAGAGAGCTAGTGAGCCCTTCTGGCCTCGGACCAGGACAGCTCGGGGGCAGAGGGGGAGGACACGAGCCACTCTCCTTGCTGATGTGCCTTTGCTTTCCGTCCTGGGGAGGGGGTGAAAAGCGTTGGGCACGGGGTGGAGAGTCGTGGCACGTTCTGCAGGTCTGTGAGTCCCTGCACAGGGCGCGGATGCCAGGACAGGAGCTGAGCCGGGGCTGGCACTGCTGCGGCTGGGCAGAGGCGCGATGCAGGCCAGCCCGGGGGGCTGCACCCCTCTGCAGCTGCCCCCCAGCACCCCACGTCTGCCCCACGCTCTCCGCGCGGTGCCGGGGCGGGGGGGCAGCGAGCTGCACACACAAACGCCTTGCCTTGAAATTCTCCCCCGGGTCTGGGCGAGGAGCCGGGAGAATTTCCCAGAGATGAAATGCGGGAGCAGCGTTCCCAGAACCAGGGGAGGGGCTGGCGAGGGAGGATTAGAGCCGTCTTGACAGTGCACCACTGCGACTGTCTCCCAGCCAGGCCCGTTACCTGCTGGGACACTCAATTTGCCATTGTTCCCGCGGTGTCACACTGTATTACCAGCATAATGCAGAATGTTTCCGCCGGCCAGCGTACCCACGGCACAGAGCACTGGCATTCCCCAGGAGCACCTCGTAGCAACGGGGCAATGTTCCCCTGTCCTGCCGTCACCCTCCAATCCCGCCAGCCCGGCTGGGAAATCCCTATTGATGGCGCTCCCCAGCCCCCCGCCACCGGATCAGAATGGCTAAAGGGCGTGTGAATGCTGCAGCGATTTGAAATGACTGCGGCGCTGGGATGGTATCGCTCGCCCTGCCTCACAGTAGGGGAGGAAGCTTAGCTCTTTCTCATCGGTATAAGCTTATTTTTCTCTCTCCCTCTCTCCTTTCCCTCCCCCTCCCTTTAAGCTGCTGAGTTTATATCAAGACGGCCCCTGATCCCACACACCCCTGTTTAGATGCAAATGACTGCAAGTGTCATGGCTGAGAAAAGCCATGGGTTATCTCGGTGCGGGTCTGCCTTTTCACAGTTCGTGTCAGGGGCTTAGCCGAGCACACAAGGACCCCCAAAGGCAGCCCAGGCCCAGCTGCCTGTCCTGCACCTGGCCCCGCTGCCGTCACGCTCCTGGCAGCCATGCACCACGAGATGCTGCGCAGGCCGGGACCCGAGCAGGGCGGAGGGGGACCTTCCTGAGAGCCAGCGGCGTCTTCCCGCAGAGGGAGACCGAGTGAAGGGCGGCTGCGGTGTGAGGAGGCGGCGGGGGAAGAGTGGTTCCCCCGCCACCTCGGACGTGGGGAAACGTATGCGCTGGCCAAGGCTCCTGCCAAACTCGCTCCTGCAGATCCAGTCCTGCCTGTGGCTCAGAGACCTCTTCCCTGTCCCGGGAGTTGGGCTGCAGACGCCTGTGGGGTCTTCCTGCCTCGTGCGCTCTTCCTGGGTGCTGTGCTTTAACCAAAGTGATGGACTTTATCCCCAACCAGAGAACGGCCATCACTCGCCCTCCCGGAGCAGCAGCAACTCACCTGGCTGTTGGCTCAGCCTTGGCTTTGGGGCAGGACTTGGCTGGAAGAGATACTGGCTTTTAGTAGGAACTGACCTTATTTTAAAAAGAAAAAGGAAGGAGAAGAGAGAGGGGGAAAAGCAGGTTTTTCTTCCCTCCTTGTCCCAGACTGCACACCTGCAGTATAAATCATCTCGGGGAATTTGCTTGTAAAAACATGATCTTACCCCATGTTTTGGGGTTGGTTTTTGGTTGTTGTTTTTTTTTCTTTTTTTTTCTTAGCCCAGGTTAAAAAAAAAAGACATGCAAAAAAGAAAACTTACAGGAAGATAATCAGTGGCCCTAGGAAACCAAAGCCTCGCCAGCTACGGCTGCCACAGGTTTTATGGCAAAAACCTCACGAGGCTGAACTTTGAGTAGAGGCCGTGGGAGGAAATTGGGTCGGTCGAGGCAGAGCCTCAGCCAGGGTCGGTGTTCAGCAGCTCCCAACAGGAGCACTTCAGCTCCCCGGGGCTTTCGCCGTGCTGCCTTCGCTGTTTATTGCTTTGCCATGAATTTGAAGCCACGCAAGAGACTGTGAAAGGAGAGACTGTAGTCATATGGTGACGGGGGGAAGAGAAATGGGATGGGGATGTGATGGGAGGCTGTGGGAAGGCCTGGGGGCAGGAATCCCTTGGGCTGTTTCAGGGAGGGATGCCCTGTGCTTCCACACTGATACCAGTGCTCGTAGCCTGGATGATGTGCCCAGGAGGAACCGGGAGAGGCTTGAACACGGGTGCCGCGGGAGGCTCTGCCCAGCTGAACCACCACAAATGGCTCCGTTGTTTTCCCACACCACATTGCTCTTCAGACTAAGCTCTCCTTGAATGGAAGCAACTGCGATTAACATTTTTGCAGCTCCTTTAAAATGAAATTATCCTCAATTTCCTTTCAGGCTCTATTAGAAATTATTTTCTGTGCTATTGTAGGGAGAACTACACCTTTGAAGTTTTTTTCCAAAATAGCTTAAATCTATCTAAGGGAGCAGTAGAGGAGATTAACCTGAATGTTGCTCTTTGATACTTAAGAGGTGACTTCATCCAGGTAGTTATCCTGGCTTAAATACTGGCTATTTGGGGCTTAGTGTTTAATGTATATTGGCCTAATGCACAGTGCAAGCTGCAAGAGTGATTGTCGTCTTCGTTTGAGTCCTAGTTTGTGGGGCTGCACCCCTCCATGTGTCCTGGAAGTCAACAAGCAGGGAACGCAGCAACAGCTGCCGCAGATGCTCAGGGCTGGGCCAGATGTCAAAAAATGCAGCCAACGCTGATCGTGGGTCTGTGTTCCGGGTTATGGGCTCAAAACTTTTGATTTCTGTTGTTGCTGCATCTAAGGAAGGTGGGACAGCAGCCTGGAGAAGGCGATGCTAGGAAGGCAACTGAAGTGTCCAGTAACCCTATCCACAGCCCCCTCGGCAACGAGCGGCGTTGGTCCCCGGACTCATCACGGCTAACGAGATCTATCGGGGCAGGACAAAAGCCTTTTGGTTGCCCACATTCTCTCTTCCTTCAGCTGAGAAAGCAGTGGCTGAAAGGTGGAGTACTCACGCTGCAGACTGGGAAGCGCAAAGGCTTTCGTAGCATCACTCATTGCTGCGTAGATGGGATGAGTCCCCTCCCGTCTCTGCCGTTAATTTTCAAGGCAGCAGTGAAAAGACATTAACACATTTAAAAAATGTAAATAATAACCACAATCAAATGGGTTGGACTTTGATGTATCACAGTTTGCAGATGATACTGTTTATTTTTAACTGTTCTACTTACAGGTTAGTGAGACATGGGAATAATATATTTTTCAAGATAATTGCCTGGCAGTACTGTCTGGGAGAATATTGATGCATCATGCTTTGATTGGGAAAGTTGTATAACAAATGTGTTCAGTAATTTTCCCCCATCTGTCAGAAGGGTTTCAGAGCTACGGATGATATTTTACTTTGTCAGCTTGAGCGCATGGAAATGTTGAGGCATGTCCACACATGAGGTTTTGCTCTAGTCCCCGCAGCCGAAAGAATCTTAAAATATTCTTCATAAATTCAAAGTTCAGTTTGCTCATTATGGGGAGGGTGGTTCAAATCCCGTTTTTAAGTTGACAGAAATGGTGGTGATAGATTTTCAGTGCCTGAATGCTCTAACAGTTCTTTCACGGTGTGTTTAAAATTTTTATGATAGATTTTAAGAAAATTAAAACTTTCTGATCTTGTAAGCGATGAAGTTTAGGACATGCTTTTATTAGGCAGCAAGTAACAGTGTGGCAAGCCTCGATGACAAGTTACTTGATAGTAAATAGAGCAGCTACCCCAAAAACAGAGGCGAGCTGACTCTCTTGGTCCCTATTAACTCTATTTTATATATTTTTATATATATATATATAATCTCTGTTATATATATATTATATATATAACCCTATTATATCTCTAATATGACTTCACAAACCCGATTTCTGCAAAGAATTGCACTTTAACCCAAATGAGTAATTTTCACATACTATGGATGTTTCAGGAAACTGTACCGTTATTGGAAGGCTGAAACTTGAAAAAAATACCATGAACTGTTTATATGCAGAATATTATAGCTTTATAAGAAGGATTCACCAGGACATGTGCACACTCTAGGAGACTATTGGGAAATACTCTAATGTCCCGGCTTTCAGCCCTAATTTCTCCAATTTCTTAAAGGCTGTACCATAGGTTTCCCATTTCCAAACTGTCACTGGGAAGAATATTTTATTTTCAATAACAGGCTTCCCTGGGCTGCAGAGACTCAGTGCATGCCCATGCCCATGAAGCCAGGCTTTGGAGATGGTTTTGGTTGCGTTTGAAGCTGTGACACCAAGACGTTACCTGTGGGTGTCCCTTGTGCCAAACTCCACCTGGAGTCAACAAAATCCACGGGATGGGGTAGGAAGGAGAGAACAGGAGTTTTTTATCCACCTTTTGGTTCAGTTTCATGGGATGCTAAGGGCTTGGTTTGCTAACTGGTCATCTGAGATGTGGGATTATCTGGCACCTGAGTCCTGCACAGCACCCTCCTTTCAGGCCGTATTTGACTGCAGGCTGGTGGTGCTGGTGCCCAGCTGGCTTGGGGCCCAGCATCGCCCTTTTCCCCGTGTCATGCCCAGCCTGTGACCTCACTGGACATCCCACTTTATTGTGCCTCATCAATGCGCTTCCAGTGTACCTGATCCATGCCAGTGGGTCTAGGAAGGTGGTCTTTC
Source organism: Falco naumanni (assembly GCF_017639655.2). NCBI lineage: Eukaryota > Metazoa > Chordata > Aves > Falconiformes > Falconidae > Falco > Falco naumanni. Next base: position 5,931,049 of record NC_054071.1, on the reverse strand, counting down.
AGGAGGAGGTATGAAGAGTAGCACGCATGCGTGTTTGGGGAGAGAAAACGCATTTATTCTCCGTCTTTTTGTTCCCAGCCCTGACTTTTGGAGCTCATCTGTGAAAAGATGTTCGGCTAAGCCTGATCAGGACCATGGATTTCAACCATGGCTTCTCACTGGTGGGGAGACTTCCTCCTACTGGCCTCCTGGGGTAGGCAGTGGGCTTCAAAGGGATTGCCTTGACCCCAAGGAATTTGACCCCAACCCCTGTCCTTTCTGCTGGACCTTGTTGTTTGGAAGCGCTGATGTGTGCCCTGTGCAGGGATGATGGAGCCCGTGATTCCAGAACATGTGAACATGCATGGGGCTGGACCTTCCCCTTCCTGTACCTTATCCTACCTGACCTTAGTGATTGCTTGTGGGACGGGCACAGACCCCCTCCCTCATCATCCCTTTTGATGTAACACACCGAAAATACTGGAAAAAAGGAATCGGAGAAATTAGGGTTGAAGGCTAGGACATCAGGCTCTTCCCCCAGTGTGTTCTTAGTAGGACATTCATGGTGCACCCAAAAGCCAAGTATGTGACAGCTCAACCCACCCTGGTGAACACGTTCCCCTGCAGCTCCCCAGCTTTGCTGTTTACCTTTGTCCAGGACCGGCCCGAAGATGGCCAGGCTGTCATCGATGGTGGTGCAGTTCCAGCGGCGGCCCCGGAACTGGTGCTGGCACTCCTGGATGCCCAGTTTCACCCCTTCGGCCACGCTGGGCATGATCTCAATGTAGTTGCGGCAGAAGCGGAGCTGCTTGGGGACAAGGCCGGGGATGGAGCCGCAGAGGATGGGCTGGGACCCCAGGGAGCTGTACTGCTGACCTAGCGCAAGGGACCTGCAAGGGACAGAGAACAGCGTGAGGGTTGGGGAACCAGCTGGCCCTCGTGGTCCTGCCCCCATCACCATCCCCAGGGGAATCTGATGAGCCAAGGTGGACCAACTTCAGGGAGACAAAGTACTGAAAAGCAGGGATTTCCTAAGAAAACAAGGGACTTCCTACTGAATAGCACTGATGTGGAAAAGGGCTTTCAGGTCCGAAGCTCCCCGGTCCTTTGCAGGCACAGAGGGACTCAGCTGCCTACGTGGAGGCACCAGGAGCCATGCGGTGCACTCCCAAGCATCTGAGACATCCCCGGGTGGCTGGTCGATCTCACAAAGGACCTGCAGGGAGCTGTGTCCAGGGGGAGGCAACGCCTGGAGGCTGGGGCATACCCTGGGGTGTCTCAGCTGTCAGGAGGCACTGAGCTTCTGAATTGCGACCAAGGTGGGAAGTGTCCTGTCCGATGCCGAATCCATCAGCAGAGGGATCGCTGTTTGCTGTTCTGGGGTCGGGCACGTCAACGCCACGTGTCCCAGGCTGTCTGACCACGTGCAGGTGGTCCCAGCAGAGAGCGAACCACCACAGTTCCACCCTGAGAGACATCAGCCTCCAGCTGCGGCTGTGAGTTGGGCAGGTGTGCTAGCTCGCGGCCAAGGTGCCAGAGCGGCTCCGCGCTTCCCGCTCCCACCAAGCGCCGTCTGATGGTGAGGAGGAGCTCAGCCCTGCTGGGAAGACTGGTCAGCTCCAAGAAACGGGAAACAGATGTGAACGACCTTAGCTTCATCCTCCATCCGGCGAGGCCAGTACCGTGGTGAACGGGCGGGACAGCACGCTGCATTTCTCCAGGCACCCCCTCTGGCAGGCAGATGCCAGTCGCAGGGGGCTGGCACGCTGCAAGGGGCTTTCTCCTGCCCGGGTTTGGAAGCGAAGTTCCTACTCAGCGTCAGGATTTGCGGAGCTGTGCCTGCAGCAGCGGTTTCTCACCGAGGCGGTGGCAGAGGGTTGGCCTGGTGCGCTGGCCGTGAGCTCCACGCCACGTCACGCAGGTTAGCTCTGTTGTAGCTCACCAGTGTGAAACCTGGACCAGGTTTTCATCTGGGTGAGCAGTTTGATCCCCTCAGGGAGCCTGCGGAAGGCAGCAGTGCATCGAGAGTAAGGGCTGGGACTTCTGAGTAGAAAGTTCTGAGGACCCAGCCTCCCAATCAACCACAGACTCGGTCAAATCCCTTCTTTAAACTCCTGAGCCATCTCACAACAGACTTCCCTGCCTGGAAGGCCTGACGGGGGATGTGCGGTCAGTTTTGGCCCATCCGTTTTGAGGCTGGAATGGTGATCTGTTGCGTGAGAGAGGCCCCTGGGGAGGCTGGAGGCTGCTCTTGGTTGCATGTGGTCGTGCACCCAGCTGGTGAGGTTGCTTGCCCACATACAGGAATCCATCTGCTTTTGATGACCTGTTCCAAGCTTTCCCACCTTTCCTTTCCTTCCTCTTTCGCAAGGTCTCCATCATTCCCAAGTGCCTGCTCTAAATTGTCCTTGGCGATGGCTGAGAGCACTTTCCCTCCAGTCATCACCTAATCTTTGTTCTCATGTCAATGAACTTGTGATTTCCCCACTGCTGATCCTTCTTAGACAGACATAAAAAATCTCATTCTTCTTGGCCCATCATCCCCATCTCCCCAGAAGTCCTGGGAAGGCACTGTCACAGGTCAGGGCACTGTGGCTAAGGTGCCGCAGCTCTGCTCTAACCTCCCGGGTCCCATTGGCTGATGATTTCTCTATATAGTGGCTGAGATGTGAAGATGAAACAAAACCCATTTGAAATCCAGATCTGAGATCCCAGGGGCACATCTTGGCTCTGCATGGCTCTAACGTAAATACCACAGGAGCTCATGGGGAGGAAGCAAGCACGTTAGGAAAGGAAGTATCACAGGGTGAATTTGGGATAGATGGAGGACATGGACAATTTTTAAAGCACAATCCACAACTCCAAGACTGGCAGCTGTGGGAGTGACAGACCCTACATGTATGCTTTTGATGCTGGCGCCCTTCCTTGCTGCCTGAGCCTACGTCTCTCTAGCTCCCATCACGTCAAAGGGAAATAGTCGTTTCATACCCCTGCTCCACTTTCCCCACGGAAGGTGACAGATGCATTTTCCCAGCATTAGCGCACAAGCCAGACATTTTGCAGGCTCAAGGGCAGGAGCCATAAAAGCCAGACAGCTCTGCTGGGCTGGGAGACTCCCTTTCATCGCTGTGTGTACACGTGTGAGCAGACAGATGTGCACATAAAGGTGGGCTTTTGTGTGTGCGTGCGAGTGCAGTGCACAACACAAGGAGCATGAGTGCCTATGGCAAACGCATGGGAAATCCCTTTTCTCTTTCTCTGCTTAATCCCTTAAATCTCTCAGGAGTCCCGACACTGTCTGTCAGGCCAGGGACTCCTTTTGTTCCCATCTGATAGTGCTAGACATAGCAGAGCTGTGGATCCAGCAGTCCCGAGTTGACACTCTGTGGTTCCTATCGCTGTGGGACAAACTTTTGAAGCCCGGGGAGTAAATGGTCTTGTGCAGATCCTCTCTCTGCAGTTACTGGCAGGTATATCCTTGCATCCTTGAAGAGCTGACTCATGTCTTCCCATTGCCTCAGCATGGAAGATGCTGTGCCCACCCTCTCAGTGTCATTCTTCCTACAGAGATGGCCAGCAAACTCATCTTCTACTTGGGCTACGGGTTAGAAAGACACATGGTATCAAGAAAAATCAGACCTAGCAGTATTTGAAAGTAGCAGGATCTGGCCAGGTGAGAACTGTGCCAAAGCATATGAAAAGGAGTTTTTACGATGAGCGCTATGGAAAGTTTCCTGCTGGCAGGAGCAAAAGCTGCTAGGACATTTCTTCTTTCCTCTCTGCAGAAGAATGGAAGCTGCATCGCTTGGAGCGCTCGGGACTGGACGGCACGGGCTGTCTGTCCGAGCTGGGTCAGACCAGCCAAAGACAAACCTTGGTGAGCCACCTCTGCAGAACAGGAGGACTGAAGCCCTTGCTGGGGGTGATGCCCCGCCTGGCTGCTGTCTGGGAAGAAAGAAGCTTCTTGGAACAAGATGTGTTCATCCTCTGCTGTGTGTGCAGGGCACGGTGAAGGCTGACCCAAAGGGTTTGCTCACATGTGTTTCACATTCCAGTTTCATGATTTAAAAAAAAAAAAAAAAAGGAAAGTGAATTGCCAGGGGGGGGGACCAGCTTCCTGGGAAACAACCTGCTGTGTTTACCCCTTTCCCTTTCTCCCAAATCCCATAAGCCTGTTGCCACCTTTAGTGAGTCCTGGGAGCCCAGCTGGACTGTCAGGAACCCTTTTTTCCCCTGTCTCAGCCCTGGAAAATATTGTCATTTGTGTGAGGGCTGTACTACAGCCTTCAATGAGCTCCAAAGTGGGGCAGCATCTGTGCTTGCTGTCGCTGCCCGAGGTCAGCGTCGCAGCTTTTTACTTGAAATGCAGGGAGAAAACTTCTGGGATGTGCTGCTAAGGGAGTGTTTTCTAGCTGTAAACTCAGCAACTGAAAGCAGATGAATCTGAAAAGCAATTTTTCTTTTTTCCCCACTATATTGAGGACAACACCAGCCCTGTGGCAGCTGGGCAGGAAAGCTCTGGCTGCAGAGCTGCATGTCTCCACGGATGGGTCTTGTGCCATGGAGCTGGGCACACCCTGCATTGCCGCTTTCCCTTGCCTCTCCTGAGGGATCACCCACATAAATGTAGAGATGCTCTAGAGCTCCAGTACCTTGCTGTGCCATTTCCCTTGACAAAATTGTTAGAAAGAGCTTGTATTTTCATCCCGGGAGCCTCCAGCGCAGAAATCCACGGCTGGCAGCACTGCACGGAGGATGCTGCTGGCTGTGGTGACTCTGGCGATGGAGGCAGGTCACAGCAACTGCTGTGCCTGGGGGACGGGCAGGTTAGTCAGCACCACACGCTCACACACGCAGAGTTCCTTCAGCTCCCTCCTGCCCCGGAGCCAGAGCAGACCCGTGCAAAGAGCCAGCTCTCCTCAGGGCTCTGCCATGGCTGGGGGGGCACCGCATGTCACCTTCTCTCTTTGTCTCAGCATCAATGAAATAACAACTACTCATCCTCAATGCCTTGAGAGCCATGGCTAGCGACGCTCCCTGAGGGCTCCAAGGACCCAGTAGCAGTGAGGTTCTTTTAAACCATGATATTTCCTCCCGCAGCAGCTCGGGTCGCTGCAGCGTAACGTTCCAAGGCAGACGTCCGTGCCCTCTGCTTTGTTAATGCCCCATATCAATCCCTGCGATTCTTGTAACGAACTGGGAAAACTATGAATCAGCAGGAGAAAACCAGGTCACAGTTCAGATCTTGTTCGCTACCCGCTGTCTTGGAGAAAACCTTTGTCTGCCTGGAGGGTTTTTTATTGTACTATTTTTAGACATATTTGGCATTTTCCAATTCTGGGCCGCGTTGTGCTTAAAGTGGGCAATTGTACAGGCTGGCATACCACTGCTTTACAGCGCGGAGTGGCCCAGGGGTGACACATTGAAAGGCACATTGGGAGCCAGGAGTTTTCATGCTGGCTCTTTCTCTTCATTTAGTGCTAGATAAGCCCTTCCCAGCTCCCACCAATTTTGCCCTTTCCCCCTTTTTAGCAGAGGCATCATCACACGTTTGCTTTTCAGGTAGGTAAAGGGCTGTGCAAAATCACTGCAAGCAGAGGTGCGTGATGAATAAAACCTTTCAGGAGAGCCAGACCCTGCTGGGTTTTGTTACGGTACATTTTGAACCGTCTAGTTCAGCCTGATGCAACGCTCCAAGAGTTGTTACCAAGTGGCCGGCATTCATTTTGAGCTCAGAGGTGGGGAATCTCGCCCCAGCCCTGACAGAGGTGCCCTTAGACACAAAGTGCCTCCAGCTGCTAACGCTGTTCTGCTGTCTGGCCTTTCAGGGGGTATTGTGTCTGGTATAATATTCATATCTTTTAATTCTTGTAATTTGCTGACTGCAGCTCTTTGTGAACAGGGTAAGACACAAATACTTGGGTTTGTCTGAAGATCAAGAGCAGCAAGAGGGAAATTTTTGCAAGTCAAAGCATGCAATATATATGCACATATGAGCTTGAGAAATGCCAGGTCTTGACTGAATATGGAGAACAGAAAAAAAAAGATGACAGAATTCAAATAAGAAACATTGCAGTTTACTAGAGAACGGGACAGCTTTAATGAATCCCACGCCTTTGCTCATAAATCACCCCCCATTTAACCTCTACTGAACGTGTCCTGAGCTGTGAGCTTTTCTGTAGAGCGGGCACTTGTGCCCTGCTATGAGACACCACCGACACCACAGACTCTCCGCCAAACCTTGCAATCACTGGTGGCCTCCGCAAAACAGACAGGAACGTCATATTTTTAAAAAAGGGGTTCAAGTGCCTAAGCATTAGAGGCTGATCCCCCAGGCAAGGGCAAGTCCCAAGGGAATGAGCGTGGATGTAGGGTTTTTCTGTATTACTGCCCTGGAAAGTCTACAGGCTTTACACAACGGTGTGATGTGACCTCCTGAACAAGAGAGCATTTTTTTTTTCCCAGCTGGTGTGTTTGAAAATTCCCTCATTAAATAGCATGTATGAACGGTGTGATCTGCACAGAATTCAGCAGCCCACAAGGCCAGATTCTGCCCAGTTAAGATTCTCCCTTAATTTATTCACACCTAAGGGCTAGAAGCCTTTCTAAAACCTCACAAAGGCAGAAGTTCACCTAGGAATCACTCCCAAACCTGTGGCTGCTTAGCAATAGGTTAAGCATCCCTGAGAGCTCTCCCAGAGGGACAGCTCAGGGTATTTCAATTCCTTTCGGTCCTGGGTGATTTTTATTTATTTATTGCCCGTGCAGCCTGGTGGTGCCTCCCTCCATGGGCTGTGTCCCCTACACCTGCAGAGCCCTCTTCCAGCAACCTCTTCTAGGAGGACTTGATCCTTCCTCCAAGCACCACGGGACAGGGAGACGTCCACGGTGGTGGGGACCACGGGAGGAACCCGCAAAGGTGGCCAGCCTGCGCGGGTTGGGAGCACATAGCACCAGCTGGTTAGAAATTTGGCAACCTGCTCCATTCACAGAGAAGTGTTGTGTTTCCAGAGGGAAACAAGGAGAAAGCAGTTAATGAATGGCTCCTCCACTCCGTGTACGAGGGCTGGGCAGCGTGTTCCCTGCCTACAATCCCAGCTGAAGGGAGAGGGGCCATTAATGCATGAGCTTTGCTTTTGAGATATCAGAATGATGAATGATTTCTCAGGTATTCCTAAAAAATGAATGCTACAAAAAACCACCGAAGAGGATGCTGTTTAGGGCCTGAGGAACCAGAGGGAGAGGCTAGTGTTGTTTCTTTTAACTTCCAATCAATGCTGATGTTGAAGTAACTATTGAAACACACCCAAGGCTAAAATCTGCATTAAGTCAAATGAAAAGCCCCGTATCTGCACACAGGGGAAGCTGTTCTTTGTAAACAAAGATATTTTTTTGTGTTGGCTAGATACCAGATCATCTGCTTATTCTGGGTTGATAATCTCATTTCCCTATGACCTATCACTGCAGGCAAGGAGGCAGCAGGGTGCAATAAAGCCATTCTCACAAGTGATGGTGCACCACCAAAGGAACACGTGGCAACGGGCACTGGTTTAGGGGCCTCTCAAAGTCACTGTTTCAGTCAAGAAGGAATTGAAAGCCCCCTGGTAGCCCGCTGTGACTCCTGCTGCGTGCAGCGTGTGGGCAGGTTGGTGCTGGAGTCTGCAGCAGCCGATCACTCTGACCTCGCCCCTGGGCTTGCTGTGAGCAGGTTCCCACTCCCCCCATCAACCGTGTTGTTTGGAACCGGTGTCCAAACAATGACATATCTTCTGCAAGAGATGGAGGGATTGGGTCCTGCTAAGTGTGAACAACTGTCAAATCGCAGGGAAGCACCAGTGAAGTGGGGACTGTCATCTGCTGATGTTACGTCAATGGAAAACTGGCGTTGGGAAAGCCTGAGCTGCAGAACACCGGCTCAAGCCCCTGGGATCTGCTGACAGAGACAGAGGAGGACAAACAGACTCCTCAGTGTGGTCTGTGTCCTAGGAGCTACTGCCGCTTCTCGGGAAGTGATGCCGTGCACGCTGGATGATCTGGGTGACGAGATGGGTGCAAGGGCTGGGACATGCTGGGTGCTGTTACCCAGAGTCGGGATTTCAGAAAACACGGATTTCTTTAACTTTCCTCCTAACCTGAGCGTGACAGACACTGAATTGACAGCACCTCCCGTTCTCCCTCTCACTGGGAACAAGTTCACTTCTCCACTTCAAACTCCCAGTGGCTGTAACCCAGATTTCCTGGGTAACTGGCGGGGAAAAGCAGGCACCCATGGGGCACAGTTCATCTAGTCCATACGGAGGTACCACACTCTGGAAGAGCTCCATGGAGAACTAGGGAAGGACTGCTCAGATGAGGTCCCCTGAACCTGCCCTGGAGTCCCAGGCAGTGCAGTGCGCATGGGCTTTGCTGGGTGAAGGCCAAGGAGAGAGAATGACCAAGGGCTGACCGCCAAGGTCTGACCAAGGGCAAAAGGTTTGCGGTGAGATTTTTGCCATGTCAACTGAATTAAATCTTCTTGTTTTATTCCTTTTTCCCCTCCCTTACCTCCTTTTGTCCTGTAGGCATGGCACGAGCTGCACTCCTACGTATGAACTTGCCACCCATCACCCACATCCTGCATCCATTCTGCCGCTATTTTGCACAGTTTTTACAGTACAGGTTGCGACGGGGCTGCAATAAAACAAAACGGGATGTCTCACCTGCCCTCCCTACACAAGACCCAGGTGTTCCCCCGCCACTGACTTTATAGTTTTGGTTTTGCTGAGTTAGTGTTCTGATGATTTAGCAAGTCAAATTGTTTTTGGCTTTGATCAAAAGAGATGCCAGACCTGACACCAGTGAATGGGTGGAGTGGTGCTCGGCAGGGGGGACCAGGTGCTGGCAAAGGGAAGAGAGGTGGAGCAGTAGGCCTGCCCCTTCTGAGAGGGGGAGATTGTTAGATAGACTTTGCTGTATTGGGTACCTTCTCCCTTGGTGGAAATCAGCTGAGTTTGGCTGAAGAAATGTAAACTCCCAAGAGAACACCTAATCTGAACTTCAGCATTCATCTCTTAGGTACAGCAGTTGAATTTGGAACATGGAAAGGTCAGGAATACCTCTTGAAAAGGAAAAAGACAGTGGAGGATGCCAAAGGATAAAGTTCTTCTAGAACGATCTTGGTGGTCACCACCTGGCCGTGGCTGCCTAGCTGCCTGCTGGGGCACTCTGCCTTCCCCTGGCCGTGGCGATGCTGCTCCCCTGCCCCAGCACAGAGGCAGGAGGTAGGAGGAACGGAGATAAGAAGCAGCCAGCTCCAGGACGAGTGGCGAGCCAGAAATGGGCTCTAAGGCATCATAACCCCTGGGCACGGAGCAAACCCGTGGGCAGCAGCCCAGGGCGCTGCTGGTAGAGCTGGTGCCTGGCTTGCAGCTCTCACAAAAGGCCACCCTTTTCCATACGTCTGTCGGGTATAGGAGCACCCACCCAAGGCCGCAGCGCAACTGTGCGATCGGGGGACGTGGCAGCCTGATCACAAACGTGACTTCTGGAACGGCAGACGGCTCACGTAACAGCCGCGCAGCACTTCAATGAAGCTGGTGTAGGCTGTGAGTCACAGCCACCTACAATGGTATCTCCATGAGAATGCAACCATCTCCTTTGACATTCAGCAAAGTTAAATAAGACATCCGAGGGGAAAGAGGACAGTGTCATGTTTATGAAATTGGATTACTCAGCTCCCAGGCTCTGAGGATTGCCTACAGCTTCCCTCCTGGATGTATTGAGGATGGTTTTGTACTTCTGTTGCCTTCATCGAGTTCTGGCCAAGTGTGTACTGTCTTATCCAGTCAAGGGCACATGGTGCTGCAGCCATTACTGCAGAAACTGCACTGTTTTTTAAGCCTCCTCCTGGTTGTAAATAGGATGTTAAACATGGAAAGGGGACAAAAGAGCAATAGCAGCGAGCTGAGGCACTGGCTTATGTTGACAGTTTGATTAGTCTATTGGAAAGACTTCTGAGAGATTATTTAGTTACAGTGAGAAGAAGGGGAAGATTAAGACTTTCGGTCCAGCAGAAGAGGGCAAGACAATGGCTGGTGAGTGGGAATTCAGACCAGCAAAATGCAAAGGCAAAAGTTTCAAAGAAAAAGACAAGTGTCCAACACGTTGCAGACTCTCTAACGCTGAGTATCTTCAAATCCAGCTTGTGCTTTTCTGAAAAGAACTGTTCGAGCCAATACAAATGAATTCCTCACCCTTGGGGTAAAAGGATGAAATTCAGTGGTCACAGTACACAGCCCTGCCTGGCTTTGCAAGGAGGCATTTTTTTTCTCCCTGTCCTCTGGGTTCATGAAGAGAGAGAGCCCATATGCTCTGTGTCTTGCTGTGATTTCTGCCATCATGGGCCTCTGCACCTATCGATAGCAGCTGTACTGCAGAGGCAGCAAAAGGAGGAGGATGTGCTTGGGCAGCACTGGAGGAGCCTGGATCCAGCTGTAGTGCAAGGGGGGATTCTGAGAAATCAATATTCCTCATTCCCTCTCTAAATAAAGGTTAGCTCCTCCATCCATTTTGTGAGACCTCCTTAAATTATCAGGTGACACACACAGAAGTACACAGGGGTACTGGATATAATAAGTTTAAGCCAACTCAGTAATTTGAAATGACATTATGGTGACTGCAGTCCACATAGGACTCCCAGGGTCCCGAGTGCAGGGGATGGAGGAAGGATACTGGGTTCACCAAAATGGCTGTGCTGGTCCCCCCCCCCCCCCGGGCAATAGCACGTGATGCTGAAGCATTGCCCTTAAGTGCAAAGTCCACTGATGAAAGTTCCTCTGTCCCCTGCAGATTTTTTTTTTTTTTTGTCCTACATCCTCTGCTGGATCTGCTCTATTCCCTTCTAATGCAAACAAGCTTTGTAAAGAAATTAGCTTTACGCTTTTTTCAAGTGGTCTGCTTGCATCTTATGCTGCAGAAGCATCCACGGTCTGAAAAATCAAACAGTGGAGCTGCTCCCACCAACCCAGGTGACTGGCTAGTTCCTCCCACGCTCTGCAGTATCTGTCTTAGCACCTTTTCCATAGTCTCAGCGGGTTTTGAGTCCTGATGGCTCCAGAGCAGACACGAATTCTGCTACAGGGCCCAGAGCAGTCCTGCATGTCAATCTGGGCCAGTAGCATCTTCAGCAACCCTAAGTGTAGTGTTCCTGGACCAAACCTGGACCAATTAGTGATATATGCTTCCTGCATACCCTTTGTCTCTCTCAGTTCCCCATCCTTACCAGAGATAATTTGATCTGGGGACAGCACCCTTGTTAGGCATTTTCAGAACCATACGCGTGCTACCAGCATACAGCATGCACTTGCCCTGCGCTCCTTGTTCGCACAGCTGCTTTCAAGTTTTTCCCAGGTGGTCAAAGCCCTTTGTACAGGAGGTTGATGTCTCTTAGACCAGGACTTTGGTTGTCTCCTCTGAGCTCACGTGGACTGTTGCGGAGCATGGAGCCAGGAGTACGTGGCTACGAGTTGCCTTGGCTCCCGTTAGAGCAGTCCAGGCACCGGTATGCGCTAGAACAACAGCTCATCGTGGATGCTGGTGTCGATCTGAGGAAGATCCAAGCTTTTTTTTGGGTCTCCTGGCGGAGAAGCAGGCATTCATTTCTCACAAGAGTATGGAGCACACTAGGCACTGTGACTGAGAAAGGACTATGGCAAAATTATAGCCTGAGCAGGGAGTCCTGCAACATGTGCTAAATTCCTGGTGCATTTTTTTGGAGTGTGCGGAGTCCTAAGTAAAAGAAAATTAATTCCTGATCCTCAGGAATGTTTCTCATTGTACAAATGCAAACTTTCTCTAGTCCAGTAACCAATATCACTCCAATTCTTCAAAGGCATGTTGCTTCATGCAGGGGCCTGGCACCAAGAAGCACGACAGACTAGATGGGGTTGGACATCTAAGCTGACCCTCGAAGTCCTGAGAGTTAAAGAAATAATGAAATTCAGATGCTTGTGCCGAGCACAGAAGGAAGAGACAGAAGGAAGATCAAGGTACTGGCTGGCTGTTAAATGACTCATGCACTGTTTTAATCACACAGCATAATAAGAAGACAACCCCTCATTGCCAGCAGCTCTTTTCAGAGGCAGAATTAATGTGCTGTTGGACACCACAGTGTCATAAGAAGAGAGGAGGACTGGAGACACACTGATGAAAACAAGACATACCGAGGCTGGAAGAAGGTGGTTATAAAACTGCTCAGGCTATCAGCATTGATGGATATCAGCTTCTCGGTGACAATGAGATATTCTAAGGTTGTACCTGTGTGTGAAGTAGGATTGTCAGATTGTAACTGCATTTGGTAAATGGTTTAAAAAGACCTCTAGAGAAGAATACGTGAACATCCAGAAAATCCTGAATTAACAGACTAGAAGAAACAATTGGAATGTGCAGTCTGACTGTTCTAAAGCAGTTTAAGAACCTTTCATACCTCCACATTAGCGTCTATGACTTGTGTCTGGTTAAACCAACAAATACGAATATTTCTTATATTAAAAGGTGGATGCAGGACAACCTGACTCAGAGCAGGACAACCACCAACACTAAACAGAGTTGGTGATCGTTTTGACAAGCCAAATTTTGTAAACCTCCAAGGGTGAAGGTAGCCCACCTCCAGCGGAACCTCTCCCAGGGCTGTGCCACCTCCTCTGAGAAAAGAGTGTTTCCTAACGGCCAACCTGAACCTCTCAAAAAATGTAAATTTGGTGCCTTCCCTTGTCTCCTACTAATTGTCCTGTATTGGACATAGTATATTCAGGGACATCTTAGCTGTCCTTCCACGGACCTCTTGCATTTCTAAGGATTTTGAATAGGCATTGTTACAGATTTTTTTTCTAAGCTAACAGACATTACCTTGAAAAGGTGGGTGGCTTAGGGAACTAACCTTTAGGTGTCCCCATTATGGCCAGCTCCACCTAAGCTAGTCACTCAAGCTCCCTTTGTAACAAATGGAGAAAATGATGCACTTTTAGAACACGATCCACTGGCCTGTTTTACCTGTTTGCCTCTGGGCGAGGTTCTGTGGACTGCAGCCTGGACCTTGGTTTGACATCGTGCCTACACCTCTGCCTCAGGTGGCCCTTACTGACTTTTCAGCCCCACCAGAGCTGCCTCAGGCTGCGAGCACAAACCACGAAGGGTGCGTTATCTTTTGAAAAGGTGAGCAGGAAAAGCCAAGATGCTATTAGAAAAGCCATAGAGATGTTTCTCACACACTAGCACAGGACCCTTACCCACAGCAACGCCCTGTGAAAGCCAGAAGCCACCCAGCTGGCTTCCCCCCACTGCTTGACCATGGGCTGAGCGAACAGGCAGCAAGAGGCACGCTTAGACCATACCAAACCTTCTGTAACTTCCTGAGGTATTTCCTCAACCGACCCGATCAGCCGATGTTCACATTTGGAGATGGTTTTCATATTACACCACTCACCAGGCTTTGGTGATGGCGGCCGCACTGCCTGGCTGGCCCTAGAAGCACCTTCCTTACTGCGTGTGGGAGGGAGAGGGTCCCCGGAGTGGAGCAGAACCGCAGGGGTGTGCGGAGGGGTCACTGCCGGAGCACCGATGGCCTTGCAGCCTGCTGACGTGGGTGGCTGCTAGGGACCGGGGACTGAATGCTCCTCAGATCAGACTGGGGGCGATGCACGGTCCCGCTGGGCCCTCAGGGCCTGACGCGGCCTCATAGAGGAGCCCCTCTGCCTGGCCAGGCAGCGAAGGGAGCTTTGTCAGATCCCCCCCTCGCTCCGTTTGTGGGGTCAACCAGCCAGAGAGCAGAGAGCGGGGTCAGACCCCAACCATCCGCCTGCACGGAGACTGGGTCCCTTTAATGTCGGAAACCTGAGGAGTCCCCACAGCACAGGGCTTCCCAACAGCGCAAGCAGATCCCTCTGTATTACTGTCATTTCCCCTTGTCTGAGCATGGCGTTGAGCAAACGAATCTGCTGCTGCATCCCTTACATTATCTCTCTGCCCACTGGCGTGTGGATTAGTGTTGCTGCAGCAACAGCACTTTTGTACGATGAGCCCATTCTGGGAGAGCTGCTCCAGTTTGGGTGACTCAGGGCTCTGTCATGGGCTTGAAAGTGATTTGGCATCTGCTTCCACCCCTTTGTCTCGGCATCCCATACGGTTCAGCCCTGACTTATTTGCCAGCGAATGCTGGAAGGATTTGGGAGGGGGGCGGTGGGGGGGCAGGGCTTGGGAGCCGGAGTCTGCTTCTCTTCCTAACGAATGCAGCCTGAATAAAGTTGCTGACAAGGGTGTGTGTCCAGGAGCCCGGCTCCTTTATTGTTTCGTGTATCAGATATAAATGTTATGTTCAGTAATGCCTGGTCAAAGCAATGTCACTCTCAGTTTAGAAAACACAATTGAGTGATTTGCCATGGGAGAGAATCTATTCTGCAGAGACTGTGATAATATTATTCACCCATGAATTTACATAAATGCATATGATTTGCATATGCAAATGGAGGCTTCCAGGCTGCGACTGCAATAAACACAGCAAGACTGTCAGTGCTGCAAAACCTTTCCTCCAAAGAGAGACGCTGAAATGTGTTTGGAGGCTCGCTCACTCCAAACTGGCGAGCCCTGGCAGGGCTGTGGGTTTCTGTACACACCGCCTGCCATCGAGGCCCCCGCGCCTGCCAGTGCTGCTGCCCCCTTGCCACCCTCCCACCACCAGTCCTGCCTGCCAGGTGTCCCCAGCAAAGCCATAGCCCACCACTCAGATCCTCCTTCCCTTCCTGCCTCCTTCCCCAAAGCTGGTGCTGATGGAGGGAAATGTCCTCCCAGGGAGAAGGAGGTGATGGGACACTCAACACAGAATGGGGCATTGCAGAAATCAAGGGAAGGAAAAACCCTTCCCCACCCAGGCCAGGGGGGCTGCTGGTCATCCCCCGCTGGGCAGCCAAGCCCTCTCCACATGCCTCCAGTCTGGGGTGCTTTGGAGAGACCTTGGTGGTGGCCAACCTCAATACGTCCTTAGTGCCAACTGTCTGGAAACCACCCATTGGGCGCCACCATGTCTGGCACCAAAAAGCATCTGCCCAGTGCTCAGGTACTACGGGAACACCCCGCGGAACGCTGCGGATGAGAATTACGACGCCCATCCACTCGGCCCGTAACCTGGGGCCGATCTACGGTGGGTGCCTGGGGCTGCCTCTCGTTGGAGTATTCTTCACTGCGCCCTGAGGGCAGGACTGAAGATAACAGGGCTGACTCCGCTCCTACGAACAGCCTGAGGCTGCCCCAGCAGTGACGTGCCCTGGCCCAGGGGGGGATGGCGGGTGCCACCCCTGCCCATCCTGGCCACTATAGCTGAGGCCAAGGCACACAGTTCTGTCCCAGCTGGATGAACTGGATCTTGAAGTGTTTTATGTCAAATACAGTATGGAGAAGCTGCATTGAACCTTCTGGAAACTGGATTTGGAATTAGTCCTGTTGGTTTATTGTGGTGAAAAATTACACCTCTGCTGTCCTCCTTCCATGGAGAGCAAAGCAGCCCTGAGTGGCGGGGTGCTGGGCTCCAGAACGACGTGAGACACAAACTGCCATGAATATTGCAGAAAAAACTGAACTGGCTGACTCTAGGTCTGCTCCAAAGGTCAAGGTAGCCAGTGTTCTGCCTCCTTCACAAACAGTCTCAGCGATGGAGGGAAACACCATGAGAAACGAGGCAAGGGTAGAACATGGCTTTGCCCAGGGTACGCAGGTTCCAGCAGGGACGGGATGTGGGTTTCCCAAGCTGAAGTTTAGCGCTGGATTGTCATGCTGAGGGGCTGCCAGCGGGGTGATTCTCAGTGATTTTCTCCAAGCCACTTCTCACCCCATGGTGTGGGTAGCCTCCACAGTGCTTTCTGGAAACAAGTTCCACAATCTAATGACACGCTTCTCTCAATGTTAAACCCAAGGGCCAATCATGTCACTGTGGAGCAGCAACAAACCTTTGGACAAATCAAACAGGAGACGGCTCATGCAGTAGCTCTTGGGCCAGTCCAGGCAGGACAAGATGTGAGAAACATGCTTTACACCCTCCAAACAAAAAAAGAGGTATTAGCAGCATATGTAGGGGTTTGAGCCACTTCAGAAGCAGCTGGTACTGAAGCACAGCTCCTCCTGGAACCTCATCTGCCCGTGCTGGGCTGCACGTTTCCTCTGCTCTCCATGCACTGACACTGCATGGAGTAAGTGGATCACACTGATCACAGGCTTAAATGGGAAACCCTGATGACCCAGGAATCGTGGAAGTGATCATGGACTGACAAGAAGTTTTGGAGCATCACCAGGGGAGGTGCCTTATGCTGAAGAGCCCCCACGGTGAGATAAACTACTGACTAACCAAAAAGCGGGGGGAAGAAGGAGGAAGATGATGTTTGGAGTTACGGCATTTGTCTTTCCAAGTAACCGTGATGTGAGATGGAGCCCTGCTTTCCTGGAGATGGCTAAAATCTGCCTGCTGATGGGGAAGTATTGAATTAATTCCTTTTTTTGCTTTGCTTGTCCGTGCAGGTTTTGCTTTATCTATTAAATTGTCGTTACCTCAACCCATGTCTCCCCATCCTGCTGGCAGGGAGCGAGCAGCTGTGTGGTGCTTAGCTGCCAGCCTGGGCTAACCCAACACAGGTTCTTAAATCCCGAGAAATAAATGTCTTTTCCTACGCACACTCTTGTCATCATTCATGATCTGTAAGGTCTGTATTGTGTCATTGTTCTCTAAGCTGCAAATCTAAATATTGTCCCCTCGACTGAAGGCATTCAACCCTTCTGGTCCTTGTGGCTGTTGCCTTGTTTGTGTGCTTTCCTCATTTTACAGAACAGTTTTGGGAAATGTGACAGTCAGGTTGCAAACAGACCTGTCATTTATCTTTTAGGATAAGGGTTAAGGGTTGCCCCCAGGGTGTGAGACCACTGCCTGTGGTAAGGCTGGGCAGCCTGCAGACATGGCCCCAGCAGACGGGGCTTTTGGTAGAACTTAAGTCTCCAAAACGATGAAGCTGAACATTGCACCGCTGTTGCCTTAGTTTGAGGCAAAGGTTCCCTTTTTGTAAAGGCTTATATCAGCTCCCAGGCTCTTTCAGCTTTCTCACTTAACCCAACAGAAGCAACAGGCCATGTCCCACAAAAGCCACAAAGGAGGTCTTATTTTTAGGAGATTTACAGGAAAAAATGATCAAAATGAAATGAAAAGTGAAAATATACACATAACCATAACTCAGCGTACTGCATAAACTACCTGTCAAACAGAAATCAGATGAATTTAATTAAAAACTTATTAAAGATAATTTGGTTTTTGCCAGAGATAATAAGGCCAAAGGACACGTGACACAATAATCAGAATTTAAAAAGACAACTGAATAGCTTTTGCAACAATGAAACAACAACAAAAAAACAAAAAGCACCCCTAAGTATTGAAAATATCGCAGTCATGGGAAGAACATATTAGGAAATCAGGTGAAAAATAGATCAGCGATGAGAGCATCGCACAGCTGAGGCATGGGGTATCTGTGCTATTGGCTGAAGTGTGGGCTGGAGGCTGAAACAGTAACTCCTACAAGAAAATTAAGGAATTTTTTGGTTTGCGGATAAGCCCGGACCCAGCTGTATTGTACACGCAGATGATGGGAGTCATCTGATGGACTGCAGACGTGTCAGCTGAGACCGTTGGCCTGGTCTGCCACCGTAATCCAAGGAGCAAAATAGACACTCATCTGTAGAGGAATTCTAGAGGAATGAAGGCAGGTTAATTAACATTGATAATGTACAGCTGTGGGCTGGCTTCAGGGGCGGTGGGTTGGCTGGTATGGATAACGTGCAGCTGTGGCTGGTCCCTGCTCAGCAGTTAAACAGCTCTGAGGGGTATGGAAGAGGAGCTCTGGGTGAAGAGAGACTTGGAAGAAGCAGAGGGAGGACAGAGGGTGCCTCAGATGTAGGGGAGGCCCTTGGGGAAGCAGGGGGCCTGGATGAGGAGAGGCTGGCTGGAAGAGGAGCCTGGAGAAGGAAGAATTGGGATGCAACAGAGGTAAGAAGCAGGATGGACTGGCCTGAAGAGGATGGAGAAACAGTGCAGACAGTAGATGGACTTTTAAAACCTTGTGGGGGATTGGTGGCTGTGCGGGGACAAGGTGTGCGAGCTACTTCTTGAAGTTAACCTGGTGTGGGATGGTAAAATCCTTGCTGCAGCCACCTAGTTTTGATAGTGCTGCAACACTCATCTTATTTTTAGACCTGTGCAAGTAAAAGCCATGCTGCCAACGTGCTGGTGTCCGTAAGGTGACCCATGAACACAAGGCTACCTGCACGGTGAGTATCGCCAGTGAGAGGAGAGCAGTAAGGAGTTGAAGGCACTTCTCAGGGCTCCGCTGGAGCTGTGAAAAGCCCCTGTGACAGTTCTCAAGCATCACTGCAAATTTCTTAATCATAATTTGTCACAATTTCTAGAAAGTTGCTGCAGGGAAACTGGATCGTTATGAGACACAGAAATGGGATCAGAATAAAAAAAGTCAAGATTTTATCACCTAATGCTAACCCCTTCTGTTTTAAACTTGGGGAGTCTGTTTGTTGAAAAGGTAGAGGAGCACGTCTGGTGCCTGAGCCAATGCAATACTAGAGGGGCTCAGGGAGAGTGTTTCTCATTCAGAAATGAAAGGTGCAAATACTGGGAAAGTTGCCAGTTAGACTTGATTAGATGTGTAAGATTAATTAAAACCAGACAGGTTCAGAGAATTGTGAAAAAGACAAATTAGCAAGTTACCAAATCAGAAAACCTATCTTTAGAAAAGGAATTAGAAAGTTTGGCTCATTTATCGTAGCAAATTTGCTTATCAAAGTGTAGCTCTTCTGTGTTTTCAGAGATGGCAAAGCAACTACGCCAACAGTCCTGGTGGTCAACATTTTTGTTGTTACAGGGTAAATATTCCATTTTTCAAGCCTCTGCAGTAGAAGCCCTTCCAGCCAAGGATGACTCGCAGTTTCTCTCTTAGGTGACAGCAGAAGTTTTCTCGAGCACCCTGCGTCAACACTGGTCTATCTGTCAGCGAAACACGCTGGATGTATGATGTGGAAACAGGCACCCCCTAGCTGGGGTAAAGTGTTAGACAAAGGAGAAGAGAGATCTTTGTAAAGTACCACTGTCTTGCCCAGTGGTTTGCAAATATCTTCTGTTTTGGGGTTATTTTGGAATGTTTAAGGAGTCCTGGCTACACCCCTGGTCAGTGTATATGGTAAGAAACGGAGGGCTCCTGGACTTGAAGTGGGGACTCTCAAGGAATGCCTGGTCCTAAGCTTGCTTTTCCTATCTTATCATAGGAAGAGCTGTAAATCACCCACAGCCAATGCCCAGACAGTGTTAAAAAGGCACCAAGTGTTAATCGTGACACGATGGTTCTCAGCCAATGACCCCATTCAGATATGACCTTCATCCTGGAAACTTCAACTAAACAGTCTTAAATAATACACCTGATATCAGAAGCTCTTAATTACATCCAGCATCACTGTAATATTACTCAAGTTTGTAGGCAATATTAAACCACTTGCATTTGTACATACTTTTGCTGACTTAATCTGAGGTTCATTTTGTAAGATTGCACCTGCCAAGAGCAGGCTAAAATTAAACTTTGAGTAATTTAAAGAACATGAGCTATAACTGTCTATATATGTGATATGTAAATTATACAGCCAAATTGCTAACAAATCCTTCTCATTTCAGAACCTTTAGGAAAATCACTGGTAGATCCACTGAGTGGTTTTGGGAGCTGAAGAAGCAGATTATGAATGCCACCCTACTGAATTTTTATTTCCCTGTTTGTCCATATTTCCTGGGATGTGATCATATCCGTAAGGACACAAATAAGATACATGAATTCAACTTCAAAAAGCCTTTCGTTTTTGTAATGTTGAAAAAATGGTAATAGTTACTTGGAAGTATTTTTTGGATGGACAAAGGCCTTGACTTTCATCAGGGACTTCAGGTATGTTCACATTGCTGAATGGCTGGACTCTGAATCCAGAATTCTGTCTTAATGCTCAAAAATGTTCTGTATTTGACATGCCATCACATATTAAAATGAGCCAAACACTAATTGGTGGGAAGACGGTAACTAGCAACTGTAAAGACTCCTACTAGACGTGCCTAGGTTGTGTCACTCAGGCCTGGCAAAAACTTTAAAACAGGCTCAATTTGAGCCAACTTGCCATAGGTGGTACTGCAGCTCAGCACAAGTCATGCAAATCGGATCTGCCGTGCTAAGAGAGTGTTAGCAGCAAGACACATCTAAACAAACACCATCGTTACCCTGGCTAACGATTTTTGTATGTTAAGCACACATTGATTAAAGCAGCTTGGCTCTTGTAAGGCAAGAGGGATATTATTGCAATTCCTGTTGGCAGATTGACCAAAAGCTTCCACGTCTCAGCAGGAGACAAGGTGTGTTTCTAGATGGCTGGCCCATCTGCTGGTAAGCCTTAGAAACAGAGGTCTGTAGCATACATCAGATGAAGACATTTTTCAGTTGACTCTGTGATAGAGATAACTGAAAGTGCTGTGCATTATATCTGCATCTTTTCAATACCCAGCACAATTCTTCAATCCTTATTATTTCATATTTAAAGCTTGTTCTTTAAAGCTGGCTACGTTTTCCTGCCTTTCCTTGCAAAATCCAGCCAATAGTGCAGGTTGAACTGTTTGACTTGGCAGTGGAAGGGCCTGAGGAGCATCACTGAGACCCTATCACCATTGTCAGGTGGAAGATAATGTTCTACCTCCTGGTTACCAGCCCTGGTGAGTATGTGGGCAGTGTTGATTTGGCCTCCAGGACAGCAGTGGAAATAAAGTGCCTTCAGAGCATCAGTCAAATTATGAAAGTTTAAAAGTCAGAAGTGATTTAGTGACCTTGGAGTCATGCCCTCTGGGGGCTTGGACTGCCCGGGTCTGCGCTGTGCCTGCAGAGAGGGAGGAAGGGCTGAAGGCATCCTTGCATCTCTCCTTGGCTTGCACACCCAGTTGAGCAGTGGCGGTGCTACAGGAGCTGGAGAGCAGCACAGCCAAGGCAGAGGTGGTGAGAAAGCACTAGCTAAAGGCCTGTCATGACCTAGTGGGCACGGCAGTGATTCATACCCGGGCACAGAAGATGTAGCATATAGCAGGGGTGACCTGAGTGACCATCAGGTCTCTCCTTGGCACGTGTGTGCTGGGCCATGTGCTGTCATTGTAAGCCTTGGGCTGTCCCATGGATAAGGGGTGCTCAGTTGTGCTCGGGCTCCTAACGAAGGTCCCCGCCCCATGTTAGGCATATGCTGGGAACAGAGTAATCCAGGACCTAAAAAAGGTCTAACACCTTGCCTCTTTTGCAGCACCACTGTTGGCCTCAGCTGTGTGTCGCAGCCAGTGAAGCGATGGCTTAGAGGATCCTGGGAGGTCTCTAGGCAAGCACCTGCTCGGAGTAGGATACTACTCCAGGGTGGCCAGGGCTTCATGCAGTTGAGTCCTGCAAACGTCCCAGGACAGCACCTCCTCACCTCCTTGAGCACCTGGCTTGGAGCCACACCACCCTGGAGCAAGGTGGGTCTCCTCATGCAAGCATGAACCTTTGAAGTCCCAGCCTGTGACAATTGCCCCTGGTTATATAGTTTGGCACTGCAGCGAAGAGACTGGCTCTACCATATTTGTAAGAGCCCTTCAAGAAGACATAGGCTGCTACTGAACTGCCCTCCGCCGCCCCATGGCCAGACCCTTCCTGGTGAGCTGTGCCCCACATCTTTGCCGCCACCTTGGAAGCACCCGCTGGCCACCATCTAGCTTGTCTAGCTCCTTCTTGAGCTGCCGGGGGCACTTCCCAACACGGTACTACAGGTGCTCCAAATGCCAAGCAGAGGACGACAGCCCCCCTCGATCTGCTGCCCCCAGTCCTCCCAGTGTAGCCCAGCACCCGGCTCATTTTGTTGGAGACGAGGACAACTGTGGGTTCATATTCCTGCTGCTAACTGCAGCCATCGGTCCCTGCCTGCAAACCCACAGCTCTGTGGGTGGGCTGTGAAGTTTCCACCTGACCACGCGGAGGTGAGTGGTGACGTATAGCTAGGGAAGCAAGTCAGCGTGCAGAACAGCTGCCATGTGGATTCACTGGCTGGTGGCCTCCTGCATCCCCAGCACCCCACCACCAGCCCTCAGCTAAGACTACCGGGTGGCCAGAAGCACCCCCTAAATTTCCAGTGCTCTTGCATGGGGTCCCTTAGGCAGGTGCTTCACTTTGCCGACTGCTGCTTTTAATGAAGGACTCAAATGAAAAGCAATCGGTTTGCAATTAAACTGCCTCTTAAAAGCTCTCTGTGACCACTTACGTTTACTTCTGAATTTGGTTACGGGAATGGTAACAGATTTCTGGCTTAAGGACAGAAACACTTCTAAGTCTTTGTGTGAGTTGAAGCCCTCCTCCCTGCGTGCACCTGGCCCTGGAGGACAGAGTGGATCCCTGGGGCTGGGACATCCCGGGAGACGCGAGTCGCTAGTTTTTGGGGGAATGAGGCTCCCTGATATTTAGGGAAATGCGTACATTTCTTATTGCTCCGTGTTGTTGTGTTCTAGTAGCATTTTGAAGCTGTTGCTGCCCTCGGGGCTGTGCTGTGCTCTGCCGTGTAGGGGAGAAAGAAAACCCCTCGCGAGAAGCTGCCTGGCCGTGCCAGCACCCCGCCAAGCCTGGGGTACGCTGAGGTCCGCAAGGCTGCTCGTCCTCGAAGCTCCCCTCTGGCGATGGTCAGGGTGCCCATGGCTGTGTGCTCTGTGCGACAGCTGGTAAAGCTGAATTCCAGCTTGAAAAGCTCTTGCTGCACGGCAAGGACCAGCCATCCTGTTTGGCCGGGTGGTGCCATGGATTCCCACTGGCCATGCCTGGCTGCAGAGAACGCTGCAGAAAACCTTTAAAACCACAAGATGCTTGCGGCCATTCAGTCGACAGCTGTTTTCCCGAGCGGGCACGTGTCACCCCGGCACCTCTTGGCGTTACCTCTGGCCTCGCTGTGGTCCCCGAGGAGCCTCCCCTGCCGCGTGGCAGATCCAGGGGCAGCAGCCTGTGGCACGACCCTGTTTGCACCCTGAGGTGCTCGCACCCCTCCAGCAGCCTCAGCAGAAGGTGACCTCCGGTTTGGGCGTCAGCTCTTCCAGTTCAGAGGTTCGTGTGCCAGCGCAGGCTGCTGGTGGAGCGCCTTGGCTTCGTGTGCCAGAGCAGCACCTCCGGGCTTGCACGGTAAGTGCAGTCAGCTCCGTTCCTGACGAACTCCATCATTATCTTAGTCATTTGCCCTAGAACCAGCTGCATTTTAAGCTGTCGGAAAATTATACGTGGGGTCTTTTTCTTCCTTTGTGGTGCTACAGCAGCTGGATTTGCATCAGGAAATCCACTCCCACGGTGTGATGCTGCTCTGCAATTTTATTCTTTTTGAAAAAAGCTTTAAGCCTATAACAAAACATGGGCTGTGGGATATAAATATTTTGAACCTTCAGAGAATGAAAAAAACCAAGACTGCCAAGAGAATGAAGTCTCCCATTTGTTTCAGCAAGGGGAGACACTGAAAGCTAAAGGAGACAAGTCGCATGTCACTTCAGACTGCATCTAAATGTAAATGTTTTTCACATACAGTCTTTTTTTCTAATGAGGAAGCTACTGTGGGAGCAGTAAGAACATGTTTTTAAGTTTGCCTCCCTTTCCCTGGGGGCCCAAGGCCACTGGGATCCTCAGCCAGCTGCCAAACCTCCAGCTTCCCCTGAAAACATTTCTGAGGGATAGAAATAAAATTTAATAACTTCTGACAGACAAAAGCCATTCTTCTACTTGCCAAGTCCTTGGCTTAGAGGCCAATGAATGCTGACTGGTAAGATGCACTTTACGGGAGTCACAGTTATGGGCAGGGACCTACTAGTGCTATGTCTTGAGGAACGATGAGAGGAGCGGGGCTGGATATTTTACTCTGTTTACACCAGTGACTCCAAATCTGGCTTCTTCCTTCAGGCTAGTGACACGCCAAAGTTTTTCAAGACTTCTTGGTGAATGGTGCTCATGGAAGAGGACAGCACTTGGTGTTTCTTCTCAGTTCATAGGTGGAGTTGTCTCCCTGACTGTCTTCTTCAGCCTCTGCACGTGTATCAGTATGTTGGGAATGGTTTCTAGTTGTTTCCTGGGTCACAATATCTCTGTTGACCTGCACTGCCACAGCTCTGGCCACGGGCTAGATTTTCATCTAAATCCTCTCAGGACATCACCAGAAAGCTCTGGGCCCATCCATCACTATCTATAATGCTGCATTGACCAGTCTTTCATGCCTTGATGCCCCCAAACCCCAATGATTCAGATGTGTTCTGTTATGTATGCTGTCATTAGGGTATTTGGGATTACACCTGCAGTCATTTTTTTTTAGCTGGTGTCACCACTATCCCTTCTGATGGCACCTAAAAAGGCTATTGGTGTGACCCACGACTGCTGCCTGCAGGGCTGGGGTGGTAGCTGTGACCCTGTTGCCCACTTTGCTTCCACCCATGCCATTCCTGAAGGGTCAGGAAGAGCAGCAGCCTTGGTCTTCGTGGCCTCACTCCACCCCTCCATCTCATCCTTCCTTGCCTCTCTTTCAGCAGCAGTAACCCAGACAGCACGTATGGGACACTTATCTGAGGAAGCTTATGTTGGCGTCGGCACTCTGGCAGGCAGTGTTTAGATGACCTTTTCCCATCTGTGTCTCACTTGTTCCTTTTCCCATCTGCTGTACCAGGATGGAAGCACGTGAAGAAGGGTTGGACCTATGGCAAAATACCAGCCCTGCTCACTGAAGCTTATGTCTATGGTCTGTGCTACCCCTGGACCTTGGCCAGGTATTGCCTGGGAGCATGCTAGTTGGTCAGGGACAGGGTGACATCAGGGAGTTTCTAAAAATCAACCGGGCTGGACTGCAAACCCCGCTCCTGGCTTTGCAGCCCAGTGCTCCACCTTTCCACTGCCACCTGTGAGCCTGGATGCTGCAGGTCTGTATTTGCCCCGCAGGGTCCTTCCCTTTGCGTGGTGTCTGCCCAGGCTGCTCCCTGTGCCAAGAGCCGATGGCTTCAGCCTCGCACATAATGTCTCACCACTGAGGCCCAGGGCAGGACACCCCCCACCCCCCCCAACACGATGGTGTGTGAGCTGGAGGGCTGCTGTTGAGTTATGCTCTCTCTAGATACTATAACCAGATGGCAGCATCCTTCCCTGGCCCCTCAGTAAAAAATATAATGCAGTGCAAACCCTCGGCAGCTTCATCTTTTTGCTTTTATCCCTTCCACTGCACCGTCATCAATGTAGTGCTTGCCGGCATTGTCTGACTGCGCTGTGGAGTAGCTGGATTATTCCAGTCACCCCTAAACCCATTTACCAGGTGCTGAGACCCCGTTCTTATTGCAGTTCTTTTCCTTGTGCACATTTAGACGCTTCCTCTCTGCCACAGGAATAAATGTTTTTCCCATTTATGTCCCAAAGCAGGAATGATCTGTTCTGATTTTGCTGCCAAAATATTCCCTATTCAGTGGAAAAATACCCAGAAAAGTTGCACCAGCAGGATGGGGCACTCTCTGTCAGCAGTCCCAGGGTCCTGCAAGATGACCAGTCTTCCTGAAGGTCTCGTATCTAGGAGAGATGGGTTTAGCTGAGGATGAGGAACCACCGATGATCTCTGGTCCAGCCTGCCCTGGACGGGTGCAGGGGACCGGGCTGATGCTGTGCCCATCTTTGCTTCCCTTCCTCTGTTTTGGGGTGCGTTGGATCCTGCAAATGGGACTCATTCCCCCAAAGCCTGCCCTGTGCCTGCCTAAAGGTCAGAGGATCAGGAAGACAACTGGGAAAGCATCCTTTTCTTTAAGAGTCTGTATCACATCACGCTACACACCGTACGTGAGACCTCAGCTCCAGAGAGCAGATATTCAAAGCCCTCAGTGGGGACTGAAGGAGACATTTAATTTTGTGTGCTGCGGGAAGCATTGTCTCTGCCTGAGCAGTCAGGGAGCCCTGGCCCAGATTTTTCTGCCCTTCTGCTCGCTCAGCCTTCAAGAACCCTGAAAAAACTGGTGCCATTTTTGATAGCCCTCGACCCTACGTGGGGTACCTCCTCCCATCCCTGCGGTGCAGCAGAGGCTCTCGGGCACTTTGGTGTTCCCAGAATCTCAGGCAAATCTGCAAGGTGTGGATCTATGGCATAAAATTCTGCATATGGCTTGTTCAGCTGCCTCCTTTCCCATGGATGCTGCTTGCCATACCCCTGGTGTTTCTTACATGTCCTCTGCATTGTTCATTTCGGGTGAACTTGTAGGGATTTTGGGGAAGGCAAGAACATGGGGCAGACACCTGTCTGCAGCGTCTTCCCCTGAAAACAGGGAGAGGCATTTTGCTCACGGGGACATTTTTTGCCTCACAGGGGAAAAAAAAAAAAAAAAAAAGACCTTTTTGTCAAGAACATCTTGGTTCATCACTCTGAAAGTCAAAACCCTCCTTGATTCTGCTGTTAAATCCCAATTTATATCAAAGCGTGAGGCAGGTCAGGAGCTGGCAAGACCCTGGGAGAGCTGATGGCACAGCGAGGTATCGCTGCCCCATGCAGATTCGTGCCTTTAGATCCAGCCATGTAATTTTGACCTGTTCTACAACCCACCGCGCAACCCCATTCAGACACACCGTTCCCCAGCTGAAGGAGAAAAGGGACATAAGGAATCAAAGTGATGCTGTCTATATTTCAGGAGGCTCCCCTGCCCCAGGCTTCGGTCCTGAAGTTGAGCAGCCGTGCTCAGGGCGAGGAAATAATTTAATTCTTCAGTAAAACATGCTGTGATTTAGCCATTTCATGAACCTGTGCAGCTTTTAAATGCTTCCTGAGCGTGGACTTCTCATTGTATGCTCAGTCTTTCTCTACTGGAACTGCACATTTTCATTCTCAAAGTCCACGGTGATAAATGGATTATTTTAAAAAAATAATTCGGCTTTTCCCTTCTGATTTCTAAACATTCCCAGACATGGCAGTCCACCTCCAAGTTCACTCCCACCTACTTCTTGCCATCTCCATGTTGGCACTGAAAGGATCTAATTCAATAATAATAAAAAAAAAGACTTTTCTGGAAAGGTGAAAATAACCCAAGAATCTCAGTAGCACCAAATTCCAACGTCTCCCTCTTTGCCCTACGGATGATTAGGCTTACAGCCCCTACCTGGCACATACAGAAACTTAACGAGATATATTCCAATGAGAAATCCTACACGATAAAGAGGGAAATTAACTGAAATATTATGTTATGCAACTCGCTGTGTGCTGTGTTCAGATGACCTGAAATATTTTGTTCTGTATTTTTTGTTCTAAAGTGCTTCCAATTACATTTTGTTAATACATTTATTTCTATACTGCTGTATTTATTTTTAAAATAAGTAACTTGGGTTACTTATCAGCCACAATAAGATATAACCAGTTCTTTAAAAAATTATTTATATTGTTGGTGAAAGGAAATAAATGACATTTCCAGAATTAAAAAGAACAAAATCCATCTTTGAGGAATTTTACTAATGAATATTTTCTCAGGTGCCATTTGCGTTCTTAGCTTATTTGCTGGACTAAATTCACATGACAGAATACAACAAAAGAAGAGAAAGAAGTCCAAAAACTGCAGCAGCCAAAAAGAAAATAGAATTAAATATTTTTTAAAGGACTGATCACAGTTTGATGGAAAAGAAAAAAATACCTGCTACACAGTCATGCGACAGATAAAATTGCTATTGCACAAGAAAATAAAAATGCATCCTTTTACATCCAAAACAAATGCCTATTGCTACAGTGACGAAAATGGAGAAATTAAGAGTGGTGGGGAAGACTCCATTTGCGGAAAGGGAAACCTAGACATTGCCCTTTAAAAATACCCCCCAAACTTTTCATTAATTACCCATCAAATCTGAAGAAATTATGCTTAGAATCAAACACGCAGTCATGGCCAGCTCAGCAGGGCAAAGGGTGAAAAGGAAGGGGCACACATACACACAGATCCCATAGCTAATAATTAATTAATTAATTAATCAACCATAGAAAGAGGGGAAGGGGGGAAGAAATCTTACCACCAAATTGGGTAACCAGCTAAGACCTTTGTGCCATTGAAGAGGAAAGATAAAATTAGTCCGAGCAGGTGGTAATCCATTAGTCCAGGCTGGTGCAAGGGGAAAATCCTAACGAAGTTTTCAGAAAAACATCAAGTGCGAAAATGAAGAATCCCCCCTCCTTCCAGAAAAAAAAAAAAAAAAAAAAAAAAAAAACAAAAAAAAGAAAAAAAAAAGGGGGAGAAAAAAAAAAAAAAAAAAAAAAAAAAGAGGAGTTAAGGCAAGTCCGTGCGGTGCGGGTGACTTTGCGGCGGGCAGGAGCGCACCTCGCCCCGCTCCCCCGTGGCCGCACAGCCCAGGCGAGGCGCGCGCGGGGCCGCGGTGGCCGCGGCGGCCAATCAGGGCCCAGGTGCGGGATGAGCCCCCGCGCGCGCTGTCAATCACCCCCGCCCGCAACTTCGCTCCTCGCCTCCGGAGACAAACCTCTTTGCAAGGGACTTCACTGGGGCGCTGAGATTTTGGGTGTCTGTGGGTGGGGGTTTTCCCCTTCCAATTTTTTTTTTTAAATTCTTTTTTTTTTTTTTTTAATTTGTGTTGTTAATTTCACTTAGAAACCCAGGAGGCACGGACCCTGCTTCTGGCTGGGCACGGCAAGGCTTTGCAAGGTAAGGATGAAGGGTGACTGTGACCGCGCTTAATCTCACGGTGGGGGTGAGATAGACAACTTATTCTTTAGATGGAGAGGGAGGTGAGCATTAACCCTTGCAGGAGGCAGAGCTGATGGGAGCACCAAAGAGGCAGCATAACCCTCTGAACGCGTGGATGTGAGCCCCACGGGCAAAAGTGGTTATAAACTTTAAACGAGAACTGCACTGCCCAGTTTTTTCAAAGTGTGTGGGTGGGATGGGTGGAGAGGGGAGGCAGTGGCAGCCTCATTTCTATTGAGAAAAAAATGCTGGGTCATGGTGAGAGTGGAGCAGGCAGACAGGAAGATGTCCCATTAATGAATTTCTTGTGAGGTGCCTCTCTGGATGCAGGAAGGTGAAAATAGGATAGAAAACCCACCCACCCACTGTTTTTACAGGAGCTGTTGTGTCAGAGTAGCAGATCTAGGGAATGACTCAACAGAATGGGACAAAGAATGAGGAAGTTAAAAAAGTTGCTTTTGTTCATAAAGCATCCTCAGCAAGCGCAGCTCTGTTGCCTGCGTTGGCTCTGCCCAGTTTCTAACCACCTGGAGATGAGGCGCTTTAGGAGTAGCCGAGAAAGCAATTTATTGCAGAGCAATGGCTGTAACAGAGGTCCAAGGTGGTATCTTGGGCAGCCCAATGCATCTCATGGTTTTGAAGGTTACAGACCTTCTCCTGAAATTAAAGCTCTGGGTACAAGTGCATTCCTTCTTGCTGTTTAATCGTGGGGATGCACCTGCCTCGTGCCTCTGTCTTTCTTGATTCTCAGTTCTTACAGATTTTATTGTATTTGGACAATGACTTAGTGCAGAGCTGCTCTTGTAAGTGGTAACTGGTTTCCTGGCCATCATGCACCCAAGAGAGGACACCCGCCAGCTCTTTGCTCTGCACCTCACCTCTTCACCAGTCCCTGCAGCTGCTGCGAGGACTCAGAGGCCAAGCTTCTCCAGGCTTAGTCCAACGGGTTTTCCAGCTGTCAATGACCCATCAGAGATGTTAAACATGGCTTGTTCCTTTTGTGTGATTTCAAACTGGGTGTAGTCCGTCCTGGCAAATCTCTGACCTGGCCCCCAGCTCTGTTTCATTGAATGCCATCACTCAGGGTTAGGAAAGCAATGATTTTCAAACAAGCGTTTGGGAGACACCTGGGTTTAATCTGCTCCCCTAAATTAAGCACTCTGTGGGCATCTTCCCCAGATCTTGAGCTCTGTCGCCCATGGGTTTAGGTACGAAGCATTAGCCTGACCTGGCCAGTTTGCACAGCCCTGAAGAAATTTTAGTCACAGTTTGGCGTTAGTATGGAACAGGAACTATTCCAAATAGACCCTTAAGATGTGACCCACCTCTTCTGGAGGTTATGTGGGTTTAGCAGGGTGGGTGACGGTGGTCCCATGCCCCTGTCTCTCTGGTTCCAGTGCCAGGGAATGGTCACAGGCACTTTTAACGTACTGGTTCAAGTAAGTCATGGAGTATGTGAATTGCTACTAAAAAGCCTATAAGTCTATCTAGCAAAGCAAGGCCTTAAACTGCTATGTAGGGCTGTGCCTCTACTGGTAGGTGTTTTGGAGCTGCACAGAAACAGAATAAGGCTTAAATGTACTGAGCTAGAGAATCTCTGTCATTACAATGTCAAACTGTTAAAGGGGCAGCAGGAGAGACTGAAGTGAGGTGTCTCAGATGATACTACAGGTGACTGACATCCCATGGAAGAGGACAAAAAGTCCCCAACACTGCAGAAGGACGATTGGGGAAGGCTTTTGAAATCTGAACTGAATCATTGGTTGGGGGCTGTCATTGAGGTCTTGGTGGCTTGGATGTTCCTGTCCATCAGACACTGGGGAACAATACAAAGCGTTCTTTATCCATTCCTTGATGGTAGGATTTATAAATCAAGCCCATAATAAGCTACAGAGTGCTTTGTCTGCAGACAACCAAGTGGGGGAAAGTGACCTAAGACCCAAACCCCAGAGAATTTATGTGCAGGGGGCAGAGGTCTCAGTGTTGCCTCAGGAAGGGCCGCGCTGCAAAAGCAGCAGAGATGCTAAAGCACCCGCCCACACCCCAGTAACTGCCCAACGTCATGTTGATGTGGTCACAGACAGGTTTTGAAAGATGAGCAGCATATTGGTGAATATTTGATCCCAAGCATGCTGAAGTCAAGGGAAAGCTCTCTATAGAATCTGACAGGCATCTGATGAAGATCATCGAGTTGCCTGCCCTCCCACCATTGCTCTCTTTGTCTCTCAACCATCCCTTGCTCTCTTTGCTCTGAACCTCACGGACCGCTTGCCACAGCATCATAAGCAGTTCAGGCTGTCCCACCGTTTGGGAAGAGGCTGTGTTTCAGGCGTGTCTGCAGTTGCTTTGGCTTGGAGATCCTGGGAGATCCTGCGAGTGGAAGGTCCTTACTGCCTCTAACCCTGTCCACACGTGGCTCATAGTGACTCTTGGCTCTACATTTCTCCCGCTGAAATGAGTAGAAAAGCAATGGCAGGTTTCAGTTGTGTCTTCGGTTGTATCAGCCTAGACCCCCGAAGCCTTCCAATGGCAGGCGTGTCTCACGGAGGGGTACGACCTGCCTCACAGGGATGAAGACTACATTGTCTGTGAGACGAACAGACTTACTCTCAGTCTTCTCTGCTGTGAAATGAAAATCTGATGCGTACATGCTAAAATTATCCTGGGGATATTTCATGCTAGCCTGAACAAATATTTATAAGTTCTACAGCAAACATTAATTTAAAATGTAATTTCTAAGAGCAAATGACAGTTATCCAAATGAGTACAATTTCAAAATTTCACTCATAGATACTTCCTTGTGCTGCTGACTGACAGTTTTATTTACTGAGGGTCTTTTCAGTCACATCAGTCTGTCTAGTTTGGCAATATTGACTCTTATAGGCCAGTTTCAATATGCCAAGAAATGAAAAAAAAATGAGGAAGCTAGAGGTTTGGCTGCTCAAGAGAAGTCCTGTTGCCTTTACAATGTCGGTATAAAGGTCCTTCTGTATTGTGGTACTGCAAACTCAACCACTGTAGGTGCCCAGGCATCCAAAGGGATCCTTTGGTTTATTCTGACCGCACTCCAGCAAAGGAGCGTTGTAATCACATTGAAAACACGCCTCTCTTTCCCCTTGGTGCTCTTAACTTTTGTAACTGCCTTCTTTTAGCTTTTCTTCCTTTCTCCATCAGAATCTACAAGCAGGAAGAAACCAAGTGCTTGGGGAAGGTGACAGGACCATGGAGTCTCCTGGATTTGTTCTCATCACGCATTTCGACACACCGAGCCGCTGATGAGTGTGAGACACCAGGAATTCAATCCCTTCCTGGTACAGTTCAGCTGCTCTTGGGAATTACCCCACGGCTGGTGTGACCTGAAAAGGATGACTCAAACAGCACAGTGAAGGGCAAGAGATGGGTGACCTGACAGAGGGGGTTTAGATGCCTGGTTTGGTATGCTGAGGAAGGCAGGGCATGTACAAGACCTGCGATCCATGGTGCAGCACTAAGCAAAGGTGTCAGAATGCTTGATTTGCAGGTTGACTTGGGTTCAGTGGTGGGGGGTGGCTTAGCTGGGTGCTCGACGTTGAATCGCACATTTGGGCACTTCTGGACATGGCCAGAAACTGTAAAGGTGGGTCCCTTGGGACCATGATCTTTTAAGGGGTTTCAAGTCCTAGAAGCAGCTGAGTTTGTTTTGAAGATCTAAAAGTGGAGGTAAAATAGGAAATTTGTTCTTCGATGGCTCTAGCCATCAATCCCAAAGTAATTAATTATGAGAAGGTATGTAAAGATCTGAAGAAATCCTTCCTGGAAGCATGAGTGAGCCATCTGAGTGCCCTCCACCGTAAACTACTGAAATCCTGTGTGTTTCTGAGGGCTGTTCGATGCTGACTTGCGACTGGTGGTATTAACATTTCTCTTGAAACTTGCCTGTTCCTGTTTTCTTGGCCAAATCTCTTCTCTCCTAGATCCTCACGTTCCCTCTGGCTCTGACAGACCGTCCTTCTCTGCTGTTTCTCATTCCTCATATCCCAGCGCCTGTTAGCTGGGCGCACCAGGGCTGGAACAGCCTGAAAACAGTGATCCTGTATGAACATCTGCGCAGGGTGATTTAAAGAAGGGCCTTGATGGATATTGCATCACTTCTGAGCTCTGCACAGCAACACCTTTGCATGTATCCACGTATCTTCTCGATGTGCTCTACCACCAATGACCGGGGGGTATGCTCCAGCACGCTGACGTTGCATGGACCGACCTAGCTTCCCCTCACTCCTGTCAGGTGCCTCGTCTCCATGTTTACTCCTGCAAAGCTTTAACGCTACCTCCAGGTCACGGGAACGCTGCTTTCCTGTTTGCTTCCTCTGACGTCCAGCAGAGCACTGCCTGCAGCTGGTGTGCAAAGCTGTTATGTGCCCACAGGAACATCAGCCACAGGGGAAACAATCCACAGTGGCAGGAAAACGGATCTTCGCCTGTTCAGATGAGTACTATGGTGGTGTTTGTACTTGGGTTTTTTTTTGAGATTTCTCTTTGCTGAAGACACAGGTATAAAGCAGAAGAAAGTCGGGCTTTAGCTGCAGGTCTGGTGACTGTTGAGATGATGGTAACAGAAAGCTCTGAGTTCAGCAAAACCCTTTGCCATTGTTTTTAGTGGTTTAGGAATAACTTCATGGCTTCCCCCCCACCCCCACCCCCCACCCCAAATAGTCTTACCTGACTCCATTCTTTTTACAATCTTTTTTAAGCTCATGGCACAGAAATCCTGCACTTGGGATATTTTTGTCTTCCAGTGATGATAGAAACTCCTTCGAACTAAACTTTTGCTGCAATATCTCAGAAGGTTTTGTGGCTGAGGGACTGGCACTTCTGGGTATTTTGTTGTTTAGAAACAAAAGATTACATTCTTAAACCAGTGGTGGATTAACCTGCTGTAGTACAAGAAACTTGGCTTGTGTTCTCAGACTTGCTGATGACTCCTCGTATGATTTTGGTCGCCCAGGTTCCTTATC
Source organism: Falco naumanni (assembly GCF_017639655.2). Classification (NCBI taxonomy): domain Eukaryota; kingdom Metazoa; phylum Chordata; class Aves; order Falconiformes; family Falconidae; genus Falco; species Falco naumanni. The sequence goes on along the minus strand of NC_054071.1, from coordinate 5,897,263 downwards.
TGTCCTTGTATTTCTTGCTTGTAAAACTTGGGAAATAATTGCTTCTGTGTATATCCTGTCAGTTCCTTCAGGAGGGAACTGTCTCGTCCTCTGTTTGTGCAGACCTGAGCTAGAACATCAAGGGACAGCTATGAATCACTGACTCAATAATTAACAGTGAGCTGATGAACATGAAAGCAGAACTGGAATCCCAGTCCTTGTATTGGAAGGGTAGAATGAATGCTAAATGGTGCTTCCCCATGGGTTGTTTTTTCTCCTCCTTTTATTCCCATATAACTTGTTCTGTGGCCAGGGGATCATAGGAAATATGTGAAGTGGAAATGCTGACTGCCTATTCCTCCACCATCACCAGTGAGGCAGAAATCTGAGGACGCTTTGTCTCAGTGGCTGGGTGCCCCTGAACTGCAGCCGCTACAGACTTGGAATAAAACCATCTTTCTTTCACTGTCACCTACTTAAATTCCTTTAGCACCTCACAGTTCAAACTCTGGTTAGATTTTCAGATCTTTCTGGCCATGGAGATGTTCAGAAAAAGAATATACCCCCCCCAACGAATCCCTAAGATGCACAGTTTTCCAGTGACTGTGTCAGCTTGGTGCACAGGGAGCTAGCAGTGGAACCAATCTCAAACTCGGGTAAATACAAGATGTAGAGGAATGAAGGCAGTGGGTTATTGTCATGGACGATGTGCAGCTGTAGCTCATCCTGCTAAGTGGTTAAATAGCCCTGAGGCGTGTGGGAGAGAGGCTGGTTGGAGGAGGAGCAGGGAGGAGCTGGATGTAGCCGAGAGAAGCAGCAGTGTGGCCTGGCCTCTGGAGGATGGAGACACAGCATGGACAGTAGAATCTGACCCATGGTAAAGCCTTGCTACAGCGTGCTAGCTTGCTTGTGCTGCGATGCAAAGATGTAAATATTATGTTTGACTGGCACAGTTTTGCCTGAAATAGTGTTGACCCACGTAGCATCGGGGGGGGACACTGCTTCAGCAATAAGCTTAGAAAGGGGCAGTACTTGTGATGAAGCTTTGAAGTCTTCTCTGTTAACCTTCTGTTCTTCCATCCAAGTCATCCCTACTCTCCCCTGAAGTAAAGGGAGAACTGAGTCTGGTAGAGCAGGACACTTGCTCCATCAGTCATTAGTTGTTAGTGGGAAAATTATTTCCAAGTAACATTTAAGTTCTGCTCACTCTTCACCTGAGCCACTTCGGGCAGGCTAATGCCCAGTGGAAAAGGGGATCAGAAGGATTTCTTGCACGATGATGTGATTATTTATTTTTTTTCCCCCCATCAATTTTAAGTGATGAAAGGTCAGGATACAGGAGAGGTGTGACCAGGACAGTTGAGTTTGTGTAGAGCCCTGATAGCCAACGTGTATGTATGTGGTGTACGCATAGGTGGGTGTGAGCAAGCATAGGTGGCTGAGGGTGGCTGAGCAGGGGTAGACGAGCGGTTATAGGCCACTGGCCACAAGGTCATAAGGCCTTGCTGGTGGGGGATCAGCCTCAAGGCAAGTCCCAGAGGTTTCAGGGAAATGGGTCCGTTATAAAAAGCACTGTCAGGCTAGCACACGTTGTGTCCCTGAAATTGCACAGTGAAGGGCAGTTTTACACCTTATCTGAGGGCAGCCTTGCTCCGCCGGAGAGGCTGAGCTGCCTCTCACAACTGCAGTAAATCTGACTAATTGGACTGGCTGAGCAGATGAAGAAACTACGCCCCGGGTCTTGGGCTTGTTTGAAAACAGCTCTGTCTACCCTGACATCTGGAGGAATGCATCCTGGGGACGGGGGAAGGGATGGGGAGCAGAGGGAGCAGAGTCACTCCTCTCCCTTCCCTCCTTCCCCAGGACTCCAGCCTAGTGATACCCTGAAGGTGAAAACGAGACCAGCTGTTCTTTGCTGCAGGCTGTGACTTCCCACCCTGCGGTAGCTGGAAATCGGGGGGGCCCCTGGGGTAGGGAGATGCTCGTGCTGCCGGAGCCAAAGGAGCTGCATGCGTTCGTGTCAACGTTGCCAGCCTCCCGGGCTGTTTGCTGAGCCACGCTTGGGGTAAGGGTCGGCACTGCCACTGGAGTGCTGCTAGTGCTGGAGACCTCCTTGCTGTGACCCTGCCACCTGCCCAGGCTGCAGTGCCCACCTGTGATGCCCCCACCTACTCGCAGCCCAGTCCTGAGCATGCCAGCGGGGAAGTGCCATAGCCCAGCACAGCCCACCAACATGCGAGCAGCTATAAGTGATACATTTTGCTTTTTCACCTGGCTCCAAGGAGCTGCACCCCCCGTGCTAGCTACTGCCAAAGGTAGGGGCTGATGACACGGATCTCGGTCTTTCTTGCATCTTGGGTTATCACCTGTGTTCCCAGAGTGGGTTGGAGTTCTGTGCTGGGTCTGGCACTGCTGTGCCTGGCCAGGACTTTGTCAAAGGGCATGGTGCTCTGCAGGCTGCTGGCAGCCCTTGCCGTGCCCCAGTACTCCCTGCAAGATGGGCTCTGCTTAGACCTGGCTTGCTTCAGCTACGTGTGGGCACGCGGAGCAGGGATGCCAGCTCTGGATTGCCCCTTCTGAGAAAGCTCAGCCTCAAAGATCGGGGAATCACAATTTTTGCTTGACCACTATGAGGATGTTGGGCTGAACTGTAAGAAAACACTGGGGAGGGACAAAGTGGGGGGGATGGGACACATATCCCAATGGGAAGCTGGGCTGGGCTTTACTGAGCTGGGGCTGGGTTTGGACTGGGTTTTGCTGGGCTGGGGCTGAGCTTTGCTGGTCCAGGGGATGAGAAAAGGTGAGGGCAGCTGGCTGGAGGCAGGCAGGAGGTCTGGAGCGGTGCCTGCGGAGCAGCCTGGTGGGGATTCAATCCGGGAAGTTTTAATGACACAACAACAACAACAACAAAAGAGGAAAGGGGGGAAAGGAAGAAAAGGCTCCTGCAGGGCTGGTTGCCACGGAGACCCCAAGGAAGTTTGAACCAGTCCTGCTCTTTTCACAGCCGCCTTTGAGCCAAGGAGGGAATTATGGCTGGCGATAAAAGGGGACATGTGGCCCTTTGCTCACAGGGACCGGCCTCTGCAGTTACGAGTCTTCAGCTCATTTTCCCCCTTGTCCCCTCCTACAATTATACATTCGGATCTCGGGAAGAAAAAAAAAAAAAAGGGGAGGGAGGGGGGGAATCTAGGACAAGTTGTGCACCCTTTGCCCTGGGGACCCATCCCTGCGGGGCAGACCATACCTCTTTCAGCCCATTATTCCCCCCGCCGCAACGTGCTGCCCCCGTTTCCTCCTGGTTATTAAATTTTTACGTGTTCAGAGCTGATGAACAGCTCACGCCAGCTGTCGTCACACCAGCCCCTGCACCGAAACAGCCTCCATGAGGAAGGGGGGGCTAAAGACCTTTCTCCAGGGGAGCTGGAGACAGTTTTCTTGCTTGCCACAGCTTTGGGGTTTTCAGGAGGTATCTGGCTGACCAAATGCCAAGTGAAAGGGATAAACTGAGCTCTGTGCTGCCTCCTCGGATTTCTCCAGTGACAGTTGCATTATAAGGCAAGCCCTGAAGTCGTGTTGTAGTGCTCAGGTTATGCTCTTGGGTCTTCCTCATTGTGGGGTTAGAGCTGGATACTTGCACTTCCACTCCACAGTGTAATATGCTGGAAAAAATCCTGCTCAGGCCCGTTTGATGTTCTACACAGGCAGCACAGAGGCACAGGGAAGGCAGAGGTGCCAGCAAGAGAAATGAGTTTCCTGCAGGTGTACCCGAGCACTGGGAGTAAAGTATATCTCTGCTTGCAGCACTCGCATCCTGGCCAGATGGACTCAGCTGCGTTAGCAAAGCCCAAATCTCCTTTTTCACGTACGGTCAGGTATTCAGATCTTCTTGGACCTTTGGTGCTGAGTGTCACAGTGAGCTATGAAAGAGTAGGTATGGCCTGGGGATGTGGTGGGGTGGCCAAGACTGGGATCTGCTCTCCCTCCCAACCCTTAGAACATTGCTCCAGAGCCCATTTCCCCCTCTTGTGCTGAGCTGTGGTGTTAGATGCTGTGGCATGAGTGAGGCAGAGAGGCCGGGCCAGGATGGGTGACCTACTTCTGGCCACCACCCTACAGCTTTCTGCTGTCGAGAGCAGAGGTACTTCTGGAGCCAAAGACTGAATGGGACTGGAGGGTCAAAGTGCCAATGTGGGGGCTGGGCTGATGGAATTGATATGATTGTGCAGATCTCAGTTTTACATCAGCTTCTTGGGTTTCTTTTTAAACCCAGAACTGTGTTTGAAGGGATCTTACTACCTGGAGAGGCTGTGGGATGTCCCTTCTTGGAGGTTTTGGGCACTCAGGCAGACAAAACCATGGAAGGCCTTCTGACATTAGTCCCGCTTTCCAGCAGAAGATTGGATTAGAGATCTCCAGAGGTTCCTTCCCACCAGCGCTTCTCTGAGTTGATGATGCTGCTGTATTGCTTTACAAGTAAACTAACCATTTAGTCTACTTTTTGTGCATGATAATAACACAAACCATGTAAATAGTCCAGAACACATTCACAGGAGTCATCTGACCGATGGGTTACAAAGCCAAGATCCTGCTTGCTTGTTCTCCCAGGTTCCATGCAGCAGGTAAGGCATCTGGCTGGCCAGCTCAGTGCTATGTGTGCTGTGCGTGGTGCAAGCAGAAGTATGTCCCCTGGAAGCTGTCCTGAAAGTGGGCACAATCCTGGGATCACTGTAGAAATTCAGGCATGGACCCTGTTTGCTTGCCAGAAGCTGAATGATGTCTGGTCAGCAGCCCCATTCCCAGTGATGAACCCCGCTGCTCAGGAGGAACCGATCTTTAATGAAGGGAGATTAATATTAAATGAAGAGCAGCTGCAACAACTGAGAATTTATTGGACAAGTGTTTGCAGATATGATTTTGCCTGCCTTTGCTAGATTTTAGTATTCTGGGTAACTATGTCTCCCACTCCCACTGATGGTCTCTGGACACAAACCCGTGATTCCCATCCTCCTTTTATTTCTCTGCTCCTGCTTTGCAGAGCAGCCAATAATTTCCAGGCTTTGTGTTCAGTACTTTCTGCACTGCCTGAGGATGTTCTTGCTTGCTGTCTTCAGACAAAAATAAAAGAAACTTGCACCCCTCAGTGTGTGTAAGCATCACCTTTCCTGTCATATAGCTTGGCAAGTGTGTCGCCCTTGGAGGTGTCATTGCTGGGGGAAGCTGGAGCTTCCTTGAGTGAAAAAGCTAACGGAGCTTTGCTTTTCATCCCTGTAAATCCACTTTTGTTACCTAAGAAGGCACTGTGGTCCTCTCTATACCCATCCCACAGTGTTCCTGGTCCAGACAGAGTGGTTAGTGCTCCTCAGACTCTCCTTGGTGACTGCTCTGGCTTAAACTTCTCTGTCACAGTGTCGTCACAGCCACGTGTTACCCCCACTGTTATGCTGGTATCCTGTTTGTGGGGCTAAGTGATGATTCACAGCTGAGCTGCCCTAAAAATAACCTTTTTTTTTTGTGGGGGGGTAATCTCTATTTATATATATTATATATACTACATCAGTGCCACCTTTGTACATTGTTCCTTTTGTTATCAATTTTTTGATGTAACGTGCATATAGGAATGAGTAGGTTTTCTGTGTATTGGAGCAGGATCACTGCCTCTATGACCATGCGAGTGTGTCTGTATCAGAACTGGAACATGCAGCACATTGTGTCCTGCTCATACTTTTGTGACCAGTGGCTGATTCTCAGCATCTCTCAAAGACCATCTTTATTTTAAAGGAAGACTGTCCTAGAATGCAATGCAGGCGGTGCAGTAACCACTGGTGACCTGCAAACCAGCTGCATCTGACCTGCGGTCTCTGGGATCTGGGGAACAAGCGTGAAAGGGTGGGGGGGACTTGCCAGGAGCTCGGGAGTGTGGGACACAGTGCCATCCAGTGGACCTCCACAGCTGGCCGTGTAGCTTTACAGGGTAGCAAGTCCATTTGGGATGTGGGTTGAGGCCACTGGGTTGTATATGGTGCTTTCCTGGTCCCACCACAAACCCCCTGGGATGTTCAGCAAGGCACAGGTACCAGATTATATCCCTGAAAGCACCTACCCCAAGGTCTTGGGTACCTGATCGTGCCCATCACTTGGGTGTCCCAGCTGGGAGAATGCAGGAGGACAATTCCAGGAGAACCATACACAAAGGACAAGCCCGTAGCATCCCATCTCCCTCAGCTACCTGCGATGGAAGTGCTCCAGGTGATGGAGGGGAAGCAAAAGCCAAGGTGATGTCAAGTGTGTGGTTAGTGCCACTGAGGAGCGACAGGCGCTCCCCCTGCAAGCGGACACCGTGCACTCCACATCCCTTATCTCAGGAGCGCAGGGCGAGAGCGATTCGGAGAAAAAAGGGGCTCCGAGAGCGGTAAGGTGAGTAGGCAGGGCAGAGGAAAATAGCAGACGCCTCTCGCAGCTGTTCGGCAAGGTTTCTCCCGGGAAAGCCCCTCCGCGGGCGGCCTTGCTGCGGCCATCCCTGGGGGCGCAGTACCACCTGCCGGCAGCGCGGCGGTAGCAGAGCGAGGGGCGCGACACGCGGAAAACCCGGCCCAGGCGATTTGCTCTTTCCCAGAATTAGAGCAGGACTCGTGTTTGCTGCTCATTCACTCTAGTTTTAAATATTTAGGTTGCAAATGTAGTCGAGCCATCCTTGCGAGGGGGAGATTTCCCTCTCAGACAATCGGAATCACTGATGTTCAGCCTGCAACGTTTTTCCGCCTGCAACATTTTTCCACCTGCAAAAGGAAGGCAATGCAAATCCCCAAACAGACCCCAGTTTGCCAAATCTGTATGAAGGGTTTATATGGGTAGATTTTAATAGCTTTTTCTGTGGTTTCTTATTAAACTGTAGGATAAATAGCAATGTTTTCAGCACCTCCCTTCTTCCTCTCCAGGATATGCATTACATCAATGCTGCCTACCTTCCCTCCCAGCCCAAATTTATTTCTGTTCTGTTCTTTTCTATTCATCTCAGCACAGCATTTGGCTTCTCAGTCTTCTAGGCTCTACCCAACTTCAATTTATTTGCCTAAGAAATAGCAGACTATTGATCTGAGGCTGTTAGCAGTTCGCTTCTGCTCTCAGAACCCTCATATCTAGCAACCACATCCACTGTTTGTTTCCCCTTCACCACTTTCCTGCTCTCGTGTGTTGTGGTTTGTCTTCTCCTTGGTTATTTCGCTGAGCAGTTTCTGGAGTGCGCAGCTGATGGCAGAAGAAAGCTCTGCGCACTTAGCTACTGGCCCACACAATGTGGCCAGGAAACTGTGGTTTAAAGCAAACCCAGAGGATTCAAAACACAACTCCTGAAAGTGTTTGTTAAGCTACGTGGGTTCAAATATGATCCAGGACTTGATCCCACGCTTGGAATGTGGTCCCACTGGTTGAGGATGGGTAAGGGGCAGGACAGTCCCTGTTTATCTGCACTCCCTGGATTTTGTTTTCATAAACCTGACTCATCTATCAAAATGCACCTCATTGATGAGATGTGTGCTGAGTCCTTTGGGAATAACAATTTGCTCATACCTGCAAAATTATCAGCTTGTGCCAATGCTTCATCCTGAGAGCCGCAGACACACCTGGGTTAACCAGCGAAAGGACCAAACTGAAGACGAGTTGAATTCAAGACACTTTGGGTGAGGTTCGTCTTACCCAAGCTCAGATGCTGACAGTCCAGGGCTCAGTCTAACACGTAGTCCATGCTGTGGCTGAAGGGGTTGCCTACCAGACCACAGGTAGGTCTGAGTCTAGATGTTCTCGGGGGAAGTTCCATGAGATGGTGTGAGCACAGCCAGCAGCTACCTACTGACAAAAGGAGCAGTCTGCTCTCCACATCTTTTCTGCCTCTCCACCGAGGGCTGTGTACCCATACATCCCATCTGGAGCCAGCTTGGTTCCCCCCAAGCTCTCCACGGAATAATTCAGCTCACTAATTACACAGAATATGGCAAAAAAGAGCTTGTGCAGAACAGTGGTCAGGACTGCTGCTGGGAGCAGAGGGGAGATGAAGAAAGGAGCGATAGAGTGATTCCTCTTTAGGTGGCAGTGAGCTGTTAGACTGGCTCGGTTTGTCAGTTGTTGGCATCCTCAGATTTCCCTGTTGGAACCCAGCAACTCTACGTGGACTGCTTGAACATTAATTGTGATCAACAGTCCTTTTCCATCCATCCAAGATACTCCCTTGGAGGCCTCTCTGAGCTGCTGGCCTTTTCCTAGGACCTTAGCAAGACTACAGTGTTTTGGCATGACCAGGGATGGGTGACCTCCACTCTACTCTCCTGTTTCTTCCAGGGTGCAAGGATTACCTTGACCCTGCTCTTCTCTCCTACCTTGAGCAATCATGGAAACATAGAATAGTTTGGGTTGGAAGGGACCTTTAAAGGCCATCTACTCCAACCTCCCTGCAATGGTCAGGGACATCTTCAATGAGACCAGATTGCTCAGAGCTCCATCCAACCTGACCTTGAATGCTTCCAGGAATGGGACACCTACTGCCTCTCTGGGCAACCTGTGCCTGCCAGTGTTTCATAACCCTCAACATAAAAAAATTACTACCCACAACCACAGGTGATCGTGGATCTAGCTGCTGGACCCTGATGCCTCTCCAGACAAGACTACACTAGGAAGCCTCCACGAGCAACTTGGATGCCATTAGGGAGCAATGGGCGTTTCCAGAGGAGTTTCATCAGGTTCTGTTCTGCCTTCCTTCTTTCCAAGTTTTGCATGTTTCTGATACTTCGACATGTCCTTTGCTTTATTTTTTTCCATCTTTGTAATTTGATTTTTCTTTTGATCTGTTACCCAATTTTCCCAGTTTTCTGTTTAGATTTTCAAATTTGGCTCATGCCCAGCAGTGACACTGCAAGAGCAGATTCCTTAGGAAATGTACAAGAACAGAATGTGCACGTAGAGACTCTTCTCCTGAAAAATTTCCCAGACACCAAGAATTTGCAGCTTAGGGACTTCCCCAGCCCAAGGTAGTGTTGATGGTTTTAGTAACAGTGGGGTTTTCCTTCCATAAATCTACATGGTTTCTCCTTAAACTACATGCAAACATTTGGCTTCTGTGACACAGCGCAGCCTGCAGTCCCACATCTCCTGTTGACAATATCTTGGTTGTGTGAAGAATGGCATCCTGTGTGGTTTTGGTTGTGGTTTTTTGTTGTTTTGGTTTAGTGGTGTTTTTTTTTTTCCAAATGCCACTAGGTGGCTTAATTTGATGCCCCAATAATTTTAAGTTTGGCCACCCTCAATCAGCCACTTCATCTGGAAGACCTTCATGATATCCCTATCAGTTGTCACTTTTCCAAACGGAAGAATGCCACCCTACTCAGTAGCTCCTTCTAAAGGTGCCCTTCTCTCTCTTTGATCAGTGATGCTGATCTCTAAACCTTTCCTAGCTCTATTGCACCCATATTTGAGATGTGAGGGGGTGACCTGTGCCTGAGTCTCAAAGCGCCATGGAATCAAACTGCTCATAGGCAACAGCTGCTGGTTTTTGCTGTTCCTGCTGGCATGGGCTAGGGAAGAACACAAGCCATCCAGATCCATGGTCAGTTGAGTGTTAGCAATGCTGCAGAGTAATGCTTACATCAAGAAGTACAGAAGCAGTCGGTGCTCCAGAATATTACCTGCGATGAGCTGAGGATCTTTAGTTTATAGCTGGTGGGAAAAGCAGCGTTTCCACAGGTTACTGCAACACAATGGGGCAAGGGAGGTCTGTCGCACGACGGGAGGATGTCTGCAATGTGAATGTCTCCATCCGAGCTAATTCACCAGTTTCTTTTTACAGACAATGAGTTTCCAACATACAGCAAGTGCTTGATTAAGTACAACCTTGTGGTGGTTTGACCTTGGGTGAGTGTCAGGTGCCCACCAAAGCTGCTCTGTCACTGCCCTCCTCAGCTGGACAGGGGAGAGGCAACATAACAAAAAGGCTTGTGGGTTGAGGTAAGGACACACACGGTAAGTAATCACGGGTCAAACAGACTCAGCTTGGGGAGATTAGTTTAATTTATTACCATACAAATCACAGTAGGACAATGAGAAATAAAACCAAACCTTAAAAAACCTTTCCCCCACCCCTCCCTTCTTCCCAGGCTCAACTTCACTCCAGATTCCTCTCCCTGCTCCCCCCGAGAGGCGCAGGGGATGGGGAATGGGGGCTGCGGTCAGGGTATCTTTTCTCTTCTTAAATCCGTTATCCCAGAGGCACTGGGATGTGCTGATGGGCTCAGCCTTGGCCAGTGGCGGGTCCAGCTTGGAGCCAGCTGGTGTTGGCTCCATCGAGCATGGGGGAAGCTTCTGGCAGCTTCTCGCAGAAGCCACCCCTGTAGCCCACCCTACCAAAACCTGGCCATGCAAACCCAGTGCAAGCCTTCTATAAAAATATCATTGCTAATCTTCTGGATGGTCATCATTGAGAACTGAACGTTGGGAATTACTGCTGGAGACCAAGACAGGAAACACCTTTGGAATACACACCGTTCTGCTCTCCTCATTGAGAGTGAAGATCCAGGAGAATCAGAGCAGGCACTGGGAAATGTGACGAAGATAATCGAAGGTATTGAATGGCAGCATTGCTAAAGGAGGCCTAGGGCTCTTCAGCTGGAAGACCTGGGGTCTGTCAAAAGGGCGAACGCGATCCTTACTCAGGCAATTGCCAAGCTGCCCATAGCTGTAATTCCTAACAACCATGGGAAGGATCACTCGCAACTTGGGCAGTCCGGGCACGCTCAGTACACACCATGGCCTGGAGATGGGATGTTTGGTGCTGTTCAAGTACGTCTGCTTGCACTGCTGTGAGAGGAGTTCAGCAGAAGCAAGAGGATCATGCAACATGCTGGGCTAAATGTACATTGGGAGAAGTCTTTGAGGGCAGGCATGCCCTGTGGCACCCCAGACTCTGAGGTATAGGTTTTGCTAATACACATGATCAATATATGAGTATCAGAAATTCCTATGAAGCCAAACTGCAGTTATAGAAACATTGAGCGAGACTTCTTTTTTGGTTCTCGTGAACCCCTCAAAATATCTTTTCTTCAAAATCTTACAATATATGCCTCTTTCTTATGAATCAAAGTGAGATGGCAGCTGAAATTCAATTAAAATATCCTTGAAATGCCATAGAAGTAAAAACTATGTAAACTGTAGGTGTAACTATTACTATAGATACCTGCTCAAATGGCTGTAGGACAGTGAATAGAGCAGCAAGAAGTTGACTCAGATATCTGTTTTAGAAGAAATATAGGCCTTGTGCCTTGGCAAATGTCACAAAAAGCTGAGATGTGTGTTGGGCAGAGCAGCATTGGACTCGCTAGAACTGCCAAAACTACTAGAAGCACCACAGTTGTGTCCAGGAGCCACCACCCCTCCCACTCCCCTTGACCTGCTGGCAGAGGTGCTGCCTGAACTCTGCTCTGCCCGCGGGTCTTCGCACAGTTCAGGACTTCCCTGAGTTCGTTTGGGCTGAAGCAGGACAGGGAGCAAGCACCCAGGCAGCTCCTCTGACACACCAAGGGTTACAGGCAGTGCTGAGCACCTGGGGGTGACATGGTGCCAGAGCTTCTCAGAGCCTGGGATAAGGGACCTTGGCTACTTTAGTACCCCGGGGTTTGGGACTCTGGTGCACGAGAGCACCCACATTTGGAGAGCAAGCCCCAGCAGGAGGACGGCAGAGGCTGCACTGTAGCCTTCTCTGCCAAGGACATCAAGATTTGATTGTGATGCTGGTGAGCACGGCATGGTGTTCTCCACACATTTCCACTCTCAGAGTTGGAGGCAGGTGGCTGCCTTCTTGTTGAACTCTTCCCATGGTCTGGTGGGATCTGGCTGGTGGCATTTTGGCACTGTGGCTGAAGACTGCATCTGAAGAATATTCCCGGATGCCAAATTGCATTCCCTGATGTACTGTCAGTAAATACTCATATCCATGCTTCCTTGATGCCCAGGTTTGCATCCTCTAAAGGCCGTCATGGTAACAAGAAGTGAGTCAAGAAATGAGAGGGTTATTAAAGGCAGCCCCCTGCTCCCAGTCATTCCTATACAATTTGGTGAAAAACAGCATCAGAAGAAATTCTTATGTCTTGGTAACAAAATCGGTGGGTCTCTGTGCCGCACCTGGTGAGCCCTGCCAAGAGCAGGAAAGGAGGAAAGCTTCTCGGGTGGGTAGGCAAAACGGGGCTTTTGAGGCAGGTGCCTCTTCAGCTTTTCCTCAACGCATCCGTCCCCTCCCCTGCGCAAGCGGCTGCCCGGAGCCGTGCTGCACCGCCACAGGCAGCGGCAGGTCTTGGAGGTGGGATGCTCCCCGCTGCATCCACCGTTATCCTTCTCCATGGCACCGTCGAGCATCCCGCAGCCCGGCGCGGAGGCTGCCCGTGCCCTGCCAGCCCGGAGAGGCCCCGGCGCTGCCCTCGGAGCCCGCGGCCGGGGGCGCTCGGTGGGGCACGACCCGGCACGGCGTGCCCGGGGGCCGGAGGGGCCAGCGGGTCCCCAGGGAGCCCCGGGGGTACCCGGCGCCGTCCGCCACGGCGTCGCCGGCGGCTGTGGGACGGGACGGGACGGGACGGGACGGGAGGAGGGGGCCGCCCCGCCTCCCGCTTAAAGAGCCGCGGCGCCGGGCGGCCGCGCAGCGAGCTGCGGAGCGGCACCGCCAGGCACCATGCACCGCGCTGCCGCCCTCTGCCGCATCTTCCTCCTCCTCCTCCTCCTCCTCCTGCTCCTGTCGCCGTCGCCGCCCGCCGCCGCCTACTTCGGGTCAGCACTGCCCGCGGGGCTCGGCCCCCGGCGCCGCCTCCGCGCCGCGCAGCCCGGCAGGGAGCGCGCAGGGTGCGCGGGGAGGGGACCCTGGCAGGGAGCGCGCAGGGTGCGCGGAGATCCCGGGAGGGAGCGCGGATTCTCCGCGCATTCTGTGCTGAGAGGAGGCCGGAGGCGCCGCGGGGCTGCCCGGCGGTGCGGGAGGGTGGCCCGGCCGGGCCGCGCACCTGCAGCACCCCGCGCATCTTCGCGGCCGCCAGGGGAGGGGTGGGAGGTAGGGGCGAGGGTGCTGGGTGTCGGCAGGAGCCCCCACTCTGCTCCTGGGCACCCCGGAGGAAGGGAATGAGGGAAAGATCAAGGTGCACAAGAGCAGGACGTAAAAACGGGGTGTAAGATGCTCCTAGCTGGAAGCAATAGGCAAAAAAAATCGTCTTGTTTGTGTATGTATGCTCCTCGAACTTGCTTATGTGTGCTCCTTGCACTGCTCAGCTTCTCTCCGGGGTGTGAGGTAGCCCTGGGTAGCTGCTGGCTTTGATACCTCTGTCCAGGCAGCTTCCTTGGAGGGAAGAAAGTGGGAGGAGGGGGCTGGGGGTGGGAGCCAGGGCTCAGCAGAGGGGTGGGCAGCATGTGGGTGCTGTGGGGCTCCATGAGGCTTGAAGCCAGCCCAGGGATGGAGGGTGCACTTGGGTGCAGAGAGGCAGAGCTGATGCTCCAGCCTGGGATACTGTGCAGGATCACTTGGGCATGCTTGTCCCCGAGTGTGTGTGCTCCCCTCACGTTTTAGTTTGCTTGGGTTAAAGGCAAAGATGTTTTTTTTAACAGGTTGGCTCAATGCAGTTTTCCATGAAGATGTGTTTTGTTTTGTTTTTTTTCTGAGTCAGCTGCTTCTCAGACAGCTTTTTCAGACTCTTATGGTAACCAGAGCTGTTAGTGCATTTGTTACAGTGAGTGCAGAGGCGACACAAACTGATGCGTTCAGGCGCTGCTGTGTGTGGCCGTGACCCTCTGGACAGATCTGTGCTGACTTACACTCCTGGAGGGTCTTGGTCCCTCACTGCTGATCCTCCCGTCATGTGCCAGACACCTCCCTGCATTCGCGTGCAAGTTTCTGCTGGCTTGTCAGTTGGCTGGGACAATGACTGGTATTTAATTTCTGCTGCAAAGCTTTCTTAAAACAGCTGGATTTTAAGTTTATTAATGGTATCGTTTAGCCTAACTCCTGCCTAAGCACCTGCTGACGGGGTGGGGGGCAGGGGGGGGGGGGCTCTCCCTTTCTTGCTCATTGATAGTGTGTATACACACGTGCTCTATCAAGGAGCTGCGTCACAGTGCGGGTTTGGCTTCCCAGGCACAGGGGCAGGTGCACACGTTATACTCGGTGGAAGTGAATGGACCTGTGCTCCCCTTTCAGGTCACTAACATGAAGCAGCTACTATTGCTCAAGCTGGACTCTGTTGTTAAAGCAACCTGAATGATTCTTCATTTTGTGACAGTGATCTGTGTGGTATAAGCTGCTTTTTGGGCATAGGAAATCCAGGTGTGCTGCCTCCTGATGATGCACAGCTTAGGATCTGAGGCTGTAGTTTCACTTTTTAATGTCTTTTCCTCGAGGGGTTTGACACAGGTGTGTCCTGCATATTCTCACCTCTCCATTTAAAAATCGCAAGGAATACAAGAAGGAAACTGAAGTCTAAGAACTCAGGGAGTGTTTGGTGGTGATTAATAACACGATGCACGCGTGCTTTCAAATACAATGAGTTGATAGACTAGAGAGGAACCTGAATATTTTAGAAGTCCTGATGTGAATGTCTGATATGGCTCAGTCTGGGAGAAAAGCAATCTCACATCCAAATTACTACTGAATCGGAGGGGACTTTAGATCCTGGTTCAGCGGTCTACCTCTGTGTTTTGGCCAATAGGAGAGATTTATGAGAGACTTGTGAGACACATGAGCCATATCTTTGCTTTCCAAACACTTAATTGAGAAAACCTGCAAAGAGGTAACAAAAAGTGAAGGAGGCTTTTGGGTGGCTGTCTGGAGGGACAGGACCTGAGCCCTTTTTCTTGCATGCAGGGGATTTGGCAAAGGTGAAGTATTGCTGGCTGAAAGCAGTGAAGTAAATTCAGGATTGATTCCATCAGGACAAAGGTAAGGCAAGAGGTGTACAGGCTTGTCCAGCAAGGATGGTCCAAGGGCCCGGGAAGGATGAAGATCATCTGTAAATACACAAAACAGAGTCTTGCCAGAGTGCACACCGCCTTACAGTGGAGCAGCAATGGCAGCTGTGGGCAGGTCTCAGCAGACCACATTCCCAGTATTGGGGGTGGTTTGGCTGTGTGGTGTCAGTGTGCCGGCTGTGCTTGAGCAGACCTGGAACTGCCGGTGCTGGGTCTGCAGAGGGGTGAATTAAAGCCTACTTCTACAAGAAGGGGAGAAAATAATCTGCATGAAATGTGGTCCCGCTGTTGCTGAGGTTATGTCAGGCTTGCCTGCTCATTAGATGCAGGAATCCAGGAGTGGCTGTCTCCCCTGTATACAGACAGTGCACACCTCAGTTTCCTTCGTGCGTGTTTTGTTTCACCCTTGCTTCAGTCCTCCCCCATGCCGCAGCCCCCTGTAAGCTATTCTCCCCTCGTCTTAGCCATGCTTTTTCTTTCAGGGGGTGGGTGGGAGTCGCTCTAGACCTCACCCAGAGCTCCCGGCCTCCTGTTGCCTTCTTGGTGGCTGTTTCACAAAGTGAAAGGTGGTTTAGGGTGTGCTGGAGGGCAACGAGCTTCGCACAGAGTCTAAGAGGGTCTCTCCCTAGAATGAGACCAGGGCAGAATGCAGAGGAGACCCACCTCTGGTAGGATGTGGTTGGGTAGGCAGGAGCACCAAACTGGATGAAAGCCTTCTCCCGGGGAGACCTCCATGGAGCAGGCTGCAGCATGTCTCCTTCATGGGCCAGTTTGGCCTGTGCTCTGTGGGCAGCTGGATCTGCTGGAGCGTTGCTTTATAACTCATCCTGAAATACCTGTGGTAGGTACGGAGGCGCCAGGCTTCCTGGAATTTCACATGATGTGCTGTCTTGATTCACAGCTCCTCTTACTTCAGCCTACCTGTGTCCTCTGTATTTACTGCTAGTTCTGCTCCTGTTGAAGTCAGTGGCACAAATGTTGCTCTTTTCAGGATGGAGTAATTTTTTGGGGGGGCCCTTAGAGAGTAAAAGCAACATGCGACTTGCAGGTGTATTGAAGCTTGGGCTTGCATAGTTTTGAAAATAGCATAATATGTCAAATGACATCTTAATGTAAATATAAGTGTGTTCAAAAATGCTGTCCTTGCCACCTCTGTATCCTTCTAGAGCTGATGAGTAAGCTTTGATTTTCGCCAGTTACCTCTGTTCTTACATTTTCTTTGGTAACTGTTATTGCAGCATTTCCCTGATAAATCTAAGCGACCAAATCTACTGCAAGTCAGGGCTCTGCTGTCCAGTTCTGAGTGCTCCTGGAAAGATTTCTGAAGATGTTTTTCTTCCTGTTGAGCAGATAAATTAAATGCTTATATTACTTACAGGTTGCATAATCATTCCTTAAAGTACAGTATATCAGAAGGATTTGTTACAGAATCTTTTTTTGCATTGTCAGTCACAGAATACTGGGATATTTTAAAAGAGTATACTAGCAGAAAGAGAGCAGAAATGGAGAGGGAAGGCAACTTTCAGCTGAGACTTGAGAAGGTGGAACGTGCAGTGATTGCCACAGCAGAGGTGATGTGGGACTACATTGAATAGGTAAGGGCTTTTCATGGATGCCTTTTATCTTCAGTTCCCAGATTCTTTTTAGTAACTGTCTCAGGGTATCATATTTTCTGAAAAATCATCCCACTGGGCGTCGAGTGCTTCCTGTAGGGAACACTCCAGGGAATGTGGCCAGTCCAGGGTTAGACCGAAGATCTGATCTCCCATGTAATGATTGACCGGAGTGCTGGGCTGGGCTGGGGGGCAGCAGCAGGGAGCGCACTGCCCCCGAGATCAGGAGCTACACGGTGATATTTCATGTGGCTGAGCTGAGGTGGAAGGACTTAAACCAAGTATGCCCAGGCTGTGGAGCCCAGAGCAGATAAGGGTGAGGAACCCAGCTGCAGTTAGTGACCCAGGTCAGCTGGCGCATAGGCACTAACTGCAACTGTTCCCAGCTAAATCCTCACACCAGGTTACACACCTCTCAGCCCAAACCAGCCAGCTCTTCTGATGTAAGAATTTTATATGCTGCTCTGTGTGGAGTTTCAGGAGAATTATTTTTAAAAAGCTGAGTCTGTATCTGGACGCATCGTCTGTTGCTGGTCGCAAAAACTGTTTGCAGCAAGCAGAAAAGCCCATTTCAAAGGATTTCAACTCAACCTCATGTAAACCTCACCTGAGTTTTTAATTCAAGCTTTTTTTTCCCTTGTGAGGAGCTGTGAGAAAGCTTGACAGCAAACCAGGAGGATAACAGGTATAAAGCCACCTGCTAGAGGGTCTGAAATGACAGCTCTGATAGAGAGAAGTAAAAAACATTTGAGATCAATACTTCACCCTGAGATGCTGCTGTGAGGATTTCGGCCACCTTCTCTGCAGACAGCGGGTGGTACGAAGCATGGGACACCACCTCATTTGGCCAAGACAGTGCAACCCTGCTGCTGGCCATCCATTTGTCGGGGGGCAGATGTTGAGGATTCAATAGTGTTGCTTCTGAAAGGATTAAAGCTCTATTCCACTGAGCTGCTGGGGAGAGAGGAGAGCTGAGGACCTGTTGTGCACTGCAGTGGCCTGGATCTGATCTCTCGTCGTCCCATATTCTCTCAGCCTTTCCCGAACGCTCGTTGCAGCTATCTGTGGGGTGTAGGTATTTCTGTGGAACATGAAAGGCCCGTGAAATCAGATATGGAGTACTGTTGTGGCTCCCTTTGATTTTTCTCCTTGCTTGGGAGAGGTAGAAAAGGCATATTTTTAGGGTTTTTTAAGACTTTTCAGATCCAGAGGACATTGGGCATTGCACAGGAACAGGCTCTCATTAAAAGTCTCTTAAGCAGCCGGAATGTGGCTGGAAGGAGATTAAAGGAAATAGATTAATTTAGCAAAGTGCTTAGACAGAAAAGCAGAGAGAAATAAAAGTTTGAGATCCTTATTGTTCTTTAAGATTGCTAGCAGGTGTGCATTAATTCAAAGAGTTTATTTTTTTTTGCCTTACGATCTGTAGATAATAAACTCTAAATCATCTAAAAACGATACCCAGTTTGCCTAACTGCAAATATCTGCATATTTTATATTTAATCTTGTGAGAATGTTCTCGTACTGTGATCTTGATCTTTTCCTGTGTTAGTTTTACCCTAATAAAACACAGTTATAGTTAGAGCCTACAAGCCTCTGCTCATATGGGTGATGCTGGTTGTGTCTGTTACGACTCTTGAGAGTGGCTTTTCTCTCAGCTCTGCCACTGGTCAACTGCATGACCTTGGTCGACTTCTTTAATTTCTTTGTCTACTTACCTAAATTGAAAGTTACGTGAGACTAGTTCTGAGAGTTCTGTCTGTGCACTGATCTTAGGGCATGAGTCCCGAACTCTGTAAAAGCCTCCAAGCACAGCGGTGTATTTTTTTCATGCCAACATCTACTTGTCTTAGGGAACGAGTGTGATAGTTCACATGAGGGAGACTCACAGAAAGGTGTATTCCAGGTGGCTTTAGTCACATGTCTTAGATTAATCAATTTACTGCTTGTTTACTCCTCAATGCATTATTTCCATCTGGTTATTTCCATCCTCCCTTTCTAGAGGAAAACCAATTTACTTTGTGTGATGCAACTTTAGAAATTCACAACTAAAATTAAAAGCAAAGAAGCATTAACTAAACTTGCCTGTGCAACCAGCTGTTTGTGTAGGGTGCTGCATTACCTCTGTCAGAATTTAAGGTATTGCTGGATCCAATTTTAGAAAGTGTTTTTCCCATGAAGCTTTTGCTTTGCACAGTGGAAAAGATGAATTAGACTTGGTATCTTTGCTCTGTGTGTGGTCCCAGGCTGTATTTGCTGTGCACTATTGAGATTGCTCTGAAAATGGAATCAAATTCTTCAAAGATTGTTTTTATGGTGCCTATCATTATTCTATTTGAGTTTTCTGCATATATTAACATCCAACATCCTTAAGGGTCAGGAGAATGGCAATAGCACCTTCTCCCAGATCTCATTGGCCACTGATGGCCATCCTTGAGGTAGTCCCTGTCCATGATCATAGGAACAGCTGTCCTGGGTCAGACCAGGTCTCTGACTTTCTGGGTGCATGTTGTCATTCCCCCAACTGATGTAAACAGCAACATCTCTTCCTGAACACAGCATTGTCCCAGTGAGTTAGGTACAGTTTGAACCTTCCTCAGAAGTCAGACTTTTGTTGACATCTACACCTCTCCCTGCCCATGCTAGAGTTGGCATACCTTGACATTCTTGAGCATCTGAGCTTGTGCACAGCACATGCTTATGCACTCAGAGAAATGTAACTCCAATGAACATGTGTGTCGGTTTTTAAGCACCACAGCGAGGCAAAGCACTCAAGCTTGCTCATCGTGCTTTGGTCTTGCTCACTTGCCACTCTTGCGTCCCTCACCACAGTTCCTCCAGCTCAGGACTGTCGTGTCCCCCATGCACCTGCTGTTGCTGGCCCCTCTGTGCAGTGTTCGGTGCCAGATAGGGCTTTGAGCTGTGCAGTCTGAATTTCTCTCTGAAGCTCATCAAGCCATGCTAGTTCCAGTTTCTTGTGCCAAACCTGACCCCAAATACTTGTCTGTGTTTCCAGTATTGCCTGTTTATTTCTTGGCTCCCACTGGAACATCTCATGTTTCTGTCCCCCAGTTCAGCAGTGACAATGGGATCGAAACATTTTCCTCAGCCTCTTGGTTTCTGAAGTTTAGTACTTGCTGTGTGATTCACAATGATTCCTTGGTTCTTGGTTAGTTTGCAGTTTGCAGGTCTCTGGATGATTTCTGTGTGTTAGTTAATCATACTTGTTCCTAATTACCGATGTGCGAGTGCACCTGGAAATTGTAGGCTACTGTGAGAATGCACGCCGAAGTACTGCAGGGTTAGGTCAGCGGAGCTGTGGTATAACTGCTGTGCCTGGACAGACTGGATTGACTACAGAGAGATCCAGACGTCTAGCTGAGAAATAGATGTCGATAAAGTATTTGGAGGACTAAAACTGAAGCCGCCGTGCTTGACTTGCATCCTCTGTAACGGAAGTAATATCCCCGATAAGAGTATCGCCCTCACTTGAACAGCTGAGTGTTAGAAATGTCTGTCTTTTGTCGAGCTGGGTAAATTTTCATTTTGGTCACCTCTATTGGTTAAAATTCTTTACTTGTGAATTGGAGTGTGGTAGACAATGTGGCCACTTGTCCTGTTCACCGGCACAGGCTGCCCTCTCCTCCCTCCACCAGCGCAGGCTGGCGTTTGCTGTGCCGAAACACGCACCTGGAGACGTGACCGGTCAGACCTGGCCGGGTAATTTAGCTGTGTAAATTTTCCTTTGACAAGGAACCTGATAATGGTGCAGAGGTGCAGGATCTCCCTTCCTACACTGCTGTGGGGAATTGCTTCTTTGGCATTGTACTGGCTTGCTAACTCGTGCCCATCTCCATCTGGCTTGGTCTGCTTGGGCACTGGTCTGTGCAGGGCACAGGTGGCTGCGCTGCTGCGGGGGGCAGTACCCGAGGGTCTTGGTAGACACGCTTCAGAGATTGCTCCTGATTGCATCCCTCCCTATCCAGCTTTGCTTGTCCGACTCCCACACTGGCTTTGTGGAGCAGCATAGCCCCACTTGTCTCACTGGGGGAGAGGAACAAGAACCAGCTGGCTCATCTCTTTGCCCACGTTGCACTACCTGTGGACTTGCAAGGAAAACAGCAGGGTTTGGGGGAGGGAAGGCATACTCTGCAAATGTTAATGTTGGGGCTGAGAGGTGTCCAAAAGTAAATGTTCTAGGACGTTTCCATTTATTTGTCTGGCTTGGGTATTTTTGGGGGTGGGGAGGCTGAGGCACTCTGTGATTCTCACCTGTTTAGTAATAACGAGAGGCACTCCTGATTAGTGTTGTGCAAATGCATGACTGTTCCCAGTTTGTTTGCAGCCCTCAAACCTTGCATCAAAGTAAAGTAATTTCTCTGTGTTTTCAAGCATCCTAAAGCTATTAAGGAAGACAAATTTTGCAAGAATATTGTCTTGCCATGAAAAATGAAACCATTTGCCTTGAAAACTTGAGATATTTTTCAGCTGAATTACGTATAAACACATGTAAGTGCATTGCTGTTGCATTAGGCCATAGGTTTTTAGTTGACCTTTCCTTTATTTTTTCAGCAAGGAAATGTTTTCCAGCAAAAGTCACGCTTACTTTAGGAAGGTGGCCATTGATAATGCCTCCCTGTGTCTTTCCTGTGTCTAGTGGCATGGTACCCGTGTACACAAAACCCTGGAAGGATGTGGTTAATACTTCATGGAGTTGGCACAAAGCTGTGACATACAGTGACCTGCAGCACCATCGAGTAAACCAAATCTCTGTAGGTGATGGTGGATGCACTGTGAAGGAGACAAAGCTGCAGGGCTGTAACTGTGTCCTCTTGGTGGAGTCAAGAGAACTTCCCACCTGAGGCTGCTGGAGACAACACATGTGCGTTTCTCCTTTCTCCCCACAGCATCAGTCTGCTACTTTGCCTTGTGTGTGGTGGAGATTGCATAGTAGATCAAATCAATCTGTATTGATTAATCTTCTGAGCTGGTAAAGTACCGTGACCAGCAGCTTTCTGCATATCCTGCCCTCTGATCACCTTTTCCGTGACTGCCTGCTTCCGTACCTCACTGCTTTTTCTGCTTCCTTTCAGCTTGACTGGGAAAGAAGCTCTGACCCACTTCCCAGCCCTGGGACCCTCCACAAACTCTGCCCAGGGGAAGGTCCACGTGAAGCAGTGTGACTTGCTGAAGCTGTCCCGCAAGCAGAAGAGGCTGTGCCGGAGGGAGCCTGGCTTGGCGGAGACCTTGCGGGATGCCATCCGGCTGGGGGTCATGGAGTGCCAGTACCAGTTCCGCAGCGAGCGCTGGAACTGCAGCCTGGAGGGACGGACCAGCCTGCTGAAGCGAGGTACAAGGTAGTTTTTTGTTTGCAATCTCACCTGGTTCTGCAGCCCCTGCAATATGCGTCTCAAATTAAGCAAAGCGGGAGCAGTAACCAGGGGGTGCAAAAATCATCTGTTTTGCCCAGAAATGGGAGCTGTGCAATTTGGGCTCTTCTGCCACAAAATATGTCTTATCCTCATTTTTCCTGCGTGGTTTGTCACGGTTTGAAAAGCAGAAGGAAGTTCACACCCTTGGCTTGTGGATTTTTGTCTGAGGCCGGAGTTTCCTAGACTGACCACCTTCCTTGGCTGGCAATCAGGGACAATACGGTGAAAAATGAGAGTCAGTGCTTTGCTAAGGGACACTTTAGGAAAAGACCCTTTTTAGCTCTTCTGATATTTTGTATGTAGATCTCTGATAAAGAATTTAACCCTAATTTACTGTTGCAAAAAGCTATTTATGGGTATTAAGGCATTGCAGTGCATGTTGACAAATATCTCCTAAGACTTTCACGTATATTTGGAGTCTCTGCAGAAGTTTGCACAGAGCAGACAGAAGAGCCACTGGCTTCTGGTTCACAACATGCTTCAGAGGAAGAAAATGCCCTGTAAGTTCTGTATTTGAAGTAGGAGGGAACATAATAAATCCTGCAAAACAGAAGACCTTGAGAAAAATAGAACGAAGACAAACCCTGAAACTGTTTCTTAATAGAAGTTCCCAGAGCTTGCATGTACGTGTTGCTAAACCCGTCCTCACCCAAACGATGCCTGCCCGCCTGTTCCCGAGTTTCAGCCCCTCCGTAATGTTTAGCAACATTTACCAAGCTTCAGTCTTCGGTATTACTGACTTTCAGTCCTTTGATAATGTTTAGTAACTTCATGTTTTAAAAAAAGGGGGCCTGAATAAGCCAATATTAACTTTGATGAAATTTAAATGTAATTTTTAATTAAAAAATAAGATCTTGATTTTAATTAGCATTGGGATTGAAACTTTTTATCATTTCCATTTCAAATGATCGGATTTTGTTGAAGTAAATATTAAGTTAATATTTTAGTAAAACAGCACATACAAGACCAGATTTACTTCACTGCAGGCTCCGTTGTGAATTTTTTAGCACACTGTGAAAGAAGCTGTTTGTGATCATTTTGAGTGTCTTTCTGACATCCCTACCTTCATCAACCTCAAAGAACTTGAAAATGACAATTGAATAATCCTCATCTTCAAATAGCTGGAAAACATTTAATTATCTCGTGGTGGCATGCCTTAACATTTCCATGGACTCCTGACTGACAAAATAAAATATCACCTGTAATTTAAAACCTGTTTTGGCAGATGAGGATAAGTGTTTGAAAACTTTTATTACACAATCTTAAGGATCAAATGATGATTTAATACAGAAAAGTATGCCGTATACATCTCCTCTATAAGAAGACAGTTGGCTGGAAGCAATTATTAGTTCTCATTTTCCTTTAGCTTGCAAATAGGTTATTTCTTTCACAAAGAACATGAAGACTTTCAGCTGCCACTTTTGATCTGT
This sequence comes from Falco naumanni, assembly GCF_017639655.2. NCBI lineage: Eukaryota > Metazoa > Chordata > Aves > Falconiformes > Falconidae > Falco > Falco naumanni. Next base: position 5,873,836 of record NC_054071.1, on the reverse strand, counting down.
TTCTCACATATTCCTACTCCTGTTTTTTCCTGTCGCTGCCTTGGAAATTGCTGGTCGGGCAATGGACTGTGCTCCTTTCGCCCAAGTAGTTATGAAGAGTTTTAGGTATGATTAAGTGATTGATATTGCCATGGTCTTAGAGAAACTGTCAAGAAAAACAGAGACTTTTTAACGTTTTTTAATGGTCTTACGAGTGCAAAAGGGGAAAAAAGATCGTGTCCCAGTGAGATGGTTCATTTTTGTAATAGGTGAAAAGCCAATCTTAATTTGCAATCACAACTGAAAACCTGCTATGACTGATTTGGATCACCAACACTTTTCCTGCTTCTAGAGGTGCCACCATCTTTTTTGCTCTATTTGAAACAAGGTGATTCAGGGAGAAACCTCCTTAAGAAATGAGCTCCCTACAAGCGTTCCATCCATTAATCCATTTTTTTGCTTCGCGTTGGTTAGATACTTTGACCTTCCAGCAGTGGCTTCACTGATGTCATGAGCAAGCAAGGGATGGCACAGCGCAGGAGCAGTGGCTCAGAGACAGAATTTCCATCATTGGAGATTTGGAGAACTCAGCTGGACAAGCCCTGAAAAACTGTTTCTGGCATTGTAGTTAGCCCTGCTTTGAGCAGGAGGTTGTATTAAAGACCTTGAGGAGTCCTTCCATCCTAAATCTTTCTACAATTCTCTAGCTTTCTGGTCGGCTCTGATTGCTTGCTTATTTGTTTGTTTGCTTGCTTTTTAAATTTGTCTTGGTTTTTTTTCTCCCCAAAAGATGCCTCTTCCACTTGCTCTGAAACGCTCACGCTGTCTTTATTGTAACATTGAAAAATCTTTGACCTTGGGCATCTTTCCTTTGGCAGAATCACCACATGGCTAAACTCCTCCTATTATAGTTTTCCTTGTGGTCTAGAGCACACCATGCCACAGAATAGTGTCTTGCCATTGCAGCGAACGTCTTTCTGTATTTATAGGCTGCTGAGCTAAGAAATAATTCCAGCGAGCTCAGGGCAAGACTTGGACATGTGCAAGGTCCTACCAGAGGGAGCTGGCTTGCTTCAGCATCTTGAAATTCAACTCCGTGCTGGATGTTTGCAATCAAACTGCCCAGCAAAGACATCTGCATTTAGATGTTCCCTCTTGCACCGAGTGTTTAAAATTTCGCGTGGTCACTAGCAACACAGTCGATGGGGTCAGGATAATGACTCATCCCTAAAAGAGACCCTGACAGCCTGGACATTAGCTCCAGGCTCCATGGGCTGTGGTGACAAGAGCTCCATTGACACAGCAGGAGGACAGGTACACAGGACCCATGGAGAAACTTCTCTTTAGATCTTCTCAAATCATGTTTGTTGGAGCTGATTGCTGCTCATTTGTGCTGTGTCCTACCGAAAATCCAGCTTCAGCAGCTGCTCTGCGACTCATTGTTATTCCACGAGGTCTTAAGGACCATTCAGTTATTCCATTACTCATGTGATTTGTGAATTAATTAAATAGTGATCAATCCCTTATGACAAAGCAGAAGGAACCATCTTAGACTTTTCAGGCAAGCATTTGGCAGCCTGGTGGCATTGAACCTTTGCCATAAAAGGAGGTGGAAGAGGGGGGAGAAGAAGGAGACGATTTGAAAGTATGCTCGTTATCTTCAGTTACTGCTGTCTGCAGTGGCCTCACCACAAGCAATGCTCTCTGATTTCCAGTGGGTTGACATCTAGCCAGCACTTACGTGGAGTGCCACAGAAGAAACAAAACCATCACTGGTCAGAAATACCAGAAGCAGTGTGGTACTCCACAAAGTCAGATTTAGCAGGGTATGTGGAGCTGACTGGTACTGCTAGCTTTATATGGTATGGGAAAGTGTTTCTGAAATGCTGTCCTCTCTTCTGGTATCAGTATGTCAGATAGGATACTGGGAATCAGCTGAGCACTTGGAGATTAACTTCTGGAATTATTTTTCAGATTTTCGATCTCAAATATTTCATCCTCTCTTAGCTCCTTCTTTTGCGTTAGCCACTGCTGGAAAATGTGTGAGCGTTGTGTTGCTACCCATAATCTGTATTTACTGTGTCCTATGCCAGCTTTTCCAAAACTTTTGATGGATTTTGTGACATTTTTTCATTATTCTTCCGCTACCCTTAGAGATTTTATAGAGCATCATCAACTGGAGAGCTTAGTTGCAAGTTACTTGTCCCAGTGACAGAGCAACTGAAATGGTGAGGTAGGAAGTAGTTTGGTGATTGATCTCCTTGACTCCTCCACATTTTCCTGACTCTCTCATCCACATCCGTACTGTTGCTAGATCTTTCATCTGAAATTTTGGAATTCCAAAGGGCTCCTGTGAAGTCTGTATTGAAGTCACTAACACAACCTCTCCATTACATTCACGATTAGTTTGTTTTTTATTCTTCTTACTGATAGCTATCAGAAGAACTCTTCGTCCTGTTCTCTGGTCATGTTTACGGTGAACTCACTCAGATCTCAGCAGTCAGTGGTCCGAGCTGTTATTACAGCTGGATGGGAATTCTTTGAGGGAATAGAATGATGGGAAAATTGGGAGTTGGACTGGGTGAATTCTAGAGGTGCTTCCAAATTCTGCTCAAAGCAGAGCTAACTGCAAGACTAGATCAGGTCTCTGTGGTTCTCTCTTCCATTTTTTCTGAGAAACAGATCTGTTTCCTTCTGATGTGGAAGGAAATTCGGAATTTTCCAATGTGGAATATTGTTTGCTTCACTGTGCTTTCTTCCATGCAATGTCCAATTGCTTTATTTTTTATAAACCAAGATTTTTCTATTTCAGCCAATTTTATCCATTCCTTCACTCTGAGCTATTGATCAGTCACCTGTCTTTCTCTTCTTTGCACTCTTTGCTAAATTGTGGGCTTGTTAAGCAGTTTCCGATGAATAATTTTGTTTTCTGCAAATGAACTCTGGAGGAAATACTAAGATTTTCCCCTGGACTAAATAGGAGAGGACGTAAGTAATCAAACCAAAATATTTTGGGGTTTAGGTTAGGTTTGTGTCGATCAGGGTTTTCTGGAACTTCTGTGGAGCTCACGGGTGTCATATGAGATCAGATAGGAATGGGTGTGTTGATGTCTTCAGGTTGAACTCCTATTCAGGCACTGTACTTTCTTTCCTGGTTAAAATGTCATGGTGTGTCATGGTCACACACCTCAGGGCAAACGTGGTCAAGCTGGGAAGCCTCCTTTAGGAAGGAGGATAGCTTCAGAAAGCATTGCCATGGTCACTGGGCGCAGGTGATTTATTACAGGTAAGTCAGAAAACCCACTCACAGGTGGGAGAGTTGTCCTCCTTGCCCAAGATGCCCTTCAGCAGGGAACCTCTCCTAGTCAAACCACATGCGATCTTTCCATATGAAATACTACTACTGTGCCAATACAGTCCCAATGAAACACATTTTTAAACAACAGGTCAGATTTTTGAAATGTTTTTTTCAGTTTCTACTAAATATTTCCTGATTTTAAGCCACAACATGATTTCAGCGATGGTCTCTATTCGTACCCGTCAGCTCTGTGGTGAGGATGAGGAAAACAGTTTCATGACTGTTGTTTTTTGCAGTTGAATATTTTCCCAGGACCGTTTGGCTGTTGCCACCCATCCCTAGGTTCAGGAGTGGTCTCCTGTCCCCGTATTCAGTCACTCACAGCCACCAGGGGAGACTGGGGTGTCACTACACCAGTTAATTCAAACATGATACTGAGTTTCTCTGCTGGGAATGGTGTGCGGGTAATGGCAGTGTGTTGTCTCTTTGTATCTCTAAGTATTGTGCTTGGGCTTAGTTCATGCGTAGTTCTAGTCAGGAGAGCCAGTGAGGCAGATGAACGCCTTATTTTGCCTTTCCTGCTCCTACCCTCTCCTAATCCCTCTCCTGTGCAGGTTTTAAGGAAACTGCCTTCCTCTATGCCGTGTCCTCTGCAGCTCTCACCCATTCCTTAGCCAGAGCGTGTAGTGCTGGGCGCATGGAGCGCTGCACCTGCGATGACTCCCCAGACCTGGAGAACCGCAAGGCCTGGCAGTGGGGCGTTTGTGGAGACAACCTCAAATACAGCACCAAGTTCCTGAAGAAGTTCTTGGGTCAGAAGAGGATTGGCAAAGACTTGCGGGCCAAGGTGGACATCCACAACACCAATGTTGGGATCAAGGTGAGGAGCTGCACTAGCAGGCCTAGAATGAGGTTAGGACTCAGTGTGTCTTCGAACCCATCCTCAGCCGAGGCTGTTTGCGAGAGGGGTATTCGCTGTCCCTACTCACAAACCGGACCCGTCTACCCGTGTGTTGTGGATCTTACGGTACTGAGAGCTCCCTGGAAAGTCTCCTGAACTCCGGTGTAAGGAGATGCATGTTGAGTGGCAGAGTAGCATCCTGCATCCTCTAGCGGTACCAGGGGCTGAGTGACAGCAGTATGCACGCAGCAGCAGCCGTAAAACTCAGCAGCTGAGTTACTCCAATGGGTTATGCCACCGTCACAGGGAATTTTGAGAACAGCTAGAGCTTCAGAGCTGGTGGGACATGTCAAATAGATAAAGGGTTGACACTCTTGAGATCAATGATGAACCTGCTGGTGATTTCCTACGGAACTAATCACGTGACAAGTTTGGGTCAGGGAGATCATTAGATCAAACATCTTAGACTGTCTGCTACAGGCTACTGACTAATCATTGTTTTCAGTTTACTGAGTCCAATTACTTGTTCGATTAGAGCACTGTCTTCATTTGAATATACTGAAGGGAATCCACCATGCTGGAAATACTCAGTTTTATGGTTGACTACTCCAGCTATTCCAAATAGGCTTAGTGAGAATTTATTCAGTATTCAGCCATTTGTCCTCATTCAGACTTTCTGCTCTCTGGCTCACCAGTCAGCTCTGTAGTCAGTCCTCTCTTTTGTTTTGGTTTTTAGTTTCTCTTCCATGAAATAGGAATAATACTAATAAAACTGAAGTGTTTCCAGGCTGTCTGCAGTCTGAGGTGTGGCCTCTACCCAGAAGTAGGCTCACGATCCTGGCAGATAATGACTACCACTTCTCTTTCTCATCAGGCTGTGAAAAATGGTCTCAAAACCACGTGCAAGTGCCATGGTGTCTCCGGCTCATGTGCTGTCCGGACATGCTGGAAGCAACTTTCACCTTTCCATGAGATTGGACGACTGCTGAAGCTGCGCTACGATGATGCTGTCAAGGTCTTCAGCACCACCAATGATGCTGTGGGACACTCGGAGCTGGCTGGCCCACAGAGACACAGCCACTCCTCCAAGCACCCCGCTTCACCACGCTCTACTGACTTGGTGTATGTGGAAGACTCCCCCAGTTTCTGTCGTCCAAGCAAATACTCCCTGGGAACCGCCGGGAGGACCTGCTCTCGAGAAGGCAACTGTGACAGCATGTGCTGTGGAAGAGGCTACAACACCCAGAGCCGGCTGGTTACCTTCTCGTGCCACTGTCAGGTGCAGTGGTGTTGCTATGTGGAGTGCCAGCAGTGCATGCAGGAGGAGGTGGTCTACAGCTGCAAGCAGTAAGGACACTTCCAGAGGTTCAAGTCCTAGAGCACAAGGAAGCAGTAGGGAGAGAGAGAGAGACATGATTCTCTACTGCGGGCTGAGGGCAAAGGCAAGCACCAAAAATGTCCAGTGCTCCGATCATCTCAATCTTGAGATCCTCCGATCTGGGGAGGGGTGAAAACCAGAGAGTTTGTCAGGTATCAGATAAGGAAGGAGGGACAGAGAGTGGGGGTAACATGGGGACAGCAGAAACACTGGAGCAGTCAAAAATATCTCTCTTGGGCTAAAACTTGTACTCGTCTGCAGTAATAACCCCCTCCTCCATGCCTTACTTGCGCTTAGGTAAATGCATTGGGGTGGTGACACCAAAATACTGAGGGCTTGTGCCCTGGTTCCTGGAGAGAAGAGAATTAAGGGACTGGGGAGGCAACTAACAAGAGCCTGGATCCTGAGGTGGCAGGACGGCTGTGGTCCTGCACCAAGGCAAAAGGACTCTGGCAGCAGGGGATTGTCAGTGCTGTTCTGTGGGAGCTGGTTGAATCCTTTCTGCTTTGAGCTCAAAGACACACCGCCGCGTAGTCTCCTCTTGATGCGAGAATTGTTCCGAGCGCATTTTAACCATGTTTTAACCTTGCTGTGCACAGGAGACCTGGAATCACCTCTGTTACAGCGCACGTACCACAGGAACTCAGCTGAGGTCTGTGAAGTCACCCCGCTGCAGCATGCTGCCTCGCAGGGGGTTATGTTATGGTGGTGAACCCAGGGTGATGGTGCCAATTATGCATCCCCCCTCCCCCCCCCAATCAAACTATCAATCAGCTTTTTGTCGTACGTGTACCACTCTGCCCTGGTGCTTGAGGCACAACACATCCCATAGTTCTGCCCTGTGCTAACGGCAGGTGAAATTTCTGAAAGGGAATTGGGAACCACGGGAATTAGGGCATCTTAGAAATGTGCAAGTCATGAGTAAAAACCTCTGCACTGCGATGTTAGATACGTCTAGACAATGCAGGCATCTGGCATGGGAGAAGGTGACCTGGGGGAAAGGGCACAGTCCACAGTTGTGACCCCCTGACTTTGAGTCATGTTTTTCTAGTTAACTCTAAGTTGAACACAACAAAACCAGCCTGTTTTGTTTCTTTGGCTGTGTTTCAGACAGCAGTTTTGGGCATGGCAGTGAGGCATTCCCCGACCTGGCCACCAGCTACAAATAGTTGCGTGTAGCACAACCTGTCTGGGTGTTGAGCTCCATTACAGTGCTCAGCTGTGTATTCACCTGCTCTGGGGCTTCTGTTTCATCCTGCAGCAGCAGTTTGGGTGTTTCTACTGCGAGATCTCCGCAGAGTCCCTGAGATAACCAAGCAGCTGTATTGACTGTCCCGGTAACAGCTATAAACCAGCAAGCGGGATGCCTGTGTGGAGGTGGGCTGGTGCTGAAAGGAGCACTTCAGCCCTTACACTCAAATCAAAATTCACTGGCAGTGTAATGGATGAAGGTGCTGGTTTGGGATGCACTACCCATAGGCTGAACTGGGCACGCTCTCACTGTGATCGAGCGGTGAGATCTCACCTGTGAGCTCCAGCTTTTGAGTGCGGATCTGCCAAAGTCAGGCAGATCATCTGTTCATTTCCACGTGCTTTGAACAGTTACTTTGCAGTGATGAGTGTGTACTCACACTCTTTTCACCTTGACCTTGTTGCCTTTTTGTTTTTTACAACTATTTTTGATATCTGCTTCATAACAGGATGGAAGAGAACCACCTCAGAGCAGATCTAGCCATTAACTGGCTCTTTAGAGGCCACTAAGACCTTCCCTCTGGCTAGTTATAGGTCTTCTAATAGGCTTATTCCTTTTTATCTTTGTTCTGGCTCAAGCTGACTTAACTGAATTAGACTGCTTATGACAGACATAATACTGCAAATAGGGTTAATTGGCCTTATTTTTCTTTTTACCTCCTAAATACCTAAGAACTTAACATTGAGCAGACCATTTACATGTTGCTTTTAATCTTTTTGGAGCTGAAATCTTCCCACGAGTCTCAGCATCGAGCACTCAATGAAAAAGCATCACAATAAGTTAAAATTGGCATCGTAGATGAAGTAACAAAGGAACTAGCTCTGTTCTACAATATTGTTCCCAAGTCACCTGCCCCACTGCCCTCCTGGCTTGCCCAGCATCAGAGAGGAAGGGAATACCACATCCAGGAGGGTTGTTTGGGGATCACAGGCCATTCCATGGAGCATTATCATTTAAACAGGGACTGGGACTCAGTGGAAGGAGCGGGGAAGCACAGCTGGATAGCGTTCTTTGGGGAGCAAGTGGAAGAGACACCACTCTGTCCTCTTGCTTTTATCTAAGCTGCGCTTCTCAATTGTAATTCTGGGCATGCACAAGCCATTCTCCCTGCCCAGATGTCACGATCTGAAGGCAGTGAGGATGCTTCTAGGTGGTGGCAAGTGTTCTTGTTAGTCTTGTGTCCTTTTACTTCCTCTTTGGACTAATGTTGCTGAAGTGAACTAAGGGGGTTTCAGCAGACACATCACTGCAGGTTGGGATTCACACATTGTGCAAATCAGGCACTTGCAGAAGGTCAGTGCAGGCAAAACCTCAGGGTAGAACTGGTTTTCAATGGTTTAGTAAGTTCTGTCTCCAGTTTTGCCATGAAGTCTGAAAAAGAAGAAACACTTCAGTAACCTCCTAGTAACGTTATCTGGGCCAACATCACCTGCTGATGGCTGGATCCTAGTGAGGGGTTATGAATCTGTTATCTTGTTTCTTAAAAGCAGGCTGTTTATGTCACTTTGAGTGTTAGGTCTTCTCTTAAGGGCTTTGTGTTCACTGAAGTCCAAGTGACCCTGCTCAGCAGCACGGTGTTTGACTCTGCAGTAGGAACTGTCAGGCTGCACGCTGGGAGCAGATCTATGAAGCGCTGATGTACTCCTGCCCTCCAAACCCAACCCGGACCTGCCGGAGAGCATCTACCATCCATCTCACACATAACTGAAAATCTGTTTTGTCCCCTTCCCGCTGACTCCAGTAACAGTGTAGAGGTTGGAGCCTGGCTGAGGTGGCTGTTGGGCTACGGGCTAAACAGGAGCCTCCTTGGACCTGGCTGGTCTTTGTAGGGCCCTTAGGGTACCCTCCAGGTACCTGCAGAGTGCACGCATTTCAAAGTGAAGTTTTTTGGCTTGCTCAGACTCACTCTTTTGTACTATTCCTGTAAAAAAAAAAAAAAAAAGGACAGGAGAAACCCACGCAAGAACAGACACGTAGGTAAGCCTTTAGTCTTCTCCAATGACCTGGTCCTGTTCCGCAGTGAGCGTGGAAGGGAATGCATGTTACTAACACCTTTCATTTTGTTGTGAAGAGTGTTTCAAATCTGTAGGCCAGTTTTCCCATCCAAAAGGCAAGCCTGGCTTCCGCATAGCAAAAAGTGTTATTTTAATAATACCCTTTATCTGGTTCCAAATGTTCCAATGTTTTGAGCAGTAGGTGCAAGCATTTCAGAGGCATGTTAGGTGTTTTGCACCACAGACTCAAAAACAAGACCAGAGGGACGGTAAGATGATTATTGAGGCAGAGAGGAATACGGTCAGGCTAGTAGACCTTGCAACTTTAGTTATTTGTGTCCTTTGCAGCTGAAACACTGATGTGAGTGGGAACGGGACAGCTTTGTGGCAAGGGGGCTAGATACTTTATTTAGGCAGCTCAATCAGGCCCCTCCACTGTGGATGTTTTGGGCTGAATTAGCCTTTGGCACCCTTTCAGGCAGAGGAGACTTGTTTAGAGCAGGATTAGATACAGCTTTGCAGCACTTGCAAAAATATCTTGGTTTTTGTGTGTGTAGCCTGTGTCGTTTGGACATTCATGCTTTTAAGGTGGTGTCACCAAGTCCCTTGCCACTGAAAATACTGGCGCCTGTGAAATCTGCAGGGCTTACCTCTAGCAGTGGAGGTTTTTAGCAGTGATCTGTGTGACCATTGGAGCTGTGATCTGTTGGGACTGGCAGTGTCTAAGCCATACCATGTTTTTGTTCAGTCTTGCTGCCAGCAACTATGAGGTGGAGCTGTCCCTTGTCTGGAGCGTGGGGTTAGCACAGGGCTGTGGGGATCTTGCAATAACTTAACTGGAGTCAAAGAATCACCTAAACAAAGTAAATTGAAAGGTGAGGTTGTACCTGGAAGTCCTGGTGCTGCACAGGAATTGTTGAATAAGAACCGGACAATAATACAGCAACAACAACAGGAAGGTATTTCAGGGGAAAATTAAGTACTATTTTTTCATGTGCCAGAGGGGACTCTTGTGCCTGAAGTTCCTTGCCCTGCACAGGTCAGAGCTGCTTGAGAAATGGAGAATGTGGAGAAGACCTGAGGAAAAAATGGTTTCTCTGGTATCCTTGGGATGAGTTTGGGCTCAGTTGGAATATGGAGGTTTGGCATTTGGCTGAAGTAAGATTTGGTTGTTAGCCGGTGAGCCAAGGCTGGGCAAGGAAGGCTGGTGTCCTTTGCCTTGGCTCTGCAAGGTGAATTCGGAGCCTATTTCGACCCGTCACAGCTGAAAAGCCTTCTGTTCAGCCCCTGCCAGCCAGAACAGTCAGTCTCCCTCAGTCTGGAAACCAAATGGTGAAAACTGATGGGAAACAAATAATCTGACATGCTCCATATGAGGTCTGGGGAAAAGGCTTGAGCATATTTTGAGTTCGAGGCAATGCTGATACGACTCCTTTTGGTATCCTTCAATACTAGGCATTTTTAAAATGATGGTATGGATAAGGGAGTGTAAAAGTTTGCTTGAGGCAGATAGCTTCTTTTTCCATTTTTAAAAATGTATTTATTCAGTTGTCCAGTGCTGTTTTATTACCAAAACTTGAGGTAAATTGGGTCGATATTCAGAAATGTGATTTACTTCAACTAACAGCAGTGGGAGTCTTTGTGTGACCAGGAAGCAAAACTTGGGTCTGTTTGGCATTCAGTATTCTTAGGCTTGAATTGTATTTTCTTCAAGAATCAAGACTGAGCATCATCTTGAGCAAAGCTCTTCTGCCACCTCCTGGAGATATGGGATGTGGAGACCTGGGCCTCCGTCTGGGCTGTGTGTGAGCTTGTCGGCTGTGCTGCACACCTTACCATGTACTACAGATCCAGTGGATGTGCCGCCTCTTTGGTTATGCGTGCAAAGAAGTTACTGGAATGAGAGGCTGGAGATATAAATCTTTACGTCGAAATCTTTTCAGGAGCAAAGGTGAAAGGTTGTGCCCTGGCTATAAAAATATTCTTTCCCAAGTGCAAATGTACCTCAACATGACTAGCGATGGTAAAAATCTGAGCTGCACGTGCTTTCCTGTATAGTTTTTTGATTCAGGATGATGAATCCTTTCCTCTGTACCTAAAAAGCCGAGTAACCTGGGAACGGTGATAGGTCTAATATTCCTGGCTGGCTGGGATCCTCACTGCTCACACGAGCGGTACCCTGCAGACACAGTCCCTGTCCCTCTGTATACTTCCTACTCCAGTTTTTATTGCCTGTCCTGGTACATTGTTGTGTTGGGCTTGGTAGTAGTGGATCCATCATGCTTATTGCAGGAGGGAAATAACAATCCATCAGAAAAGTTTTCCTGAAGTATATAAAGTCCTGGTGTGGATGGACCCCACCATTTCCAAGTGAAGAGCTGAACCTGCTTGGGAAGAAATCCCGTATCTGGAAGCTGCCCCATAAAATGATTATACACCAGTAATTCCTTGAGGCTTAACCAGGGATCCATGCAGCAGTGTTGCTGTGATGGAAGGGCAGCGCAATGCGGGGGTCGGGGGTGCTTTATGAGATCAACAAATGTAAGCCGAGAAACACTAATGAGCAAAGTAATAAACGCCACTTAGGCAACAGGCACTTCTACACCCTCAGATACCTTGTGTAAGACTGGAAGGCCAATTGGTGACAATGTAATATGTCACTTGAGAAAAAAAAAAAAAAAAAAAGACTGTTCTTTAAGGGAAACAAAACATTTGTCTACCTCAAGATGTACAACTTTTGTGACAAGAAGTATGGACATTATTTATATTTCTTATATATCCTCTAGAAAGAAAATGGTGCTATGGGTTTTGAGTTGCATTACAGTCCTGCTTGTACCTTGTCCTAATTCTTTATCTAATCCTTTTGATTATAACATGCATATTTGTGTAGCTGGCTGTGTTGTCCAGTATTGCACTAGTGTCTGCACTGCTGGTGTTCTTGTCAGTCAATAAATACCAGTTGTTTTCTAAGAACGTACATTTCTGCCTTTCAAGGGACATCCCCGGGAAACAGCTTTGAATAACTCCATTCCTCCATTGGCACATCGATGTTATTCCTTTATGTTGTGGTTTAAGCTCGGCTGGTAATTAAGTACCACACAGCCGCTTGCTCACTCCCCCCTCACCCAGAGGGATGGGGAGGAGAGTTGGAAAGGAACGTAAAACTCGAGGATTGCGATAAGAACAATTAAATAATTGAAATAGAATAAAAATTAAAGAACAATAATAACAACGATGACAATAAGTTATAATGAAAGGGAGAAAGGAAAGAATAAAATCCAGAGGGAAAGGAAGAAAGGAACACATCGTGCACAGTGCGGCTGCTCACCGCCTGCCAACCGATACCCAGCCAGTCCCCGGCCAACTACCTGCCCACCCTGGCCAAGCCCCGGGGGGATATACCAGGCATGGTGCCCCATGGACACCTCTGGCTAGTTGGGGTCAGCTGCCCTGGCTGTGTCCCCTCACAATTCCTTGTGCCCCTCCAGCCTTTTCACTAACACGGCCTGAGGAACTGAAAAGTCTCACATCAAAGCCAAAAACCAGCACCACACTCACTAGCTCCTAAGAAGATAATTAACTCCATCCCAGCCGAAACCAGGGCACTTCGGTTCTCCTTCACCTGCACCCACTCCAGAAGATAACTAGAAATGCCCGTTTCTGCCCACCCAACAGTGAGGGTTTCCCAAGTGGGTATGCTCAGGAATGTTTGTGTTAAGGAGATGTGACAGTAGTGAGCCAGATGTGATCAAGAACATGTCAGCAGCATATTTCCTGCAGCAGCAAAACAAACTGGATGCTTGTGTACCCCTGCTTGTTCTGTTCTGCTGCTGATGCCTCTGTGTCAGCTGTCGGGATGCAACTACTTGTGGAACTTGGCAACTGGGTTGATGCAACTGGTGCAAATGTTGCTCAGCCTTAAAGACATGACTCCAAGGTGTCCTGTGCTCCTCAGACTCTCCCTGGGGAGGTGAAGGCGGTTGTCTGAGGAAAGCCTGTGGACTTGCAGAGGAACACCAGATCCTGGGTTTTGCAGGAAGGGATGATGGAGCTGGCCTCGTGTTGCAGTGATGACACCAGACTAATGGCTCCTCTTGCCCATCGTCTCGGGCACGTGGGAGCTGCTGGCTCCAGCAGTTCTGAGCAACAACTGAGAGTGGGTTTACCAGGTGATCCCAAATAGCTCCCCCAGACCTTGGCCTGGCACCAGCCCACCACAGCACGGTGACACCTCATCACATTGTGGTGCTCAACAGTGACCACACAAGGCCAGAGGAAGGGCCATGGCCACAGGCTGTGTCTGATGCACGTGCCAAGCTCAGCCCTACAGGAAACGTGGTTACTGCTCGTTCCAAGGCTCAGCCCAGGCCATGGCCAATGTGTGCAACTGCCCGGGCCCAGCATGGCCCAGAGCTGCCAGTCGTGGGCCACAACGGAGCCACTTCACACTGCGGTTTGCCTTCTAGTTGGATCTTGTTGACCCATCCCTCTTCCCCCCTCAGCTTGCTCCTCTGCTCTTGCACATATCTGGAGCTCCAGTTCTGCCCTGTTAGAAGGGAGCGCGGTGTTGCCCAGCCCGAAAGGTCCCCACAGAGCTGCTCAGTTCCTTGCACACACCGAGCTGGAAGCGTGTCAGAAATGCCATTCAGAGTGGTCAGGTTGTCCTGGGTAAAGCATGCCAGTGCACTGGGGACGATAAATAATTCAAGACACCCATGGGTCCTCTCCCAACCCTCTGCCCTAGCCTACACTTCTGGTAGTCCCTGCTTTCTCCCAAGGGCCACCTAGCTCATCAGCCGGGGTAGGGCAGTCCACGCAAAGTCTGCTGCCCAGGAAAGGTGGAGCAAACAGTAGATCTCCATGGACAGGCTCCACAGGGTCAGCGGCATTTCCTTGGGGGTCGGATGAGGTGAGGCAAGCAGATCTAGCACTGGCCTCATGCTAGGAATGTCTGTCTGTCATAGGCACCAGCATGGCTCAGGGTTTGGGTCAGCCTAGTGTCCTCAGGAATGTCCCCTCCTCCTCTCAAAACAGCACTGCTGAAGTGGAGTAACCACGATCCCTAGAAGCTCAAGGAGAGCCACGCAGCTGGCATGTATCAGCCTCTTTAGCTTCTTCATTGACGAGCATTAGGTGGCTTCTTAGGGAGATGCTGGTCTTACCCTTTCTTGGGGCTTGTTTTGCAATCCCAGCTGTCCCCAGTTAATGTTCCTCCTGCCCCAGTAAGGCAGCCGTATATAACCACCTCCTGGGTGGTTAAAGAGTGCTGGCTCTGGGATTTTTTGGGCAGGTTGTGGCAAAGCCTGTTAAGAATTCCTGCCTAGCTTGGCTCTGCTGTCTTATGAAGCAGCAGTGGCTACCACGCTCTTCTGGATGCTCAGCAGCACAGAGACAACAAGGAATCAGCCCTCAGGCAGATCAGGAAAAGGTGCTGAGGAGAGGTAGGCTTTGCCTGTGTGCTGGTTTAAGTCATTTGCAGGCTGAATCTACCCCAGGATGTCACCTTAAGCATATCTTTACAGGCTCCTTTTGCCTGTCAGCTGTTTTGGCACCAAAAGGCAGAAGGGCTGTTAGGTCCAGGGTCAGGGGTTGAATGGAAACATCAGCTCTTTCTGTGAGAGGAAATGGTCCTAGGTGAAAAGGAGCATTGATGGAGACCTGGGTGGAAGAACGTGGTAAGGTGCACGACCCTCCCTCAGGTGGAACAGAGCCTGGGCACTGAAGGGGCCAGCCAAGCCTTTAACAGGCAGATGGTTTCCCTGAGATCATCCTGAGTCCAAGTCCTGGACTAACTGTGATGCAAAGTATTTGTTTTCTTGGTCCTACTGAGCGCATGGAGTGGAGGGGTTGTGCATCTGCTGGATGGGTGCAGTGAAACCTCCTCGTGCTGCTTGTTACTGTCGCAGTGGGATTAAAATGTCATGGGAAAGAGCCTCTAGAAAATGAGGCAAGTAGGATGCCCACTCATTTGTGTGGCCATGCTGAAAATATCCTGCCTTGCTGGATGGAGAAAAGCTGGACCGTTGAGGCTGGGCAGGCCTCCTGTGTTTTTGGGAGCTGTGTTGGGTTTGGGGCAGATGCACTGTGACGGCTCCTGGCCAGCCCTGCCATCGCTCTCCCAGGCAGCAGAAGCCTCCAGTAAGCTCTCTGAAGTCACAGCTCTCACTAGGCAAGAGAGCAGCGAGAGCCCCAGACACAAAAAACACAGGGTAGTTTGCAAGTCACATCTTAGCTACAGGAAATGCTGGAAATAACTTTTCTTGACAGATTAGTGTCTTCTAACCCAGATTGCTTCTCTAAGTAGCATCCTGGATGATCAATGCCCCACTGCTTTGTGGGGAGAAAGCAGCTCAATGGAAACAATTAATAAATAGCACCAGTTGTATTCCTGTTTCAGGGGTATTACTGTCACTGGGTAGCTCTGGCAGTTCCCAACCGAGCAATTTTTCCCTCTCATCTGCAATTGCATCCGAACTATCGTACAAATGAAATGTCCCCTACAGTGACAGATGTCCTCAGCGTGGCTTTGCCACTGTTGGCATTATCAACCTGGATGCTGAAATACCAAGCGATGCTCTAGCTGCTTCTGTGCCAGCATTTGCTCTGGCGCATAGGGGTGATGGGGGCAACCCCGTGGCTGGCGATCAGCCCACCTGCGCTCACCCAGAGAGCCTTCACTGAGCTGTGCTACTCCTGCAGAACCTCTTTTTGTGCTCCAGTTTCTGTAACAGCAAGGCCAGGGCTCAAGGCGTGTTCTTGGGCATATGTTTGTATGTGCTTCAGATTCTAGTTTCCTAAAACGGAATGCTTTAGGGATTTCCGACCTAACTTGAGAGGTCTGAAAGCTTAAGCTGTAAATATGAGTCAGGCAAGGGAAAGAAAGCGGCGTCTCCCAGAGCAGGCATCTATATTAACAGTTGAGGGCAAATGAAGTCTGCTTTTTTCCCAGCTTATGCTAGTTTTAGATCTCTTAACTGTGCCTAGGACAGTGGCCTCTGCAATCTGTGATGTGTTTGCTAATGCTTTTCTTCTGCAGCTCTCTGAAAGGCTTGTGGAAAGTTTCTGCCAGCTCTCATTTTTGAAATGTAAAAGGCATGGTACCTTCTGCAGGCTTTTCTGGGCCTAAGGTGACTCTTTTACTTCCAGCACTGATGTTGTCCCAAGGCTTTGGTTAGAAACCTGAGTTGACAGTGTTGGATGGTGTTGTCTGTCAGCTCCTAGCCAAACTACCCATTCCTTTTAGCACCCCACATTACGCAGCACATTTTAAATATTAATGTCTATAGATAAGGCATTTTGGCAGCTGTACCAAATAGAGACTACCCATCAAAATATAAATTTCTGAAAGATTTGTATCCCTTTTTTAAGTGGACAGAGGCATGTCATTAGTTTTCTGTACTTACCAATACACCTCATTTCCTATCAAGATAGATATTTTCCCCCTGAACTTCCATTTTCCTGCTGTTTTTTAACCCAGTGTCTCAAATACCTTCCAGAGCATTTTGGAGATTCATCTCCTTTTTGTCTCGCTTAGCAGAATATCGGCTCTGCAAATGCTGATGCCTTAGATCTATCAGATATTGATGATATTGCCAATATCTGTTGGTAAAACATTTTGGATGCAGAAATAAATCCCAAGACTGCATGGGAATGATCCCTTCCAAACGATGTATTAAAACTGCTCAGCTGCTAGCCCTGTTTTAGGGACCTGGCAGAACCGAGGCACACTACCTACAGGGATGCTTTTAATTGAATGCATGACAGGGCACTTAGATTTTGTCACCTTCTCTAACTGCTGCCAACTGCATTCCCATATCACTACAGGCAGCTAGGAACTGGTGTTAGACCCCAGGCCCAGCATGTGTTGAGCTATAAGATGCTTTAGTGCCAGGTGCAGTATCACTTGTA
Organism: Falco naumanni; assembly: GCF_017639655.2. Classification (NCBI taxonomy): domain Eukaryota; kingdom Metazoa; phylum Chordata; class Aves; order Falconiformes; family Falconidae; genus Falco; species Falco naumanni. The sequence continues at coordinate 5,857,126 of NC_054071.1, read as the reverse complement.
GAGGCATGTGTGTTCTCACATTTCAACTGCTTTGCACCTCCATAGACCCCTGCATGTGTAGGGAAATGTTAGATGTCTGTGCAGAACTCTGCTGAACAGCTTTGTTGCACTTCCCCCATCCCCACCCTGAACCATCTCCACAGATCCCCAGCTACACACGCTGCTCCAGGTCCCGGTTCTTGGGACCTGCCTGACCCTGACAGGTCTGCTGATGTGACTCTGCATATGGATGGGATGAAGAAGCTGACCAAGACAACACCGTGTGCTGCTGAAACTTCTGCACAAGGGTGTCTTCTTGGATTGAGCCGTTACGTATTAAACCAGTTATTCTTCTGAGTCACCTCTCAGCCCTTGGAAGGGCTCTGCTGTGAATCTAAGCTTGCCTGATCGTGTTGTAGAGATACAAATCCATGCCCGGTAGTTGCCTTGATACCACCACCTTCTTGACTGCTGCCTGACCTGATCTGCTGGCTTTCCTCCAGTGTCCCTTCCCTCACTTTGCTTTTTATCCAGTTTCTGTTCCTTCCTCCATCCCTGATTCAACACAGATTCTTTGTCCTTGCCTCTGTGCTGCTCTTGCCAAAATCCACCTGCCTCTTCCATTTCTCCATCCCCTCTTGCTTTTAGTAGGAAAGTTATTCATGGCATTGCACTGCCCCAGGCAAGCTCCTGTGCAAAAATACCTTGGGAGCATGGGGGCATGGCTGAGGTGAGCAGGGTAAGCAGGGCCAAATCCAGCCACACCTTGTAAACAGGCTGCTCAACCATGCTGGGAAAAGATGTTATATGTGGAAAGGAGGTCTCCCAGCTCCCTGTGTGGCTGCAGCTGTGGTTTGTACTCATCTGCAGGGCACTTCTCTCCAGCTTTTGGGACTTCTGCTTGTCCTGAGAAGAGCTGTCAACTGGGTGTGAGTTGCAGTACTCATGTTGTCACTCCAGCTCCTGTCAGAAAGTCACCTGGTCCCTGAGAGCTGGGAGATGTAAACAGGCACTTGTCCTCTTTTGTGTATCTGTTACAGTCCAAAATCAGGGCTTGTTTTGATTTTCCTCTCTCAGTTTTGGGGCAAGCTCCTTCAGCGTTTAATCCTTTTACACCTCCCCAAATTCAGCAGGTCTAATGATGGAGAGAAGGAAATGGAGGAAAGGAAAGATAGCAAGGACATGACTAAGAAACTGTATCATCACCCAGCTATGGGCACAAGTGACCTACAAGGAGAGCAGAAGCCAGGAGACAAGTGCAGGTGAGGTGGCAAACCCTTTCCCAACCATGTTTGCCTGTTTGCCTGGACAAGCCCAGCAGCGTGAAAGACCAAGAAATCAGTATCAGCAGTTTGCACTGATCAGGTTGTGACTGTTGTCTTACTGACTTGGGAGAGGGGGAGCTTGATCCCCTCCCTGCTATCCAAAAACACCCTGAGGTCACCTGAAACCAGCACAGTTTTATTTTTAAAAAAAAATTCCTTAAACTTGTTTTCCCCTCCTCTGTGCTGAGCTGCTCTCCGGCTCACCCTGCGTGCCCAGAGGCTCCGAGAGCCACAGCCCGTGCAGGTGTTGTGGAGGATGGAGGGCTCCTCTCCCACCCTGGCTCCGGAAAGGATGGGGGAATTGCTGAAGGGGGAGGGTGACACACATCAGGAACCAGAGCTGCCAGCGTTACGTCTCACGTTTCCTCCGCTTGGGCTGTGGAAAGAGCTGGGTCAGGTTTGAACAGGAGGTTTAGTCTGTGGCTCATAGCCCAAGGTCAAATGAGATTTCTGCAAGACAGACAGTGGCATGTCATATTAGGTTCTTACAGCGATAACCCAATGCCCTCCACCACCCTCAGCTGCCGGAATCCAAGCAAAGGTTTTGGGAGGACCAAAGCAGCATGGCCATCCTCTCCTCTAATGCATGACTCCAACGTTGTCTTCCGAGCTCTGCTGTTGATGTGCCTGTGACCACGGGCAGCTCCTCTATGCCCTTGACTGTTATGTTCTGGCCAGTATAGTACAAAGATGCCCAGGCTGATAGTGGGTCTCCAGATGTTAACATAACACAATAGTAATTGCCATTAACATTAGTAAGTAAGGGCATGCACATTCCTGTGGAATTATTGGAGCCTGTCTGAATTTCAGACGAAGGAGTGATGTTGTGCCAGCCTACCTCTGTGTGGAGGTAGAATTCAGTTTGACCCAAGAGCATCCTGGGGCTTGAGGAGAGTAATGAGCAGCATAGGAGCATTTATTCCTGGGCTATCTTTCATTGCCATTGAGTTTTTTCCATCATTTCAGTAAGAGTTCATGTAAAACTCCAGAAAGGTCAGCTTCTGGAGTGACTGAAGAGATTTTATTTGGGAAAGAGGACCACCTTCAGAGCATCACCCATCACCTGTCACTGTGCTGTGAGTTAACTCCCCAGCCTGTGAATGAGGCACAGTTTTCCAACCTTGTCTCCCTTGAAAGTTTAACTCTGACTGGTCTGGCTTGGCTGCAGGGTCCACCATGTCACCTGCTTATGGTCCTGCAAGGCAACCCCTGAGAAGATAAAGCCAGTCACTTTAAGTCACAGTCACTTACAAACTTGTGGCTGCTCAGGTTACTACTCTGGCTGCATTGCTAATCCCAAGGGATGAAATTGGTTGTTTAAAAAGCAAATGAATTTAAGAAAAGATATAGATCCTAAAGCATGAGACCAAAAAGGTCTGTAGTGACTTGAGGCTATTCCTTGATTCTGTACTTCAGTTTCTGCTTCTTTGATATGACGTAGATGAATACTGACTCACTTCTAGATTGAAATAATTCTCTACTAATAAATGGAAATACAGCAATTCTACAGCCCTCTTAGAGGCCAGAGTTGCAGACCAGTGATGTGAGGATGCAGTTATATTCAACTGCAACAATTAGCTCCTTCCTATCCCTTTGGTTTCTACATAAGATGTTAAATCTTTTTGTAGTGACTCGGTCAAATAAATGGCAGCTGTGAAGTTAAAAGGAATTGGCTAGGAACAGGGGTCCTCAAACTTTTTAAACAGGGGCCGGCGCGCGGATGAAGTGGCAGGCAGTCATCTGCAGCTGCTCGGTTCCCCCCCCCCCCCCCAACCCCCGGGGGGGCAGGGGGTGTCTGTAAATACCAGGGGCCGGATCTGGTCCACGGGCCGTAGTTTGAGGACCCCTGGCTAGGAAGCTTGGAGTCATTAGCAAAGTTGTTTAACAAATCTTGGGTTACTGGAGATGTTATGGGGAGGAGGGGAAAAGGTCCTGTTGAATCGTGGACTGGTTTCACTAATGTCCAGAAAATGATGGAAAAGCTGACATAAGGTGTAATATAGATCTGTCCAGCTTCAGCTGCAAACTGTTAACTCAAGTTGTCCATTACCTATTAGAATAAATAGATATCTGTTCCTGGAAGCCTCTTCCTTCAACGTCTGCTGTTTATCTCCCTCTTTGATCAACTAAGTGGGATACGTGTCTCTCTTCTAGGTATGAAGGATACTTTCTGTAGCTAGAGTCATTCATTTAGTATAGTGACAGAATAAGTTCTGTTTTAAAAAGCCAAAATAATTATTGCCCATTCTGAATCAATATAATTGAGACTGATAAAGCAATTACAAGAGAATTATTCTCTAATAGGTATCTTCATAGAAGGGTTTGTCCCTCGCATAGCCACGTTCAAAACATGCTGGTGGCTGGACTAGTGTAAATTATTATCAGTAAAAGCTGCAGAAGACCTAAATCTTGTGTAATTAAAACCAGAAGCTGGGTTTAAAGAATACTCTGGACTACATTGCAACCAAGCTTATTTAAATAGCATGGTTGTGACTCATCTACTTCGTGCAAATGCTGTGCAGACCCTTGAATATGAGCTGCTTGAGTGGGTTCACAGCAGAGAGGCAAGCGCTTCTTGAATTGAACCCCCTTATTTCTCCATCAGCTGTAAAAAGTATTTAGGAGTGGTTTTATCAAAGTGCATGGGTGTGTAGAGGGGGAGTCCATCTCCAGCTGCAGTGTTGCAATGTTTATCCCCTTTCTCACTGTAGAGTGCACCGTGCAGACACCTGCCTCTGCATATCTCAGCTCAGCTTCTAGCTGAATCAGGACCTACTCAATACAGCCATAGCACAACCTGCTACTGAAACCAGCAAGATGCACAGATCCTAAAACTACATCCAGGAGAGCACTGTTAGGAAAGGGGCCTTGTACTGGCACAAACCTTAGTAAGTTGTTTTGAAAAAGTGCCTGCCCTGCTTTTTCCCCTGCACCAGTGATCTGATCAAAGCAACAGCATTCAGACCAGGCTCTGAGGAAAAGCAGATGCTTGGAATGGGTGTACTTCAACACTGGGTGGTCTAACATCTCTGTTCCCACTATTGCCTTTGGGGACTGATAGGGTGTCTGCTAGGCGAGAGGCTCTGCAGCCCATCCACAGTGCCCAGAACTACCTGGGACCCCCTCCCAACACGATGCCATTTCTTAGATCTTTGAGCAATCTGCTCTGCTCAGCCTCTTCTTCCCCGATTAATAATGTTGCTGTCAGTTTGGATTACAGCCCTCTACTTTCATTGTCTCAGCTTAAAATACTTGTGGTTTCATATTCTGTCAGAAGAGATATATAAGAGAAGAGCTTTGCTCAAAGTGTAGATGATGATGGAAAAGGAATGTGTTGCTACGAATTCCTGTAGGAGTCTTTATTGGATTCCTCGGGACTTATTGAAAGGCAAAAATACAGGGAGGGAGTGAACGGTGGGGGGGGGGGGGGGAGCAGAGCTCATAGGTGCTGTGTATGTGGCACTGTGGGAAAGATAAGACAAGCCTGTGGCTTGAACAGAGATAACAGTGAAAGAGTTTCTACAGTTATCTCTGCAAATTCATTGCTTCACTATTTGTCTGGGGGGGGAGGAGGGGGGGCGGAAACCCAACCACCCAACACCCAACCCAAAACTGAATGCCCAGCTGAAGTTGTTTTTATGGAAATTGAAGTCCTTTGCTTCTTATTGTGTTTCTGTACAGGAAGAAATTTCCTGTGACTGGTTGGCTGGACATGGTCCTTCCATGTCACAGAGATCCTGGGTAACTTCTGGAGTAATGCTGCTTCTTCTGCCCTGACTTCACAGTATCACCTGCCAACTCCTGTGGCTCAGCAAACTCATTTCTAAAAAACATAGGACCCCAAACTTGTCTCAACTTGGAGGCAGAATCAGTCCTTTACGTATTATCCATCTTAAGAAGCACCCACACCACATACATCTCATGGGGTTTATATCTTCTAGCTTTCCTGAAGGAGACAACATGGGTGTGGCATTTACTTTTTTAATACATCATTTCCCCTCTGCTTATTTTTTTGGATTATTCCTCAGTCTCTCAGACTTCATTTTCATATGAAGTGCCATCTTTCAGTGTGCCTGCTACCCCTCTAGATCTCTGTTCCCTGAGAATGAGGGATGTTGGTCTTAACTCCATTTCGGTTTGCCTTGCTAACTGAAACAGCAGCTGTTCCGCTTACCAGTCTGAGATTTTGCTAGTGACTTAGACTGGGCATCCATGCCTTACGCAGCAAACCCACTCCTGATTTAAGCTAATATAGCTGTATTAATTCTGTTGCATTCTCTACGCAATGGAGATTAATTTCTAACTGGTAAATATTTGTTGAGTTGGTAATTCTTCAAAGCAGATCCAAAATTCAGTGTTAGATCTGTTAGGAATAGTGTATGAAATGTGGATTTGAGGCTGACAAAAACTGTGGCGGGGCACAGAGGTATCTATCGCTGTCCTTTGCAATGCTGGATTGAAATTGAAATTGCAATTGCAATGGATTGAAGGTGCCCCTACCAAAGTGGGCGTACCCATAGAGAAACTGAGGTGGCTGTAAACAGAATTCTTCCCAGTTCCGGAAAGAAGGGTTAGTCACGACAGTAAGACCGAGGTTGACAGCTAATTTCAGAGTTGATGATGTGAGAATGGTTTTTGATTTCCACCCATTGATGGAATTTGATTCCACACCACTGATGGAATAAAAAGGCAGAGAAAAAAAAGTGATGTGAGCAGCTGTAGGTTTGTGTATTTGGTCTCAGTTGCAAGCGAAGGATTTTGATGGAACATTTAATTGAAGAAGTAGGATTTAGCTAGAACACTGGTTTGTCAGAGGACGATTGTGTTAGACGAGTCAAACAGTTTGATAGAGCAACTGTTTTCCTAAAAAAACCCTGAAATCTGAACTAATTTGAAGTGAGTTTTTTGCTTGTCTTTTAACATGGAGGAAGACGTTGCTTGGTTGCCATCACCTATAGGTTCAGAAAAGGCATTCTTTATGGCAGTATCCTGATCATGAACTAAGGCAAATTAGCATTATACCAGAACCAGGACTGAACTGGGGGCATTGCATGAAGTTTCATGATGAAACTTCAGAATCACTCCCTGGAGATACCTTATTGTCGCTGGAGGTAACCTATGTTTTTCTAACCTACTTCAGTGACTGAGGTGAAAACAAGAGGTGAATTCACTTGCTTCTCTCTTAGCCACCAGGCTTGCTACCCTTGCAACGGAGCTGAGTTTTGGTGTCATCTCTTCTTGAAAAGTCAGTGTCAGCTGTATCTTAATTTAATGTGTTAATAGCACACAGCTGGGAGGCACTGCCAAGGCAGAAGTAATAGTGATATCCTGGGACATGTCTCTATGCCCCTGACAACGTGTAATAGAAAAGGGATGTCATTCAGGAGTACAGGCTGGAAAGATGTACATTTACAGCTGCCTAACAGCACCTTCTCTGTAAATTTAGAGCTCGTCTCTGCAAAGCATCAAGGAAGAAGAAAATCTTATAAATAGAGCCAGTCACTAAACAGATCTGAAACTTCATGTGATGCAGCCATGAAAACCAGACATGAGATGTTCAGAGGGTGGGAAGAGTAGGGGGGAGAAAGAAGAGGGGGAACTGCACAAATGTAGAACACTTGTTGCCATCAGATTGCTTCAGTCTGGTACTGGCTAGTGGTTAATAAATCTGGCACACATAATGGTGGGATTGAGAAGGGTAATTCCTTGTGTGTCATTACTGCTCTCTGGTTCAAGGAAGGACTATAGCCCTGAAAGAAGTTTTCTGAGCATACCAACTCTTGCTTGTCAGAAGTTACAAAGAACTGACATAAATATTTAATCTGGTATGGCTGACCCTCTGGGCTGTAATTGCTCTTGTGTGCTGCTGGATGACAAATAAGGGCAGAGTCATCTCCAACTACCCTTTCTCATGCAGGGGAGGAACAGAGGAGCAGATAAGAAATCCATCTGTGACCAAGAGCTAGTGTGAAGAACCCAAAGATTATGGAGCAAATTAGGCAGGATATGCCCTGCATATCTGCAGGGGCTTCGGCCACTGCACCTGGAATAGGCACGAGTCTTGTAGTAAGCGTCCTCTTTTGGGTCTGACGCATATGAAAATACCTGCCTCTCCATCCCAAGCCTGTCTGCCTAAGGCTGCTTTGAGCATGGTGATTTCCAGGTATTCCTTTCTGTTTCAGCAGCCAATTAATTGATTCAAGCGTTACTGATCTTGGTACTACCATGTACGACTTCACTAAGTCTATCTCAACAAAGTTCTTACTCCAGGCTCTTGCACTGGTACCTTGAATGATATGTTCAATTGGGCAGTTTCTTTCTGCCATGTAAGTCTATTCTTATATCACCACTGAGGCGTCGCTCAAATGCAGAGCAGCACCCACTAGATGGACCCTGGATGGAACCCGGACAAAACACATTTTCAGTATTGCTTATCCAGTTGCTTTCTCTTACAGAAATTATTTCCCTTAGAGGAATTTATCTTTATTCTAGTCTCCAGGAAGCCTTTGCACTGTTGGTGTCTAGCCCATGTGGCATCATAGCAATGGAGCTATTTTCTTGATTTTCTTTCTGCTTTCTTCTTCCACAGTTAGGTTCTCAGCCCCTTCTTTTGTTGTCCCCAAATGCTGCTTTTATTCATTGGTCAGAGAGAAGTTCGCTTATTTCATGCGTTGACCATAAAATCTGTTTCTTTTGCTTTTTTCTGTTGTCTTTTCTAGTCTGAGTTCCCTCACTGTTGTTGGCAACCTCACCTTCTGCCGTATATGAGGATGCTGGACCTTAGATTTTGCAGAAGTTCCCCCTTGGTGGGGGCCAGTGACTCTCCTGATCTTTTCTCCTCCCTGTGTGCATTTCCATTCTAGCACTGTCTTTCACCAAAAATGGGCATAGATGTTAGGGGCTGGGTAAGCAGTGAAATGCAGTTGTCTCCAGATTTGTAGCTGGAATTTCTGGGGGTTTTGAGTTAGTGCCTGAGCAGACGTCAGGGGTTGTAGATAGAACATTGTCCTGTTAGTGCAAGAGCTGGTTCCTTATGGCGCAGGATGGATATCACAGGAAGAAAAGGATCTAGGCAAGCACCGAAGGGGCTATGTACAGGGCACAGTTCTTCATCCCTCCCCCATTCCTTATTATACCAGACACCCAAGAACAGCCAAACTGAGAGTCAGGGGAGCAAGAACAGGTAGGACAGGTCTGCTGTGCCTGTGGCTTTTTCATGTGCCTACACCCAGCAGAATGAGAGGTATTGCATGCCCCTCCATCATAAGCTGCTGCTAATGATTCCTTCTGCCCGGAGGACACAGTTGAGATCGATGGAGGGTCAGCCGTTAGACATGCATTTCCCAATGCCCAGCATAGCACACGGGGTCAGGGAGCTAATCATCACTCCTATCTTGCCTGCCTTGCTGTGGTGTCCAGCCTAGGGCAATTGGAGGTGCATTAAAGATTAAACAAGAGGTGGAGGGTCTAGTGAGTGTGTTGGAGTAATTCCAGGGTGGGTGGGCAGCAGTTGGCCCAAGCAAGTGGATTTCTGCTGCAGCGGCCCCTACTTCAGATCTTTCAGCCGAGCAAACCAGCGGCATCTCTCTGGAGACAAAAAAATGCCTCTAGCTAAAATTCCACTATCTGACCTCAGAAGGGCTCCAGCTGTTTCTGCCACCAACATAGCAGCTAGAAGAAGAGTTTTAAAGAAGTTGGCCATGCTGAAAGAGAAACCCACTTCATCAGAGGGCCTGGCAGGACAGAGCCTTCCTCTTCCTTGCTCACCCCTTTCAGCGTAAGTGTGAGTACGGTGTGGCATGAGTGTTGGCTGTTCCCAGATGAGTGTCTGCCACTTGCCAGCACCATGCCATGTAGATTTACTGCAGGACCTTGACTCCTTTTCTAAGTGGGAGGACTAAATGATTGCCTTGCTTGACATACTCATTACTAATGCTTCCAACCTCTAAAATCAGTACCTTGCAACTCCCACCCCTACTGAAATAAAAACATTTTCATGGGATTAGCAAAACACCTCCATCTGAGGTGTGCTTACTGGCACAGGGGCTCATTCTATGGCTCCCAACACACTGATGTCAGTCCTGGAGATGATTTAGGCAGGCAGTTCACATGCCTTCCTCCTTTGCAGGGCTAATCAGTGTGTTGCACGCTAGTGTCTAGTGTTTATGTGTCTGTTCTGACTCCAGTGGACATAGGAGTGCATTCATATCTGGCTTGGGTACCTACGAGTTGTCACTGGTAGCTGTGCCTTTAGAGGCCGACTGCAACACTTGGCACTCGAGGGAGGTAGGAAAATGGTACGTCTGGCACTTTGTGGTGCTGTCTGGAGCTGTGTGGGCTCAGGCTGGTGCTGGCTGTTTGAAATCCTGCTCTTTGGTTCCCCAGATCCACAGCCTTTCAGTGAGCCAACAGCCATCGTTGTGTAGTGAGCAGAAGAAGATCAGCGGAAGAGATTAATCCAGAGTAATGTGCTATGTCAGCGTTGCAGCCGTGAGGTAAAGGTGGTACTCTCCATTCCTTCTGGCAAGTGTTAAAACCTGTCCACTTCAAGGAGACTTGCCATTTAGTCAGTGACCCTTCCTAAGGAGTGCTGACGTGGTCAGGGCCCTTTGTCAGAGCTTCCTCAACCAACAGTTCAAGGTCCTCACCTGCGTTAGTTACTCTGTGCTCCCTTCACGGCCAGTGGAAGAAGCAGGCCCTCAAAGGATGCGTGCTCTTTAAGAAGGGCCAGATGAATTCCTCTGAGCCTTTTTTCTTCACTGAGTATAAGCAGAGCCCATGGTGCCTAGCTCACACTTGGCATCTCACTTCCCAGCTTCAGCAAGGAGACGAATCCCGTTCGTGTGGTCTCAGGCCCTGGGCACCCACCTGCACGCTACTCTTGAGGATTGGAGGTAATGCTTTCAATGGCATCAATGGCATTAATTGAAACAATTTTTAGCTGTGCTGATCAGCTAGGATTGCTTTTGATCATGGGGCTTCACGTTCTCCTGCTAGACTGATTGTAAAGCATTATCTCAACAGGCTCCCGCCCAGGCTTGCCATTGCCAGGAGAGCAGTTCAGAACATGGGCTGCAGTTGCTATTTTTATAAACTGAGCATTATGTATTTTGTGTGATATGAGGGGAGTGTTATTCATTTACTGGAATTATCCTTTTATCAAGTCAGTTTCCTATTGCATTTCACCCTTCATTGCACTGGCAGTTCAGTCTTTTAACAAGGCTGTTTCTATTCTTGAAAGTATATTTAAGCGGTTTTGTAATTTCACTGTGAAACACAGAACATTTCCTTTTGTTTTAAAAAAGTGTGTTCCAAGCATCCTTAAATTCTGGAGAACTTGGAGTAACAATGAACAAACGAAACCTATCATGAAATTAAAAGACAACAAACAGGGCCTCACAAGAACTTTCCCTAAGTTTCCTTTGAAAAGAATCTGTTATTGTGTTTAATTTTAAGGACTTTCTCCTTGTCAGATTTTGTTTTCTATTTCCTGTTGTAGCCTTTGTTTCCCCAGTCCTGACTTGTGCTGGAAACCTGCTCCTGGGTCTGTTTGTAAACTTCTGGTAAGACTCATGAGGGGGATTCAAGCAGTGGTGTCCAAATTGTGCAAGGCGTGATCTGAGGTACTGAGTCCCGCACGACCCCAAATACAGCATTTGTGAGGAGGGGCTTGCCTGCAAAGCAGGATGGCGTGGGGTAACTAATCCAGCAGCAGGCAATGCTAGAGCAAAGGTGCGAGGCTTAATTCTGCCTCTCTGGGGGTCATAGGCAGATGATGGGGACAGCGCTGAAGCCATGAGCCGAGTCTGGGCAGGAATCGGGAAGTGAGGTTGAAAGCCAAGAGCCAAACCACAAATGACCTTGGCACTTGCCAGTAGCTCTTTGTGCATCAGCAGCAGAAACGCCCCTGCTGCGGGTGTTTGTTAAGCATGGACATAAAGTTGCAGGAAGGGCAAATTTGTCCCCAGTACAAGTGAGCCCTCAGTAGCTCTGCTGGGTCCCCTCTGAGTGGTCTCAGAGCGAAGGGATGAAAGGGCACATGTGTGGGGAGATTCCTTTGCCACAACTGCATCCTGATTATTTCACAGGGGCTTGTGTCACCGCTTTTTGATTCTTAGCTCTTACATCCTGGTCAATTACAGATTGTCATTTCTATCAGTTTTTTTTCAAGATCCATCAAGAAAATCTCTTCTAGGGCTTGATCAGTCAGTGGTCTGGGTGGGGGAGTCGGGTGTGTGGGCAAAAGCTTATGAAGGGAGGCTTCAAGAAGGCGAGGGAAGTTGGGTGTATCTTCATGGGGGAGTGCGGTGGGTTGGCCGTGGCTGGGTGCAGGGTACCTCCTGCTGTGTAAGTGCCCTGGTGCTTCACTGACGGGTTCATTCTCTGCTCATCTTGCTCCTGTCCACCTTCCTTAGAGATTTCCCCCGGCCACAGCCAGGGACACAGCACTGAGCAAAAAGGATCTTGGACTTGATTCAGATTTGACAGTCCTGTGTCCTCATGTCTAAACCAGGAGGGCTGTGCAGAGTCTGTCCAGCTCTCAGCTATGTTTAGGTGTACTGTCCACACTTGTGCCATTCTGGGAAGAAACAGACAACTGTCCAGCTGCTAAGGCATTGGATGAGAATGGTTTCTTAAAAATAAATAATTTGTGGTGCACTTCAACAAACAAAAGCTGACCAGATGAAATAGATTCCACTTTGTCTAAATGAGAGTGAATGGCTGGTTGGCAAAGAAAACGAAAAACAAATGAAGAGTCCTTCTACTGAATTGTTTAAAAAAATAGCAATTAAAGAGAAAGTAGTTTTTTAGACAGCACGACAAATTGACGATCCCATTTCTACATTTCAAAGACTTCACTGTCCCAAGGCAAGACAAACAAAACGGTATTTGCATATTCACTGACACTGGAACAGTAACCAAAGGCATCAGGCACATGGAAGAAACTGAGAGAAGGGAGGTGAAATTGGCATACAACGTATTTCCTCAAATTGAAAAATTAGGTGGAAGGAGTAGGAGGGGAAGCTCCTAAGAGAGTCCTTTGATGCTTGTTTTTTCCTGAAAGGAAAAAGTACATGGGGGAGTTGTGATTTAAAACTGCAGTTCATTGATACGCTAAATCTAACTTGTGGGCTTCTAGTGCTTACAGCAGGGATACCACAGCCTCAACACTAAACGTGCTGATTCGGAATAAACTTTTTGTGCCACTTCAGATTTGTAGATTTGTTCAAATAGGGCTGATTACTTAACTTTGTGCCAGCATATTTCATGTCAGATACGCTATCGGTATGCAAATGGGAGCAGAGTTTTGTTGGACCTCCCTGGGCTTGTCTGTGGGCCTTTCCATCAGTCCCTTCTTGGGAGTCCTTCATGTCTCCTTCATGGATTCCTCAGAAAGACCAACGGAGGATCAAGTCCTAGACACTCGATTGCTTTCTTATCCTTACCAAAGCAGATGAAGCTACTAACAATGACCAGGACTGAAACAGATTTGACTCCTTTGAAAAATCAGGGAAAAAAGCATTTGGGGAGGTATCCAAAGTCATTCTTGCATCTTCTCCAACTCAGCATGTTGCTGTGGACTACTCTGGTGGTTGTACAGAACAAGTGCGACCCAAAGCCAGGTCTAACCCCCTCGATACCTGCTCAGTTACCGCTTGACAGGCAGGAGAGCTTGCCGGGGGTTAAGCAGCGTGGTTTGACAGTTATTGTTTGCTAAAGTGAGCAGCCGAGCCTAATGCGTGACCATTCATTACAGACTTTCTGAACGGTCAGCTGCAGTATTAGAGCTGGTCAAAGGTCTCTCCAAACATTTACCATCCATTAAAAGCTAACCTTTCTGTGTGTATGTTTGAGCTTTGAGTTCTTGAATAGCTGCAGGCTATGCATAAGACTCGGTGCTTCTCTGGGGGTCTATTACACTGTCAAACACAGCTCAGCCTTCCTAAATGCCCGAGCAGCATTCCTGAAGCGGACTCTCCCTCCCCGCCTCCCATCACTCCTCCAGGAGCCTGAAAGCCGTGAACAGCTTGCTGGCAGCTGGACATTCCTTATGGGCACTGTCAAGTTTGCTGGTCTTCTCCCTCCAAAAATAAACAGCAAAACTTATTTGAGATCAGAGCTTAGTAGGAAATGGTTTTCTCTCCTTCCCAGGGCAAGTTTTCAAAGATTTGGAAATTTTCCCATCGCATATTTTGATCAAAGTAAAAATTAGGAGCGTCAGGTTGAGCTTACAGTCTGGTTTTTCAATGGGGTCAATCAGATTTGTCATTTTGGGAATGTTTTAAATGGAATGATAAGAACAACCTCTTTTCAAAAGCTGGAGAGATGCTGTTTTAGGGACAGTGGCTTTATCAAAGCTTGTGCTTTCAGATGACACTTGGCTATTGATGCTGTGTGCCAGAGCCAGGCATTCCTCCTACTTTTCTCCAAGTCTGAAGTTTACTGTGAAAAAGTCAGCAGCCTCAGGTTCACCTCTCCTCTCTCACGCGCTCAGCTTTGCATTGTTTTTCATAAATCCTGTGTCAGAAGGCACACTGGCTGCTTTTGCTTCACAAATAGGATTTCTTATGTCTTTCCCTCCCCTATTTTCTAGTTCTCCATCATTTAATCACCTCTTTCCTACCTCAAGGTTTTAGAGATGCTTCTGGCAAATAGCTTACTTTGCAGGCAGCCTCCTATCACCTGTGATTTCATGGCTTCTAGTTTCAAGCTAGATTGTGTTTGGTGATTTTTGGCTTGAAGTGTTGGCATAAGGAGCTGGCAGTTGCTTGAAAATAAAGCATAATATACCTTCAGGAGTGCTTATATGTGAGAAAAGGATTTTTATTCCTGGCAGTTAGGAGTGCTTGAATTATGGCTACCTTGGGAGGTACCAAGATACTGTGAATTCACACAGTATCTGGTGTGCACTGTTTTTATCTAGATAGTCCTCAGACCCTTGAAGCTGGCAGGTTTGGGTCTGAATTTTTGAGCTGGTTGATTTGTTCCTGGCTTTCAGAATTTTGGACTTAAAATAAAGCACTTCCTATAAATAGGTACTAGAAACAATCTATTTGAGTTTCACATCTGCTGAAGGACTGTTCCTCACACTGCTGCTACTGGTTTTACCCTCACAAGGGGAAAAGACAACTATGCATACCAAATTCTTTGTACAGCTTTATGTTAATATCGCTCTGGATGAAGTGAGCTATAAAGAGTTTGAAAGACAAACATGGGAAATGGAAACTGAGAGGAACGGAAAGCTTTTCCCTATTCAGGAAGGTTCTTCCAGAGCACTAGCACCTCCCTGAATAAAGGAGGCATCAGCCAGCACTAGCATCTATCCAAGGTGATCAGCCAGGAGAGATCAGCAGAGTTCAACTACAGGGACAACCAAGACAGCCACAGCGTTAAATCAGACTCACAAAATAAGTAGAAAGTATCTCAGAATGTCCCCATCCAAGCCTAATTATCTGCTGACTTCTTAGACGTGAGAGAATTTTCTTTGTCTATTTAATTTCATGCTTATCATCAAACCAGTCATTAAATGGCTGAGTATTAGGGGAAAAATTCAAGGCTTTCTGGTCTGTCTTGTTTAATCCTTCAGCCCCTCCCTCCACTCCTCCCCACCCCACTTTCTCTCTGGCATGGTCAGGCAAGGGGAAAGGAGGCAGGCTGCTGCGCTGGGCATGTGGCACAGTCTCTGCGTTGTGGTCCTGGGACGGGCCAGCCGTGAGGGTGCGTCATCGCCGGTACAGGCTGGGATGGAATATCCCCCAGTGCCACGCCGGAGCTTGGCAGCGCAGCTCTGGCTCTGGCAATACGTACTTCGCACCCCATGGGATGCAGCAGAATTGCAGAGGGCCCCAAGACTGGGATGAGACCCAGAGCTCTGATCGCTGTAAGGAAAATTAATTGTCTGTGAGTCAGGTAAATGGTTACAAACATAACCAAAATGATTAAACCACAAAGGATACTGGGCTTTCCTGTCTCACAACATATTATTGTGGGATATTACATGAAATTGGAAAATATAAAAATTTCAGCTACTGAAAGGCTTTTGCATGTCGGATGAATCAAGGATGTAGAATTGCTGCTTTGGGCTGTACTTGAAATCAGTAATATAGAAACATTTAAGTAGAGATCAGCTGTTTAAACTGATGACAGCACTACCCCACTGGCATGAATTACTTGTTAGGTCGTGGCTGCTCTTCAGCTAGGCTGTTTGGAGGCAACGGGGGTGGGATAGAGCCTGTAACAGCTACCTGCAGCCTTGTTTGAAAAAACTTGCTCTGGCCATGGTAGGATTTTGGCTTAGCTAGATCAGGATCCATCCAGTTAGGCAATTCCTACATTTACAAGTATTTGTGGCAATGTCCTGTCTACTTCTCAGTATGATGTATTTCCTTCTGAGGGGACATCACGGCAACACCCACTGTCCGATAAGGCTATACAGCAAGACAGTCCCATCAAAAGGATGCTTGATTAAGTGTTTTGCCTTGATGCCACTACTGCTGCTTTCTGCGGTTTGGTTTCTAACGTCCAGGAGGAACCATTTCCCCAGCAGCAGTCTCCAAGCCTTAAACTTTTGACCTGAGCTAATTACTGAATTCACTTTATAGAAGTAATGAGGTTCTGAGCCTTTGCAATGCCTTGGAGGCTCTAGAGAGTCCGAGCCAAAACCTGAGCTCCCTAATCAGTTCTGACTGTTTTTTTTTTTATTCATTTACTGAGCGCCCTGAGGCAGTGCCGCTCCTTGAGCTCTCTGGGAGGAGCTGCAGTGCTGTTCCCCATTCTGCAGTGGGGCGAAACATCCCCGCTCAGGGCTGCAGGTAACACTCAGCACCTTGGTAAAGAGAAGAGGAGATGCGATGGAGACCAGTGGTCAGAGCAGCAGGCACAAGAGAGCTGTGCTCTAGTCTTCCCTCAGGTCAACTATGAGACAACTTGGGTGTCCTCCCGCTGCCTCAAATTCTCCAACAAAGAAACAGACAGCACTTTGCTATCTGTGGGTAGAATGTTGATGAAAGAAGGTGAAGACTTGCTGGACAGGACCATACATTGACACACTGGCAGCAAGACCACAGCTGGGAACAGGCTCCCATGCTGCGGAAATGTGTTTCTGTGCTCTGGTCAACCTGGGCAGTCACCATCTCCCTCCTTTTGCTGAGTTCATCCCACCCAGTACAGACAGGCCTTAAGCAGTGGTCCAAAACTAACTCCATCTTGCCTTTCACTGGGAACATCCAGGAGCTGTCAGCAACTGAAGAAGAGCTGGAAACCTGCACTGGACGCCTCAATCTCTAACTCCACCACTGGTCGCTAGTTGCTCACAGAGCTAAAGGTCCTGGCTTTCCCTCTCCAAGGACTCCTCTTGCCCTTGCTCTGTTTCTCCCTCCAACTCTCATAGGCAGAAGCACACACAGGGCTGACACCTTGCTGAGGGGCAGGAGAAGGTGAGACTGCGTCACCCAGGTAAGGATGCTGCCGACCACGTTCTGGCTCCAGCCCTCAACTCCAGCAAGTGACCCCCCACTCTGGGGCAGTGTGGTGACAAGAGCATCCCCCCTTTCCAAAAGGGTGATGGAGAGCAGGCGGCATGCTGTCGCTGGCTACCCTCACGACTGTTTTGAGGGAAGAAACAATGTTTCTTCAGGTTCTGCAGGGAAACGTGACCTCCTGATGCCAAGTCAGCTGTATTGCCATGGTGGTCTCCTACTGAGCCTCGTCAATGGGCAGTGTGGGACCCCAAGGTGAGCTGTGCTCCACAGTGGACAGTGTGGGACCCCACGCTGAAGCACCCACAGCCACATCCTTTCCACTCATGGCAGGGTGCAGGCAGACAGAGCTTGCATCTGCCTGACAAATACTCCAGCCCTTATATGTTTAGTGCTGCGGTGTGGGCAAGAGCAGCGTCAGCTCGAGCGCCTGGAAGGCAGGGCTCCCACACTGCAGCTGGCACAACGTAGGGATGGACCTGGTGCTGCTGTAGATACATGAAAGCAATCCTGGTCAGGAGGAGGGAAACCTGTACCGGGCTGAGTGTCAGGCGCTCAGGGCCAGCACACCGTCGTTAGGGTGGGCTTGGCAAACAGAGCTCTCCTTGCTAAGAGTGGTGTGGCTGGTAATTACAGAATGATGCCAGTTTTCCTTCTTCTTTTTTTCTGTCTCATTTCAGGCAGACGGTTAGTGATTCAGAGAAGTGGAGACTGTGAGAGCATCCTTGTGTTCAGCCTTACAGCTGAAAATAATGGGGTTTAACATGCAGAGAGATCACCTTACCTGGCACAGGCCAGAGGAATTAACCTCATAATTTGCAATGAAAATGATATTTTCCTTTCTAGTATAAAGATTCCCTAAAAATACATATTTCTAGTTTTAGCTCATAATCATGGAAGTGAAACTTGTGGCATCTGAAATGCTCAAAAAACCATGAGTCTTATAACAGCTGTAGCAGGAAAGTGAATTGGGCTTGGGGAAGCAAGCCCAGCCAGCTGGTGATACGGACGCTGGGGAGAAGAGTCTTGGCAGGTGGAAATGCACCAGAGCCTTTCCCCATCAATGGAGACAGGTTGACATTGCATCACTTGCTGTGAACAAAGAACTTATCTGGTTTGAAGGTTGCAGGGAAGTGATGCAGAAAGGTCTGTGACTGGGGAGAGAGAGATAAGTTGTGAATGCCTGTTACCAACACAGTTTTATAATATTATAGAATTATAGTATACAATAGTATATGATGTTTGTAATTTCTCAAATCATCCTTTTAAAACTATAAGTTAAAACTATATCCTGGGAAATTCAGATCCACAGGGATAGTAAGCTACCACCCATTCAGCGATGGATATGGCCAACAGAAAATGATCTTGAATTTCAGATACTTTTCCAAAACCAGGAAGAAAAAACGATAAAAACACATGTTAAAAAAATTAATCTCTTCATGACGTGTCGGTCACCTTTCATATTCAGCCCTCCTACTTCCTCCACAGATGCCAACATCTTGTACTTCATGGTCAGATCAGCTTGCTGGGCATATTGCTTACTGTCAGCAGAGCTGCCCCAGCCATGGGAAGCACGAGCAGGGAGGTGAGCGGTAAGCGCCCCTGGGTAGTCTCATAAGACATTGGTTTACCATGGACTAAAGTGGTTAGGGATTCCTCCTGACATGGGCAATCCAAAATTGCTTATAGAGTGCAATGAATCCTGGAGCTCTTGTGCCACTCCTCAGAGACCCAGCAGTGGCACCGTGCTGCACCTAGGTGCACCGTGATGCTTGGGTCACCGGAACGGTGTTGGAAAACTTGAAGGAGCATTAAAGTAAAGCCATGTCATTAAAACAGGGAAGACTGGTAGATGTAATTTTGAAGATCGTATTCATTGTTGTCACTGTGCCTTGTACTGGGGCAAATAAAATCCTGCTGCCAGTGCTGTCAATGACTAGAGCGGGCAAAAGCAACTGAACCTGGAAGAAGACTGAACTGTAAAGTGAGAGGTGCAAGGCTGGCTGCTGGAGGTAGATTTTTTTGTGATTAGACCATCCAGTCTAGTCAGAAAAAGCAGATAAGCTTTAGGAAAAACAAGCCCTTCTTTGAATTTGAAATAGAAGTGGCAAATTGACAGATAGCTCAGGACAGCAAACAGAGCAGTACAGCAAGGCCAGGCTAATCACCGGAGATAACATCTCAAACAGTGATGGGACAGGCAGTCTAACATCTCCTGCTGTGGCACCCTCCCTCTCCCTCCAGACATCCTGGCAAGGGGATAAATGCCACCACACCAGTGGAGTGACCTCACTTCCACGTGAGGTCACCTGCAGCTCCAGCTGCCTGCATCGGTGCCTGGTCCACTTGTACTGTTGAGGAGGCTGAACCACAATGATGCAAACAATGCTGCTCAGCCTGTGATGTGTGTCTTGCTCTTAAAGAACATAAAAGTTAATGAAAGGCAATCTACTTCTCCATCCCTTTTCAGGTACCTTCCAGCCCCAAAGAAACATGGTTTATGTTGCGTACAGGTACCAAGACCATCTTGTGAGAAGATGGCAAAATTAAATTCTCAAGGAGAAAGTTTGCAAAAGCAGCAGAAAATTCAGTGTTAAGGCTAGATTTTCTTTATAGCAGCGTGTGTTGGATGATGACTGCAGACCTGGTAGAAAGAAAGCCCCCTGAAGAGATCCCTGTCTGGACCCTAAGCTGTACATCCCTGAAGGCCACTACAGTCCATAGTTTACTGGGCTATAAGAAACTCCTGGGACCCCTCTGAGTAAAGCATCAGTCTTACTTGGGGATTGGAAAATGGCCTGTAAAGCACCATGCTGTTGTAATTACACCCTGTCTGAGCAACACCCCATCAAGCTGGCTACTACAGACACACTGGCATGGGAGCTACCAGGCTGGACTGAACGGTGAATTGTATCTTTTATGTCTGCATTCAGTCCTCACGCTTTCTCCTGGCCTCTGTTAATGGCAAAAGACGTGGCAAAGTTTTGTTCAGATTACTGGAGAAGGTTTTAGGAAAATTCCTCTATGACATTCTTCAGAGGACTCTCCCCACCCTCCCCTCACCCATACAGACAATCCAGTTTTCCCTCTTGGGGGGCTCCAGCTGGATTGACAGAAGAAGACATCCATCCTGTGGATGCATGCAGCTCCCGGGGCCTCTTTGTGTCAGGCTGTTTTAACAACAAACACATCACAGCCCCTGGAGCATCCAGTCCAGCATGTGAGAAGCAGGGAGAGTTAGTCTGGCATGTCCATCTATTTATGCCTGCTTATCCAGTTGATGAAACATGGATGAAAACTATTTTCACATTATTTTTTTTTTATTTTGAGATTCCCCCATATTGACAAAATGTGAGCATGAGGCAGATTGACATCCAGATCTGACTTGGAATGCAATTCAGAATTAACCTATTACAATAATGAACAAAGCAGTACGGTTATCTGGATTGGTTTGCCAAAATTGGATCTAGCAAATGGGTGTTTATTCAGTGGAAAAGAGGAGCACATAAAAGACCTGCGCCTAAAATTTTCCAAAGCAGATGATGATTTTGTCTAACTCTGATGGAATTCTTAACCTGATACATTTCAGAGAGACTGACCCCTGGGAAATCAGGATAACAGCACACAGTTTTGCTCACATATTTTAAGATTTTCCTATGTAAGTCTTAAATTATGCATACACCTCAGGGCTGCATTAGCAAAAAACAGAATCTGTCCTAATACACTTATGTATCAAACAGGGCTGCCCACTAAATAAATTCAGATTTGCAAAGCCAGAGCTTTGAAGGACTGGACACACAGATTGCGATGGGATTTGGGATTAAGGGGGAATGCCATCCCAGTAGAAGGCAGTTGAGGCTCCTAACATGTTCCTGATGCTGGGCAAATGGATGTACGGTGCTGCATGTCTTGGCAGGATTATTGTCATTTCATCTGTTTGTTGACTGGGGAACGCAATGTCATTTCTTGCCCCTTCTGCCTCCTTGGCTTTGTTGGAGGAGGCTCTTTATTCCTGTTTCCTCAGTTTTGTTGATAAGGTTAAACAGAGACACGATTGGCAGGGAAAAGGCACAAGGAACTCAGTCCTGCATGGAGGACTTCAACCGTTACTATGATAATATAACACATTACACTGCAATGGAAGCACAGGGGTACCAAACATACCCAGCGTGGTGTGGGTACCAAAAATCCATGCAGGTCAGTACTTTACCTCCAGCAGTCATTTGTGGATCTCACCCAGGGAAAGATAAAAGTATGAGGCAAACATACTTGCCCAGGATATTCTCCAAACCTCCAGCCACTTGTGTCTCAAAGATCCCTAAGGCTGGGGAATGCTGCAGTATTTCTCACCACTGGGTAATTTTTTTTTTCCATTTGGTGTCTATTTCTATCATATTTGCCTGGCATCACTGCAGAAGGGAGGGAGGTAGTGAAATGGTAGAGATGTTGCTTGACTGCTTTTTCCATTGGCCTGACCTTCCCCATCCTCGCGGTATCCCTTTACCCGGTACGTTTATGAAGAAGGCAATGATGGCCCGTGCATTTGTGACGCTTGTAGCCACAGAGCAGTCTCAAACCTGACTGTGACAGTAGTGCAGAAATGTTCTTAATTTGGGAAGATGAAAAGGAAGGTGCAATGTGTCTTTAAAAAACTTACAGCCCAGGAAAACCTGGGTCCAGCACATCATCCAGCAGGCCCAGAAATTTGATAGATGAGTCTCCGACATTCTTGTCATGTCTCCTCTTCTCTTTTTCTCCACTTCTACAGCCTCAAAATGCTGAGAGGCGTGCTGTGAGGTCTGGCTTGTGTAAGGGAGTCTGTCAGAGCTGGGACATGCAGCCCCATGGCCTGCAGCTGGACTAAGTGAGGAGTCTCCATCAAGCATTCATCTAAATGTCTTGCCTCTGCGGCATGCCCTCAGGTTCGGCACTCCTTTGTTTTTAAAGCCACAGTTATTAGTATCAAGAAAGCATGCAAAGAGCTTAGGAATACTTTCTGTGCCTGAAAAAGAGAGGGAGGGAGGGTGTAGGTGGGGGGGGGGGGGAAGAGTTTCTGTGCCTGTTGGGATCATGCTTAGAGAAACAGGGAGACACATTATTAGGGTCTGGTTTTAAATAGAGCGTCAAGGTTGTGGTTTTTTTTTTTTTTTGGAGACAGAACAAAGTCCTGTAGCTGTGAGGGGGAAATGGGCTGCTGCAGACAGAACAAAGGAGACCCTACAAGCTTTCCTTTTGGCGCTGCAAGGCTTTAAACTACAAGCCAGGGGAGAGCAATGGGGAATGCACCAATGGG
This sequence comes from Falco naumanni, assembly GCF_017639655.2. NCBI lineage: Eukaryota > Metazoa > Chordata > Aves > Falconiformes > Falconidae > Falco > Falco naumanni. The sequence continues at coordinate 5,835,050 of NC_054071.1, read as the reverse complement.
GGTTTGAAGGCTGCTGTTGAATGCACATGATGTCTGCAGATTGTTTGATAGAGACAATCCCCACCAGTTGGCTTGGGGTTTCTAAGACAGCAGTGCATATGAAATCCTTTTTCTCCAGTACGTGCTACACAGGAATGACCTGGGGACACATTAGACAGTGATAAGTGACTCTCTCCATCCCCTTTTATCCTGTTTACAATACAGAGGCTTTCCTTGAACAACCCCCTTTTTTTTACTCTCCATGCTCCTGGCTGTTGTGTCTAAACGAGCCAATTTGCTGAAGGACTCCTCCTGGAAGGACCTGAAGTCTAACAAGAACAGATGCTTGGTTGCAGCACGTTGTCTCTGGCAAAAATCAATTTCTTCACAAAAGAACAGAAATTCAGTTTTGTATTTCAGTGCTTGCCACTTCATCAGAACTCTTGTGATACTTCTTAAAGCCCTGGCCAGGAGGGAAATCCCAGCATCTATTTTCATTCAACCTCTCTATTGCCAGAAAATATTTGAAAACAGGGTATAACTACTCAAATAAGGGAGAGCAAAGAACGAGGAGTGAATGTATTTTTTACTGCCGCAGTTAATGTTTTTTATTGATACACTGTTTATTCTTAGGCTGATGTGATTTCTGTGGCTCAAGTTACTATTAGACATCCAGGGGATAATAATTTGCCAGACCTGCTGCATGGCAGGGCAGGGCAGACAAAGAAAGTTTCACGCATCAATTTAAGATGCCAGGGATGGATCCATAGGAACAAGAATCTCTCATTAATTAAAAATGCGTGGTTATTTCACTCACGTATACCTGTATGATGCTCAGTGACTACCCTTTTTTTGATAATCCACGTACTCCTTGGTTCTCCTACAAAGTTAAAAGGTTGCAGGAGTTCAGGTGGCTCAGCAGACTTATGACCATGAAACTTGTTAGATTTTGTAGTCCAGCACATACAGGAAGCAGCGGTGGCTTCAAGGTTACCTGGTTGAAACAACTGAGCACAGATGAGCTAACCGGAAGCAGCCTTTCATGCAGCCCCAGAGCATGGCCTGAACTGCCAGCCCTGGAAAAAATGACAGAGGAACCTGCTGCTACACGGTGAATGGGTGATAACCTGTCGTAGGGAGTGTAGTGCAGCTGAAGGTAAGAGGAAAACCCAGGATTATTAAGAAAAGAAAGCTGTTTGCACAATGGATGCTGTGAGCTGACCACGACCACTTGTGAACAAGCCTTTGGAGTTAAAAGCAGTTTTATGGAAAGGAAAGACTGAACGGGACAGCTAGGCAAGATTCAGACAAGGCGGTAATGGTGGTCAAAGAGCTGGAATAGCGCTTTTGGAAGGGCTGCTGAGACGTAGGGTGCGTTTCACTTCCCGCTCAGTATCTGCATCTCCACGTGCACTAGTCACCATGACTTCTAGAGATGACCAGACTTCTAGAGACCCCCTGGGAGCACCGTGCTCAGCTCTGGGGCGCTCGGTGTAAGACAGACAGGGACCTGCTCGAGCAGGTCCAGAGGAGGCCATGAAGGTGATCGGGGCTGGAGCCCCTCTCCTGCGAGGACAGGCTGAGAGAGCTGGGATCCTTCAGCCTGGGGAAGGCTCCGGGGAGACCTCAGAGTGGCCCCTGGTACTTAGAGGGGGCCTCGGCAAGCACAGCATTCCGGCAGGGGCTGGGCTGGCACTAGATGTGCTGTAAGGTCCCCCCAGCGCCAACCGTTCCGTGACGCTGCGGAGCGGTCGCCGTTCGCGTGGCCGAGGGCAGCCCCGGCAGCCGCCACCCGCACCGAGCGCGGGGCTCCCTCGCACTGCGGGCACCCGGGTTGGGTTGGAGGGGCCTTCCAAGGTCACCCAGCCCAAGCCCCGCGCAGTGGCAGGGACATCTGCTCCACCGGGTCGCTCAAGCCCCGTCCAGCCTGGCCGGGGGCACTTCCGCGGGACACCCAACCCCACAGCCCAGCTGCTGTGGCCCGGCTCGGGCGCCCTCCGGCCGCGCCGCTCTCCGGGGGGGGGGAGGGGGTGCGGAGGCCACGAGGCCGGGCGCGGGCCACGCGCAACCCCCGCTTGACGCGGCCACCGAGGCGACCCGGCCGGTGCCAGGCGGCGGCCAACGGCGCGGGCCCCGCCCACACAGCCCGGGAGCCCGGGCACGGCCCCCGCCCCGGCGGGGCGGCAGCGCCCCCTCGCGGCGGCGCAGGTGCCTGGGCAGGAGGCGGCGGCGGGAAGTGGCCGCGGCCGGCGGAAGCGGAAGTCGGCGGGGCCGGAAGCGGACGGGGGCGACGTGGGCGGCGGAGCGGGGCCGGGCGGGCCACGGCGCCGCGATGGAGGGGCTCTACCACCAGACCAACAAGTGCGTGGGGTGACGGGGCGGCTGCAGGGCGCAGAGCCCCCGCGGGAAGCCGGGCCCGGCCGCGGACTTGCGGGGGTGCAGGGGGAGGGCGGACACTGCTGGGCCCGCCGCGCTCGCAGCGCCCTTCCGGAGCTTTTCCCTGTGAAAAAACACCCCAGAAGTCGCGGCTGGCGCGGCGGGGCGCTGCCTGGGGCTGTCAGCCGTGCAGGTAAAGGCCTGGCCGGGGGGGCCGGGCCCAGCGGCTGCCGGCCACGTCAGTGCGCAGGCGAGCCGGGCCTGCTCGCCTCGGGCTCCTACAGCTCCGCGTTGCAAGTGGCCGCTGGAAACCAGTGCTTATGTTTTATTCAATGTACCTACGTGTAAGGCGTAGTAATTTAGTAGGGGCTTTATGGCAGCAGGGGTTTTGAGATGGTTAGCAGACACAGTTTAAACCACCTCAGGAAACGTGTGATTCCCTGACGGTAAAACCGCTCCGTTTTGCTGATAATGCTGATCCCATGAGGTGGAAGTGGTATGGAAATTGCAAAATAAGGTGGAAAATCTTGCAGCTCTGGGTGATACAGAGTAACTTGTGAGAAGGAGGTCGAAGGAGACAGTTAATCCAAATATTTCAATTTTTTGTGGTAACGGGGTTCTTTGTTGAGCTCTGTTGAAGGAGGTGCTGTGGTAAGAGACCCTCCTTGAATAAAGGTACAGAGTGACCCTGTAGGGAGGAGCGGGCAATCCTGCTCTTGACCTAGAAATGCACACCCGTAATAGTAACTTATTGATAAGGGGAATAATCTTGTCTTGTTCCTGTTTCCGTATTGCCTTATTTTGCAATCATAAAATGGGTTGGAAGCACCTTGAAAGACCACCCGGTCCATCCTCGGCCATGGTCAGGGACATCTATCGCTGGACCAGGTTGCTCCAAGCGCCGTACAGCCTGACCTTGGACACTTCCAGGGATGGGGCACCCGCAGGTTCTCTGGGGATTGTAGTCACCGAGTTCTGGTTTTGTTGCAGTTTGCTGTCAGTCTGGGGATACCCTGAAGTTTTAAACTCCTCCCACCTTTTCCTCAGACTGACTGTATTTTCTGGCCTGGGAAGAGTCCTGGTGAGTGTGAGGTAGCTTTTCTGATCCTGTTGCACATGGTCTGATTTGCCTCCTCCACCTGGGATTCTAAACGGGCATTTTAAGAACAACGCAAGTCTCAGGCTGTTAGGGGCGTCCTAGGGAAACTGAAAACAGAACTATGGAACAAGTATGGGTTGCAAGATACTGGATGTTGAATTTGCTCTCTAGTTAATTCCAAGTAATGCAGGGCTTATGACATACTCAGTGATCTCCTTAGCAGCACAGTGTCATGATTTGGAAGATAGCCCTGATAGTTATTAAACAGTCTCATGTAATAACTGAAGAGTAAGTGTTGTATTACTCTGTCAGGTAACCTGGTTTCAGAGATCTGGCTTTATAAACGTTTGTGCTGTAGTTATCAAATGGTACATACACCAGAAAAAGAGTCACTAATGTGACCAAAATTATGATCTCTTAAAATGTTTTGAAAAATGGTCATGGTGTTTTTGTAACTTGAAGTCTGAATCCCAGCTGCTGTGAGATTGTTCACACCAGGTATGACCAGAGGTCTGCCTGTCCCAGTGTGTGCGCAGCACTGCCTAACTGCAGAGCTCTAGGAAACAGTAAAAAATGGGCAAACATGCGCAATGCTTTTGTTGAATACTGTCCCAGTCTCCCAGAAACGTGAGTCGTTGAGGTTCTTGAAGCAGAAGAATTTAACAACTGTCAGTGTCTGGGGTTTGTTGTTGCTTTTTTGTTGTTTTCTTTTGCCACTCTTTGTCCAGCAACAGGAGTTCCTTCTCTTCAGTTTTAAGCTTGTAATTTCATTTGATGTTTCTGTAATTCATATGTTGTAAAAGACAGTGAAAATCATTCCTTATTCACTGTCTTTTGTGCTCTAGGATGTCTCCCTGCTATCATCTCCAGTCCAGACTGAACAACTGTTTCTTGTATAAAAGCTGTTCAGTACTTTAATAATCTTTATTGTCCTTCTCTGAGCCTTTGCCAGTGCTTCTGTTTTCTTTTTGAGAAGGGAGGGACAAAACCTCTGTTTAGTGTTGAAGATGTGTACTACCTGTTTATGCCATGACATAAAGGTGCGGTGTCTCATCAGCACTCTTGAGTGGTGTATGTAGGTCGTATTTCACTGCAGATCTATTATTAAGGTCTCACTTTTACCAGCTCTTCTCCCAGTCAGATTTTGCCTCTGCTGTGCTTATCGCTTGTGAGTTCCTGCTGTGAATCTGAAATCTTGTCTCCGTGGTTGTCTCGGAGTTGGTAGATTCTAATGGCAGGTCAGGTTATAAATACAAAAAGGAACCTAGAACTGGACTGGAAGGCTTTGAAGAAGAAAAGCCCTTTCACCTTGATTGTTGGTTTTAAACTGAAAGTTATTTTGTCTGTGCATATTAAGTGAAAGTACAGCTTTCTTCATACTGAAGAATTTAGTTGGTTTTTTGTGTTCAGTGATGGGCTGTACACACTGAATACCATGTAGCTGATTCCTATTTTGTTCTAAAAAGTACTTTTAAGTAAAAGAAGCTGAAAAGTGAGGTATTGAAAAATTATTTGTTTTATAGCTGGTAACTGACTTCTCCTGTTAATTTATTCTGTCTCTTGATAGGCAAGTCCACGAGGTCCAGTCTTACATGGGGCGCCTGGAGACTTCAGACAAGGAGTCAGTACACTGTAAGTAATTAATTAGTAATAAAAGTCCCACTTCAGTACTGATTTGATTTAGCTTGTTACTTTAACCTTTTGTGCTTTGTCTTTCTAGAACAAAATGGCTCTTTATAGTCATTGTGATCAGCTGGTGAGACACATCACTGATTTGGAATGCATTAAAATTATTTTACTATTTCACTTCAATAACGTGATGTTTTATATGAAGGACAGAGTGGAAAAGACAGAAGAAGGATTTATTTCAAATCATCTCTCAGTTTTAATTCTTTAATTGACAAATAACTTTTACTGCACATGCTTCTACAATGTCTTGGTGTGGGAATGCAAGATAGTTTTTGGAACTCATTGTCAGGCTGTACTGTGGAGGCCTTCAACATAAACGGGTTAAAAACCTCCACGTTGATGCATTTGTGGAGGTATCAAGAACACGCTGGTGTGGACAGAACTGCAGATTCAGAACATCACCGGGCCAATTTTTTAGAAGCTCAGAAAACTGAGACATGTGATTGTGTATCTGTCCTGTTGTTTTGCTATTCCTTAAGCATCCACTAATTGGCAGTCTTCCCCAAAAGATGCTTAGTCCAGTTTCTGGGGAAAATGCATGTGATTTGGTGTGCAGGAATTTAAGCAGGGTGGTTCTGATAGTTTCTGCGTGCATCAGAGTCAGAACCTGTAATTCCATCTGCTTGTGAGAAATATGTAGGACAGTTAAGTCTGAAATTGCTTCAGTAAATTTGGACTATAACCCTGTGGTAATAAAATGACTGTAATAAAATGATATATTGTGACAGAACTTTTTACCCCGGTGCAGGATTGGCAAATGTATTTTGGACCTGTGTTTGAAGCCTTAATTACTGTGTGAGTAATTGCTAATGGGTCTCATCAGGAGCTTCTGAAGTGAAAGGACACTGCATTGACGTTTGCTGACTTCTGTTACCCTAAATGTATTTGTGATGCATAATTTCACTGTGGAAAGGGCCATGATAATTTTGCTATCCAAAAATAATGGCTTGTGTAGACTTTCCGGACTGCTGTTCACTGGATGTGATTTTGGAACCTCTTGAAAATTAGTGTAATTTTCCATCTTGCCTCTGCTACTTGAGACCATTTCAAGAGATAGGATTATGTGCCATCTCATACAGTCAATAAATGAATGTACTGTTTGTCTATATATGTAAAGATACAGATATATGCTCTAGATATTATTGCAGAATTTATGGGGAAAAGGATTATCTCTTGGCTGAAGAGCAGGAATAGGAGCCAGGAAATCAGACTTTCTATTGCAGCTTTCCTTTTCCGACTTTGGGCAAATAATCTTTTCTTGCTGAGAAAAGTGTAGGATGATCAAGGTAGTAATACTGTTTGGACTAGCAAAAGCTGATGTAATTACCTGTCTGCTCTCTTGGTTGCTTTTCTGTTAAGTTTAGCTGTAGTAAATGATGGAGAGATGAATTGGGATGATTCGATTGAGTTGTGTCTATATACGTGAGTTAGTTACTTTGTGAGATCGAAGGGCAAAGAAAAGGGGTTGTGTGTGCTGTTTGTTTTCCTGGATTCTGCTGCATGTGATTTTCTGGAAAGTCCTGCGGTACTGTGGAGTAGTTAGAAGTTGGTTAGTAATGCTTTCCTGTATACCTCTTCAGTCTAAATGCAAAGTAAGAACTTTACAGAGGTGTCTGTAGGACTTGGTGATTATTTCTGCTGTCTGACCACGGCAGTCTGAGACTTCAGGACTGTCCTCATGGCTGCGCAGACGTGACGATGCTTCTGTCCTCTATACTCAGAGTCTGGATGTGCTCTGGAGGGTGCGTGCCTTCAGCCTTACAGCTCACCCTCTTTGAACACAAGAATGTCAGACAATTAATAGTGCCTCCTGTCTTTCCCCCTTTTGTGCAATTCTAAGTTGTGAAATGCTGGATTGTGACATGGTTAGAAAACGTGGTTGTCAAATGAGGAAGGGGTTGTGGCTCGTACTGAGTTTTGCTGTACGACTGCTACAGTAAGTTGTATCAGTATCCACCTCATTAAAGTGTTTATGACTTTGTGGCGTGTACTGTTGCCCCTCTGCTGTTTCTATGCAGGTTATCAGAAGCAACGGCAATGTAAATGATTACAGAGGCAGTTCTTTGTGGCCTTGTTTTCCCACTTGGAAGGGCTTCAGCCCTGTTTTGGCCATGTCTTTCTGAGCAGTTTGTCCAGTCTGCCAATTCCTGTCAACTCTGAATCCTTCCCATGCTCTTGTAGTTTCCCCTGCTATAGGTATGGATGATGTATATTATTAACTCTGCGTTAACAGTTTTCAGAGGTTTAAATCGCCATTGTTGTGAGAATCATCTTGGCTATTAGCCTACGTGAGCAAATCCTGCCGAGGGAACAGGAAGGGGCTGCAGGGGGAGTGTGGGAGCTTTAAATCCTAATACATGGAGCTGATGGGGAAAGGCTCAGATACCTTGAAAGAGCAGGGGCTTTTCTAGCTCCCTTCTCAGAGGAGAAGGGAAACTTAAGAGTCTCTTATGACCGAGTTAAAGAAGTGGCTTTTCATTATATGTTCTCACTTATCCGATTTTATTATTTTTTTTTTATCCAGTAAGGATTTGTATCTGTTGGGTTTTAAATACTGGTTTGAATGCTTTTGAGCTTTTACCATCACTCAGATTGCAGTTCTTTAATTCAAACCAAATTACATTTTTATTTCCTTGCAGTAGTAGAAAATGAGATTCAGGCAAGAATAGACAATATATTCAGCAACTTGGAACGTCTGGAAATCCTGTCCAGCAAAGAACCTCCCAGTAAGCGACAGAATGCTAAACTGTAAGTTCACCTTCTTTGCTATGATAGTGTAGTGTAATCTTTTTAATTATTTTCATTAAATGTATTGAAGCTGTTTGCCTTTTGATTTGAGAAACATTTATACCTTGCATAACTTACCTTTGTGCTCTATAGTAGCAAAATTGAGGCACAGAGGCAAAACCACTCTCCTGCGTTTAACCACAGAGGGGTGATGGACCTGGATTAATGGCTCTTTTCTGAGATGAGCAGAACATGGCACTTGAATGCTTAAAAAAATTTTCTACTCTATATGGCATTTATGTAGGTAAGGAGTAAAATTACTTCAGTTGGTGTCATTTTCTCTGGAATGTTTTCCTAGATGTTGGTGACGAAAACAAGGCCTAAAGTGAGTGCTGGTTTGAGCAGCAGGTTGGATCAGAGACCTTGGGACTTCCTGTTCTTATTCATTCTGTGACTCTACCATTAATATTTAGTCCCAGAATGTCTTTGTAGATAATAGGGATGGATTTCATGTTGCCTGTACTATAGAGGTCAATATCTGAAATAGTCACCTAGGCTTTCTTCATAGTAATCAGTCATTTCATTGTTGACAATGGAGTTCTGGACATTACTTGTTTTTTAGCTTAATGGAGGCATCTCCTGTATTGCCGGCTGAGTTTTAAGCTCCTTATAATAAAAACTCAAACTTAAGACCGTGGTGCTAATTAATGAAACTTGAAAGCATAACCTTTTATGTGAATGGAGGTCATAGAATCCTACTGTCTTTCCAAATCTGTGGTAAATGAGGAATATATACATGTATAACTCCTGAAAAAACTAGTCATGGGGTAGAATGTCCAAGAGATCTCAAGAATTGTGCTTCACATTCTGTCATTAGCCTCCAGTTAAATAATCACCTGTTTAGTAGAAAAACAAGGCATGGAACATATAGGTCTGAATAGACGCCTAAAATTGAATTACCTTTATGTTCTAGATAAGTAGAACCCTTCAGTCTTTAGTATTTGTCACTGTTAATTTATAATGCTTCATTGTTCATACCAAAAAAATGCTGGAAAAGAATTCTATTTTTATCCCTGGGAATGTCTTCCTGTTGTTGATTTTTTTTTTCTAGCCGAGTTGACCAGCTGAAGTATGATGTTCAGCATCTGCAGACAGCTCTGAGGAACTTTCAACATCGCCGTTACATCCGGGAGCAGCAGGAGCGACAGCGAGAAGAGTTGCTTGCACGTACATTCACTACTAATGTAAATATTCTTTATTTTAGTTCTCTGTCTTCTAGGAGACGTAGTCTTTCAGAGAAGTTTCAGGCAAGATGAAAGGATGGCTCTCAGATTGCTGCTGTGAGATGCAGAGTACTGATAGAAAAGAATAACAATATGTGTTGAAAAAGAACAACTCTCTCATGAGGAAAAATAGGGCTATTAAGAAGTAGTAGTAAAAGGCTCCAGAAACTGCTGTTCCTATTTTATCCAGTGCAGCTCTGCCTGAATTTATATAGCAGTTGCAAAAGGATGAATGAGGTAGGTACCAAAGTATACATTTTACTTGGATTTGTGTCAAAAGTCTTTGTCAAATCATGAGATTTGTAAAATATCTGGCTTTTATACACCCTACTGTCAGTAGATGTCAGCAAGCTTTAATTTATTCAAATATAAATCACACAGCTGGGAAAAAAACCCTTGCTTTTTACCTATAAATGATTCAAAAGTTTTTCGTAACAGGAATGTGTTTCCACCTGTTCTTGTTAATTCTTAGATCCTCTGCTGGGAAGTCCCCCCAGTGCAAGTTCCTAGAGGAATTTTGCTCTGAATAATGTAGGTCTGCTTTCAGATTTCACCTTTTTGTAACCCAAAAGCTAGGCTTTTTCGTTTGTTTTAGATTTTGTTTGGTGGGTTTTTTCTTTTTTTTCTTTTTTGTTAAAGGCATATAACCTAATGTTCATTATCTGTGTTGTCATTCACTGTTAGGGAAAGAATGAATGTGAGCGGTCCTGGTTTTTTTGAGACTTGGGAAGTTCAGTGCACTTCCCAAAGCCTAATGGAAGGATGGCAGCTAGCATTTTCAAAATTATAAACAAGAGTTGACTTCAGAGGAACACTGAAATTTGAAACTTATTTTCAAAACACCATTGTGTTCCTCTGCAAATATGAAGAATTTTTCCTAAAGGAAAACTTCTTGCACAGATATAAAACGTGTAAGGGGAGCAGTTCTGAAAAGCAGTAGCAGGCTTGCAGGTGCAAAATAAATGGTGATTTTTTTTTTTCTCCGTTAGATGTTGAAAGGTGTCTCAGGATGAAACAAAAAAAGTGTGGTTATATTGTATTTCTTTTAACTCATTACAAAAATGTGACTTTTAGGGTAGAAGGACCTTTTAATAGAAATATGATGATTTATTTGTCAGTTTATGGCCTGTCTGTTTTGGTTAGAAGTTTACACAGTTTCTGTTTATATACTACTCTATTCTATTAAAGGGAAATGTCAGCTGAGCATGTAAACATCCTGAGTAAGTCACTGTAACATACATACCAACTTTTGAAAGCTGTAGCAGTGTTCTGAACGTTTTGCTTGATTCGAAGATAAATATGGTCTTTATCTTTAAAGCCTTCCTTTGTGTCATTCTGGAGAAACACACTAACAGCAAATGAAGAATATGATGCTATCTAGCCTCCTTGTGAGGAGGGTCAAAAATCTACTTTGATATTTTTCTTGCTACCTGGTGGTGTACAAAAAATAAACAACCAACCCCTACAAGCTCCTTGTACAGGAAATGGAATCCCTGCTGATTTGAAGTTTAATAATATTTCAAGTAATAGCCATTCAGCTGCAAATCCAAGTGCTTCTGTTCTGCAAACTCATGTAAGACAAGACACTTGTTTCAGCCTTGGTGCTTCATTAACATTTGCTCAGAGAGATGTGTATGCTGTCACAGCTTCTTCGTCCAGTGACTTTGACCCTACAATTGCTGACAGGTCTGTCCTTTATTCTTCATTTTACAGTAAGCAGAATACTTGCCTAGGCAGGATAACATCTGACACTGGATTGTACATGTCATTCCCATATTGACATTTTTTTTAAAACAATCCCCAGAGTCTACTTAAAGCAAGTTTGGTGATCCTACATGCTTGTAACCTACAGCTGATAGTCAGATGTAGGGTATTAACCATCTTCTGCCCTAAATAAGAATTCTACATTTTGATAGTTCTTGTTCTGAGCACATGGAAGCAGGTAAGCCAGTGTCTCCACACTTGCCTCTTACCAATGTCATGATTCCTGTTCGTAAAAGGACGAGCTATTATCTTGACTTTCTCGATGGAATGGTGTCCAGAGAAGATTAAACTGGAGGCCTTTGAAAGACAGAAGTGATCACATCCTCTGACCTCTTGTGCAGTCCAGATTACAAAATCCAGTTATTTCCATTTCAAGATCCATAGCTTCTGGTTGAGCTAATGCATCTTCTCTGGAAAAACTTTACTTATTTGTAATTTGTTTTTTAGATAAGGCCTTGGGTGTTGAATGAGTCAGACCGTCAGGGAACTAGGTTCATGTCTGTTTGCCTTCACTAGAAGAAATTTGCACCATGTTGTGAATTCACAGAATGCCGTCTCCCAGACACTGTGTTTTGCAGGCCTTTTGCCACTTAGAAATGTGATATTAAAGTCTTCCAAACGTCTTTCACTTGCAATAATCAAATGACTCCTTGTTAAACACCTTCTGTTAGTTTTGATGTTCTTTCTTGTAATACCCTTTCCTACATATATCATAAACTGAGATTATAAAAAATTATCTGCTTTTAATCTATTTTTTTATCCTTTGAGATCTAACTGCAGTTGAACAGCTGATCAACTTTGCCTTTTGGCTCGCTTCCTGTAGGCTTCTCTAAATTACTTTTTTGACTCAAATATTAATGTTGTGTTTAATATCCTTGTTTAATACCCTTACGAAAAAATGTTTAAAACATAATCCTTCAAGTCCTGTCAAGCTTTTGCCACATTTGTTTCTGCATGTTCTTTTTCTGGATCTAACTTATGTGTGGGCAGTATGAGTGAGTAGGCAAGGTAACCAAGACCCTGCGTTTCCCCTACAGGACTCTGACACCACCATACCGATCGACGAAACATTACAGTTTAATGAATCCCTCCAGAATGCCCATCGTGGCATGGATGATCTTATTGGCAGTGGGACCAACATCCTTCAGGGGCTGAGGGACCAGAGAGTGACATTGAAGGTGGGGGCATCATTTTTTACCAAAAAGACCCCACATTTTTCTGTGTTTGTGATGACCAGGCTAAGTAAAATAAATACACAGGTTTGTTTCACTACAGTGCTTCAAGCTGAGAATGCTGGGAAGGGCCCAAACTCCATTTTAGCTAAACCTGCAATCTTAACATTTTATCATCTTACTAGGAACATCTTTAAGCTCTTTTTGTAGCTGGATGACCTAGCAGTCTTCACCTGCCTGTTGGTTACTATCTGGTGTGCTGAATGTTATGTTTTATTCTCCTACATTTTGTTTGGGTTTTGGTTTTTTTTTAAAGTGAAGAATGGGAAGTAATAGCTAGCTTGCAGATAGACGTTGACTCAGATGGACATCACTCAGAGCAGCGACAAAAGGCAGTGCATACTATCTAAGTCAGGAGAACTTAACCACGGCTGGCAAATAAGATGAAGGAACACTTGCAGGGCATGCTGCTTCAAAGAGATGGAGAGGAAATACTACCTCTCGTTGTAGTCAATAGTCCTGTCTTGCTGCTTTCGCCAGTTAAGATTGCAGTAATGTGCCTGGATTCCTATTAGATCACGATGGGCCTCCTGCAAATGTCAGTGTGCCTTGTCTCAGCTGCCAGCTTGTAGCAAGTCAAGCATACTTCGGGTCAGAACTGTAATAGTAAAGTTGTTAGTGAGTCTATGCCCACTGCTACTGATAGTCTCTTGGTGTTTTTGGGAGCACCATGTTCTTATGTTTTCAGGGGGATATTTCTTCTCACTCCAGATGAGAAAACATCTGTTCATGTTCCTTTTCCCCTTAGCCTAGCTTTTCTTAAACTATCAAAGACTGTTGCCTGATGACAGATCTGGCAGAAGCAGCTAGCATAAAGACATCTTACAAAGATAAATGGGTTAATTTGGAAGCATGCTGTTCTGTGTAACTTCTTGGGTATTGGGTATAAATAGACAAGTGTGAACCAAGTATTCCCAAATGGTTGCACGGCTTTAACTGTTCTAGTTGTACAATTCCATTATTCCACGGACTATAAGAACTGAAGAGTCTTCACTTGCCTATTGTTTGCTTTCATTTTAAAGCTTCCTATTTTGGTTTCTTTTTTCCAAGCAAGGTTTTCTTTTGTTCTGAAGTACGAATGGGATGGTATCCACTTCCGAACAGTGCCCACAGTACCTCTCTGTGCCTGTATTTCATGTGGTTTCCTTTGAATGTTGCCCTGAAATGAAGCAGAATCATTCCTGCTGCACTGCAGGAGTGACCCCCCCAGCTCATGTCCGGGTACCTCCAGTTCTGCAGCTCACTCTGTTTATCTGTCATGTGGTGGGATCCACATTCTTAATAATACCAACTGCTTCAGCAGTGAAACAAAACTGAGGTGTGGGCCTGCCTGCAGTGCACCTGCAGTCTTTGTTTAGTGCTTCTCTGGATTTCTTGAAATTGCATTAATTACACTTTTATATGCCTGGACCTCCTCCTGTTTCTGGACCTCCTTTTCAATCTGTTGTTGGTGACCACTGTACGTCAGCGGGTGGGAGGGTCTGCAGGAAAGGTTGTTTGATCAAGAGGCTTCAAGCCTTTATTAGACTGTTATCTTAAAAGGTACCAGAAAAACTCTTAATGCCTCTGTAGGGAGTGCTTTTTCTCTGAGCCGCTTTCATGGGTCTCTATCCAGACTAATTGTTTTGTAACCACACTCCTGTTCATGTGTGTGAATTAATTAGTCTCATCATCCACCTATTTCCAGGGTCCTGTGGCCATCTCTTCTTAACTTGTAGGAAGTGTTGGCCGATAGCAAGTTCCATTGATTAGGATTCATCACTTGCCACTCATGATGAAATGTTCTTGGACTGTGGAATAAGAAGTGTTGGACCGTGAGGTTAATCGTTTCTTTGCTGTCTTTTTGTTCTTAGGGTACTCACAAGAAGATCCTGGACGTTGCCAACATGTTGGGCTTATCCAATACAGTAATGCGGCTGATTGAGAAGCGAGCCTTGCAAGATAAATACTTCATGATTGGGGGAATGATTTTGACTTGTGTAATTATGTTTCTCGTCGTGCAGTATCTGACATGAGCTACTGAACTATTGCCAGAGGAGATCCGTCTTTTGGAGCAAGACGGACTGTCCTCCAAACTGTACTTTCCTCCGAGTGCTGCTTTGGATGAGCCCCTCCTGTGAACTTCAGAGTTTACAAATCACTCTCAGCCACATGTCATGTGGAAAGCATGCAGGGAATCTAATTTCCCTGGGGAGAATGGCCCTATAAAAATAACTGTAGCCTTTACTGCTCTCACCTTACTGTCTGCAAGTTTAAGAATCTGGTAAAATAGGAAGCAGAAGTGAAAATTTTGCCCAGCTGTTTTTGTGAGGTTGGAGTGTCCTTTTGGGTAGGTAGGGATAAGAGGATGCAAAGGCAGAGCGTAAGATGTAGTGAGCCTTTCCTGTGCTAGCTAGACAGTGACCCTGATGACTGCATTTTGCAATGGAAGAAGGCCACTGAGGAGAATTTCGCATCGTTTGTAGGCACACTCCTGCGGAGTAAGTGTGCAAAAAGAGGGGGGAAGTGAAGGGTCCCCATCTGCAAACTCACTGTTTCAGTTGGAGGGAGAAGGTTTGTGAGGAAGGGTCTTAAAGCATGGTTATAACCTCAGCTAGCTTTTTCGTTTACACATACAGTATTAACCAGCCCAAATCTTCCCGTTTCAGGTTGAAATGTTTCTCATCTCATCTGAGTTATGTTTTGGTACCTTTTTATGCCCCGCTGCTTCCCAGTGGAAGCTGAACACTGTACTTCTACCTGCTTTCAGTCCGATGCACGACGCCTGTGTCATCTCACTGTGCCTGGTACCAACTCCAGCCTCTGAAAACTAAACTGACATTTTTAATGCTAGTGCACATCATGGCTTGGTGTATTTGTTTTTTTGAGGTGGTTGGCTGGGGTTTTGTGCTCTGTAGCTGATGGGTTTTGAATCCATGAAGCAGGCAAGTATTTGCTGTGCTCAGGTTCAGATTTGTGATTTTTATGTTCATGGAGCTGGAATGGGCTCTCTCTGCTGTTCTTTACATTCAGAATAACAGGGGGATCAGGGCAATAGACCTTTCAGTTAAAATCAGTTGTTGTTAAAGTCTCCTGAAATTACGTGCCTTGGGATGGTAAACATCCCTCATCCTTGGGAAGGGTGTTATTTGCGTTATCCTTTGTAGAATTACTGTGAAAGACATGCTCATGCCTATCATCTCACAGAGGTGATGGCCAGCTTTGACGTATCTCCTTGGTTGTAGATACCTATCCACATTTAAACATTACCAGTTAGGAAATGCCTCATTGTTTAAATGCGGTACTCCTTTCCCTGCAGACTGGGGGGGCTCTGTTCAGAGTGGCCATCCTGAGATTTTTGGGTATCATCCGTTTCAGTCAGCCTTCAGGTACATTCCCATCCCGATTTGTGTACAAGTCTGGAGCATTTCCAGGTGTCTGACAGTGGCACAGGACTGTCAGACAGATTCAGATGGTGTGGCATAATGCTGGCAATTCCTCATTCTTTTTCTGTCTGGAATGGTTGTGGGTCTTTTAATTTGTAAGATTTACAAGTTCTGCATTCTGTCTTCGCTGCAGTAAGCTTTGCTTTTATTACGTAGCCTGTTGCAAACTTGGAGAAATGGTATTAATAACTGTAAAAAATGAGCTCTGGTTAATAAGGCAAGTGAAACAGGCTTTTAGCTGTGCTTGTTTTACCGTTGCATAACTGAAGTAGTTACGGAGAGTGCTTTGGCAGAGCTTTAAAGCCCAGATGCGAGTACCCAGCCTGATCAGCTGTCCCAGGCCAGTCAGCTTTGCACTGGGAGCCCAGGGCAGGAGGCGAGGCAGCGGCCAGAGCGCTGGTCGGCTGCACGGCGGGCGCAGCAGTGGAGGCCAGGGTGCTGTCAATGCCTAGATAGTCCTATCAGGCAGCAGACGAAGGCAGGAAAGCCTGTGTGCTTGTTGAATATCCTGTGTGCTGCATGCCTTCTGGCTGTCCGTCTTGTGCTTCTCGATGTGTTTGACACTTCTGAAGCGTTCCGTGCTCTTTGTGTTCCTCAGTCAGCTTGGCTTTCCTAAGGAAATACATTGGCTGGCCAGGTACAGCATCGGTTTTCATTTGAGCCCGAGGGACAAGGGAATTGAAAAGAAAAGAGGAAGTCTGCAGTGATAGATCATCTATCTTGCTGTATCCTTAAATCTAAATTTACCTTTATTTTAAATACGGAATCTGACAGATTTAGCATACTATGCAGCTGTGAGATCGTATTCTGTGAGATCAGTTGGGCACCTTGTAAGGGATCCCTAGCAAATCTTTTTCTGTTCTGATAAACTGGTCCAATTCCACCTTGGTTTTACACCTGTATGGTTTAGTGTTTAAAGGATGTCATTTGATGGTGTTTAAAGTTTATATAGTTGTGACCTGATGTAGCAGGGTTTGTCTTAACACTGAGGTAGGACTCCAGCCAATTTATTTCCTTTTTTGGCTTGTGGTCAGAGCCATAAAATAATTGGAACTGGATTTTTTTTCCTGTTTTTGAGACTAGCTTGGCATTTTAATACATGTTTCTCTGTTCATTTATTTTGCCCTTTTAGAGTCTCCCTTGTTCTTGTGTAGGCTGTTTTCCCTTTTGTAAGCAAAGTGTCCTTGTTTGCTATGTCTAAAGGTGAGATGTGGGGCTTGAAGGAACCACTTGGGTAACTGAGTCTGATGATGTGCAACGTCAAACAAATTTGTACTACATGTGAAGTCCAACATGATTTATAAGAGCATCTTGCGCTGTGTCAGATGGTTAGTGCAAAACCCTCAAAGCCTCTGCCACTGCAGTGTGCCACAGTAGAAGCACAGGTAGGATCAAGATCCCTGCGAACATGAAATGAGGCAGAGCTGAAACCTTGGTGGCTTTACACATGTTGCTGCTACAGATCTCTGTAAAGTTCCCTTTCTTACGAAAGACTGCGTTTCCTTCAACAGAGCTGCTTTGCTTCTGTGGCACAGCAAGCATTCCAGCTGTGGGATGAACTGCTCTCTCACGAGAGGACACTGTGGAAATTAACTTGCCTCTGGAAAAAAACTTTTTACCAGTATTTTCTACATAAAGGGGTAAGGGCGGGACATGATGCGATTCATGTGATGTGTTATGTGAATAAAGATTTTTCAGCCAAAATGAAGTTTTTTACCTTGACTGACATGTAAAATGTCAAATACTTAAACAAGCTGGACAAATTCCAATGTTCTAAGCATCGAGGCAGGTAAGGCAGGAGGCTGGCTTGGCCAGATGCGAAAAGGCGGCTCACAGCAAGTGAGCAGGGGTCAGCTGGCTGCCGAGGAAAGGACAGATGTTACTCAAGGGTCAAAGCCAGAGCTCAGCTGCCATCGAAACTAGTGAGGCAGAAAAAGGGCTTGCATAAATGCATTGGTAGCAAAAGGAAACAAAGCTACCTGCCGAAGGGAAGCGGACATTAAAAGGAGGTGACTCGATGGCAGTCTGTCCTCCACCAGCCTCCCAGCTTTTGCCCAAAGGAAGGCGTGTGGTGGCAGATGCCACACCTCAAGGGGGAAACACATGAGGAGGCATACACCAGGAAGGTCCTGCATATGGCAGGAGAAAGTGCAATGAAAAAGATGGGAAGTGAATTTTCCAGTTTACTGGGAATGGCTGGAGAGAGGAGGAGGGTTCTGCAAAGAAGGTACCACCAGGGAGAAGGTCACGGGTGCTGTGGAGTAGCCCAGTCTGTGTCTCAGTAGGAAGCACGTCCCACTGCACTGGGGTCAGGTGTGGGAGAGCCTGTGACCTGGCTCCAGACCGGGCACTCCTGGTGATGGAATCACTGGTGAGACTGGTGGTGACGTGGCAGGCTTCCATGGCCCTGGAACTGGCGGTGGCTCAGAAGGGAGGTAGAAATGGTGGTGGTCTGGGCTGGCTGGGTAGGAGGCAGCTGGGTGCCAGGGGAGCTGCACTGCTGCAGGGAAGACATCCAGGGCCTCGGTGTGCTCTGGCTGCTCCCACTTTGGAGAGGGACCAGACCTTCCCTCTCCTGCCTTGTACCTGGTAACTGCAGGTGGGGGCTGGAATCCCAGTGTCCTGCACAACCTTCTTTCTAGGTTCTAATTAAGGATAGCACAGGAAAAGCTTGGAAAGCAAAATGTAGCTGTTGATAAAGAGTTTGTGGATTTCAAATGTGAGATCAAGGGGTTAGATTATTTTTCTCTTTCATTTATGTTTTGTTTTGCAGTAATCCAAGTTGCCCACAGCTACAAAACGCTTACTAAATCAGAAAATAGCCAGCAAAGAATGCAAAAAGTTACAAAGTCATCTAGTGATGTAGGTATAAACTAGATACATAGATCAGATCAGCCTTAGGCAGTCTGCTGAGACAGGTCTTCACAGTTTATCTTCGAGGGTGGTCCCCTGAAGGATTTCAATATGATAAGCAGCAGCTCAAGCCTAGAAATATTGTTGCTTCAGCAGTGTGCTTTGTGTGACTGCATGTGTAGAAATCTAGGAGGGTATGAAACAAAGACTAAGACTAAGTATGCTCAGTATTGTAGCAGTTAAAACCAGAGTGAAATGTCGCTGATGTATATGCAGATTGGAGGGAGAGACAGTAAGACATTATGATTGGGTGGGACAGAATTAATTTAGAAAGAAGATAGTACAGGTAAGTACTAGAGGATGTTTATACTGGTCTAGTAACCAAAACTTATGTGTGCCTATATATGTATACTGGTTCCAAATGTTAACCTGATCATGCATGATTAGAACTGATAGGTGTTAAAAATCACCACCACCTTTCGCATAAAACAGACCCAATGGTACCACCACCATGACTATATAACAATATTGAATGTCTCACCTCTGTGAGCTGGAGCGCAAGCCAAAGGTGAGGTACTATGTTCTCGCAGTAACTAACAGCTTTGATAGCTGCTCTGCAGAGGGTGCTCCTGCCTTGCTCTGTTTTGTCTTGCCTAAGGCCTGCGGGTGCTGAAGCCTTTCCCTCTGCAGAGCCCCCCACCTCCCCCAGCCCCTTGGTCCAACTCCAGCTCTCCTGTACCTGGCAAGCACCAGCTGCTGCAGTCCTGGGTAGATTCTTGGCAGTCATCTGCCCTTTTCCTCCCCAGGCAATCATTTGGCTCCTGTTCTACCACTCTTGGTACCTTGGTTTAGCAAGGTGAAAAGCTAAGAGCAAAAGAAACGGGGGGAGAAGGGAATAATAAAACAGTGACAGGACCAGGGAATAACAGTAAGTCATCAATGTTCTGGAAATGGGCAGTAGAAATTACAACCCGCTAGACTTCAAATGATACCAGACTCGCAAAATACAGGGCAGGTACATTGTCGCCAGAGATCAGTTGTGCTGGACACGCTAAGGGGGGTCTGCTGCCCTCGGCCATCACCATACCTCCAGACCAACTCAGATGCTGGCATGGTGCGTCCCCTCTTTACGGACAGGGAGGAGGGCGCAGCTGGGCTGGCTGGTGGCACGTAGGAAGAGCCCTACAGGAATCCTCAGGCACTTTGTCTGCAGAGCCTGGGATCGCACCTGGTTTGGTGACAGGGCTCTGGGATGAGTGTGCAAGTGCCCATCTATCGCTGAAGCCCAAGTGCCAGGGGCTAGCTGGGAGCAGTAGGCACGGCTGCCCATGCAGCTGCCAGTCGATACCCGCGATCCCAGTGGCTCGCAGCAGCACTCCCAGGACAGGGACATCATAGCAGCAAGGATGAGACACGACAGCCACAGCCCTTCCCACGGTGACCTGTGCCCTCCAGGGAACATCACTCCAGCTGCCATGAGGCACCCAGACATCAGCAGGGCTGGAAACTCTGCACAGGAAGATCTTGCCAGACACGGGATCGGAGAGGAATTAGGCTGTTTCCATCTACCTGCTCTGGACTGTGCATGTCAGAGCCACATAAGGAGACACCTTGTCTGGACGGTTTGGCTAACGCTTCGAAAGAAACACACTTGGTTCTGCAGCTGTGTGGGCAGCCCAGGCAGCCACCGCTTTGATTTGCAGCCTATTGCTGAGCAAGCACTTGTAAATGATCTCCAAGCTGAAACCATGCTTTTGGCTTTGTGAGTTATAACCTGGACTAAAAGCCAGGAACAGGGAAATGACTTCTTAAATGTGGTTTGGTTGTACAGTTGAGATCTGGGGCCAGAACCTGATCTGCCAGGAAAAGGAGACTTCGTGCCGCCTTCAGTAACCCCAGGCAGTCTCGCCTGCTGGAACCTGACGTTCAGAAGCAGGAGGTAGTTCCCTGGGGAGTTAAACGAAACACCACATGCAACTGAACAGCGTAACTCAGGCTGAACTACTGCGGCAAAGCGAGGGGTGCACCTAGAACACAGGCGATAGTCTGGCAAGAGTCCCTGGACAGCCTGGTGTTGTGTCCCCCCCCCCCCCCCCCAGCTCTTCTCCACACCAGTCTTCCTGACACAGCACAGGCAAAGGAGCCGGACACTGAACTCCAAAGGCAAAACAATAGTGGGATCTTGCTCACCTTCCAGAACAAGTGTGAAGGGGCGTTTCTGCAGCTGGTGTTTCCTTGCCCCACAAATCTGTGTGCAGGCCTGGCTTTGGCCACATGAGTGGGGATGGAAGGAGCTTATCCCTTCCTCAGTGCTCTGGAACTGGTGGGAGAAGAGGGAAGGATGGAGAAAGGACATGTCTTACCTGTGCCCGTGGACTGCAGCTCTGCTGAGGGCAAGCACGTGCTGTGTCCTGCAGCTGAGAACAGCAGAGACAGTGCAGGACGTGGCAGAAGGCCCTGCACCTGCTGCAGCTGAAGGCTAAGCAGAGAGGAGCTGAGCACCCTAGACCAGACTGCCAAGGTGTGGAGGAGGGTCTGACTCAGCAAGGATCCAGCAAGCGAGGGCCCCGAGAAGGGGAACTGCAGGGAGCTAGCGGTCTGACTGGATCACAGCCCATGGGAACACAAAGCCCACCAATGGGAAGCAATCTGGTTCCCCATTGATCCACACAGGCCTGTGCACCTTGCTGTGCTCCAGTCCCAGTGGGGCACAGCGATAGCACCAGGGTGTCCTGCAGTGCAAGCTCGACCCTTTGCGGGGGGAGAAAGTCAGTGCAGCAGTGTAGAGTGAGCCACTGGTGGGACCAGCTGCGTGGGTGCCCCTCACCAGTGAGCGGAGCTGCTGCACCTCTGCAGCCAGCTGGGAATCGAGGCGAGGGAGACCCATCAGACACTGCACAGGCTGCGGGCACTGGGAGAAACAACAAGGAATTCCAGTGTGTCCAGGCTCCCCAACACAGAGGAATCTGTGCCTAAAGGCAAACGCCGCCTCCTCTCCTCCCTCCCAAGTCACCAGTGACAACTGCAGACGCAACCATTTCTACCCTAAATTTCCATAGGCATTTCTAGTCAGACCAGTCCTGCTGCCACAGAGCTGGCAGCTCAGGCAAGGCAGAAACGGCCAGCAGGCAGGGTGCACCCACAGGAGTGCTCAGAGCGAGCACAGGCACTGTTGAGCTACCAAGAAATTCAGGCTGGGCAAGAGTCACCCAGGCATGTGTTCTGAAACCCTCCCTGGCAGGCCAAAAGGGCCCAATATTTCCCTACATCCCAGCAGCTTCTGGCAAGGGATGCATCCAGCCTCTAGAGAAGGGGGTGAAGGCTCCATCGCTGCACAGTCGGCCCATCGCAAGAGAGACCGAGGATTTACCACAGGAACATGTGGCTGTGACCACAGTGATGGTCACATCAAAGTCCTCACTCCACCACCTTGGAGCAGGTGCCACTTGGCATAGTCTAAAATCTTGTCTAGTCCTAAACACAAAAGAATCAGAGGGAGCCAACAGCCCAATGCCAGACAATACTGGAATTTTAAATAATCATAACTGACTGGAGGAGGGTCATCTTTGTGTTTTACATCCTTACAGCCTGTTAATCAATCCCAAATCACTGCAGGGAACAGAAAAACGATGCGTTTCCTGCTCTTCACAGGCAGTGGCACATGCAGGACACACTAGAGGAAGATGCCCAGGATATGGGATTTCAGATCTCAGAGCTCTGTCACATGTTGGCTGCACGTATCCTACAAGACAGACCTACTTCTTGTGGTCCCTATCCCCTCATCATTATGGCCAGGGGATGTTTTGAAGTCACAACCACGACCTTCCAAGCCCGTCTGGTCCTTTCCAGGAAAGCAGGGCTAGCAGAGAACTATGATCTCCCAGGACTCAACCTGACAAAGAGCTGGGGCCTGTGATTATGTTCCTCCTGGGAGTAGGTGCACCCAAAGCTCACCTCCTCTGCAGTCCAGACAGGTAGCGAGACCCACAGAAAAGCAGGTAGCTACTGCACTAAGTACTGCCAGTCTTTCACCAACTGGCAATTAAATGAGCTTAGGATAATGGAGTCCAATTATGGCATTTATTTTTAAAATTATAATGCTCTGGCCCACAAATCCTGAAAATAAGCTACTGCAAACAAACCACAAACCAACAGCTGACATTTGTCACCACTTTCATTCAAAGGGACAAAATAACCAAATAAAGGCCGAGTGCAAGACTTACTGTGTGAGCATTTACTTATTCAACAGGGGTATAACAAATCATTGCAGTTGTCTTCTAGAAATAGAAGATGGGTCCAAGAGCATTCGTAACCTTTTTATTCTAAATTGCCAACAAGAACCTGGACAGAACTCAACTTTGAAACTACCCTAATTTTGCACATTCTAGTCAACATGTATTATTTTACACTGATAGTAATACAAATGATGAAAAATCAGTACTTTGAAGAACATTCTTTTCAAAATGTGAAAGGCATTGATTTCTTTCTAGACAAATACCATGTCTGGTTTCTTAATTATTTTTTGTGCTTGTATATTTAGATGCCATTTTGTAATCTGCATCCAAAGTTATTAGAAATATACTGCTTGATCCAAACATTTACACAGTCCCCACTCCCGCCTCCTCCCCCCTCAACAAAGAACAGTTATGTTAGAGCTCTCAAACGTGTTTAAAGTGTTAAAACCTACAAAAATCTGATGGAAACTAGAGAAGTACTTAAGTGTACTATTTAAACTTCACCTGTTTGTTATTATGCATATTGTAGGGAACTCACAGAGGATTCCCCATTGTTCTATGACTTGAAGCACCACGCATCCACATGATAAAGTTTAAGGCTTGAAGCTGCAAAGGTGTGATCAGGATGCTTTCTAGGAAGAAAACAGAAATCTCTGTAAATGTCCATGTAGTTTAAAACCAAAACTGTTCACTTTACATCTGCTATGTGGATAAACTCAGATGTTGACAACATAAAAAGCAAAAAGCGCATGCACAGAAAAAATACTCCCAGGTTTGGCTGAGCCAGATGATTTTAATTAAACATTAGACAGCAGGAAGTCTCAGCCTGTTTACAGGCTGGAGAAACTCTCAGAACTTAATTTATGCTCTCCAGGCTGTAACATGCCCTCAAATATGACTTTGCTAGCTACACATTATAACTACAGTTTAGCGCACAGAAATTTTTCTGCACCTCCCCAGCAAACAAACAAACATTCTCACAAATGTCCAGTAAAGGTTCCACAGAAATCACTCCAGACACCACATACTCCTGAGAACAGAAATATGCAATGTTGCTTTGCAGATGCAAGACATGCTTATGGTGCAGGGTAGAAATTCCTGGAAATTACACTGTTGTGTGGTTCCTGACTTCCACTGAAATGGGACTATAATAGTTGCTGCCACCCCAAGGCCTCAATTCACACAAATCCACCATTTTTGCAGGGCATTTCCTCCCCCCTCCACTCCACCCCCCCACCCCCAGCATAATTGCATCCCTTCATTTACAGTTAGCAAAAAACATCATGTACACAATTCTGAAGGGGCCACCTCTGCAAATGTACACACTTGTCTTAAAGCATCAAGCTAAGGGACAAGATTTTAGTGCTATGTGCAGCCCCCCATGCTGTTCTGTTTCCTGCTATCACTTCCCTGATTAGCAACCTAATCATACCCTACCTTCTCTACTTAAAATCACCCCCACCTCCCCACCCCCTCCCTTAAAACCCATCACCACTTCAGAAGAGCCCTCCTGATGTTTCCAAATCACTGCCACAAATACAACAACTTCAGAGATCATCTGCGCTGCCATTTGATGAGTGAACCAACAGAGACTTGCCAATTCCTGCATTTTTCCTGTTAACTAACCACTGCTGTCTGAGGAGGGAAGGTTTCTTAGTTGGTACTGGTCAAATTTATTGATCCATTTACTCAGTAATAAATATCACCAAATGGAGACGAGGGTAACTTATGAAACAAATGCTTGGAAAAAAGATTTGGCAGCCAAGGACAGTTTTACAAACTCAGATGTTGCAAAAACACGTCATGCAGCAACAGCCAAGTTTAGAGAGTCCTGCCATCAGATCCAGAGAACATCTACCATCTGTGGGAGCTCTATGGTCCTAGGAAGGAAGCCATTCAGTGCTGGGGGAAACGAACTGAATGCTAATACTCCAAAATCTGAAAAGGGCAAGACACATTTTTTTTTTTGCATGATGGAGAAAAATACAAGCGTTTCCTCCACTCCCGAAAGTGAGAGTGGTCTTTGCTGAAGCAGCACTTGCCACCTTGGCAACAAGACTTACCTACAAGTGACATTTCTATTTAATTTGGCAGATTCAGCCTAACACTATGGGAATTGCACAGTCACTGGCTTGTGCAGAAGCCATGCCTGCAAAGCTCTGAGTACTGGGTTAGTTGCTCCAAGTGGGAAACAAAATAGTAATTCCTCAAAGCACCTTTAAGCTCTTGCTTTGCTGCTAACGGCAAATAATGGTCTGCAACTTCAAAATCAGTTTTCAACAAGGGAAACTCCCTCCCTCCCTCCTCCAGATGTAATTTGATAGGTTCCCTCCCCAGTCATGCTAGTTTAAGCAGCCCTAGTTTTACCCTTGCTTTGACTTAGCTGCGTCTGACAGCAGCGTTGCACAAAGCAAGAAAATAATTTGGTTTTAAGTTGGGGCAGGGGAGGGGAAGGTCGGGGGGGTAACAGGGTTAGATAGTGTGGAAGGATTTCTTTAGTGAGGCGGAGTCCAAGTGGCTAGGGAGCAGGGCTGCTTAAACCAGAACACTGTAATGAAGGGCCTGTCAAGAATATGAAATAAAGAATACAGAGGATGCTCCAAAGAAAAGATAGGATGATCCAAGCATCAGATTCCCTTAGAAGCTGCTCCGAAGGAGGCAGGCGTTAGGTACTACCCTTCCTGTCAATGCAGCAGCGGCCATAAAGCACTGCTGCAGCCAGAGATTTCAGCAACTCTCGTTATCTACAGAAGTCACAGTGCCAAAGCCACACGCATAGTACTTACAGCCTTTCCATGATACAGCATATGGGAAGGACTCAGGGGCACGTACTCTTGCAGGTAAGCAATTCCTTTGTTCAGAGGCGGTGGTACTGGAACTGAAAGACTTCAGTTACTTCTCCTAACAAATGCACTTGCTCAAATGTATGCATTTCACTGTAGCATGGAAGACAGCAGGTACATAAGGGGATGGTACTTCACCACTTGGAGGTGGTGCTGCTTAGAAGAGCTACGTACACCCTAAATAGAAAGTTTTCCAGAAAATGTAACAAGTAAAACCAGGTAGCACTGTTGTCACCCCTTACAGAAAGAGGGGTGTATCATGGTTGAGTTCATACAGAACTGCAGAGCTGGCAAGTGCAGGACTGTTGCTGTGTTTGGTCCTAGATGAGCCTTAAAGCATGCTTTAGCAATCTGGCAGTGCCATCACATCTTGTATACAGCCTGCAGTCATGATCCACTGTTGAATCAATTAAACCAGTCAAGGCAGCTCCATCCAGTTTGCAGCTGGCAACAAAGCTCCTCACTCCCCCAAACCCGAACTGTGATTATGCTTTGCAAAGGGCAAGAAGGGGAGGTTTCCGCTAACAAGGCCCTAACACCAGCACATCTGCCAAGTCTAAGGGGACAGGAGGTCACAAGGAACTGCTTCAGCTCAACAGAAGCTCCAGTAACTGCTTGAAAAGGCTCCAGAGGGAGGCACCTGGCCACATTTCCCAAGGTTCAGCACCTTTCTCCCTCGCACACTGGCCAGACACCCAGCAGGAACTGAACGTAGGCCACAGGCAGGAAGAGCACCCTGCCACACGCACAGACGAACAGAGAGCATCTGTGTTATTAAGGGCTTCCTTCTCTCATACGGGTCAGTCATATGAGAAAGCAAGCAATGCTGAACCAGCACCCTAAAACATTCACTCTTGATCAGTATCCCTCCTCCCAGGGTTTGCACAGCAGCAAAGTCAGCCCACGTCCAGCCATCAAGGTTGGGTTGGGAGTAGACTGCAATATTGCTCTACACAGAACGTTGTTGTAAGGAATCAAATTTGCATTCACTACCTGTTTATGCCAGAGCTGGTCGTGCCCCAAATAAAAGGAGAATCTGACTGCTCTGACGACTCTGCAAAAAGAACCAGACGTTGTGGCTCAGAACTAAAACTCCAGCAACCACCAATATCTGTCACATTTCTGCACATTCAAGAGGGAGTAAAAGTTGCTCTAATGATGAGTATGTCTGCTGCACTATCTTTTAACTGAGCAACATAAAAGTTATCATGTTTCCATTGTCATCACTGCACATAAGGTACAAAAGCTTATATGGGAAGGAGCAGACCCTTGGAAACGTATCTCCATGCCAGTTACGGCAGGCACGTGGAATAGTTCTCTGTACCAAGAAAAGCCTGCTGGGTGGAGAGATGCATGTTTTCAGGAAAGAGCATAAGCAAGGTGTCCTACAAGTGAAACCTAAGTGAACAGCATCTCTAGACTCACGCTGTCCCAAGTGGAGTTGAAAGACAGGACCAGGGAGAAGGCAGCAGTGAGGCAGATGAGGAAGTTCCTTACCTGTTTCCCAGTCTTCATCACAGGGAGGTGCCTGCCATGTGCTCACAGCATTCATCTGCTCTCTCTGGAACCTAAAGGACTGATTCACTTCAGGAAGAAAGAAAACTCATTGACTAGTAGTCAGTCCTGCTTCAAAGGCATTAAGTGCTTTGGATCAAGCTGTAAAACCCCTCTTGGCTTTAGAGGAAACCCTGCACAATGAAAACAAGTTGAGTACACGCAGGAGCCAGGTACTGATCTGAAATTGAGCAACTTCAAATTCACATTTTTCAGTGAACAGGAAAAGGCTCTGCCCCATGGAACTTTGTGCCAGGAATGCTCGAGTGAACAGGAAACCTGCTTACATGAATGCAGGCATCACTACGAGTCTCAGTGCAACTCTGCAGAAGACAGAAAACTATCTGTCTGCTCTGTAGTGTGGCAATCGTTAAAGAGCCACTGCAGGGGATGGAAAAGACAAACATTCCTAGATATTCTGGGGGTCTTGGACAGCACTCCTCCCGCCTTGTCTCACTGGGCAGGAGGCTGAAATCTTAATTGTATAGCAGATGAAGAAAGCACAGTAGCAGAGCAGCCTGAAAGAGAAGCTGCTCTATCTCTTGGTGAGAGTGAACTATTCAGGTTGCCCCCGTGGAGAACAGCTGCAGGGGCTTCCATAGCTTAAACAGCTGTTCGGTAGAAATCAGCTTTTCACACAGCTTGATCAGTGATCAAGCCTCAATGAAGAGAGATCAGCTCTACGAAAAGAAGGGCCTGTCCTTCTGGTCATTAAATCATCCCAGCTCCTGCTGGAGGTACTTCAACATGCACAGTCCAGGGTACAACCTTTTTTTTTTTTTTCAACAAGCCTGGTAGTAAAACATGTACAAGGCCTACCAGGAACATCTGCAGTATTCTCATGAACCTACCAAATAAATCACAGCAAATAAGACTAAAGTTTCCCAAAACTGTTGTGTCACACAAAACCACAGACAATATTTGATTCCCAGTTTTCGGTTATTCTACGAGCTATCCTTACAGACAAGAGACCTCAGTCCTCAGGGTGAACGAACATCTTGGAGCACAGGTGTTTCTCGTACCTACATCTTGCTCAATGAACCCTTTGTCATTGCACTTCATCATGTGATCGCTGAGGTCAGCTTGAGGAACTAGATGGCGAGCATTGAAGGGGCACGTGGCCAATTCCTTTGCAACTTCAGGGTAGCTCTAAACAAGAGAAAACCAAAATCATGTGCCGTATCTCTCAAGTTCACTTATGTCATATTTATTTATCCATAGGGGGAAAAAAAGGGTATTTGTGATGTTGCTTTAAAAAAAAGACTAAATAAGGAATGGCAACACATTGTTCAGAGCTTACTAAGACTGCAAGGGGAAACTAACATAACTATTCTTCAAAACACAATTCACTGAGAAACTGAGCCACCCTTGAGCTGACTGAAATGAAACATACCCTCAGCTAAACTCCCTACAGTTTACTGCAACACTGGCAATATGGCTGCATAGTTTAAAGCACAGATGAAATTATTTTTAAAATTATAGGGGAGAGATATTAGGCAAATCTAAACCATTCGGGTATTTCTTAACTAAGCAGGCACAAAGGCAGAGACATTCCTTAAACCTTTCAGAACAGCTATTCCACCTGCAGACTTTGGTGCTACAGAACAAGCAGAACTTTTATCACAGACACAGGTTCTAGTGGCAGTGCTTAGTTGTCACACAGTAAATTACTCCACCTCCTGCAAACGATACAGCCTTTACTGGGAAAAGCACAACTCTGCCACTGTACCAGTGCCTGTGTGGTTCTAGCTGATGCAGCTGTGCTTGTCAGGGATCAGACTCATACCTGAGGCTGATGCAGAAGCACCTTGTACAGACGCTGCTCAAGGCAGTGTCTCCACTGCTCCCAATACATGGCTGAGCACAGGCTGCAGGCACATCCAAGGCAATTGTCATTACAAGTTCTATACAGCCAGGGTTGCTGTGTCCTCATGTGCCCATCGTTGGCTTCAATGAGCTTGAAGCAAGCTATTCTGGCCACACAGCAGAAGCCTCTCAGTGCTAATGCTGTTCAAGCTGAGGTTACAACTTGCTCTGCTTGCACTGTCCCCATTTGCATGGCAAGGCTGCATTCTGCACAAAGCAGTGGGAAGCTGAGGCAGGTGGAAGCATTTAATTGGATTTTATGCATAGAGTATGCAAATGAAATTCAACAAGCTACCAAGCAAGAAGGACAATCTGCACCCAGGCGCTTGCCACTGTAAATACATAACACAATGGAATCTCCAAATGGATCAGATTATCATCCCCGAGCCTTTCTTCTGCTAACTACTTACAGACACCAACTTTGCCTGATTGGTGATTATCTCACCTCAACCTCCTAACTAGGTAAGCTTGCCAAAACTGCCTGGTCATCAGTCATGCAACACAAGGACAAAACCAATATTGTTAAAAGTTTACTTGCCAACATTGTTCACCTAGCTCACATGCACATTCTTGCCAAAGTTTGCAGGGGGTCAACAAGGAAAAATTCAGCCCTCTTAAATGCTGGAAGGATGGAGGTACTTGCCACTTAGCTCTGCCTACTACTTCCACTAGTTATTTAGTATTTTTTAAGGCTCTAGTTCCACTAAAATGAATTGTTTGCAAGCACTGATACCAGGGCACACACCCTGCAACTGCATCTGAACTGGAAGGCACTGCACTGCTACACTATTTTGAAAACACATTGGCTAACTTAATGAGGAACAATTGGGATTTAAAAAGTTTCAGCAAAACCCCAAAGCTCAGTCAGATGCTAGCACTTGACAGGTCTAAAGAAAACAAACTATGAGGACAACAGAGAAGAAAGGAAGGAATGCTTCCTATTAAATTACTTGTATCCAAATACTGGATAAAAGATGGAGAGAGGAAAAAAATTTCTCCCATATGTGCTGAGCCCAGGATGTGCAGTTTCTGCCAGATAGATGCACATGAAATAGTTACTAGCAAAACAAACCCCCAATCCTGCCGGGCAGCTGTATTTCCAGCACTTAAAGAATTGCAACATCACAACACTTCTACTCTGAGGAGCCAGACGGCTGCACATAACTCAGATTGAATTCTCTCTGCAACTTAAAGTAGAAAAATGTATCTGACCTCCATGTGAGCTGATGGAAGGGACCAGAATTTCCTTCCTCACCTAACCACAGAAAATCTCCATCTCATTTCAACAGAGCCACACCAGTCTTGAGTGAATTAACATGTGCTTGAAGCTATTACTACACAAATAATAAGGTTATATGAAATAAAGGCTAAACAAAGCTATGCGTCAGCCAGCCAGAAAATGCAACAAGAATGAGAACATGCACATCACATTTACATGCACAAAATTACATTCAGTGACTTGTTTGGCAGTCCAGCTTACCTTCCTACACTTTACAAGGTGATAAGGAAAACGACAGGCTCTGATTTGATGATGTTTATTATATGGACACTGTATTAATCTCTCTGGATCCAAAATATCTAGTAAAACAGAAGAACAGAAAGGAAAAAAACCCAGAGAAAAAAATAGTTAGACAAGATCTAGCACCACTAACACAGCGAAGTGGGAAAAAAACATACCACCACATCAGGGCTGTGATCTTAGGGAGTTAAACCAGCTGCTCTTCGTTTGAAACCATTCATTAGGCAGGGACCTGTTTTGCATAATCAAAAAAATAATTTTGGACTTTGCACACCTGGGATGTTAGTCAAAACAGACACAGACTAAGTTGCACTGAGCATAACTACTCTTTAAGTTACTATATTTGGTAGGTAACCACACTTACTCAAAGCAAATGAAGACAGCAGTACTTTTCCAGCTATCTTAGAGGACAATCAGCGGGATGATGACGTGCCCCCCAGCACCTTCAGTAGCATCATCAGTCTGAACCAAACCTTATTTGACCAACAGCTAGTTTTGCTGGAGGAAGAATGCTGGGCAATTTAGTTTCATTTCTGATGAAGGAGCTTGCCTAACATAGCACACATGACTTCTAAATGAAATTTTTCATAGGTCATGCAATTATTTAGGAACTGAGGAGTTACTGAACTGGCTAGAACACCTAAGAATCTAGGCACTGAGCAGTGAAGCTACATGAGTGCATGCATACATGATATAACTTTTTACCTATCTACAGAGGAAATATGTTAAAATATAAATATTAGTATCTCTTAACCCCCCCCACATTTCCATATTCTCAGTGAGGAAGAGAGGCAGCCAGAAGCAGACACAGGTCCCCCCTGCTGGCTGTGGGTCTGTCTGTGGGGTACATACCAGGGAGCCACACCAGGCTTCTTTCCTCCTTTCTGCTCTGCCACTCTTTTTGCACAGGCTTTTGGAACATTTAGGATTTGATTACACTGTATCTTAAACAGAACTAATATAGGTGGTTTGGGTTGGAAGGGACCTTAAAGATCATCTAGTGACAACACCCCTCTGTCCATGGGCAGGGACACCTTCCACTAGAGCAGGTTGCTCAAAGCCACATATTACTTGGCCTTGAACACTTTCAGGGATGGGGCACCCACAGCTCCTCTGGGCAACCTGTGCCAGTGTTTTGCCACCCTCACAGTAAAGAATTTTTTCCTAGTATCTAATCTAATCTAAATTTACCCTCTTTCAGTTCAAAGCCATTATCCCTTGTCCAATCACTACATGCCCTTGTAAAAAGTCCCTCTCCAGCTCTCTTTTAGGCTCCTTCAGGTACTGGAACGATGCTTTAAGGTCTCCCCAGAGAGTTCTCTTCTCCAGGCTGAACAATCCCAACTCTCTCAGCTTGTCTTCACGGGAGAGGTGCTCCAGACCTCTGATCATCTTTGTGGCCTCCTCTGGACTCGCTCCAATAGGTCCGCGTCCTTCTTATGTTGAGAGTCCCAGAGCTGAACGCAGTATTCCAGGTGGGGTCTCACCAGTGCGGAGTAGAGAGGGAAAATCACCTTCCTCGAGCTGGTGGCCGTGCTTCTTTGGATGCAGCCCAGGGTACAGTTGGCTTTCTGGGCTGCAAGTACACACTGCGTGGCCATGTTGAGCTTCTTGGCCACCAAGACCCTAAGACACTAAGGCCCTGCTCTCAAATCCATTCTTCACCCAGCCTGTAGTTGTGCTTAGGATTGCCCTGCCTTAAGCACGGACTGCTGCTGTTCAGCCTCTCCCCTGCCATCATACCCCCTTCTCTTACACATGCCTTGCTGCTTGGCTGTCTCAAGAGCCGTATCAGGGAACTGCATCAGCCCACCAGCTGACAGCTAGTTACGGTGTTGTTCCACAAGTCACAAGCAGACCTCACGCTGTGAGCTGCTAGGAGGGAAGGAAGGACCTAACCCTTCTTTCCCTCTCGGCTGTGCAGTGGTGCTGCTGTGAGCAACGCTCACCTCCGTTAGCCAGTTTAGGTCATTAGAACAGCTGAAAACTAAAGACTTCAGCATTAAGAAGGATTGACAAGCTTTGTAGTGTTTCAGCAGCCCTTGGAAGAGCAATCAGAAGTGATTTCTCTCTGCGAACTGGCTCAATGCCAACATCAGACCAAGTGCATTAGCAGTAAAAGCAAGGAGGCAGCCCGGAGACCCAGAAGAAGAGGAAAACACAAAGCAGCAAACACAGAACCTCAAGAGGAGCTGGCTCCTTCAGGTAAACAGCCGTGGTTAACACGAAGGTGCAACACAGGCAGCCAGGACGGCAGCGCCACGCGCGAAGGCGCTCCCCGCCCGGCCGCACCGCTGCCCGTGCCGCCTGCAGCCGGCTGAGACAGCTACAGGCCGGAGCGACACTTCAACCAAATTAGGTCACTTTATTCCGACACTTCCTAAAGGCCAGGCACCCTCCCCCGGTCACGACATATGCATTAACCTTGTTCAAACAACACACAGCCCAGCAGGGGCTGCTCGGCCGGGCCGGGGCCGGGGCTGGGGCCGGGGCTGGGGCTGGGGCCGGGGCCGGGGCTGGGGCCGGGGCCCCGGGGCCTGGCCGCAGCAGAGGGCAGCCGCCTACCGCCTCCCCCTTCCCTCCCCTGCCCCACGGCCGCCCCACACCGCGCCTCACCGGGGTCATCCTCCAGCTCCATGGCGCAGCACGGCTCGGCGGAGCGCGGGGCCTGCGGGGCCGCGGCTGAGGCACCGCCGCCCCCTCCCCGGGGCTGGCCCCTCCCGCCGGAGGGCGGTTGCCGGGGCAACGCCGCCTCTGGGGGCTCCGTCGCCCGCCAATTTGCCCGCCCCTGGTGGTGCGCGGGAGCCCGCCTCCTCCAGGGCAAAGCTCGGCCTGCGCCGGGGCCCTCCTCGCCACCGGCTCCCGGGATGGGGACTGCAACCTCATAAACCCTTTCCCAGGGCGGGGGGACTGTGTCCCCGCGCTGGGAGTCTGGCGGGAGGCTGCTGCTGGGAGGGAGCTGGAAGGTGGCCGAGGGCGCGGAGGGCCGTGTGCTGCGCAGCCCTGCTGGGTGGCCAGACCTGCCAGGCTGTTTCCATATGTTTGGAGCAGGGCGATTTGGCTACCCTGCCTGATTTGTGTTCCCATGGGTCTCCTACCTCAAAGGCTCAGAGCAAAGAGACAGCTTCCTCACTCGGGACCTTGCGGGGCTGCTGCCCTCCCAGGGCCCTCCGCAGCCCAGGCTCCTCAACCACGCCTGGGAGCGGCCACACAGCCCTCTGTGGCACAGGCACCGAGGCGAGGAGGCCATTCCTGGGCGGAGGCTCAGCAAAGCTGTGCCTAATGGCCAGGGGCTCTGAGGAGTCGTGGATGCCTTCCTTTCTCACTTGCAAGTTACACTGCCTGAAGGGGGCCGGCTGCGCTGTGTCCCACCGTCCCCTCCTTTGGGAACAGCAAAGGTTCTGTGTGCCCAGCACATCCCTAACTTCCCAAGAGAAATGCCCTTCCCCTTGACTGTATGCATCTGGACTGTCCACAGAGGGAAGGACCACACAGTGGTCTGTCCACACATGCACCACACAGTGACAGTTAACAATTATTGTGTTAACAACCACTGCACAATCATTGCCAAAAACCCCTCCCAGAACCAGCCCTGAGCAACACGTCTCTCCCTGGGCATCTTGGGAGAGCATCTGCAGGGTAAAGGAAGACAAAGAGACATGAATTGGGAGGCAGCAGAACTTTAATGAGTCAAAAGAGGGAAACAAGGTTGCTCAGAGTGGAGGCCCCAGTGCAGGGAGCACCAGGGGCAGAAAGGAATCTGTGGCCCTTCACTGTGGTGGACATCGTACCAGCCATCTGCCTGCCCCACAGAGGGAGCAAAGCCAGAAGGTCTTTACTAGACTGGCTTTCTGGTGCCCACAGCCCACGGGACTACAAGAGCACAAGGACACAGGAGGCAAAAGAGTGAGTGGAAGCAGGGAAAGGCAGACGTGGGCTGTGCTTTCTAAGAGCCCAGGCTGCCCCATCCCTTTGCAAGGGGTGCTGGGGTTGCTCAGCCCCTCTGGAAGCAACAAGCCGATGCTCCGTCCCCAGTGTGGTACCATCGTGTGGGTCCCTGGGTGCCTTCTAACCCAGGGCCATGGCCAGCAGCTTTAGCAGGGGAAGCTCCTCCTGCCGCAAATGCCGCTGCCCAAGCCAGAGAGGCTGAAGCCCCCGGAGTTGATGGGCACTCCCTCAGAGCTGAGGATGCTGCCAACGGCAGCAGAGGTGGAGGAGCCCACGGCGGTGTTCTGCGGGAAGGAGCTGAGGATGGGGCCGGGCAGGGTCACCACCACAGCAGGGGGCTCGATGACGATGGTGGAGTCCTGGCACTGCCTGACACAGGACTCGTTGCAGCTGTTGGCCAGCGGGGTCGGGCCACAGGGCCGGCAGGGCATGCACGGGCTGTAGCAGGACATGCTTCAAGGCTGGAGGTGCACCTGGGAGAGAAGGCAGTGGAAAACAAAGCATGAGTGGCTTTTGAAGAGCAGCCTGTCACCCTACAACAAGGAAGGCAAGGCACACACCAGGTGGGGAGCAGAATTCTGCTTAGAGGAGTAGAGAAAAGAAGAGAAAGGGCTTCAGACTCACCTGATCCTCAAGGAGAAGGAGGCAAGAGAAGTGGCTGAAAGACTGGGTATTTGTGCTGGTTTTTATACTGCTCCAGCACCGCCTCAGGTGTGCAGTCATGCTATATACAGGCATTAATTTTCCTACAGACACTCTAATTGAAGACATCCCAGCCAATGCACAGTCTTCCACAGTTCAGTGCTTTCATATTGTGATTTATGCCATGGCCATTTCCCTTTGAGTCTCCTTTCAAGTGCCGAGATGAGAGACCCAAGTATTTTCAGGTCAGGAATGCATCATTATGGGCTTTAAGACTTGACCCAGTTCCTGGATAAAGATCCATTGGAGGCAAGTAACAATGGCCTGAGATTTTCATGTGGGGTTGTTTGTCACCCTGTTCAAAATAAGGAGTCCAGCATGCTCCAGTGGTCCCTGGTCTACTTTCCAGTGAGTGGGCTCCACTGCTCATTTTGAATGTCCTCCTCCTGATGCTCTTGCTTTTGGGACAAATCTGCCAGACTCTTTTATCATTTATTCTCTCTGAGCAATCTCTTGGGGTCTCCAACCAATGCCTTCAGCATGTTAGGATTATTTCTCTGTACAATCTATGTGCAAACAACATCTAGGTAACTTCACATATATGCATGCATACATATGTGGTTTCTCACTTTTGTGTCTGTATTCATTCTTATTTCAAAAGATGTCCGTGTCCACACACACACACACACACACACCCCCCCCCCCCGTAGAATCTGGGATACATGCATGCTTAACTGTGTCTGCAATGCTGCATCCCTGTATATGTCTCCTTCTCAAAAGGTGTGCTGGTCATGGATGGTGGGGGCACTCACCACTACTTTGTACATGAGCACCACAGAGCAGCAGGTTCTGCAGGCCAAAAGGAGCCCAGTGGCAGCTGAACAGCAGTGGCGTGAACCTGGCAGAGACCTGCCCTCAGCACCAGCACTGAAACACAGCCCCTGTCTCCTGAGCTCTCCTTTTCATGCTTCTCCAAAGCTCACACTCTACTACTGCAGCTTTCAGAGCCTAGCAAGGACAGCTTCACACCAGTTTAGAAACTGTTTAAATCATTGTATCAACATTCAAAGCATCTCAGCACGACTGCCATTCACCACTCCCTGCCTCCTCAGGTCAGGAAACATCTCCCAGTGTTGAGGAGTTCAAAACAACGGCATTAGCTTTATGTACAGGCAGAAAAGCCAGGAAATAGTGCCCACCTCATGAAGGGTGCTCCTCAGTGAATCTGCTTCTGGTGCAGTGTTAACAGTACGTGCGATGGGACATCCCTGCTGCTGTTCAAGTCAGCCAGGGGCACCTCTGCAGCTAATTGACCTGACGCCGAGTCTGGCAGGGGCTGAGACCTTGAGTCACTACCAAACACAAGGATGCATGACCTAGTGTCACGCACTTTGAGAGGAAGGACAGACCATCTAGACTGCAAAGGGAAAGCTAGACAGCTGACAACTCATTTGGTTTTCAGCCACACAGTGCTTTTATGTCCCACAAGGAAATCCTATTCTGGCAAGATCTGTCTGGCAGGGAAGGATCGTCTGATTCATGGCCACACTCCCCAAACGCTGCTGCTATCTGCTGAGGAGTGTCAGGAGAAGAACTCTTTTCCTCAGAGATTGTTGGCAGTGAAAGGAAACGCACTACAGGAGAAGGGAAATGGTCTCTGCATTGAGAACTGCTTCTGCAAGAAACTTCTTTGCACTTCACCTTGGGCTCTTCCTCTCAGTAACCTTCTTCCTTTCTTCCAGACATTTTCCATGTCTCTAATCACTGCACAGTGGTGCTTGCTTGTGGGGAGCAGGGTGTGCAACAGCAGAGAGAAATTCTCTACCTGTGTCTGAATCCCTTCTTGCCCTATTCCTCCATGGCTCCTCTACACCCCTGGGCACATTTCTGCCCACACCCCCTTCATCTTGATGCAGGTAAGATGCATTGGCTTTGGGCTGCTGAGAGGCTCCAAGAGACAGGCTCTCACTTTGCTGATTCCATTCCATTCCAATCATTCCATTCATTCCATTGATGTTTTATCCAGTCCTTGAGATATGGAAGTGGGAATCCTGTCACTTCTGGGTGCTACAGCCACTTACATGTCACAGGCTGGGCTGCACACCTATAGAGAGACCAGATTGGAGAGGAGGCCAAGAAAGGGTAGAATTTTCTCCTCAGACCAAGCAGTATAAGGAAAGCTGAAACCAGAAGTGCAGCCCACTGGCCTGAGGAGTGACTACTACTGACTGTCAGAATGAGCTGGGAGAGAGAGACAGGGGGATGGAGCAAGTCCTTGTGCATAGAAACATGTGAGTATACAACTAAGGACTGTAACACTTGGAGTACTTGGGACACTTCCTGAAAAAAGAGTTGCAAAAGAGCCCACAAAGGTACCCCAAGCTAGTGTCCCCTGCCTGTGTGGGACCTCGTCAGCACCTGAGTTGTGCCGTCAGTACTGTTGCATTCCTGCCATGGAAATCCTTGGGACTCTAATTCCAGCATTTGACAGGAGTGTCTCTGGCACAAAGGGCATTTCAGAAACGAGGAAATGAAGAGAAGGCAATGAAG
The DNA here is from genome assembly GCF_017639655.2 of Falco naumanni. Lineage (NCBI taxonomy): Eukaryota > Metazoa > Chordata > Aves > Falconiformes > Falconidae > Falco > Falco naumanni. The sequence goes on along the minus strand of NC_054071.1, from coordinate 5,797,466 downwards.
GAAACAAAATTACAAACTGTGTGATTAGGAAGGGTATTCTCCATTTAAGATGAGTCTGTTGAAAATTACTGCCTGCGCAGAGACAAGCTCAGGGCCTGGGGCGGTGCAAGAGCAGTATAAAAGTAAACTGAAAGCCCTGTTCTCTCATCTACTTTTCTTGCCTTGCTCTCCTTGGGAATCAGGTGAGTCTGAAGCCCTTTGTGCTTCTCATCCTTCCCCAGAGTGAGGTCTTACACTAATGCATACTTCAGCTGATGCCTGCTTCATCGTACCACAGCAGGACATGGATGTCCTTGTCATAGAAATAGGAAGGAGGGAGAAGGTCCAGCACAGAGAGAGACTGGGTCTTTGCTAGGTATCTCCTGAACTATGCACTACTTGGGGACCTCCCTGGGCTTGGCTGCTCTTGGTGGGCACTTTTGGGCTGAGGGGAAGGAGAAGCTCCTGGGTCTCACTACAGAAACTCCAGTTCTCTGCCCAGTACGTTCCTTGGCTCCTCATACTGGGATGATAGGCTGCTCCTCATCCATCTCCCCTGCTCTACTTCTCCCTGCCCTCTCTCCCAGGTGCGCCTCCAGCCTTGAAGCATGTCCTGCTACAGCCCGTGCATGCCCTGCCGGCCCTGCGGCCCGACCCCGCTGGCCAACAGCTGCAACGAGTCCTGTGTCAGGCAGTGCCAGGACTCCACCATCGTCATCGAGCCCCCTGCTGTGGTGGTGACCCTGCCCGGCCCCATCCTCAGCTCCTTCCCGCAGAACACCGCCGTGGGCTCCTCCACCTCCGCTGCCGTTGGCAGCATCCTCAGCTCTGAGGGAGTGCCCATCAACTCCGGGGGCTTCAGCCTCTCTGGCTTGGGCAGCGGCATTTGCGGCAGGAGGTGCCTGCCCTGCTAAAGCTGCTGGCCATGGCCCTGGGTTAGAAGGCACCCAGGGACCCACACGATGGTACCCCACTGGGGACGGAGCATCAGCTTGTTGCTTCCAGAGGGGCTGAGCAACCCCAGCACCCCTTGCAAAGGGATGGGGCAGCCTGGGCTCTTAGAAAGCACAGCCCGTGTCTGCCTTTCCCTGCTTCCACTCACTCTTTTGCCTCCTGTGTCCTTGTGCTCTTGTAGTCCCGTGGGCTGTGGGCACCAGAAAGCCAGTCTAGTAAAGACCTTCTGGCTTTGCTCCCTCTGTGGGGCAGGCAGATGGCTGGTACGATGTCCACCACAGTGAAGGGCCACAGATTCCTTTCTGCCCCTGGTGCTCCCTGCACTGGGGCCTCCACTCTGAGCAACCTTGTTTCCCTCTTTTGACTCATTAAAGTTCTGCTGCCTCCCAATTCATGTCTCTTTGTCTTCCTTTACCCTGCAGATGCTCTCCCAAGATGCCCAGGGAGAGACGTGTTGCTCAGGGCTGGTTCTGGGAGGGGTTTTTGGCAATGATTGTGCAGTGGTTGTTAACAATATTATTAACAATAATTGTTAATTAAAAGGCTGTGGGCAGTCTTTCCAAAGTAGCCATTTGTTAGAGACTGGCTGGGCATTGGTCTGCTGGTGTGATGGGTGGGTCATTGCCTTTGCACCACTTTTTTTCCTTTGTTTTCCTTTTCCCTTTTAGACTGTCCTGATCTTGACCCATCGGTATTTTGCTCTCTTGATCTTCCAATTCTCTGTGCATTCCACTGGGACAGGAGAATGAGAGAACAGTGGATTGGTGCTTAATGCTTGCCAGGAACAACACACCACACAGACTCACAGGCAATGAATGTCGTCCTTGCCCTGCTCCTTTCCCGTCTGTGTCCAGTGCTTCCTGGGAATGTTTCTAAAGAGAAGGAGGAATCGGGCAGGAAGAAAGGCAGTGGGTGTGGGCTCAGTGTCTCATAGGACTGTCCAGAATCTTTCTAAAGTAGTGTGGTGACCTGCAGCAAAGGCTGCAGAGAGACTTGCAGCCAGTGAATTGGAGCTGCTGAACTGCTGCAGGACACAGCTGGGTGCAGTATACATGCCCGCCCAGACCCCTGAATGGCAGCTGGCTTGGTAGTAACCAGCACTGTCTTCCCACACATCCTTCAGCTCCTGAGAAGCAACAGCCCAAAAGCAGAGCCAGGAAAAGGTGCTTTTGTGGTAACAATCAAAACTGTTCCTGGACACCAAGGACTGTCATCAACATCGGGGGCAATATGAGCACTACTCATCCCACTCTGCTCAGCACTCACGGCATCTAGAACACTGCTCTAATACAAGAAAGTTGTAATACAGGAAAGACTTTGACCAAGTGGAGTGACTTCAGCAGAGGGCATCCAGTATGCTGAGGAGCTGGAGCACTTGATTGGGAAGGAGAGACTGAGGGCATGGGGCTTGTTGAGCGTGAAGAGAAGGCTTTGGTGAGACACCTAAGAGCAGCTTTGGAGTAGCTATGGTAAAGTCCCCCAGAAGACAGATCCAAGCTCAACACTGTGGCAGTGTGTGGTTAGAGGACTAGAGACGCTGGGTTCATGTGGAAAGATGAGAGGCTTGAACTTGATAGGTGGAAAATCATTTTCACCGAGAGGAGAGACGGGTATCGGAGAGGTTGCCTGGGGAGAAGTGCAGTAACCCTCCTCTGATGCTCATGGCTTAGTGAGCTTGGAGCGCAATGACCTCTGGAGTTCATTTCCAACTTGATCATGCCATGATCCTATGGTCTCAGGACTGCCTTTTTGAACTTCTTCTCATTGGAGATAGGACCAGCAACGAGGAGAAGCGACTCAGCTAGGTAGCCGAGGAGACAGGCAGTGTGAAGGAGCTCTCCTGAATGCTTTTTGGAAGGAAAAAAGATTGCAAAAAGCATCACTGAAGCATCTACAAGACCACAAGGCCGGTGGACCACAGCTGATGTATTCCCAAATCTATTGACAATGTATTCCCAAAGATGCCGTGGCAGTATATTCGCTACTGTTCTCATGCTTTTCTTTTCCACCTGGACTTCTCGTCACCCCGCAACTCTGAATCTCAATGCTGTGGGTAGGACAGGTTCTCCTAGGCTCTCCTGGGAAGGTCTTGCCACTGCCTTGTCAATGACATATTGATCTCTCGTCCTCCTGACTACTTGCTTCACAACGTTGAGATGACCAAGGAAAAAGAAAAGTAGACAGCAACGCGCAAGTAATACATGAACTACCTTGGGTCACTCTATCCCAGTAGAATCCATGTAGGCAGAGAAGTTTAGAAACCAGAGGGTACACCCAATTCACCACTAAGCACACTCAATGCAAACCTGTGCTGACAACGGCTGCACAGCCATCCCCAACAACTCCTTCCCAGAACCAGCCCTGCGCAACAGCTGTCTCGCTGGGCATGTTGGGAGAGTGTGTGCTGAGAAAAGGATGACATGAAGGCGCGGGCTGGGATGCAGCAGAACTTTAATGAGTCAAAAGAGGGAAACAAGGTTGCTCTGAACAAAGGTCCCAGTGCAGAGAGCACCAGGGGCAAAAAGGACTCTACATTCCATGACTGTGGCAGAGATGCCAGCAGGTATCCATCTTTTTTCCGACAGAGGGAGCAAAGCCAGAAGGTTCTTCGTAGGCTGCCTTTGTGATACCCACAACTCAAGAGACAACAAGAGAAAAAGGAGGCAAAAGACAGCATGGAAGCATGTAAAAGGCAGACGTGGGCTGTGCTTTCTAAGAGCCCAGGCTGCCCCATCCCTTTGCAAGGGGTGCTGGGGTTGCTCAGCCCCTCTGGAAGCAACAAGCCGATGCTCCGTCACCAGTGGGGTACCATCGTGTGGGTCCCTGGGTGCCTTCTAACCCAGGGCCATGGCCAGCAGCTTTAGCAGGGGAAGCACCTCCTGCCGCAAATGCCGCTGCCCAAGCCAGAGAGGCTGAAGCCCCCGGAGTTGATGGGCACTCCCTCAGAGCTGAGGATGCTGCCAACGGCAGCGGAGGTGGAGGAGCCCACGGCGGTGTTCTGCGGGAAGGAGCTGAGGATGGGGCCGGGCAGGGTCACCACCACAGCAGGGGGCTCGATGACGATGGTGGAGTCCTGGCACTGCCTGACACAGGACTCGTTGCAGCTGTTGGCCAGCGGGGTCGGGCCGCAGGGCCGGCAGGGCATGCACGGGCTGTAGCAGGACATGCTTCAAGGCTGGAGGTGCACCTGGGAGAGAGAAGCAGGGCATGGGGGCTGGGTGAGGAGCAGCCTGTCATACCACAACGAGGGAGCCAAGGCACGAGCTGGAGACGAGAGCTGGAGGCTGTGTAGGGAGGCACAGGGGCTGCTTCTTCCCTATGGCCCAAAAGTGCCCTGCCGTGAGGGACCAAGCCCAGGCACCTTCCCACCTAGCCCATAGCTCAGGAGACACCTCAACCAAGACCCAGCCGCTCCCCATGCCACAACTTCAGCCCCATTCCCTGTCTCATGAAAGCTGCTCCAGGACCCATGGTAGGAGAAACCGGCAGCTATGTGCCCAGAAATCCCAGGGGAGGAGGAGGAGTAGGAGTAGGAAGGTCTTCAGACTCACCTTGTTCACAAGGAGACGGAGGCGAGAGAAGTGGATGAGAGAGTGAGGAGAAGGGCCTGCTTTTATACTGCCTCTGCACCGCCCCAGGCGCACAGTCACTGCACGCGGGCAGTAATTTTCCAGCAGGCTCACCTCCAAAGCAAAATGTCCTACCTAATGGCACATGTTGTGTTTTGGTTTCCGTCAGTGCTGCCATTTCATTTCCTCGTTTCCGACATGGCCACTAGGGCACGGAGGCTCTTTTGAAGATTGGGATGAGGAGCCCAAGGATTTCCTGAGCAGGACCATGTCAACATGGCCAGAAGACATGCCCCTGAGCACTGGAGGGCTCTGTGCAGATGGAGGACATCATTCTCAGGCGATACAGTGAGGTTGTTTTCAAAACCCTGTGCAGGAAGGTGCACATGCCTTCCCACCAATGCCGTCCTCCCCTGAGTGCCCAAAGCTTCTCCAAATGAGGACAGGCCACGTCCTTCTCCCTGGGCAGGACTGTCCCTCCCTGCCCCTCTGCTCGCGCCAGCAGTCGCTGATCATTGCCTCTGTCGGCAGGTGGGCTGCGCGGGCCGGTTTCAAATGGCTCCGCCCAGGGAAAACTTCCCCTTCTGGAAGACATTTGCTGCTTTCCTTGGCAAAGACAACCCCTGTCGTGGCAGCCTCTGGGGGTGCGCAAGCAGTGCCCTCAGCCCTGGTGGGACACGGGCCTGCAGACAGCCCGCGCTCCTGGCTTGGCCTCGTGCCAAAGGGCTGACACACGCCAACCCAAAATTAGAGTGTGACTCGCCGTGGGTAGGGAGAGTCTATCCCAGGAAGCCTGCCTACTGCAGGCATCGCCTTGCCCTCCTGGGACGCGTCCCAGCTGCCTCCATGTCTGCAGGGCAGGGAAGAGCATCACCTCCTCGATGTAGTCTGAGAGCTGGTTTCGTGCCTTCTGAGCCCACCCCCTCCTTGAGCATCCCCACGCACGTGGCACGGCAGGGTCCTGCCAGCCGTCACCCCTGGGAGAGCTGGGGGAAGTTCACTCGCCTCTCCAGTGGTGCCGGGGTGTGCTCCAAGGTGAGGAGGCCTTTGGGGCCTGGGAAAGACGACATGATGAAGCACTAATGCCAAGAGAAGGTGTATCGCCTGACGGCCAGGGAGGAGCCCCAGCCGGTGGGGACACGTTTTCTGCAACCCCTCCTCTCCCTCCACGGGGTATGCAGGCATCTGGTGGCATGCGCTCGTGTCTCTCCCATCGGTTTAAATGTCCCCACACCTGATCCTCCTCGACTGTGGGTAAGACTCTCCCTGCCCCAGACTTGCCAAGGAATGGCAGAGGCCCGGTCCCTCGACAGCAGCTCTTGCCAGTCAAGACCAAGGCCACGAACCCCCGCAGCACCTCCGCCTTGCCTGTAACCCCTGTGCCCGGTGAAGCTGCCCCATTCAGCGCTGCAGCTGACTTTGGCCAAGCCTTGCTGCTGACCTGCGTGGAAGAAGATCTCCTCATTGCCCTCCACGTGCCTTGCCTGATTGAACACCAGGTGGGCTTTGGCTTTCCGAAGACCAGCCCTGCGTACTCGGGCAGCTTGGCAAGTGTTCTCCCCAGAGCAAAGGGCATCAAGAGGAACACGGCTGAAACCATTGGCACAGCCCGGCTGCCTGGAGACGCCATGGCTAGTGACCGTGGGAGCGAGCGGAGGCAGAGGGAAGAGAGAGAAGCACACGGCATGTCCTTAAAACGAGGAGTCTGCGGGTGCTTGCTGACACGTGCGGCGTGGAGCACAGCTGGGCCTCCTCCTGCCAAGGGAGCTGCAAACACTCGCACTTCACTGCCCCAAGCCAACATCCCCTGCCTGCGCGGGACTCCTCCACCACTGAGGAGCCATCCTCTGCCCACGCTGACACAGTCCTGCCCAGGATACCCCCGGGCGTCTCATCCCAGCACATGAAAGGCACTTGCACGGCAGAGCAAGCATGTCAGAAACGAGGAAATGAAATGGCAGCACTGACGGAAACCAAAACACAACATGTGCCATTAGGTAGGACATTTTGCTTTGGAGGTGAGCCTGCTGGAAAATTACTGCCCGCGTGCAGTGACTGTGCGCCTGGGGCGGTGCAGAGGCAGTATAAAAGCAGGCCCTTCTCCTCACTCTCTCATCCACTTCTCTCGCCTCCGTCTCCTTGTGAACAAGGTGAGTCTGAAGACCTTTCTCCTCCTCCTCCTCCTCCTCCTCCTCCTCTTCCTCCTCCTCCTCCTCCTCCTCCTCCGGGATTTCTGGGCACATAGCTGCCAGTTTCTCCTACCATGGGTCCTGGAGCAGCTTTCATGAGACAAGGAATGGGGCTGAAGTTGTGGCATGGGGAGCGGCTGGGTCTTGGTTGAGGTGTCTCCTGAGCTATGGGCTAGGTGGGAAGGTGCCTGGGCTTGGTCCCTCACGGCAGGGCACTTTTGGGCCATAGGGAAGAAGCAGCCCCTGTGCCTCCCTACACAGCCTCCAGCTCTCGTCTCCAGCTCGTGCCTTGGCTCCCTCGTTGTGGTATGACGGGCTGCTCCTCACCCAGCCCCCATGCCCTGCTTCTCTCTCCCAGGTGCACCTCCAGCCTTGAAGCATGTCCTGCTACAGCCCGTGCATGCCCTGCCGGCCCTGCGGCCCGACCCCGCTGGCCAACAGCTGCAACGAGCCCTGTGTCAGGCAGTGCCAGGACTCCAATGTCTTCATCCAGCCCTCCGCCGTGGTGGTGACCCTGCCCGGCCCCATCCTCAGCTCCTTCCCGCAGAACACCGCCGTGGGCTCCTCCACCTCCGCTGCCGTTGGCAGCATCCTCAGCTCTGAGGGAGTGCCCATCAACTCCGGGGGCTTCAGCCTCTCTGGCTTGGGCAGCGGCATTTGCGGCAGGAGGTGCTTCCCCTGCTAAAGCTGCTTCTGGCACTGAGGCCTCCGCTCACATCACCCTCCTTTCCCTCTTTTGACTCATTAAAGTTCTGCTGCATCCCAGCCCACGCCTTCGTGTCATCCTTTGCCCTGCAGATGCTCTCCCAAGATGCCCAGTGAAAGAGACGCATGTTGCTCAGGGCTGGGGCTGGGAGGGGGTTATGGGGGATGCTTTTGCAGTGCTTGTCAACGCTGGCTGGCATTGAGTATGCTTAGTCATGCCTTGGCTGACCTGCTGGTCTCTAAATTTTTCTGCCTGTTTGCGTTGGGATAGGATTAGCCAATGGAGTTCAGTGACTGCTATCCACTTTGTTGTGCACACCTTTTTGTTTTGCTTGCTAAGCTCAAGTCCGTGATGCAAGTAGTCAGGAAGGAACATGCTATTGAGAAGACACGGGTTCAAACTTCCCAGGGCACACCAGGAGAAGCCATCCTATCCACAGTGTTCTCAAACTGAGCGACACAGTGCAGTAGTTTGCCTTATCATAGAACCATATTATCATGGGATGGTTTGGGGTTGGAAGAGACCTTTAAAGATCACCTAGACCAACGCTCCTGCCATGGCCAGGGATATCTGTCACTACGTCACGTCACGCAAAGCTCCGTTGAACCAGACCTTGAACGCTTCCAACAATGGGTCATGCCGTCATTCTCCGGGCAGCCTTTTCCAGTGTCTCACCATCTCATCGTAACATATTTCTGCCTTATGTCCAACTTAAGTCTACCCTGTTCCAGTTTGAAACTGTTGCGCCTTGTCCTGTCACCCCAGGCTTTGATTAAATGTCCTCTCCGGCTTTCTTCTAAGTCCCCTTTATATATCGAAAGGCTGCAACAAGGGCTCCCCGGAGCCTTCTCTCCTCCAGGCTGAAAACCACAAACTCCCTCAGCCCTTCATCCCAGGAGACCTATTGCAGGCCTCTGATGCCTTTTGTAGCCCTTCTCTGGGGCTGCGCTAACAGGTCCATGGCTTTTTTTATACTGGGAACGCCAGGCTGGACGCACTACTCACATTGCTGGCTCGTCTCCAGTTTTTTCAGCCACCATTGTCCATAAGCCCTTCTCCACAGGGCTGCTCTCAACCGTTTCTCCTCCACTCTGTATCGACGTTGAGGACTGCCCCAACGCAGGTGCAGCGCCTTGCACTTGGCCTTGTGGGAGCTGCTTTTGAGGTAACACCATCAAAGCAGGTGCAACTCCCAGCACTCTTCCCAGACACCGAGGACTGCCATCAACAGCCTGGGCTATATGAGCAGGAGCACAGCCAGGGGATCGATGGGAGCGACGGTCCTGCTCTGCTCGGCACTCATCTGACAGCATGTAGAACACTGCGTCCCATTTTGGGCTCTAACGCAAGAAAGATTTTGACCAAGTGGTGTGAGTTGAGCGGAGGGTGGCCAGGACGGTGAGCGGGCTGGAGCACTTGGTAAGGGAGCAAAGGCTGGCGGCATGGGGCTCGCTGAGCGTGGAGAAGAGAATGCTTTGGTGGGAGGCCTACAACCACGCCTGGAGTAGCTGTGGTCACTGAAGAGCATTGAGTCATTCTCTCCAGCCCCAGATAGGAAGAGAAATATAGGAAGAAAAGGGTCAGCCACCCGAGGCGTGACTAAGTATACTCAAAGCAAGCCTCTGTCACTGCACAGCCACCCCCAACAACCCCCTCCCAGCCCCAGCCCTGAGCAACATGCGTCTCTTTCACGGGGCATCTTAGGAGAGCATCTGCAGGGCAAAGGATGACACGAAGGCATGGGCAGGGATGCAGCAGAACTTTAACGAGTTGAAAGGACCAGCAATGGGGAAAAGCGACTCAGCTAGGTAGCCGAGGAGACAGGCAGTGTGAAGGAGCTCTCCTGAATGCTTTTTGGAAGGAAAAAAAGATTGCAAAAAGCATCACTGAAGCATCTACAAGACCACAAGGCCGGTGGACCACAGCTGATGTATTCCCAAATCTATTGACAATGTATTCCCAAAGATGCCGTGGCAGTATATTCGCTACTGTTCTCATGCTTTTCTTTTCCACCTGGACTTCTCATCACCCAGCAACTCTGAATCTCAATGCTGTGGGTAGGACAGGTTCTCCTAGGCTCTCCTGGGAAGGTCTTGCCACTGCCTTGTCAATGACATATTGATCTCTCGTCCTCCTGACTACTTGCTTCACAACGTTGAGATGACCAAGGAAAAAGAAATGTAGACAGCAACGTGCAAGTAATACATGAACTACCTTGGGTCACTCTATCCCAGTAGAATCCATGTAGGCAGAGAAGTTTAGAAACCAGAGGGTACACCCAATTCACCACTAAGCACACTCAATGCAAACCTGTGCTGACAACGGCTGCACAGCCATCCCCAACAACTCCTTCCCAGAACCAGCCCTGCGCAACAGCTGTCTCGCTGGGCATGTTGGGAGAGTGTGTGCTGAGAAAAGGATGACATGAAGGCGCGGGCTGGGATGCAGCAGAACTTTAATGAGTCAAAAGAGGGAAAGGAGGGGGATGTGAGCGGAGACCTCTATGCCAGGAGCAGCTTTAGCAGGGGAAGCACCTCCTGCCGCAAATGCCGCTGCCCAAGCCAGAGAGGCTGAAGCCCCCGGAGTTGATGGGCACTCCCTCAGAGCTGAGGATGCTGCCAACGGCAGCGGAGGTGGAGGAGCCCACGGCGGTGTTCTGCGGGAAGGAGCTGAGGATGGGGCCGGGCAGGGTCACCACCACAGCAGGGGGCTCGATGACAATGTTGGAGCTCTGGCACTGCCTGACACAGGGCTCGTTGCAGCTGTTGGCCAGCGGGGTCGGGCCGCAGGGCCGGCAGGGCTGGCACGGGCTGTAGCAGGACATGCTTCAAGGCTGGAGGTGCACCTGGGAGAGAGAAGCAGGGCATGGGGGCTGGGTGAGGAGCAGCCCGTCATACCACAACGAGGGAGCCAAGGCACGAGTTGGAGACGAGAGCTGGAGGCTGTGTAGGGAGGCACAGGGGCTGCTTCTTCCCTATGGCCCAAAAGTGCCCTGCCGTGAGGGACCAAGCCCAGGCACCTTCCCACCTAGCCCATAGCTCAGGAGACACCTCAACCAAGACCCAGCCGCTCCCCATGCCACAATTTCAGCCCCATTCCCTGTCTCATGAAAGCTGCTCCAGGACCCATGGTAGGAGAAACCGGCAGCTATGTGCCCAGAAATCCCGGAGGAGGAGGAGGAGGAGGAGGAGGAGGAGGAGGAGGAGGAGGAGGAGGAGGAGGAGGAGGAGGAGGAGGAGGAGGAGGAGGAGGAGGAGGAGGAGGAGGAGGAGGAGGAGAAAGGTCTTCAGACTCACCTTGTTCACAAGGAGACGGAGGCGAGAGAAGTGGATGAGAGAGTGAGGAGAAGGGCCTGCTTTTATACTGCCTCTGCACCGCCCCAGGCGCACAGTCACTGCACGCGGGCAGTAATTTTCCAGCAGGCTCACCTCCAAAGCAAAATGTCCTACCTAATGGCACATGTTGTGTTTTGGTTTCCGTCAGTGCTGCCATTTCATTTCCTCGTTTCTGACATGGCCACTAGGGCACGGAGGCTCTTTTGAAGATTGGGATGAGGAGCCCAAGGATTTCCTGAGCAGGACCATGTCAACATGGCCAGAAGACATGCCCCTGGGCACTGGAGGGCTCTGTGCAGATGGAGGACATCATTCTCAGGCGATACAGTGAGGTTGTTTTCAAAACCCTGTGCAGGAAGGTGCACATGCCTTCCCACCAATGCCGTCCTCCCCTGAGTGCCCAAAGCTTCTCCAAATGAGGACAGGCCGCGTCCTTCTCCCTGGGCAGGACTGTCCCTCCCTGCCCCTCTGCTCGCGCCAGCAGTCGCTGATCATTGCCTCTGTCGGCAGGTGGGCTGCGCGGCCGGTTTCAAATGGCTCCGCCCAGGGAAAACTTCCCCTTCTGGAAGACATTTGCTGCTTTCCTTGGCAAAGACAACCCCTGTCGTGGCAGCCTCTGGGGGTGCGCAAGCAGTGCCCTCAGCCCTGGTGGGACACGGGCCTGCAGACAGCCCGCGCTCCTGGCTTGGCCTCGTGCCAAAGGGCTGACACACGCCAACCCAAAATTAGAGTGTGACTCGCCGTGGGTAGGGAGAGTCTATCCCAGGAAGCCTGCCTACTGCAGGCATCGCCTTGCCCTCCTGGGACGCGTCCCAGCTGCCTCCATGTCTGCAGGGCAGGGAAGAGCATCACCTCCTCGATGTAGTCTGAGAGCTGGTTTCGTGCCTTCTGAGCCCACCCCCTCCTTGAGCATCCCCACGCACGTGGCACGGCAGGGTCCTGCCAGCCGTCACCCCTGGGAGAGCTGGGGGAAGTTCACTCGCCTCTCCAGTGGTGCCGGGGTGTGCTCCAAGGTGAGGAGGCCTTTGGGGCCTGGGAAAGACGACATGATGAAGCACTAATGCCAAGAGAAGGTGTATCGCCTGACGGCCAGGGAGGAGCCCCAGCCGGTGGGGACACGTTTTCTGCAACCCCTCCTCTCCCTCCGCGGGGTATGCAGGCATCTGGTGGCATGCGCTCGTGTCTCTCCCATCGGTTTAAATGTCCCCACACCTGATCCTCCTCGACTGTGGGTAAGACTCTCCCTGCCCCAGACTTGCCAAGGAATGGCAGAGGCCCGGTCCCTCGACAGCAGCTCTTGCCAGTCAAGACCAAGGCCACGAACCCCCGCAGCACCTCCGCCTTGCCTGTAACCCCTGTGCCCGGTGAAGCTGCCCCATTCAGCGCTGCAGCTGACTTTGGCCAAGCCTTGCTGCTGACCTGCGTGGAAGAAGATCTCCTCATTGCCCTCCACGTGCCTTGCCTGATTGAACACCAGGTGGGCTTTGGCTTTCCGAAGACCAGCCCTGCGTGCTCGGGCAGCTTGGCAAGTGTTCTCCCCAGAGCAAAGGGCATCAAGAGGAACACGGCTGAAACCATTGGCACAGCCCGGCTGCCTGGAGACGCCATGGCTAGTGACCGTGGGAGCGAGCGGAGGCAGAGGGAAGAGAGAGAAGCACACGGCACGTCCTTAAAACGAGGAGTCTGCGGGTGCTTGCTGACACGTGCGGCGTGGAGCACAGCTGGGCCTCCTCCTGCCAAGGGAGCTGCAAACACTCGCACTTCACTGCCCCAAGCCAACATCCCCTGCCTGCGCGGGACTCCTCCACCACTGAGGAGCCATCCTCTGCCCACGCTGACACAGTCCTGCCCAGGATACCCCCGGGCGTCTCATCCCAGCACATGAAAGGCACTTGCACGGCAGAGCAAGCATGTCAGAAACGAGGAAATGAAATGGCAGCACTGACGGAAACCAAAACACAACATGTGCCATTAGGTAGGACATTTTGCTTTGGAGGTGAGCCTGCTGGAAAATTACTGCCCGCGTGCAGTGACTGTGCGCCTGGGGCGGTGCAGAGGCAGTATAAAAGCAGGCCCTTCTCCTCACTCTCTCATCCACTTCTCTCGCCTCCGTCTCCTTGTGAACAAGGTGAGTCTGAAGACCTTTCTCCTCCTCCTCCTCCTCCTCCTCCCCTGGGATTTCTGGGCACATAGCTGCCGGTTTCTCCTACCATGGGTCCTGGAGCAGCTTTCATGAGACAAGGAATGGGGCTGAAGTTGTGGCATGGGGAGCGGCTGGGTCTTGGTTGAGGTGTCTCCTGAGCTATGGGCTAGGTGGGAAGGTGCCTGGGCTTGGTCCCTCACGGCAGGGCACTTTTGGGCCATAGGGAAGAAGCAGCCCCTGTGCCTCCCTACACAGCCTCCAGCTCTCGTCTCCAGCTCGTGCCTTGGCTCCCTCGTTGTGGTATGACGGGCTGCTCCTCACCCAGCCCCCATGCCCTGCTTCTCTCTCCCAGGTGCACCTCCAGCCTTGAAGCATGTCCTGCTACAGCCCGTGCCAGCCCTGCCGGCCCTGCGGCCCGACCCCGCTGGCCAACAGCTGCAACGAGCCCTGTGTCAGGCAGTGCCAGGACTCCAATGTCTTCATCCAGCCCTCCGCCGTGGTGGTGACCCTGCCCGGCCCCATCCTCAGCTCCTTCCCGCAGAACACCGCCGTGGGCTCCTCCACCTCCGCTGCCGTTGGCAGCATCCTCAGCTCTGAGGGAGTGCCCATCAACTCCGGGGGCTTCAGCCTCTCTGGCTTGGGCAGCGGCATTTGCGGCAGGAGGTGCTTCCCCTGCTAAAGCTGCTTCTGGCACTGAGGCCTCCGCTCACATCACCCTCCTTTCCCTCTTTTGACTCATTAAAGTTCTGCTGCATCCCAGCCCACGCCTTCGTGTCATCCTTTGCCCTGCAGATGCTCTCCCAAGATGCCCAGTGAAAGAGACGCATGTTGCTCAGGGCTGGGGCTGGGAGGGGGTTATGGGGGATGCTTTTGCAGTGCTTGTCAACGCTGGCTGGCATTGAGTATGCTTAGTCATGCCTTGGCTGACCTGCTGGTCTCTAAATTTTTCTGCCTGTTTGCGTTGGGATAGGATTAGCCAATGGAGTTCAGTGACTGCTATCCACTTTGTTGTGCACACCTTTTTGTTTTGCTTGCTAAGCTCAAGTCCGTGATGCAAGTAGTCAGGAAGGAACATGCTATTGAGAAGACACGGGTTCAAACTTCCCAGGGCACACCAGGAGAAGCCATCCTATCCACAGTGTTCTCAAACTGAGCGACACAGTGCAGTAGTTTGCCTTATCATAGAACCATATTATCATGGGATGGTTTGGGGTTGGAAGAGACCTTTAAAGATCACCTAGACCAACGCTCCTGCCATGGCCAGGGATATCTGTCACTACGTCACGTCACGCAAAGCTCCGTTGAACCAGACCTTGAACGCTTCCAACAATGGGTCATGCCGTCATTCTCCGGGCAGCCTTTTCCAGTGTCTCACCATCTCATCGTAACATATTTCTGCCTTATGTCCAACTTAAGTCTACCCTGTTCCAGTTTGAAACTGTTGCGCCTTGTCCTGTCACCCCAGGCTTTGATTAAATGTCCTCTCCGGCTTTCTTCTAAGTCCCCTTTATATATCGAAAGGCTGCAACAAGGGCTCCCCGGAGCCTTCTCTCCTCCAGGCTGAAAACCACAAACTCCCTCAGCCCTTCATCCCAGGAGACCTATTGCAGGCCTCTGATGCCTTTTGTAGCCCTTCTCTGGGGCTGCGCTAACAGGTCCATGGCTTTTTTTATACTGGGAACGCCAGGCTGGACGCACTACTCACATTGCTGGCTCGTCTCCAGTTTTTTCAGCCACCATTGTCCATAAGCCCTTCTCCACAGGGCTGCTCTCAACCGTTTCTCCTCCACTCTGTATCGACGTTGAGGACTGCCCCAACGCAGGTGCAGCGCCTTGCACTTGGCCTTGTGGGAGCTGCTTTTGAGGTAACACCATCAAAGCAGGTGCAACTCCCAGCACTCTTCCCAGACACCGAGGACTGCCATCAACAGCCTGGGCTATATGAGCAGGAGCACAGCCAGGGGATCGATGGGAGCGACGGTCCTGCTCTGCTCGGCACTCATCTGACAGCATGTAGAACACTGCGTCCCATTTTGGGCTCTAACGCAAGAAAGATTTTGACCAAGTGGTGTGAGTTGAGCGGAGGGTGGCCAGGACGGTGAGCGGGCTGGAGCACTTGGTAAGGGAGCAAAGGCTGGCGGCATGGGGCTCGCTGAGCGTGGAGAAGAGAATGCTTTGGTGGGAGGCCTACAACCACGCCTGGAGTAGCTGTGGTCACTGAAGAGCATTGAGTCATTCTCTCCAGCCCCAGATAGGAAGAGAAATATAGGAAGAAAAGGGTCAGCCACCCGAGGCGTGACTAAGTATACTCAAAGCAAGCCTCTGTCACTGCACAGCCACCCCCAACAACCCCCTCCCAGCCCCAGCCCTGAGCAACATGCGTCTCTTTCACGGGGCATCTTAGGAGAGCATCTGCAGGGCAAAGGATGACACGAAGGCATGGGCAGGGATGCAGCAGAACTTTAACGAGTTGAAAGGACCAGCAATGGGGAAAAGCGACTCAGCTAGGTAGCCGAGGAGACAGGCAGTGTGAAGGAGCTCTCCTGAATGCTTTTTGGAAGGAAAAAAAGATTGCAAAAAGCATCACTGAAGCATCTACAATCTAGCATGCCAAATCTATTGACAATGTATTCCCAAAGATGCCGTGGCAGTATATTCGCTACTGTTCTCATGCTTTTCTTTTCCACCTGGACTTCTCATCACCCAGCAACTGAATCTCAATGCTGTGGGTAGGACAGGTTCTCCTAGGCTCTCCTGGGAAGGTCTTGCCACTGCCTTGTCAATGACATATTGATCTCTCGTCCTCCTGACTACTTGCTTCACAACGTTGAGATGACCAAGGAAAAAGAAATGTAGACGGCAACGCGCAAGTAATACATGAACTACCTTGGGTCACTCTATCCCAGTAGAATCCATGTAGGCAGAGAAGTTTAGAAACCAGAGGGTACACCCAATTCACCACTAAGCACACTCAATGCAAACCTGTGCTGACAACGGCTGCACAGCCATCCCCAACAACTCCTTCCCAGAACCAGCCCTGAGCAACAGCTGTCTCGCTGGGCATGTTGGGAGAATGTGTGCTGAGAAAAGGATGACATGAAGGCGCGGGCTGGGATGCAGCAGAACTTTAATGAGTCAAAAGAGGGAAAGGAGGGGGATGTGAGCGGAGACCTCTATGCCAGGAGCAGCTTTAGCAGGGGAAGCTCCTCCTGCCGCAAATGCCGCTGCCCAAGCCAGAGAGGCTGAAGCCCCCGGAGTTGATGGGCACTCCCTCAGAGCTGAGGATGCTGCCAACGGCAGCGGAGGTGGAGGAGCCCACGGCGGTGTTCTGCGGGAAGGAGCTGAGGATGGGGCCGGGCAGGGTCACCACCACAGCAGGGGGCTCGATGACAATGTTGGAGTCCTGGCACTGCCTGACACAGGACTCGTTGCAGCTGTTGGCCAGCGGGGTCGGGCCGCAGGGCCGGCAGGGCATGCACGGGCTGTAGCAGGACATGCTTCAAGGCTGGAGGTGCACCTGGGAGAGAGAAGCAGGGCATGGGGGCTGGGTGAGGAGCAGCCTGTCATACCACAACGAGGGAGCCAAGGCACGAGCTGGAGACGAGAGCTGGAGGCTGTGTAGGGAGGCACAGGGGCTGCTTCTTCCCTATGGCCCAAAAGTGCCCTGCCGTGAGGGACCAAGCCCAGGCACCTTCCCACCTAGCCCATAGCTCAGGAGACACCTCAACCAAGACCCAGCCGCTCCCCATGCCACAACTTCAGCCCCATTCCCTGTCTCATGAAAGCTGCTCCAGGACCCATGGTAGGAGAAACCGGCAGCTATGTGCCCAGAAATCCCAGGGGAGGAGGAGGAGGAGGAGGAGGAGAAAGGTCTTCAGACTCACCTTGTTCACAAGGAGACGGAGGCGAGAGAAGTGGATGAGAGAGTGAGGAGAAGGGCCTGCTTTTATACTGCCTCTGCACCGCCCCAGGCGCACAGTCACTGCACGCGGGCAGTAATTTTCCAGCAGGCTCACCTCCAAAGCAAAATGTCCTACCTAATGGCACATGTTGTGTTTTGGTTTCCGTCAGTGCTGCCATTTCATTTCCTCGTTTCTGACATGGCCACTAGGGCACGGAGGCTCTTTTGAAGATTGGGATGAGGAGCCCAAGGATTTCCTGAGCAGGACCATGTCAACATGGCCAGAAGACATGCCCCTGAGCACTGGAGGGCTCTGTGCAGATGGAGGACATCATTCTCAGGCGATACAGTGAGGTTGTTTTCAAAACCCTGTGCAGGAAGGTGCACATGCCTTCCCACCAATGCCGTCCTCCCCTGAGTGCCCAAAGCTTCTCCAAATGAGGACAGGCCGCGTCCTTCTCCCTGGGCAGGACTGTCCCTCCCTGCCCCTCTGCTCGCGCCAGCAGTCGCTGATCATTGCCTCTGTCGGCAGGTGGGCTGCGCGGCCGGTTTCAAATGGCTCCGCCCAGGGAAAACTTCCCCTTCTGGAAGACATTTGCTGCTTTCCTTGGCAAAGACAACCCCTGTCGTGGCAGCCTCTGGGGGTGCGCAAGCAGTGCCCTCAGCCCTGGTGGGACACGGGCCTGCAGACAGCCCGCGCTCCTGGCTTGGCCTCGTGCCAAAGGGCTGACACACGCCAACCCAAAATTAGAGTGTGACTCGCCGTGGGTAGGGAGAGTCTATCCCAGGAAGCCTGCCTACTGCAGGCATCGCCTTGCCCTCCTGGGACGCGTCCCAGCTGCCTCCATGTCTGCAGGGCAGGGAAGAGCATCACCTCCTCGATGTAGTCTGAGAGCTGGTTTCGTGCCTTCTGAGCCCACCCCCTCCTTGAGCATCCCCACGCACGTGGCACGGCAGGGTCCTGCCAGCCGTCACCCCTGGGAGAGCTGGGGGAAGTTCACTCGCCTCTCCAGTGGTGCCGGGGTGTGCTCCAAGGTGAGGAGGCCTTTGGGGCCTGGGAAAGACGACATGATGAAGCACTAATGCCAAGAGAAGGTGTATCGCCTGACGGCCAGGGAGGAGCCCCAGCCGGTGGGGACACGTTTTCTGCAACCCCTCCTCTCCCTCCGCGGGGTATGCAGGCATCTGGTGGCATGCGCTCGTGTCTCTCCCATCGGTTTAAATGTCCCCACACCTGATCCTCCTCGACTGTGGGTAAGACTCTCCCTGCCCCAGACTTGCCAAGGAATGGCAGAGGCCCGGTCCCTCGACAGCAGCTCTTGCCAGTCAAGACCAAGGCCACGAACCCCCGCAGCACCTCCGCCTTGCCTGTAACCCCTGTGCCCGGTGAAGCTGCCCCATTCAGCGCTGCAGCTGACTTTGGCCAAGCCTTGCTGCTGACCTGCGTGGAAGAAGATCTCCTCATTGCCCTCCACGTGCCTTGCCTGATTGAACACCAGGTGGGCTTTGGCTTTCCGAAGACCAGCCCTGCGTGCTCGGGCAGCTTGGCAAGTGTTCTCCCCAGAGCAAAGGGCATCAAGAGGAACACGGCTGAAACCATTGGCACAGCCCGGCTGCCTGGAGACGCCATGGCTAGTGACCGTGGGAGCGAGCGGAGGCAGAGGGAAGAGAGAGAAGCACACGGCACGTCCTTAAAACGAGGAGTCTGCGGGTGCTTGCTGACACGTGCGGCGTGGAGCACAGCTGGGCCTCCTCCTGCCAAGGGAGCTGCAAACACTCGCACTTCACTGCCCCAAGCCAACATCCCCTGCCTGCGCGGGACTCCTCCACCACTGAGGAGCCATCCTCTGCCCACGCTGACACAGTCCTGCCCAGGATACCCCCGGGCGTCTCATCCCAGCACATGAAAGGCACTTGCACGGCAGAGCAAGCATGTCAGAAACGAGGAAATGAAATGGCAGCACTGACGGAAACCAAAACACAACATGTGCCATTAGGTAGGACATTTTGCTTTGGAGGTGAGCCTGCTGGAAAATTACTGCCCGCGTGCAGTGACTGTGCGCCTGGGGCGGTGCAGAGGCAGTATAAAAGCAGGCCCTTCTCCTCACTCTCTCATCCACTTCTCTCGCCTCCGTCTCCTTGTGAACAAGGTGAGTCTGAAGACCTTTCTCCTCCTCCTCCTCCTCCTCCTCCTCCTCCTCCCCTGGGATTTCTGGGCACATAGCTGCCGGTTTCTCCTACCATGGGTCCTGGAGCAGCTTTCATGAGACAGGGAATGGGGCTGAAGCTGTGGCATGGGGAGCGGCTGGGTCTTGGTTGAGGTGTCTCCTGAGCTATGGGCTAGGTGGGAAGGTGCCTGGGCTTGGTCCCTCACGGCAGGGCACTTTTGGGCCATAGGGAAGAAGCAGCCCCTGTGCCTCCCTACACAGCCTCCAGCTCTCGTCTCCAGCTCGTGCCTTGGCTCCCTCGTTGTGGTATGACGGGCTGCTCCTCACCCAGCCCCCATGCCCTGCTTCTCTCTCCCAGGTGCACCTCCAGCCTTGAAGCATGTCCTGCTACAGCCCGTGCATGCCCTGCCGGCCCTGCGGCCCGACCCCGCTGGCCAACAGCTGCAACGAGCCCTGTGTCAGGCAGTGCCAGGACTCCAATGTCTTCATCCAGCCCTCCGCCGTGGTGGTGACCCTGCCCGGCCCCATCCTCAGCTCCTTCCCGCAGAACACCGCCGTGGGCTCCTCCACCTCCGCTGCCGTTGGCAGCATCCTCAGCTCTGAGGGAGTGCCCATCAACTCCGGGGGCTTCAGCCTCTCTGGCTTGGGCAGCGGCATTTGCGGCAGGAGGTGCTTCCCCTGCTAAAGCTGCTTCTGGCACTGAGGCCTCCGCTCACATCACCCTCCTTTCCCTCTTTTGACTCATTAAAGTTCTGCTGCATCCCAGCCCACGCCTTCGTGTCATCCTTTGCCCTGCAGATGCTCTCCCAAGATGCCCAGTGAAAGAGACGCATGTTGCTCAGGGCTGGGGCTGGGAGGGGGTTATGGGGGATGCTTTTGCAGTGCTTGTCAACGCTGGCTGGCATTGAGTATGCTTAGTCATGCCTTGGCTGACCTGCTGGTCTCTAAATTTTTCTGCCTGTTTGCGTTGGGATAGGATTAGCCAATGGAGTTCAGTGACTGCTATCCACTTTGTTGTGCACACCTTTTTGTTTTGCTTGCTAAGCTCAAGTCCGTGATGCAAGTAGTCAGGAAGGAACATGCTATTGAGAAGACACGGGTTCAAACTTCCCAGGGCACACCAGGAGAAGCCATCCTATCCACAGTGTTCTCAAACTGAGCGACACAGTGCAGTAGTTTGCCTTATCATAGAACCATATTATCATGGGATGGTTTGGGGTTGGAAGAGACCTTTAAAGATCACCTAGACCAACGCTCCTGCCATGGCCAGGGATATCTGTCACTACGTCACGTCACGCAAAGCTCCGTTGAACCAGACCTTGAACGCTTCCAACAATGGGTCATGCCGTCATTCTCCGGGCAGCCTTTTCCAGTGTCTCACCATCTCATCGTAACATATTTCTGCCTTATGTCCAACTTAAGTCTACCCTGTTCCAGTTTGAAACTGTTGCGCCTTGTCCTGTCACCCCAGGCTTTGATTAAATGTCCTCTCCGGCTTTCTTCTAAGTCCCCTTTATATATCGAAAGGCTGCAACAAGGGCTCCCCGGAGCCTTCTCTCCTCCAGGCTGAAAACCACAAACTCCCTCAGCCCTTCATCCCAGGAGACCTATTGCAGGCCTCTGATGCCTTTTGTAGCCCTTCTCTGGGGCTGCGCTAACAGGTCCATGGCTTTTTTTATACTGGGAACGCCAGGCTGGACGCACTACTCACATTGCTGGCTCGTCTCCAGTTTTTTCAGCCACCATTGTCCATAAGCCCTTCTCCACAGGGCTGCTCTCAACCGTTTCTCCTCCACTCTGTATCGACGTTGAGGACTGCCCCAACGCAGGTGCAGCGCCTTGCACTTGGCCTTGTGGGAGCTGCTTTTGAGGTAACACCATCAAAGCAGGTGCAACTCCCAGCACTCTTCCCAGACACCGAGGACTGCCATCAACAGCCTGGGCTATATGAGCAGGAGCACAGCCAGGGGATCGATGGGAGCGACGGTCCCTGCTCTGCTCGGCACTCATCTGACAGCATGTAGAACACTGCGTCCCATTTTGGGCTCTAACGCAAGAAAGATTTTGACCAAGTGGTGTGAGTTGAGCGGAGGGTGGCCAGGACGGTGAGCGGGCTGGAGCACTTGGTAAGGGAGCAAAGGCTGGCGGCATGGGGCTCGCTGAGCGTGGAGAAGAGAATGCTTTGGTGGGAGGCCTACAACCACGCCTGGAGTAGCTGTGGTCACTGAAGAGCATTGAGTCATTCTCTCCAGCCCCAGATAGGAAGAGAAATATAGGAAGAAAAGGGTCAGCCACCCGAGGCGTGACTAAGTATACTCAAAGCAAGCCTCTGTCACTGCACAGCCACCCCCAACAACCCCCTCCCAGCCCCAGCCCTGAGCAACATGCGTCTCTTTCACGGGGCATCTTAGGAGAGCATCTGCAGGGCAAAGGATGACACGAAGGCATGGGCAGGGATGCAGCAGAACTTTAACGAGTTGAAAGGACCAGCAATGGGGAAAAGCGACTCAGCTAGGTAGCCGAGGAGACAGGCAGTGTGAAGGAGCTCTCCTGAATGCTTTTTGGAAGGAAAAAAAGATTGCAAAAAGCATCACTGAAGCATCTACAATCTAGCATGCCAAATCTATTGACAATGTATTCCCAAAGATGCCGTGGCAGTATATTCGCTACTGTTCTCATGCTTTTCTTTTCCACCTGGACTTCTCATCACCCAGCAACTGAATCTCAATGCTGTGGGTAGGACAGGTTCTCCTAGGCTCTCCTGGGAAGGTCTTGCCACTGCCTTGTCAATGACATATTGATCTCTCGTCCTCCTGACTACTTGCTTCACAACGTTGAGATGACCAAGGAAAAAGAAATGTAGACGGCAACGCGCAAGTAATACATGAACTACCTTGGGTCACTCTATCCCAGTAGAATCCATGTAGGCAGAGAAGTTTAGAAACCAGAGGGTACACCCAATTCACCACTAAGCACACTCAATGCAAACCTGTGCTGACAACGGCTGCACAGCCATCCCCAACAACTCCTTCCCAGAACCAGCCCTGAGCAACAGCTGTCTCGCTGGGCATGTTGGGAGAATGTGTGCTGAGAAAAGGATGACATGAAGGCGCGGGCTGGGATGCAGCAGAACTTTAATGAGTCAAAAGAGGGAAAGGAGGGGGATGTGAGCGGAGACCTCTATGCCAGGAGCAGCTTTAGCAGGGGAAGCTCCTCCTGCCGCAAATGCCGCTGCCCAAGCCAGAGAGGCTGAAGCCCCCGGAGTTGATGGGCACTCCCTCAGAGCTGAGGATGCTGCCAACGGCAGCGGAGGTGGAGGAGCCCACGGCGGTGTTCTGCGGGAAGGAGCTGAGGATGGGGCCGGGCAGGGTCACCACCACAGCAGGGGGCTCGATGACAATGTTGGAGTCCTGGCACTGCCTGACACAGGACTCGTTGCAGCTGTTGGCCAGCGGGGTCGGGCCGCAGGGCCGGCAGGGCATGCACGGGCTGTAGCAGGACA
Source organism: Falco naumanni (assembly GCF_017639655.2). Lineage (NCBI taxonomy): Eukaryota > Metazoa > Chordata > Aves > Falconiformes > Falconidae > Falco > Falco naumanni. The sequence continues at coordinate 5,775,020 of NC_054071.1, read as the reverse complement.
TGCTTCAAGGCTGGAGGTGCACCTGGGAGAGAGAAGCAGGGCATGGGGGCTGGGTGAGGAGCAGCCTGTCATACCACAACGAGGGAGCCAAGGCACGAGCTGGAGACGAGAGCTGGAGGCTGTGTAGGGAGGCACAGGGGCTGCTTCTTCCCTATGGCCCAAAAGTGCCCTGCCGTGAGGGACCAAGCCCAGGCACCTTCCCACCTAGCCCATAGCTCAGGAGACACCTCAACCAAGACCCAGCCGCTCCCCATGCCACAACTTCAGCCCCATTCCCTGTCTCATGAAAGCTGCTCCAGGACCCATGGTAGGAGAAACCGGCAGCTATGTGCCCAGAAATCCCAGGGGAGGAGGAGGAGGAGGAGGAGGAGAAAGGTCTTCAGACTCACCTTGTTCACAAGGAGACGGAGGCGAGAGAAGTGGATGAGAGAGTGAGGAGAAGGGCCTGCTTTTATACTGCCTCTGCACCGCCCCAGGCGCACAGTCACTGCACGCGGGCAGTAATTTTCCAGCAGGCTCACCTCCAAAGCAAAATGTCCTACCTAATGGCACATGTTGTGTTTTGGTTTCCGTCAGTGCTGCCATTTCATTTCCTCGTTTCTGACATGGCCACTAGGGCACGGAGGCTCTTTTGAAGATTGGGATGAGGAGCCCAAGGATTTCCTGAGCAGGACCATGTCAACATGGCCAGAAGACATGCCCCTGAGCACTGGAGGGCTCTGTGCAGATGGAGGACATCATTCTCAGGCGATACAGTGAGGTTGTTTTCAAAACCCTGTGCAGGAAGGTGCACATGCCTTCCCACCAATGCCGTCCTCCCCTGAGTGCCCAAAGCTTCTCCAAATGAGGACAGGCCGCGTCCTTCTCCCTGGGCAGGACTGTCCCTCCCTGCCCCTCTGCTCGCGCCAGCAGTCGCTGATCATTGCCTCTGTCGGCAGGTGGGCTGCGCGGCCGGTTTCAAATGGCTCCGCCCAGGGAAAACTTCCCCTTCTGGAAGACATTTGCTGCTTTCCTTGGCAAAGACAACCCCTGTCGTGGCAGCCTCTGGGGGTGCGCAAGCAGTGCCCTCAGCCCTGGTGGGACACGGGCCTGCAGACAGCCCGCGCTCCTGGCTTGGCCTCGTGCCAAAGGGCTGACACACGCCAACCCAAAATTAGAGTGTGACTCGCCGTGGGTAGGGAGAGTCTATCCCAGGAAGCCTGCCTACTGCAGGCATCGCCTTGCCCTCCTGGGACGCGTCCCAGCTGCCTCCATGTCTGCAGGGCAGGGAAGAGCATCACCTCCTCGATGTAGTCTGAGAGCTGGTTTCGTGCCTTCTGAGCCCACCCCCTCCTTGAGCATCCCCACGCACGTGGCACGGCAGGGTCCTGCCAGCCGTCACCCCTGGGAGAGCTGGGGGAAGTTCACTCGCCTCTCCAGTGGTGCCGGGGTGTGCTCCAAGGTGAGGAGGCCTTTGGGGCCTGGGAAAGACGACATGATGAAGCACTAATGCCAAGAGAAGGTGTATCGCCTGACGGCCAGGGAGGAGCCCCAGCCGGTGGGGACACGTTTTCTGCAACCCCTCCTCTCCCTCCACGGGGTATGCAGGCATCTGGTGGCATGCGCTCGTGTCTCTCCCATCGGTTTAAATGTCCCCACACCTGATCCTCCTCGACTGTGGGTAAGACTCTCCCTGCCCCAGACTTGCCAAGGAATGGCAGAGGCCCGGTCCCTCGACAGCAGCTCTTGCCAGTCAAGACCAAGGCCACGAACCCCCGCAGCACCTCCGCCTTGCCTGTAACCCCTGTGCCCGGTGAAGCTGCCCCATTCAGCGCTGCAGCTGACTTTGGCCAAGCCTTGCTGCTGACCTGCGTGGAAGAAGATCTCCTCATTGCCCTCCACGTGCCTTGCCTGATTGAACACCAGGTGGGCTTTGGCTTTCCGAAGACCAGCCCTGCGTACTCGGGCAGCTTGGCAAGTGTTCTCCCCAGAGCAAAGGGCATCAAGAGGAACACGGCTGAAACCATTGGCACAGCCCGGCTGCCTGGAGACGCCATGGCTAGTGACCGTGGGAGCGAGCGGAGGCAGAGGGAAGAGAGAGAAGCACACGGCACGTCCTTAAAACGAGGAGTCTGCGGGTGCTTGCTGACACGTGCGGCGTGGAGCACAGCTGGGCCTCCTCCTGCCAAGGGAGCTGCAAACACTCGCACTTCACTGCCCCAAGCCAACATCCCCTGCCTGCGCGGGACTCCTCCACCACTGAGGAGCCATCCTCTGCCCACGCTGACACAGTCCTGCCCAGGATACCCCTGGGCGTCTCATCCCAGCACATGAAAGGCACTTGCACGGCAGAGCAAGCATGTCAGAAACGAGGAAATGAAATGGCAGCACTGACGGAAACCAAAACACAACATGTGCCATTAGGTAGGACATTTTGCTTTGGAGGTGAGCCTGCTGGAAAATTACTGCCCGCGTGCAGTGACTGTGCGCCTGGGGCGGTGCAGAGGCAGTATAAAAGCAGGCCCTTCTCCTCACTCTCTCATCCACTTCTCTCGCCTCCGTCTCCTTGTGAACAAGGTGAGTCTGAAGACCTTTCTCCTCCTCCTCCTCCTCCTCCTCCCCTGGGATTTCTGGGCACATAGCTGCCGGTTTCTCCTACCATGGGTCCTGGAGCAGCTTTCATGAGACAGGGAATGGGGCTGAAGCTGTGGCATGGGGAGCGGCTGGGTCTTGGTTGAGGTGTCTCCTGAGCTATGGGCTAGGTGGGAAGGTGCCTGGGCTTGGTCCCTCACGGCAGGGCACTTTTGGGCCATAGGGAAGAAGCAGCCCCTGTGCCTCCCTACACAGCCTCCAGCTCTCGTCTCCAGCTCGTGCCTTGGCTCCCTCGTTGTGGTATGACGGGCTGCTCCTCACCCAGCCCCCATGCCCTGCTTCTCTCTCCCAGGTGCACCTCCAGCCTTGAAGCATGTCCTGCTACAGCCCGTGCATGCCCTGCCGGCCCTGCGGCCCGACCCCCGCTGGCCAACAGCTGCAACGAGTCCTGTGTCAGGCAGTGCCAGGACTCCAACATTGTCATCGAGCCCCCTGCTGTGGTGGTGACCCTGCCCGGCCCCATCCTCAGCTCCTTCCCGCAGAACACCGCCGTGGGCTCCTCCACCTCCGCTGCCGTTGGCAGCATCCTCAGCTCTGAGGGAGTGCCCATCAACTCCGGGGGCTTCAGCCTCTCTGGCTTGGGCAGCGGCATTTGCGGCAGGAGGAGCTTCCCCTGCTAAAGCTGCTCCTGGCATAGAGGTCTCCGCTCACATCCCCCTCCTTTCCCTCTTTTGACTCATTAAAGTTCTGCTGCATCCCAGCCCGCGCCTTCATGTCATCCTTTTCTCAGCACACACTCTCCCAACATGCCCAGCGAGACAGCTGTTGCGCAGGGCTGGTTCTGGGAAGGAGTTGTTGGGGATGGCTGTGCAGCCGTTGTCAGCACAGGTTTGCATTGAGTGTGCTTAGTGGTGAATTGGGTGTACCCTCTGGTTTCTAAACTTCTCTGCCTACATGGATTCTACTGGGATAGAGTGACCCAAGGTAGTTCATGTATTACTTGCGCGTTGCCGTCTACATTTCTTTTTCCTTGGTCATCTCAACGTTGTGAAGCAAGTAGTCAGGAGGACGAGAGATCAATATGTCATTGACAAGGCAGTGGCAAGACCTTCCCAGGAGAGCCTAGGAGAACCTGTCCTACCCACAGCATTGAGATTCAGAGTTGCTGGGTGATGAGAAGTCCAGGTGGAAAACAAAAGCATGAGAACAGTAGAGAATATACTGCCACGGCATCTTTGGGAATACATTGTCAATAGATTTGGGAATACATCAGCTGTGGTCCACCGGCCTTGTGGTCTTGTAGATGCTTCAGTGATGCTTTTTGCAATCTTTTTTTTCCTTCCAAAAAGCATTCAGGAGAGCTCCTTCACACTGCCTGTCTCCTCGGCTACCTAGCTGAGTCGCTTTTCCCCATTGCTGGTCCTTTCAACTCGTTAAAGTTCTGCTGCATCCCTGCCCATGCCTTCGTGTCATCCTTTGCCCTGCAGATGCTCTCCTAAGATGCCCCGTGAAAGAGACGCATGTTGCTCAGGGCTGGGGCTGGGAGGGGGTTGTTGGGGGTGGCTGTGCAGTGACAGAGGCTTGCTTTGAGTATACTTAGTCACGCCTCGGGTGGCTGACCCTTTTCTTCCTATATTTCTCTTCCTATCTGGGGCTGGAGAGAATGACTCAATGCTCTTCAGTGACCACAGCTACTCCAGGCGTGGTTGTAGGCCTCCCACCAAAGCATTCTCTTCTCCACGCTCAGCGAGCCCCATGCCGCCAGCCTTTGCTCCCTTACCAAGTGCTCCAGCCCGCTCACCGTCCTGGCCACCCTCCGCTCAACTCACACCACTTGGTCAAAATCTTTCTTGCGTTAGAGCCCAAAATGGGACGCAGTGTTCTACATGCTGTCAGATGAGTGCCGAGCAGAGCAGGACCGTCGCTCCCATCGATCCCCTGGCTGTGCTCCTGCTCATATAGCCCAGGCTGTTGATGGCAGTCCTCGGTGTCTGGGAAGAGTGCTGGGAGTTGCACCTGCTTTGATGGTGTTACCTCAAAAGCAGCTCCCACAAGGCCAAGTGCAAGGCGCTGCACCTGCGTTGGGGCAGTCCTCAACGTCGATACAGAGTGGAGGAGAAACGGTTGAGAGCAGCCCTGTGGAGAAGGGCTTATGGACAATGGTGGCTGAAAAAACTGGAGACGAGCCAGCAATGTGAGTAGTGCGTCCAGCCTGGCGTTCCCAGTATAAAAAAAGCCATGGACCTGTTAGCGCAGCCCCAGAGAAGGGCTACAAAAGGCATCAGAGGCCTGCAATAGGTCTCCTGGGATGAAGGGCTGAGGGAGTTTGTGGTTTTCAGCCTGGAGGAGAGAAGGCTCCGGGGAGCCCTTGTTGCAGCCTTTCGATATATAAAGGGGACTTAGAAGAAAGCCGGAGAGGACATTTAATCAAAGCCTGGGGTGACAGGACAAGGCGCAACAGTTTCAAACTGGAACAGGGTAGACTTAAGTTGGACATAAGGCAGAAATATGTTACGATGAGATGGTGAGACACTGGAAAAGGCTGCCCGGAGAATGACGGCATGACCCATTGTTGGAAGCGTTCAAGGTCTGGTTCAACGGAGCTTTGCGTGACGTGACGTAGTGACAGATATCCCTGGCCATGGCAGGAGCGTTGGTCTAGGTGATCTTTAAAGGTCTCTTCCAACCCCAAACCATCCCATGATAATATGGTTCTATGATAAGGCAAACTACTGCACTGTGTCGCTCAGTTTGAGAACACTGTGGATAGGATGGCTTCTCCTGGTGTGCCCTGGGAAGTTTGAACCCGTGTCTTCTCAATAGCATGTTCCTTCCTGACTACTTGCATCACGGACTTGAGCTTAGCAAGCAAAACAAAAAGGTGTGCACAACAAAGTGGATAGCAGTCACTGAACTCCATTGGCTAATCCTATCCCAACGCAAACAGGCAGAAAAATTTAGAGACCAGCAGGTCAGCCAAGGCATGACTAAGCATACTCAATGCCAGCCAGCGTTGACAAGCACTGCAAAAGCATCCCCCATAACCCCCTCCCAGCCCCAGCCCTGAGCAACATGCGTCTCTTTCACTGGGCATCTTGGGAGAGCATCTGCAGGGCAAAGGATGACACGAAGGCGTGGGCTGGGATGCAGCAGAACTTTAATGAGTCAAAAGAGGGAAAGGAGGGTGATGTGAGCGGAGGCCTCAGTGCCAGAAGCAGCTTTAGCAGGGGAAGCACCTCCTGCCGCAAATGCCGCTGCCCAAGCCAGAGAGGCTGAAGCCCCCGGAGTTGATGGGCACTCCCTCAGAGCTGAGGATGCTGCCAACGGCAGCGGAGGTGGAGGAGCCCACGGCGGTGTTCTGCGGGAAGGAGCTGAGGATGGGGCCGGGCAGGGTCACCACCACGGCGGAGGGCTGGATGAAGACATTGGAGTCCTGGCACTGCCTGACACAGGGCTCGTTGCAGCTGTTGGCCAGCGGGGTCGGGCCGCAGGGCCGGCAGGGCATGCACGGGCTGTAGCAGGACATGCTTCAAGGCTGGAGGTGCACCTGGGAGAGAGAAGCAGGGCATGGGGGCTGGGTGAGGAGCAGCCCGTCATACCACAACGAGGGAGCCAAGGCACGAGCTGGAGACGAGAGCTGGAGGCTGTGTAGGGAGGCACAGGGGCTGCTTCTTCCCTATGGCCCAAAAGTGCCCTGCCGTGAGGGACCAAGCCCAGGCACCTTCCCACCTAGCCCATAGCTCAGGAGACACCTCAACCAAGACCCAGCCGCTCCCCATGCCACAGCTTCAGCCCCATTCCCTGTCTCATGAAAGCTGCTCCAGGACCCATGGTAGGAGAAACCGGCAGCTATGTGCACAGAAATCCCGGAGGAGGAGGAGGAGGAGGAGGAGGAGGAGGAGGAGGAGGAGGAGGAGGAGGAGGAGGAGGAGAAAGGTCTTCAGACTCACCTTGTTCACAAGGAGACGGAGGCGAGAGAAGTGGATGAGAGAGTGAGGAGAAGGGCCTGCTTTTATACTGCCTCTGCACCGCCCCAGGCGCACAGTCACTGCACGCGGGCAGTAATTTTCCAGCAGGCTCACCTCCAAAGCAAAATGTCCTACCTAATGGCACATGTTGTGTTTTGGTTTCCGTCAGTGCTGCCATTTCATTTCCTCGTTTCTGACATGGCCACTAGGGCACGGAGGCTCTTTTGAAGATTGGGATGAGGAGCCCAAGGATTTCCTGAGCAGGACCATGTCAACATGGCCAGAAGACATGCCCCTGAGCACTGGAGGGCTCTGTGCAGATGGAGGACATCATTCTCAGGCGATACAGTGAGGTTGTTTTCAAAACCCTGTGCAGGAAGGTGCACATGCCTTCCCACCAATGCCGTCCTCCCCTGAGTGCCCAAAGCTTCTCCAAATGAGGACAGGCCGCGTCCTTCTCCCTGGGCAGGACTGTCCCTCCCTGCCCCTCTGCTCGCGCCAGCAGTCGCTGATCATTGCCTCTGTCGGCAGGTGGGCTGCGCGGCCGGTTTCAAATGGCTCCGCCCAGGGAAAACTTCCCCTTCTGGAAGACATTTGCTGCTTTCCTTGGCAAAGACAACCCCTGTCGTGGCAGCCTCTGGGGGTGCGCAAGCAGTGCCCTCAGCCCTGGTGGGACACGGGCCTGCAGACAGCCCGCGCTCCTGGCTTGGCCTCGTGCCAAAGGGCTGACACACGCCAACCCAAAATTAGAGTGTGACTCGCCGTGGGTAGGGAGAGTCTATCCCAGGAAGCCTGCCTACTGCAGGCATCGCCTTGCCCTCCTGGGACGCGTCCCAGCTGCCTCCATGTCTGCAGGGCAGGGAAGAGCATCACCTCCTCGATGTAGTCTGAGAGCTGGTTTCGTGCCTTCTGAGCCCACCCCCTCCTTGAGCATCCCCACGCACGTGGCACGGCAGGGTCCTGCCAGCCGTCACCCCTGGGAGAGCTGGGGGAAGTTCACTCGCCTCTCCAGTGGTGCCGGGGTGTGCTCCAAGGTGAGGAGGCCTTTGGGGCCTGGGAAAGACGACATGATGAAGCACTAATGCCAAGAGAAGGTGTATCGCCTGACGGCCAGGGAGGAGCCCCAGCCGGTGGGGACACGTTTTCTGCAACCCCTCCTCTCCCTCCGCGGGGTATGCAGGCATCTGGTGGCATGCGCTCGTGTCTCTCCCATCGGTTTAAATGTCCCCACACCTGATCCTCCTCGACTGTGGGTAAGACTCTCCCTGCCCCAGACTTGCCAAGGAATGGCAGAGGCCCGGTCCCTCGACAGCAGCTCTTGCCAGTCAAGACCAAGGCCACGAACCCCCGCAGCACCTCCGCCTTGCCTGTAACCCCTGTGCCCGGTGAAGCTGCCCCATTCAGCGCTGCAGCTGACTTTGGCCAAGCCTTGCTGCTGACCTGCGTGGAAGAAGATCTCCTCATTGCCCTCCACGTGCCTTGCCTGATTGAACACCAGGTGGGCTTTGGCTTTCCGAAGACCAGCCCTGCGTGCTCGGGCAGCTTGGCAAGTGTTCTCCCCAGAGCAAAGGGCATCAAGAGGAACACGGCTGAAACCATTGGCACAGCCCGGCTGCCTGGAGACGCCATGGCTAGTGACCGTGGGAGCGAGCGGAGGCAGAGGGAAGAGAGAGAAGCACACGGCACGTCCTTAAAACGAGGAGTCTGCGGGTGCTTGCTGACACGTGCGGCGTGGAGCACAGCTGGGCCTCCTCCTGCCAAGGGAGCTGCAAACACTCGCACTTCACTGCCCCAAGCCAACATCCCCTGCCTGCGCGGGACTCCTCCACCACTGAGGAGCCATCCTCTGCCCACGCTGACACAGTCCTGCCCAGGATACCCCCGGGCGTCTCATCCCAGCACATGAAAGGCACTTGCACGGCAGAGCAAGCATGTCAGAAACGAGGAAATGAAATGGCAGCACTGACGGAAACCAAAACACAACATGTGCCATTAGGTAGGACATTTTGCTTTGGAGGTGAGCCTGCTGGAAAATTACTGCCCGCGTGCAGTGACTGTGCGCCTGGGGCGGTGCAGAGGCAGTATAAAAGCAGGCCCTTCTCCTCACTCTCTCATCCACTTCTCTCGCCTCCGTCTCCTTGTGAACAAGGTGAGTCTGAAGACCTTTCTCCTCCTCCTCCTCCTCCTCCTCCTCCTCCTCCTCCTCCTCCGGGATTTCTGGGCACATAGCTGCCAGTTTCTCCTACCATGGGTCCTGGAGCAGCTTTCATGAGACAAGGAATGGGGCTGAAGTTGTGGCATGGGGAGCGGCTGGGTCTTGGTTGAGGTGTCTCCTGAGCTATGGGCTAAGTGGGAAGGTGCCTGGGCTTGGTCCCTCACGGCAGGGCACTTTTGGGCCATAGGGAAGAAGCAGCCCCTGTGCCTCCCTACACAGCCTCCAGCTCTCGTCTCCAGCTCGTGCCTTGGCTCCCTCGTTGTGGTATGACAGGCTGCTCCTCACCCAGCCCCCATGCCCTGCTTCTCTCTCCCAGGTGCACCTCCAGCCTTGAAGCATGTCCTGCTACAGCCCGTGCATGCCCTGCCGGCCCTGCGGCCCGACCCCGCTGGCCAACAGCTGCAACGAGCCCTGTGTCAGGCAGTGCCAGGACTCCAATGTCTTCATCCAGCCCTCCGCCGTGGTGGTGACCCTGCCCGGCCCCATCCTCAGCTCCTTCCCGCAGAACACCGCCGTGGGCTCCTCCACCTCCGCTGCCGTTGGCAGCATCCTCAGCTCTGAGGGAGTGCCCATCAACTCCGGGGGCTTCAGCCTCTCTGGCTTGGGCAGCGGCATTTGCGGCAGGAGGTGCTTCCCCTGCTAAAGCTGCTGGCCATGGCCCTGGGTTAGAAGGCACCCAGGGACCCACACGATGGTACCGCACTGGGGACGGAGCATCGGCTTGTTGCTTCCAGAGGGGCTGAGCAACCTCAGCACCCCTTGCAAAAGGACAAGGCCAGCCTGGGCTCTTAGAAAGCACAGCCCACGTCTGCCTTTCCCTGCTTCCACTCACTCTTTTGCCTCCTGTGTCCTTGTGCTCTTGTGGTCTCCTCAGCTGCGAGTACCAGAAAGGCAGCCTGGGGGTGGCCAGCTGGCCCCGCTCCCTCTGTGGGCAGGCAGATGGACAGCTGGCAGCATCTCTGCCTAGCTGAGGGCTGCAGACTCCTTTCTGCCCCTGGTGCTCCCTGCACTGGGACCTTCACTCAGGGTGACCTTATTTCCCTCTTTTGACTCATTAAAGTTTTGCTGCATCCCAGCCCATGTCTCTGTGTCATCTTTCTCAGGCAGATGATCTCCCAGCACATTCAGGATGGTTCTGTGAGGGGTCTGTTGGAAATAAATGTGAAGTGATTACTAGAAGCATCGTAGAGGGTCTTCCTGGGATTGACTGAAGTTGTTTTATTAAGAACCAGTTACCTGGTTCTTTGTAGTTTTAGGTAGAATGGTCTTGAGAACACATACATCGTTTGGGTTTTGCTGGACAGTGTTTGCTAAGCAGCAACCTTTTCAATCCAACCCATTCCCCAAATAGCAAGTAGGCTGGGTGTGGACAAGGGACTGGGAGGGGACACAGGCAGGACAGCTGACTCAGACTGACCAAAGGGATAGTCCATACAATATGACATCATGGTCAGCAATACATTCTAAGAGAAAGAACAGTGAGCATCAGGGGACATTCATTATTAAGGAGTTTCTCTTCTGAAACAACTGCTTAGTGCATTGTGCTCTGCTTCGCAGGAGTGGCTGGACATTGCCTGCTGATGGCAAGTAGAGAATAAGTCCTTTTGCTTTGCTTCATTTCCACACATTTTCCCTGCTTTACTTCATTCAACTACCTTTATCTCGACCCATCTGGTTTTAATCTTATTTTCTCCCCCCTTTCTCTCTGAGGAAGGGCAGTGATAGAGCGCCTTGGTGGGCACCTGGCAGCCAGACAAGGTCAACTCACCACAATCTTTTTGGTGTTCACCATGGGACTCGGGACATCAGCAGTTTCGAATTGAGCATGGTATAGCTGTAGTAGTTACTAACTGGCATGCTTTTGTGTGAGTTTAAGAGTGCACTTGCTGCACACTTTATCTCTTTATTTTGCTAAGGCTGGGAATACATTCACAGAACCAAAGACTATGGCTTTGCCCTGGCACTGATGCCCTTACTGTGCTGGGGGAGCTATCTACTGGAGAGGGTGAGGAAATACACCCTCTCCCAGTCTAGGACTGCTGTGAGTTGTTTCGTTGTGCAGGCTCCTGAGGTCCTTATTCACCCTAATGTGAGGTATTTAATGTTACCTAATTAACACTGTTGGCTTAATGTGGGGTTTGCAGAATCTGATGTCAGGCTGGTGTAAGAGGAGGCAACTTTTGGGTGCAGCAACAGTGAAACATGCCCTGAGGTGATTGTTCCCTGGGTGACAACTGCTTGAAAACCAGCTGCTTTTAGCGTGGTACTGGGGCTTGCAGTGAGTCTGTCAAGCCATGATTCAGTGCTATCAGAGGATAGTGGTTAAGACAAGGACCCAAACTACCTCCAAGAATGCCATGATTGAGCCAGGCATCCAAACTACAATTAAGAACATGGCAGTTGAGGCAGAGACTTAAACCCCATCTGAGAACACCATGGTTGAGACAAGGAACCAAACACCACCTACAGTAATTGCTGCAGTAGTGAAAAAGAAATAGCAGACAATGAGGTCAATGGGTCTATGTCATTGATTAGTAAGGGAGTGAGGAGGAGGAAGAGTCTGATGGGTAAGCAGGTACTTCAGCAAAGAAATGGGAGGAAGAAGTGAGAGAAATCACTCAAGAGACGAAGTACCCAGTCCCTGACCTTGAGAGAACCTGGGGAGTTCTGGTGGAAAGAGTACAGGCACCAGACAGGTAAGCAGATTACTGCCTGGCAACTCCAGTGCTGGGAGAGTGGGGTCAATGGTCAGGAACTGGAAGGTAAGGAAGCCCAACAGCTGAGATCCCTCGCTAGGGACTGGGGAGCTGATTGTGGAATTGGAAAAGAGGCAATGAAATACAGTCTTGGGAGGTGTCTCCTGTCAAGTGTGAGAGCAAGATATCTGTTCATGGAAGATTTTGTGGTTTAGCAAGGAAGGTGGACTACCACTTAGGAAAGCATCAAGTACCTGAGAGAATTAGTGGTGCTGGAAGTCATCTACCATGATCTCAATGACAACAAGGTCTCCGAAGGTCTAGATAATGCTCTGTATATATGGTTGTCCAAAATGCACCTGTGTCATACTTTAACAGCTTGGCAGCAACATATTGCCCAGGTTTAGATACATTAACTGTGGAGAGAGCATCTTCCTGTCTGAAATTTTGAAGAAAATCTCTCTCCCTCCGTGTCTTCACAGACCAACACCTCAGCTGTGAAGAGTGCCCCACAGAGCCAATCCGCTCCTGCTGTGGTCAGGGGGAAAGGAAGACCAGGACCACGCTCCATGTCCCTTTCTGATTCTTCCTGTGTGACCAGGGGAAGGGGGATGGTGCGGCGAATGAAGAGACGGGACGCAGCTTGATGCAAGCAAATGTCAATTTATTGTACAGAAGCACGAGGTTTTATAGACTTTCAGAAGCTGCGCGTTTTAAACAGATTGGTTCTTGAAGCTAAGCCTTGCATACTAGGCAATCCCTGATTGGTGGTTAACTGCCATCAATTAACTGCAAGGTGTTATCTTTCCTTGGCGCCATCCGTCTCCCACTCCCCTGTGCTCTGTAAACATGCCTCATCATGTTAATTGTTGTGTCTATTCACACTCCTCGTCCTCCCAGGGTTCGTGACCTACAAGCTCGAGCACATTCCCCTCAGCTAACTGATTGCCATGCATGGTCCTAGTTTGCAGACCGCTCCTGCATCTCCCCCTTCCTGTTGCACAAAAAGAACCTTTGAAACCGAACGAGTAAAAACAAGGTATAAGTAATAGAACAAATAAAAAAGCAACTAAGACATATTGTCAGTGTCAAAATAACCCACTGTCTCTGTTCCGTACAATTTTACAATTTTCCCTTTTTTGTTTTTGCACAGCTAGTACCAGGTTTGCCATGTTCTGCAGGGCCCTTGCAAACATGACAGCAACCAAGGTAATAGCAAACAAACAATACTGCCAATTGATTGAATGAATGCCAAAAAGGCTGAAATTTTCTCAGATTTTGATAACATGTTGCTGCAATGGGGCGCCTAAAATCCACGCAGCGCATACCATCAAAATCCTCACAGCCATATCCTTGAACCAACAACAAAAAGCAGTGGCAATTTTGACTCGCATTCTTAACTGCCTACCAAACAAGGTGATTTAACTCTAATGCTTTCCCTGCTGTTACTCCGGATAAGAGAAGAACCACTGCAATACGTTCCCATCATAGCCTCCTACTACATTAGCATCTACAAAAAGACAATTATCGACACTCAAAGTGTAAACAATATCATCTTCTTTTGGATTAACATTATACATAGGTGGAAAGGCACACCAAACAAGAACTGGTTCAGTCAAAAAGTTCAAAACTTAGCATGCCTTCTCTGAACATACCTCTGGGGTCATTCCCTTCATTCCCTCTCTTTTTTATGCAAAGAGAAACACTTTTACCATAACAGAGAAGCCCCTATTTACATCTCTGAGCCCGGACGCAAACCGCAGCTGTATGCTCCACCAGGCTCAGGGCAGAAATCATTCATGCAGTTACATAGCTATATATCTCTACAAGCGTGCAGACACCCATTAAACACTAGATAACCATGTTTATCTTTCCTATTCTCCTTCACAATACCTAGCTGTTCTCTCATCTCTTGTTAGGTCAAATATTCTCCAGTTTCCTCTCCTGTATATCTCCTCAGACATTCTCTATCCTCCCCTTTTTTGCTTGTTAGTTGCAAGGAGGCAAAGGGTGTATGTAGCTGGGTGACCATGACCTGCTTTATGTTACAATCAACTAAACACTGGATACAGAAAAAAAAAACATGGGAGACCTAAGGCAAACGTCACTAAGGTGGTTAAAGATAATTATAATAAATCCTGTAATACTTTTGAGTCATGGCCCAAAGTTTCCCAGCCGTGAGAAGAGACCAAAGGCATCCCGCCCCTGGCTCTGTTGCAGATCTTTGTTTTAAGGCTTTTGAGTTTTGTATACTTTTGTAAATTAATTCACAGTGGTCACTCAGATTCACATAACACATCCTATCAAAGTCTTCACACTTGTGTCCCTGTGCTAATAATAAAAATCAATACCAACTTGGTTCTGTAGCAACATATGATGGACAGAATCAACATCTGTTAATAAGCCAGAAAAAAAAATATTATTTGTAGTATTACTTTGTTTAGCAAGCCAGCAGCCTAATTTACTAAGCAAGTTAAGAGCGTGTACTATTCTTACAGAAGAGATTAGAGAAGCAAAAATCTGTTATGCTGCATTCCAGAACTCAGCCTGAGAATTACAGTCTGCTGTGAGTTCTGCGTTACAATCATTTGACACATGTTGGGGTTGCGATTGTGAAAGCTGCCCGTTTACAATTTTCATTGACATTATCACAGCTAGTTGTTTTAAAAGCATCCCTTGAGCTTCCTGATGTTCGACTTGTTGCAAAATATTCTGAAGCCAATCAATCAAGTTAGTATTAAAGTTAGTGACTCTCTAGGACCCTGCAAGACTGTGGCAAGACTCCCGCATCCTGACTGCCTTAATAGCCATCTCATTCATTTGCAAACAGTTGTCCCTGGGATACCTTGCCTGAGTCACAGAATCGGCACAGTTAATTTTCTCCAGCCAACTGCTCATAGTTAACAGCAATTCCCCGATTAAGGTTTTCAATCAAGGCCACTACACATAGCTCACAAAAATCAGATAACCACATCATATACTGTATCAGTTAGTACCATACAAAGCAATGACTTCCAATCATGCAGTGTGAGCGTATAAGGCTCTGCCATCACTTCAAGAAGGGACACAGCAAATGTATTATGAATCCTCCCTTCCCGCACTGCTTTGCTTAACCCTTTAACAGCCTCGTATTGCACAGGCTGCCACTCTGCAGGTTGATTTGTCTGACAAAATACTGACCATGCCATAGCGACTCCCAAAACCCATCACTGAAGTGTTTCCCACTTGCATTCCTGCCACCAATCCCTCAGACCCCCTTTCACCCTCCCCAGAAATACAATCAATGCATCAGGAGAGACAAGGGGGTGGGGGAAAGGTCTAGCTCCTTTTCCAGATCTATAGGACCTGGATCAAAAGGTTTATCAGTGTCAATAAAATCATTGTCCGAGTTGTCCTGTTCCCGTGCTTGGTCCTGTGCTGTGAGGGTCGCTGCAATCAGTGACAGAAGCTTTGGGGGCAGAGGAGGTGTGGACAGAATCTCCATCGCTGACGGTGTCTTGAGAAGAGTCGTGCTGTCGGTGGAATTTACAGCTTCCTCTGGTTTAGCACCGTTAGTAGAATTAGTCCACACTTGGCAAAGAGTAGTCAGAATTTGCCACCAAGATGCTAAATGCATTCCCGACACGGAGTTCCCCTCCGCGGCAGCATCATACAATTGGCTGCTGTATGTGCACACTTTCATTCTTTCAAAGTCTCTAAAGTTTCTTGGCTGCTCACCTGTCTCGATGAGTACAGGTGTTATCCTCGGGGTTTAGGTTGTCCGCCTAGTCCAGACAGCAAGTTCAGCCAAGCCGTCTCCTCCGGAACGCAGCCCTCTTCCACGAGCTGTCTTTTTTCCGTCCTTATTCTTCCAAGGCTTCGGAACACCACCATAGGGGTCACCATTTGAGGAAACTGAGGCACGGACTCCCTGATCTGACTAGAAGACCCTTCATGAGTCCATATACGTCTCTTTCTGGGGACGAAGCCTGATTCCCCGTTACGGATTTCCCACAGCTCACCTCTCAACTCCGGAGGGATTTCTGCCGGCTCCTGCTTCCTTTCAGCAGATCATTCAAAGTTCTGTGGGATTCGCTGCATGTCGCTCAGATAGGCGATTCGAGAGCCCTTCACGTTAGATCCTTAAACGCATCACGTCGGGGTCACCAATTTGCGGCGAATGAAGAGACGGGACGCAGCTTGATGCAAGCAAATGTCAATTTATTGTACAGAAGCACGAGGTTTTATAGACTTTCAGAAGCTGCGCGTTTTAAACAGATTGGTTCTTGAAGCTAAGCCTTGCATACTAGGCAATCCCTGATTGGTGGTTAACTGCCATCAATTAACTGCAAGGTGTTATCTTTCCTTGGCGCCATCCGTCTCCCACTCCCCTGTGCTCTGTAAACATGCCTCATCATGTTAATTGTTGTGTCTATTCACACTCCTCGTCCTCCCAGGGTTCGTGACCTACAAGCTCGAGCACATTCCCCTCAGCTAACTGATTGCCATGCATGGTCCTAGTTTGCAGACCGCTCCTGCAGGATGGTGAGCCCACTTTTAAACTGGAATCCTGTGTATGCACGTGAACTGAGAGGGAAGACAACTGCTAAGGGGCCATGCAAGAAGGCTGTCAGTTTAAGTTGCTGTTTAGTTACCCCATCATGTGGGTCAAGAAAGCAGAAGTGTTTGAGAAGGGCAAAAGAATAATTCTGACTCTTCTGAAAGGTGGATTGGCCATGAAATGAAGCAAAGTCAATGAACCTGCACAGGACATGCAGTTTTGGTGGGTAAAATGGGAGGGTGAACGTTGTCACATCCTCTGTAGAGGAATGAAGGCAGTGGGTTGTTTATCATTGATAATACGCAGCTGTGGCCTTGCCTCAAGGCAGTGGGTTATTGTCATGGACGATGTGCAGCTGTAGCTCATCCTGCTAAGTGGTTAAATAGCCCTGAGGCGTGTGGGAGAGAGGCTGGTTGGAGGAGGAGTGGTGTGGTCTGGCTTCTGGAGGAAGGAGAAACAGCATGGATGGTAGAATCTGGTGGCAAAGCCTTGTTGCAGCCAGCTAGTTTGTGCTGCAACAATTGGTACCTGCTGTGAGGCTGAGTTGGACTACGACTACAACAGCTGGTGTCCAATGTAGCTGAGACAAGCGGGAGAACCTGTGACCCATAACAGACACTGAGAGGTGAGCTATTGGCAACCAATTGATATGGGTGTATTGCAATATTTATTGTCCATCTTAACTCAAATTACAACTGAATCCCCATCACCTGGCAGCCAGACAACATCAACCCACAGCAAGCACAGTTGTTAGTTGCATCTGCATGGTCCTTCCCTCTGTGGATGCTGCTGCACAAAGGGTGATGAGGGCATAGTCCTGAGGGGCACATGGGGAGCCTTTACTGTTCACAAAAGGAGGGGATGGAGGGACACAGCATAGGGGCCCTGTTGGGGACACTGTCACTTTCAGGAGAGGAAGTCATCCATGACTCCTCCAGACCCATGGCCATCAGGCCCAGCTTTGCTGAGCCTTTGCCCAGACATACCTTCTTGGCCTCAGTGCACTTGCTTCAGAGATGTGTGTGGCCACTGCTGATGTCAGTTGAGGAGCCTAGGCTGTGGGAGGGCAGCAACCCCACAGGCGTCTAGGAATTATTCAGGTGGGGTGAAGAAAAATGAGGGCGATGGGGGGTAGCAATTCCTCTTCCCTTGTTGCTGCTGTGCTGGAGAAGGAGGCTCAGGCAGGACATGACAGCTGAATGGTTGACCAAAAATGATGAAAGAGCTGTGACATGCTGTAGAACATCACACCTGGCAATAAAAATGTAGGTAGAGCCCTGATCAACAACTGGCTTGGCAGCAACCAGCTATGTCTCCCCGCGTATCCTTCAGCCAATGCTAAGCAACAGCACAAAAGCAGGGCCAGGAAAAGATGCTTTTGCAGTGATCCCATCAAAAGAGGTGTGGCATTCAGCACTGTTCCTGGACACCAAGGGCTGTCGTCAAGATCCTGGACTATATGACCAGAGGTGTAGCCAGGAGATTGATGGGAATGATCATCCCAGTCTGCTCAGCACCCACCTGACACAATCTAGAACACTATGTCATCTTTGGGGCTGTAATGCAAGAAGGACCTTGACTAAGCAGAGTGAGTTCAGTGCAGAATGGACAGGATGGAGAGAGGACTAGAGCACTTGCTTGGGGATGAAAGGCTGCAGTAAACATCTTGATGAGCGTTGAGAAATTAATGCTTTGGTGGGAAACCTAAAAGCAGCTTTTGAGAGCTATGGTTGTTGAACTGTGTGAGGTAATTCTTCCAGCCTCACCTAGGCAGAGAAATTCAGATAACAGAGGGTCACGCTAAGTACACTCAAAGCAAGCCTTTGTTAAAAATCACGGCAGGACCACCCCTAAGAAACATATCTTTCCCCGGACATATTGGCAGGATATCTGCAGAGAAAATTATGACAATAAGGCATAGTATGGGATGCAGCAGAACTTTAATGAATCAAAAAAAGGAAGTGGGGTTGATATAAATGGAGGCCCAAGCACAGGGAACAACAGAATTCATGTCTGCCCAATGGCTCTTGCAGAGATGCCACCAGGTGTCCATCTGCCTGCCCCGAAGAGGGAACAAGGCCAGAAGGTGCTTCCTAGGTGGCCTTTGTGGTGTTTGCAGCCCAGGAGACCACAAGAGAATGGTCTTCCCCAGGGCCATGGCCAGCAGCTTTAGCAGGGGAAGCACCTCCTGCCGCAAATGCCGCTGCCCAAGCCAGAGAGGCTGAAGCCCCCGGAGTTGATGGGCACTCCCTCAGAGCTGAGGATGCTGCCAACGGCAGCGGAGGTGGAGGAGCCCACGGCGGTGTTCTGCGGGAAGGAGCTGAGGATGGGGCCGGGCAGGGTCACCACCACAGCAGGGGGCTCGATGACAATGTTGGAGTCCTGGCACTGCCTGACACAGGACTCGTTGCAGCTGTTGGCCAGCGGGGTCGGGCCGCAGGGCCGGCAGGGCATGCACGGGCTGTAGCAGGACATGCTTCAAGGCTGGAGGTGCACCTGGGAGAGAGAAGCAGGGCATGGGGGCTGGGTGAGGAGCAGCCCGTCATACCACAACGAGGGAGCCAAGGCACGAGCTGGAGACGAGAGCTGGAGGCTGTGTAGGGAGGCACAGGGGCTGCTTCTTCCCTATGGCCCAAAAGTGCCCTGCCGTGAGGGACCAAGCCCAGGCACCTTCCCACCTAGCCCATAGCTCAGGAGACACCTCAACCAAGACCCAGCCGCTCCCCATGCCACAACTTCAGCCCCATTCCCTGTCTCATGAAAGCTGCTCCAGGACCCATGGTAGGAGAAACCGGCAGCTATGTGCCCAGAAATCCCAGGGGAGGAGGAGGAGGAGGAGGAGGAGGAGAAAGGTCTTCAGACTCACCTTGTTCACAAGGAGACGGAGGCGAGAGAAGTGGATGAGAGAGTGAGGAGAAGGGCCTGCTTTTATACTGCCTCTGCACCGCCCCAGGCGCACAGTCACTGCACGCGGGCAGTAATTTTCCAGCAGGCTCATCTCCAAAGCAAAATGTCCTACCTAATGGCACATGTTGTGTTTTGGTTTCCGTCAGTGCTGCCATTTCATTTCCTCGTTTCTGACATGCTTGCTCTGCCGTGCAAGTGCCTTTCATGTGCTGGGATGAGACGCCCGGGGGTATCCTGGGCAGGACTGTGTCAGCGTGGGCAGAGGATGGCTCCTCAGTGGTGGAGGAGTCCCCGCGCAGGCAGGGGATGTTGGCTTGGGGCAGTGAAGTGCGAGTGTTTGCAGCTCCCTTGGCAGGAGGAGGCCCAGCTGTGCTCCACGCCGCACGTGTCAGCAAGCACCCGCAGACTCCTCGTTTTAAGGACGTGCCGTGTGCTTCTCTCTCTTCCCTCTGCCTCCGCTCGCTCCCACGGTCACTAGCCATGGCGTCTCCAGGCAGCCGGGCTGTGCCAATGGTTTCAGCCGTGTTCCTCTTGATGCCCTTTGCTCTGGGGAGAACACTTGCCAAGCTGCCCGAGTACGCAGGGCTGGTCTTCGGAAAGCCAAAGCCCACCTGACATTGAACCGTTCAAATCCTATGGAGGGCAACAAGAATATATTGTTTCAGTTCGGGCACCAGCCAAAGGGAGGCTTGGGCAAAGGCTGAATGGGGCAGTTTGATTTGGAGACAGGAGTTATGTGGAACTACTTCTTGACTATAGAAACCAGGCTGTGGTGAGGAGCTCTCCTGAATGCTCCGTGGAGGGAAATAAAGGTTTGCAGAATACATGTCCCTACCAGCTACGATTCATTCCTGAATCTCAGGGAATGCATCCCCTTTCAGCATAAGGGCTTTAGTATGCCTCCTTTCACACGTCCCAAAGGCCTCCTTAGAGTGGAGGACAACCCAGCACCATTGGCGAAGCCGGGAAGCTTCCCTCCACTTCCCGATGAGCAAGGGCTGTCAGGACCCTGCAGTGCCATGTGCCTGGGGACGTGCCCCTCTGCTCAGCGAGGGGATGTACTCAGAGGGGCCCTGGGTATAAAACCAACCCTCAGACTACATCGAGGAGGTGATGCTCTTCCCTGCCCTGCAGACATGGAGGCAGCTGGGACGCGTCCCAGGAGGGCAAGGCGATGCCTGCAGTAGGCAGGCTTCCTGGGATAGACTCTCCCTACCCACGGCGAGTCACACTCTAATTTTGGGTTGGCGTGTGTCAGCCCTTTGGCACGAGGCCAAGCCAGGAGCGCGGGCTGTCTGCAGGCCCGTGTCCCACCAGGGCTGAGGGCACTGCTTGCGCACCCCCAGAGGCTGCCACGACAGGGGTTGTCTTTGCCAAGGAAAGCAGCAAATGTCTTCCAGAAGGGGAAGTTTTCCCTGGGCGGAGCCATTTGAAACTGGCCGCGCAGCCCACCTGCCGACAGAGGCAATGATCAGCGACTGCTGGCGCGAGCAGAGGGGCAGGGAGGGACAGTCCTGCCCAGGGAGAAGGACGCGGCCTGTCCTCATTTGGAGAAGCTTTGGGCACTCAGGGGAGGACGGCATTGGTGGGAAGGCATGTGCACCTTCCTGCACAGGGTTTTGAAAACAACCTCACTGTATCGCCTGAGAATGATGTTCTCCATCTGCACAGAGCCCTCCAGTGCTCAGGGGCATGTCTTCTGGCCATGTTGACATGGTCCTGCTCAGGAAATCCTTGGGCTCCTCATCCCAATCTTCAAAAGAGCCTCCGTGCCCTAGTGGCCATGTCAGAAACGAGGAAATGAAATGGCAGCACTGACGGAAACCAAAACACAACATGTGCCATTAGGTAGGACATTTTGCTTTGGAGGTGAGCCTGCTGGAAAATTACTGCCCGCGTGCAGTGACTGTGCGCCTGGGGCGGTGCAGAGGCAGTATAAAAGCAGGCCCTTCTCCTCACTCTCTCATCCACTTCTCTCGCCTCCGTCTCCTTGTGAACAAGGTGAGTCTGAAGACCTTTCTCCTCCTCCTCCTCCTCCTCCTCCCCTGGGATTTCTGGGCACATAGCTGCCGGTTTCTCCTACCATGGGTCCTGGAGCAGCTTTCATGAGACAGGGAATGGGGCTGAAGTTGTGGCATGGGGAGCGGCTGGGTCTTGGTTGAGGTGTCTCCTGAGCTATGGGCTAGGTGGGAAGGTGCCTGGGCTTGGTCCCTCACGGCAGGGCACTTTTGGGCCATAGGGAAGAAGCAGCCCCTGTGCCTCCCTACACAGCCTCCAGCTCTCGTCTCCAGCTCGTGCCTTGGCTCCCTCGTTGTGGTATGACGGGCTGCTCCTCACCCAGCCCCCATGCCCTGCTTCTCTCTCCCAGGTGCACCTCCAGCCTTGAAGCATGTCCTGCTACAGCCCGTGCATGCCCTGCCGGCCCTGCGGCCCGACCCCGCTGGCCAACAGCTGCAACGAGCCCTGTGTCAGGCAGTGCCAGAGCTCCAACATTGTCATCGAGCCCCCTGCTGTGGTGGTGACCCTGCCCGGCCCCATCCTCAGCTCCTTCCCGCAGAACACCGCCGTGGGCTCCTCCACCTCCGCTGCCGTTGGCAGCATCCTCAGCTCTGAGGGAGTGCCCATCAACTCCGGGGGCTTCAGCCTCTCTGGCTTGGGCAGCGGCATTTGCGGCAGGAGGAGCTTCCCCTGCTAAAGCTGCTCCTGGCATAGAGGCCTCCGCTCACATCCCCCTCCTTTCCCTCTTTTGACTCATTAAAGTTCTGCTGCATCCCAGCCCGCGCCTTCATGTCATCCTTTTCTCAGCACACACTCTCCCAACATGCCCAGCGAGACAGCTGTTGCGCAGGGCTGGTTCTGGGAAGGAGTTGTTGGGGATGGCTGTGCAGCCGTTGTCAGCACAGGTTTGCATTGAGTGTGCTTAGTGGTGAATTGGGTGTACCCTCTGGTTTCTAAACTTCTCTGCCTACATGGATTCTACTGGGATAGAGTGACCCAAGGTAGTTCATGTATTACTTGCGCGTTGCTGTCTACTTTTCTTTTTCCTTGGTCATCTCAACGTTGTGAAGCAAGTAGTCAGGAGGACGAGAGATCAATATGTCATTGACAAGGCAGTGGCAAGACCTTCCCAGGAGAGCCTAGGAGAACCTGTCCTACCCACAGCATTGAGATTCAGAGTTGCTGGGTGATGAGAAGTCCAGGTGGAAAAGAAAAGCATGAGAACAGTAGCGAATATACTGCCACGGCATCTTTGGGAATACATTGTCAATAGATTTGGGAATACATCAGCTGTGGTCCACCGGCCTTGTGGTCTTGTAGATGCTTCAGTGATGCTTTTTGCAATCTTTTTTTCCTTCCAAAAAGCATTCAGGAGAGCTCCTTCACACTGCCTGTCTCCTCGGCTACCTAGCTGAGTCGCTTTTTCCCCATTGCTGGTCCTTTCAACTCGTTAAAGTTCTGCTGCATCCCTGCCCATGCCTTCGTGTCATCCTTTGCCCTGCAGATGCTCTCCTAAGATGCCCCGTGAAAGAGACGCATGTTGCTCAGGGCTGGGGCTGGGAGGGGGTTGTTGGGGGTGGCTGTGCAGTGACAGAGGCTTGCTTTGAGTATACTTAGTCACGCCTCGGGTGGCTGACCCTTTTCTTCCTATATTTCTCTTCCTATCTGGGGCTGGAGAGAATGACTCAATGCTCTTCAGTGACCACAGCTACTCCAGGCGTGGTTGTAGGCCTCCCACCAAAGCATTCTCTTCTCCACGCTCAGCGAGCCCCATGCCGCCAGCCTTTGCTCCCTTACCAAGTGCTCCAGCCCGCTCACCGTCCTGGCCACCCTCCGCTCAACTCACACCACTTGGTCAAAATCTTTCTTGCGTTAGAGCCCAAAATGGGACGCAGTGTTCTACATGCTGTCAGATGAGTGCCGAGCAGAGCAGGACCGTCGCTCCCATCGATCCCCTGGCTGTGCTCCTGCTCATATAGCCCAGGCTGTTGATGGCAGTCCTCGGTGTCTGGGAAGAGTGCTGGGAGTTGCACCTGCTTTGATGGTGTTACCTCAAAAGCAGCTCCCACAAGGCCAAGTGCAAGGCGCTGCACCTGCGTTGGGGCAGTCCTCAACGTCGATACAGAGTGGAGGAGAAGACGGTTGAGAGCAGCCCTGTGGAGAAGGGCTTATGGACAATGGTGGCTGAAAAAACTGGAGACGAGCCAGCAATGTGAGTAGTGCGTCCAGCCTGGCGTTCCCAGTATAAAAAAAGCCATGGACCTGTTAGCGCAGCCCCAGAGAAGGGCTACAAAAGGCATCAGAGGCCTGCAATAGGTCTCCTGGGATGAAGGGCTGAGGGAGTTTGTGGTTTTCAGCCTGGAGGAGAGAAGGCTCCGGGGAGCCCTTGTTGCAGCCTTTCGATATATAAAGGGGACTTAGAAGAAAGCCGGAGAGGACATTTAATCAAAGCCTGGGGTGACAGGACAAGGCGCAACAGTTTCAAACTGGAACAGGGTAGACTTAAGTTGGACATAAGGCAGAAATATGTTACGATGAGATGGTGAGACACTGGAAAAGGCTGCCCGGAGAATGACGGCATGACCCATTGTTGGAAGCGTTCAAGGTCTGGTTCAACGGAGCTTTGCGTGACGTGACGTAGTGACAGATATCCCTGGCCATGGCAGGAGCGTTGGTCTAGGTGATCTTTAAAGGTCTCTTCCAACCCCAAACCATCCCATGATTATATGGTTCTATGATAAGGCAAACTACTGCACTGTGTCGCTCAGTTTGAGAACACTGTGGATAGGATGGCTTCTCCTGGTGTGCCCTGGGAAGTTTGAACCTGTGTCTTCTCAATAGCATGTTCCTTCCTGACTACTTGCATCACGGACTTGAGCTTAGCAAGGAAAACAAAAAGGTGTGCACAACAAAGTGGATAGCAGTCACTGAACTCCATTGGCTAATCCTATCCCAACGCAAACAGGCAGAAAAATTTAGAGACCAGCAGGTCAGCCAAGGCATGACTAAGCATACTCAATGCCAGCCAGCGTTGACAAGCACTGCAAAAGCATCCCCCATAACCCCCTCCCAGCCCCAGCCCTGAGCAACATGCGTCTCTTTCACTGGGCATCTTGGGAGAGCATCTGCAGGGCAAAGGATGACACGAAGGCATGGGCTGGGATGCAGCAGAACTTTAATGAGTCAAAAGAGGGAAAGGAGGGTGATGTGAGCGGAGGCCTCAGTGCCAGAAGCAGCTTTAGCAGGGGAAGCACCTCCTGCCGCAAATGCCGCTGCCCAAGCCAGAGAGGCTGAAGCCCCCGGAGTTGATGGGCACTCCCTCAGAGCTGAGGATGCTGCCAACGGCAGCGGAGGTGGAGGAGCCCACGGCGGTGTTCTGCGGGAAGGAGCTGAGGATGGGGCCGGGCAGGGTCACCACCACGGCGGAGGGCTGGATGAAGACATTGGAGTCCTGGCACTGCCTGACACAGGGCTCGTTGCAGCTGTTGGCCAGCGGGGTCGGGCCGCAGGGCCGGCAGGGCATGCACGGGCTGTAGCAGGACATGCTTCAAGGCTGGAGGTGCACCTGGGAGAGAGAAGCAGGGCATGGGGGCTGGGTGAGGAGCAGCCCGTCATACCACAACGAGGGAGCCAAGGCACGAGCTGGAGGCGAGAGCTGGAGGCTGTGTAGGGAGACACAGGGGTGCTTCTTCCCTATGGCCCAAAAGTGCCCTGCCGTGAGGGACCAAGCCCAGGCACCTTCCCACCTAGCCCATAGCTCAGGAGACACCTCAACCAAGACCCAGCCGCTCCCCATGCCACAACTTCAGCCCCATTCCTTGTCTCATGAAAGCTGCTCCAGGACCCATGGTAGGAGAAACCGGCAGCTATGTGCCCAGAAATCCCAGAGGAGGAGGAGGAGGAGGAGGAAGGTCTTCAGACTCACCTTGTTCACAAGGAGACGGAGGCGAGAGAGGTGGATGAGAGAGTGAGGAGAAGGGCCTGCTTTTATACTGCCTCTGCACCGCCCCAGGCGCACAGTCACTGCACGCGGGCAGTAATTTTCCAGCAGGCTCACCTCCAAAGCAAAATGTCCTACCTAATGGCACATGTTGTGTTTTGGTTTCCGTCAGTGCTGCCATTTCATTTCCTCGTTTCTGACATGGCCACTAGGGCACGGAGGCTCTTTTGAAGATTGGGATGAGGAGCCCAAGGATTTCCTGAGCAGGACCATGTCAACATGGCCAGAAGACATGCCCCTGAGCACTGGAGGGCTCTGTGCAGATGGAGGACATCATTCTCAGGCGATACAGTGAGGTTGTTTTCAAAACCCTGTGCAGGAAGGTGCACATGCCTTCCCACCAATGCCGTCCTCCCCTGAGTGCCCAAAGCTTCTCCAAATGAGGACAGGCCGCGTCCTTCTCCCTGGGCAGGACTGTCCCTCCCTGCCCCTCTGCTCGCGCCAGCAGTCGCTGATCATTGCCTCTGTCGGCAGGTGGGCTGCGCGGCCGGTTTCAAATGGCTCCGCCCAGGGAAAACTTCCCCTTCTGGAAGACATTTGCTGCTTTCCTTGGCAAAGACAACCCCTGTCGTGGCAGCCTCTGGGGGTGCGCAAGCAGTGCCCTCAGCCCTGGTGGGACACGGGCCTGCAGACAGCCCGCGCTCCTGGCTTGGCCTCGTGCCAAAGGGCTGACACACGCCAACCCAAAATTAGAGTGTGACTCGCCGTGGGTAGGGAGAGTCTATCCCAGGAAGCCTGCCTACTGCAGGCATCGCCTTGCCCTCCTGGGACGCGTCCCAGCTGCCTCCATGTCTGCAGGGCAGGGAAGAGCATCACCTCCTCGATGTAGTCTGAGGGTTGGTTTTATACCCAGGGCCCCTCTGAGTACATCCCCTCGCTGAGCAGAGGGGCACGTCCCCAGGCACATGGCACTGCAGGGTCCTGCCAGCCCTTGCTCATCGGGAAGTGGAGGGAAGCTTCCCGGCTTCGCCAATGGTGCTGGGTTGTCCTCCACTCTAAGGAGGCCTTTGGGACGTGTGAAAGGAGGCATACTAAAGCCCTTATGCTGAAAGGGGATGCATTCCCTGAGATTCAGGAATGAATCGTAGCTGGTAGGGACATGTATTCTGCAAACCTTTATTTCCCTCCACGGAGCATTCAGGAGAGCTCCTCACCACAGCCTGGTTTCTATAGTCAAGAAGTAGTTCCACATAACTCCTGTCTCCAAGTCAAACTGCCCCATTCAGCCGTTGCCCAAGCCTCCCTTTGGCTGGTGCCCGAACTGAAACAATATATTCTTGTTGCCCTCCATAGGATTTGAACGGTTCAATGTCAGGTGGGCTTTGGCTTTCCGAAGACCAGCCCTGCGTACTCGGGCAGCTTGGCAAATGTTCTCCCCAGAGCAAAGGGCATCAAGAGGAACACGGCTGAAACCATTGGCACAGCCCGGCTGCCTGGAGACGCCATGGCTAGTGACCGTGGGAGCGAGCGGAGGCAGAGGGAAGAGAGAGAAGCACACGGCACGTCCTTAAAACGAGGAGTCTGCGGGTGCTTGCTGACACGTGCGGCGTGGAGCACAGCTGGGCCTCCTCCTGCCAAGGGAGCTGCAAACACTCGCACTTCACTGCCCCAAGCCAACATCCCCTGCCTGCGCGGGACTCCTCCACCACTGAGGAGCCATCCTCTGCCCACGCTGACACAGTCCTGCCCAGGATACCCCCGGGCGTCTCATCCCAGCACATGAAAGGCACTTGCACGGCAGAGCAAGCATGTCAGAAACGAGGAAATGAAATGGCAGCACTGACGGAAACCAAAACACAACATGTGCCATTAGGTAGGACATTTTGCTTTGGAGGTGAGCCTGCTGGAAAATTACTGCCCGCGTGCAGTGACTGTGCGCCTGGGGCGGTGCAGAGGCAGTATAAAAGCAGGCCCTTCTCCTCACTCTCTCATCCACTTCTCTCGCCTCCGTCTCCTTGTGAACAAGGTGAGTCTGAAGACCTTCCTACTCCTCCTCCTCCTCCTCCCCTGGGATTTCTTGGCACATAGCTGCCGGTTTCTCCTACCATGGGTCCTGGAGCAGCTTTCATGAGACAGGGAATGGGGCTGAAGTTGTGGCATGGGGAGCGGCTGGGTCTTGGTTGAGGTGTCTCCTGAGCTATGGGCTAGGTGGGAAGGTGCCTGGGCTTGGTCCCTCACGGCAGGGCACTTTTGGGCCATAGGGAAGAAGCAGCCCCTGTGCCTCCCTACACAGCCTCCAGCTCTCGTCTCCAGCTCGTGCCTTGGCTCCCTCGTTGTGGTATGACGGGCTGCTCCTCACCCAGCCCCCATGCCCTGCTTCTCTCTCCCAGGTGCACCTCCAGCCTTGAAGCATGTCCTGCTACAGCCCGTGCATGCCCTGCCGGCCCTGCGGCCCGACCCCGCTGGCCAACAGCTGCAACGAGCCCTGTGTCAGGCAGTGCCAGGACTCCAATGTCTTCATCCAGCCCTCCGCCGTGGTGGTGACCCTGCCCGGCCCCATCCTCAGCTCCTTCCCGCAGAACACCGCCGTGGGCTCCTCCACCTCCGCTGCCGTTGGCAGCATCCTCAGCTCTGAGGGAGTGCCCATCAACTCCGGGGGCTTCAGCCTCTCTGGCTTGGGCAGCGGCATTTGCGGCAGGAGGTGCTTCCCCTGCTAAAGCTGCTGGCCATGGCCCTGGGTTAGAAGGCACCCAGGGACCCACACGATGGTACCGCACTGGGGACGGAGCATCGGCTTGTTGCTTCCAGAGGGGCTGAGCAACCCCAGCACCCCTTGCAAAGGGATGGGGCAGCCTGGGCTCTTAGAAAGCACAGCCCACATCTGCCTTTCCCTGCTTCCACTCACTCTTTTGCCTCCTGTGTCCTTGTGCTCTTGTGGTCTCCTCAGCTGCGAGTACCAGAAAGGCAGCCTGGGGGTGGCCAGCTGGCCCCGCTCCCTCTGTGGGCAGGCAGATGGACAGCTGGCAGCATCTCTGCCTAGCTGAGGGCTGCAGACTCCTTTCTGCCCCTGGTGCTCCCTGCACTGGGGCCTTCACTCAGGGTGACCTTATTTCCCTCTTTTGACTCATTAAAGTTTTGCTGCATCCCAGCCCATGTCTCTGTGTCATCTTTCTCAGGCAGATGATCTCCCAGCACTTTCAGGATGGTTCTGTGAGGGGTCTGTTGGAAATAAATGTGAAGTGATTACTAGAAGCATCGTAGAGGGTCTTCCTGGGACTGACTGAAGTTGTTTTATTAAGAACCAGTTACCTGGTTCTTTGTAGTTTTAGGTAGAATGGTCTTGAGAACACATACATGGTTTGGGTTTTGCTGGACAGTGTTTGCTAAGCAGCAACCTTTTCAATCCAACCCATTCCCCAAATAGCAAGTAGGCTGGGTGTGGACAAGGGACTGGGAGGGGGACACAGGCAGGACAGCTGACTCAGACTGACCAAAGGGATAGTCCATACAATATGACATCATGGTCAGCAATACATTCTAAGAGAAAGAACAGTGAGCATCAGGAGACATTCATTATTAAGGAGTTTCTCTTCTGAAACAACTGCTTAGTGCATTGTGCTCTGCTTCGCAGGAGTGGCTGGACATTGCCTGCTGATGGCAAGTAGAGAATAAGTCCTTTTGCTTTGCTTCATTTCCACACATTTTCCCTGCTTTACTTCATTCAACTACCTTTATCTCGACCCATCTGGTTTTAATCTTATTTTCTCCCCCCTTTCTCTCTGAGGAAGGGCAGTGATAGAGCGCCTTGGTGGGCACCTGGCAGCCAGACAAGGTCAACTCACCACAATCTTTTTGGTGTTCACCATGGGACTCGGGACATCAGCAGTTTCGAATTGAGCATGGTATAGCTGTAGTAGTTACTAACTGGCATGCTTTTGTGTGAGTTTAAGAGTGCACTTGCTGCACACTTTATCTCTTTATTTTGCTAAGCCTGGGAATACATTCACAGAACCAAAGACTATGGCTTTGCCCTGGCACTGATGCCCTTACTGTGCTGGGGGAGCTATCTACTGGAGAGGGTGAGGAAATACACCCTCTCCCAGTCTAGGACTGCTGTGAGTTGTTTCGTTGTGCAGGCTCCTGAGGTCCTTATTCACCCTAATGTGAGGTATTTAATGTTACCTAATTAACACTGTTGGCTTAATGTGGGGTTTGCAGAATCTGATGTCAGGCTGGTGTAAGAGGAGGCAATTTTTGGGTGCAGCAACGGTGAAACATGCCCTGAGGTGATTGTTCCCTGGGTGACAACTGCTTGAAAACCAGCTGCTTTTAGCGTGGTACTGGGGCTTGCAGTGAGTCTGTCAAGCCATGATTCAGTGCTATCAGAGGATAGTGGTTAAGACAAGGACCCAAACTACCTCCAAGAATGCCATGATTGAGCCAGGCATCCAAACTACAATTAAGAACGTGGCAGTTGAGGCAGAGACTTAAACCCCATCTGAGAACACCATGGTTGAGACAAGGAACCAAACACCACCTACAGTAATTGCTGCAGTAGTGAAAAAGAAATAGCAGACAATGAGGTCAATGGGTCTATGTCATTGATTAGTAAGGGAGTGAGGAGGAGGAAGAGTCTGATGGGTAAGCAGGTACTTCAGCAAAGAAATGGGAGGAAGAAGTGAGAGAAATCACTCAAGAGACGAAGTACCCAGTCCCTGACCTTGAGAGAACCTGGGGAGTTCTGGTGGAAAGAGTACAGGCACCAGACAGGTAAGCAGATTACTGCCTGGCAACTCCAGTGCTGGGAGAGTGGGGTCAATGGTCAGGAACTGGAAGGTAAGGAAGCCCAACAGCTGAGATCCCTCGCTAGGGACTGGGGAGCTGATTGTGGAATTGGAAAAGAGGCAATGAAATACAGTCTTGGGAGGTGTCTCCTGTCAAGTGTGAGAGCAAGATATCTGTTCATGGAAGATTTTGTGGTTTAGCAAGGAAGGTGGACTACCACTTAGGAAGGCATCAAGTACCTGAGAGAATTAGTGGTGCTGGAAGTCATCTACCATGATCTCAATGACAACAAGGTCTCCGAAGGTCTAGATAATGCTCTGTATATATGGTTGTCCAAAATGCACCTGTGTCATACTTTAACAGCTTGGCAGCAACATATTGCCCAGGTTTAGATACATTAACTGTGGAGAGAGCATCTTCCTGTCTGAAATTTTGAAGAAAATCTCTCTCCCTCCGTGTCTTCACAGGCCAACACCTCAGCTGTGAAGAGTGCCCCACAGAGCCAATCCGCTCCTGCTGTGGTCAGGGGGAAAGGAAGACCAGGACCACGCTCCATGTCCCTTTCTCTTTCTTCCTGTGTGACCAGGGGAAGGGGGATGGTGAGCCCACTTTTAAACTGGAATCCTGTGTATGCACGTGAACTGAGAGGGAAGACAACTGCTAAGGGGCCATGCAAGAAGGCTGTCAGTTTAAGTTGCTGTTTAGTTACCCCATCATGTGGGTCAAGAAAGCAGAAGTGTTTGAGAAGGGCAAAAGAATAATTCTGACTCTTCTGAAAGGTGGATTGGCCATGAAATGAAGCAAAGTCAATGAACCTGCACAGGACATGCAGTTTTGGTGGGTAAAATGGGAGGGTGAACGTTGTCACATCCTCTGTAGAGGAATGAAGGCAGTGGGTTGGTTATCATTGATAATACGCAGCTGTGGCCTTGCCTCAAGGCAGTGGGTTATTGTCATGGACGATGTGCAGCTGTAGCTCATCCTGCTAAGTGGTTAAATAGCCCTGAGGCGTGTGGGAGAGAGGCTGGTTGGAGGAGGAGTGGTGTGGTCTGGCTTCTGGAGGAAGGAGAAACAGCATGGATGGTAGAATCTGGTGGCAAAGCCTTGTTGCAGCCAGCTAGTTTGTGCTGCAACAATTGGTACCTGCTGTGAGGCTGAGTTGGACTACGACTACAACAGCTGGTGTCCAATGTAGCTGAGACAAGCGGGAGAACCTGTGACCCATAACAGACACTGAGAGGTGAGCTATTGGCAACCAATTGATATGGGTGTATTGCAATATTTATTGTCCATCTTAACTCAAATTACAACGGAATCCCCATCACCTGGCAGCCAGACAACATCAACCCACAGCAAGCACAGTTGTTAGTTGCATCTGCATGGTCCTTCCCTCTGTGGATGCTGCTGCACAAAGGGTGATGAGGGCATAGTCCTGAGGGGCACATGGGGAGCCTTTACTGTTCACAAAAGGAGGGGATGGAGGGACACAGCATAGGGGCCCTGTTGGGGACACTGTCACTTTCAGGAGAGGAAGTCATCCATGACTCCTCCAGACCCACGGCCATCAGGCCCAGCTTTGCTGAGCCTTTGCCCAGACATACCTTCTTGGCCTCAGTGCACTTGCTTCAGAGATGTGTGTGGCCACTGCTGATGTCAGTTGAGGAGCCTAGGCTGTGGGAGGGCAGCAACCCCACAGGCGTCTGGGAATTATTCAGGTGGGGTGAAGAAAAATGAGGGCGATGGGGGGTAGCAATTCCTCTTCCCTTGTTGCTGCTGTGCTGGAGAAGGAGGCTCAGGCAGGACATGACAGCTGAATGGTTGACCAAAAATGATGAAAGAGCTGTGACATGCTGTAGAACATCACACCTGGCAATAAAAATGTAGGTAGAGCCCTGATCAACAACTGGCTTGGCAGCAACCAGCTATGTCTCCCCGCGTATCCTTCAGCCAATGCTAAGCAACAGCACAAAAGCAGGGCCAGGAAAAGATGCTTTTGCAGTGATCCCATCAAAAGAGGTGTGGCATTCAGCACTGTTCCTGGACACAAAGGGCTGTCGTCAAGATCCTGGACTATATGACCAGAGGTGTAGCCAGGAGATTGATGGGAATGATCATCCCACTCTGCTCAGCACCCACCTGACACAATCTAGAACACTATGTCATCTTTGGGGCTGTAATGCAAGAAGGACCTTGACTAAGCAGAGTGAGTTCAGTGCAGAATGGACAGGATGGAGAGAGGACTAGAGCACTTGCTTGGGGATGAAAGGCTGCAGTAAACATCTTGATGAGCGTTGAGAAATTAATGCTTTGGTGGGAAACCTAAAAGCAGCTTTTGAGAGCTATGGTTGTTGAACTGTGTGAGGTAATTCTTCCAGCCTCAGCTAGGCAGAGAAATTCAGATAACAGGGTCACGCTAAGTACACTCAAAGCAAGCCTTTGTTAAAAATCACGGCAGGAACACCCCTAAGAAACATATCTTTCCCCGGACATGTTGGCAGGATATCTGCAGAGAAAATTATGACAATAAGGCATAGTATGGGATGCAGCAGAACTTTAATGAATCAAAAAAAGGAAGTGGGGTTGATATAAATGGAGGCCCAAGCACAGGGAACAACAGAATTCATGTCTGCCCAATGGCTCTTGCAGAGATGCCACCAGGTGTCCATCTGCCTGCCCCGAAGAGGGAACAAGGCCAGAAGGTGCTTCCTAGGTGGCCTTTGTGGTGTTTGCAGCCCAGGAGACCACAAGAGAATGGTCTTCCCCAGGGCCATGGCCAGCAGCTTTAGCAGGGGAAGCACCTCCTGCCGCAAATGCCGCTGCCCAAGCCAGAGAGGCTGAAGCCCCCGGAGTTGATGGGCACTCCCTCAGAGCTGAGGATGCTGCCAACGGCAGCGGAGGTGGAGGAGCCCACGGCGGTGTTCTGCGGGAAGGAGCTGAGGATGGGGCCGGGCAGGGTCACCACCACGGCGGAGGGCTGGATGAAGACATTGGAGTCCTGGCACTGCCTGACACAGGGCTCGTTGCAGCTGTTGGCCAGCGGGGTCGGGCCGCAGGGCCGGCAGGGCATGCACGGGCTGTAGCAGGACATGCTTCAAGGCTGGAGGTGCACCTGGGAGAGAGAAGCAGGGCATGGGGGCTGGGTGAGGAGCAGCCCGTCATACCACAACGAGGGAGCCAAGGCACGAGCTGGAGACGAGAGCTGGAGGCTGTGTAGGGAGGCACAGGGGTGCTTCTTCCCTATGGCCCAAAAGTGCCCTGCCGTGAGGGACCAAGCCCAGGCACCTTCCCACCTAGCCCATAGCTCAGGAGACACCTCAACCAAGACCCAGCCGCTCCCCATGCCACAACTTCAGCCCCATTCCCTGTCTCATGAAAGCTGCTCCAGGACCCATGGTATGAGAAACCGGCAGCTATGTGCCCAGAAATCCCAGGGGAGGAGGAGGAGGAGGAGGAGGAAGGTCTTCAGACTCACCTTGTTCACAAGGAGACGGAGGCGAGAGAAGTGGATGAGAGAGTGAGGAGAAGGGCCTGCTTTTATACTGCCTCTGCACCGCCCCAGGCGCACAGTCACTGCACGCGGGCAGTAATTTTCCAGCAGGCTCACCTCCAAAGCAAAATGTCCTACCTAATGGCACATGTTGTGTTTTGGTTTCCGTCAGTGCTGCCATTTCATTTC
Organism: Falco naumanni; assembly: GCF_017639655.2. Lineage (NCBI taxonomy): Eukaryota > Metazoa > Chordata > Aves > Falconiformes > Falconidae > Falco > Falco naumanni. The sequence goes on along the minus strand of NC_054071.1, from coordinate 5,741,724 downwards.
CTCGTTTCTGACATGCTTGCTCTGCCGTGCAAGTGCCTTTCATGTGCTGGGATGAGACGCCCGGGGGTATCCTGGGCAGGACTGTGTCAGCGTGGGCAGAGGATGGCTCCTCAGTGGTGGAGGAGTCCCGCGCAGGCAGGGGATGTTGGCTTGGGGCAGTGAAGTGCGAGTGTTTGCAGCTCCCTTGGCAGGAGGAGGCCCAGCTGTGCTCCACGCCGCACGTGTCAGCAAGCACCCGCAGACTCCTCGTTTTAAGGACGTGCCGTGTGCTTCTCTCTCTTCCCTCTGCCTCCGCTCGCTCCCACGGTCACTAGCCATGGCGTCTCCAGGCAGCCGGGCTGTGCCAATGGTTTCAGCCGTGTTCCTCTTGATGCCCTTTGCTCTGGGGAGAACACTTGCCAAGCTGCCCGAGTACGCAGGGCTGGTCTTCGGAAAGCCAAAGCCCACCTGGTGTTCAATCAGGCAAGGCACGTGGAGGGCAATGAGGAGATCTTCTTCCACGCAGGTCAGCAGCAAGGCTTGGCCAAAGTCAGCTGCAGCGCTGAATGGGGCAGCTTCACCGGGCACAGGGGTTACAGGCAAGGCGGAGGTGCTGCGGGGGTTCGTGGCCTTGGTCTTGACTGGCAAGAGCTGCTGTCGAGGGACCGGGGCCTCTGCCATTCCTTGGCAAGTCTGGGGCAGGGAGAGTCTTACCCACAGTCGAGGAGGATCAGGTGTGGGGACATTTAAACCGATGGGAGAGACACGAGCGCATGCCACCAGATGCCTGCATACCCCGTGGAGGGAGAGGAGGGGTTGCAGAAAACGTGTCCCCACCGGCTGGGGCTCCTCCCTGGCCGTCAGGCGATACACCTTCTCTTGGCATTAGTGCTTCATCATGTCGTCTTTCCCAGGCCCCAAAGGCCTCCTCACCTTGGAGCACACCCCGGCACCACTGGAGAGGCGAGTGAACTTCCCCCAGCTCTCCCAGGGGTGACGGCTGGCAGGACCCTGCCGTGCCACGTGCGTGGGGATGCTCAAGGAGGGGGTGGGCTCAGAAGGCACGAAACCAGCTCTCAGACTACATCGAGGAGGTGATGCTCTTCCCTGCCCTGCAGACATGGAGGCAGCTGGGACGCGTCCCAGGAGGGCAAGGCGATGCCTGCAGTAGGCAGGCTTCCTGGGATAGACTCTCCCTACCCACGGCGAGTCACACTCTAATTTTGGGTTGGCTGTGTCAGCTTTTTGGTTTGGTGCACAAGCTGGGAGTGTGTGCTGTCTGCATTTTTGTGTCCCATTCAGGGCAGTTCCACCCCTGCCCCAGGAAATCCATCTTCAAGTTCTGGGCTGTACCCATGTACACAGCTCCAGGCAGCCCCAGCAGCCTTTACACCCAACATGACCTTGCCAGCTCTCCCAGAGCTTGAGTGGCTTGCAGGACAGTCAGTCTGTATTGCAAGAGCGCCTAGGCCTTTTGGTCAGGGTCTAAAGTGTGCAACGAAACTGCGTGGTGGTGTGAGGAGAGTAGGAGGAATAAGGCACTGTACTGTGTTCCTATGGTGGTTTTGAGGCACCCAAATCTATAAGGCTTGTTGAGGAATCACAGACTTTGGGTGGGCAACATTCTCCTTCTGCAACACTGCTGATGGCAATGGTTGGGGACACCCAGAGAGCCATGAGAGAGGATGACTTTGCCAAAATCTGGCAAATTTCTTCCCAGAAGAAACTTTCCTTGGGCAAAGTTCTTTGAAATGAGCAGCACAGCCTACCTGCCTGTAGATGCAATGACCAGTAACTGCTGGAATGAGCAGAGTGCTAGGTAGGTAGGGAGAAGACATGGGCTGTAAACAACCTCACCAGACTTCCCCGCACCTGTGTTTGCTGCCTATGCAACACCTCTCCAGCACTTGGAGGCACATCCTCTGCCTGTACTAGCATGATCCTAATCAGCACGCCCTTTGAGCTTCTCATCATGGTACTTGAAAGGAGCCTCTGTGGCCTAGTGGGCATGTCTGAGATGAGGAAATGAAATGACGGCTTTGACGGAAGCCAAAACACAACCTGTGCAATTGCAGGTTGGATGTTTTGCTTTGGAGGTGAGCCTGCTGGAAAATTACTGCCCGCGTGCAGTGACTGTGCGCCTGGGGCGGTGCAGAGGCAGTATAAAAGCAGGCCCTTCTCCTCACTCTCTCATCCACTTCTCTCGCCTCCGTCTCCTTGTGAACAAGGTGAGTTTGAGGCACTTTTATCTTCATCCCATTCCTGACTCTTAGCCTCCTCTTCCTCGGCATCCTCTACCTCTGGGATTTCTCAGCACATACCTACCCTTTGTCCTGTGCTGTGTTTTGAGGCTGCTTGCCATGGGAGAGGGAAAAGGAGCAGAGGTGTGGCATGGAGAAGGACTGAGATTTGGCTGAGGGGTCTCCTGAGCCATGAGCTAGGTTGAGACCTCCCTGGGCTTTGTCAGTGTCGGTGGGGCACTTTTGCTCTGAGGGAAGGGGTCTCCCTCACTGTAGGGTGACAGGCTGCTCTTCAACCATCCTCTGTGCTTTGATTTCCCCTGCCCTCTCTCCCAGGTGCACCTCCAGCCCCAAGCCATGTCCTGCTACAGCCCGTGCATGCCCTGCCGGCCCTGCGGCCCGACCCCGCTGGCCAACAGCTGCAACGAGCCCTGTGTCAGGCAGTGCCAGGACTCCACCGTCGTCATCCAGCCCTCCCCGGTGGTGGTGACCCTGCCCGGCCCCATCCTCAGCTCCTTCCCGCAGAACACCGCCGTGGGCTCCTCCACCTCCGCTGCCGTTGGCAGCATCCTCAGCTCTGAGGGAGTGCCCATCAACTCCGGGGGCTTCAGCCTCTCTGGCTTGGGCAGCGGCATTTGCGGCAGGAGGTGCCTGCCCTGCTAAAGCTGCTGGCCATGGCCCTGGGTTAGAAGGCACCCAGGGACCCACACGATGGTACCGCACTGGGGACGGAGCATCAGCTTGTTGCTTCCAGAGGGGCTGAGCAACCTCAGCACCCCTTGCAAAAGGACAAGGCCAGCCTGGGCTCTTAGAAAGCACAGCCCACGTCTGCCTTTCCCTGCTTCCACTCACTCTTTTGCCTCCTGTGTCCTTGTGCTCTTGTGGTCTCCTCAGCTGCGAGTACCAGAAAGGCAGCCTGGGGGTGGCCAGCTGGCCCCGCTCCCTCTGTGGGCAGGCAGATGGACAGCTGGCAGCATCTCTGCCTAGCTGAGGGCTGCAGACTCCTTTCTGCCCCTGGTGCTCCCTGCACTGGGGCCTTCACTCAGGGTGACCTTATTTCCCTCTTTTGACTCATTAAAGTTTTGCTGCATCCCAGCCCATGTCTCTGTGTCATCTTTCTCAGGCAGATACCTGTTCAATATGCACAGTGAGAAAGATGTTGCTCAAGGTTCATTCTGGAAGGATGTGTCCGGGGATTGTTTTTCAGTGATTGCTGACATAGCCTTGCGTTGTGTGTGCTCAGTCAGTCACTGGATTACTCTCTGCTTTCTAAACTTCTCTGCCTTTTTCTAGACCAGCAGGCTGATAATATTGCAGCTGCAAAAGGGATTTTGCTCTGGATGACATCCATGGTGAACATGAAACTCTATGGAAGGAAAATGCACACACTGTGTCAGTGTTTCTCTAGTGCACCAGGATAACTTGGTCCACATCTGGCAACCCTTTCCATGCCATGGTATATCCACTGTCTTGTGAGTTGAGGGTCCACTTGCCACAGAAACTGCACGCCTTTTTTTCTACATAGATGATCCACATAGGAACAATCCCTTTTTTCTGTGTTATGGGAAAATGTCCTCTGCAGAAGTCAAAAGTTTTTGATACAGAGGCTGGACTTGGAGGATACTTTACCAGTTTCTTTTGGTCTGTGGATTGTGCAGAGACCAGGTCAAAATAGCCCTGTGTAGTACAGTAAGTGTGGTCCTGTCCTGGGGTGTGGAGAGAGACGTTTTCCGCCACAGAGGCTTTCTCACGCTTTGGCCATGCTCTGAAGAGTGACCATTTTCAGAAAGAGGTTCATTGTCTGGACATGCCTGGCTGTGGAGGTAAAATAGCGCAGCCAGGGGAGACCTGGCCCCAGAGGTCAACCCTGGACAGGAACACCTCCTCCCTTTTCCGCAATTTTTCCCAGCAGAGGAAGCTCCCTGCACTAGGGTGTCATGGACAGCACAGAAGGACAAAACAGCATCAGAGACCTCAAATTCCTCCAGCCACTGGAGCTTGTATTTCCCCATGGTGCTCAGCTGTGTGGTGAGTTGGCTGCTCTGCTTGGGGCCAGCTGCTCTGCGATATGAGAGCAGATGCAGTGTTTGAGCTCCCTTCTGCTGGTACCAGAGCATGGCACGAAAGCAGCATATCTGATAAGAGCAGGTGGTCTTGAAGGTGCCTCTTTCCTCCACCATGACTAGTCCCTTCTGCTGACTGACAATGGTCTTTTCCACAGAATCTGGAAAAGGTGGGAGTCCATTACTGCACAGTAAAAGGCTCCACGATCCAGGTGATCCTGGAGAAGGCAACAAGTTCCTGACTCTGCAGCAGGAACTGGAAGGCTGGAGACAAAAATCTGGGCAGTGGTTTGGGGCAGGAACTCAGAGCTCTTGGCTCAGTGTGGATCCAGCAGTACATTTATGATGTTCACCTCTCGTAGGATGGCCTGGTAGGGTTGCTGTGCTGTGCCCCTGCTTCAGATCCCTGGTCTGCTGCTGACCAGAAGCCCCAGGAACAGCCTGTAGTGCTTGGCCCTTATGTGCTGGAACCAGGACACCTCCAGTGGGGTGCAGTTCTGGTGTGGATTTGAAGGAGAGGAGTTCCTTGGCTGGGCAAGACTCCATCAGCCTTGGGATCCTTCACATATTCAGGAATACTCTTTGACTGATGAGGGGGTGAAGAACTTTGGGGGAGTGGGGAGTGGAGGGAAATGCAAAGCAAGGCAAGAGCCCTAGATAACAGCGCAATACATCATCATGCAGGAGGAAAGCAGCGCAGCTCAGCATAAATGTGTACTCGGACAAAGATGCTGCCAGTCTGGCTGCACGCTGGGTGGCCAGAGAAGTTCACTAGGGAGCCTTTGGCCCTGACAGGGATGGCTGTGAGGGCCGTGTCCTTGGCCGCCTCCATCATCTCCTTCAACCTGGGAACTGCCGGTCCAGCCCTGGGAACTGTCAGCAGCTTCCTACCTGCCTATCTGAGGTGCACGGCTCCCCGTGGACAGCCTGGCACGGAGTTTTGCAAGAGGCGGCGGTTTACAGGCAGGTAGGATTGCCTGCGGGATGTTCAGGGCTCTGATGACCAGCAGGATTTTGAGAGGTCGGGCTGTGGCCTGGCTGCACCAGTTGGAGGCTCCCAGCACTGGAAAAACTGTTTCTGGTACTGGGGAGCCTGGGGCCCAGCACAGGTGGCTGCTTGATTCCCTCTGTTTGGCTGAGCGAGCGGTTTAACCACGAGGCGATGCGAGCAGAAAGGGTCCCTGGGGCAGAGGAGTGGGAGCCCAGGCAGCCCTCAGAGCACTCTGTTCCACCCTTTGGGCTGAAGTTTGGAGCCGGTTTTGAGGTGGCAGCGGGAGGAGAACGCTCGAGCTGGCAACCTTCAGCTTCCTGGCAGCTCCCTGGGCACTCTGGTGGAGGCAGAGCGTGACGCGGTCCAGGTTTCCTGGGCAACCTCAGTGGCACTGGCAGGGGCTGGTGCCACAGGGGCATCAAGCTGGGGAGCAGCAGGGCGGTGGGTCACTGGGACTGGAGGGGGAAGAGGGGAGGCCTGACCCTCTGGCAAAACCCGGAGCTATCCTACCCGGAGGGCAGAGGCCTTAGATGGCAAAGGATGGGAGGCATGTTGCGAGCAATGGGCATGAACGGGGGAACAAGGCTCTGCACACCTGCCGCAGGGAGAGGAGCCCCCATGAGACAAGAGCCACCTGCCAGGAAAGGCTCGCAGGTGCTGCTGGATGCGGGAGCAGCTCCCAGTGCCACTGCCACCAGCCAGTGTGGCCGGGGCCGTGGGCTTCTCGCTCGGGCACTGGTTGCGCACCCCATCATCTGCAGGGTGTGCTCCAAGGCTGAGGAGGGCATCTGTGCGCAGGGGTGCAGCGAGGCGGGCCCTGACGCTGCTGACTCTGCAGGAGCCAGGGACATCTTCCTCGGCTGCAAGGGGCAGTGTCTTGGAAGGAAGCCACTGCCTGTGTCTGACCCCCCCTTCCTCCGGGAATGCCCATGGCTCTCCTTCATCCCTGCAAGCTGTCCCCAGAGCGACACCTTTCTTTCTGCCAGCTGGGGAGAGCATCCGGAGAGAGAAGGACCACGCGGAGGCCCAGGCTGCAATGTATCAGAGCTTTAATGAGTTGAAAGAGGGAAAGGAGGTCCTCTGCGTGGGTGCTACGGTGCAGGGAGCACTAGGAGCAGCTAGGAGTCCTTGCCACTTGGCCAGCGTGGAGCTCGCACCAGGCGTCTGCCTGCGCACCTGCCTGTCCCCGAGAGGGAGAGGGGCAGCAGGTCCTTCCTCAGATGGAGCTTAGCAGGTGATCACAGCCCAGGGGAGCAGAAGACAACAGCAAAAAGAGAGAGAAAGAAGAGAGGGAGAAACAGGCAAGTCAGACAAGGGCCATGTTTTCAGAGGGCCCAGGTGCACCTCTTCCTGCTTTCCTTTGCAGGTGGAGCCGGGGATGCTCAGTCCCTCTGAAAGCAACGGCCAGGATCTCCATACTCAGTCCATTACCATCTTCTGGGTTCCTGGGGGTCCCTCTGTGTGGCTGCCTGCGGAAGCTTTAGCATGGAGGACATCTGCTGCCGCAGTAGCGGCTGGTGATGCAGGAGAGGTCAAAGCCCCCGGAGTTGATGGGCACTCCCTCACAGCTGAGGATGCTGCCAACGGCAGCGGAGGTGGAGGAGCCCACGGCGGGTGTTCTGCGGGAAGGAGCTGAGGATGGGGCCGGGCAGGGTCACCACCACTGGAGAAGGCTCGATGACGATGTTGGAGCTCTGGCACTGCCTGACACAGGGCTCGTTGCAGCTGCTGGCCAGCGGGGTCGGGCCACAGGGCTGGCAGGGCTGGCAGGGCTGGCACGGGTTGCAGCAGGACATGGCTTGGGGCTGGAGGCGCACCTGGGAGAGAGGGTAGCGAGGAGTACAGGGGCACATAAGGAGCAGCCCGTCCACCCACCACGAGGGAGCCGAGGCACATACTGGCTGGGGAGTTGGAGACTGTGCAGGGGGGACCCCTCACCTCTTGCCTGTCCCCCTGGGCACCAAGCAAAGGGAGCCAGGCCCAGGAACGCTTTTTCCTAGCCAAGAGCCCAAGAGCCCCCTCAACCCAGCCCCAGCCCCTCTCCACACCAAACCTTCCCCCTGCTTCCCCTCCCAGGACAGGCTGCCCCAAGGCCTGGTACAGGACAGAGCTTCCAACTCACTTGCTTCCAAAGGAGAAGAAGGGGAGCAAGGTGGATGAGAGAGTGAAGAGCCTCAATGCCTTTTATACTGGCCCTGCACTGCCCCAGGTCCAGAGGAAGCCTCTGCGGAAGTAATAATTTTCTGAGAAACAAATCTGAAATGCAAAACACCCAGCTAATGATACGGGCTGTGTTTTGGCTTCCTGCATGGCTGCCTTTTCATTTCCTTGTTTGGCCGTACCCACTCCCCCTTGAAGGCTCCTTTTCGGTGCTGGGGTGGGAGGCCCCAGGATTTCTGGGACAGGAGCGCATCAGTGCCAGCGGAAGATGAGTCCCAAGTGCCGGAGGGGTCGCGTGCAGGCTGGGGACATTGGCCTGCGGCACTCGTGTGGGCTTGTTTGTGGTCCCATCGGCAGGAAGGGCCCTGCTGCTCCCAGCCCTGCAGTGCTCGCCTGGATGCCAAAGGGCTCCCAAGCGGGATGATGTGCCGCGTCACCTTTCTCCCACCCCCCAAGCTCTCTCTGATGGTCACTGGCCATTGCCTCTGCAGGCGGGTGGTCAGCCCTGCTGCTTTTGACACTTTCTCCCAGTGCTGCTCTGGGGAGGCCTTGGTGCCCCTGCTGGGCCTTCTGCGCCCTCTTGGCTCTCTCTTGTGGTCCTCTACCAACACCAACAGATTATATGGTATAAAACCAGAGTGGTACTCACCAGGATGTATGAGGATGGTGGAAGAACTGGGAGTTTGCAATTGCAGCAAGTTTCTTTCAGAAGCAGGGGGGTGGGATGGAGAAGGAGAGGTTGTACTGGCAGTGGAGAAGGATCTATATACTCGATGGGAAACATGCAGCAGAGGGAAGGGAAGGGAAGTAACAACTATATCTGCAGTTACTCTGATGAAACAAGTAACTCTGATGAAACTTGGCAGCATACATGAGAAGAGAGGTGCAAGGCATTTCCCACTTGGCTATGATTGTGCTGTTCTTTGCATCTTCACCCAACCCACTACCAGCCTCTCCCAGGACAGAGGAATGTCTGTTTCCAACAGTACTGTTGCTGCCTCTGCTCAACCCACTGTTCTGGACCAAAAAAAAGCAGAAGGTGGTAGGATTCTGTGGGAATCTAACACTACAATCAGTGAGACCACTTGTTGAGGAAAGTCCATCTGACCAGAAAGGACAGCTCACAAGGCAAAAGAGCTGTAACGATGCTTGCCAGTTGCTGTACAGAGACAAGACTCTGGTCAAAAACACTGCCATTTGCTCGGAGTTTTCCATGACCCCTTCACTTCCTGGGGACGGCAACTGGGGTTATGATAAGAAAAGTTATGGAGAAGTCGTTGAAGAGGAAGAACTAGTCTTCTGGGAGATTGTCGCTAAAATTGATGGTGATTGATTATATGGTACAGACAACTGTTCCCTGTGGGACGTCATTGACGATCCGCCTACTATTCCCAATGTGTTGCCTTTCCACCACTGTCAACCAAGTCCCAAAGAAGCCTGAGCTGGGTTGCAGCACCTTGCAACTCCAGAGCAGCCATCTCTTCACCATGGAAGCCATTGTACACTGTGATCAAGGCAATCACATATCCTGGCTGCAAATTACTTGTTTCATCAGAGTAACTGCAGATATAGTTGTTACTTCCCTTCCCTTCCCTCTGCTGCATGTTTCCCATCGAGTATATAGATCCTTCTCCACTGCCAGTACAACCTCTCCTTCTCCATCCCACCCCCCTGCTTCTGAAAGAAACTTGCTGCAATTGCAAACTCCCAGTTCTTCCACCATCCTCATACATCCTGGTGAGTACCACTCTGGTTTTATACCATATAATCTGTTGGTGTTGGTAGAGGACCACAAGAGAGAGCCAAGAGGGCGCAGAAGGCCCAGCAGGGGCACCAAGGCCTCCCCAGAGCAGCACTGGGAGAAAGTGTCAAAAGCAGCAGGGCTGACCACCCGCCTGCAGAGGCAATGGCCAGTGACCATCAGAGAGAGCTTGGGGGGTGGGAGAAAGGTGACGCGGCACATCATCCCGCTTGGGAGCCCTTTGGCATCCAGGCGAGCACTGCAGGGCTGGGAGCAGCAGGGCCCTTCCTGCCGATGGGACCACAAACAAGCCCACACGAGTGCCGCAGGCCAATGTCCCCCAGCCTGCACGCGACCCCTCCGGCACTTGGGACTCATCTTCCGCTGGCACTGATGCGCTCCTGTCCCAGAAATCCTGGGGCCTCCCACCCCAGCACCGAAAAGGAGCCTTCAAGGGGGAGTGGGTACGGCCAAACAAGGAAATGAAAAGGCAGCCATGCAGGAAGCCAAAACACAGCCCGTATCATTAGCTGGGTGTTTTGCATTTCAGATTTGTTTCTCAGAAAATTATTACTTCCGCAGAGGCTTCCTCTGGACCTGGGGCAGTGCAGGGCCAGTATAAAAGGCATTGAGGCTCTTCACTCTCTCATCCACCTTGCTCCCCTTCTTCTCCTTTGGAAGCAAGTGAGTTGGAAGCTCTGTCCTGTACCAGGCCTTGGGGCAGCCTGTCCTGGGAGGGGAAGCAGGGGGAAGGTTTGGTGTGGAGAGGGGCTGGGGCTGGGTTGAGGGGGCTCTTGGGCTCTTGGCTAGGAAAAAGCGTTCCTGGGCCTGGCTCCCTTTGCTTGGTGCCCAGGGGGACAGGCAAGAGGTGAGGGGTCCCCCCTGCACAGTCTCCAACTCCCCAGCCAGTATGTGCCTCGGCTCCCTCGTGGTGGGTGGACGGGCTGCTCCTTATGTGCCCCTGTACTCCTCGCTACCCTCTCTCCCAGGTGCGCCTCCAGCCCCAAGCCATGTCCTGCTGCAACCCGTGCCAGCCCTGCCAGCCCTGCCAGCCCTGTGGCCCGACCCCGCTGGCCAGCAGCTGCAACGAGCCCTGTGTCAGGCAGTGCCAGAGCTCCAACATCGTCATCGAGCCTTCTCCAGTGGTGGTGACCCTGCCCGGCCCCATCCTCAGCTCCTTCCCGCAGAACACCGCCGTGGGCTCCTCCACCTCCGCTGCCGTTGGCAGCATCCTCAGCTGTGAGGGAGTGCCCATCAACTCCGGGGGCTTTGACCTCTCCTGCATCACCAGCCGCTACTGCGGCAGCAGATGTCCTCCATGCTAAAGCTTCCGCAGGCAGCCACACAGAGGGACCCCCAGGAACCCAGAAGATGGTAATGGACTGAGTATGGAGATCCTGGCCGTTGCTTTCAGAGGGACTGAGCATCCCCGGCTCCACCTGCAAAGGAAAGCAGGAAGAGGTGCACCTGGGCCCTCTGAAAACATGGCCCTTGTCTGACTTGCCTGTTTCTCCCTCTCTTCTTTCTCTCTCTTTTTGCTGTTGTCTTCTGCTCCCCTGGGCTGTGATCACCTGCTAAGCTCCATCTGAGGAAGGACCTGCTGCCCCTCTCCCTCTCGGGGACAGGCAGGTGCGCAGGCAGACGCCTGGTGCGAGCTCCACGCTGGCCAAGTGGCAAGGACTCCTAGCTGCTCCTAGTGCTCCCTGCACCGTAGCACCCACGCAGAGGACCTCCTTTCCCTCTTTCAACTCATTAAAGCTCTGATACATTGCAGCCTGGGCCTCCGCGTGGTCCTTCTCTCTCCGGATGCTCTCCCCAGCTGGCAGAAAGAAAGGTGTCGCTCTGGGGACAGCTTGCAGGGATGAAGGAGAGCCATGGGCATTCCCGGAGGAAGGGGGGTCAGACACAGGCAGTGGCTTCCTTCCAAGACACTGCCCCTTGCAGCCGAGGAAGATGTCCCTGGCTCCTGCAGAGTCAGCAGCGTCAGGGCCCGCCTCGCTGCACCCCTGCGCACAGATGCCCTCCTCAGCCTTGGAGCACACCCTGCAGATGATGGGGTGCGCAACCAGTGCCCGAGCGAGAAGCCCACGGCCCCGGCCACACTGGCTGGTGGCAGTGGCACTGGGAGCTGCTCCCGCATCCAGCAGCACCTGCGAGCCTTTCCTGGCAGGTGGCTCTTGTCTCATGGGGGCTCCTCTCCCTGCGGCAGGTGTGCAGAGCCTTGTTCCCCCGTTCATGCCCATTGCTCGCAACATGCCTCCCATCCTTTGCCATCTAAGGCCTCTGCCCTCCGGGTAGGATAGCTCCGGGTTTTGCCAGAGGGTCAGGCCTCCCCTCTTCCCCCTCCAGTCCCAGTGACCCACCGCCCTGCTGCTCCCCAGCTTGATGCCCCCTGTGGCACCAGCCCCTGCCAGTGCCACTGAGGTTGCCCAGGAAACCTGGACCGCGTCACGCTCTGCCTCCACCAGAGTGCCCAGGGAGCTGCCAGGAAGCTGAAGGTTGCCAGCTCGAGCGTTCTCCTCCCGCTGCCACCTCAAAACCGGCTCCAAACTTCAGCCCAAAGGGTGGAACAGAGTGCTCTGAGGGCTGCCTGGGCTCCCACTCCTCTGCCCCAGGGACCCTTTCTGCTCGCATCGCCTCGTGGTTAAACCGCTCGCTCAGCCAAACAGAGGGAATCAAGCAGCCACCTGTGCTGGGCCCCAGGCTCCCCAGTACCAGAAACAGTTTTTCCAGTGCTGGGAGCCTCCAACTGGTGCAGCCAGGCCACAGCCCGACCTCTCAAAATCCTGCTGGTCATCAGAGCCCTGAACATCCCGCAGGCAATCCTACCTGCCTGTAAACCGCCGCCTCTTGCAAAACTCCGTGCCAGGCTGTCCACGGGGAGCCGTGCACCTCAGATAGGCAGGTAGGAAGCTGCTGACAGTTCCCAGGGCTGGACCGGCAGTTCCCAGGTTGAAGGAGATGATGGAGGCGGCCAAGGACACGGCCCTCACAGCCATCCCTGTCAGGGCCAAAGGCTCCCTAGTGAACTTCTCTGGCCACCCAGCGTGCAGCCAGACTGGCAGCATCTTTGTCCGAGTACACATTTATGCTGAGCTGCGCTGCTTTCCTCCTGCATGATGATGTATTGCGCTGTTATCTAGGGCTCTTGCCTTGCTTTGCATTTCCTTTCCCTCCACTCCCCTCTCCTCTCCTTTCACAGACATTCCTTTTTTTCCAGGATAGGGCCCTCACGAGGCAGACCTACTCTTCTGGCATTTGCACTTTCTGTGTGCTGCCCGGGTCCCTGTCCCTTCCACCCGTGCCCATGTGTCTGGCCGTGGTCCTGCTTGGGGGCAGTTCCTGAGGCCATTCACCCAATTCCTTTCCTGCTGTCTTTCCGTCCAGTCTTCTGTCTCAGCCTACTGCTCCATCACAGCTCCACTCAGAGCAGGAGGAATTGTCTTCCCCAGTAGCTTGTGTAGCTGCAACCTACTCTAGAACCTCCTGCAGCACCACCCCCCACCCCCACCCACCCCCCAGTTCCCCACTGGAGGTCAGCAGAAGACAGGTTTCCCATGTCCAGGACACACTCCCAGCCTGAAGGGGCCTTTCTGGGCAGAGGTTGACCTAGGCAGTCCTTGGTGGCCATTGTCATTTGGGCAGCTGGCAACATCTTCCACAGGCCCAAAGGACACTGCACAGAGCTTCCTAGGGCAGTGTGCCACAACCCCTCCTCCCCCTTCCCAGTGAAGGGTGCCCTGTCATTGTGTTCCTTTGACCAGAACAATGCTTTTGTTCCTGAGTAGTTTGTGAGAACATCCTGAAAGAGAAGTATCACACAGAGGCTCAAGTTGGGTTGCAGCAGAATTTTTATGATTTAAAGGAGGGAAATGAGGTAAATAAGTGGAGATTATGACGCAGGGAGTACCAGATCTTCAAAGAGACCATGTGCTGAGGCCAGGGTGGAGTTCACAAAGGGTGCCCAACTGCCTACAGCACAAAGGCAGGAGGACAGCAGATCCCTACATGGATGGCTTTGGAAAAACCCATGGCCGGGGAGAGAAGGAGACAACAGAGAAAAAAAGAGTGAGAAGTAGTCAAGTCAGACAAGGGCTATGCTTTCAGACAGCTCAGGCACATCTCTTCCTGCTTGCCTTTGCATGTGGAGCCAGGGATGCTCAGTCCCTCTCAAAGTGATGACCCAACACTGTGTCCTCAGACTAGCATCATATCTTAGGTTCCTGGGGGTCCTTCCTGTGGGAAGTCACCAGTGGCTTTAGCAGGGGCGACATCTGCTGCCGCAGTAGCGGCTGGTGATGCAGGAGAGGTCAAAGCCCCCGGAGTTGATGGGCACTCCCTCACAGCTGAGGATGCTGCCAACGGCAGCGGAGGTGGAGGAGCCCACGGCGGTGTTCTGCGGGAAGGAGCTGAGGATGGGGCCGGGCAGGGTCACCACCACGGCGGAGGGCTGGATGACGATGTTGGAGCTCTGGCACTGCCTGACACAGGGCTCGTTGCAGCTGCTGGCCAGCGGGGTCGGGCCGCAGGGCTGGCAGGGCTGGCACGGGTTGCAGCAGGACATGGCTTGGGGCTGGAGGTGCACCTGGGAGAGAGGGTAGCGAGGAGTACAGGGGCACGTAAGGAGCAGCCCGTCCACCCACCACGAGGGAGCCGAGGCACATACTGGCTGGGGAGTTGGAGACTGTGCAGGGGGGACCCCTCACCTCTTGCCTGTCCCCCTGGGCACCAAGCAAAGGGAGCCAGGCCCAGAAACACTCTTTCCTAGCCAAGAGTACCCTCAACCCATACCCAGCCTCTCTCCATGCTAGATCTTTTCCCTGATTCCCCTCACAGTTAGTCCCAAGCCCCAGACAGGGCAGGTATTACCTGACATGTCCACTGAGACATGGCTTCATCCTGTAGGAGCAGGAGAAGGGATTTCAGACTCACCTGGTTCCCAAGAGAAGAAGGAGGGTTAAGTGGATGACAAAGCAAGGACCTACGCTTGCTTTTTATACTGGTCCTGCACTGCCCCAGGCCCAGAGATAGTCCTAGCAGGGTTAATAATTTTCTGAGAAGCTCTTCTGAAATGTAAGACATCCCAGGTAATGATACAGGCTGTGTTTCAGTTTCCTTGTGCCTTTTCATTTCCTTGTTTATGTCATGCTCATTTCCTCATGGATGTTTGAGTGTTGGAATAAGAGTTCCTAAAATTTCTGGGGCAGAAATATGTCATTGCAGGCAGAACACTCACACCAGTTGCTGGAGGGGTCATGTGCAGACTAGGAATACTGGCCTGGGGCACTCCTAGGGGTATGTTTCCTGCCCCATTGACAGGAAAGACCAAGGTCCTTTCAGCGCTGTAATCCTTGACCAGTCACCCAAGGGCTCCCACACGTGAGGACATGACATGGCCTTTTTCCTCTCTCCCTCCCAGCCCTTTCTGGTTGTTACCAGTCTTTTTCTTCCAAGGGAGGCAGACTGCACTTCTGAGTTTCAACGTTTCTTCTTCTAACATCAACCCTAGGAGAGATTTTCCAGGCTGCTTGGCTTCCTCCATTCTCTAGGCCATCTCTTGGGATTCCCAGCCAGCCCAGCTCAACCTTTCTCGGAACTCTGTAAGCAATATGTAAAGGTGAAAGCATGACATAGTCCAGTTTTTTCTGGCAGCCTTGGTGGGACTTGCAGCCTTTGGTGAGATGTGTCTTTCTGGCTGGCAAGGATTGGAGCAAAAGAAGTTGCTGACCCAGGCCTCTCAGATGCTGCTGTGGATGGGTAGCTCCAAACCTTGCATAGGTTCAGGGAGAGATTCTCCTCTGTGCTGTCTGTGGACAACTGCCAGGTGCTTTCCCCTGTGTGCGATGCCAAGCTACAGGACAGCACCACCTGTCTCACCACTGAGCCCACACTGGTGCCCACAGCATGCAGCATCAGACAGAAAGAGGGTATATGTGTATGTTCCTCGTGGAGTGGTTTCCTCCCCAGCACTGTGTGCATGTAGGTCAGTTCTCAGCTTTTCCAGCAATAGCCTGTTGGGGTAGTGGTGGGGTTGGGTCTCTACCTCCCCAGCCTATGCAGCACAGACAAATGTTATTAACAGCATGCTGGTGTGACTTCTGTCTGAATTCAGAGCCAGGGACTTGGTAAAAGAGCAAAATAGTCCAATAAAACTGTCACTTTCAAGGAGTACTTGGACATGGAGGAGAGCTTTTGAGGGATGCCACATGGACCATACCAGCCTTCATCAACCCCCCTGAGCTGAAACTAGCTGTGGCATGGGAATGAATATTAAAAAGATGTGTCTGATCAGCTTGTCCTGCTCTTACTGCTCCCTCAGCCTCCTCTGGAGCATGCTGCTGCAGAAGAGAGCCTTTGTTGTGAGACATGACTGCTTTCATGGTTTTATCTCCCAGCCAAAATAGCCCAAGGAAGGAAAATCTCTTCCTATCCATGCACCTGGGCATCAGCCAAACCCTCAGCATGTGAAAAAAGCCCGTCAGCCCTAGACTGGGGAAGATTTTCTGTTTAACCGGATTAGCACCCATACCCCAATCTGCTTCACTGCTTTTCATCTCTCTCCTCTCTCCCAGGGGAATCACCATTGCTTTGCTGGGAGGAATCTCAGTGCACCAATTTCCTGACAGAAATCAGCTGTTCACTCTGTTTCCATCTTGGTGGAAAAAAGAGCTGACCTTGGAGACCAGCTGTGTTGGAAGCTGACAAAATGAATTGTGGTGGATGCAGAGAAGTTTAGCTGTCATCTGTAAATATTGTTGAGCATAAGCTGTGTATTTTTGCAAGATGCCCAGGAGAAACTTGTGGTTACCCCTCCTCTTCTCTTACACATCTGTTTGAGACCTGCTCAGGAAATTTTCCTTGCTCTGGGATGAGCAGATGGATTAAATTCCAAGGCTAAATCACCTGGAAAAACCTGGTTGCTGATGTGCTGGTGGTGGGAGCTGACACTACTGGGATCTGAGTCCCCTGATTCTGCTTCCATCAATCCTGATCTGCCTACTGTCACCACCTCCTTGTGCATGTCTGTCCTGGTTTTGGCTGGGATAGAGTCAATTTTCTTCTCAGTAGCTGGCACAATGCTTTATTTTGGATTTAGTATAAGAATAGCATTGATAACACACTGATGCTGTAGATGTTGCTAAGTAATCCTTACTCAAAATCAAGGACTTTTCATGTTTGCCAGTGAGCAGGTGCACAAGAAGCTGGGAGGGAGCAGAGCCGGGACAGCTGACCCAAACTAGCCAAGGGTTGTTCCCTAGCATAGGCTGTCATGCTAAGTATATAAAGCTGGGGGAAGAAGAAGGAAGGAGGAGAAGTGTGGAGTGACGGCGCTTGTCTTCCCAGGTAACTGTTATACATGATGGAGCCTGGCTTTTCTGGGGAAGGCTGAGCCCCTGCCTGCAGTCGGAAATTGTGAATTAATCCCTTGGTTTGCTTTGCTTTGCTTTCTTGCACGCATGGCTTTTGCTTTACCTTTAAACATAATCTCAACCCATGAGTTTTCTCACTTTTACTCTTCTGATTCTTTCTTCCATCTCACTGTGGGAGGAGTGAGTGAGTGAGTGGCTGTGTGGGGCTTAGTGGCTGGCTGGGCTTAAACCATAGCAGTGCTTTATGGTGCCCCATGTTGGGTTTAACCCCAGCCACACAGCTGCTCACCCACTCCTCACCAGGCAATGAGATGGGGAGGAGAATCAGGAAAAAGGTAAAGCTCATAGCTTGAGATAAGAACAGTTTAATAATTAAAAGAAAATATAATAATGATAATAACAACAACCACTACAAGAATAACAAATACAACAATTGAAATGGAAAGAGAAGGTGAGATTAATAATTCCCAAAAGGTAGGAAAAAAAAAAGTGATGCACAGTACAATTACACACCACCCTCCAACCACTTCCCTGCCAGTCCCCAAGGAGCAATAATCAGGACACAGAAACAATGGATACCTGAGGGATGCTGGGGTATAAACCATTACCACATGCTTAAGGCCAAGGTATAAAAAGAAATTTTTTACTATTACTGGAAACAATACCTAAAAGCTGACATTAACAGGGAAGACACACATTGTTTGCATAGGGAAGACAGAGACATGAAATGAGCCACAGAGGATTTAAGGAGTGTGGAAATACGCAGAAAGTAAAGATGTGATTGCATCATCGGAGCATGGCTGATACCAATGCTAACTTGTGGACTCCCTCCACCCTGCATGTCTGGGCAGAAGCTGGGCCCTACCAGGGACTGTAGGACTGTGTGAGGGACCTGTCTCTTCTGCCTGTGCCCATGTGTGCCAGCCACACACCCTTGATCGGACAACGGAGACAAGGAGAAGGCAAGCATGAGGCTGTGGGCTGTCCCCAGGTATTATTGTTCCCCAACAACGCTCCTGCCACACTTTGGAGCCATGATTTCACCGATGGCCATTAGCTATGGAGTAGTAAGGGATGTTTTCCTCTGATCCAAGAGAAAAGGCACCAAAGAGAACCCACTGCTGACAGTTCCACCCTCCCCTTCCTCCCCCGTTATTCCCCGGGCAGACTGGGAGAGCTGCCACAGAAGGAGGGAGGACTCGGAGGCACAGGCCTGGATGCAGCACAACTTTAATGAGTCGAAAGAAGAAAAGGAGGTGGCTCCTAGGCAGCGCCAGGGGCAGCCACTGAGGTGCAGTGGAGCTCCTGCAGGGTGTCCGTCTGCCTGCCCTGCGGAGGGAGGGAGGCCAACAGGTGCCAGCCACGCTGGTGCTGGGAGGCTAGGCGACAGCAAAGGGAAGAGGGCAAAAAGGCTGAGTGGAAGAAGGGGCCAATGGCACGGAGCTCCATCTCCGGTCCATGTTCTGAGGTCCTGAAGGTTCTTGCCCAAAGCTGTTGCCAGCACCTTTAGCAGGGGCGACATCTGCTGCCGCAGTAGCGGCTGGTGATGCAGGAGAGGTCAAAGCCCCCGGAGTTGATGGGCACTCCCTCACAGCTGAGGATGCTGCCAACGGCAGCGGAGGTGGAGGAGCCCCACGGCGGTGTTCTGCGGGAAGGAGCTGAGGATGGGGCCGGGCAGGGTCACCACCACGGCGGAGGGCTGGATGACGATGTTGGAGCTCTGGCACTGCCTGACACAGGGCTCGTTGCAGCTGCTGGCCAGCGGGGTCGGGCCGCAGGGCTGGCAGGGCTGGCACGGGTTGCAGCAGGACATGGCTTGGGGCTGGAGGTGCACCTGGGAGAGAGGGCAGGGGAAGCCAGAAACGGGGAAACGTGAGAAGCAGCACTGCACCCAACCACAGCGGGGCCACCGCATCTCCTGGCCCAGCACACGCTGCCCAGCTGAAAGCCCAGGAGCCACCTCAGCTACGTCCCAGGCTCTCTCTGCAGAAGACCTTCTCCCCCCTTCCCTCTCCCGTGAGAAGCAGCTCCCAGCCCGGGGCTAGCACAGCCCACACGAGCTGAGCCCTCCACGGAGGAAAGACCTGGTCTGGAAGGAGGAGGACAAGAGACTTCACACGCACCTGGTTCCCAAGGAGAAGGGGGCAAGAGAAGCGCATGAGAGCGCAGAGAGTCGGGCCGCCTTTTATAGCAGTCCTGCACTGCCTCGGGCCCAGAGGCACCCTCCGTGGAAGTAATAATTTTCTGACGAGTTCCTGGCAAATGCAGACCATCCCACCTAATGGTATGGGCTGTGTCCTGGTTTCCTGCACCGCTGCCTTTTCATTTCCTTGCTTACGGCACGTGCTTTCCCACATGAAGGCTGCTCTAAGTGCCGGCATGAGAAGGCCAAGGATTTCCGGGACAGGCACGTGCCGGCGCAGGAGGAAGACGCAGCTCAAGTGCTGGTGGCATCCCACGCGGAGAGGTGATGTGCGCCTGGCTCATTCCCGTGGGCTTGCTTGCGGCACAGTTGTCGGGAAAGGGGCACCGCTCCCATGCTTCTCATCTGCGTTGGCCCCAGGACCGCCATGCGAGAGGGCACGGCACATCCTTTCCTCTTGCTCCCCCCATCTCTCTCTGATGGTCGCTCATGGCCATCTCCTGCCTTTCTGTAAGCGTGCAGAGGTTTGCCTGGTTCCGTGCAGGCGTGAGTGAGCACACGTGTGTCAGCCTGTACTTGTGTGGGTCAGGGTGAAGACCTTGGCCTTCCCGGGGGTGTCCCTGGGCACTGCAGAGCAGCAGATCGCCCGTGCCAGCCAGAGCCCATTACAGCTGAGAGGCGGTGCCTTTGGGCCGGGCAGAGAGGTGCCCAGGGAGCTGAAACGCAGCCTCTGCCCCCGCACCCCCTCCTCTTGCTTTAAGTACAGGGCCAGGAAAGCCTGCCCGCCTCTGCGGGCCCCTGTCCCTGAATCGGTCCCCTCATGGTGCCGTCTTGCTGGGGGCTGGGGCGGGACGCAGGCTCCTCGTGTCCAGGCCAGGGCCAGGTGCACTTCGGCCTGGTGCTCACTGAGGCACGGCCTGAGACCTGGTGCCAAACGGGTGTGGAAGGGAAGGGACGGGGCTCCGCATGTTGCTCGGCTGTGAGATGGGGTGCCACAGGGGCAGTCGCGCAGCTCTGAGTCCAGCTCCTTTGGTGTTCAAGCACCATGAGTTCCAGGTCACGCACAGAACACGGAGTCTGAAGGCCAAGCACCTGTGTCTGGGGAGGCAGAGACAAGGCGTTCAGGGGAAGGTGCCAAAACCCGGCTGCTTCTTCATGAGCAGGTCAGGTAAAGTCCCTCTTTGCGCAGAAGG
This sequence comes from Falco naumanni, assembly GCF_017639655.2. Lineage (NCBI taxonomy): Eukaryota > Metazoa > Chordata > Aves > Falconiformes > Falconidae > Falco > Falco naumanni. Next base: position 5,721,844 of record NC_054071.1, on the reverse strand, counting down.
AAACTTGTGTGTGCTGACGGCAGCGCCCGCACCCGCAGCCCCCTGCGCTGCTGCGCGGTGGGGGAAATAGAAGAGCCGTGAATGAAGGAGGGAAGCTGAGGCTGTGGAGAAGACGTGGGGACGGGGTGGAGGCATCTTAAGGGCTTTTCTGCTGTTTCTCTCCCTCCTGCTCTATTTTTCGTTGGCAATATGTTGGAGGAATGTTCCCCCAGTCAAGTCTGTTTTTCCAGTGAAAGTAACGGGTAAGTGATGCCCCTGGCTTTGCCTCGACCCACAGCCTTTTTCACCTTCTTTCCCCCTCTGTCGCGTTGCGCAGGGAGAGGGAGAGGGAGAGAGCAGCCTGGTGGGTCTGGAAGCCAGCCAAGGTCTTTTCAGTATTGCCCCACTTATGGTTCATGCAAGTGCCGTGAGTGTTTGTCATTTATGTGCTTTTTTCCTGCTTTCTCTCTGTGCCATCAGGAGCAGACTCCTTCTGCCACAGATGTTCCCCTCAGAGGACAGTGGGCAATGATGCCCATTGGCCTCTGCAGGGACCCGCTGTACGGACGTGACGGAATGAGAGGGGACTTGCCGTAGCTACCCTTGCCCTCGGATGCACACCCTGCCCCTTCCTCCTGGAGATGGGTGGGGAGGTGAGGAGGAGGCGGCTGTGGGCTCTAGCCAGGGTGATTTCTCCCGCTATTCCCTCCTTCCGTCCTCGTCGCCACCTTCTGTCTGAGCCTTCTCCCCCAGCACAGCTCCATGCAGAGCAGGAGGAACTGCCCTGAGTGCCCGTGGGGCTGCTGACCTCCCAGGGCCTCCTGCAGCACCGGGCTCGTCCCATGAAGACAGGGCAAGTTGGCACCACCATCCGCAGGGCATGTTTGGAGGCCAAGGGCACTATTTCTGGGCAGACACACAGCACGGGAAGGGCTGATGGGCACGGGCTGTGCAGTGGCCAGAGATGTTGTCCTCAGCTCCGAGGGACAGCGACCAAGGGAGGCCATGGGGCTGTGTGTGCTGCCCTCCCATTGGTCTAGGAATGAGAAAGGATCCACTTGCTCCCCCATTTGTTTCCTCCCGGCGCATCTCCTTCCTCCCTGCGCAGCTTTAGAGAACATCCAGAGAGGAAAGGACCACACAGAGCCAGGGGCTGGGATGCTGCAGAGTTTAATGAGTCCAAAGAGGGAAACAAGATGCCTCTGAGGGGAGGCCACAGGGAAAGGGTCGCGCGGACAGCCAAGAGCCAGTGCCCCACAGAGGGAGAGGGACAGGCAGGTCCCCCCTGGGCTGCCTTTGGTGGGCCTCATGGCCCAGGGGAGTGGACAAAAACAAAGGCAAGGGAGGAAAAGGAGAGAGTGGAGGAAAGGAACGAGAGGCATCGGTCACGTTTCAAGAGAGCCCAGGCTGGCCCCTTCCTCAGGGCTGACACCCGTTGCAGGAGGCGTGAGGCATGCTCAGCCCCTCTCAAAGCAATGGCCACAGTCTCCGTCGTTCAGCCTGGCATCATCTTCTGGGTTCCAGCGGATCCTTGTCCGGGCCGTCGCCAGTGGCTTTAGCAGGGGCGACATCTGCTGCCGCAGTAGCGGCTGGTGATGCAGGAGAGGTCAAAGCCCCCGGAGTTGATGGGCACTCCCTCACAGCTGAGGATGCTGCCAACGGCAGCGGAGGTGGAGGAGCCCACGGCGGTGTTCTGCGGGAAGGAGCTGAGGATGGGGCCGGGCAGGGTCACCACCACGGCGGAGGGCTGGATGACGACGACAGAGTCCTGGCACTGCCTGCAACAGGGCTCGTTGCAGCTGCTGGCCAGCGGGGTCGGGCCGCAGGGCTGGCAGGGCTGGCACGGGTTGCAGCAGGACATGGCTTGGGGCTGGAGGTGCACCTGGGAGAGAGGGCAGGGAGGAAGCATGGCACAGGGACACCTCAGGAGCAGCCTGCAACCCCACCAAAAGGAAGCCAAGGCAGGGGGCTGCACAGCGGGAAACAAGGGCTTCTTTGCCCGAGCTCAGCGGGGTCCTGCGCATAGCAGCCAGGCCCAGGGATGCTCATCACTAGCCTGGAGCAAAGGGCCAGCTCAGCCCAGCCTCAGCCTGTCTCCGTGACAGACTGTCTCTCCTCTGACCTCTCCCGCCACCCCCGTCTCGGAGCACTAACATAAGACCAAGGAGCAGGTACCAGCTGAGCTGCCCTCGAAGGCTAGACCCTGTCCTGGAGGAGGAGGTGGAGGAGAAAAGGGGGCTTCCAGCTCACCTGGTTCCCAAGGAGAAGGAGGTGACAGAAGCGGCTGAGAGAGCCATCAGTTGGGCTGGCTTTTATACTGGCCCCACGCTGCCTCAGGGCCAAAGGAAGTGACAGTTTTCCTGCATGCCTGGTCTCTGTCACATCCTGCTCTTCCCCAGGTTTTCAGCCTGCTCAATGCGGACGGGGGAGCAAGGACAGGGTAAACAGGTCACCCTGGCACATGCAGGCTGCGTGGCTTTGGCAGCGGGGCTCAAGCAGCCCTACTTTGCCCTGCAAGGCTTTCACCACGCAGGCCAGAGAGCGAACAGTTTCTCCTGGCCATCGCCCCAGCATTCCAAATTCCATGGATCCAAGGCAGACCAGGAATTTGAGAGCAAGGGAGAGGGTAGCTCTGGCTACTGCATCCTGGCTGAATTACCGGCAGTGTGGACAGAGATCCCCGCTCCTCTGGCCTTCTGAAAAATTTCCCTAGGTTTATCAGCTGGAGGGTTTTGGGGCCTTTCTCCACATTCAATGAGCCCTCAATGCTGTGAGCACCATACCTGTCACACAGCATGGAGGGGTCTGACAGGCTTGTGATAACCTAATACAGGCAGGCCAGTTGGAGAAGGGCCACATTGCTTGACCAACCCCATCCTGATGTCCATCCAGTAGTCCCCTCATGGCCCTTTTCTGCAGGGCTGCTCTCCAGAAACTCATCTCCTAATTCATACTTGTATCTGGTGTTACTCCATCCTAGGTGCATGAATCTGGCACTTAGTCGTGTTAAATTCCATGCCATTAAGGACTGCCCAACGAGCCAATGTCGTCTGGCAGCGTGGCACCCAGCACGCAGAGAAGCACCAGGGACTACTCCGCAGACAGTGCAAAGAACCTCCCTGAATCCACCCGAGAGCTGGAGTTATTTTTACACTGCTGGACTGTGTATCCAGCTATCCATCACCTTATTAGCTCATTCCTTCTGCTCATTCCTCGTCTCACTCTCTATACTCTCAAAAATGCTGATCGATGTATCTGTACAATCTCATATTGCAGGCTCACGTCCATCCTGATACTCAAACCTGGCAGCTCATGCTGCTTTCCCCAGTATCTCACAAGGGTGTGAGTCCGTCACTTTTTTCTGTGTCACCCAACGGCCTGTAGTGACAGTCTCATTCAGAAGGAGGAGACATCAACTTTCTTGCTTCCGTTCTGCTTGTGCATCTTACCAAAAATTTTCTGCGCAATTCAACATCACCTGCCCATGCCTGGTACTTCAGCATTTCATCCCTTCTAGCATTGAAGCGGCTTCACTGTGTGGCTCCAAGGACTTAGTCCATTCCTACTTACGTACAACTCGTTTTCATAGAACGATAGACTCGTAGCATGTTTGGGTTCAAAGGGACCATGGAAGATCACCTTCTCCAAGCCCTCTGCCTTGGGCAGGGACATTCTTCATTGGACAAGTGGCTCAAAGCTCCATCCAACCTGACTTTGTTTTATTCAATAATTCTGGAAGATAAGGCCTATACAATCTCTTTTCCTTTCTTCCTCTAAACATCTACGTAAGAACAATACATCAAGAGGAACTTGCAGACATTACAAAAATACCAGTGTGGAGTCTCAGTGCTCCTTTTATGCCCATTGGTTTGTACACGAAAACAATGTCAGGTCTCAGCAGACCAAGTCTGCAGGGCTAGGAGCAGCTGGAGCTGTTCCTGTCTGAAGGATCACACAAACACCCAAAAGAGAGAGCCCAGGCTGACATCACCTGCCTGCACTGGACCCCTCTGGCACTTAGTCCGTGTCTTCTGCCCACAGTGAGGCAGCCTTGCCCCGGAAACCACGGGCCCTCTCATCGCAGCTCTCAAAAGAGACGTCCGTGACGGGATGGGCATGACATAAACCAGGAAACGCAAGGGCAGCGTAGAGGGAAAGAGCAACACATGCCATGTCATTACCGGGGATGTTTCCGTTCATTAGCAGCATGCCGGAAAATTGCTGCTTATGCAGCGGCTGCCTTGGCCCTGAGGCAGCGTGGGGCCAGTATAAAAGCCAGCCCAACTGATGGCTCTCTCAGCCGCTTCTGTCACCTCCTTCTCCTTGGGAACCAGGTGAGCTGGAAGCCCCTTTTCTCCTCCACCTCCTCCTCCAGGACAGGGTCTAGCCTTCGAGGGCAGCTCAGCTGGTACCTGCTCCTTGGTCTTATGTTAGTGCTCCGAGACGGGGGGTGGCGGGAGAGGTCAGAGGAGAGACAGTCTGTCACGGAGACAGGCTGAGGCTGGGCTGAGCTGGCCCTTTGCTCCAGGCTAGTGATGAGCATCCCTGGGCCTGGCTGCTATGCGCAGGACCCCGCTGAGCTCGGGCAAAGAAGCCCTTGTTTCCCGCTGTGCAGCCCCCTGCCTTGGCTTCCTTTTGGTGGGGTTGCAGGCTGCTCCTGAGGTGTCCCTGTGCCATGCTTCCTCCCTGCCCTCTCTCCCAGGTGCACCTCCAGCCCCAAGCCATGTCCTGCTGCAACCCGTGCCAGCCCTGCCAGCCCTGCGGCCCGACCCCGCTGGCCAGCAGCTGCAACGAGCCCTGTTGCAGGCAGTGCCAGGACTCTGTCGTCGTCATCCAGCCCTCCGCCGTGGTGGTGACCCTGCCCGGCCCCATCCTCAGCTCCTTCCCGCAGAACACCGCCGTGGGCTCCTCCACCTCCGCTGCCGTTGGCAGCATCCTCAGCTGTGAGGGAGTGCCCATCAACTCCGGGGGCTTTGACCTCTCCTGCATCACCAGCCGCTACTGCGGCAGCAGATGTCGCCCCTGCTAAAGCCACTGGCGACGGCCCGGACAAGGATCCGCTGGAACCCAGAAGATGATGCCAGGCTGAACGACGGAGACTGTGGCCATTGCTTTGAGAGGGGCTGAGCATGCCTCACGCCTCCTGCAACGGGTGTCAGCCCTGAGGAAGGGGCCAGCCTGGGCTCTCTTGAAACGTGACCGATGCCTCTCGTTCCTTTCCTCCACTCTCTCCTTTTCCTCCCTTGCCTTTGTTTTTGTCCACTCCCCTGGGCCATGAGGCCCACCAAAGGCAGCCCAGGGGGGACCTGCCTGTCCCTCTCCCTCTGTGGGGCACTGGCTCTTGGCTGTCCGCGCGACCCTTTCCCTGTGGCCTCCCCTCAGAGGCATCTTGTTTCCCTCTTTGGACTCATTAAACTCTGCAGCATCCCAGCCCCTGGCTCTGTGTGGTCCTTTCCTCTCTGGATGTTCTCTAAAGCTGCGCAGGGAGGAAGGAGATGCGCCGGGAGGAAACAAATGGGGGAGCAAGTGGATCCTTTCTCATTCCTAGACCAATGGGAGGGCAGCACACACAGCCCCATGGCCTCCCTTGGTCGCTGTCCCTCGGAGCTGAGGACAACATCTCTGGCCACTGCACAGCCCGTGCCCATCAGCCCTTCCCGTGCTGTGTGTCTGCCCAGAAATAGTGCCCTTGGCCTCCAAACATGCCCTGCGGATGGTGGTGCCAACTTGCCCTGTCTTCATGGGACGAGCCCGGTGCTGCAGGAGGCCCTGGGAGGTCAGCAGCCCCACGGGCACTCAGGGCAGTTCCTCCTGCTCTGCATGGAGCTGTGCTGGGGGAGAAGGCTCAGACAGAAGGTGGCGACGAGGACGGAAGGAGGGAATAGCGGGAGAAATCACCCTGGCTAGAGCCCACAGCCGCCTCCTCCTCACCTCCCCACCCATCTCCAGGAGGAAGGGGCAGGGTGTGCATCCGAGGGCAAGGGTAGCTACGGCAAGTCCCCTCTCATTCCGTCACGTCCGTACAGCGGGTCCCTGCAGAGGCCAATGGGCATCATTGCCCACTGTCCTCTGAGGGGAACATCTGTGGCAGAAGGAGTCTGCTCCTGATGGCACAGAGAGAAAGCAGGAAAAAAAGCACATAAATGACAAACACTCACGGCACTTGCATGAACCATAAGTGGGGCAATACTGAAAAGACCTTGGCTGGCTTCCAGACCCACCAGGCTGCTCTCTCCCTCTCCCTCTCCCTGCGCAACGCGACAGAGGGGGAAAGAAGGTGAAAAAGGCTGTGGGTCGAGGCAAAGCCAGGGGCATCACTTACCCGTTACTTTCACTGGAAAAACAGACTTGACTGGGGGAACATTCCTCCAACATATTGCCAACGAAAAATAGAGCAGGAGGGAGAGAAACAGCAGAAAAGCCCTTAAGATACACCTCCACCCCGTCCCCACGTCTTCTCCACAGCCTCAGCTTCCCTCCTTCATTCACGGCTCTTCTATTTCCCCCACCGCGCAGCAGCGCAGGGGGCTGTGGGTGCGGGCGCTGCGGTCAGCACACACAAGTTTCCTTCTGCGCAAAGAGGGACTTTACCTGACCTGCTCATGAAGAAGCAGCCGGGTTTTGGCACCTTCCCCTGAACGCCTTGTCTCTGCCTCCCCAGACACAGGTGCTTGGCCTTCAGACTCCGTGTTCTGTGCGTGACCTGGAACTCATGGTGCTTGAACACCAAAGGAGCTGGACTCAGAGCTGCGCGACTGCCCCTGTGGCACCCCATCTCACAGCCGAGCAACATGCGGAGCCCCGTCCCTTCCCTTCCACACCCGTTTGGCACCAGGTCTCAGGCCGTGCCTCAGTGAGCACCAGGCCGAAGTGCACCTGGCCCTGGCCTGGACACGAGGAGCCTGCGTCTCGCCCCAGCCCCCAGCAAGACGGCACCATGAGGGGACCGACTCAGGGACAGGGGCCCGCAGAGGCGGGCAGGCTTTCCTGGCCCTGTACTTAAAGCAAGAGGAGGGGGTGCGGGGGCAGAGGCTGCGTTTCAGCTCCCTGGGCACCTCTCTGCCCGGCCAAAGGCACCGCCTCTCAGCTGTAATGGGCTCTGGCTGGCACGGGCGATCTGCTGCTCTGCAGTGCCCAGGGACACCCCCGGGAAGGCCAAGGTCTTCACCCTGACCCACACAAGTACAGGCTGACACACGTGTGCTCACTCACGCCTGCACGGAACCAGGCAAACCTCTGCACGCTTACAGAAAGGCAGGAGATGGCCATGAGCGACCATCAGAGAGAGATGGGGGGAGCAAGAGGAAAGGATGTGCCGTGCCCTCTCGCATGGCGGTCCTGGGGCCAACGCAGATGAGAAGCATGGGAGCGGTGCCCCTTTCCCGACAACTGTGCCGCAAGCAAGCCCACGGGAATGAGCCAGGCGCACATCACCTCTCCGCGTGGGATGCCACCAGCACTTGAGCTGCGTCTTCCTCCTGCGCCGGCACGTGCCTGTCCCGGAAATCCTTGGCCTTCTCATGCCGGCACTTAGAGCAGCCTTCATGTGGGAAAGCACGTGCCGTAAGCAAGGAAATGAAAAGGCAGCGGTGCAGGAAACCAGGACACAGCCCATACCATTAGGTGGGATGGTCTGCATTTGCCAGGAACTTGTCAGAAAATTATTACTTCCACGGAGGGTGCCTCTGGGCCCGAGGCAGTGCAGGACTGCTATAAAAGGCGGCCCGACTCTCTGCGCTCTCACGCGCTTCTCTTGCCCCCTTCTCCTTGGGAATCAGGTGCGTGTGAAGTCTCTTGTCCTCCTCCTTCCAGACCAGGTCTTTCCTCCGTGGAGGGCTCAGCTCGTGTGGGCTGTGCTAGCCCCGGGCTGGGAGCTGCTTCTCACGGGAGAGGGAAGGGGGGGAGAAGGTCTTCTGCAGAGAGAGCCTGGGACGTAGCTGAGGTGGCTCCTGGGCTTTCAGCTGGGCAGCGTGTGCTGGGCCAGGAGATGCGGTGGCCCCGCTGTGGTTGGGTGCAGTGCTGCTTCTCATGTTTCCCCGTTTCTGGCTTCCCCTGCCCTCTCTCCCAGGTGCACCTCCAGCCCCAAGCCATGTCCTGCTGCAACCCGTGCCAGCCCTGCCAGCCCTGCGGCCCGACCCCGCTGGCCAGCAGCTGCAACGAGCCCTGTGTCAGGCAGTGCCAGAGCTCCAACATCGTCATCCAGCCCTCCGCCGTGGTGGTGACCCTGCCCGGCCCCATCCTCAGCTCCTTCCCGCAGAACACCGCCGTGGGCTCCTCCACCTCCGCTGCCGTTGGCAGCATCCTCAGCTGTGAGGGAGTGCCCATCAACTCCGGGGGCTTTGACCTCTCCTGCATCACCAGCCGCTACTGCGGCAGCAGATGTCGCCCCTGCTAAAGGTGCTGGCAACAGCTTTGGGCAAGAACCTTCAGGACCTCAGAACATGGACCGGAGATGGAGCTCCGTGCCATTGGCCCCTTCTTCCACTCAGCCTTTTTGCCCTCTTCCCTTTGCTGTCGCCTAGCCTCCCAGCACCAGCGTGGCTGGCACCTGTTGGCCTCCCTCCCTCCGCAGGGCAGGCAGATGGACACCCTGCAGGAGCTCCACCGCACCTCAGTGGCTGCCCCTGGCGCTGCCTAGGAGCCACCTCCTTTTCTTCTTTCGACTCATTAAAGTTGTGCTGCATCCAGGCCTGTGCCTCCGAGTCCTCCCTCCTTCTGTGGCAGCTCTCCCAGTCTGCCCGGGGAATAACGGGGGTGGAAGGGGAGGGTGGAACTCTTACAGAATCGGATCTCCTCAAGGCACTACTGGGCTCAACAGAACAACTCAGACACACGGCACCCCATGGGTGATGTAAGGTTCCCCTCAGGCTCTTCCTTCCAACAGTTTCGGGCAGAGAAGCCATCTATTTCAATGTCACTGGCCACTGGGCACCTTTTGGCAGTACGAGACAGGCCCCCACCTAACCATAGCACAAATGCTGGAGATGGCCCTGCCCAGACTCAGCTACCCTTCCTCACCCAGTGCTCTGAGGCAAGGCCAGTCTGAGCTTTGCTTACACCACCACTGCTCCTCATTGCAGAGCAGGGTCTTCTAGCACTGCAGCCTGTAGCCATTGGCCATCTATCCTTCAACAGACCCTGCACTTGGAGCCACATGGGCACAATGAAAGGCAGGGCTGTGCCCTCACAGTAGGACACCTGTCTCACACTGGGCCGTGCGGGGAACCGGACCCGTCTGGGCAGTTACACTGGCAGGACGAGTACTGGTACTAATCCCAGGAAGGCATCTCCCCAGCATGGGTCCAAGGCCCTGCTCTGCCCTGTGCCCAGGCAATGGACCCCAGGGTGGAGTCCTTCAAAGTCAACAGAGCTGTCATCTAGAAGACCTAGTTAATCAATACCAATACACTCCTCTGGGCACATCAATCTGACACCTTAGAAGTGTAATATGGACCTGCTGACTTACCCTTTGGGGACCGTCATTTCTCTTGATCACTACAAAAGCCTTCTAGAGAAGAAGTTCAAAAGTTCATGTTCCTCTCTGCTATTCCCTGCCTATAGCATATGAGTCTTTAAGTGAACAAGTCTAGGAAATGAAGAGGACGTTAACCATGCAGCATTTAATTTTCTCTGCAAAAAATGCTAGTCTTGATTGCCATAAACTCTTTTGGAATGCAGATTTTCTTTGTCGTGACAGTGGTGCAGTGGAGTGGTTTGTATAAAGTGACGTCATGATTGAAGGACATCACTGAGACGATCATAGAATCATAAGATAGTCCAGGTTTGAAGGGGCCTTCAGAGATAACCTGGTCCAACCTTTCATGGGATAGGAGGCCTAGATGAGATTATCTAACACCTTGTCCAGTTGCATCTTGCAAACCTCCAGCAATGGGGACTCCGCCGTGTCCCTGGGGAGGCTGTTCCAGGGAATGGTTGTTCTTACTATAAAAATTGTAGTTCTTACGTCAAGGTAAAACCTCTCCAGGTGCAACTTGTACTTGTTGGCCCTTGTCTTCTCCATGTGGCTTCTTGTGATGAGAGAGCCTCCCTCCTCTTTGTAGACAACCTTTAAGTACTGGAATACTGTGATCAGGTCCCCCACCAGAGAAAAAAGGCCTAACTCCTTCACTCTTTCCTCACAGGACAGGTTCTCCAGCCCTTTGGTCCTTTGACACATAAGAGGGGCTGGTGGAGCTTGCAAGAAGCAGATTTTCTTTCTCATGAGAGTGGTGTAATGGAGCAGTTTGCATATGATGAAATCATGATTAAAGGACATGTTGTGGTTTAACCCCAGCTGGCAACCAAGTACCACCACACAGTTGCTCGCTCACTCCTGCCCACCCCACCCACCCCCCCCACCCTCCCCATTGGCATGGGGAAGAGAATCAGGAAAGGTAAAACTCACGTGTTGAGATAACAGCAATTTAATAATTGACGTAAAATGAAATATAATAGTAGTAGTAGTAGTAGTGTGACAAAAAGGGGAGGGAGAGAGGAATAAAATCCGAAAGGGAAAAAACAAAACAGGTGATGCACAATACAATCGCTCACCACCCGCTGACTGATGCAACAACCAGACTGCCCAAACCGCTCCCCCTGAGTTTATATACTCAGCATGACATTCTGTGATATGGAAGATCCCTTTGGCCAGTTTGGGTCAGCTGTCCTGGCTGTGTCCCCTGCCATTTCCTTGCACACACCCCACCCCCACCTTATCACTGGCAGGGCCTAAACAACCAAAAAGTCCTGGGCTTAGTATAAATGTTACTTAGCAACAACTAAAACCATCAGTGTGTTATCAACACTATTCTCATACCAAACCAAAAACATAGCATTGTACCAGCTATGGAGAAGAAAACTAACTCCACCCTGGCCAAAACCAGGGCAGGACATCACTGAGAGGATCACAAACTCAGTGATAACCAGGAAAAAGGGGAAGAATGACTGTGCCTGCCAGCAGGCAACACCAGCATTTTTTCTGGTGGCAAGAACATCTACATCGTTTTTGACACGCCAGTGATGGTATACCAGGCCTCCATGAAGGGAACCTGATGAGGATGTAGAAATTCAGCAAGGTCTGCAGGTGCTGACTGCTCCACACAGTGACAATGAGGAGGCCATTCCCCACCAAGGTTGGAAGACACATGGAGGAAATAATGGCACATGGGAGCACGTGCCCACCTTGGGAGATGTGGGAAGCCCGGGGGAATGACATCACTTACAGATGTCCTGCTCTTCTTTGCTGTGGCCCAGTACATGACCAGGAGGGATCAGCTGCCCAGACCAGACGGAAGGAATAAAGCTGTGGTCGGTTAAACCTATTCTCTCTATTGCTGTCAGACGGATAATCAGAACCTGTTGCCAACTGACAGAACCTGACTATCCAAGGTGAAGGTCTGACCATGCCTGGACAGAGGTGTGGGTAGTAGACCAGAGCAGAGAGGACTTGGCAGACATCTGACCAACACTGCTGGTTTGCTGCAACTGACCATGGCATGATATTGCTTGTAGAGGAATGAAGGCAGTGGGCTGATTACATTGATAACATGCAGCTGTGGCCTTGCCTCAAGGCAGTGGGTTATTGTCATGGACGATGTGCAGCTGTAGCTCATCCTGCTAAGTGGTTAAATAGCCCTGAGGCGTGTGGGAGAGAGGCTGGTTGGAGGAGGAGCAGGGAGGAGCTGGATGTAGCCGAGAGAAGCAGCAGTGTGGCCTGGCCTCTGGAGGATGGAGACACAGCATGGACAGTAGAATCTGACCCATGGTAAAGCCTTGTTGCAGCTTGCTTATTTTGCTCGTGCTGTGACAATTGGTGTCCCATGTGAGGAAAACTGATTGGGCCTCAGTCTGTAACAACCACTGACACCTGTTGTAACTCACTGAATGTGTGTGTTTCCTGGGTGCATTGGTTCCTTAATAGTCTCATTCTTAATTGCCTGCTTCAAATATCCAAGATGCCTGACAGCTATATATCTATAGACCATGGGTGGGGGTTACATTATGTGTGATTAGGACCAGGAGAGAATGCTGGCTGAGAACTGATACTGTCATTGCCCGATGGAGCATGACACACCCGCTAAGCTGACCATCCTTCAGAACCAATTACCATCGGTTCATCCACAAAAAAGCATGAATTTAGCATGTTGCCAAGCGATAGAATCCACTGCAGGGAGTTCTCCCCTTCCACCCCCGTTATTCCCCGGGCAGACTGGGAGAGCTGCCACAGAAGGAGGGAGGACTCGGAGGCACAGGCCTGGATGCAGCACAACTTTAATGAGTCAAAAGAAGAAAAGGAGGTGGCTCCTAGGCAGCGCCAGGGGCAGCCACTGAGGTGCGGTGGAGCTCCTGCAGGGTGTCCGTCTGCCTGCCCTGCGGAGGGAGGGAGGCCAACAGGTGCCAGCCACGCTGGTGCTGGGAGGCTAGGCGACAGCAAAGGGAAGAGGGCAAAAAGGCTGAGTGGAAGAAGGGGCCAATGGCATGGAGCTCCATCTCCGGTCCATGTTCTGAGGTCCTGAAGGTTCTTGCCCAAAGCTGTTGCCAGCACCTTTAGCAGGGGCGACATCTGCTGCCGCAGTAGCGGCTGGTGATGCAGGAGAGGTCAAAGCCCCCGGAGTTGATGGGCACTCCCTCACAGCTGAGGATGCTGCCAACGGCAGCGGAGGTGGAGGAGCCCACGGCGGTGTTCTGCGGGAAGGAGCTGAGGATGGGGCCGGGCAGGGTCACCACCACGGCGGAGGGCTGGATGACGATGTTGGAGCTCTGGCACTGCCTGACACAGGGCTCGTTGCAGCTGCTGGCCAGCGGGGTCGGGCCGCAGGGCTGGCAGGGCTGGCACGGGTTGCAGCAGGACATGGCTTGGGGCTGGAGGTGCACCTGGGAGAGAGGGCAGGGGAAGCCAGAAACGGGGAAACATGAGAAGCAGCACTGCACCCAACCACAGCGGGGCCACCGCATCTCCTGGCCCAGCACACGCTGCCCAGCTGAAAGCCCAGGAGCCACCTCAGCTACGTCCCAGGCTCTCTCTGCAGAAGACCTTCTCCCCCCTTCCCTCTCCCGTGAGAAGCAGCTCCCAGCCCGGGGCTAGCACAGCCCACACGAGCTGAGCCCTCCACGGAGGAAAGACCTGGTCTGGAAGGAGGAGGACAAGAGACTTCACACGCACCTGATTCCCAAGGAGAAGGGGGCAAGAGAAGCGCATGAGAGCGCAGAGAGTCGGGCCGCCTTTTATAGCAGTCCTGCACTGCCTCGGGCCCAGAGGCACCCTCCGTGGAAGTAATAATTTTCTGACAAGTTCCTGGCAAATGCAGACCATCCCACCTAATGGTATGGGCTGTGTCCTGGTTTCCTGCACCGCTGCCTTTTCATTTCCTTGCTTACGGCACGTGCTTTCCCACATGAAGGCTGCTCTAAGTGCCGGCATGAGAAGGCCAAGGATTTCCGGGACAGGCACGTGCCGGCGCAGGAGGAAGACGCAGCTCAAGTGCTGGTGGCATCCCACGCGGAGAGGTGATGTGCGCCTGGCTCATTCCCGTGGGCTTGCTTGCGGCACAGTTGTCGGGAAAGGGGCACCGCTCCCATGCTTCTCATCTGCGTTGGCCCCAGGACCGCCATGCGAGAGGGCACGGCACATCCTTTCCTCTTGCTCCCCCCATCTCTCTCTGATGGTCGCTCATGGCCATCTCCTGCCTTTCTGTAAGCGTGCAGAGGTTTGCCTGGTTCCGTGCAGGCGTGAGTGAGCACACGTGTGTCAGCCTGTACTTGTGTGGGTCAGGGTGAAGACCTTGGCCTTCCCGGGGGTGTCCCTGGGCACTGCAGAGCAGCAGATCGCCCGTGCCAGCCAGAGCCCATTACAGCTGAGAGGCGGTGCCTTTGGCCGGGCAGAGAGGTGCCCAGGGAGCTGAAACGCAGCCTCTGCCCCCGCACCCCCTCCTCTTGCTTTAAGTACAGGGCCAGGAAAGCCTGCCCGCCTCTGCGGGCCCCTGTCCCTGAATCGGTCCCCTCATGGTGCCGTCTTGCTGGGGGCTGGGGCGGGACGCAGGCTCCTCGTGTCCAGGCCAGGGCCAGGTGCACTTCGGCCTGGTGCTCACTGAGGCACGGCCTGAGACCTGGTGCCAAACGGGTGTGGAAGGGAAGGGACGGGGCTCCGCATGTTGCTCGGCTGTGAGATGGGGTGCCACAGGGGCAGTCGCGCAGCTCTGAGTCCAGCTCCTTTGGTGTTCAAGCACCATGAGTTCCAGGTCACGCACAGAACACGGAGTCTGAAGGCCAAGCACCTGTGTCTGGGGAGGCAGAGACAAGGCGTTCAGGGGAAGGTGCCAAAACCCGGCTGCTTCTTCATGAGCAGGTCAGGTAAAGTCCCTCTTTGCGCAGAAGGAAACTTGTGTGTGCTGACCGCAGCGCCCGCACCCGCAGCCCCCTGCGCTGCTGCGCGGTGGGGGAAATAGAAGAGCCGTGAATGAAGGAGGGAAGCTGAGGCTGTGGAGAAGACGTGGGGACGGGGTGGAGGCATCTTAAGGGCTTTTCTGCTGTTTCTCTCCCTCCCGCTCTATTTTTCGTTGGCAATATGTTGGAGGAATGTTCCCCCAGTCAAGTCTGTTTTTCCAGTGAAAGTAACGGGTAAGTGATGCCCCTGGCTTTGCCTCGACCCACAGCCTTTTTCACCTTCTTTCCCCCTCTGTCGCGTTGCGCAGGGAGAGGGAGAGGGAGAGAGCAGCCTGGTGGGTCTGGAAGCCAGCCAAGGTCTTTTCAGTATTGCCCCACTTATGGTTCATGCAAGTGCTGTGAGTGTTTGTCATTTATGTGCTTTTTTCCTGCTTTCTCTCTGTGCCATCAGGAGCAGACTCCTTCTGCCACAGATGTTCCCCTCAGAGGACAGTGGGCAGTGATGCCCATTGGCCTCTGCAGGGACCCGCTGTACGGACGTGACGGAATGAGAGGGGACTTGCCGTAGCTACCCTTGCCCTCGGATGCACACCCTGCCCCTTCCTCCTGGAGATGGGTGGGGAGGTGAGGAGGAGGCGGCTGTGGGCTCTAGCCAGGGTGATTTCTCCCGCTATTCCCTCCTTCCGTCCTCGTCGCCACCTTCTGTCTGAGCCTTCTCCCCCAGCACAGCTCCATGCAGAGCAGGAGGAACTGCCCTGAGTGCCCGTGGGGCTGCTGACCTCCCAGGGCCTCCTGCAGCACCGGGCTCGTCCCATGAAGACAGGGCAAGTTGGCACCACCATCCGCAGGGCATGTTTGGAGGCCAAGGGCACTATTTCTGGGCAGACACACAGCACGGGAAGGGCTGATGGGCACGGGCTGTGCAGTGGCCAGAGATGTTGTCCTCAGCTCCGAGGGACAGCGACCAAGGGAGGCCATGGGGCTGTGTGTGCTGCCCTCCCATTGGTCTAGGAATGAGAAAGGATCCACTTGCTCCCCCATTTGTTTCCTCCCGGCGCATCTCCTTCCTCCCTGCGCAGCTTTAGAGAACATCCAGAGAGGAAAGGACCACACAGAGCCAGGGGCTGGGATGCTGCAGAGTTTAATGAGTCCAAAGAGGGAAACAAGATGCCTCTGAGGGGAGGCCACAGGGAAAGGGTCGCGCGGACAGCCAAGAGCCAGTGCCCCACAGAGGGAGAGGGACAGGCAGGTCCCCCCTGGGCTGCCTTTGGTGGGCCTCATGGCCCAGGGGAGTGGACAAAAACAAAGGCAAGGGAGGAAAAGGAGAGAGTGGAGGAAGGGAACGAGAGGCATCGGTCACGTTTCAAGAGAGCCCAGGCTGGCCCCTTCCTCAGGGCTGACACCCGTTGCAGGAGGCGTGAGGCATGCTCAGCCCCTCTCAAAGCAATGGCCACAGTCTCCGTCGTTCAGCCTGGCATCATCTTCTGGGTTCCAGCGGATCCTTGTCCGGGCCGTCGCCAGTGGCTTTAGCAGGGGCGACATCTGCTGCCGCAGTAGCGGCTGGTGATGCAGGAGAGGTCAAAGCCCCCGGAGTTGATGGGCACTCCCTCACAGCTGAGGATGCTGCCAACGGCAGCGGAGGTGGAGGAGCCCACGGCGGTGTTCTGCGGGAAGGAGCTGAGGATGGGGCCGGGCAGGGTCACCACCACGGCGGAGGGCTGGATGACGATGTTGGAGCTCTGGCACTGCCTGACACAGGGCTCGTTGCAGCTGCTGGCCAGCGGGGTCGGGCCGCAGGGCTGGCAGGACTGGCACGGGTTGCAGCAGGACATGGCTTGGGGCTGGAGGTGCACCTGGGAGAGAGGGCAGGGAGGAAGCATGGCACAGGGACACCTCAGGAGCAGCCTGCAACCCCACCAAAAGGAAGCCAAGGCAGGGGGCTGCACAGCGGGAAACAAGGGCTTCTTTGCCCGAGCTCAGCGGGGTCCTGCGCATAGCAGCCAGGCCCAGGGATGCTCATCACTAGCCTGGAGCAAAGGGCCAGCTCAGCCCAGCCTCAGCCTGTCTCCGTGACAGACTGTCTCTCCTCTGACCTCTCCCGCCACCCCCGTCTCGGAGCACTAACATAAGACCAAGGAGCAGGTACCAGCTGAGCTGCCCTCGAAGGCTAGACCCTGTCCTGGAGGAGGAGGTGGAGGAGAAAAGGGGCTTCCAGCTCACCTGGTTCCCAAGGAGAAGGAGGTGACAGAAGCGGCTGAGAGAGCCATCAGTTGGGCTGGCTTTTATACTGGCCCCACGCTGCCTCAGGGCCAAGGCAGCCGCTGCATAAGCAGCAATTTTCCGGCATGCTGCTAATGAACGGAAACATCCCCGGTAATGACATGGCATGTGTTGCTCTTTCCCTCTACGCTGCCCTTGCGTTTCCTGGTTTATGTCATGCCCGTCCCGTCACGGACGTCTCTTTTGAGAGCTGCGATGAGAGGGCCCGTGGTTTCCGGGGCAAGGCTGCCTCACTGTGGGCAGAAGACACGGACTAAGTGCCAGAGGGGTCCAGTGCAGGCAGGTGATGTCAGCCTGGGCTCTCTCTTTTGGGTGTTTGTGTGATCCTTCAGACAGGAACAGCTCCAGCTGCTCCTAGCCCTGCAGACTTGGTCTGCTGAGACCTGACATTGTTTTCGTGTACAAACCAATGGGCATAAAAGGAGCACTGAGACTCCACACTGGTATTTTTGTAATGTCTGCAAGTTCCTCTTGATGTATTGTTCTTACGTAGATGTTTAGAGGAAGAAAGGAAAAGAGATTGTATAGGCCTTATCTTCCAGAATTATTGAATAAAACAAAGTCAGGTTGGATGGAGCTTTGAGCCACTTGTCCAATGAAGAATGTCCCTGCCCAAGGCAGAGGGCTTGGAGAAGGTGATCTTCCATGGTCCCTTTGAACCCAAACATGCTACGAGTCTATCGTTCTATGAAAACGAGTTGTACGTAAGTAGGAATGGACTAAGTCCTTGGAGCCACACAGTGAAGCCGCTTCAATGCTAGAAGGGATGAAATGCTGAAGTACCAGGCATGGGCAGGTGATGTTGAATTGCGCAGAAAATTTTTGGTAAGATGCACAAGCAGAACGGAAGCAAGAAAGTTGATGTCTCCTCCTTCTGAATGAGACTGTCACTACAGGCCGTTGGGTGACACAGAAAAAAGTGACGGACTCACACCCTTGTGAGATACTGGGGAAAGCAGCATGAGCTGCCAGGTTTGAGTATCAGGATGGACGTGAGCCTGCAATATGAGATTGTACAGATACATCGATCAGCATTTTTGAGAGTATAGAGAGTGAGACGAGGAATGAGCAGAAGGAATGAGCTAATAAGGTGATGGATAGCTGGATACACAGTCCGGCAGTGTAAAAATAACTCCAGCTCTCGGGTGGATTCAGGGAGGTTCTTTGCACTGTCTGCGGAGTAGTCCCTGGTGCTTCTCTGCGTGCCGGGTGCCACGCTGCCAGACAACATTGGCTCGTTGGGCAGTCCTTAATGGCATGGAATTTAACACGACTAAGTGCCAGATTCATGCACCTAGGATGGAGTAACACCAGATACAAGTATGAATTAGGAGATGAGTTTCTGGAGAGCAGCCCTGCAGAAAAGGGCCATGAGGGGACTACTGGATGGACATCAGGATGGGGTTGGTCAAGCAATGTGGCCCTTCTCCAACTGGCCTGCCTGTATTAGGTTATCACAAGCCTGTCAGACCCCTCCATGCTGTGTGACAGGTATGGTGCTCACAGCATTGAGGGCTCATTGAATGTGGAGAAAGGCCCCAAAACCCTCCAGCTGATAAACCTAGGGAAATTTTTCAGAAGGCCAGAGGAGCGGGGATCTCTGTCCACACTGCCGGTAATTCAGCCAGGATGCAGTAGCCAGAGCTACCCTCTCCCTTGCTCTCAAATTCCTGGTCTGCCTTGGATCCATGGAATTTGGAATGCTGGGGCGATGGCCAGGAGAAACTGTTCGCTCTCTGGCCTGCGTGGTGAAAGCCTTGCAGGGCAAAGTAGGGCTGCTTGAGCCCCGCTGCCAAAGCCACGCAGCCTGCATGTGCCAGGGTGACCTGTTTACCCTGTCCTTGCTCCCCCGTCCGCATTGAGCAGGCTGAAAACCTGGGGAAGAGCAGGATGTGACAGAGACCAGGCATGCAGGAAAACTGTCACTTCCTTTGGCCCTGAGGCAGCGTGGGGCCAGTATAAAAGCCAGCCCAACTGATGGCTCTCTCAGCCGCTTCTGTCACCTCCTTCTCCTTGGGAACCAGGTGAGCTGGAAGCCCCTTTTCTCCTCCACCTCCTCCTCCAGGACAGGGTCTAGCCTTCGAGGGCAGCTCAGCTGGTACCTGCTCCTTGGTCTTATGTTAGTGCTCCGAGACGGGGGTGGCGGGAGAGGTCAGAGGAGAGACAGTCTGTCACGGAGACAGGCTGAGGCTGGGCTGAGCTGGCCCTTTGCTCCAGGCTAGTGATGAGCATCCCTGGGCCTGGCTGCTATGCGCAGGACCCCGCTGAGCTCGGGCAAAGAAGCCCTTGTTTCCCGCTGTGCAGCCCCCTGCCTTGGCTTCCTTTTGGTGGGGTTGCAGGCTGCTCCTGAGGTGTCCCTGTGCCATGCTTCCTCCCTGCCCTCTCTCCCAGGTGCACCTCCAGCCCCAAGCCATGTCCTGCTGCAACCCGTGCCAGTCCTGCCAGCCCTGCGGCCCGACCCCGCTGGCCAGCAGCTGCAACGAGCCCTGTTGCAGGCAGTGCCAGGACTCTGTCGTCGTCATCCAGCCCTCCGCCGTGGTGGTGACCCTGCCCGGCCCCATCCTCAGCTCCTTCCCGCAGAACACCGCCGTGGGCTCCTCCACCTCCGCTGCCGTTGGCAGCATCCTCAGCTGTGAGGGAGTGCCCATCAACTCCGGGGGCTTTGACCTCTCCTGCATCACCAGCCGCTACTGCGGCAGCAGATGTCGCCCCTGCTAAAGCCACTGGCGACGGCCCGGACAAGGATCCGCTGGAACCCAGAAGATGATGCCAGGCTGAACGACGGAGACTGTGGCCATTGCTTTGAGAGGGGCTGAGCATGCCTCACGCCTCCTGCAACGGGTGTCAGCCCTGAGGAAGGGGCCAGCCTGGGCTCTCTTGAAACGTGACCGATGCCTCTCGTTCCCTTCCTCCACTCTCTCCTTTTCCTCCCTTGCCTTTGTTTTTGTCCACTCCCCTGGGCCATGAGGCCCACCAAAGGCAGCCCAGGGGGGACCTGCCTGTCCCTCTCCCTCTGTGGGGCACTGGCTCTTGGCTGTCCGCGCGACCCTTTCCCTGTGGCCTCCCCTCAGAGGCATCTTGTTTCCCTCTTTGGACTCATTAAACTCTGCAGCATCCCAGCCCCTGGCTCTGTGTGGTCCTTTCCTCTCTGGATGTTCTCTAAAGCTGCGCAGGGAGGAAGGAGATGCGCCGGGAGGAAACAAATGGGGGAGCAAGTGGATCCTTTCTCATTCCTAGACCAATGGGAGGGCAGCACACACAGCCCCATGGCCTCCCTTGGTCGCTGTCCCTCGGAGCTGAGGACAACATCTCTGGCCACTGCACAGCCCGTGCCCATCAGCCCTTCCCGTGCTGTGTGTCTGCCCAGAAATAGTGCCCTTGGCCTCCAAACATGCCCTGCGGATGGTGGTGCCAACTTGCCCTGTCTTCATGGGACGAGCCCGGTGCTGCAGGAGGCCCTGGGAGGTCAGCAGCCCCACGGGGACTCAGGGCAGTTCCTCCTGCTCTGCATGGAGCTGTGCTGGGGGAGAAGGCTCAGACAGAAGGTGGCGACGAGGACGGAAGGAGGGAATAGCGGGAGAAATCACCCTGGCTAGAGCCCACAGCCGCCTCCTCCTCACCTCCCCACCCATCTCCAGGAGGAAGGGGCAGGGTGTGCATCCGAGGGCAAGGGTAGCTACGGCAAGTCCCCTCTCATTCCGTCACGTCCGTACAGCGGGTCCCTGCAGAGGCCAATGGGCATCATTGCCCACTGTCCTCTGAGGGGAACATCTGTGGCAGAAGGAGTCTGCTCCTGATGGCACAGAGAGAAAGCAGGAAAAAAGCACATAAATGACAAACACTCACGGCACTTGCATGAACCATAAGTGGGGCAATACTGAAAAGACCTTGGCTGGCTTCCAGACCCACCAGGCTGCTCTCTCCCTCTCCCTCTCCCTGCGCAACGCGACAGAGGGGGAAAGAAGGTGAAAAAGGCTGTGGGTCGAGGCAAAGCCAGGGGCATCACTTACCCGTTACTTTCACTGGAAAAACAGACTTGACTGGGGGAACATTCCTCCAACATATTGCCAACGAAAAATAGAGCGGGAGGGAGAGAAACAGCAGAAAAGCCCTTAAGATGCCTCCACCCCGTCCCCACGTCTTCTCCACAGCCTCAGCTTCCCTCCTTCATTCACGGCTCTTCTATTTCCCCCACCGCGCAGCAGCGCAGGGGGCTGTGGGTGCGGGCGCTGCGGTCAGCACACACAAGTTTCCTTCTGCGCAAAGAGGGACTTTACCTGACCTGCTCATGAAGAAGCAGCCGGGTTTTGGCACCTTCCCCTGAACGCCTTGTCTCTGCCTCCCCAGACACAGGTGCTTGGCCTTCAGACTCCGTGTTCTGTGCGTGACCTGGAACTCATGGTGCTTGAACACCAAAGGAGCTGGACTCAGAGCTGCGCGACTGCCCCTGTGGCACCCCATCTCACAGCCGAGCAACATGCGGAGCCCCGTCCCTTCCCTTCCACACCCGTTTGGCACCAGGTCTCAGGCCGTGCCTCAGTGAGCACCAGGCCGAAGTGCACCTGGCCCTGGCCTGGACACGAGGAGCCTGCGTCCCGCCCCAGCCCCCAGCAAGACGGCACCATGAGGGGACCGATTCAGGGACAGGGGCCCGCAGAGGCGGGCAGGCTTTCCTGGCCCTGTACTTAAAGCAAGAGGTGGGGGTGCGGGGGCAGAGGCTGCGTTTCAGCTCCCTGGGCACCTCTCTGCCCGGCCAAAGGCACCGCCTCTCAGCTGTAATGGGCTCTGGCTGGCACGGGCGATCTGCTGCTCTGCAGTGCCCAGGGACACCCCCGGGAAGGCCAAGGTCTTCACCCTGACCCACACAAGTACAGGCTGACACACGTGTGCTCACTCACGCCTGCACGGAACCAGGCAAACCTCTGCACGCTTACAGAAAGGCAGGAGATGGCCATGAGCGACCATCAGAGAGAGATGGGGGGAGCAAGAGGAAAGGATGTGCCGTGCCCTCTCGCATGGCGGTCCTGGGGCCAACGCAGATGAGAAGCATGGGAGCGGTGCCCCTTTCCCGACAACTGTGCCGCAAGCAAGCCCACGGGAATGAGCCAGGCGCACATCACCTCTCCGCGTGGGATGCCACCAGCACTTGAGCTGCGTCTTCCTCCTGCGCCGGCACGTGCCTGTCCCGGAAATCCTTGGCCTTCTCATGCCGGCACTTAGAGCAGCCTTCATGTGGGAAAGCACGTGCCGTAAGCAAGGAAATGAAAAGGCAGCGGTGCAGGAAACCAGGACACAGCCCATACCATTAGGTGGGATGGTCTGCATTTGCCAGGAACTCGTCAGAAAATTATTACTTCCACGGAGGGTGCCTCTGGGCCCGAGGCAGTGCAGGACTGCTATAAAAGGCGGCCCGACTCTCTGCGCTCTCACGCGCTTCTCTTGCCCCCTTCTCCTTGGGAATCAGGTGCGTGTGAAGTCTCTTGTCCTCCTCCTTCCAGACCAGGTCTTTCCTCCGTGGAGGGCTCAGCTCGTGTGGGCTGTGCTAGCCCCGGGCTGGGAGCTGCTTCTCACGGGAGAGGGAAGGGGGGAGAAGGTCTTCTGCAGAGAGAGCCTGGGACGTAGCTGAGGTGGCTCCTGGGCTTTCAGCTGGGCAGCGTGTGCTGGGCCAGGAGATGCGGTGGCCCCGCTGTGGTTGGGTGCAGTGCTGCTTCTCATGTTTCCCCGTTTCTGGCTTCCCCTGCCCTCTCTCCCAGGTGCACCTCCAGCCCCAAGCCATGTCCTGCTGCAACCCGTGCCAGCCCTGCCAGCCCTGCGGCCCGACCCCGCTGGCCAGCAGCTGCAACGAGCCCTGTGTCAGGCAGTGCCAGAGCTCCAACATCGTCATCCAGCCTTCTCCAGTGGTGGTGACCCTGCCCGGCCCCATCCTCAGCTCCTTCCCGCAGAACACCGCCGTGGGCTCCTCCACCTCCGCTGCCGTTGGCAGCATCCTCAGCTGTGAGGGAGTGCCCATCAACTCCGGGGGCTTTGACCTCTCCTGCATCACCAGCCGCTACTGCGGCAGCAGATGTCGCCCCTGCTAAAGGTGCTGGCAACAGCTTTGGGCAAGAACCTTCAAGACCTCAGAACATGGACCGGAGATGGAGCTCCGTGCCATTGGCCCCTTCTTCCACTCAGCCTTTTTGCCCTCTTCCCTTTGCTGTCGCCTAGCCTCCCAGCACCAGCGTGGCTGGCACCTGTTGGCCTCCCTCCCTCCGTAGGGCAGGCAGACGGACACCCTGCAGGAGCTCCACCGCACCTCAGTGGCTGCCCCTGGCGCTGCCTAGGAGCCACCTCCTTTTCTTCTTTCGACTCATTAAAGTTGTGCTGCATCCAGGCCTGTGCCTCCGAGTCCTCCCTCCTTCTGTGGCAGCTCTCCCAGTCTGCCCGGGGAATAACGGGGGTGGAAGGGGAGGGTGGAACTCTTACTGAATCGGATCTCCTCAAGGCACTACTGGGCTCAACAGAACAACTCAGACACACGGCACCCCATGGGTGATGTAAGGTTCCCCTCAGGCTCTTCCTTCCAACAGTTTCGGGCAGAGAAGCCATCTATTTCAATGTCACTGGCCACTGGGCACCTTTTGGCAGTACGAGACAGGCCCCCACCTAACCATAGCACAAATGCTGGAGATGGCCCTGCCCAGACTCAGCTACCCTTCCTCACCCAGTGCTCTGAGGCAAGGCCAGTCTGAGCTTTGCTTACACCACCACTGCTCCTCATTGCAGAGCAGGGTCTTCTAGCACTGCAGCCTGTAGCCATTGGCCATCTATCCTTCAACAGACCCTGCACTTGGAGCCACATGGGCACAATGAAAGGCAGGGCTGTGCCCTCACAGTAGGACACCTGTCTCACACTGGGCCGTGCGGGGAACCGGACCCGTCTGGGCAGTTACACTGGCAGGACGAGTACTGGTACTAATCCCAGGAAGGCATCTCCCCAGCATGGGTCCAAGGCCCTGCTCTGCCCTGCGCCCAGGCAATGGACCCCAGGGTGGAGTCCTTCAAAGTCAACAGAGCTGTCATCTAGAAGACCTAGTTAATCAATACCAATACACTCCTCTGGGCACATCAATCTGACACCTTAGAAGTGTAATATGGACCTGCTGACTTACCCTTTGGGGACCGTCATTTCTCTTGATCACTACAAAAGCCTTCTAGAGAAGAAGTTCAAAAGTTCATGTTCCTCTCTGCTATTCCCTGCCTATAGCATATGAGTCTTTAAGTGAACAAGTCTAGGAAATGAAGAGGACGTTAACCATGCAGCATTTAATTTTCTCTGCAAAAAATGCTAGTCTTGATTGCCATAAACTCTTTTGGAATGCAGATTTTCTTTGTCGTGACAGTGGTGCAGTGGAGTGGTTTGTATAAAGTGACGTCATGATTGAAGGACATCACTGAGACGATCATAGAATCATAAGATAGTCCAGGTTTGAAGGGGCCTTCAGAGATAACCTGGTCCAACCTTTCATGGGATAGGAGGCCTAGATGAGATTATCTAACACCTTGTCCAGTTGCATCTTGCAAACCTCCAGCAATGGGGACTCCACCGTGTCCCTGGGGAGGCTGTTCCAGGGAATGGTTGTTCTTACTATAAAAATTGTAGTTCTTACGTCAAGGTAAAACCTCTCCAGGTGCAACTTGTACTTGTTGGCCCTTGTCTTCTCCATGTGGCTTCTTGTGATGAGAGAGCCTCCCTCCTCTTTGTAGACAACCTTTAAGTACTGGAATACTGTGATCAGGTCCCCCACCAGAGAAAAAAGGCCTAACTCCTTCACTCTTTCCTCACAGGACAGGTTCTCCAGCCCTTTGGTCCTTTGACACATAAGAGGGGCTGGTGGAGCTTGCAAGAAGCAGATTTTCTTTCTCATGAGAGTGGTGTAATGGAGCAGTTTGCATACGATGAAATCATGATTAAAGGACATGTTGTGGTTTAACCCCAGCTGGCAACCAAGTACCACCACACAGTTGCTCGCTCACTCCTGCCCACCCCCACCCACCCCCCCCACCCTCCCCATTGGCATGGGGAAGAGAATCAGGAAAGGTAAAACTCACGTGTTGAGATAACAGCAATTTAATAATTGACGTAAAATGAAATATAATAGTAGTAGTAGTAGTAGTGTGACAAAAAGGGGAGGGAGAGAGGAATAAAATCCGAAAGGGAAAAAACAAAACAGGTGATGCACAATACAATCGCTCACCACCCGCTGACTGATGCAACAACCAGACTGCCCAAACCGCTCCCCCTGAGTTTATATACTCAGCATGACATTCTGTGATATGGAAGATCCCTTTGGCCAGTTTGGGTCAGCTGTCCTGGCTGTGTCCCCTGCCATTTCCTTGCACACACCCCACCCCCACCTTATCACTGGCAGGGCCTAAACAACCAAAAAGTCCTGGGCTTAGTATAAATGTTACTTAGCAACAACTAAAACCATCAGTGTGTTATCAACACTATTCTCATACCAAACCAAAAACATAGCATTGTACCAGCTATGGAGAAGAAAACTAACTCCACCCTGGCCAAAACCAGGGCAGGACATCACTGAGAGGATCACAAACTCAGTGATAACCAGGAAAAAGGGGAAGAATGACTGTGCCTGCCAGCAGGCAACACCAGCATTTTTTCTGGTGGCAAGAACATCTACATCGTTTTTGACACGCCAGTGATGGTATACCAGGCCTCCATGAAGGGAACCTGATGAGGATGTAGAAATTCAGCAAGGTCTGCAGGTGCTGACTGCTCCACACAGTGACAATGAGGAGGCCATTCCCCACCAAGGTTGGAAGACACATGGAGGAAATAATGGCACATGGGAGCACGTGCCCACCTTGGGAGATGTGGGAAGCCCGGGGGAATGACATCACTTACAGATGTCCTGCTCTTCTTTGCTGTGGCCCAGTACATGACCAGGAGGGATCAGCTGCCCAGACCAGACGGAAGGAATAAAGCTGTGGTCGGTTAAACCTATGCTCTCTATTGCTGTCAGACGGATAATCAGAACCTGTGCCAACTGACAGAACCTGACTATCCAAGGTGAAGGTCTGACCATGCCTGGGCAGAGGTGTGGGTAGTAGACCAGAGCAGAGAGGACTTGGCAGACATCTGACCAACACTGCTGGTTTGCTGCAACTGACCATGGCATGATATTGCTTGTAGAGGAATGAAGGCAGTGGGCTGATTACATTGATAACATGCAGCTGTGGCCTTGCCTCAAGGCAGGGGGTTATTGTCATGGACGATGTGCAGCTGTAGCTCATCCTGCTAAGTGGTTAAATAGCCCTGAGGCGTGTGGGAGAGAGGCTGGTTGGAGGAGGAGCAGGGAGGAGCTGGATGTAGCTGAGAGAAGCAGCAGTGTGGCCTGGCCTCTGGAGGATGGAGACACAGCATGGACAGTAGAATCTGACCCATGGTAAAGCCTTGTTGCAGCTTGCTAGTTTTGCTCGTGCTGTGACAATTGGTGTCCCATGTGAGGAAAACTGATTGGGCCTCAGTCTGTAACAACCACTGACACCTGTTGTAACTCACTGAATGTGTGTGTTTCCTGGGTGCATTGGTTCCTTAATAGTCTCATTCTTAATTGCCTGCTTCAAATATCCAAGATGCCTGACAGCTATATATCTATAGACCATGGGTGGGGGTTACATTATGTGTGATTAGGACCAGGAGAGAATGCTGGCTGAGAACTGATACTGTCATTGCCCGATGGAGCATGACACACCCGCTAAGCTGACCATCCTTCAGAACCAATTACCATCGGTTCATCCACAAAAAAGCATGAATTTAGCATGTTGCCAAGCGATAGAATCCACTGCAGGGAGTTCTCCCCTTCCACCCCCGTTATTCCCCGGGCAGACTGGGGGAGCTGCCACAGAAGGAGGGAGGACTCGGAGGCACAGGCCTGGATGCAGCACAACTTTAATGAGTCGAAAGAAGAAAAGGAGGTGGCTCCTAGGCAGCGCCAGGGGCAGCCACTGAGGTGCGGTGGAGCTCCTGCAGGGTGTCCGTCTGCCTGCCCTGCGGAGGGAGGGAGGCCAACAGGTGCCAGCCACGCTGGTGCTGGGAGGCTAGGCGACAGCAAAGGGAAGAGGGCAAAAAGGCTGAGTGGAAGAAGGGGCCAATGGCACGGAGCTCCATCTCCGGTCCATGTTCTGAGGTCCTGAAGGTTCTTGCCCAAAGCTGTTGCCAGCACCTTTAGCAGGGGCGACATCTGCTGCCGCAGTAGCGGCTGGTGATGCAGGAGAGGTCAAAGCCCCCGGAGTTGATGGGCACTCCCTCACAGCTGAGGATGCTGCCAACGGCAGCGGAGGTGGAGGAGCCCACGGCGGTGTTCTGCGGGAAGGAGCTGAGGATGGGGCCGGGCAGGGTCACCACCACGGCGGAGGGCTGGATGACGATGTTGGAGCTCTGGCACTGCCTGACACAGGGCTCGTTGCAGCTGCTGGCCAGCGGGGTCGGGCCGCAGGGCTGGCAGGGCTGGCACGGGTTGCAGCAGGACATGGCTTGGGGCTGGAGGTGCACCTGGGAGAGAGGGCAGGGGAAGCCAGAAACGGGGAAACATGAGAAGCAGCACTGCACCCAACCACAGCGGGGCCACCGCATCTCCTGGCCCAGCACACGCTGCCCAGCTGAAAGCCCAGGAGCCACCTCAGCTACGTCCCAGGCTCTCTCTGCAGAAGACCTTCTCCCCCCCTTCCCTCTCCCGTGAGAAGCAGCTCCCAGCCCGGGGCTAGCACAGCCCACACGAGCTGAGCCCTCCACGGAGGAAAGACCTGGTCTGGAAGGAGGAGGACAAGAGACTTCACACGCACCTGATTCCCAAGGAGAAGGGGGCAAGAGAAGCGCGTGAGAGCGCAGAGAGTCGGGCCGCCTTTTATAGCAGTCCTGCACTGCCTCGGGCCCAGAGGCACCCTCCGTGGAAGTAATAATTTTCTGACGAGTTCCTGGCAAATGCAGACCATCCCACCTAATGGTATGGGCTGTGTCCTGGTTTCCTGCACCGCTGCCTTTTCATTTCCTTGCTTACGGCACGTGCTTTCCCACATGAAGGCTGCTCTAAGTGCCGGCATGAGAAGGCCAAGGATTTCCGGGACAGGCACGTGCCGGCGCAGGAGGAAGACGCAGCTCAAGTGCTGGTGGCATCCCACGCGGAGAGGTGATGTGCGCCTGGCTCATTCCCGTGGGCTTGCTTGCGGCACAGTTGTCGGGAAAGGGGCACCGCTCCCATGCTTCTCATCTGCGTTGGCCCCAGGACCGCCATGCGAGAGGGCACGGCACATCCTTTCCTCTTGCTCCCCCCATCTCTCTCTGATGGTCGCTCATGGCCATCTCCTGCCTTTCTGTAAGCGTGCAGAGGTTTGCCTGGTTCCGTGCAGGCGTGAGTGAGCACACGTGTGTCAGCCTGTACTTGTGTGGGTCAGGGTGAAGACCTTGGCCTTCCCGGGGGTGTCCCTGGGCACTGCAGAGCAGCAGATCGCCCGTGCCAGCCAGAGCCCATTACAGCTGAGAGGCGGTGCCTTTGGCCGGGCAGAGAGGTGCCCAGGGAGCTGAAACGCAGCCTCTGCCCCCGCACCCCCACCTCTTGCTTTAAGTACAGGGCCAGGAAAGCCTGCCCGCCTCTGCGGGCCCCTGTCCCTGAATCGGTCCCCTCATGGTGCCGTCTTGCTGGGGGCTGGGGCGGGACGCAGGCTCCTCGTGTCCAGGCCAGGGCCAGGTGCACTTCGGCCTGGTGCTCACTGAGGCACGGCCTGAGACCTGGTGCCAAACGGGTGTGGAAGGGAAGGGACGGGGCTCCGCATGTTGCTCGGCTGTGAGATGGGGGTGCCACAGGGGCAGTCGCGCAGCTCTGAGTCCAGCTCCTTTGGTGTTCAAGCACCATGAGTTCCAGGTCACGCACAGAACACGGAGTCTGAAGGCCAAGCACCTGTGTCTGGGGAGGCAGAGACAAGGCGTTCAGGGGAAGGTGCCAAAACCCGGCTGCTTCTTCATGAGCAGGTCAGGTAAAGTCCCTCTTTGCGCAGAAGGAAACTTGTGTGTGCTGACGGCAGCGCCCGCACCCGCAGCCCCCTGCGCTGCTGCGCGGTGGGGGAAATAGAAGAGCCGTGAATGAAGGAGGGAAGCTGAGGCTGTGGAGAAGACGTGGGGACGGGGTGGAGGTGTATCTTAAGGGCTTTTCTGCTGTTTCTCTCCCTCCTGCTCTATTTTTCGTTGGCAATATGTTTGAGGAATGTTCCCCCAGTCAAGTCTGTTTTTCCAGTGAAAGTAACGGGTAAGTGATGCCCCTGGCTTTGCCTCGACCCACAGCCTTTTTCACCTTCTTTCCCCCTCTGTCGCGTTGCGCAGGGAGAGGGAGAGGGAGAGAGCAGCCTGGTGGGTCTGGAAGCCACCCAAGGTCTTTTCAGTATTGCCCCACTTATGGTTCATGCAAGTGCCGTGAGTGTTTGTCATTTATGTGCTTTTTTCCTGCTTTCTCTCTGTGCCATCAGGAGCAGACTCCTTCTGCCACAGATGTTCCCCTCAGAGGACAGTGGGCAGTGATGCCCATTGGCCTCTGCAGGGACCCGCTGTACGGACGTGACAGAATGAGAGGGGACTTGCCGTAGCTACCCTTGCCCTCGGATGCACACCCTGCCCCTTCCTCCTGGAGATGGGTGGGGAGGTGAGGAGGAGGCGGCTGTGGGCTCTAGCCAGGGTGATTTCTCCCGCTATTCCCTCCTTCCGTCCTCGTCGCCACCTTCTATCTGAGCCTTCTCCCCCAGCACAGCTCCATGCAGAGCAGGAGGAACTGCCCTGAGTGCCCGTGGGGCTGCTGACCTCCCAGGGCCTCCTGCAGCACCGGGCTCGTCCCATGAAGACAGGGCAAGTTGGCACCACCATCCGCAGGGCATGTTTGGAGGCCAAGGGCACTATTTCTGGGCAGACACACAGCACGGGAAGGGCTGATGGGCACGGGCTGTGCAGTGGCCAGAGATGTTGTCCTCAGCTCCGAGGGACAGCGACCAAGGGAGGCCATGGGGCTGTGTGTGCTGCCCTCCCATTGGTCTAGGAATGAGAAAGGATCCACTTGCTCCCCCATTTGTTTCCTCCCGGCGCATCTCCTTCCTCCCTGCGCAGCTTTAGAGAACATCCAGAGAGGAAAGGACCACACAGAGCCAGGGGCTGGGATGCTGCAGAGTTTAATGAGTCCAAAGAGGGAAACAAGATGCCTCTGAGGGGAGGCCACAGGGAAAGGGTCGCGCGGACAGCCAAGAGCCAGTGCCCCACAGAGGGAGAGGGACAGGCAGGTCCCCCCTGGGCTGCCTTTGGTGGGCCTCATGGCCCAGGGGAGTGGACAAAAACAAAGGCAAGGGAGGAAAAGGAGAGAGTGGAGGAAGGGAACGAGAGGCATCGGTCACGTTTCAAGAGAGCCCAGGCTGGCCCCTTCCTCAGGGCTGACACCCGTTGCAGGAGGCGTGAGGCATGCTCAGCCCCTCTCAAAGCAATGGCCACAGTCTCCGTCGTTCAGCCTGGCATCATCTTCTGGGTTCCAGCGGATCCTTGTCCGGGCCGTCGCCAGTGGCTTTAGCAGGGGCGACATCTGCTGCCGCAGTAGCGGCTGGTGATGCAGGAGAGGTCAAAGCCCCCGGAGTTGATGGGCACTCCCTCACAGCTGAGGATGCTGCCAACGGCAGCGGAGGTGGAGGAGCCCACGGCGGTGTTCTGCGGGAAGGAGCTGAGGATGGGGCCGGGCAGGGTCACCACCACGGCGGAGGGCTGGATGACGATGTTGGAGCTCTGGCACTGCCTGACACAGGGCTCGTTGCAGCTGCTGGCCAGCGGGGTCGGGCCGCAGGGCTGGCAGGGCTGGCACGGGTTGCAGCAGGACATGGCTTGGGGCTGGAGGTGCACCTGGGAGAGAGGGCAGGGGAAGCCAGAAACGGGGAAACATGAGAAGCAGCACTGCACCCAACCACAGCGGGGCCACCGCATCTCCTGGCCCAGCACACGCTGCCCAGCTGAAAGCCCAGGAGCCACCTCAGCTACGTCCCAGGCTCTCTCTGCAGAAGACCTTCTCCCCCCTTCCCTCTCCCGTGAGAAGCAGCTCCCAGCCCGGGGCTAGCACAGCCCACACGAGCTGAGCCCTCCACGGAGGAAAGACCTGGTCTGGAAGGAGGAGGACAAGAGACTTCACACGCACCTGATTCCCAAGGAGAAGGGGGCAAGAGAAGCGCATGAGAGCGCAGAGAGTCGGGCCGCCTTTTATAGCAGTCCTGCACTGCCTCGGGCCCAGAGGCACCCTCCGTGGAAGTAATAATTTTCTGACGAGTTCCTGGCAAATGCAGACCATCCCACCTAATGGTATGGGCTGTGTCCTGGTTTCCTGCACCGCTGCCTTTTCATTTCCTTGCTTACGGCACGTGCTTTCCCACATGAAGGCTGCTCTAAGTGCCGGCATGAGAAGGCCAAGGATTTCCGGGACAGGCACGTGCCGGCGCAGGAGGAAGACGCAGCTCAAGTGCTGGTGGCATCCCACGCGGAGAGGTGATGTGCGCCTGGCTCATTCCCGTGGGCTTGCTTGCGGCACAGTTGTCGGGAAAGGGGCACCGCTCCCATGCTTCTCATCTGCGTTGGCCCCAGGACCGCCATGCGAGAGGGCACGGCACATCCTTTCCTCTTGCTCCCCCCATCTCTCTCTGATGGTCGCTCATGGCCATCTCCTGCCTTTCTGTAAGCGTGCAGAGGTTTGCCTGGTTCCGTGCAGGCGTGAGTGAGCACACGTGTGTCAGCCTGTACTTGTGTGGGTCAGGGTGAAGACCTTGGCCTTCCCGGGGGTGTCCCTGGGCACTGCAGAGCAGCAGATCGCCCGTGCCAGCCAGAGCCCATTACAGCTGAGAGGCGGTGCCTTTGGCCGGGCAGAGAGGTGCCCAGGGAGCTGAAACGCAGCCTCTGCCCCCGCACCCCCACCTCTTGCTTTAAGTACAGGGCCAGGAAAGCCTGCCCGCCTCTGCGGGCCCCTGTCCCTGAATCGGTCCCCTCATGGTGCCGTCTTGCTGGGGGCTGGGGCGGGACGCAGGCTCCTCGTGTCCAGGCCAGGGCCAGGTGCACTTCGGCCTGGTGCTCACTGAGGCACGGCCTGAGACCTGGTGCCAAACGGGTGTGGAAGGGAAGGGACGGGGCTCCGCATGTTGCTCGGCTGTGAGATGGGGTGCCACAGGGGCAGTCGCGCAGCTCTGAGTCCAGCTCCTTTGGTGTTCAAGCACCATGAGTTCCAGGTCACGCACAGAACACGGAGTCTGAAGGCCAAGCACCTGTGTCTGGGGAGGCAGAGACAAGGCGTTCAGGGGAAGGTGCCAAAACCCGGCTGCTTCTTCATGAGCAGGTCAGGTAAAGTCCCTCTTTGCGCAGAAGGAAACTTGTGTGTGCTGACGGCAGCGCCCGCACCCGCAGCCCCCTGCGCTGCTGCGCGGTGGGGGAAATAGAAGAGCCGTGAATGAAGGAGGGAAGCTGAGGCTGTGGAGAAGACGTGGGGACGGGGTGGAGGTGTATCTTAAGGGCTTTTCTGCTGTTTCTCTCCCTCCTGCTCTATTTTTCATTGGCAATATGTTGGAGGAATGTTCCCCCAGTCAAGTCTGTTTTTCCAGTGAAAGTAACGGGTAAGTGATGCCCCTGGCTTTGCCTCGACCCACAGCCTTTTTCACCTTCTTTCCCCCTCTGTCGCGTTGCGCAGGGAGAGGGAGAGGGAGAGAGCAGCCTGGTGGGTCTGGAAGCCAGCCAAGGTCTTTTCAGTATTGCCCCACTTATGGTTCATGCAAGTGCCGTGAGTGTTTGTCATTTATGTGCTTTTTTCCTGCTTTCTCTCTGTGCCATCAGGAGCAGACTCCTTCTGCCACAGATGTTCCCCTCAGAGGACAGTGGGCAGTGATGCCCATTGGCCTCTGCAGGGACCCGCTGTACGGACGTGACGGAATGAGAGGGGACTTGCCGTAGCTACCCTTGCCCTCGGATGCACACCCTGCCCCTTCCTCCTGGAGATGGGTGGGGAGGTGAGGAGGAGGCGGCTGTGGGCTCTAGCCAGGGTGATTTCTCCCGCTATTCCCTCCTTCCGTCCTCGTCGCCACCTTCTGTCTGAGCCTTCTCCCCCAGCACAGCTCCATGCAGAGCAGGAGGAACTGCCCTGAGTGCCCGTGGGGCTGCTGACCTCCCAGGGCCTCCTGCAGCACCGGGCTCGTCCCATGAAGACAGGGCAAGTTGGCACCACCATCCGCAGGGCATGTTTGGAGGCCAAGGGCACTATTTCTGGGCAGACACACAGCACGGGAAGGGCTGATGGGCACGGGCTGTGCAGTGGCCAGAGATGTTGTCCTCAGCTCCGAGGGACAGCGACCAAGGGAGGCCATGGGGCTGTGTGTGCTGCCCTCCCATTGGTCTAGGAATGAGAAAGGATCCACTTGCTCCCCCATTTGTTTCCTCCCGGCGCATCTCCTTCCTCCCTGCGCAGCTTTAGAGAACATCCAGAGAGGAAAGGACCACACAGAGCCAGGGGCTGGGATGCTGCAGAGTTTAATGAGTCCAAAGAGGGAAACAAGATGCCTCTGAGGGGAGGCCACAGGGAAAGGGTCGCGCGGACAGCCAAGAGCCAGTGCCCCACAGAGGGAGAGGGACAGGCAGGTCCCCCCTGGGCTGCCTTTGGTGGGCCTCATGGCCCAGGGGAGTGGACAAAAACAAAGGCAAGGGAGGAAAAGGAGAGAGTGGAGGAAGGGAACGAGAGGCATCGGTCACGTTTCAAGAGAGCCCAGGCTGGCCCCTTCCTCAGGGCTGACACCCGTTGCAGGAGGCGTGAGGCATGCTCAGCCCCTCTCAAAGCAATGGCCACAGTCTCCGTCGTTCAGCCTGGCATCATCTTCTGGGTTCCAGCGGATCCTTGTCCGGGCCGTCGCCAGTGGCTTTAGCAGGGGCGACATCTGCTGCCGCAGTAGCGGCTGGTGATGCAGGAGAGGTCAAAGCCCCCGGAGTTGATGGGCACTCCCTCACAGCTGAGGATGCTGCCAACGGCAGCGGAGGTGGAGGAGCCCACGGCGGTGTTCTGCGGGAAGGAGCTGAGGATGGGGCCGGGCAGGGTCACCACCACGGCGGAGGGCTGGATGACGACGACAGAGTCCTGGCACTGCCTGCAACAGGGCTCGTTGCAGCTGCTGGCCAGCGGGGTCGGGCCGCAGGGCTGGCAGGACTGGCACGGGTTGCAGCAGGACATGGCTTGGGGCTGGAGGTGCACCTGGGAGAGAGGGCAGGGAGGAAGCATGGCACAGGGACACCTCAGGAGCAGCCTGCAACCCCACCAAAAGGAAGCCAAGGCAGGGGGCTGCACAGCGGGAAACAAGGGCTTCTTTGCCCGAGCTCAGCGGGGTCCTGCGCATAGCAGCCAGGCCCAGGGATGCTCATCACTAGCCTGGAGCAAAGGGCCAGCTCAGCCCAGCCTCAGCCTGTCTCCGTGACAGACTGTCTCTCCTCTGACCTCTCCCGCCACCCCCCGTCTCGGAGCACTAACATAAGACCAAGGAGCAGGTACCAGCTGAGCTGCCCTCGAAGGCTAGACCCTGTCCTGGAGGAGGAGGTGGAGGAGAAAAGGGGCTTCCAGCTCACCTGGTTCCCAAGGAGAAGGAGGTGACAGAAGCGGCTGAGAGAGCCATCAGTTGGGCTGGCTTTTATACTGGCCCCACGCTGCCTCAGGGCCAAGGCAGCCGCTGCATAAGCAGCAATTTTCCGGCATGCTGCTAATGAACGGAAACATCCCCGGTAATGACATGGCATGTGTTGCTCTTTCCCTCTACGCTGCCCTTGCGTTTCCTGGTTTATGTCATGCCCATCCCGTCACGGACGTCTCTTTTGAGAGCTGCGATGAGAGGGCCCGTGGTTTCCGGGGCAAGGCTGCCTCACTGTGGGCAGAAGACACGGACTAAGTGCCAGAGGGGTCCAGTGCAGGCAGGTGATGTCAGCCTGGGCTCTCTCTTTTGGGTGTTTGTGTGATCCTTCAGACAGGAACAGCTCCAGCTGCTCCTAGCCCTGCAGACTTGGTCTGCTGAGACCTGACATTGTTTTCGTGTACAAACCAATGGGCATAAAAGGAGCACTGAGACTCCACACTGGTATTTTTGTAATGTCTGCAAGTTCCTCTTGATGTATTGTTCTTACGTAGATGTTTAGAGGAAGAAAGGAAAAGAGATTGTATAGGCCTTATCTTCCAGAATTATTGAATAAAACAAAGTCAGGTTGGATGGAGCTTTGAGCCACTTGTCCAATGAAGAATGTCCCTGCCCAAGGCAGAGGGCTTGGAGAAGGTGATCTTCCATGGTCCCTTTGAACCCAAACATGCTACGAGTCTATCGTTCTATGAAAACGAGTTGTACGTAAGTAGGAATGGACTAAGTCCTTGGAGCCACACAGTGAAGCCGCTTCAATGCTAGAAGGGATGAAATGCTGAAGTACCAGGCATGGGCAGGTGATGTTGAATTGCGCAGAAAATTTTTGGTAAGATGCACAAGCAGAACGGAAGCAAGAAAGTTGATGTCTCCTCCTTCTGAATGAGACTGTCACTACAGGCCGTTGGGTGACACAGAAAAAAGTGACGGACTCACACCCTTGTGAGATACTGGGGAAAGCAGCATGAGCTGCCAGGTTTGAGTATCAGGATGGACGTGAGCCTGCAATATGAGATTGTACAGATACATCGATCAGCATTTTTGAGAGTATAGAGAGTGAGACGAGGAATGAGCAGAAGGAATGAGCTAATAAGGTGATGGATAGCTGGATACACAGTCCGGCAGTGTAAAAATAACTCCAGCTCTCGGGTGGATTCAGGGAGGTTCTTTGCACTGTCTGCGGAGTAGTCCCTGGTGCTTCTCTGCGTGCCGGGTGCCACGCTGCCAGACAACATTGGCTCGTTGGGCAGTCCTTAATGGCATGGAATTTAACACGACTAAGTGCCAGATTCATGCACCTAGGATGGAGTAACACCAGATACAAGTATGAATTAGGAGATGAGTTTCTGGAGAGCAGCCCTGCAGAAAAGGATCCTTGAGTTGTGTCTGACAACAGGTTCCATAGGAGTTAGCATCATGCCCTGGCAGCAAGGGGGCAGACCTTATACTAGGGTGCATTAAGCACAGTATAACCTGCTGGTCAAAAGAGGTGATTTTTCTGTTTTTTATAGCATTGGTGTGGCCTCATCTTGAGTTCTGTATGCGGTTCTAGGCCCCACAATTTCTGGTGGCTGTTAAGGTACTTGAATGTATCCAGAGAAGGGTAACAAAGCTGGTGAAAGGGCTGGAAGGTATGTCCTATGCGGAGCAGCTAAGGGCTTTGGGTTTGTCTAGCTTGGAGAAGAGGAGGCTGAGGGGGAACTTCACTGCTCTCTACAGCTTCCTGAGGAGGAGAAGCAGGGGTGGAGGTGCTGAGCTTTTCTCCCCAGTACTCAGTGACATGACATGTGGGAATGGTTCAAAGTCACATCAGACGCCATTCAGACTTGACATTCAGAAGCATTTTTTTGCTGAGCTGGTGGTCAAACACTGAAGAGGCTTCCTAGAGAGGTGGTTGACGCCCTGTGCCTGTCAGTATTTAAGAGGCATTTG
Organism: Falco naumanni; assembly: GCF_017639655.2. Lineage (NCBI taxonomy): Eukaryota > Metazoa > Chordata > Aves > Falconiformes > Falconidae > Falco > Falco naumanni. The sequence goes on along the minus strand of NC_054071.1, from coordinate 5,685,559 downwards.
GACAACGCCCTTAATAACATGCTTTAATTATTCTTTGGCCCTGAAGTGATCAGGTAGTTGAACTATACAATCATTACAGGTCCCTTCCAGCTGAAAATATTCTATTCTGTTCTATTCTTCCCTATGCAATCCTACCTTATCCTATCCTATCCTGTCAGGGATGACTGGACTTCCAGAATGGGAGTTCACCTGTAGGTGAGCAAAGGCAGTGGGTTGATTGATGTTGATCATATGCAGCTGCGGCCTTGATTCGAAGGCAGTGGGTTGATTGCTTTGATGATGTACAGCTGTGATCCTATAGCAGAGTGGTTAAATAGCTCTGAGGCATGTGGGAGAGAGTGTGTGTCTGGATGAAGCAGAAAGATTGGGTTGAGACAGAGGGAAGGAGCAGTGTGGTCTGGTCTCTGGAGGATGAAGAAACAGTGCAGACAATAGAGTTTGCCCAATGGTAAAGCTTTTTGCTGTTTGCTATTTTACATGTGTTGTGCTATTTCCTGACTGCAGTAACTAAAATTTCAATGTTTACCCACACTTTCTCTGACATGCTGCTCTCTACCTTGCTGATCTGTCACCTCTCCCTGACCAAGAAAAAAATTGTTCTTTGTTTTAATTATGCTTTCAAGCTAAACCATACTTCTGTCTCTGTAAAACACACATAAGGTTTGGTGGTGTGGGGCTGTGGCTGCAAAGTCAGAGCTGGGGCCAAAACTTCTCAGTACTCAGAGGAGTCGGAAAAAAGTTTTCAAATACCTGTGTCCTGGTTTTGGCTGGGAAAGAGTTAATATTCTTCTTGGCAGCTGGTGCAGTACTGTTTTGAATTTGGGGTGAGAATAATGTTGATAGCACATTGATGGTTTTAGTTGTTGTTACTTAATGTTTATACTAAGTCAAGGACTTGTCAGTTTCTCAGGCCCTGCTAGTGAGAAGGTCTGGAGGGGGACACAGCCAGGACAGCTGACTCCAACTGGCCAAAGGGTTGTTCCATACCATACCATGTCATGCTTGGTATACAAACTGGAAGGGGTGAGCCAGGGCCTGGGACCACTGCTTGGGGAATGGCTGGGTATCAGTCAGCAGGTGGTAAGCAATTGTATTGTGCATCACTTCTTTTCTTTCCTCCATTCCCTTTGGATTTTGTTGCTCTCTCCTTCTCCCTCCTTTTCATTATAACTGTTAGTAGTATTATTATAGGTTTTCTTTTATTTAAATTATTAAATTGTTCTAATCTCAACCCTCAAGTTTTGCATTCCTTTTCAATTCTCCTCCCCATTTCTCTGGGTGATGGGGGAGTGAGTGAGCAGCTGTGTGGTACTTAGTTAAAGGCTGGGGTTGAACCACAAAAACATGCCACAGGTAAAGCAGTGTCAATTTGGGGAATCTTATAAAATATAATTTCCTGAAAAACAAAACAAATATCTGGTCACTGAGCTGGAGGTACTTAAGGAGAATAAGGACCCAATTTAGAGAAAAGGATGTTGTGGGACACAATGTCAAAGACCTGATGCCAGAATGCAGGGCTTGTTCCCCACTGCCTTAGAAGGAGCTGACTGTGTCTTCCTCAGCTCCAAGAAACAGTGACTGAGCATCAAGGGACTCGTTGTCCTGTCCCACCCTCCCCTTCCTCTGGGAATGGCGAATGATCTGCTTGTGTCCCCACCTTCTCCTCCACCACCCAAGGAAATGCTTTTCTTCCTCAGCAGCTCGAGACAATGACACCCAGAAAGGATTACGCTGAGGCAGAGGCTGCGATGCAGAAAGCTTTAATGACTCTGAAGCAGGAAATGAGTTCCCTTGTAGAGGAGGCTGCTGGTGGTGGGAGATCACCGGCAGCTGCCAGAAGTTTGTGCCCGTCACCCATGGCGGAGATCCCACAGAGCAGCCATCTGCCTGCCCCACAGATGGAGAGGGCTTAGCAGATCCCCCCAGTTGTCTCTGGGAGACTTACAGCCCAGAAACACAGAAGACAGGAGATGGGAGAGAGTCAAGCAGGGAAAGCAGACTTTGGCCATGTTTCAGAGACCCCAGCTCATGCTCAGCATCTCTGAAGTCAAGGGCCAGGAGCTCTGTCCTCAGCCTAGGTCTGCATTCCTGGGGGTCCTTGTCCGGGTTGTCACCAGTGGCTTTAGCAGGGGCGACATCTGCTGCCGCAGTAGCGGCTGGTGATGCAGGAGAGGTCAAAGCCCCCGGAGTTGATGGGCACTCCCTCACAGCTGAGGATGCTGCCAACGGCAGCGGAGGTGGAGGAGCCCACAACGGTGTTCTGCGGGAAGGAGCTGAGGATGGGGCCGGGCAGGGTCACCACCACTGGAGAAGGCTCGATGACGACGGTGGAGTTCTGGCACTGCCTGACACAGGGCTCGTTGCAGCTGTTGGCCAGCGGGGTCGGGCCGCAGGGCTGGCAGGGCATGCACGGGTTGCAGCAGGACATGGCTTGGGGCTGGAGGTGCACCTGGAGGGAGGAAGCAGAGCACAGCGACAGGTGAGGAGCGGTCTGCCACGCGTCCATCACCCCACTGTGAGGTCTTCAAAGACAGCTGCTGAGCTGCGGGGTAGAAACTGAGCAGAGGAGTTTCATGGCCTCATCCAGACACAGTTCGGCAAAGTATCACCATGCCCAGCCGAGCTGCTGCCTGTCTCTTCAAGTAACAGCTCCCTCAGCCAAGTGCTAGGCCTTTGCCCTTCTCCCCCTCCCATGACAAGCAGCACCACAACCCAGCATCAGGTGGAGGATCGCGCATCTGCACGGCCACAGAAGGACATGGCGAAAGCGCCTCAGACTCACCTGGTTCCCAAGGAGAACGAGGAGAGAGAAGTGGATGAGAGAGCGAGGAGCTGCGCTGGCTTTTATGCTGGCCCTGACCTGCCCCAGGCCCACAGGTGGCTTCTGCGGAAGTGGCAATTTTCAAAGCTGCTCATGAGGTGAACGGAAAACATCCCAGCTAACAACATGGGCTGGGTGGCTGTTGTCCTGGATGCTGCCTTCTCATTTCCTGGCTAATGCCATACCCATTCCCTCACAGAGGCTTCCTCTGGGTGCGGGGACTGGGAGGTCCCGGGTGTCCAGGGCAGGAATGTGTTTGCATCCGTAGAAGACTCGGCTCGTGTCAGATGGGTGCAGTGCACCCAAGTGTTGCTGGCCCGGGGCACGCTGGTGGGGTTGCCTCGGGCTGCGTTGACAGCAAGGGGCCCAGCTGCTCCCAGCCCTATAATCCTTGGCGGGTGACCCAAGGGCTTCCCCGCCTGAGGACATGCTGCGCCTTTCTTTTTGCCTCCCTCCCAACAGGATAAGGACAGCTTCCCTGTGTGGGCTGCCTGATGCTCCCCCAAGCCCTGAGGGAGTACTTGAGAGCCCCTTTTAGCCCCCACCCTCAAATACCACAGAGGTGTGCGTCATGGCTTCCACAGAGTGCGTCAGGTGGTGGGGCTGGCTGATCCACAGGTTTGGAGCTAGACAATATGTAGAAAGATAGAGTTATTACTTTCTATCAGGCATTACTTCTCTAAATGAAACTTGTTTAAGCTTGAAACTTTACAGGCAGAAAGATGATATCTTTTTTGCGACCTGAGCATAGTAAGAAAATCCAAATGATAAGGCTGGTTTTAAATTCTTTGTGGGGAATACTTGGACAGAGACCCAACCTCCTTGACGTTAACATTGTAAAACAACCAGACGAGTCTCATGGTTACCTCTTTCCCCCAGCTTATGGAGAAAGTCTTTTTTTGGTGCTTTTATTGATGAAGATACAGCCACGGTCTCGTGGAACCACACCAAGGGTACGTGGCCCTGGAGTGTACAATACTAACATTTCTGTAGCTTGCTTCACAACAGGGTATGCACACCTAGAGCTTTACAATCTCTCAGGTGCCCTGCAAAACCATTCCCTTTATCTTGCCACAGCCTCTGTGATATCTGTGAGTCATCTGGGGTGCTGGGACCCCCTTGCCCAGTGAGTTGATGGGCAAGTGTCTGCCAGATAAGCATATCACGGAGTTTGTGTCATTGGGCCCTAAATCTTACTGCTTCTTGCAGTCTAAAGAAAAGGGTAATTTCAAGGTTAAATGCATCACTTTAAGTGCAACAGAGGAAAGATCAATTTTGAGGCACTGAGGGATCTTGTGTTGTATTACAGTGCAAATCTAGACAGTGACAACCTTAAAAAGGTTCTGATAGACCAGTGCTGTATCACCGGGAACAAGCAGAAGTGTGCAATAGATACCAAGGCCCCTTTGGAACATGCAGGAGGTAGTCTATGACGAAACAGTAATGACTGAAAATTTAAAAGCCTCTTTTATGAGCATGTACTGAAAGCACCCTTTTCTGCTCTCCTGGAAAGGCATAGCAACTGTAGGGAATTTGTAAAAAGTCTTCTGGAGCATCACAGAATGGTTGAGGTTGGAAGGGAGCACTAGAAGTGACCTTGCCCAACCACACTTCTGAAGCAGGGTCACCTAGAGCAGGTTGCCCAGAATTATGTCTTGATGGCTCTTGAATCTCTTCAAGGAGGGAAACTCCACAACCTCTCTGGACAACCTGTTCCAGTGTTCAGTCCCCATCACAGGAAAAAAGCGTTTCCAGTTGTTTCAGACAGCGACCTGTGTTTCAGCCTGTGCCCATCACCCATGGCACTGTCATGGGGCACCACTGAGAAGTCGTCTTTGCACCTTGCCTTCAGTTACTTATTTATACAGTGTGTTGTGTTTACATGACAAGGTTTTGGCAGTGGAGGAGATTCCAGAGGTGGCTTCTGTGAGAAGATGCTAGAAGCCATTCCTGTGTTGGATGGACCCAGTTCCAGCTAGCTCCAAGAAAGACCCATCTGTGGCCAAAGCTGAGCCAATCAGTGATGTTGCTAGCATTTCTCTGATAACATATTTAAGAAGAGGTAATAAATTGTTGTGCAACATCAGCTGGGAGAGAAGTGAGAATAGGTGAGAGGAAACAATTATGCAGACACCAAGGTCAGTGAAGGAGGGGGAGGTGGCATCAGAGCTCCAGGTGCTGGAGCAGATTTCCCTGCAGCCTGTGGTAGAGACCATGGTGATGCAGGTTGTCCTGCTGTAGCCTATGGAGGTCCACAGTGAAGTAGATATCCACCCTGGAGCCCACAGAGGACCTCCTACCAGAGCAGGTAGATGTACCTTGAAGGAAGCTGTGAGCCCATTGAGAGCTGGAACAGGTTCCTGGCAGGAATGTGGTCCCACAGGGCACCTGTGCTGGAGAAGTCTGTTCCTGGAGGACTGCACCCCATGGAAGGGAGCCACACTGCAACAAGTTCATGAAAAACTGCAGCCTGTGGGAGGGACTGACATTAGAGAAGTTTGTGAAGGACTGTCTCCTGTGGGTGGGACCCCATGCTGGGGCTGGGGAAAAGCATGAGAGGGAAGGACCAGCAGAGACAACATGTGACAAACTGACTGCACCTCCTCATTGCCTGTCACCCGCTAAACTGACCATCCTTCAGAACCAATTACCATCGGTTCATCCACAAAAAAGCATGAATTTAGCATGTTGCCAAGCGATAGAATCCACTGCAGGGAGTTCTCCCCTTCCTCCCCCGTTATTCCCCGGGCAGACTGGGAGAGCTGCCACAGAAGGAGGGAGGACTCGGAGGCACAGGCCTGGATGCAGCACAACTTTAATGAGTCGAAAGAAGAAAAGGAGGTGGCTCCTAGGCAGCGCCAGGGGCAGCCACTGAGGTGCGGTGGAGCTCCTGCAGGGTGTCCGTCTGCCTGCCCTGCGGAGGGAGGGAGGCCAACAGGTGCCAGCCACGCTGGTGCTGGGAGGCTAGGCGACAGCAAAGGGAAGAGGGCAAAAAGGCTGAGTGGAAGAAGGGGCCAATGGCACGGAGCTCCATCTCCGGTCCATGTTCTGAGGTCCTGAAGGTTCTTGCCCAAAGCTGTTGCCAGCACCTTTAGCAGGGGCGACATCTGCTGCCGCAGTAGCGGCTGGTGATGCAGGAGAGGTCAAAGCCCCCGGAGTTGATGGGCACTCCCTCACAGCTGAGGATGCTGCCAACGGCAGCGGAGGTGGAGGAGCCCACGGCGGTGTTCTGCGGGAAGGAGCTGAGGATGGGGCCGGGCAGGGTCACCACCACGGCGGAGGGCTGGATGACGATGTTGGAGCTCTGGCACTGCCTGACACAGGGCTCGTTGCAGCTGCTGGCCAGCGGGGTCGGGCCGCAGGGCTGGCAGGGCTGGCACGGGTTGCAGCAGGACATGGCTTGGGGCTGGAGGTGCACCTGGGAGAGAGGGCAGGGGAAGCCAGAAACGGGGAAACATGAGAAGCAGCACTGCACCCAACCACAGCGGGGCCACCGCATCTCCTGGCCCAGCACACGCTGCCCAGCTGAAAGCCCAGGAGCCACCTCAGCTACGTCCCAGGCTCTCTCTGCAGAAGACCTTCTCCCCCCTTCCCTCTCCCGTGAGAAGCAGCTCCCAGCCCGGGGCTAGCACAGCCCACACGAGCTGAGCCCTCCACGGAGGAAAGACCTGGTCTGGAAGGAGGAGGACAAGAGACTTCACACGCACCTGATTCCCAAGGAGAAGGGGGCAAGAGAAGCGCGTGAGAGCGCAGAGAGTCGGGCCGCCTTTTATAGCAGTCCTGCACTGCCTCGGGCCCAGAGGCACCCTCCGTGGAAGTAATAATTTTCTGACGAGTTCCTGGCAAATGCAGACCATCCCACCTAATGGTATGGGCTGTGTCCTGGTTTCCTGCACCGCTGCCTTTTCATTTCCCTGCTTACGGCACGTGCTTTCCCACATGAAGGCTGCTCTAAGTGCCGGCATGAGAAGGCCAAGGATTTCCGGGACAGGCACGTGCCGGCGCAGGAGGAAGACGCAGCTCAAGTGCTGGTGGCATCCCACGCGGAGAGGTGATGTGCGCCTGGCTCATTCCCGTGGGCTTGCTTGCGGCACAGTTGTCGGGAAAGGGGCACCGCTCCCATGCTTCTCATCTGCGTTGGCCCCAGGACCGCCATGCGAGAGGGCACGGCACATCCTTTCCTCTTGCTCCCCCCATCTCTCTCTGATGGTCGCTCATGGCCATCTCCTGCCTTTCTGTAAGCGTGCAGAGGTTTGCCTGGTTCCGTGCAGGCGTGAGTGAGCACACGTGTGTCAGCCTGTACTTGTGTGGGTCAGGGTGAAGACCTTGGCCTTCCCGGGGGTGTCCCTGGGCACTGCAGAGCAGCAGATCGCCCGTGCCAGCCAGAGCCCATTACAGCTGAGAGGCGGTGCCTTTGGCCGGGCAGAGAGGTGCCCAGGGAGCTGAAACGCAGCCTCTGCCCCCGCACCCCCTCCTCTTGCTTTAAGTACAGGGCCAGGAAAGCCTGCCCGCCTCTGCGGGCCCCTGTCCCTGAGTCGGTCCCCTCATGGTGCCGTCTTGCTGGGGGCTGGGGCGGGACGCAGGCTCCTCGTGTCCAGGCCAGGGCCAGGTGCACTTCGGCCTGGTGCTCACTGAGGCACGGCCTGAGACCTGGTGCCAAACGGGTGTGGAAGGGAAGGGACGGGGCTCCGCATGTTGCTCGGCTGTGAGATGGGGTGCCACAGGGGCAGTCGCGCAGCTCTGAGTCCAGCTCCTTTGGTGTTCAAGCACCATGAGTTCCAGGTCACGCACAGAACACAGAGTCTGAAGGCCAAGCACCTGTGTCTGGGGAGGCAGAGACAAGGCGTTCAGGGGAAGGTGCCAAAACCCGGCTGCTTCTTCATGAGCAGGTCAGGTAAAGTCCCTCTTTGCGCAGAAGGAAACTTGTGTGTGCTGACCGCAGCGCCCGCACCCGCAGCCCCCTGCGCTGCTGCGCGGTGGGGGAAATAGAAGAGCCGTGAATGAAGGAGGGAAGCTGAGGCTGTGGAGAAGACGTGGGGACGGGGTGGAGGTGTATCTTAAGGGCTTTTCTGCTGTTTCTCTCCCTCCTGCTCTATTTTTCATTGGCAATATGTTGGAGGAATGTTCCCCCAGTCAAGTCTGTTTTTCCAGTGAAAGTAACGGGTAAGTGATGCCCCTGGCTTTGCCTCGACCCACAGCCTTTTTCACCTTCTTTCCCCCTCTGTCGCGTTGCGCAGGGAGAGGGAGAGGGAGAGAGCAGCCTGGTGGGTCTGGAAGCCAGCCAAGGTCTTTTCAGTATTGCCCCACTTATGGTTCATGCAAGTGCCGTGAGTGTTTGTCATTTATGTGCTTTTTTCCTGCTTTCTCTCTGTGCCATCAGGAGCAGACTCCTTCTGCCACAGATGTTCCCCTCAGAGGACAGTGGGCAGTGATGCCCATTGGCCTCTGCAGGGACCCGCTGTACGGACGTGACGGAATGAGAGGGGACTTGCCGTAGCTACCCTTGCCCTCGGATGCACACCCTGCCCCTTCCTCCTGGAGATGGGTGGGGAGGTGAGGAGGCGGCGGCTGTGGGCTCTAGCCAGGGTGATTTCTCCCGCTATTCCCTCCTTCCGTCCTCGTCGCCACCTTCTGTCTGAGCCTTCTCCCCCAGCACAGCTCCATGCAGAGCAGGAGGAACTGCCCTGAGTGCCCGTGGGGCTGCTGACCTCCCAGGGCCTCCTGCAGCACCGGGCTCGTCCCATGAAGACAGGGCAAGTTGGCACCACCATCCGCAGGGCATGTTTGGAGGCCAAGGGCACTATTTCTGGGCAGACACACAGCACGGGAAGGGCTGATGGGCACGGGCTGTGCAGTGGCCAGAGATGTTGTCCTCAGCTCCGAGGGACAGCGACCAAGGGAGGCCATGGGGCTGTGTGTGCTGCCCTCCCATTGGTCTAGGAATGAGAAAGGATCCACTTGCTCCCCCATTTGTTTCCTCCCGGCGCATCTCCTTCCTCCCTGCGCAGCTTTAGAGAACATCCAGAGAGGAAAGGACCACACAGAGCCAGGGGCTGGGATGCTGCAGAGTTTAATGAGTCCAAAGAGGGAAACAAGATGCCTCTGAGGGGAGGCCACAGGGAAAGGGTCGCGCGGACAGCCAAGAGCCAGTGCCCCACAGAGGGAGAGGGACAGGCAGGTCCCCCCTGGGCTGCCTTTGGTGGGCCTCATGGCCCAGGGGAGTGGACAAAAACAAAGGCAAGGGAGGAAAAGGAGAGAGTGGAGGAAGGGAACGAGAGGCATCGGTCACGTTTCAAGAGAGCCCAGGCTGGCCCCTTCCTCAGGGCTGACACCCGTTGCAGGAGGCGTGAGGCATGCTCAGCCCCTCTCAAAGCAATGGCCACAGTCTCCGTCGTTCAGCCTGGCATCATCTTCTGGGTTCCAGCGGATCCTTGTCCGGGCCGTCGCCAGTGGCTTTAGCAGGGGCGACATCTGCTGCCGCAGTAGCGGCTGGTGATGCAGGAGAGGTCAAAGCCCCCGGAGTTGATGGGCACTCCCTCACAGCTGAGGATGCTGCCAACGGCAGCGGAGGTGGAGGAGCCCACGGCGGTGTTCTGCGGGAAGGAGCTGAGGATGGGGCCGGGCAGGGTCACCACCACGGCGGAGGGCTGGATGACGATGTTGGAGCTCTGGCACTGCCTGACACAGGGCTCGTTGCAGCTGCTGGCCAGCGGGGTCGGGCCGCAGGGCTGGCAGGGCTGGCACGGGTTGCAGCAGGACATGGCTTGGGGCTGGAGGTGCACCTGGGAGAGAGGGCAGGGGAAGCCAGAAACGGGGAAACATGAGAAGCAGCACTGCACCCAACCACAGCGGGGCCACCGCATCTCCTGGCCCAGCACACGCTGCCCAGCTGAAAGCCCAGGAGCCACCTCAGCTACGTCCCAGGCTCTCTCTGCAGAAGACCTTCTCCCCCCTTCCCTCTCCCGTGAGAAGCAGCTCCCAGCCCGGGGCTAGCACAGCCCACACGAGCTGAGCCCTCCACGGAGGAAAGACCTGGTCTGGAAGGAGGAGGACAAGAGACTTCACACGCACCTGATTCCCAAGGAGAAGGGGGCAAGAGAAGCGCATGAGAGCGCAGAGAGTCGGGCCGCCTTTTATAGCAGTCCTGCACTGCCTCGGGCCCAGAGGCACCCTCCGTGGAAGTAATAATTTTCTGACGAGTTCCTGGCAAATGCAGACCATCCCACCTAATGGTATGGGCTGTGTCCTGGTTTCCTGCACCGCTGCCTTTTCATTTCCTTGCTTATGGCACGTGCTTTCCCACATGAAGGCTGCTCTAAGTGCCGGCATGAGAAGGCCAAGGATTTCCGGGACAGGCACGTGCCGGCGCAGGAGGAAGACGCAGCTCAAGTGCTGGTGGCATCCCACGCGGAGAGGTGATGTGCGCCTGGCTCATTCCCGTGGGCTTGCTTGCGGCACAGTTGTCGGGAAAGGGGCACCGCTCCCATGCTTCTCATCTGCGTTGGCCCCAGGACCGCCATGCGAGAGGGCACGGCACATCCTTTCCTCTTGCTCCCCCCATCTCTCTCTGATGGTCGCTCATGGCCATCTCCTGCCTTTCTGTAAGCGTGCAGAGGTTTGCCTGGTTCCGTGCAGGCGTGAGTGAGCACACGTGTGTCAGCCTGTACTTGTGTGGGTCAGGGTGAAGACCTTGGCCTTCCCGGGGGTGTCCCTGGGCACTGCAGAGCAGCAGATCGCCCGTGCCAGCCAGAGCCCATTACAGCTGAGAGGCGGTGCCTTTGGCCGGGCAGAGAGGTGCCCAGGGAGCTGAAACGCAGCCTCTGCCCCCGCACCCCCTCCTCTTGCTTTAAGTACAGGGCCAGGAAAGCCTGCCCGCCTCTGCGGGCCCCTGTCCCTGAATCGGTCCCCTCATGGTGCCGTCTTGCTGGGGGCTGGGGCGGGACGCAGGCTCCTCGTGTCCAGGCCAGGGCCAGGTGCACTTCGGCCTGGTGCTCACTGAGGCACGGCCTGAGACCTGGTGCCAAACGGGTGTGGAAGGGAAGGGACGGGGCTCCGCATGTTGCTCGGCTGTGAGATGGGGTGCCACAGGGGCAGTCGCGCAGCTCTGAGTCCAGCTCCTTTGGTGTTCAAGCACCATGAGTTCCAGGTCACGCACAGAACACGGAGTCTGAAGGCCAAGCACCTGTGTCTGGGGAGGCAGAGACAAGGCGTTCAGGGGAAGGTGCCAAAACCCGGCTGCTTCTTCATGAGCAGGTCAGGTAAAGTCCCTCTTTGCGCAGAAGGAAACTTGTGTGTGCTGACGGCAGCGCCCGCACCCGCAGCCCCCTGCGCTGCTGCGCGGTGGGGGAAATAGAAGAGCCGTGAATGAAGGAGGGAAGCTGAGGCTGTGGAGAAGACGTGGGGACGGGGTGGAGGTGTATCTTAAGGGCTTTTCTGCTGTTTCTCTCCCTCCTGCTCTATTTTTCATTGGCAATATGTTGGAGGAATGTTCCCCCAGTCAAGTCTGTTTTTCCAGTGAAAGTAACGGGTAAGTGATGCCCCTGGCTTTGCCTCGACCCACAGCCTTTTTCACCTTCTTTCCCCCTCTGTCGCGTTGCGCAGGGAGAGGGAGAGGGAGAGAGCAGCCTGGTGGGTCTGGAAGCCAGCCAAGGTCTTTTCAGTATTGCCCCACTTATGGTTCATGCAAGTGCCGTGAGTGTTTGTCATTTATGTGCTTTTTTCCTGCTTTCTCTCTGTGCCATCAGGAGCAGACTCCTTCTGCCACAGATGTTCCCCTCAGAGGACAGTGGGCAGTGATGCCCATTGGCCTCTGCAGGGACCCGCTGTACGGACGTGACGGAATGAGAGGGGACTTGCCGTAGCTACCCTTGCCCTCGGATGCACACCCTGCCCCTTCCTCCTGGAGATGGGTGGGGAGGTGAGGAGGAGGCGGCTGTGGGCTCTAGCCAGGGTGATTTCTCCCGCTATTCCCTCCTTCCGTCCTCGTCGCCACCTTCTGTCTGAGCCTTCTCCCCCAGCACAGCTCCATGCAGAGCAGGAGGAACTGCCCTGAGTGCCCGTGGGGCTGCTGACCTCCCAGGGCCTCCTGCAGCACCGGGCTCGTCCCATGAAGACAGGGCAAGTTGGCACCACCATCCGCAGGGCATGTTTGGAGGCCAAGGGCACTATTTCTGGGCAGACACACAGCACGGGAAGGGCTGATGGGCACGGGCTGTGCAGTGGCCAGAGATGTTGTCCTCAGCTCCGAGGGACAGCGACCAAGGGAGGCCATGGGGCTGTGTGTGCTGCCCTCCCATTGGTCTAGGAATGAGAAAGGATCCACTTGCTCCCCCATTTGTTTCCTCCCGGCGCATCTCCTTCCTCCCTGCGCAGCTTTAGAGAACATCCAGAGAGGAAAGGACCACACAGAGCCAGGGGCTGGGATGCTGCAGAGTTTAATGAGTCCAAAGAGGGAAACAAGATGCCTCTGAGGGGAGGCCACAGGGAAAGGGTCGCGCGGACAGCCAAGAGCCAGTGCCCCACAGAGGGAGAGGGACAGGCAGGTCCCCCCTGGGCTGCCTTTGGTGGGCCTCATGGCCCAGGGGAGTGGACAAAAACAAAGGCAAGGGAGGAAAAGGAGAGAGTGGAGGAAGGGAACGAGAGGCATCGGTCACGTTTCAAGAGAGCCCAGGCTGGCCCCTTCCTCAGGGCTGACACCCGTTGCAGGAGGCGTGAGGCATGCTCAGCCCCTCTCAAAGCAATGGCCACAGTCTCCGTCGTTCAGCCTGGCATCATCTTCTGGGTTCCAGCGGATCCTTGTCCGGGCCGTCGCCAGTGGCTTTAGCAGGGGCGACATCTGCTGCCGCAGTAGCGGCTGGTGATGCAGGAGAGGTCAAAGCCCCCGGAGTTGATGGGCACTCCCTCACAGCTGAGGATGCTGCCAACGGCAGCGGAGGTGGAGGAGCCCACGGCGGTGTTCTGCGGGAAGGAGCTGAGGATGGGGCCGGGCAGGGTCACCACCACGGCGGAGGGCTGGATGACGATGTTGGAGCTCTGGCACTGCCTGACACAGGGCTCGTTGCAGCTGCTGGCCAGCGGGGTCGGGCCGCAGGGCTGGCAGGGCTGGCACGGGTTGCAGCAGGACATGGCTTGGGGCTGGAGGTGCACCTGGGAGAGAGGGCAGGGGAAGCCAGAAACGGGGAAACATGAGAAGCAGCACTGCACCCAACCACAGCGGGGCCACCGCATCTCCTGGCCCAGCACACGCTGCCCAGCTGAAAGCCCAGGAGCCACCTCAGCTACGTCCCAGGCTCTCTCTGCAGAAGACCTTCTCCCCCCTTCCCTCTCCCGTGAGAAGCAGCTCCCAGCCCGGGGCTAGCACAGCCCACACGAGCTGAGCCCTCCACGGAGGAAAGACCTGGTCTGGAAGGAGGAGGACAAGAGACTTCACACGCACCTGATTCCCAAGGAGAAGGGGGCAAGAGAAGCGCATGAGAGCGCAGAGAGTCGGGCCGCCTTTTATAGCAGTCCTGCACTGCCTCGGGCCCAGAGGCACCCTCCGTGGAAGTAATAATTTTCTGACGAGTTCCTGGCAAATGCAGACCATCCCACCTAATGGTATGGGCTGTGTCCTGGTTTCCTGCACCGCTGCCTTTTCATTTCCTTGCTTACGGCACGTGCTTTCCCACATGAAGGCTGCTCTAAGTGCCGGCATGAGAAGGCCAAGGATTTCCGGGACAGGCACGTGCCGGCGCAGGAGGAAGACGCAGCTCAAGTGCTGGTGGCATCCCACGCGGAGAGGTGATGTGCGCCTGGCTCATTCCCGTGGGCTTGCTTGCGGCACAGTTGTCGGGAAAGGGGCACCGCTCCCATGCTTCTCATCTGCGTTGGCCCCAGGACCGCCATGCGAGAGGGCACGGCACATCCTTTCCTCTTGCTCCCCCCATCTCTCTCTGATGGTCGCTCATGGCCATCTCCTGCCTTTCTGTAAGCGTGCAGAGGTTTGCCTGGTTCCGTGCAGGCGTGAGTGAGCACACGTGTGTCAGCCTGTACTTGTGTGGGTCAGGGTGAAGACCTTGGCCTTCCCGGGGGTGTCCCTGGGCACTGCAGAGCAGCAGATCGCCCGTGCCAGCCAGAGCCCATTACAGCTGAGAGGCGGTGCCTTTGGCCGGGCAGAGAGGTGCCCAGGGAGCTGAAACGCAGCCTCTGCCCCCGCACCCCCACCTCTTGCTTTAAGTACAGGGCCAGGAAAGCCTGCCCGCCTCTGCGGGCCCCTGTCCCTGAATCGGTCCCCTCATGGTGCCGTCTTGCTGGGGGCTGGGGCGGGACGCAGGCTCCTCGTGTCCAGGCCAGGGCCAGGTGCACTTCGGCCTGGTGCTCACTGAGGCACGGCCTGAGACCTGGTGCCAAACGGGTGTGGAAGGGAAGGGACGGGGCTCCGCATGTTGCTCGGCTGTGAGATGGGGTGCCACAGGGGCAGTCGCGCAGCTCTGAGTCCAGCTCCTTTGGTGTTCAAGCACCATGAGTTCCAGGTCACGCACAGAACACGGAGTCTGAAGGCCAAGCACCTGTGTCTGGGGAGGCAGAGACAAGGCGTTCAGGGGAAGGTGCCAAAACCCGGCTGCTTCTTCATGAGCAGGTCAGGTAAAGTCCCTCTTTGCGCAGAAGGAAACTTGTGTGTGCTGACGGCAGCGCCCGCACCCGCAGCCCCCTGCGCTGCTGCGCGGTGGGGGAAATAGAAGAGCCGTGAATGAAGGAGGGAAGCTGAGGCTGTGGAGAAGACGTGGGGACGGGGTGGAGGTGTATCTTAAGGGCTTTTCTGCTGTTTCTCTCCCTCCTGCTCTATTTTTCATTGGCAATATGTTGGAGGAATGTTCCCCCAGTCAAGTCTGTTTTTCCAGTGAAAGTAACGGGTAAGTGATGCCCCTGGCTTTGCCTCGACCCACAGCCTTTTTCACCTTCTTTCCCCCTCTGTCGCGTTGCGCAGGGAGAGGGAGAGGGAGAGAGCAGCCTGGTGGGTCTGGAAGCCAGCCAAGGTCTTTTCAGTATTGCCCCACTTATGGTTCATGCAAGTGCCGTGAGTGTTTGTCATTTATGTGCTTTTTTCCTGCTTTCTCTCTGTGCCATCAGGAGCAGACTCCTTCTGCCACAGATGTTCCCCTCAGAGGACAGTGGGCAGTGATGCCCATTGGCCTCTGCAGGGACCCGCTGTACGGACGTGACGGAATGAGAGGGGACTTGCCGTAGCTACCCTTGCCCTCGGATGCACACCCTGCCCCTTCCTCCTGGAGATGGGTGGGGAGGTGAGGAGGAGGCGGCTGTGGGCTCTAGCCAGGGTGATTTCTCCCGCTATTCCCTCCTTCCGTCCTCGTCGCCACCTTCTGTCTGAGCCTTCTCCCCCAGCACAGCTCCATGCAGAGCAGGAGGAACTGCCCTGAGTGCCCGTGGGGCTGCTGACCTCCCAGGGCCTCCTGCAGCACCGGGCTCGTCCCATGAAGACAGGGCAAGTTGGCACCACCATCCGCAGGGCATGTTTGGAGGCCAAGGGCACTATTTCTGGGCAGACACACAGCACGGGAAGGGCTGATGGGCACGGGCTGTGCAGTGGCCAGAGATGTTGTCCTCAGCTCCGAGGGACAGCGACCAAGGGAGGCCATGGGGCTGTGTGTGCTGCCCTCCCATTGGTCTAGGAATGAGAAAGGATCCACTTGCTCCCCCATTTGTTTCCTCCCGGCGCATCTCCTTCCTCCCTGCGCAGCTTTAGAGAACATCCAGAGAGGAAAGGACCACACAGAGCCAGGGGCTGGGATGCTGCAGAGTTTAATGAGTCCAAAGAGGGAAACAAGATGCCTCTGAGGGGAGGCCACAGGGAAAGGGTCGCGCGGACAGCCAAGAGCCAGTGCCCCACAGAGGGAGAGGGACAGGCAGGTCCCCCCTGGGCTGCCTTTGGTGGGCCTCATGGCCCAGGGGAGTGGACAAAAACAAAGGCAAGGGAGGAAAAGGAGAGAGTGGAGGAAGGGAACGAGAGGCATCGGTCACGTTTCAAGAGAGCCCAGGCTGGCCCCTTCCTCAGGGCTGACACCCGTTGCAGGAGGCGTGAGGCATGCTCAGCCCCTCTCAAAGCAATGGCCACAGTCTCCGTCGTTCAGCCTGGCATCATCTTCTGGGTTCCAGCGGATCCTTGTCCGGGCCGTCGCCAGTGGCTTTAGCAGGGGCGACATCTGCTGCCGCAGTAGCGGCTGGTGATGCAGGAGAGGTCAAAGCCCCCGGAGTTGATGGGCACTCCCTCACAGCTGAGGATGCTGCCAACGGCAGCGGAGGTGGAGGAGCCCACGGCGGTGTTCTGCGGGAAGGAGCTGAGGATGGGGGCCGGGCAGGGTCACCACCACGGCGGAGGGCTGGATGACGACGACAGAGTCCTGGCACTGCCTGCAACAGGGCTCGTTGCAGCTGCTGGCCAGCGGGGTCGGGCCGCAGGGCTGGCAGGACTGGCACGGGTTGCAGCAGGACATGGCTTGGGGCTGGAGGTGCACCTGGGAGAGAGGGCAGGGAGGAAGCATGGCACAGGGACACCTCAGGAGCAGCCTGCAACCCCACCAAAAGGAAGCCAAGGCAGGGGGCTGCACAGCGGGAAACAAGGGCTTCTTTGCCCGAGCTCAGCGGGGTCCTGCGCATAGCAGCCAGGCCCAGGGATGCTCATCACTAGCCTGGAGCAAAGGGCCAGCTCAGCCCAGCCTCAGCCTGTCTCCGTGACAGACTGTCTCTCCTCTGACCTCTCCCGCCACCCCCGTCTCAGAGCACTAACATAAGACCAAGGAGCAGGTACCAGCTGAGCTGCCCTCGAAGGCTAGACCCTGTCCTGGAGGAGGAGGTGGAGGAGAAAAGGGGCTTCCAGCTCACCTGGTTCCCAAGGAGAAGGAGGTGACAGAAGCGGCTGAGAGAGCCATCAGTTGGGCTGGCTTTTATACTGGCCCCACGCTGCCTCAGGGCCAAGGCAGCCGCTGCATAAGCAGCAATTTTCCGGCATGCTGCTAATGAACGGAAACATCCCCGGTAATGACATGGCATGTGTTGCTCTTTCCCTCTACGCTGCCCTTGCGTTTCCTGGTTTATGTCATGCCCGTCCCATCACGGACGTCTCTTTTGAGAGCTGCGATGAGAGGGCCCGTGGTTTCCGGGGCAAGGCTGCCTCACTGTGGGCAGAAGACACGGACTAAGTGCCAGAGGGGTCCAGTGCAGGCAGGTGATGTCAGCCTGGGCTCTCTCTTTTGGGTGTTTGTGTGATCCTTCAGACAGGAACAGCTCCAGCTGCTCCTAGCCCTGCAGACTTGGTCTGCTGAGACCTGACATTGTTTTCGTGTACAAACCAATGGGCATAAAAGGAGCACTGAGACTCCACACTGGTATTTTTGTAATGTCTGCAAGTTCCTCTTGATGTATTGTTCTTACGTAGATGTTTAGAGGAAGAAAGGAAAAGAGATTGTATAGGCCTTATCTTCCAGAATTATTGAATAAAACAAAGTCAGGTTGGATGGAGCTTTGAGCCACTTGTCCAATGAAGAATGTCCCTGCCCAAGGCAGAGGGCTTGGAGAAGGTGATCTTCCATGGTCCCTTTGAACCCAAACATGCTACGAGTCTATCGTTCTATGAAAACGAGTTGTACGTAAGTAGGAATGGACTAAGTCCTTGGAGCCACACAGTGAAGCCGCTTCAATGCTAGAAGGGATGAAATGCTGAAGTACCAGGCATGGGCAGGTGATGTTGAATTGCGCAGAAAATTTTGGTAAGATGCACAAGCAGAACGGAAGCAAGAAAGTTGATGTCTCCTCCTTCTGAATGAGACTGTCACTACAGGCCGTTGGGTGACACAGAAAAAAGTGACGGACTCACACCCTTGTGAGATACTGGGGAAAGCAGCATGAGCTGCCAGGTTTGAGTATCAGGATGGACGTGAGCCTGCAATATGAGATTGTACAGATACATCGATCAGCATTTTTGAGAGTATAGAGAGTGAGACGAGGAATGAGCAGAAGGAATGAGCTAATAAGGTGATGGATAGCTGGATACACAGTCCGGCAGTGTAAAAATAACTCCAGCTCTCGGGTGGATTCAGGGAGGTTCTTTGCACTGTCTGCGGAGTAGTCCCTGGTGCTTCTCTGCGTGCCGGGTGCCACGCTGCCAGACAACATTGGCTCGTTGGGCAGTCCTTAATGGCATGGAATTTAACACGACTAAGTGCCAGATTCATGCACCTAGGATGGAGTAACACCAGATACAAGTATGAATTAGGAGATGAGTTTCTGGAGAGCAGCCCTGCAGAAAAGGATCCTTGAGTTGTGTCTGACAACAGGTTCCATAGGAGTTAGCATCATGCCCTGGCAGCAAGGGGGCAGACCTTATACTAGGGTGCATTAAGCACAGTATAACCTGCTGGTCAAAAGAGGTGATTTTTCTGTTTTTTATAGCATTGGTGTGGCCTCATCTTGAGTTCTGTATGCGGTTCTAGGCCCCACAATTTCTGGTGGCTGTTAAGGTACTTGAATGTATCCAGAGAAGGGTAACAAAGCTGGTGAAAGGGCTGGAAGGTATGTCCTATGCGGAGCAGCTAAGGGCTTTGGGTTTGTCTAGCTTGGAGAAGAGGAGGCTGAGGGGGAACTTCACTGCTCTCTACAGCTTCCTGAGGAGGAGAAGCAGGGGTGGAGGTGCTGAGCTTTTCTCCCCAGTACTCAGTGACATGACATGTGGGAATGGTTCAAAGTCACATCAGACGCCATTCAGACTTGACATTCAGAAGCATTTTTTTGCTGAGCTGGTGGTCAAACACTGAAGAGGCTTCCTAGAGAGGTGGTTGACGCCCTGTGCCTGTCAGTATTTAAGAGGCATTTGGACAACGCCCTTAATAACATGCTTTAATTATTCTTTGGCCCTGAAGTGATCAGGTAGTTGAACTATACAATCATTACAGGTCCCTTCCAGCTGAAAATATTCTATTCTGTTCTATTCTTCCCTATGCAATCCTACCTTATCCTATCCTATCCTGTCAGGGATGACTGGACTTCCAGAATGGGAGTTCACCTGTAGGTGAGCAAAGGCAGTGGGTTGATTGATGTTGATCATATGCAGCTGCGGCCTTGATTCGAAGGCAGTGGGTTGATTGCTTTGATGATGTACAGCTGTGATCCTATAGCAGAGTGGTTAAATAGCTCTGAGGCATGTGGGAGAGAGTGTGTGTCTGGATGAAGCAGAAAGATTGGGTTGAGACAGAGGGAAGGAGCAGTGTGGTCTGGTCTCTGGAGGATGAAGAAACAGTGCAGACAATAGAGTTTGCCCAATGGTAAAGCTTTTTGCTGTTTGCTATTTTACATGTGTTGTGCTATTTCCTGACTGCAGTAACTAAAATTTCAATGTTTACCCACACTTTCTCTGACATGCTGCTCTCTACCTTGCTGATCTGTCACCTCTCCCTGACCAAGAAAAAAATTGTTCTTTGTTTTAATTATGCTTTCAAGCTAAACCATACTTCTGTCTCTGTAAAACACACATAAGGTTTGGTGGTGTGGGGCTGTGGCTGCAAAGTCAGAGCTGGGGCCAAAACTTCTCAGTACTCAGAGGAGTCGGAAAAAAGTTTTCAAATACCTGTGTCCTGGTTTTGGCTGGGAAAGAGTTAATATTCTTCTTGGCAGCTGGTGCAGTACTGTTTTGAATTTGGGGTGAGAATAATGTTGATAGCACATTGATGGTTTTAGTTGTTGTTACTTAATGTTTATACTAAGTCAAGGACTTGTCAGTTTCTCAGGCCCTGCTAGTGAGAAGGTCTGGAGGGGACACAGCCAGGACAGCTGACTCCAACTGGCCAAAGGGTTGTTCCATACCATACCATGTCATGCTTGGTATACAAACTGGAAGGGGTGAGCCAGGGCCTGGGACCACTGCTTGGGGAATGGCTGGGTATCAGTCAGCAGGTGGTAAGCAATTGTATTGTGCATCACTTCTTTTCTTTCCTCCATTCCCTTTGGATTTTGTTGCTCTCTCCTTCTCCCTCCTTTTCATTATAACTGTTAGTAGTATTATTATAGGTTTTCTTTTATTTAAATTATTAAATTGTTCTAATCTCAACCCTCAAGTTTTGCATTCCTTTTCAATTCTCCTCCCCATTTCTCTGGGTGATGGGGGAGTGAGTGAGCAGCTGTGTGGTACTTAGTTAAAGGCTGGGGTTGAACCACAAAAACATGCCACAGGTAAAGCAGTGTCAATTTGGGGAATCTTATGAAATATAATTTCCTGAAAAACAAAACAAATATCTGGTCACTGAGCTGGAGGTACTTAAGGAGAATAAGGACCCAATTTAGAGAAAAGGATGTTGTGGGACACAATGTCAAAGACCTGATGCCAGAATGCAGGGCTTGTTCCCCACTGCCTTAGAAGGAGCTGACTGTGTCTTCCTCAGCTCCAAGAAACAGTGACTGAGCATCAAGGGACTCGTTGTCCTGTCCCACCCTCCCCTTCCTCTGGGAATGGCGAATGATCTGCTTGTGTCCCCACCTTCTCCTCCACCACCCAAGGAAATGCTTTTCTTCCTCAGCAGCTCGAGACAATGACACCCAGAAAGGATTACGCTGAGGCAGAGGCTGCGATGCAGAAAGCTTTAATGACTCTGAAGCAGGAAATGAGTTCCCTTGTAGAGGAGGCTGCTGGTGGTGGGAGATCACCGGCAGCTGCCAGAAGTTTGTGCCCGTCACCCATGGCGGAGATCCCACAGAGCAGCCATCTGCCTGCCCCACAGATGGAGAGGGCTTAGCAGATCCCCCCAGTTGTCTCTGGGAGACTTACAGCCCAGAAACACAGAAGACAGGAGATGGGAGAGAGTCAAGCAGGGAAAGCAGACTTTGGCCATGTTTCAGAGACCCCAGCTCATGCTCAGCATCTCTGAAGTCAAGGGCCAGGAGCTCTGTCCTCAGCCTAGGTCTGCATTCCTGGGGGTCCTTGTCCGGGTTGTCACCAGTGGCTTTAGCAGGGGCGACATCTGCTGCCGCAGTAGCGGCTGGTGATGCAGGAGAGGTCAAAGCCCCCGGAGTTGATGGGCACTCCCTCACAGCTGAGGATGCTGCCAACGGCAGCGGAGGTGGAGGAGCCCACAACGGTGTTCTGCGGGAAGGAGCTGAGGATGGGGCCGGGCAGGGTCACCACCACTGGAGAAGGCTCGATGACGACGGTGGAGTTCTGGCACTGCCTGACACAGGGCTCGTTGCAGCTGTTGGCCAGCGGGGTCGGGCCGCAGGGCTGGCAGGGCATGCACGGGTTGCAGCAGGACATGGCTTGGGGCTGGAGGTGCACCTGGAGGGAGGAAGCAGAGCACAGCGACAGGTGAGGAGCGGTCTGCCACGCGTCCATCACCCCACTGTGAGGTCTTCAAAGACAGCTGCTGAGCTGCGGGGTAGAAACTGAGCAGAGGAGTTTCATGGCCTCATCCAGACACAGTTCGGCAAAGTACCACCATGCCCAGCCGAGCTGCTGCCTGTCTCTTCAAGTAACAGCTCCCTCAGCCAAGTGCTAGGCCTTTGCCCTTCTCCCCCTCCCATGACAAGCAGCACCACAACCCAGCATCAGGTGGAGGATCGCGCATCTGCACGGCCACAGAAGGACATGGCGAAAGCGCCTCAGACTCACCTGGTTCCCAAGGAGAACGAGGAGAGAGAAGTGGATGAGAGAGCGAGGAGCTGCGCTGGCTTTTATGCTGGCCCTGACCTGCCCCAGGCCCACAGGTGGCTTCTGCGGAAGTGGCAATTTTCAAAGCTGCTCATGAGGTGAACGGAAAACATCCCAGCTAACAACATGGGCTGGGTGGCTGTTGTCCTGGATGCTGCCTTCTCATTTCCTGGCTAATGCCATACCCATTCCCTCACAGAGGCTTCCTCTGGGTGCGGGGACTGGGAGGTCCCGGGTGTCCAGGGCAGGAATGTGTTTGCATCCGTAGAAGACTCGGCTCGTGTCAGATGGGTGCAGTGCACCCAAGTGTTGCTGGCCCGGGGCACGCTGGTGGGGTTGCCTCGGGCTGCGTTGACAGCAAGGGGCCCAGCTGCTCCCAGCCCTATAATCCTTGGCGGGTGACCCAAGGGCTTCCCCGCCTGAGGACATGCTGCGCCTTTCTTTTTGCCTCCCTCCCAACAGGATAAGGACAGCTTCCCTGTGTGGGCTGCCTGATGCTCCCCCAAGCCCTGAGGGAGTACTTGAGAGCCCCTTTTAGCCCCCACCCTCAAATACCACAGAGGTGTGCGTCATGGCTTCCACAGAGTGCGTCAGGTGGTGGGGCTGGCTGATCCACAGGTTTGGAGCTAGACAATATGTAGAAAGATAGAGTTATTACTTTCTATCAGGCATTACTTCTCTAAATGAAACTTGTTTAAGCTTGAAACTTTACAGGCAGAAAGATGATATCTTTTTTGCGACCTGAGCATAGTAAGAAAATCCAAATGATAAGGCTGGTTTTAAATTCTTTGTGGGGAATATTTGGACAGAGACCCAACCTCCTTGACGTTAACATTGTAAAACAACCAGACGAGTCTCATGGTTACCTCTTTCCCCCAGCTTATGGAGAAAGTCTTTTTTTGGTGCTTTTATCGATGAAGATACAGCCACGGTCTCGTGGAACCACACCAAGGGTACGTGGCCCTAGAGTGTACAATACTAGCATTTCTGTAGCTTGCTTCACAACAGGGTATGCACACCTAGAGCTTTACAATCTCTCAGGTGCCCTGCAAAACCATTCCCTTTATCTTGCCACAGCCTCTGTGATATCTGTGAGTCATCTGGGGTGCTGGGACCCCCTTGCCCAGTGAGTTGATGGGCAAGTGTCTGCCAGATAAGCATATCACGGAGTTTGTGTCATTGGGCCCTAAATCTTACTGCTTCTTGCAGTCTAAAGAAAAGGGTAATTTCAAGGTTAAATGCATCACTTTAAGTGCAACAGAGGAAAGATCAATTTTGAGGCACTGAGGGATCTTGTGTTGTATTACAGTGCAAATCTAGACAGTGACAACCTTAAAAAGGTTCTGATAGACCAGTGCTGTATCACCGGGAACAAGCAGAAGTGTGCAATAGATACCAAGGCCCCTTTGGAACATGCAGGAGGTAGTCTATGACGAAACAGTAATGACTGAAAATTTAAAAGCCTCTTTTATGAGCATGTACTGAAAGCACCCTTTTCTGCTCTCCTGGAAAGGCATAGCAACTGTAGGGAATTTGTAAAAAGTCTTCTGGAGCATCACAGAATGGTTGAGGTTGGAAGGGAGCACTAGAAGTGACCTTGCCCAACCACACTTCTGAAGCAGGGTCACCTAGAGCAGGTTGCCCAGAATTATGTCTTGATGGCTCTTGAATCTCTTCAAGGAGGGAAACTCCACAACCTCTCTGGACAACCTGTTCCAGTGTTCAGTCCCCATCACAGGAAAAAAGCGTTTCCAGTTGTTTCAGACAGCGACCTGTGTTTCAGCCTGTGCCCATCACCCATGGCACTGTCATGGGGCACCACTGAGAAGTCGTCTTTGCACCTTGCCTTCAGTTACTTATTTATACAGTGTGTTGTGTTTACATGACAAGGTTTTGGCAGTGGAGGGGATTCCAGAGGTGGCTTCTGTGAGAAGATGCTAGAAGCCATTCCTGTGTTGGATGGACCCAGTTCCAGCTAGCTCCAAGAAAGACCCATCTGTGGCCAAAGCTGAGCCAATCAGTGATGTTGCTAGCATTTCTCTGATAACATATTTAAGAAGAGGTAATAAATTGTTGTGCAACATCAGCTGGGAGAGAAGTGAGAATAGGTGAGAGGAAACAATTATGCAGACACCAAGGTCAGTGAAGGAGGGGGAGGTGGCATCAGAGCTCCAGGTGCTGGAGCAGATTTCCCTGCAGCCTGTGGTAGAGACCATGGTGATGCAGGTTGTCCTGCTGTAGCCTATGGAGGTCCACAGTGAAGTAGATATCCACCCTGGAGCCCACAGAGGACCTCCTACCAGAGCAGGTAGATGTACCTTGAAGGAAGCTGTGAGCCCATTGAGAGCTGGAACAGGTTCCTGGCAGGAATGTGGTCCCACAGGGCACCCGTGCTGGAGAAGTCTGTTCCTGGAGGACTGCACCCCATGGAAGGGAGCCACACTGCAACAAGTTCATGAAAAACTGCAGCCTGTGGGAGGGACTGACATTAGAGAAGTTTGTGAAGGACTGTCTCCTGTGGGTGGGACCCCATGCTGGGGCTGGGGAAAAGCATGAGAGGGAAGGACCAGCAGAGACAACATGTGACAAACTGACTGCACCTCCTCATTGCCTGTCACCCTGCACCCCTCGAGGGGAGGAGGTAGAGAAGTCAAGAATGAAATTGAGCCCTGGAAGAAGGGAGGGTTGTGGGTAATGTGGATTTAGGTTTGTTTGTATCTTTCATTATCCTGCTCTAATTTTGATTGGAAATAAATTCTTGAATGTAGAGGAATTCTAGAGGAATGAAGGCAGGTTAATCAACATTGATACTATACAGCTGTGGTGGGGCTGGCTGATATGGATAATGTGCAGCCGGCTAGTTTGGGTAGTGCTGTGACAGCTGGGTTGAACGGAGGAGGAGCAGTGTGGCCTGGCATCTGGAGGAAGGAGAAACATCACGGACAGTAGAATCTGACCCACGGTAAAGCCTTGTTGCGGCCTGCTAGCCTGCCTGTGCTGTGACGCTCCAAGTTGACTCTGCGTTGCCAGCAATGGTAACTGCTGAGTGATTTCCCTGTCCTTATCTCAACCCATGGGCTTTCCATTGTATCTTGTGCCCCTACCCAGCTGAGGAGGAGGAGTGATAGAGAACCTTAGTGGGCACCTGGCAGCCAGCCAAGGTCAATCCACCACACATTATGAAGATCTCTCCTGAGCTTTCTGTTCTCTAGGGTAACCAGTTACAGCTCTCTCAGCCTTGCCTCATAGCAGAGATGCTCCAGTCCCTTAAACTATCTTTATGACCCTTCATTGACTCTTTCTACTGCATCCATATCTCCATTGTACTAAGGAGCCCAGAACTGGAAACAGTACCACAGGTGTTCTCTCATTGGTGCTGAGGGAAAGGATCACCTGCTGGTAACAGTCCTCTTAACGTAGTCCAGGTCATTGTTAGTCTTCTTTTAGGAAAGGGTCCATTTCTGGCTCATGATCAACTTGGTGTCCAGTAGGATAACCCAGGTGGTTTTCTGCAAAGCTGTGTTCCAGTTGATCAGCCCCCAGCACAGAGGAACGATCCTGTCCTCCACCCTGCTCCTGTGGTGCTGGCAGTCTGTGGGGTCTGTGTAAGGGCAAGCCCCCGCACCGCAGGGTCCCCAAGCCTGCCGATGTGGGAAGGACTTGTGTAGAGGAATGAAGGCAGTGGGTTGATTAACATTATGTGCAGCTGTGGCCTTGCTGCAGAGGCAGTGGGTTGGTTGACATGGACGATGTGCAGCTGTAGCTCATACCCACAAAATGGTTAAATAGCCCTGAGGAGTGTGGGTGGAGGAGGCAGCGGTGCTGGAGAAGGAAGAACCCAAATGTAGCAGAGAGAAGGAGCAGTGTGGTCTGGCCTCAGGAGGATGGAGAAACAGCACGGACAGTAGACTCTAACCCACGGTAAAGCCTTGTTGCAGCTTGCCAGCTTGCTTGTGCTGCGACAGACTTGGCCTGTGCATGGGGAGCTGCGATGCTGCATGAAGTACAAAGGCACGCCAGCCCCGGAGCTCGGGGAATGCTGATGGAGCTTGGTGCCTGGGGGAAGGCACCCCACCCCATGCTCCAGCATGTGCCCCATGGTTGGGCTGGTGCCAGCACTCTGATATTCGGGCACAGCTCAGGGATCCTGCTGAGTGCAGAGTCAAATCCCACTGCCATGTCTCTGCAGAGCTGGGGGCATCTCCTCTCACGCAGCACCTTTCTGGAGCAGAGGCCACTTGTGGGACTGTACAGTTCCTGGGCCTGAAGAAAGCTGCTCCTTGCTAGGAGGAAAAAAGGCACCAAAGAGCACCCATGTGTGGTTGGTCACCAGTCAGTGTCACGGGGCTGTTTTCACCCAAGGGGGAGCTGGGTTCACCAGGACAGGGGACTCTAGCACAAGGCCTGCTGCAGCTGGTAGCTATGCTAACTTGTGAGCTCCTCAGCCCTACACACATGGGCTACAGAAGGGCTGTGGCAGACGCTGTGCTGAAGGGTGACAGGGCTGCATGGGGAAGTTGTCCCTGCTGCCCATGTGCAGGCAGGCTGACCATGGCCCCTAGATCAGGTGATGGAGGGAAGCAGTAGGGAGTGTGGGCGATCCCCAAGGCTATTTACCCATTCCCAGTTCCTGCCACCCTTTGGCAATTTCTTCTTCTGAGCCTCCTTGCCCAGCAGAGCTACCTCCAAAACAAGAGAAGCACTCTTCCCCAAGGCTTTACTGACATCCCCAGGGCCTCCCACATGCCCACAGTTCTTCTCTGGAGGACAGCAGTTGTTAGGAGTTCTCTTATTCACCAGATCCAAGGGGATATTTCTGAGAAGAGCCACAGCAAGGAAGGAGTGATAGCTGTTGGCTGAAGATTAACTAGGCTCCTCTTTGTGAGCTTCATGAGGCAGTGCCTGAAAGAGGACTCGTTGCATTCTGTTCCACCATCCAATGCCTCTAGGAGTGATGAAGGGTCCCCCTGTGCCCCCACCTGTTTCCCCTTCAAAGCAAAGTCCCTCCCTCAGCAGTCAATGTGCAGATGAAAGACAACCAAAAGGACACAGACACAGTTGCAGAAAACTTTTAATGAGTCTAAAGAGGGAAAGGAGATCTGTCCAAGTGGAGACCACCAGTGCAGGGAGGAGCAGAAGCAGCCAAGAATCTGTTTGCCTTTTCCTGCAGCAGAGTTCCCACAGCGTATCCGTTGGCCAGCATGGCAAAGGGAGACAAGCTGGCAGGTCACTCCAGGCTGCTTCCTGGGGTCCTCACAGCAGGCTTTGAGGGCAGCACAAGACAAGAAAGAAGAGAGAGAAAAAGTCCAAGTGGAAGAGAGGAAAGGTAGACGTTGGCCATGTTTTCAGAGAGCCCGGGGTGGCACATTTCAGGCTGCCCTTGCAGGACAAGCCTGAGATGATCAGCTGCTCTTAAAACAATGGCACAAATTTGATCCTTTGTCCAGCGTCGTGTTTCTGGGTTCCTGGGAGTCCTTATCCAAGGCCGTTGCCAGCACCTTTAGCAGGGGCGACATCTGCTGCCGCAGTAGCGGCTGGTGATGCAGGAGAGGTCAAAGCCCCCGGAGTTGATGGGCACTCCCTCACAGCTGAGGATGCTGCCAACGGCAGCGGAGGTGGAGGAGCCCACGGCGGTGTTCTGCGGGAAGGAGCTGAGGATGGGGCCGGGCAGGGTCACCACCACAGCAGGGGGGCTCGATGACAACGACAGAGTCCTGGCACTGCCTGCAACAGGGCTCGTTGCAGCTGCTGGCCAGCGAGGTCGGGCCGCAGGGCTGGCAGGGCTGGCAGGGCTGGCAGGGCTGGCACGGGTTGCAGCAGGACATGGCTTGGGGCTGGAGGTGCACCTGGGAGAGAGGGCAGGGAGGAAGCAAAACATGGGGATGCATGAGGAGCAGCCTGTCGCCAAACCACGGGGGAGCCAAAGAACATGCAGGGCCGGGAGGAGGAGGCTGTGCAGCGATGTATGAGGGTTCCTTGGCCTCATCCTGCCAGGGCCCAAAAAGAGCCACCAGGACCTGTGTGGCTACTGCCTAACCCCTGTGACCAGAAGCCACTTCAGGACAGTCCTAGCCTCCCTCCATGCCTAACCTTCTCCCCGCTTCCCTCCCCATGACAAGCAGCCCCTAGACCTGGCACAGAACAAAGTCGGCACCAGCTGAGAGGTCCGCTGAGGTGACAGCTTTGAGAGACAGCAGAGAAGGAGAAGGGGCTTGAGACTCACCTGACTCCCAGGGAGAAGGAGGCAAGAGAAGTGGATGAGGGGGCGAGGAGCTGGGCTGGCTTTTATCATGGACCTTCAGTGCCCCGGGCTGCCAGAGGCATCCCTTGTGCAGGTGATTATTTTCTGACAAGCTCATCTTGAATGCAAAGCATCCCAGCTAATGCTGTGGGCCGTGTCCTGGCTTCCGGCATTGCTGCCTTTCCATTTCCTGGGCACATTCCCCAGTCAAGGCATCTTTGGCGTGACAGGATGAGAGACCCCAGCATTTCCCGTGCAAAACATGCCAGCGTGGGCAGGGGACTCATCTCACGTGCTGGAGGAGTCTGGTAAAGGTCAATGATGTCAGCCTGGGTCACTGCTTTGGGGCTTTTTGTGGCCCTGCTGGCAAGAAGTGTCTCAGTTCCTGTGTTTGACCATACCCCACCTAACACTGCTCCCAGGAAAATTCTGCTTGCCTGTTTTGCCTCCTTTTCTGCACCAGGGAGAGGGGTTTGGGCCCATGTCTGGGGCGTTTTCCTTCACCTGAGTGCTCTAGTCTTGCTATGGTCATCCCCAGATGTCCATGGCAGAGTCCACAATTGGTTGTGTTCCTGTACGTGTTCTTTTGTTATGTGCACTCGTGTGCAGCTGGGTCTGTGTGAATGCATGTGGGTGCAGAAATGTCTGCATGATTCCATGTTGATGTGCATGAGTGTGTGTGTCTCCCTCCTCAGTAGGGATTGTTCTGCTCTCAGCAGCGGCATTCTCCACTGCTCTGCCAATGAGCTCCACAGAGTAGCCAGATTCAGGAGGACCCTGAGTGCACCTGAACCATAACAGAACAAACCTGGCAGAGAATTGTCCCCAGCACAGGCACTGAAATGCTTTCTCCAGCCTCAGTGAGCTGTCCCAGACATTTTCCCAAATGCCACCGAGAAAGAGAGCACAGCTGACAAGGGTGGGCATCAGCCTGACCTTGGGCAGTGGTGCCTGGGCCAAATTCAGGTGCACACAAGAAAGCCACCTCCAGAAGCACCACTGCTTCCAGAAGGGACGTGTAGATGTTCAGTCCAGACTCGGTCATCCCATTTGGAGAGCTCTACACCCAGGTGAAATCAACCCCACACTGCTCACAAAGGTGTGTCTGCCATGTGGATGCATCTTCCCTATGAAATGGTCACATGGACTCCCTTCACTGTCAGTGCAGAGCAAGAAGAGCTTGGAGAATGATTCAGCTGTTCTGAAATGAAAGTCATATGAAGGCAGAAAGCAAGTGCCCTTTGGAAGTGCTAATGTCCTCCCAGCGTGTGTACAGAGAGACTTGCGACCCGGCCAGCCTTGCACAGCTCTGCAGTTTGGGGGCTTTGCCAGTCCCATTAAAGTGTTTCCACAACAAAGCCCGAAATGGGTGGAACTATGGACTGTTGAAAATTGATGTGGGGTTTTAGATGTGGAAATACCCTTACACATCTAACATGAAGCACAGCAATTTGCATATTTTTAATAAAAAATTAAAAAGTTCTTTCAGAGACTGGATAGAGGAAAGAAGGGGAATGTAAATTTTATTGATGGTCTTATGCTAGAAATAATGACTATAGGTAGAGATATCAGACATTGTCAAATTTTATCATGAGCCAGAGTAGGATTCAATGAAACAGCCACAAGAGTGGGGCATAGATACACCCAGAAAATATCAAACTAAACAGAAAAACACATACCTATTTCCTAAAGCAATGAGGCAGCTGCTGGGACTTCTTCAGGGGATTCAGATGAATCCCTGAAAAAATGGAGCACATAGCAAACTGCAATACAAACCTGTGGGAGGATCACTCCTCCAGTGTTCTATCAGAGGAGTGTTTCTGGATGGGGTTTGTGACCTTTTGCAAGCGCTGGTCTTTAGAGCACTGGGAGGCATTCAGAGTTTACCCAGGAATGAACAGGGGGAGATGGAAGCATTAGACTTGAGGCTCAGCCCAGCCTAAGATGAGCTTACTGGGAAACTGGTGGCTTCTCACTGCCTGAGTTGCCCAGGTGCACTTACACTTTGGTGAGGAACTTCTGCAGGGCAGAAGTCATGGGAGGGAGAGGGTGAATCTCTTTGCTCCCACTGAAGCCTGTTGAAAAGCCACTTCATTTCTTCTGGAAAGCCCGACCCAGAGCTTGCTTCACTTCTTTGTTCCTGAGTGTGTAAATGAAGGGGTTCAACAAAGGGGTTACAACTGTGTTGAAAGTATTCACGAGTTTGTTCAGATCCAGGGATTTCTGGGCTGATGGCTTGACGTACAGGAACATGGTGGAGCCATACCAGATCATGACGACACTGAGATGGGCAGAGCAAGTGGAAAAGGCCTTTTTCCGGCCATGGGCTGAGTGGATCCTCAGGATGGAGGAGATGATGTATATGTAGGAGACCAGGGTGACCACACAGGAGGCCACCACAACAATTAAGGAGACAAGGAAGGTTGCCAGCTCCACGGGCCATGTGTCACTGCAGGAGAGGGCAAGGCAGGAATCTATATCACAGAGGAAATGATTGATGACATTTGGCCCACAGAATGTCAGCCTGGATGTCAGAAAGGCCAGCACTGAGATGGCCAGAAAGCCTCCCAGCCAGGAGCTGAGTGCCAGCCGAGTAGAGAGGACGCTGTTCATGAGGGAGCTGTATCTCAAGGGGTAGCATATGGCTAAGTAGCGATCATATGCCATCACAGACAGGAGAAAACACTCAGTGGAGCCTAGAGAGAGAAGAAACAACAGCTGGAGGATGCAAGCACTGAAGGAGATAGTCTGGCTACTCCCCAGCATGACTCCTATGGCTTTGGGAACAGCACCCGTAGTGTACCAGATCTCCAGAAAGGAGAGATTACAGAGGAAAAAGTACATTGGGGTATGGAGGTTACTGTTCATCCAGATGAGGGCTATGATGGATGCATTGCCTATTACTGTCAGGCAGTACATCAGTGCAAATGCCACCACAAGGGAGATCCGGGAATGCCACAAGCCCGGGAAGCCAAGAAGGATGAATTCTTCCACACCTGTCCCGTTTGCAGTGGGCCTTGACGTGTTGAGGTTCATCTGCAAAGACAAATTTTCTGTGAGCATTTGCATGCCTGTGCTATCCTTCAGGTGCTACTGGTAGCGAAACAAAGCCATCATCCCTGAAAAAGCAGTCAGTGCAGAGCACGGGAAAACAGCATCTACTCTAAGTTAAAATTGCCAGGGAAATCCTTCCCCCAGAAACACTTCTGGGCAACTGGTCTGACCCTGAAGGTCAGGGTTCGCCAAATGAACCTGGATAATTGTTTATCCATGCCTCAGTGGCTTAAGACAAAGTCCTCTGAGCTGAATCCCATCCTCTAGGATGGTAGCTCTGCTGAGAAGGCAGCTGAACTGAAGGGTTTTATCTACGCCCTCCCTTCAAACAAGGGAGGATTCTTGATCAGTTATTTAGGGGAGAACTGATCTCATCCTCAGGTAGGTATCTAAGACAGATGGAGTTGAACCATCACCCAAAGGATTCCTTTCTCTCCTTTCTTCCTCCTCAGGAACTTACATCCCAGAAATCTCATGTGGCTAAAGAGCAGAGAAATCCCCCTTAATCTGGCTCTCCTTAAGCGTGCAAGGCACTGGAAGTCTAAGCTGTATGACTTAGGCAGGCTTCACTCACCAGCTCAGCCATGGAAATGATCCAAACAACATATCTTCATGGACCATCCTTCAGATGAAACCATGGTCCCCTTGGCTGAGGGAGAGCATTGGGAAGAGGTTGATTTATTTGGGGGAGCTCTGAATGCCGTGATGTCAAAGGAATGTCCACCTGTGCATGGACAGGTCTCACCTTGCCAACTCACTTCAAGCTGCATGCAACTGCCTGGGGTTGCTTCCTCTCCATCCACCTTGTAGGTACTGACAGCTTGTGCTGCTGATCTTCTCCCTTTCACAGCCATCACTGCACTTCCACGAGGGGCTTTGTGTGCACACACAGTGGAAAGCCTCTGCAGTTTGTTTCCATCTAGTGAGAGCATACATCAGAGAGTCACCAGCCTCGTTAGCATAGGAACATCCCCACACCCACCTCATTAACACACTGAAGCTCAAACTGGCTAGACCTGGGAGACGGTTTGCTGTTTTCCTTCTGTGGCCCACAGGGAGTTTGACCTCTGGGGGATCTTAGGGGCTTGTGGAGATGGATAATGCTCCCTCTTCACACAGGCCAATTAAAGGCCAGCAGTGCAATTCTCTGGAGTGGCTCTCGGGCAGGGTGTTTGCCTCCTGCCCGCAGCTGTGGTATGTGAGTCTTGTCAGTAACTCGGTGATCTCCTGTGTACCCATTTGCTGATGCACAGGAGATGTCTGAAACAGCCGTGTCCTGAAAGACTGGAAATGTCAAGTATTTGGTGCTGGACAGTAACAGGGGCTTGAAACCCACAGGGTGAGAGATAACTAAAGGCGACTATGGGACACATGAATACTGAGAGAGTAAGTTGCAGGGATTCACCTACCTCGTTGCAGAGCCTCTAACTGCTGTTAAAGCCTAAGTCTTCAGTCCGCATTGAACTGATCTAAGTAAAGATCTAAGCGCAAAGTCAGACCGGAGATGAGGAGGGGGAAATTGATCTCCCTTCCCTCCAAAGCAGGTGTCTCTGGGTGAGCTCCACTGATCGTCAGTGGAGAGAAACAGGCACTATCAAAACTCGGCTCTCTCCTGGCTCACACCATGCCCTGGCTATGCATTCCTCCTGCATTTCTGCATTGCCGGAGCTTCCTTTTCCCTCTCTTGATCTCAGAGCCTTCTGAGAGGACAGGGAATCAGGAGCAGGATGAAACACTTTTGCAGCAGTTCCCAGGTTCCTCACACTGTTGGCAGTGTTCTGGAGCCAGCTCTGAAGGGCCAGGCACCACAGGTGTTCCCCACAGACTCCAGGTAATGCAGCAGTGGAGACCAGAGACCTGGTTGAAAGCACAGCTCTCCTCTGGTGTTAACGTTGTGGGAAGTAATTGGCATTATTTTGCTGTGGCATCCACACTGATCTGAGGTCCCCTATCCCAGCCAACACTAGGACAAATGACAAGACACTACCAAAGAGAGAGACACCTTCCAGGCCACCTGCACCTACCAGACTGCTAACTTTTATGGCTTGTTCTAGTACCAGGAGAAGAAAGGCCAAGCCCCACGGCATGTGTTCTGTCAGGCAGTAGCTGGCCCCAAGATCTCAATGGGGGAGCAGTTCACCATGCAGAAGCAGGCAGCATGCCCTCCAGGAGAAGAGCTGGCCTGCGGGAAGCTGCTTCATGCCTGGGGGAAGGCCAGGGGCCACAGGGCACCGACCACTGACTGTGAGTCACCATAGCCCTGCCCATCTGTGTATCTGCTGTGCTGTGCTGGGAAATATTTGTGGGATAGAGGGTATGTAGGTGACCTGCCCTTGCTATCCTTGCCCTTGGATGCAGGCCATGCCCCATCATTATTGGGGCAGGTGGGAGGATAAGGAGGAGAAGGTCTTGGACTCTAGTAAATGCTTTTTCTTACTCTGTCCCCACTCCTGCATCCTTTGCAGCCATCTTCTCACTGAGTTTCTTCTCTCAACACAAAGCTACTCAGACTATGAGGAACTCCATTCTTCACAGACTTCTGAGCTGCTGACCACTCATGTGCTCCAGCAGCATCAGGATCCTCACTGAGGGATAGCAGTGGCTGGGCTCCCCATCTGCAGGGCATGCTCTGAGGCCCCTTGGCTGTGTCTGAGCAGAGATGCCATAACACAGACCCTGATTGCCAATGGCTTTCAAGAAGCTGACTATGTCTTCCTCAGCTCCAAGAAACAGTGACTGAGCATCAAGGGACTCGTTGTCCTGTCCCACCCTCCCCTTCCTCTGGGAATGGCGAATGATCTGCTTGTGTCCCCACCTTCTCCTCCACCACCCAAGGAAATGCTTTTCTTCCTCAGCAGCTCGAGACAACGACACCCAGAAAGGATTACGCTGAGGCAGAGGCTGCGATGCAG
Source organism: Falco naumanni (assembly GCF_017639655.2). Lineage (NCBI taxonomy): Eukaryota > Metazoa > Chordata > Aves > Falconiformes > Falconidae > Falco > Falco naumanni. Next base: position 5,651,846 of record NC_054071.1, on the reverse strand, counting down.
AAAGCTTTAATGACTCTGAAGCAGGAAATGAGTTCCCTTGTAGAGGAGGCTGCTGGTGGTGGGAGATCACCGGCAGCTGCCAGAAGTTTGTGCCCGTCACCCATGGCGGAGATCCCACAGAGCAGCCATCTGCCTGCCCCACAGATGGAGAGGGCTTAGCAGATCCCCCCAGTTGTCTCTGGGAGACTTACAGCCCAGAAACACAGAAGACAGGAGATGGGAGAGAGTCAAGCAGGGAAAGCAGACTTTGGCCATGTTTCAGAGACCCCAGCTCATGCTCAGCATCTCTGAAGTCAAGGGCCAGGAGCTCTGTCCTCAGCCTAGGTCTGCATTCCTGGGGGTCCTTGTCCGGGTTGTCACCAGTGGCTTTAGCAAGGGCGACATCTGCTGCCGCAGTAGCGGCTGGTGATGCAGGAGAGGTCAAAGCCCCCGGAGTTGATGGGCACTCCCTCACAGCTGAGGATGCTGCCAACGGCAGCGGAGGTGGAGGAGCCCACAACGGTGTTCTGCGGGAAGGAGCTGAGGATGGGGCCGGGCAGGGTCACCACCACTGGAGAAGGCTCGATGACGACGGTGGAGTTCTGGCACTGCCTGACACAGGGCTCGTTGCAGCTGTTGGCCAGCGGGGTCGGGCCGCAGGGCTGGCAGGGCCGGCAGGGCATGCACGGGCTGCAGCAGGACATGGCTTGGGGCTGGAGGTGCACCTGGAGGGAGGAAGCAGAGCACAGCGACAGGTGAGGAGCGGTCTGCCACGCGTCCATCACCCCACTGTGAGGTCTTCAAAGACAGCTGCTGAGCTGCGGGGTAGAAACTGAGCAGAGGAGTTTCATGGCCTCATGCAGACACAGTTCGGCAAAGTACCACCATGCCCAGCCGAGCTGCCGCCTGTCTCTTCAAGTAACAGCTCCCTCAGCCAAGTGCTAGGCCTTTGCCCTTCTCCCCCTCCCATGACAAGCAGCACCACAACCCAGCATCAGGTGGAGGATCGCGCATCTGCACGGCCACAGAAGGACATGGCGAAAGCGCCTCAGACTCACCTGGTTCCCAAGGAGAACGAGGAGAGAGAAGTGGATGAGAGAGCGAGGAGCTGCGCTGGCTTTTATGCTGGCCCTGACCTGCCCCAGGCCCACAGGTGGCTTCTGCGGAAGTGGCAATTTTCAAAGCTGCTCATGAGGTGAACGGAAAACATCCCAGCTAACAACATGGGCTGGGTGGCTGTTGTCCTGGATGCTGCCTTCTCATTTCCTGGCTAATGCCATACCCATTCCCTCACAGAGGCTTCCTCTGGGTGCGGGGACTGGGAGGTCCCGGGTGTCCAGGGCAGGAATGTGTTTGCATCCGTAGAAGACTCGGCTCGTGTCAGATGGGTGCAGTGCACCCAAGTGTTGCTGGCCTGGGGCACGCTGGTGGGGTTGCCTCGGGCTGCGTTGACAGCAAGGGGCCCAGCTGCTCCCAGCCCTATAATCCTTGGCGGGTGACCCAAGGGCTTCCCCGCCTGAGGATGTGCCATGTCATTTTCTTTCCCTCTCTTCCTCCGTCCCACCCTACTTGCCCCAGTGCTCATTTGTGGTCATCTTCCCAGCCATCTGGGCTGCAGTGGTGGATTTCATTCTCTTCCTCCTCAAGCTTTCCATATGCTTTTTAAATATCTCAAAGGAGGAAAGCCCAGAAGCTCTCTGGGCAATGACAGTACTTGGTCACCTTCACCAGTTTAAAAAAGAGTTTCCTGATATTTAAGACTGAGCTTTCTGTGTTTCAGCCTGTGTCCATTGCCTGTGGTCCTGTCGCTGGGAGTTTCTAAGACGAGACTGGCTATTTTCTTTGCACTATGTATTGATTTTGCATGGCAAGGTTTTGGTAATACGGGGAGCCACAGGGGTGGCTTCTGTGAGAAGCTGCTAGAAGTTTCCCCCATGTCCAACAGAGCCAATGCCAGCCGGCTCCAAGACGGATCCACCACTGACCACGCTGAGCCCATCAGCGATGGTGGTTGTGCCTCTGCGATAGCTTATTTAAGAAGGGATAAAAAAACCTGCTCCTGTGGAACAGCCACCAGAGGACAGGAGTGAGAACATGTGAGAGAAAGAACCCTGCAGACACCAAGGTCAGTGAAGAAAAGGAAGGAGGAGGTGCTTCAGGTGCCAGATCAGAGATTCCCTGGCAGCCTGTGATGAAGACCATGGTGAGGCAGGCTGTCCCCCTCAGCCCATGTAGGTTAATGGTGGAGCAGATACCCACCCACAGCCCGTGGAGGACCCCACGCTGGAACAGGGGGATACCCGAAGGATGCTGTGTCCCCATGGAAAGCCCATGCTGGAGCAAGCCCCTGGTAGGACCTGTGACCCCGCAAAGAGAAGCCCACCCTGGAGTGGGTTTGCTGGCAGGACTTTGGTCCCTGCAAGGGACCCACACTGAAGCAGTCTGTTCCCAGAGGATGGAACCCCATGGAAGGGATTCAAGCTGGAACATTTAGTGAAGAACTTATGTTGGAGAAGTTCATGGAGGAATGTCTCCCATGGGAGGGACTCCATGCTGTAGCAAGGGAAGGTCATGAGGAGGAAGGAGCAGCAGAGGCAATGTGTGATGAGCAGACCACAATCCTCACTGCCCAGCACTCTGTGCTGCTCAAGGAGGTGAGGAGGTATAGAACATCGGGAGTGAAGTTGAGCTTGGGAAGAAGGGAAGGGTGGGGGGAAGGTGTTTTAAGATTTGGTATTATTTCTCATTATCCTACCCGGACTAGATTGGCAACAAATTAAATTAATTTCCCCCAGTCGAGTCTGTTTTGACTGTGGCAGTAATTGCTGAGTGATCTCCCTGTCCTTATCTTGATCCACAAGTCTTTCATTATATTTTCTCTCCTCCGTCCAGCTGAAGAGGGTTAGTGACAGAGTGGCTTGGTGGGCACCTGGCGTTCAGCCAGGGTCAACTCACCACACCCTCCCTTCAGGTATTTATATAAGTTGGTAAGATCCCCCCTGAGCCCTCTCTTTGGTGTTGAACAGTCCCAGCTCTCTCAGCCTTTCCTCACAGGAGAGATGCTCCAGTTCATTCATCATCCTTGTGCCCCTTCTTCGGATTCTTTCCAGCAGTTCCATAGCTCCCTTGTACTGGGGAGGATAGAACTGGAACCAGTACTCCAGGAGTGGCCTCATCAGTGCTGAGTAGAGGGGAACCATCATGTTCCTCAACTTTCTGGCAACACTCCTCCCAGGGCAGCCCAGAACACCACTGGCTTTCTTTGAGGCAAGGGGACATTGCTGGCCCATTGTCAAGTTGGGGCCCAGCAGGACAATCCAGGTCATTCTCTGCAAATCTGCTTTACAGCTGGACAGTGCTCAGTACATACTGGTGCATGGGGTTGCTCCTCCCCTGGTGCAGGACTTTGCCTCCTCTGAGCTCATTTTGCCAGCCTGTTGAGGTCCCTCTGAATGGCAGCAAGATCCTCTGCTCTGCATGGGGCTTCTTGTAAAGCAGGGATAGACTATGTGAAAAAAATTTATCTGGTGCCTGGAAATTAGCTCAAGCAGCTACAGGTCCTGCCATTACCCAGAGAAACCATGAGGGCTGATGTGGTCCACTCTGTGGATGCTGAAATAGGGTACATTCTCCAGAAACAAGGTTTGATGGCCTATGAGATAGCTAGGGTCTATACAGCTCTGGAGTCCACCATGCACAAAAGACATGGTCCTGTTGGAGTGGGTGCGGAGGAGGCCACAAAAATGATCAGAAAGGTGGAACCTTTCCTATGAGGAAAGGCGGAGAGAGGTGGCATTGTTCAGCCTGGAGAAGAAAAGACTCTGGGGAGACCTTATTGTAGCCTTTCAGTACTTAAAGGGGGCTTGCAAGAAAGATGGGGACAAACTTTTCAGCAGGACATGTTGCAATAAGACAAGGGGTAACATTTTTAAGCTAGAAGAGGATAGATTCAGACTAGCTATCAGGAAGAGATTTTTTAAATGAGGCCAGTGAAACGCTGGCACAGGTTGCCCAGGAAGGTAGTGGATGCTTCATCCCTGGAAACATTCAAGGTCTGCTTGGACAGGGCACTGAGCAACCTCATCTATTGAAGATGCCCTTGCTCAATACAGGGGGGTTGGACTAGATGACCTTTAAAGGTCCTTTCCAACGCAAACTATTCTATGATTCCATGACTTGATGAATCCTTTGCTTCAAGAGGCAGTGCCTGAAAGAGGACTCGTTGCATTCTGTTCCACCATCCAATGCCTCTAGGAGTGATGAAGGGTCCCCCTGTGCCCCCACCTGTTTCCCCTGCAAAGCAAAGTCCCTCCCTCAGCAATGTGCAGATGAAAGACAACCAAAAGGACACAGACACAGTTGCAGAAAACTTTTAATGAGTCTAAAGAGGGAAAGGAGATCTGTCCAAGTGGAGACCACCAGTGCAGGGAGGAGCAGAAGCAGCCAAGAATCTGTTTGCCTTTTCCTGCAGCAGAGTTCCCACAGCGTATCCGTTGGCCAGCATGGCAAAGGGAGACAAGCTGGCAGGTCACTCCAGGCTGCTTCCTGGGGTCCTCACAGCAGGCTTTGAGGGCAGCACAAGACAAGAAAGAAGAGAGAGAAAAAGTCCAAGTGGAAGAGAGGAAAGGTAGACGTTGGCCATGTTTTCAGAGAGCCCAGGGTGGCACATTTCAGGCTGCCCTTGCAGGACAAGCCTGAGATGATCAGCTGCTCTTAAAACAATGGCACAAATTTGATCCTTTGTCCAGCGTCGTGTTTCTGGGTTCCTGGGAGTCCTTATCCAAGGCCGTTGCCAGCACCTTTAGCAGGGGCGACATCTGCTGCCGCAGTAGCGGCTGGTGATGCAGGAGAGGTCAAAGCCCCCGGAGTTGATGGGCACTCCCTCACAGCTGAGGATGCTGCCAACGGCAGCGGAGGTGGAGGAGCCCACGGCGGTGTTCTGTGGGAAGGAGCTGAGGATGGGGCCGGGCAGGGTCACCACCACAGCAGGGGGCTCGATGACAACGACAGAGTCCTGGCACTGCCTGCAACAGGGCTCGTTGCAGCTGCTGGCCAGCGAGGTCGGGCCGCAGGGCTGGCAGGGCTGGCAGGGCTGGCAGGGCTGGCACGGGTTGCAGCAGGACATGGCTTGGGGCTGGAGGTGCACCTGGGAGAGAGGGCAGGGAGGAAGCAAAACATGGGGATGCATGAGGAGCAGCCTGTCGCCAAACCACGGGGGAGCCAAAGAACATACAGGGCCGGGAGGAGGAGGCTGTGCAGCGATGTATGAGGGTTCCTTGGCCTCATCCTGCCAGAGCCCAAAAAGAGCCACCAGGACCTGTGTGGCTACTGCCTAACCCCTGTGACCAGAAGCCACTTCAGGACAGTCCTAGCCTCCCTCCATGCCTAACCTTCTCCCCACTTCCCTCCCCATGACAAGCAGCCCCTAGACCTGGCACAGGACAAAGTCGGCACCAGCTGAGAGGTCCGCTGAGGTGACAGCTTTGAGAGACAGCAGAGAAGGAGAAGGGGCTTGAGACTCACCTGACTCCCAGGGAGAAGGAGGCAAGAGAAGTGGATGAGGGGGCGAGGAGCTGGGCTGGCTTTTATCATGGACCTTCAGTGCCCCGGGCTGCCAGAGGCATCCCTTGTGCAGGTGATTATTTTCTGACAAGCTCATCTTGAATGCAAAGCATCCCAGCTAATGCTGTGGGCCGTGTCCTGGCTTCCGGCATTGCTGCCTTTCCATTTCCTGGGCACATTCCCCAGTCAAGGCATCTTTGGCGTGACAGGATGAGAGACCCCAGCATTTCCCGTGCAAAACATGCCAGCGTGGGCAGGGGACTCATCTCACGTGCTGGAGGAGTCTGGTAAAGGTCAATGATGTCAGCCTAGGTCACTGCTTTGGGGCTTTTTGTGGCCCTGCTGGCAAGAAGTGTCTCAGTTCCTGTGTTTGACCATACCCCACCTAACACTGCTCCCAGGAAAATTCTGCTTGCCTGTTTTGCCTGCCCATGTTTTACACCAGGCAGGGGGACAGGGGAAGATGTTGTGCAGGCTGCTTTTCAGATCTCAGAAGAAAAGGCCAGATAGCAAATAACATGTTTTTGTTGTTTTAGTGGCTGTTTTAGTAAGATAGAATAAAAAGACAAATAAAGCCAATGAGTAAACCTTTCGTCCCTTCAGATGCTGGGAACCCTGTGTTCATGCAGCATCACATGGACCCAGGTAGACTTTGCCAAGGCACACTGCACAGATCCCTCCCATGGAGATCTTCAGATTCCTCCCCCCCACCCCGCATGCCGTGGTGTCTTTTATTTTACTTAACAAATAAAATAAAAAAATCCTGTATCTTCTCCTTACACACTGGAAGGTTATTTCTGCCATGACACTCACCAGGGTGCAGCACATGATGGCACTGGGCACTCCAGCAGATTCCCTTACAGCAGTTACTCATGCTGGTGTACAGGCTCCTCAAACCTTTAGTGCAAGGTCCAATAGAGCAGATAGGTCTTTCCTAAGAACACTGACTCCTTGAATACTATGCTTTCTTCACAGCCTCTGATACAACTCCCCTCTGTGCAATACCATGATCACATGTAGGACCTTGTCCTTCCCTGCAATGCTCCCCCCGAATCCCTGCTGGTGTCCCCAGGGTGTCCCTAGTTGAGTGCAGTTGCTCATGTTTATGCATGTGTTCCCTTATCTGCACCGGTCTGCATGCTGGATTTGTGCAAGGGGCCCAGGGGATGGTGGTCAGCAACATAAAACCAAGCTGGAGGCCAGTGACTAGTGGTGTGTTCCATGGATCAGTACTGGGTCCTGCTGAACCTCTTTGTTAATGATCTGAATGGTGGAACAGATTGTACCCTCAGCAGGTTTCTAGACAACACCAAACTGGGAGGAGTGGCTGATATACCAGTATAGAGGAATGAAGGCAGTGGGCTGATTACATTGATAACATGCAGCTGTGGCCTTGCCTCAAAGGCAGTGGGTTATTGTCATGGACGATGTGCAGCTGTAGCTCATCCTGCTAAGTGGTTAAATAGCCCTGAGGCGTGTGGGAGAGAGGCTGGTTGGAGGAGGAGCAGGGAGGAGCTGGATGTAGCCGAGAGAAGCAGCAGTGTGGCCTGGCCTCTGGAGGATGGAGACACAGCATGGACAGTAGAATCTGACCCATGGTAAAGCCTTGTTGCAGTTTGCTTATTTTGCTCGTGCTGTGACAATTGGTGTCCCATGTGAAGAAAAACTGATTTGGACTCAAATTGCAACATACCAGAGGGTCTGGCCACCATCCAGGGGGACCTCACCGGGTTGGAGAAATAGGCTGATTGGAACCTCATGGAGTTCAAGAAGGAAAAGTGAAAAATTTCTGCCCCTGGGGAATAATAACTCCATGTACCAGGGCAGCCTGGGGTCACCCAGCTAGAAAGCAGCTTTGCAGAAAAAAAAAACTAATGGTCTGGTAGACACCATGTTGGCCATGAGCCAGCAATGTGCCACTGCGTCAAGGAAGTCCAATGGTATCCTCAGCTGCCTTAGACAAAGTATTGCCAAGAGGTCAAGAGAGGTGATTGCTCCTCTGGATTCAGCACTGATGGGCCACAGCTGGAGCTGGCATCCTCTCCCATACCTACTTTATGACCAAAGTGGTGACAAAAGGTTTCAATAAGAGGATGGTAGGGTGAGTGGAACATTGGCTGGACTACCAGGCTCAAAGAGTTGTGAGCGGTGGTGCAAAGCCCAGTAGGCAGACAATAGTGGGGTCTCTCAGGGATCAGCAGTAGGATGAATGAATTTCCATGAATACCAGAAGTAGGAAGGATACTTTCCACAAGTTTGAGGATGATGTTCAACCACAGGGAACAGATGGTACATCTGTAGAGCCAAATTGTTCCCAGCAGCAGCAGGAACTACCTGTTCAAAGGAAACAGAGAAGACTGACTAGCCGTGGAAGTGCTCTGCAACAGGCGGAGTGGCAATGAACAGCTGCTGGAACACGGGGAGTTCTACTTCAGCCACAGGCTAAAAGAAAATCTCAGAACTGGCATGGCTGTCCCTGGCAGCTTCTGCAATCTCCATCAGAGCAGCCTGATCTAAGGGGAACTGTTCCAAGCAGGGGCTGATCTCGATGACCTTGGGAGCCCATTCTGCCCAGCACTGCTGCTCACCCCGACCCCTGCACGGGCACCTTGTCCCCACACCGCCTTTGCCTCTGCGCAGCTCTTGGGGCTGGGGTGCAGGGAGGCTGCGGGGCTCCTCGCTGCCGCCCGCAGGGATCCGAGGCCGCCGGTTCCAGCCCCTGAGCTGGGAGACAGCGCTGGGAAGCTGCTCCATCCCCTGGATCAAGGCGCTGCTGCTGGCGCTGCGCAGGCGGCTTCTGGCTCAGCCCCGGGAGGAGGAGGCGGGGGGGGGGGGGGGGGGGAGCGGGGGGGGGGGAGCGGGGGAGCGGGGGGAGCGGGGAGGCAGGGGGAGCGGGGAGCCGTGGCCGGCGGCGGAGCGGCGGGATGCGGCGGGGCCGGGGCTGGCGGCTGACGGCGCTGGCCGCCGTGCTCCTGGGTGCGCGGGTCTGGCGGGGGTCGGGGCTGAGCGGGGGTGGCCCCCGCAGGTCCCTGGAGGCTGCTGTCCGCTCTGGCTTCTTCCCGGAGCGCTGCCCCCCCGAGCCGCCCTCCCGTCCATCCCTCCCTCTGCTACCGTCCCGCGTTCCCGCAGGAAACGTGGCGCTGGCCGCTGCGCAGCCCCCGCTGCCTCCGTCCCCCCGTGTCTCCCCGTGCAGCGCCTGCAGTCGCTGCTTCCCCTCTGCCTTCCTCCCCCTCGTCCCGCTGGTCTCCCCACTGACCACCTTCCACCCGCCGCCCGCGCACTCCTCTCTCCACCGACTGTTAACGGACGCTTCTGCCAATGCACGTGCAGACACCCTCTGGAAACCTCTCCTCTCCGGGTGCTCCTGGCTGGGTTTTGTTCTGGGAAACAGCGGGCAGGGCTGGGCACAAAGCCGGTTTTGAGGATTCTCCCTTCTTTTTCTCCTCGGCAGTGGCCGCGGCCAGAGCCCAGGTGCACCAGAAGCCATCGGCGGAGACCATCGAGGGGACCAGCATCAGCCTCAGCTGCTCACACCCCAGTATAAAATCTTATGACTTCATCTACTGGTACCGCCAGCTCCCGGGCCAAAGCCCCACGTACATCACGAGCGGTAGCGAAGGGACCTCACTGGTGCAGGACCCTCCGGGGCGGCTCTCGGTGGCGGCAGACCGGCGGTCCAGCTCCCTGTGGCTGGCCCGGCCCCAGCTCCGGGACGCGGCGGTGTACTACTGCGCCGTGGGAGAGACACGGGGAGCGGGGCCGGGGCTGCGGCCGGGCACGAACCGCCGGGGGGGCGGACCGGGCGGCTGGGGCGGGGGCGGGGGGGGCAGGTCCAGCCGGGCCCGCCAGGGGGCGCTGCCGCTCCGCCTGCCACCGGCCCCGGCCCCTTTGGCAGCGCGTGCACAGCCGGCCGTGCAGCCTCAGAGGATGCCCAAGCGCCTCCTGCCTTGGAGGGCTGTGAGAAGCCCAGCTGCGCCCTGGCTGCCGCGCTGACAGCCTTCCCCTTGGCCCTTGCAAACCTGCACACTGGAAGGGTCACAGTTCGGTGCCTTTCCTTGCTCTGAGCACTTCTAACAATTTCTTCTCCTTCTGGCAGTGTGTGCACACCTGACTCGGAAGAATCTCTTCTTCATCCCCTCCCATCAGGTATCTGCACTCATAGCCAAGGTCCTCCCGAGCCTTCTCTTCCCCGGGATGAACACTGCCATCCCCTCAGCCAGTCCCCATAGGAAAGATGCGCCGTTTTCCTGGGCTTGCTCCAATAGATTGTGCTGGGGAGCCCACAACTGGACCCAGCACTCCAGAGGTGGCCTCACCAGCACTGACTAAAGAGGAAGGATCAGGTCCCTTTTCCTGCTGGCAACTCACGTCCTACTGCAGCCCAGGATGCTGTTGGCCTTCCTTGACACAAGGGTGCATTGCCAGATCAGACTCAGGAACACCCCTGAGATGCTGAAGTAGAGGGCGACACGGCAGTGAGTATTCAGGAGAAGTATCCCAGATGCTTGTCCAACTCTTACTCTTTCTTCAGTGTCCACCAATGACCAGTGTTAGAGGAGGGGGCTCTTGGTAGGAGACGTGACTGCTTCTGTGGCTTTCCCTCCTGGCCAAAGAAGCCAAAGGAGCAAAAATGTCTTCCTAGCTCTGCATCTGGGGATTAGCAAAAGCCTCCACAGGTGAGCAAGACCCATCAGCCAGACACTGGACAAGATTCTCTGTTGAACCCCTTGAGCTATCCCCCCTGCTTTTCACATATCCCTTCTCCAGCTCTGGGGACTCACCAGTGCCTGGCTGAGAGGAGTCCCCACGTCCCTGAGACCCTGTGAGTTCTCTGCCTGATGGAAAGATGCTGGTGGCTACAGTTCTGGGATTGAAAAGCAAATTGCTGGCTGGAGAGGGGAGGCTGTGGGGGAAGCTGATAAACGTAGCCGTGGTGGCAGGCCAATGTGGTCTAACTACTGGAGTGATGTCACCTCAGTAGGCCATGACACAGAGGCTGTTGGCAGCAAGGCCTTCTGAGGTGACAAAGACATTTTCAGGTCTTTTGGAAGAGAGGGAGTGGGGAATATGTCCAAAGGTGACATGGGCCAGAGGGAAAGAGGAGACAAAGGGAGTGAGGCATCTGGAGAAAAGTGTCTCTGTGAGGTACAAGGAAGATGGATGAGAAGCCCATTCCCACCTGGATGGGTAAGAAAGGTATCATTCAGATCCCACCTGGAGGTAGAATTCGTGCTGAACTGCATGTACATAAAGACATCAGAGAGGTCTTGTAGGAAATATAGTACATCTGGAAGAGCAAAGAATAAATATTTTGGAATATGGAAACATGAACTGGCTCTATCCAGAATTACATTTCACATGTCCTGAGTGTGGTTTTACAACCACATTGCATCAAAACTGCTCATTTGCCTATCTTTCCCTTTTCCTTCATGTTTGTAATATCTCAGGTGTCCTGGAACGTGAATGTCATGGCTTAGCACTGCTGCAGGTGTTGCAGGGAGACACTCCACACACTGAGCTCAACATGGGGTTTGCCCCCAGAGCCCGTACCCAAAAGACTCACGTTCTCTGGGGACGGGAGCCTTTCAGCATCTTCGGGGACTTGCACACCTCAGCAAGTTCATCAGAGGCCACTGTAAGGGCCTGTTAGTCTAATCTCAGTGCCTGGGAAAGTTATGGAGAAGATCATACTGGCTGCTGCTGGAAGGTATTTAGAGACCAACGCAATCACCAGGCACAGCCAACATGGCTCCATAAAGGGAAAGTCCTGCCTAACTAATTTGATATCCTTCTGTGATAAGGTCACCTACCTAGTGGATGAAGGGAAGGTGATGGCTGCAGTTTTTCTGGCTTTTAGTAAGGCTTTTAATACTGCTCTCACAGCATCCTGGTGGACAAGTTGACCGACAGGGAGATGAGCAGGTGTGTGGTGCACCGGGTGAAGAACTGGCTGAACGGCAGGGCTTGACGGGTTGTAGTGAATGGGGCTACATCTGGCTGGCAACTGGCCGCCAGCGGTGTTCCTCAGGGCTCACATTCCAGGGCCAGTCCTGTTTAGTATTTGTATTGATGATCTGGATAGAGGACTTGAATGCATCATTAGCCAGTTTGCTGATGATACCGGACTGGGAGCTGCTGTTGAGCATCTCGAGAGACAAGAGGCCTTGCAGGGGGCTCTGGATAAATTGGAGCACTGGACAGTTAGTAATGGTAAGAAATTTAACAAGTTCAAATGCTGCACTCTGCACCTGGGATGGAGTAACGCCAGACACAGGTATAAATTGGGAGAGGAGTGTCTAGAGAGCAGTCACACAGAAAGGATGTTGATTATTTGAATGCCCCCAGAGGAAGGCAGCAAGGCTGGTTAAAAGGCAGTAAGGTATGCCCTGTGAGGAGTGGGTGAGCACTTTGGGTTTGTCTGGTTTGAGGAAAAGGAGGCTGAGGGGCAACCTCATTGCTCTCTACGGCTCCCTGAGGAGGGGGAGTAGAGAGGGAGGTGCTGAGCTCTTCTCCTGGGTTCCAGGGAGAGGGCACATGGCAATGGTTCAGAGCTGCATCAGGGGAGGTTCAGATGACATTCAGAAGCATTTCTTTGCAGAGTGGTCAAACACTGGAACAGGCTTCCTGGAGAGGCAGTCGATGCCCTGTGCCTGTCAGTGGTTACGAGGCTTTTGGACAATGCCCTTAGCACCATGCTTCAATTTTTGTTCAGCCCTGCAGTGGTCAGGCAGTTGGGCTAGGCGGTCACTGCAGGTCCCTTCCAGCTGTAACGTTCTGTTCTGTTCTACTCTACTGCATTCTATTCTATTCTATCCCTCACCTAGCCCAGAGGTTGTCCTTACCTTAGTACTAGGGGGAGATACTGCCTGCTTCCCCATGGCACCTGGGGTCTGGGGCTCTTCAAGCTGCTGAATCCCAGACAAAATCTCCCTTTCACCTGCTTTACGCTGCACAGCTGGCTCACTTGCAACTGCTCGCCAACTGACAAATGCCAACTGCTTGCTGTCTGTTATGCCTGAGAGTATTTTGTGGTGTTACAGTTCCTGGCAACTGCTGTACCAGGAAATACCCTTTTATGAAATCTGTGGAGAACTTCAGTTTTGCTCTTCTGCTCATTACAGGCCTTTTGGTAAAGCAGCGATGAACTGTATGAGAAAAAATTATCTGGTGCCTGTAACTTAGCTCGGACAAGTATGGGTGCTGCCCTTACCTGGTGCAGTCTACTCTTCGGATGCTGGAATGAGGGGCGTTCTCTAGAAACCCAGTCTGGTGGCCTATGAGAAAGCTAAGAGGTACATGGCCACTCTTCAAAAGTACTTGGCACAGCAGAAGCAGAGCAACCAGAAAAGTGGAAAAGTAACTCCTGCTTTCCCAGAAGAAAACAAGACAGAGGTGTAAAAGCCCCTGGAGACTCTTCAGGACTCCAGCCATGTTGTTCAGAAAGGGCCTGATAATGTGCATCCATGGTATTGGAGAAATATGGAAGTGTTCCGAGGTAAACTAGGGCAGCACAAACATATTTTTTCTTGGGAAAAACATCCCCAAGGCTATTTACCCATTCCCAGGTTCTGCCACCCTTTGACAACTTCTTCTTCTGAGCCTCCTTGCCCAGCACAGCTCCCCCCAAAGAAGCAGACCACTCTTGCTTGTAACTAGGGTTACATCCTAGAGTAACTAGGATGAAAGGTCCCCCTGTGCCCCTACCTAATTCCCTTCGCATGCAATGGCTTTCTTCACCAGTCAACGTGCAGATGAAAGACCACCTAAAGGGCACAGACACAGTTGCAGGAATTTTTTAATGAGTTTAAAGAAGGAAATGAGGTCACTCCAAGTGGAGGCCCTCAGTGTGAGGAGGAACAGGAACAGCCAAGAATCTGTTTCACTTTTCCTATCAACCTGCCCCACAAGAGGAGACAGGCTGGCAGGTCATTCCAAGCTGCTTTCTCAGGGCACAAGACAAGAAAGAAGAGAGAGAAAAAGTCCAAGTGGAAGAGAGGAAAGGTAGACGTTGGCCATGTTTTCAGAGAGCCCAGGGTGGCACATTTCAGGCTGCCCTTGCAGGACAAGCCTGAGATGATCAGCTGCTCTTAAAACAATGGCACAAATTTGATCCTTTGTCCAGCGTCGTGTTTCTGGGTTCCTGGGAGTCCTTATCCAAGGCCGTTGCCAGCACCTTTAGCAGGGGCGACATCTGCTGCCGCAGTAGCGGCTGGTGATGCAGGAGAGGTCAAAGCCCCCGGAGTTGATGGGCACTCCCTCACAGCTGAGGATGCTGCCAACGGCAGCGGAGGTGGAGGAGCCCACGGCGGTGTTCTGCGGGAAGGAGCTGAGGATGGGGCCGGGCAGGGTCACCACCACGGCGGAGGGCTGGATGACGACGACAGAGTCCTGGCACTGCCTGCAACAGGGCTCGTTGCAGCTGCTGGCCAGCGGGGTCGGGCCGCAGGGCTGGCAGGGCTGGCAGGGCTGGCAGGGCTGGCACTGGTCACAGCAGGACATGGCTTGGGGCTGGAGGTGCACCTGGGAGAGAGGGCAGGGAGGAAGCAAAACATGGGGATGCATGAGGAGCAGCCTGTCGCCAAACCACGGGGGAGCCAAAGAACATGCAGGGCCGGGAGGAGGAGGCTGTGCAGCGATGTATGAGGGTTCCTTGGCCTCATCCTGCCAGGGCCCAAAAAGAGCCACCAGGACCTATGTGGCTACTGCCTAACCCCTGTGACCAGAAGCCACTTCAGGACAGTCCTAGCCTCCCTCCATGCCTAACCTTCTCCCCACTTCCCTCCCCATGACAAGCAGCCCCTAGACCTGGCACAGAACAAAGTCGGCACCAGCTGAGAGGTCCGCTGAGGTGACAGCTTTGAGAGACAGCAGAGAAGGAGAAGGGGCTTGAGACTCACCTGACTCCCAGGGAGAAGGAGGCAAGAGAAGTGGATGAGGGGGCGAGGAGCTGGGCTGGCTTTTATCATGGACCTTCAGTGCCCCGGGCTGCCAGAGGCATCCCTTGTGCAGGTGATTATTTTCTGACAAGCTCATCTTGAATGCAAAGCATCCCAGCTAATGCTGTGGGCCGTGTCCTGGCTTCCGGCATTGCTGCCTTTCCATTTCCTGGGCACATTCCCCAGTCAAGGCATCTTTGGCGTGACAGGATGAGAGACCCCAGCATTTCCCGTGCAAAACATGCCAGCGTGGGCAGGGGACTCATCTCACGTGCTGGAGGAGTCTGGTAAGGGACACCTAAGAAAGACTAAACAGCTCTCTTAGGCAACGCACAGAGCTTGGAACGCATCCTAGAGTGTTCAAGGAACCAACTGGACAGGCCCTACTCATTTCCTGGAAGGACGATGGAGCAAATACCCTCAGAAGCCATTCCTAAACTGATGAAAGGTAAGAATGTGACTGGGAACAGCTCACATGGGTTTACTGAGGGCAAAGCATGCTCACCTACCCCATTGCTTTCTGTGAGAAGGTGTCTGGCACTGTGGGGAAGGAGAGGGGCACTGGCTGGGGTCCACCTTGACTTTAGCAAGACCTTTGGCATACCCTCATAGGTGCACACACAAAGAACCATGTACACACAGAGGTACTCACATTCCGAGGCAGGCACACACACAAATATGTGTGCTGGTGGCAAATTTTTATTGTACCCCTTGAGGCTAATTAGATGCATGCTTTTCCTACATATATGTAGACCAGTCACACACATTCGTGCTCTCTTGCGTGAAGGCATGTGTAAATGCTAAAACACATACACGCCTGTGGATACAGTTGCCTACACACACGCACAGACAACGTTTGTGCACACCCACGTTTGCATGTGTATTACCACAAGCACGCACATATACATGCAAACACACCCAGGAACACAGCCAAAAGAATTTGTACATGAGCATGATGGTGTTTACACACCACTGAGACCCAGGACTCCCAACACCAGCTCTCAGCCCCTCCAGACCACTCTAGGCAAGTCCTTCAGACCCTACAGCGAGGAATCAGTCAGTGGCCAGCTCCCTCAGCTTTAGTGAGGTCAAAGGTTTGGCAGGGGTTTACTCAGCTGTTTTCACATAGGGCAAACAACAGCAGAGTGGAGGTTTTCATGGCCCTTCCAGACATTCAGCCTCTCCATGTCTCAAGTCTATGTGTGAAGGATAATATAAAAGCTGGAGAACAGCCCCATTGCTGCAGCCCCCCAGAGAATTCCCATATTACAAGGGAATTCTTATTGCAAGAAAAAATATCCCTCAGTGTCAGAAGCTCCCAACTGACCTTGGTGATCTCCTCAAGGGACTGGGACCAGCCCCTGCCCTTGCAAAGGGAGCGGTGCCACAGTGAACGCTCATGTGGCAGCGGAATAGTGTATGTCTGGGACAAGCCAGACTCCCCTTGGGCTACAGACACAGACTGGGCCATCAGAAGTGAGGCAGCAGTGAACCCGTCTCGAGACTCACTTCAAGGTAGACACCCTCTCTTCTAAAGGCAAAGAAACGCAGGAGCAACACTAATTTACAGAGCAGCTGGCAAAATGCTTTGGCTACCCTGTGAATGTACGTGCATTCTTTTTATTTTTTGCCCGGTTTTAATTGATGGGCTGGCTTTTTTTCTTCTGGTGTTCTGCCTGCAGGTGCGGGTGGTGTAATTGCCTGTAGCAAGCGGGAGCTGCAGCCTCGGCTGTTCGCCGTGAGCTGCCTGGCTCTATCCTGCAGCCAAGCTGCCCAGGCGCAAAAGAGTTTTTGCATGTAATAATGCAAGGGTAACGACAGCGTATTGGTTTCACCTCAGGTTTTGGTAGTGGGGGGGCTGCAGGGATGGCTTTTGGGACAAGATGCCAGGGGCTGCCCCCACGTCAGACAAAGCCTGCGGCAGTCGGCTCCAAGATGGTCCTGCTGCTGGCCAAAGCTTGTCACCCTGCAAACCATGGAGGACCTCATGCTGCAGCAGATGGAGAAACCTGGATGGAAGCTGCAGCCTGTGGAGAAGCCAAGAGGGAGCAGATTCCTGACAGAAACTGTGGGCCATGGAGAGGAGCCCATGAAGGAGAAGGTTTTGTAGTAGGACCTCTGGTGCCAGGGGGAACCCACACTGGAACAGTCTGTTCTTTAAGGGCTACAGCCCATGGAAAGAAGCCATGCTAGAGCAGTTCATGAAGAATGGCAGCCCATGGGAAGGACCCATTTGGAGAAGGCTGTCGAGGACTGTCTCCCATGGAAGGGACCCTACCCTGGGGCAAGGGAAGAGCATGGGGATGAAGAAGTGGAAGAGATAAAGCATTTTGAACTGACTGCAAGCCCCCTTCCCCTTTGCCCTGCACTGTTTGGGGGAAAAATGTAGAAGAGTTAGGAATAAAATTGAGCCTGAGAAGAAGGGAAGGGGGGGTGAAGTAATTTTAGTTTTGTTTTTCACTATCCTACTCTCTTACAGATCACTGGCAAAAAATAAATTTCCCAAAGTTGAGTCTCTTTTGCCCATGACAGTAATTGGTAAGCAACCTTCCTGTCCTTATCTTGACCCACGAGCTTTTCACCATATTTTTCTCCCCCTGTCCTGTTGATGGAGGAGCATTGATAGAGCAGCTTAGTGGACACCTGGCTCTTGAACCTGCTCAGAGCAGCTTTCATATCCTCATTTCTTAGGGTGTAAATCGAGGGGCTGAGCGGGGGAGTAAGAACCATGTAAAGAACAGCCGCTGCTCTGCCTAGTGACCCTTTCTAGTGGGCTCCCACGTCAGTGAAGACACATGGGGCACAGAGCCAGGCCACAGCAGTGCAATGGGAAGCACAGCTCAAGACAGCTCAGCGCCTGTCTTCTGCATGGGGGAGCTGCAGCATGATTTAAATCTCCATTGAAAAGGACAGCCAGCCTCTGGCAGCAGCGCCCTTAGTTTGAAGTGTAAAACCTGCATGGATCCTTTGTCCCTTTCCTACCTTTCCAAGACCAGCTTTGTTGGGCAGGCAAACCAGGGGTCGTGCCAAGAGCCAGTAGCAGTGGTCTGGCAGTGCTTTGGCAAAAGGGCTTACTCAAAAGGCCATCACTGCCTCTTCTACAAGGCAATTGCAGATGGATGGGATCATCATTGCAAAAGACCTGAGGTACCTTCGGCTTATTACAAGGTTCAGTACAGCAGGGTTAGGAAGTCCAATCGTGCTGCTGTTGATGATGGTTATTGACAGTATGACTAGAGAAAAAGGGCTTCAGAGATGCATAGGAAATGCCCTTATAAACCAATTTCTGCCCATGCATGCTGGTCATGACCCTTAGGCTGGGTGTTGGAGCGGAGTGGGAGGTGAAGCAGCAGCTATGGGCCATCCCAAGGGCTATTCCCTGCTTTATGACTCCTGCCATTCGGCAAAGTAAATCATCTTCTGGAGCCCCACATCCACCCCATGCTACCCCAGAGCAGCTCCAGCTGTAGCAAGAGGAAAACCCTTCCTCAAGAGCTGGGGCTGCTGACCCCTCAGGGCCTCCTGCCTTCCTGGGCATTTGTGAGCAGAGACACAGCACGGCAAGGCCTGACGGTCACTGGCAGCACAGCAGCCAGGGATGACTTCCTCAGCTCCATGGGATGGTGCCCAAAAGAGGAGCCACTGCCAAGTGTCCCAACTTCCCAGTCCTTGTGAATGGAGAAGGGCCTCCTTGTGCCCTCACCCCCTTCCACCCCAGAGCAGCACCCTTTTCCTTTGGCAGCTTGGTGAGTGCCCACAGAAGGAAGGACGACATGGAGGCCACACCTGAATGCAGCAGAACTTTAATAAGTCAAAAGAGAGAAACCAGATCACTCCAAGCGGAGGACGTAAGTCCTAGAGCACCAGGGGCACCCGAGAGTCTGTGCTTTTTGGCTATGGAGAAGTTCCTGCATGATGTCCGTCTGCCTGCCCCAGAGAGGGAGAGGAGACAGATGGTTCCCACCAGGCTGGCCCAGGTGGGACCTTGTTGCCAAGGGGAACCGAAGCAAAAAAGGAAAAGGTAAAGAAAGACAAAGCCATTCAACAATACTGCAAGCACATTGAAAATCTTGATCCTTTGCCCAGCACCATGTTCTGTGTTCTTCAAGGTGTCTCCATGGAGCTTTCCCAGCAGCTTTAGCATGGGGGACACCTTCTGCCACAGTAGCGGCTGGTGATGCAGGAGAGGTCAAAGCCCCCGGAGTTGATGGGCACTCCCTCACAGCTGAGGATGCTGCCAACGGCAGCGGAGGTGGAGGAGCCCACAACGGTGTTCTGCGGGAAGGAGCTGAGGATGGGGCCGGGCAGGGTCACCACCACAGCAGGGGGCTCGATGACGACGGTGGAGTTCTGGCACTGCCTGACACAGGGCTCGTTGCAGCTGTTGGCCAGCGGGGTCGGGCCGCAGGGCCGGCAGGGCATGCACTGGCTGTAGCAGGACATGTCTTGAGGGTGGAAGTGCAACTTGGAGGCAAGCAGTGAGGAAATAGAGCAAAACAGTAAGTGAGAAGCAGCCTGGTTACCCTGTCACAGGGGAGACAAAGCTACTACTGAGTGGGGAGCTGGAGGCTCGGCCAGGAGATGCATGTAGTCTTCATCGCTCTATAACGAGCAGCCTGCCCCAGTGAGTCTCTCTCCCAATTTGTAAAGCAAAAGCTCCCTCAGCCACATTCCAGACTCTCTCTAAGCAGACCTTCCACCCGCTTCCCCCTGTCAAGACAAGAAGATCCAAACCACAGCACAGGACATAGCCAATATCAGCTAAGGTGTCCATCGAGCAGAGATCTTTGGCAGAAGAGGAGAAGGGGCTTCAGACTTACCTGGTTCCCGAGGAGAAGGAGGCAAGAGAAGTGGATGAGACAGCACGGACTTGGGCTGCCTTTTATACCTGCCCTTCATTGCTGCAGGACCAGAGGCACCCTTTGCAGAGGTAACAATTTTCTGACAAGCTCATCTCAAATGCAAACCATCACAGCTAATGATATGGGTGGTGATCTGGTTTCGAACACTGCTGCCTTTTCATTTCCAGGTTTGTGCCATGCCCATGCCCCAATGAAGTCTTCTGAGCACTGGGATGAAAGGCCTCAGAATTTCTAGGGCAGGTTCCTTTGCATGATTCTACACTGGTGTGCATGAGCACGTGCATGTTTGCACATCCTTGTGTGTCACTCCTCATGAGGAAATTTGCCGGTCATAGCAGGAACAGTCTCCACTGCTCTGATCATGAGCTCCACAGAACAGCCAGAGCCAGAAGGACCCTGAGTGCAACTGAACAGCAACAGAACAAACCTGGCAAAGAACTCCCCATAGCACAGGCACTGAAATGCAACCTTTGGTATCTCAGTCCTCCTTTTTCTGCCCCTGCAAGGCTCATGCTCCACTGCTGCTGATTTCAGGCCCCAACAAGGATGGTTTGACACCAGTTGGGATTCTTAGTTTAATTCAATATGAAGGTATTTGGAGTGCCTCAGAGTAGCTGGAAGTCACCTCTCTCAGCAGTTCCTCACCAGCGCTTGGCCCAAGTACTAGAGTCCTAAAGAATGGAGTTTGCTTTATGAGCAGCTTGTTTGGGGCAAGGGGACATTGCTGGCTCATTGTCCAGCAAGACAACCCAGGTCATTCTCTGCAAAGCTCCTTTACAGCTGGGTGGGCCCCAGCACATGTGGTGCATGGAGTTGTACCTCCCCAGATGCAGGACTTCGCACTTTTGTCCAAAGGAGGAAGCATGGGTACCTTGTTACCCTCCCACAGGCACTGCACCAAACCAGGCCCTTCCCATTGTATCTCTCAAGTTGCTCCCATCAGTTGGGTAGTGTGTCACAGTCACCTGTACCATCACCTCCTTGCACTGAAATCGCTCCTTCTGGTGCTGCTCACCAGTAGCAGTGAGCCTAGGTACCTTGTGGGCACTGCCCAGTCCTCCAAGAACAGCGGCTGCTTTGTCCAGGGGATGTTCACCACCTGGGGAGATTTCAGGTGAAGGTCTGAGATTTACAGGGCCAACCTCACCTGGTACACTTGACGGACAGAGGAGTGCATTAGTGCAGAATTAGATGCACAGCAGATAACGCTGCTCTCTCCATTGTATGCAAAGTACCCACCAAGGTGAGAAATGCAGCAAAAGCTGCAGATGTGCCAGGAGGCTGGAGAGACAGAAAGGTGCTGCCGAGGCGCAGCTGTTCCCAATGCCAGGGCTGCTCCTCGGCCCTTCTCCGGCTCCAAACACCAGGATTTTCCTCCCACTCCATCCCAGCCTCAGTCCCTTTCCTTCCCAGCTGCCAGCAGCGGATGGGGAGCCCCTGCCCTGCCCTTACGTCTGGCGCAGGTGTAGAGCTGCGCTGGGGACGGGGCCGCAGGTGCCCTCACCAGCCCACCCTGCCCTGCCACACGGGGCCAACGCATTGGCATGGGACTTCTGCCGCCTCCTCCAGGGATCTGTACGTTCACTCGTCGAAATGCCTTTCCTTCCCCCTCTCCAGTGCCTTTCCTTCCGCCTTGCTTCACCCTCCCCCCTCGCCAGTGCCCTTTCCTCCCCCGCACCGCCGCCCTCCCGCCCGGAGACACACTGAGCAGCCGCCCCCAGCACCGCAGAGGCTGGACCAGGAGGAGGCCGATGCCCTCGGCGGAGAGCAGCGCCCGGCGCCGCCCGAGCCCCCGGGGCCGCGCTGCCCCGGACCCCCAGCGGCGCGCAGCACCCGCAGCGGGCACGGGCGGCCCCGGGCGCGGGCACGCGGGGCTGCGGCCGCGGGGGGCGGGGCGCGGAGGGGCGGGGGGGCGGGCCCGGAGCTGGGCGGGGCGCGGCGGGGCGGGGGGGCGGGCCCGGAGCTGGGCGGGGCGCGGCGGGGCGGGGCGCGGCCCCGCTCGGCTCCTCCGCGGCTGCCCGGGCCCGGCGCGGCTGGGCAGGATGGTGCCCGCGCTGGGGCCGTGGCTGCTGGCCTGGGCCTGGGCCTGGGCCGCGGGGCGGGCAGGTGAGGGCCGGGCAGGGAGGGCAGCGAGCCCGGGGCTGGGGGGGGAGGTGAGAGGGAGAGGAAAGAGGAGCCAGAGGGGAGAAGAGGTGCAGAGGGGAAAGAGGGAGAGGAGCAAGAGGGAGAGCAGGGAGAGGGGAGATGGGGCAAGAGAGGGAAGAGAGGGGACAGAGGGAGAAGAGGAATAAGCAGCAGGAGAGGGAGAAGGAGAAGGGGAGGAAGAGGGAGAAGGAGAGGCAGAGAAGGAGAAGGAGAAGAAGGAGTCTTTCGGGCTGGGGCCGGAGTGCAGGGAGCAGGCAGGCTCGGCCCGAGGAGGGCAGGGGGCCATTGCCCCGGGTGTGGGGCTTTGCCAGGGCAGGGGGCGGCTGTCGCTTGGCCAGAGCAGGGGGGCACCAGGGAACGGCCCTGGGCCCTGGGCACCCCCTGCCCGGCTGCCCGCGCTCTCCATCCACAGGGGTCTGGGCACAGATAAGGCTGGTGGAGTCCGGCGGGGGGCTGCAACCCCCCGGGGGCTCAGTGCTGCTCTCCTGCCATGGATCTGGCTTCGAGTTCAAGGATTCTGTCATTCGGTGGTACCGTCAGGCACCCGGTGGCCATCTCGAGTGGGTGTCCACTATCTGGCGTGGCTCATCAACCAGGTTCGGGGCAGCAGTGGAGGGTCGGGCCATGGCATCCCGGGACAATTCCCGGTCCGAGTCATCTCTGTCCCTGCGTGCCCTGCGCCCCCAGGACTCTGCCCGCTACTACTGCGCGGTGTACACGGAGACAGGAAAACCAGCGCAGCTTTGACAAAAACCTGCTGGAGCCCGGCCCAGGGTGCAGAAGCTGTGGGGGATGGGGTGCTGGGGCAGCTCAGGGGTGTTCGCAGGGAGAGGGGAGACAGGGCAGGAGAGAGAAAGGGAGAAGGGAGAGGGAGAGGAGTGAGGATGAGAATGTGAGGGGCAGGAAAGAGAGGGAGAGAGAGAAGGAGAAGGAGAGGGAGAGAAGGAGAAGGAGAAGGAGAAGAATGAGGCTTTCGGGCTGGGGCCGGAGTGCAGGGAGCAGGCAGGCTCGGCCCGAGGAGGGCAGGGGGCCATTGCCCCGGGTGTGGGGCTTTGCCAGGGCAGGGGGCGGCTGTCGCTTGGCCAGAGCAGGGGGGCACCAGGGAACGGCCCTGGGCCCTGGGCACCCCCTGCCCGGCTGCCCGCGCTCTCCATCCACAGGGGTCTGGGCACAGATAAGGCTGGTGGAGTCCGGCGGGGGGCTGCAACCCCCCGGGGGCTCAGTGCTGCTCTCCTGCCATGGATCTGGCTTCGAGTTCAAGGATTATGTCATTCGGTGGTACCGTCAGGCACCCGGTGGCCATCTCGAGTGGGTGTCCACTATCTGGCCATTTCATTCATCAACCTGGTTCGGGGCAGCAGTGAAGGGTCGGGCCGATGCATCCCGGGATGATTCCCGGTCCGAGTCATCTCTGTCCCTGCGTGCCCTGCGCCCCCAGGACTCTGCCCGCTACTACTGCTCGGCGGACACGGAGACAGGAAAACCAGCGCAGCTTTGACAAAAACCTGCTGGAGCCCGGCCCAGGGTGCAGAAGCTGTGGGGGATGGGGTGCTGGGGCAGCTCAGGGGTGTTCGCAGGGAGAGGGGAGACAGGGCAGGAGAGAGAAAGGGAGAAGGGAGAGGGAGAGGAGTGAGGATGAGAATGTGAGGGGCAGGAAAGAGAGGGAGAGGGAGAAGGAGAGGGAGAAGAAGAAGGAGGAGGAGGAGGAGAAGAAGGAGTCCTTCGGGCTGGGGCCGGAGTGCAGGGAGCAGGCAGGCTCGGCCCGAGGAGGGCAGGGGGCCGTTGCCCCGGGTGTGGGGCTTTGCCAGGGCAGGGGGCGGCTGTCACTGGGCCAGAGCAGGGGGGCACCAGGGAACAGCCCTGGGCACCCCCTGCCCGGCTGCCCGCGCTCTCCATCCACAGGGGTCTGGGCACAGATAAGGCTGGTGGAGTCCGGCGGGGGGCTGCAACCCCCCGGGGGCTCAGTGCTGCTCTCCTGCCATGGATCTGGCTCCGAGTTCAAGGATTATGCAATTCTTTGGTACCGTCAGGCACCCGGTGGCCATCTCGAGTGGGTGTCCACTATTGGGTTTCGCTCATCAACCTGGTTCGGGGCAGCAGTGAAGGGTCGGGCCGTGGCATCCCGGGACAATTCCCGGTCCAAGTCATCTCTGTCCCTGCATGACCTGCGCCCCCAGGACTCTGCCCGCTACTACTGCTCGGCGGACACGGAGACAGGAAAACCAGCGCAGCTTTGACAAAAACCTGCTGGAGCCCGGCCCAGGGTGCAGAAGCTGTGGGGGATGGGGTGCTGGGGCAGCTCAGGGGTGTTCGCAGGGAGAGGGGAGACAGGGCAGGAGAGAGAAAGGGAGGAGGGAGAGGAGTGAGGATGAGAATGTGAGGGGCAGGAAAGAGAGGGAGAGGGAGAAGGAGAGGGAGAAGGAGAGGCAGAGAAGGAGAAGGAGAAGAATGAGGCTTTCGGGCTGGGGCCGGAGTGCAGGGAGCAGGCAGGCTCGGCCCGAGGAGGGCAGGGGGCCATTGCCCCGGGTGTGGGGCTTTGCCAGGGCAGGGGGCGGCTGTCACTGGGCCAGAGCAGGGGGGCACCAGGGAACAGCCCTGGGCACCCCCTGCCCGGCTGCCCGCGCTCTCCATCCACAGGGGTCTGGGCACAGATAAGGCTGGTGGAGTCCGGCGGGGGGCTGCAACCCCCCGGGGGCTCAGTGCTGCTCTCCTGCCATGGATCTGGCTTCGAGTTCAAGGATTATGCATTTCATTGGTACCGTCAGGCACCCGGTGGCCATCTCGAGTGGGTGTCCACTATCTGGCCATTTGATTCATCAACCTGGTTCGGGGCAGCAGTGGAGGGTCGGGCCGATGCATCCCGGGATGATTCCCGGTCCGAGTCATCTCTGTCCCTGCGTGCCCTGCGCCCCCAGGACTCTGCCCGCTACTACTGCTCGGCGGACACGGAGACAGGAAAACCAGCGCAGCTTTGACAAAAACCTGCTGGAGCCCGGCCCAGGGTGCAGAAGCTGTGGGGGATGGGGTGCTGGGGCAGCTCAGTGGTGATCCCATGGGGAGGGAGGCCATCAGTGGTCCCGGCTTTTCAGCAGGAGCTGCTTTCTTTGCACCACCCCTTTCCTTCTGAATCCCAAAAGCGGTGACTTATTTTGCAGAGGATGTTCAGTATATTCCTTGTCACTCAGCCAGCATGACCACTCCGCCTGCCTGGAACACCTCTCACCTTCCCTTGGTCCCCTCTGGGCTGCTCCTAGCGCGGACGGGCGTACTCTTTCCTAAATAAAGACCTGGCTGGATGGCCGGGCCCAAAGAGCGCTAGTAAATGGAGGCAGGTCCAGCTGGTGGCAGGCCAGACACAAGTGGTGTTCCCCCAGCCCGAGTATTTGGGCCAGGTTTGTTTTAATATCTTTATCAGTGATCTGGTGGAGATGGGGCTTCTTGACCTACTGGAAACACTCCTGGTGCCACCCAGGACGCCATTAGCCACCTTCACGCTGGTGGGTTAACCTTGGGTGGCTGCCAGATGCCCATCAAGCTGCTCTAATCATCCTCCTTCCACAATGGAATGGGGGGAGAAAAGCAGATGAAAAATTCACAAGTCAAAGTAAAGACAGGTAGATGGCTTCCAAATCACAGAGAAAAAGGCTTGGGGAAAAGGAATATGTTGCTAATCAAAAAAAAGAGTAGGAAGATGAGAAACAACAAAAACAAGAAATCATTCCCCATTCCTTCTTCACAGGATGAACTTCACTCCTTTTTTCCCGATTCGTCTACCTCTTCCCCACTCCAAGCAGCACAGGGAGGTGGGGAAGGGGGCTGGAGCCAGCTCGTAACTGTTCGGTGCTGCTCTCCTGCCATGTGTCTGGCTTCAAGTTCAAGAGTTACACAATTTGGTGGTACCGTTGGGCACCATCTCAAGTGGGTGTCCGCTGGTCATTTGGTGCTACAGATTACAGAGCAGCAGTGGAGGGTCGGGCCACTTCCCAATCCAGGTCGTCTCTGTCCCTGCCTGCCCTGCGCCCCAGGGACTCTGCCCGCCACTTCTGTGTTGTTTCCAGGGGGCAGGAAACCTGTCTGAGCTCTACCACAGATCTCCTGCCAGGGTTCCAGCTCTGAGCCTACAGTGCTGCTCCCTGAGAGTTGTAGACAGCTTTCAAATGTTTGATGCTGACAGAGACGCTGTAGTTGGTTCTGTCCCCTTCCGTTCTACCCTTTCTGCCAGACACCTTCCCACACCTCTCACCCACAGTGCCACTCACTCCGAAACCTCTTCACCTTTGGAAACAAGTTTTGCTTCTGTCAGTTCCCAGTAGGGCAGTACCCAACACAGTAGACTGCCTGTCAGGACAATGTCAGATGTCTTTCAAAAACTATAAATACGAAGCAAATGCTACTTTATCTCTTCTGTTAACCACCCTCCTTTGTTGTAGGTGTCAGCAGCTTAGGGACTTCCCCAGGCAGGTACTATAGATCTCTTTTTAAATCACTGCTTTTAGTTGTCCTCTCCATAGTGAAGGTTGTGACTTACTTTTTGGTCTTAAAAATCTAGTTTCCTAAGATCGCCTTTAGTGTCTCCAGGGAATCCATGGCCAGTAACATTTCTGTCATGGAAGAAAGGTTGAGTGGGATGGTTCTGTCCGCAGAAGGACATAAAGCCCACTGCATCCTTGAAGAGAAAAGTCACCTTCTTGACCGTCATGTCCCAGAAGCAGCTTCCCTTGCCAATAAAAGTCACGGACACAGTCTCCTACAAAGGTGTGATGAAATCAGGTGGACATGCTGGGAGCTAGGCTCAGAGTGAGCTGTTCTCAAAAAGAGGAAATGGTGTTAAAATACAAATGGAGGTTTTGAGGGGGGTCAAGAAGGATTACGCTGGAAGGGCCAGGTTAGTTTCTTCTGGAAAGAAGCAGGGTAGGCCTTTCAGCAAGGGCTGAAGGAATACCAAGAACCATGCATGCACACACCACCTGCTAGTTCCCCTCCAAAACCTATCTTCATCTGCCTAGGACAATTTTCTGGAGGAAAGTGGGACTCCCTTTCTTCTTGTTTCCTCTGAAGCAGAACTCGAGGACAGGTCTTCAGCATCACCTTGGAAAGCCTAAACACTCTCTCTAACACATCACTGGCAGCATTGGAGCACCTCCTGCGATTTTTTGAGGGGATGCACCAGGACAGAAGAAGAAAAAACAAAGGCAGAACTCAACTTTTACACTGAACAAATCCAAGCGTGTGGCTTGCAGCAGGCTGTGAAGAGCAGGTGTGTTTCTGTGGCCACCCAAATGGAAAAAAGGCTGTTTAACTGCATCCGAGATCTTGTTGACAAGCAGGGGGTGGTCTCACTGCTCTGGAAAGATTTGGGAGCAAGCAAAGGGTGTAGGAGGGGCACCTGTGTGTACCCAGGCCTGTTGCAGGAGGTATTTAGAGCTTTTTCTTTTGTCCTGCCAGCAGTTCAGGAGACTGAAAGTAGCATATCGGCCACTCAGCTTTCCTGGAAGAGTGGGGCAAGAAGGAGAAAACAACGTGACACACTAAAGGGAACAGCAGGCGAACGTGCCCATGTTAACAATGGAAAATATAGCAGCACTGGTGTCAAAAACAGTGATTAAAAATGAGAAATACACCTTTGTGCTTGGTAACAATAATGCAAATAAACGTACAGAGTAATACAGCATGGAATCACGCAGATTTGTGAACAGGATGAAATAATGCCATTTCCTTTTGTGTCTTAGAACTGGGTTTGGGTATTCCAAAACTGCCTCACTATTCCAGGCAACCTTTAATCAAAATCATTAAGGTAAGATAAAAATAAAATTAAAAGCTAACTTTACTCAACCATAACTAGGTGTTCCCTGCTTTCAAACTCAGCCAAAGGCACATATAAATAAAAGTCCAAAGCACAGCCAAGCCAGTGGTCAAATAATCTGGTTCACAAGATTAAAGAAACTGAGGAAAAAAATTATGCGTATAATCAGGAAAAAGCTTCCAAGACCCTTATGAAAATAGCATTCAGACAAGACCTATTCAAAATCAAATACCTGAGTAAATAAGCAACTTTAGCACATCAAGGCAAACCAGAGTCCATTAAATCACTACCAGCTAAACCAGAATAACTATCAAACGTTTCATAAACATGGACTGATTTTTTATTTGGCATTAAAACAGACCTTGAGAACATAAATACTTGAAGGTCCAGAAAAAGTTGTAGAATGCAACTAAATTGAAAATTAGTAAGACTGGGGCAGCTGGTCCCCAGATATTCTTTAAAATATTTCACCATAACTCTCTTGATGTTTCTTAAAAGAAACTGGTAATGGAGTCCTTTAAATGAGAACAGCTGTAACAATTCAAAAGGAACAATATCGCTTTCTGACAAGTGTGGATAATATTTTAGTGAGAGATTAATAGTATGCTATCTGCCAAAAAAAGCAATGCTGATGATAGTTTTAGTGTACTGCAACCTCTCTGGAACCGTGTAGATTGCAGAAGTAGAACAGTATAGAGGAAGAGGAAAATAAAAACCAGCTCTTCAAAGGACAGGAATGGGGACACATCACCGGCCACTGAAAAACGCCAGTGTTTTCTGTACAACTGTCTACCACTGTGGGAAATACGTACCACAGCAACTGAAAAAGACCGAGCCACTCCACACAAATTCTCTCACTCACTGACTTCTCCTGAAGATGGAAACGTGGTGCCCTACAGAGGCTCTTTTTCCTCAGAAAACCATATGCACATACACAAATTTGATTCCCAGACCGACTCTGCAGGAAGACCTTTCTATGCAAGAACAGTTTCCTCAACATTCAAGGCCACATCTTGGGTTTTGCAAGCACATCATTTTAGACATCTGAAAGTCAGCTCAGGTTCAGCCAGTGGGGATTAACCCACTGTATTTAGGTGTTTCCATTTAAGCTTAGCACTGTGTTCTATTTGTCTCAGAGCACAGAGGAGATAGATTTCGTCACAGTTTTTGGTAAGAACAAAGATCCTATAACTTCATATCCAAGTGTCTAGCAGCAGATGCATGAAAAACAAGGAGACTAGAAAGAATACTTCCCACTAGTAATCTCCCAGCTAGTAGACATCAGAAGGACTTTGAATTACATATGGTTCCTTTGTATTTATAATTTATGAGTTTATTCAGGAGCACCTCATTCATAATTTTGGCCTTCTGTCACCTTTGTTTGACTTACTGCTTTGTCAAGGTGAACCATTCTCAAGCTTGAAGGAGCTAATCTCTGAAAGTCAGGCAGCTCTCCTAGACCCTTTCTGTGTCCAGAACCATAATCCATGGGATTCTTCCAAGAAGATCCCTGAGAGCCCAAATTTGCAGTCGTGTTTCGTGCATTGCTCCCTGTTCTCTGGATCCTGAGCTCAAACACTGCATGATCGCTGCAGCCAAGGCTGTCCCTCACCTTCACATCTACCACCAATTCTTCTTCGTTTGCAAGTAGGAGGTCCACCTCATCAGTCACTTGTGCAAGAAGTTTTCATCAGTCCACTCCAGGAAACTACTGGACTGATTGTGCCCTGCTGTGCTGTCCCGCCAACAGACACTCGGCATGGTTCAGGTACCCAACGAGGACCAGGACCAGTGAACATGAAGCTTCTTCAAGGTGTCTGAAGAAGTTTCTTCCTGGTCCAGTGATCTGTAGTAGCCACCCACCGCAGTGTCACCCACGCTGATCTGCCCTCTGATCCTGACCCATTCGCTATCAGCTGGCTCATTGTACACCACAAAACGTGCGTTTCAGCTGCTCCCTCACAGAGAGGGTGATTCCTTCTCCTCCCCTTCCCCACCTGTATTCCCCACTCAGCCTGGCTCCATCCACTGCAGCACTTCTGTAAGCTGTCCCGCTGCACCTCCTGCTCCCACAGCTCTGCAGCCAGGCCACCGAGGAAGATCTGGGCCGTGCTGGAGAGGAACCCAGGCAATGCGTGCTAACTTGCACTACACCGTGCATTTCAGCCATGAGAGCTCTCCCACCACTTCTCCGTGTTGCCAATGAGATCATCTTCTTCTTTGTGCCAGAAGTCACGAGCTCCCAGCCTTTATCGTCAGGGGAAGCTCCATTCCCCATCCTGATGGGCACAGACTCAACATGCCTCTCCCTTGTTAGAAAAGGGAGGAGTGGGCTCTTAAAGCTGCAGAGTCTCTGAGGTTGAGTCCATCTCTTGCCATCCAGGTCTAGATAGCGCTAATGATGCGGAAGCTGATCATCATGAAGGATTTGATCAATCTGCAACAACTCCTTTGCTCGTTAGTAGCCACTTCCATGGGTACAGTGCCTCTACCTAACAAAGACCAATCACTTTGCCTACTTACTCATCTTACTTAAAAAGGCACAAAGACTTTCTAAGGCACCAAATAACCAATTCTAAGAGCCCAGGTGAGGCACATTCCTCATGCTCCTGAGCACTGAAACCAAATTCAAGGTGAAAAAGCAGGCAGCTTCCTGCAGCCCAGAAGAATTTTCATAAATACTTTGAGATAGCACTAAAATTACTGATATTGTTTTTTCCTGCTTTCTATTCAGCTTAACTCCATAAGACTTTTCAGAGCTGTTGTGTAATTCCCAACTTTTCACTTGTAATTCAACCTTTCTGGTATTATTTTAGACCCTTCTTTGAAAGCCATACCATGTTTCTTCATGTGGTATGTTGGCTCAAAAACCACTCGAGAAGTCATGTGACTGCCTGTATAATCCAAAATTCTTTGTAGTGAAAAAGAAGGAAGAGACAGTTTTTATAAGGAAATATATCACCGTGTTTGGGGTGGGGTAGCACAATGATATAAACAACACGGGGCCCTGTACAAAAACCTAAAGAAGGAAAAAAGGCAATGTATTTTGGGGAAGAAAGGAGATGGGTGACTGAAATGACTAAGGAGACAAATACAACATTCATTTCGTGTTTCTTATTTATCCTGGAAATACATTGCTCACAGGGTTTCTAAAAGATGGGACAACTTGGAAAGTCTGTATGCAATCAAGTTATTTGCAATCACTGAACTATTCAATTATTGGTTTTCCCTTTCCAGTTTTGGAAGAGAATCTGGCTCTGGATACCCTCATGGAGTTGCACATGTTGATAATTAGGACAAATATCTGGCTTTTCATCTCCTGTTTTTACAACACTTCTGAAAACCATGAGGAAAGTTATTTATTGAAGTAAGTATTAGCAGTGTGTGAACAGACAAGCTCATATTTGGAAGTGGCACCACTCTCACAGTTGAACAAAGTAAGTACCATTGTTTTCTTTCTAAAAATTATGTTCAAATTAGGGGAGGGGTGGAGGGCAAAGGAATCTAATGGTTTGGGTTCACTGTAAAAATTTTCTGCTGCTGTAATCCCTAGAGTGCAATCCCTTTGGCCAGGGTTTCAAGCTGAATCCTCAGCTTGTATCTGCTTAAGAAAGCTTTACAGGAACAACTGGGCTAACTCTGTGTATCACCATTACCCCATGATCCCCAAACACCCGGGGTGCACTATTTAAGTTTAACACGTTATAATATAATGTAGTGCTCTGGCCCCAATTTACAGTGAAGTATCCTGTCCTCCAGTGGATGTCCACTGCCTCGTTTGGAGCAGGAACGCACAGCTCAGTGACCAGCTGCCAGTGAAGTGTTTTGAGACAGATCTTTAGCTCACTGGTGTGAGAAGTTAGGTTTTGACACTGGCACTACACTCATAGTGTCACCAGGTAAGTAATTCCACTGGCATGGAGACAGAGGAAGAAGAAGGTTAAATATCCTTGGGCTTAAATTTTTACAACTGCTTCATCTCCAAGACCACTTAGAATGAATGGAAGTTGGC
The DNA here is from genome assembly GCF_017639655.2 of Falco naumanni. NCBI lineage: Eukaryota > Metazoa > Chordata > Aves > Falconiformes > Falconidae > Falco > Falco naumanni. The sequence continues at coordinate 5,620,547 of NC_054071.1, read as the reverse complement.
TACCAAGTTGCCCAGACTTTGAAAATGCAGATGTGGTGAGCATAAAAAGCCTTAGTTCTTCCTATCTTTATTTGGAATTTCACAATGTAGAAAAAGGGTGGATGTCACCCCGAGCTTTCCTGTGGGAGTGTGCGTGTTGGGGCAGCAGGGGAGTTTGTTAGATTGATGTTTGTTCTCCTAAACATCCAGGTGCATAACTTAAGACTTGTTACGATGCTTTCAGAGGTCTGCATGTCTTTAAAGTGGTGCAAAAATGTCCCATGTAATTTTACATAGCTAAAATATCCTGCTCTCATTCCAGAAGGGCAAGGGGCTCCCTTAGGTGCTGCCTAATAGCTGTCCAGGTCTGTAGGATATCTTCCATGTGAATAAATATCTATTTTGGAACAATTTAAGTCCACTTCCAATTCCAAAGGGACACAGGAATACAAAGTTATCATTCTGAAGAAAGATCTGTTCTTTCCAACCAGCAAGTCCTGCTGTAAGTGTAGGACCGGAAGAAACTGCTGGATTCCATTATTTTAACACCAGTCTACATTGGTTTAAAGATTATATTTGTAAAAAAAAAATAATAATAATACAAAAAATAGGTAAAATAACCCGTAGAGAACAGTAGAATTTGGCAAGAAAAAACAACCAACAAAACACAGTCTAAGAGCTGGCAGGTGGAAGACTGAGGAATGGTATTGCCATTTTAGACGTTTACAGGAATGCTGATATGATACTCATTTCTCACATAAAGGGTCTTATACATCTTTTTCAAAAAGCTCAGTGTGTTGGTTCTTCTGCTGACAGGAAAATATTTGTTTCTCATCAGCCGAAAGTAGCATGTGGCTGGTTGAGTCAACAGGTATTCTTGGTTTAAGGACACTTTTACAGTACATTACTCCAATTTCTAAAACATCTTCACTGAGTTACCCGCAACTTGGGTTAGAGAACAATTCATTTCACAAAAGAAAGGTATTAGCCTTGTCTTCTCCTGTACCTGAATGCTTTAAATTATTCTTTCTCTGGTTTTCCTGCCTAGGTATGCTCTCTGACAAAATTCTGTGAAACTTCAGCTGAGTGAAGTTTCCATGCTGTTCAATGATTTCTCTTTTCTAGCTAAGGATAGGATGACATTTTCAAAGCTGCACAAAGACTTTAAGATTATGTTTGACAGTAAGAGATAACCTAATTCACATATAGGCACAAGCTTTGGCATCAGGAAGCTTAGAATCCTGTGGAATTAAAGCTCCTACAAAAAAAACTACTCTCATACACTCTTTCTGTCTTTGATGTGATCTTTTGGAAGCAGCAGCAAGAAATAATGATGAAAAAGGGAGTTAGTCATTGATAATGCTAGGAATTAGCCACAGCTGGAGTCTATATGAACTTTAGGTGACTTAGCACTCAGACAAGCTTGCAATAACATTAAACCATGCCCAAACAATGTCCCTTTTTACAGACAATCAAGAACCTTCTGTCCCACAAGTCATCATGTTGAAATCAAAGAAACTAGAAGATAGCACTGGGAAAGCAGCTTGTTTGGCAAGGAATTTCTCTCCAAAGAACATCAGCTTGGAAATGTCCTCTAATGAGGTTGTATATGAACAGAGTACATCCATCTTGACATCAGAAGGGTTGTACGATGCCATTAAGGTGGTCAGTGTGGCAAAAGGCGCAGAGGTGACCTGCACGGCCAAATTCTACGGCAGAACTATTACACCAGGTACAATTTTGTGGTGCAGCTGCAACTTGTTGCTGGAGGCGGTGTCTCCTAGCACTTGCTTTTCTCCTGCTAGAAAGCATTGCCCTGGGTAGCAAGCAGAAATGGGAAAGACATGTGGTACTTAAGCAGGCAGAGCTGTAAGACATTTAAAAGCATCTGAGATAAACGGTCTTAACTGTGTAACAACTTGGAGTTAGTTGGGGTTTTTTTGGGGGGGGGAGGAAGACACAATCTTTTTTTTTAAATGTACATTTACTTATGACTAAATACTTCACCACATAGCAGCAAACCTGCTAGAGCACAACTGAAATAGCCTTTCTAAAAAGTTAAAGTGGTAGTGTGTTTGTGAGTGGTGGTTTTTTTTCCCAAACCACTTTTTGTAATTTGGGGGCTTTTTTGTCATCATGAAGCTCACTCAAATAGTAAAAACAAAACAGGTCAGGAATTCTTTTGCTTCCTGCAGTTCCGTGGAGGAATTTTCTTCTCTAATTAATGTTAGAGTTAGTGACTGGTCACCTAAGCCTCAGACTGTACTGCCCACATGTTCCTACAGGAAGGGTCATATAAACATTTTGTTTAATCCCTTTTGAAGTTTGGGTATAGTTTATAATGCCTTTTCTTTATCATGCTACAGAAAAGGAGGCTGACGAACCAGGAACAGGGAAGGTTTGCAACACCGCAGACACCTTGGCTCCAGGTTAGTTACCCAAACAGGCTGTGAAGTTACAGTGCTGTGCTGGGGATAAATGCATGGAAATGTGTTTTCTCGGGGGCAGAGGGATCAGCATACAATGTATTCATCAAACACAACCTGCTTTTTCAAGGCAGCTAGTTTAGCAACAGGCGAGCCACAGAAAGCAAAATCCAGTCTAGACAGAATCCTCCCCCCTGTCGCTGCCGTGTGTCTCTACCACCTTTTCCTTCCCTGCTGTTTCTTCACCTGAAACTATCACCTGTGGGGGTTTTCCACTTTCTGCCAGTACCACAACATCCAAATCTAGAGCATGATCTCACCCGTCTTTTCTCTGTCACTGAGCAGATACCAAAGTGGAGAAAGCCAACACGCTGTCTGTGGCTGTGCTGGGTTTGAGAGTCCTGTTGGCAAAAAGCATCGCCCTCAATACGCTCATGACTATCAAGCTGTTTCTTTTCTGAGGTAAGGAAGCATGTAGCTTGATCTGTAGAAATACTGGAAGCACACATCAGGAATGACTACCTGCCTTTGTGTCCTTCTCTAACCCCACAAGCAATGATACCTGCTCACCCGCCTGTCTCCTTCAGATACCTCCTGTAGGTTTCTGGGGGAAAAAACAACGATGATGTCCAAAAAAACCAAACCCCAACATAAAACAACTAAAAAACCTCCCACCCTCTCTTCCAAACCACAGAGAAAACAGCCCCTTTCTCCATCAAAAGCTCAGTTCTTGGCAGCTGTTCCCCACATTTTCTTTGCAGCAAACCTGCTTTAAGCAGCTCGGCTATCACCAGGAGTGCCGAAGAGGTCTCTCATTGACTTCTGCAAGTGGCAGAGCACAAAGGCTGGAGAAAAATTAAGACAAATAAGGGTTCAAAAGCAAGGCTTCTGAAACACAAACATGTGAAGTGGTGGGAGGAAAGAGAGGAGCGGAGAGGATTTTTAAATTAAGGTATCCAAAGAGGCACAAAAGATAGTCCAGCCTAAATTTTTTGACTCTACCTGTCTTGATCTGACAGCTCTCAGACAGTGGCATGTAGACCCCACTGCATTAAATGTAGTTTAAAACACACTTTGCTCTTCCAGACAGGGGGAAGCCAGGCAACAGCAATGTGCAGAACAGCAGGAGAGAGCGTGTAGCAGCGGCACAACAGGTTGCACAGCCAACGTCAAATCCGCTGGCAACAACCACGGAACACAACAGGGCGCCTTCCCCTTGAGCCATTTCAGACGGCTGAATCCTGCATAGCGAGTTCATTTAGTTTTAAGAGTTGTAACTGCTTCTGCTGCTTCTTTTTCTCTGTGAACTGAGGAGGGTGTATTCTTCCTCATCCCCCTGCTGAGCAGAAATTGATTTCCCCACCCTCCCAGTCTTTGCATGGAATTACCCAGCCTGCTTCTATAGTTTTGAAAAATCCAATCCTCACTGTAGATACACAACCCTCTTAAAACACCTTTTGCAGGCATGTTGCATTACTGTCTGTAGCACTGATGTATTACTGCTGAGGGAATTAAGGCACAGTAGGTGCTATTTATAGCTTTAATGGTTTTTAGATAGCTTTAATGACAGCAAGTTTCTAGTGTAGATGAGGAGACCTGTGTTGGATCTGAAGTGATTAAATTCAACCAGATAAAGTTCAACTATAGAAGCATTTCTTTATTAAACCTATATTTCTTCTGCAAAGTGTATGGCACATGCATTTTAGGTTACTGTAGTAGTAACCAAAATAAAGTTTTACTAAGCCAAAATGCTGTGGTTTGTTCCATGCTTTTTCTTCAGAATTTGGGATGGAGATTGCTGAAATCCAACTGTCCTAATAACCACTGAGATGAGAAATGCAGCTTTAGTAACTGGGATTTCCCATTGGCTGAATTTGTCTTTTCTAGACCTTGTACAGGGAAGTGGAGATTCTCTTTGGCACATTAAAAAGCTTCAGTAGGGCCATGAATTCCAGACTCAGGGGATGCAAATGAGGTCTGGTCTGTCACTCTGAAGACATCCCCAGCCAGATGTTCTGCATCATGGCAAAAAAAGAAACATGTCTAAGGAGAAACCAGATAGGAGATGGCTTGATATGAGCATAAGGAAGGAAAATGCACATATCAGAAGAGAAGAAAACATGTTTTTTTCCACTCATTGCTACTAGGAAGAGGCCAACAGGAAATAATGCACGGTGGTTTGATGGAGTGATAGTTTCTATAACAACTTGGTTATTAGTCAAAAAGACCCCAACACACACATTCCCCAGCTCGTCTTTCTCTCACAAGCATAAGCAGGATGCTGTGGTCAACATTCATGACTACGTTACACCCTGCAAGATTAACTGCCCCTTGTTTTGAAAAACAAGTTAACCGCATCCTGAAGGGGAAATCAGGTTTTTCACATACTGAGTTACTGCTGGTTCCAAGACAGCCTCTGCAGAGTGCACAGTACGGGCTGTTTGATTCAGCCTGGCCAGGTCAGTCCCTCAGACCCTGCAGACACCTAGATGAAGCCCCTCACCCTATGCAGAAGGTAAGTGGAATTTGCACAGCAAATCCAAAACCAGTAAAACGCTTATTTCCTGCATTCTACCACCATAATGTGAATCGGGACAAGAGGTTCCCCAGTATTTTTATCCTGATTTTTTGATGACACCCTGAACCTCCACACCTTTTCCCAGTCTCTCAGGCAAGACTCAGACTCACGGTACCATTTCTGTGTCTTTGTGTACATCAGGGAATGATTCTCCTGAGCTTTCCTTAGGTGTGCCTGAGAGCTTTGGCAGAATTAAAATCCTGCAACATTGCCCAAGCAAAAAGAGGGCTCTACAAATACATGACTACTGAGAGGTAGCATTGACTCATACAGAAATTTGTCGCCAGATAAAGACTTCAGTCTCTACTGTTCCAAACACCCATCCACACTGCAGCGTGGGGCACCAGAACCCTCATCTCCATCACAAAGAGATTCATGATCTGAGTGATACCTCCATGGTCAGGTTTTTCAGACCTCTCTGTGGGTCACAGGGAAACCTGCCAGTGTGACAACATCTATCTTCATCCTAGATATGAAAAGGAGTGAAGACCTTAAAATGGCCTGGAGGCAGCTCAAGTTCTCAGTAGCTTTTAAGTTTAAGATCCTTTGCACCCCCACAGAGTTCAGCATCAGAATCAGTGCACAAACTTTTGAGTATACTTAGCCCAACGTGTTGAATAATCCCTGTCTTTTTTTTAACAGATTCCAACAAGTCAGTCAGGTGGTTGGAGTGGGGAGAGCATATAAAGCACCCTTCCCTACTAAATATGTGGAAAAAAATATGGCTTTTTTTACTAACACAAAGTTTTATTGCTTTAGCTTTCCTGAGTATTTCTAAGTCTTACTACACCCACTGCAATACAATCCCATTTTGAATAAAGAGCTTAAGCCCTTTTACATACACAAAATGGTAAGATTTGCAATACTTTATCAAATTATGTCGTATGACAACTTTCTGTAAATTTAAGCCATTTGGTTGCAGATATCAAATGGTTCTATAGGGTTGTGTTGTATTTTTTATTATATTTCAAGGACTTTTGTTTTTGTCTAGGCATCATTATGGTCATTTCACTGTTAGATTTATTTTAACTGAAAATAACTGCTGCTGGAAAGGTACTTTGCTTTTCTGTGGAAGAGGTCATTAAAACGATGATGATGTCTAGATTTCAAATGAAAATCTAAACTACTCTGCTACCTCCTGCTAACTCTCTTCATCTGCATGCTACTTAAAGAGAATATCATGTTTTAGATAAGATGAGCTGGTTTACATTCCTTTCCCAATAGTACTTCAAGTGCTGTTCAATTTTGTCAATGTTAGGAGATTTTAGAATTGTGTATAATTTTATTATACACAATGATTCTGATGCTTAGTATAATTTTGTGGTTGTTCTGCTCTAATCTATTTTAATTCTTTCTTGCTTATTTTAATTTAGGGAGATACAGATGGTGTGCTTGGCTGTTGTTTTACCCATCGGTGGTCCTTAGCTCACATCCTGGGGCAGGGACACGTCAGGCCATTTTGACCTGTGTGAAGCATTACATCCCCATTGCTAACGATGACTTATCCCAGTTTAAGCATGCGATTCTTCTCTGACTGCTACTGAGCCTCATGGATATTCTCTGGCAAAAGTTTACAGGTGGTTGTAGGCAGGAGTTACCTCTTCACCTTGCGGGGCGGGGGGTGGGGTGGGGTGATAGCTTCTCTAAGTTGCAGGCGCTTCTAAGCAGCCAGTTATCTTTAACTGATGCTGTGGGCAAAATGGAGATGCAGAGAAGTTCACAGAGCCCAGTATGACTCAGAAGCTGCAGCATCTGCGTTTCTACTGACTAGTGCTAGCTGCAATCGTTCAGCTCCAAGGGCTTCTCCACTCCTCGCTGACAGAAAAGAGATTCCTGCCTGAGGAGAGTAAGGTGTTGCATGCCACGCATTTTTGCAGGCTGTTCTGGTTTTACCAAGGGTGAAACTGCTGTAGCAACCAGGAACTTTGAGATTTGACTGTCAGAAGATCCCACCTCCCGACAGCTGCTCAGCCCTTTTGCTGCCAGCAGGTCAGGGCACACAGCATGTTTTGCGGCTTCTCATCATAGAAGGGCACATGCCACCCACAATATGAATTTAAATAAAACCTTTACAGTACTTCCAGGCAAACACCCACCTCCAGCACATGAGGTTTAATCTTATTTCCCCCTGGTGGGCCCCACAGAGTATGGTAACAGCTGGGAGTGGTTTCTTGATGAGCATGTCAAATGGTGATAGCCCTCTCCTGTGGCAGAGAGCATTAAAAGCACCCTCAGTGTACAAGCATCTTCCCAAACATTAAGTGGAAAAACGTCATGAGGAACAAGGAAAACCGAAGAGCAGGTAGAATATTTTGCGTTTTCTTTCGTATTTTTATTTATATATGGGGAGAGGAGCGTTTATGCTTGCAGCCTGTAAGTTTCTTGCTTCTGCAGAAACATATGGGGATGCCCCCAAGCCAGGTTAAGTATCTCTGAGGCTTCAGTGCCCAGCCTCGCACAAGACATGGAGGGTGGCAAGTCTTCACGGCCAGAAAGGCTCTGGCAGCACAAGGCAGGACTCCCAGTCTCGTTCCTTTAGCGTCCTGGCTTTCTCAGAGCCAGTAAGTGTCACGGAAAAGGAGGCGTTCGGGGCAGTATCGGTGTCTCTGTGGGCTGCCAGAGAAAGTGCTTAGACCAGCCTCAAATGATGCGTAAGATTTTTGTAGCCTCTGGCAAACTGTTTCAACACAAATACTCCAACCACATGCAAAACAGAAAAGGAACACCTGCCTGGAACCCCTTTCCAGCTCAGCACACAAACACGCACGTATCAGAACCTCAGAAAACCTTGTTTCTTGCTTTTTTTCAGTGATGCCCAGTGTCCTCTAGGGCTGCGATACCTCATTGCCCTCATGTCCTTACCCTGCTTCTGTGAGCAGCACATCAGCCTGGCTTGGGGGTTATTTAGCACTTTCTTGCCAAAGGAGAGCAGGGAAGTTGGCTGTAAGTCGTTCTTAAAATGGGTCTGGATGTAATATGGCTAATGATGCTTATTTCTTACTGCTGTAAAACCCAGCTGGGTGTGAGAGCTGCCTGCGATTATTATCCCGTGGGCTTTTATCCTCTCATGCGAGGGCTGTGTTGGGAATGAAGAGCGTGCATATACTTAAACAGATACTCAAAGCAAAACCCAAAATTTCCAGAAGTTTTAACTTGTTAAAAGTAATTAAAATACATGAAATGAGGTGAAAAAAAATTCCCCCCCCCCCTTTTTTTTTCCTCAGACTCCATCAGTGTGTTCTTCTCAATTTAAACTTTATAGCTGAGATGGTAAACCAGGCTTTATTTCGCTTTCTGGTCATATAAACTTTTATAGATATTTTTAAGACGATTGACTGATTGTTTTCTTGTCGTTACTTTAAACAATACCAAGCTTCATGAGAATGGTAAATATGAAATAACTTTTTGTACAGCTAAACCCTTCTGTTGTCTTATACAACATTAAAAATACAATATAATGAAGTCATTACTGCATTCTGCTGGGGCATAATCTGACCTGTCTGTTCTGGGTCCCAAAAATACTAAAAGGTTCCTGATAAAATTAGTTACGACCTAAACTGAATTTCTTTCCTTGATCTCTCCTGCTACCTGCTGGTCAAAGTGTTTATTGTCTCACAACATTTTTGACTCGATGAAATTCAGTAAAGAGGGCAACCGGAAAAATTAGGACCTTACATTGGTGTTGCCTGGCAATTTTCTTCTGTTTCTTTTTTTCTTGGTTTCTTTTGCTTATGGGTCTGGTCGCTGGCTTCGCTTCTAGACCGACTGGTTGGCTGAGCTCTCTAAACTCCTTCTGCAGACCATAAGAAGTTTTAGAAACAGCTATGTCAGCTGTTTAAAAAAAGATGGAAATTTCATCCCACTTTAATTAGCAGCGTGTCCTGGCTTTGAGAGGCTGAGGCTTTTCTCCTTTACAGTTTCGGTATAGAAGCTCATTACTGTGGGACAACTAAGTCTTCCTGGAAACTCACCTTTGGGAGAGGCACAAAACAATTATGGAATCAGGTACACCTTCAAACAAGAAGTCGTTTCACATTATAAATCTGAGGCTGAGCCTCTGCTGTTCTCCCAACTTTGACAAAACCTGTTCTACTTAAAAGCCATCCAAGGAGCTTCAGCTGTGTGATGCTAACAGGGTAATGGGCTTGATTTTCCACCTCACCAATTTCAGAATTGTTTCTACTTTCATTTCTATGTTGAGCCGAGAGGCATGCAGCTGGAGAGGCATCCTCATTTGGAGTCCATGGATGTGACAAGGGTGACACCTGTTCTGCCCCTTGATCTCTTTGGAAAATGCATATACTTGTCTGGACCGAAAGGTGTGTGTGGGTTTTGTTAGTGGGTGTGTCACCATGCGAGTTCAGCATCCAAAGTCACCTTTGGAAATGGGATGCAACTGGTGGTGAAACCTGGTAGGTAGAAACCCTGAAGGGGTAAGGATAGGAAAGTCTAATTCCCCTTTCTGTGGAACAGACACTGAAATTCCATTGCTCTTTCCTTCTGTGGGCAATCAAAGGTTGAGGTTAACTTTGCATCAGAGAAAAAAAAAAAATCTTTATAAAGCTAAATACCTATTTGAAGGACTGGGCTCTCCTGTATGTGTCATTGAGAGATATGACACTTGTGAATGTTCAAAAAAGAGTTTAATGCAGATTCTGGAGTAATGACTACATTAATAATTTTCTGGGCAGCCTCTGTTGATGTCAATTGTCCTGTGAGAGGACAGAGAGAGATCATCCATTCCAATGGACTGGATGCTGGCGGTTACTTCTCCTCCAAAAAGAACAAGCAAATAACTGTTCTAGCGTTCTGCACCTGGAGAGAGGAGTCGTACCCCAAATGCTCCTTTCCTTCACCACTATGTGTTCCCAGAAAAACCTGCAGGGACACTTGCTGTCCTTATACTTCCAGTGCCCAGAACCTCATCTGCATTTATTCTCAGAAATAAGGAGTTCTTGTCTCTGCTGGAAAAACCATCTTACCTTTTGCTCTGCTGCTCCAGCTTCTGGCTACAGGTAGGTTTCTGTCCAGGTTTTCACTCCTTGACAAAAAAAGCTGGGCTGTCTTGGAAAGAGATGCGGACAAGCAGGGCGTTGTTTGTTTGGGGAACTGGGAAAGGTATTTTGAAGATGTGCATGAAGGTCCAGGGGGAGATCTCTGCTCCTGATGTTGTTCTTATTCTGACAGAGAAATTTTGCTGTTAATCCTTGTAGCATTTCTTCGCATGAATGAAGGACAAAACTTGCAGTCAGTGGTCACCTCTGTCAAAACTGAAAGAGACCGTCAGCTAGGAAAATCTTTAAAGGAAATCTCAGTTGCCAACTTACCAATTCTTGTTGTATTCCAGTTTTGCAAAATTGTTTTCTTCTTAACAAATTTAGAGTGTTAGGCTGCCATTCAGAAGTCTAAAATCTGGGACAGTTTTTTTTTCTCTTATTTAGTTCATATCAAAAAATCATTGGATTTTTTTCCTTCTGTGACTTATGAACTTCCTTTCTGTGGAGGAAGGCTGAACTATCTAACGCCTACCATAACGTGATGCGATGTCCACCGCTTCTCCTCGCTGTCTGGGACAAACACACCGAAAGCTGACATACTGGTCTAAAAGTGTTGCAGTGTGATACCTGATAAAGTACATGTTTCAGCAAGAAAAGGAAAATGGGCATTACAAAAGGCAGGGAAACTTGAGGTTGAGAATTTTATTATTTTTTTTTTAGATATTTTGAGATATTCTCTGTGGCTTCTCACTTCTGCTTGTATTTGCATTGCTCTGCACACCTTCTGCAGAGCTTGCGCCGCACTAAGGAATATATGCAAGCGTGTTTACTACTTTCTGCTTGTGTCGAAAAAGTAAGTGTCACGTTTTGTACCAGCTTTACTGTATTTAGTAAGTTAGGGGTTGGTTTGTGCTGCTGAAAGGCTTCATTCAAGAAGAGCGAAGACAAATTATACCAACTTTGGGTTTGGTTTAAGGTTTCTGGAAAGTGGGACTAAAATGTCCTACAGCCCAAGGCAAAGTTTTACTGAGGTTTTAATGTTGCATTTTTCTGGGGGAGGTTCAACAGAATTAACACATGGTTGGGAGGTCAACATTCTGAGAGGAGCAGTTTAAAGGACAGCATCTTTCTGGAGAAGTTAAAAATGCTAGTCCACCAGACAGTGCCTTATCCGTACTGTAGGCATGAGCTGTGTGAGCTTGTTTGTTCAACATATTATCTCAGACTAACTTATTTTTCTAGATAAAGGTGTGGTGCCTATTTGTTTTGTATTTTATGCCTGCCTGAATTGTCGGCTGTCCGATTTACACAGCTCAGAGACTTCTTAGATGGCCGGATTCGTATTGCTGCGCACATCAACACTTACTGTTGCCCACCTTGTATTCCAGACCAAATCTTAAATTACAGACTTCTGAAAGAGTCCATAAGCAGAAGTTAGGCTTTTATCACCAGGTAATTAGTTCCTATCTCAACAATGCAGTCCATCTGGATGTTTTTGCCTTTGCCCTGCTGTCTCTTGAGCATGTAATAGGTGTTTTCAAGGTATTGAAGAGAGGAGGTGGCAGAGCTCAGGGCAGGTGGTGCTTCCCTTCAGCTGAGTAAGTGATGGACCAAGTTTACCTCTGAGCTGAAAAGATTAGTATTTTTGAAATATATTTAATTTCTTGCCTCTTTCTTTGCATTATAATGACCAGTGGTGTGACCGTCAGTGGGGTTGGGTACCATTTTTTTGGGAGATACACTGTTGTGCAGGGCTGCTTCTATTTGTGCAAAGAATGTCTTGTGTTGTGTTGACAGCTTGGGGGTTTATTATTACTTGCAGAGTACGTAGGTAAATATGCCTGTGAGAATATGATAAAACACTATGCAACTTGCAGTGAGGCACTCGAGAACACATAATATCAAACTTTTTTCACTCTTGGGACTTGAGCTCAGGGTTGCAAAAGGTTTAAATGATTATTGTTTCATATTTCTACTGACTAACAGTATTTTAAAAGCCAAACATAATGTATACCTCCACAAGACTTTTTTTACCCACTAGTAAGGAACATCTCACTTGTAAATAGAAGATGGATCAAGTTTCTGCTTTTAGTGTTGGGCTTGGTTATTAAACCTGGGAGACATGGCTACCTGAGAGATGATCGAGGTGAATTAAATAAATACTTGCCCATTTTCATAACATAATGAACTGGCAGTTTTTCCACCCTATTATGTACTACACTATGATTAAGATATCATAGGATATCTCAAGTTAGAAGGGACCCATAAGGATCACGAAGTCCAACTCACTGCTCCTCGCAGGACTACCTAAAACTAAACGATATGACTAAGAGCATCATCCAGGTGCAACTTGAACTCTGACAGGCTTGGCATCCTGACCGCTTCCCTGGGAGCCTGTTCCAGGGACCAGCCACCCTCTCGGTGAAGAACCTTTTCCTAATTGTCCAATGTGAGTGATTCTTAATGGAGAACATGAGTTCATTCTTCTATCTTATCTGCTTCTGAACTTTGAGCCGTACTGTTTTTCAGGATCGACCATAAAGATTCTTCAGATATTTGTCTTTACAATCTGATGATGTTATTTTTTAACTGGCATAATTTTTTTTTGTGTAGTTCCTTTGGTTGGCATAATATGTACTTGCAGAAGACCCATGTAGAGTTTGAGCTTGGATGTGATCTTCTGCTTCCTGGTTAGAAAAGCATAGAATGGAGGTACGCGTACTTGTTAGAACAGGCAGCCACATGTCTGTGAAGGAGGGTATTTTTATGGTAAAGACAGTGAGACTGGCAGTACACAGTCTCCTGAGCAATTAGAGATAACCTTATCATGCACCGCTGTAACAATTTGGAATTGCCATTGGACTTCTCAGAAATGAACATCGTTGGCTACAACCCCATCAGTTTGGGATGGATAAATATCATGTCTCTCTAGACTATGTAGTAAAGATTCAAGTATTTCAGAAGTAGGAGAAAGGTACAATGAAAATGAATGACTATGAGAGTGTTTCGCGCTATTACGGTTTAAATTGGAAAGCAGAAGTGTCACTGCACAGATTTTGACATGAGCATTAAGATTTAAACAGTCTTTCATAGCACATCACTTGTCAGCTCCCAGCACGTGACTTTGACTTGTACCATGTTAGTTATTTCACTCTTATGTCAAAAACATTTTTGTACTATTTCACTACTTGTTTTCTTTTCTAGAATGCTCTTTCCTATAGATTCGCCCCAAATCCAAACCGCTGCACCAGCTGCTAAGAAGAAAATCAACTCTATCCCAGCTGAAATCGGGGCAGAATGAAACTTGGTAATTTTGGGGAGGAAATTTAAGTGTGTTCAAAACTGGAATTAAGCCCAAATTAGTAACTTTCACTGCTTTAGCAGACTGAAGGCAGTTTAATTAATCCAGCACTAGTAAGTGGTGTTGTGTTGCTGGCTTTGAAAGGTATAAATTAATGCTTATATTTTTATTTCAGCACACTGATTGTGCTACAAATAAAGGGCATAACTTATTGTACGTATGTGGCAGAATAATTAGAATACACCCTTAAAGAGAGAAGAAAGGCAAGTGTTTGCATTTCTTGTGGACACTAGAAAACAGGTCTGCCTTAGGTCCACAGATGTCCTTAATAAAGATTTTTGTCCTGGCAGCAACAAGATAATTATGCAGGTTTTAATCTTCTCAATAATTCTGAATAAGAAATGAAAATGACATTAATTTCATTCCTGCTTTCTGACCCACCAAGATAATTTCTGCCTGAGTTGACCCGTTCAGATTTGTTCTACTGCCTCAGAAATTTGTTGTGGGTCGCAAGGGGTGCGGGCTGATCTCAGAAATAATCAGGGCTTTTTTAGGACAATGCCTCATTCTTCTGTCTCCTTAGCTGTGCCTTTTTAAATGGGGATAAAGATTTGAGAGGGACTTGGTGTTTTGGGGGTTTGGTGGCTTTTTTTTATTATTATTTTATTCTCAATTTTTAAAATTGACCTGTCCCTATCTTTCTCTCTCTCTCTTTTTTTTTTTTTTTTTTTTTTAATGAATCCTCTGCCTTTCTTGGGCTGTTGCTTTTACAGATCGGAATTAGTGAATGCCTTCTGATGAAATGTCTTGGAATATTGGGAACAGCTGCCGTTGTACTGAGCCATGCCCCACATACACGTAGCGTGAGTACCTTTTGCAATGGGGGCCATCCCCGTGTACTGAGGACCGAGGTACACAAGCACCATAGTCAAAGGAGGCTCCCTGAGAACAGCAGTCGGTCTAGGTGTTTTCAGTCTCTCCTTTTATTTCATCGTATTGCTAAATATTTTTTTCACCCCTGTCTTACTGATCCCTCTAATTTAGCACAAAAGTGGGTATGTGTGATCTGTGCTTGCATTTATAATTCTTATGCTGTTTTCCATGGTCTAAGGCTCTTCACCGTGTCCTGCAGCATGAGCCTTATAATGCAGTTTAAAGACATTGGAAAGTGAGAAATTATACAAAATTTTCCACCAAAAAGGAGACACGGCTTTTGTTTTAATTCCCTGTCCTGAAAAACCTGCCAAACTCCTGGACAGAGTGCGGAAGGAGACTATGAGTTCCCCCTTGAAGTGATCTATTAATTATTATCTTTTACATGCAGAACTCTGAACAGGGCCATTACTGTTTATTTTAATTGACCTATACAGCAGGAGCATAGTTCCCTTAGATATTTGTAATCTTGTTTTATGTGCAAAGAAGAAACCTGTAGTAGTGCTGATGCGGATCAGTTGAGGATGTGCCTTCCCAGGAAAGTAGATACCTGACTTTCCCTGCACACGGGGTCTGGTTTCCCAAGGGGTCATTGAAGCCTTTTGAGCGGAATTGACCAGTTACAGTGTCTTGGCTTGAAGGTTCGTAGGGAGCGAGCCCAGCCCCCCCAGAGACAGTAGGGCTGATGGGGTTTCTGACGTGCCACGCGACTAAAGCACTTTCCTAGGGTAAGGTGAGGTGCCGAGGGTGAGAATGAAAATCTAATATCAGTTCCAAGATATGCACATGAATAGTCTGTTCCAAGGTAATGATGTTAAAATTAATACCGCTAAAGAGAAGCCGGTTACTGGTCCTGCTGGACAGGGATACAGAGTTCATTAAGTACAGGAATCAATGGCACTATGGCACTGAGTAAGACAGAAGGCAGCTGGCTGGGGGTGGGTGGGAGTCTTTAAAACAGAAGAAATATAAAGATTTGATGGGAATTATCGTCTGTGGAAAAGCAAGAGGCAGTTCAACTGAGCTGCAAGAAAATTACATTTTCTTCCTGGTTTAGAGTGGAAGGCAGAGGCACAAAACCATCATAAGAGCAGAGATTTTGTTTCTCCTTGCTGTTTACCATGGTCCAGCTGGAAAAAAATGGCTAGCAAGCAGTGTCCAGAAAGCCACTTGGTGCTTCCAGACACATGCAGGCTGTCTGGGTATTTTTTTCCCCCTAACACAACCAGAATTTGAAAACCAAATCTAATTTGTAAGGAATTTTAAGAAGGGCCGTTTCACCCTGGCTGACTTGCTGCTGACACTGGGCGGGGGGGGGGAGCAGCCCTCACGCTGCAGGGGGGTTGGTGATGTCACACCTTTCATTCTTCAACCTGTAATTCCAAAATCAGTTGTGGAAAGATGTGGGAGATTTGTTTGTTGTGTGGTGTTTGGGGGGGGGGTGGGGGTGGGGGTGGGGGTGTTTTGTTGGGGGATTGTTTTGGGTTTTTTTCTTAATGCAGCAATAACTAGTTAGTAAAATTTCCTGACCAGCATGGGAAGGTTATGAAAACAAGTTGTTGCTCCATTTAACGTCGCAAGGTAGCATGTTGCTCAGAAATACAGGTTTTTCCCTACATCAAAAATACTAAAAGAAGGGGGAAGGATGGGCATGTAGGGAGCTAAAATTTTCCAACTTTTTGCTTTCTTTTGAACCCTCATTGGAGTTAATGTGCTTAGATTTCTAACAAGAGCTGATACTAGTGAGAAGTCAAAGGAATTAACAAAGTGAAGTCAGGAGAAAGCTGCAGCGTAGACCTCAGGTAGCCAAACTACTGACAGCCCCCCCCACCACCACCACAAGTAACACCTGAAAAAAACCAGCGAGGATCCGTAACTGCTGCTTGTGTCCCACATCTTGCTTATGTGACCAGGACAAAAGCGAGTGTGTTACGGCTAAGTGCTGTTTCTGTTCACAGTCTTAATTTTGCAATTTCATCTTCAGATTGCCTCAACTCTGTTTTGCCTGTGGTCTGAGAATAATAATCAAGGGGCAACTGACAGTGGACCGTAACTTTGTCCTTCTCAGTCATTCCTGTGTGCTGCCACCGTGTGCTGCATGTCGGAGGGGGACAGGCAAGTTACAGACGATGGGACGTTATCGTGAGCTGCAAAATAATTCTGCGCGCGTGCATTGGCACGCCTGAGAGCTGAAAGACTGAGGCAGCATATTACAAAATAGTTTCCAGTTTTGCTTTTCAAACAGGAATTCAGCCTTCCTTCTTCCCCGAGTAACTCTGTGCAGGGCAATGAAGTGTTGTTTGCATACCTTCCCTATAGAATATTGGTAGGTGTTCATCACCGCGCTTAAAACTCTCAACCTTCCTCCTGCACCCTGTGAGAATTACTTCATCCCTTCACCAGGAAGGTGGCTTTCTCAGCAAGCTTTGATAAAACTAGGAGGTTTATTAGAAAAGAACTGCTGTAAAAGAGAACTTACTATTTAAAGGTTCCTAGCGGTGGTTACTTGAGCAGACCCTGTGATTAAATTTGGCGTATCGCTGCCAGATGAGCAAACATCCCTGTTGTGCAGATGTGGAGCTGAGGGACCCGCCTGACGTGGTGTAAGCGAGTGGCCAGGGTCAGAGCACTCAGCTACTTCTGATCCAGACTCCTGCCCAAACCACAGGATCACCATTTCCCTTTTCAGTTCTTTTTAGATCTTCTACGTAATTTTCTCTAAGGTTTTTCCAGACAGTAGATAGCGTATATTATAATAAAGGAGATAAGAATCGGTTGCCTCATTGTAGTTATACTGAAGCTACTATGTACAGGCAAAAAGCCATGAATGCAAAAAATAGCAATTGGGAAATCTTACTCATCTCACAATGTGCTTCTGGTGGCTTGAGCTGAGCAGGGAACAGAACGTAGACAGCGTTTCAGCTGGAGATGTCTCAGAATAATGATACATAAAATTAGTTCAGACTGAAAAATGATTCCTTCCAAAGCAGCCCGAGCATGAAGGTATCAGCTTTCTGTTAAGCCCGAGATGGCTATCATTAATAGTCCAAAGGTCTTATGACACTTAAAACTAAAGCCTATGTCTTGTTCGAGCTCTGGTTTGGTGACTGTGTTCTGACCCTTGCGTAACTCCTGCGATTCCAGCAGGTTACAGTATCCCACGCCTCCCTTTCCCAGAAACCCAGTTTCCGAGGGATGCTGAAAGGAGGAGTGTTGTGTGCCAGCAGAGAGGCTGAATTTGGGGTTCACTGGGGGTGACCCGGCTCCCAGGGGCCGGGAGAGCTGCACACTGAGAGCGTCGAAGCAGCGTTATCTAACTGTCCATCCCAGTTCCAGGTTTGTAATAGAAAATGATTCATCTGCCATCACCAAGGAAACCAGGGAGTGTGGCAGAACATGCTACTTACCTCGAGCTAGAGTTTGTGTCCCTTTCCTTTAGAAATCATATGGTTTGTAATACAGAGTTGTTAAGTCATAGGAAAATTCCTACTTGGCCTGAAGTGCTGTCTCTTCTCCTGTGAAAATTTAAGCTTTTTGTTACTACCAGAAAACAACTGGATTTTATGGTACAGTGTCTCACAGATTTTAATTTACTTGTTTCAGGCATGTGTTTTAATTCATTACAGTGATCCGTGCACTATGCCTACTGTTTAAAAAAATACAGAAAAAACGTTAATTGTCACAGAAGCTAAATTCAGTAGTTGAAATTAATTTAAGCTAATGTAACCTGTGATACTTTACGTTGCTTGCTTTTTCTATTCCCAGGGAGAAATCTTTCCCCAGGGGGCTGCGATTTGATCTGCATCTGTGCTGTTGAGGGGACGGAGCTGCAAGAGGAAGAGGTGGCGGAGGACGAGCCAGGAGATGGCAGCGGGGCAGATTGCTGCCCACTGCTCCAAGGAGCAGATGAAGTGGATAAAGGAAGGCAGCTCGCCCCTGTGGTGGTATCAGTGTTGGAATCCCTGCAGGAAGTAACTTACCGAATTAGATAACATTTCCAATTTGCAGCTCGTTTCTAATTAATTCCTAATGTCTCTGATCCCTCTATTTTTCACGCTGCTGAAGGTGTACGACCCTAAGTAGAGCCGCTGAGCGCTGCAGGTCCGTATTGCGTTGCAGTGACTCTTCGCTGTGGCTCTTGCCAGTGGAATTGGCTGAGCAAGATTAGGAATTGCACTGAGCCCAGAGAGTTTTGTTCTCAAGCATTTGCTGAATATGCTCAGCAACTTGGGGCTGCAGTGAGAGATTTGTCACCTCTGTCAGTCTTCAGAAACCACTGTGATGGTTGGTGTCACTTATATTGCGTGACTGGCAAGGAGTAGGAGGATTTTTAGGCTCGGTTTATGGCAGAGTAGAGATGCATTTACTTGCATGGGAAAGAGCAGGTTTTCCAGCTGAATGAGTGCAGCGTGTTTCCCAAAGGGAGCTGCAGTGACTGGGAGCATCATCCGGCTCTGCTCACCGGCACGGTGGTGTGAGAGCAGCCGGAGCAGCCGATCCCACTGACCTGTAGTGTGTGGAGATAGTCAGCGTTATCTGTGCATCTCCTGTGCCACTTCAGCAGAACCTCACCCCACCTGATAAAAAGCCCTATCTTGTTGCCTGTGTTTCCTGATTTCCACATGTTATATAGAACATATAAAATACTTTTGACTCCTGATGGGTGGTGACCTAGCCGCTCCCCTAGCGAGTCCTTGTTTCTTCCTTAGTGACTTCTAGCATTAAATACAAAACTGAAGCCCACATCAACAGGAGAAACCTCGGGAGACCTCAGCTCAGACTGGCGTGGCCCACACTGAGCAAGGGTGGCCACTTTGTCACGTGTCCCAGCCGCTGCTTGACAGGGGACTTACAGAAGGAGATGCATGGGAAGGTCACCCCATGTGGCAAAATGAAATGAATGGTGTTTGCTGTCTTCTTGCTTGTTAGTTCTTGAGGTTTTTCCTGATACTGACCATATCAATATTATTCAGCCACCAGAGATGTATTGCTATAAAATAAATAGTGTTCATTAGAGAACACTGCATGGAGGAGGTGGCACGAGGTGACTAGCTGTGACTGAAGTTTCCTTATCCATGTGCCTTGAAGACTGAGCTAGAGGGATTAGCTTCCCCCTGTGAGTAAAGGAAAGCATCGGTTTTACTCGGAGCTTCCCCAAAATATGTGTAGTAGATCGTGTGCGCCAGCGGAAGGAGGTCCGATGCAGGCGGCCAGACTGATTTCACAGGGGCTCCTGAACTTGTCTTCACCGAACTTGTCTTCACCAAGCTTCTTCTGTGTGCTGCAGGGTGGAAATAAAGCAGGGGGTGGGGGGGACGGATGGATGCAGGCTGGATGGACAGACAGCTGTGGGCACACTGGGGTCACTTATGTGCTGCCGCGATCCACTTGGTGGTGGGAAAAAAACAGGAGGAGAGGCTTGGAAAGAAGTGTGCATCAGTGTATTTCTTGTAGCGCCAGGGATGTTACACCCATTGTGGGGAATCCGTGTGTTCCTACGAGGGTTCTGCCCTACAGCCTGCCTATTCAGGGGTTGCCAGCAGCCAGCTCAGCCCAATACAGACAGCACTGTCCTCACTTGCTCTCTGGGGTTCTTAACAGTGGAAAATCACTGGGATACAGGATCACCCTTGCCAAACTCCTCCGTCTGTGATGTTTCTGGAATGATCTTTGCCCCACTGCCTTTCAGTGGGAAGGAGGCAGAAGGCAGTGGAGAATTTGCCCTTCTGAGTTTCCCACTTGCCTTATACCCAGTGACAAATCCCTGGAACGCCAGCCCCACACTAGTAGGAGCTGGTGTAACTCCAAGGGGGGGAGGGGGGAACGCGAAAGGAGAAACAGCAAAACCCACGCCGTGCAGGGGAAGCAGGGTGTGCTCAGCATCAAAAAGCCAGAATGGCTCAGACTAAATAGATGATAAAATATTTTCTTGATAAGCAGGGGCTGCAGGCAGCTATTGCGAGGTGAAGGTCAGTCCTCTAGTGACTGGGAGTGAGGGCTGTGGAGAAGGGGGTCGGCATGGCTGTAGTTCGGCTGCAGAAATGCTCTGGGCTCTGCTCCTGGCTGGGGCTGGCACTGAATTTTGCCAAAACGGGGAAACTTCAGAGCTTCGGGGGCCAGGGCGTGAGCACTGGGGCGACGTGGCGTCCCCTGGAGCAGCCGTCCCTCATCCAGCCCACACAGGGAACAGAAAACTGCCTTTTTGCAGACCTTTTAAATTTTGTTTGCGTCCTTCCATTCTTAGGCATTTTTAATTAAAGAGCAAGAGAAAACCCAACCTCTGGCGGTCTCTAACTATATGTTTTTAAGGCCGAGTCGCTGAGTCCCCTCCCTGCCCGCACCCTCTGTCTCCAGCCTTTGAACAAGCTGGCCTTTTTTTTTTTTTTTTTATCACGGGCGACTCCAGTACAAATTGGGCGTCCTGCAAAACCAAAGATTACCGGTTCCGCAGCGCCCCGGGGCCGGGGGGAGGACTCCGGGGTGCGGGCGCAGCCTGGCCGGGCACCCTGCCATCCCGTGTCCCGGGGCAGCGCCAGCACCTAAAATTAGCCGGGGAGGTGGGCGCGGGGGGTGCTGCCCCCCCGGTGTGGGTTTGGGGAGAATTTGTGCGGTTTTCTCGGTCAGCGCCTCCGCGCACCCCTCGGCCGCGGGGGCTGCGCCCTGCGCTCGCCCCTTGTTTTGGGGGAAAATCCCCCCCGAAGGATTAAATTGCAAAACTGCTGAATTGGCTGGTGCGGGGGGGTTGTGCCGCTTTGGGGAGCAAAACCGCGCCCGCGCTGCGCTAACGCGGTCTTTGCGCGGAACGCGGCGGGGGCTGCGCGCTTCATAGCGCCCCCGCCCCGCGGGTTGGGGGCGTGGCGTCGGCGGTCCCCGCCCCCTTTGCTGCGCGCCGGCGCGGCTGCCATTGGCTGTGCGGGCGGTGACGTGCGCGGGCTGCGGTTGTTCCGCGGAGCGGCGCCGCGGCTCCGTTTGCGTCGCTTTAAAGGGGCCGCGCCCGCGGCAGCCCCGGTAGCGGTGCCGGCCTCGCCGCACCGGACCGCGCACCCGCGGAGCCCCGCTCCCCAGCCGTCGGTGCCCGGCTCCTTCCACGGCCAAGACGCCGGGCTGGCAGCGCACCCACCGGCACCGGGGCCAGCCGGGCGCTGCCGGGAGATTCCGACCCGGTAAGGGGGCTCCGGGGGCTGATCAGGCGTGAGTCCGCACCGGAGCGGCCGGTGCCGGGACCGAGACGTGCCGACCGGGCAGGAGGCTCCGCGGACCGGGTGTCGGCACCGGCAGATGCTGATCGCTGCGGCTGGTGCCGGTACCGGGAGGTGCCCGCTGGGTGGGGGTCCCCGCTGGCGGGGGCCGGCACCGAGAAGTGCCGATCCGGTGGGACCCTGCGGGGACCGGGGTGGCTGGTGCCGGTGCTGGAGCGTCCCCCACCTGGTTGGACTCTCGGAGGACTGGGGCGGCTGCTGCCCGTACCGGGAGGTGCCGACCGGGCAGGATCCTGCAGGGATCGTGCATGAGTCAGCCCTGTTTGGGCTGGCACCGGTACCGGGATAGGGCTGCGGTACCGGGATAGGGCTCCGGTACCGGCGTAGGGCACCGGTACCGGGAGCAGGCACCGGTATAGGGAGTGGGTACCGGGAGCAGGCACTGGTCAGCACAGAGCACTGATACTGGGAGCGGGCACCGGCCCTGCTCACCAGGCAGTGGGCTGGGACGAACCGGTACCGGAGTGGGAACAGCAGCTGCCGCCAGTCCCGGCCCGTCTGTCCGCAGGGAGCTGGCACCGGGCTGGCACCGAGAGGCCACAGGATGCGTGTGCCCGGCGGTGGGTTCATCCCCGCAGCGTGGGATGCGGCAACTGGGATCCACTTTTGGGCACCCACAACCCAGCTGCTAACCCAGCACCCACTGCCTGCCCAGCTGCAGCGTTTTGGGGCCAAAACCACCTGGTTCAGGGTGGGGGGGTTGAGAATTTTTTTTGTTGCAGAGCAGAGAGCTCTGGCCCTGACGGCCGCAGCTTGGCCGCGGTAACGCCGCGGCTTCCTGGCAGGCAGCAGGAAAAGTAAACACCATAAAAAAAAAAAAAAAAATGGAACATCCCCATAACCTGAGGTGACCCCATGCCGTGCCGGCTGGGAGCGTGAGCCCCAGGAGGATGTTCCCGTTCCCTGTTCCTGTTCCCGTTCGCCCCTGCCCGGGGCATTTGGGACAAAGTGGGACCTACGAAGTACGAAGGGCGAGGTGGCACAGGGATGTGCGGCGGGGGTCCCGGCTGGCTGAGACACCCCCGTGAGCTCTGCTGTCTGGGTGATTTGTTATTAATTTATGCATTTGCTTCTGCTTCGGGAGCTGTGTGGACAGCCGGGGATGGTAGCGGGTTGGGTTTTATTCCAGGAATGGTGAAATTGTCCCGTGATCCCGATGACGTGCCTGGTGGTGCCGGAGAGGAGGGTTTCCCCTCCTTTGCTTTTGGGGCAGCAGGACTCTGTCCTCTTGTTCTGCCCGTCAAAAGGGTGGGCAAACAAGTTTGCCAAAGGTCAGGGGTTGGGCTTTGAGTTAAAATTAAATAAACCCAAACATGTTGTACACACCAGAAACATCAAATGTTTTTGTTTAAGGTTAAAAATGTTCAAACTGGGTGAGAGCGGAGTACAGTGGGGGGTTAAAACCAGCCCAGGGACTGTGCCTGCAGTTGGGAAGTGCCCTGTGCCCCCTCGCTTTCAGTGTGTCCTGGCTCTGGGACCAGGTGCTGATCCCTGTCCAGGCTCTCCCGGGTGCGATGGGGGCTCGTGTTGGGCCTGATCCTGTGCCTGGTGCAGGATTAAGCCCGAAGTCACAGCAGTGCAGAGGTCTGCCAGGATGCACAGCAAGAGCTGATCTGTGGAGGTAACGAGGGCAGCAAATATTGCTGGGCTTCAGCCTTTCCTCCCTGGGCATCTCTGGAGCAGGAGGATCCCAGGGATGGCTGGAGGTATTGCCAGAGGGGAGGAAAACATTGAGATTTTGGGGATAAACCACCCTGCGAAATTGCTCTTGTGGTGAGCCCAGCTGCTCACCAATTTAAGCAGGCATATTTTGACCCTCATCCCGAATTCCGTTTGTTTCTTTATGTTTAACACGATTAATGAGCAAATATCTGTTTTTATTTTCTGTTTCAACATTCAGGCTTTACATAATGTTAGGAAGTGCGGCCGCTTTTCTTTTATTTTGGAGGGAGTCCCTTTTTTGCAGAAGGTGGACGGACACGCTCCGGGGAGGCAGCTGCCGGGTGAGTCATCTCCGTGCAGAAATAGCTCCGCTGGGAGCAGCGACACGGTCCTGCAGGGATTTCACTTCTCCCTACCCCGGATGGGGCTGCTGCTCCATCCCACGCTCCTAGCAGTGTGCCCACGGGCGCTGCCGGCTCCTGGCTGGATTTAGCGGGATAATTGAGGGCTGGGAGGTTTGCTAAATATTTTTTTCTCATCTCTGCTCCCCTCCTGCACAGGGCAGAGTCAGGGCTGCTGCCAGACCCCACGGCTCAACCTGCTTGTCTTTAGAGGATGAGCACTGGTTTACTGGCTCACCCCTAACGCCGGTATCTGCCTTTTCTGTGTCATAAGGGGAGAACAGCACATGCAGGAAGGATGCAGTTTGTCCGACAGCCCCCAGAAGCCATGAGATTCCCATCCTGAACCTTTACTGGCTAAATAACACTGGCTTAGATTTTAATTCCTCCTTTGCATAAAGCAGTGCACATTTTGATACTATTAAGAGCTGCGTTGGGGATGGTTGAGAGCAGAAAGCGGCTCTTGCAGAAGCATGACAGGGATGCTCCGATCTTCCACCGGTAGATGGGGGCAGCAATTGTCCAAGCTGACTTCACGGATTATAGTTTTCCATAGAAATCCCATAGAAAGGGCCCAGTGGCCTCTATCCTCCCCCAAGACCCATGAAGGGGCAGCTGCATCTGGGGGAGCCTCTGTGCAACAGCGGTGGCAGTGCCGGTGACACTGGGACAAGGAGCTTGGTAGAGCAACTGATTTTTGTTTTCCAGCTCTTGGATTTATCCCTGCTGGGGCTGTCAGTGCCCACGAACAGCAAAGTGATGCCGGGGAGATGGGGAGAGGAGGCAAGAGCTGCAGGGAGCTCTGCCGAGGATAAATTAGCATGAGGTTGAGGTGAACAATGCTGCTTCTGACTTCATGCTGGTCAGCTCTTGGAGGAGAGCTGGAGTAAGCCAAAAGAGACCAGACTGGCTCTCCCCCAGCTCATAGGTCAGGGTTTTATGTACATAACAAAATGTTAATTCAGATGGTGGCTACATGGAAGGTGGTCAGCTGAAAAGTGCTGAAGGGACTAGAGACTGTATGAGGTAGCTGTTAGGTCTGTGCCTGACCTCATCTGCCCAGATTCCGAGATGTCTGCTGTTAGCCTTTCCTGGTTTGCAAAATGCAAAACCCTTGGGCCCAGAAGAGGGTTTTTTGGAGCAAGTTACCTCCCCTCTCCACATTGTCCCTTAAGCTGCCCATAACAGCATCCACAGCATTAACCAGCCAGTCCAGGGCTCTTGCCCTGTGCCACGGCATTGGTACCACAAAGTCTCCGTAAGGCTTAGACCCAAATTATTTTCTCACTGCTGGCAGCTGAATATCATGAGAAAAATTACAATTATTCTTTCTTTAGTTTAATCTTTTTTTTCTGTTTCTCTGGGTTTGGACCTGAAAATCATGGTGGCTAATCCCACTGCCAGGCTGGCTGTAGCATTATTTGGCTTCAAATGATGTCTCTCAATAAACTTCAGCTTTTAATGGGTGCTTCTGCAAAGAAATAACTAGTATTTGGTTGAAAGGTTTCACAAAAAGTCGCTTTTACAAGATTTCAACCCAGGGTTTAATTTTGAGTGCCCGCTTCTTTTTGCAGTGTGCCACCTCTGAGGTGCAGTTGTGGTTTATTATTTTAGCAGAGTCATGAATCGCATTTGTGCTCAAAATAGTTCGATGCTGGGCTTCAATCCAGGCAAATCCCCCACAAATCACCTTCAGCTGAAAAACTCTTCCTGTAGCCATGCTGATGACAAAAAAAAAAAAAAAATCATTTAAAATCTCCTGACCCCAGCTAAGCTAAGCTACTGGTGACCAGTTAAAATTTCCGGTGTCCCAGTATGTTATTCCTCCGGCTAACCATCTGCCTGGGTTTGGCCACGAGGCTGTTTTTTGGAGGTTGCCCATCGTTCTGTTCTGTCGCCATGGACCACAAGAGGTCGGCAAAATTCGGGAGACGTATCCTGGGCTCTGCCTTCGCTGCGGGGCAGCAGCCTGGCACATCCTCGCCAGAGCTGCCTGGGCACCCGGTTTCATTCCAGGATAATTACTCCATTAGAATAAACACCCCAAACTAATTATACTGGAAGAAAATCAGGGCAATTTTGGAACAGGGCATGTGTTGCTGGGGTTTATTGCCGAGCCGTTCTGCTGGCTGCTTTCACATAGGGCAAAGCCCAAGTGCTTGGGAGAATTAGGAGGGATCAGAAGCATTAAACGGGCTCTGCCCGCTCACCCCGCTCTCCGGGGACTCCTTTAATTCCTCCATTCCTGGTACAAAAGGTCCTGAGCTTGGGAGTTGGCTGCAGGACATAGAGCCGGCCGTGCTGTGCTGGTGGGTGCCGTGCCCGAAGGTGGCAGGGGGGAAAAGCCAAGGCATTAACCAAACCCCCCCTTCTCTGTGGTTTGCAGGCAGGAGAGCCGCCCAGCGAGCCCTGAGCCCTGCGCCCTGAGCCCTGCCTTCAGCAACACGCTGCCCGCAGAGTGATGGTCTTACAATGAAAAGGTGCTGTGAGGGCGTTGGGCTGCCATGCCTGTTTAAGGTCAGTGCCATTCTCACCCCTCTTGTCCTCTGTGAGCGGGGTTGTCCCCCCTCTTCCCAGGGGCCGGGAGCAGGACTCGGGTCCCCATCCTGCGGAGCCCTGGCCGCGGGCAGCACGGCAGCAGCCAGGCGGTGAGCAGGTGCTGCTGGGGCTGCGGTGGCTGTAGCTGAGGGAGGCTGGGCTGGGGCCCGCGGCTCAGCACCCTGCTGGCACAGTGGGTTTGCTTTGGTTTTAGAGCAGGGCAGGAGGCAGCTCTGAGCTGTCCTGGGCTTCCCCAGAGCCTGCAGAGCCTGACCAGGGGGAAACTGCGTCTGAATGACGGAGCAAAAAATCAACCTGCAAAATCTTTTCCTCTGTCAGGCAAAGCCAGACTTGTCCCAGCAGCAAGAGGGGTCTTCAGGGGCACAAACCCCTTTTCAGGGGTGGGACGGGAGCAGAGTAAACCCCCACCAGGGACCCTCCCTGCACAAAACACCCCAAGGCACGTACTGTCTCCATGTCCCTTGGGAGGACGTGTGGCGGTCGCTCGGCACAGTGACCGCCTTGACTGCAGGAACGGGATTAGTGGTGACAAAATGATCTCTTTATAGGCAGGATAAATGCCTTAGGGCCGGGGCCGAGGTATGGCAGCAGGGGATTAGCCCCCCTCCCCCGCCAAGCCCTGCTAGGCTAATAATCTGCCTGGGGGTCAGGTAGCCTCTTGCTGCTGTGGGTGCCACCGTCACTGTGCCCAAGGCCAAAGCAAAGTGCCTCGAACTAACGGCTGGGTGTGATCCTTCCACCTCGCAGGGTGTTGGTATGGCCAGCCCCCGGCCTCCTAAATACCTCCTCGTCTTTGATTTTGATGAGACCATCATCAATGAGAACAGCGATGACTCCATCGTGCGGGCGGCGCCAGGGCAGGCGCTTCCAGAGCACATCCGACAGACCTTCCGCGAGGGCTTCTACAACGAGTACATGCAGCGCGTCCTGGCATACATGGGGGACCAGGGGGTCAAGATGGGGGACTTCAAGACTGTCTACGAGAACATCCCCCTGTCCCCCGGCATGCCGGACCTCTTCCAGTTCCTCTCCAAGAACCACGAGCTCTTTGAAATCATCCTCATCTCTGATGCCAACATGTTCGGCATCGAATGCAATCTGAGGGCAGCCGGTTTCTACTCCCTCTTCCGCAAGATCTTCAGCAATCCATCCAGCTTTGACAAGAGGGGATACCTCACCTTGGGGCCCTACCACAGCCACAAGTGCCTTGACTGCCCGGCCAACATGTGCAAACGCAAAATCCTGACAGAGTACCTGGCAGAGAGAGCCCAGGAGGAGGTGGAGTTCGAGAGGGTCTTGTACGTGGGGGATGGTGCCAATGACTTCTGCCCTTCCGTGACTCTGACTTCAGCTGACGTGGCTTTCCCGCGCAAGGGCTACCCCATGCACCGGATGACCCAGGAGATGGAGAAGAAGCAGCCTGGAGCCTTCCAGGCCACTGTCATCCCCTGGGAGTCAGCTGCAGAGGTCACCCGCTATCTCCAGGAGGTCCTCAAGAAGAAGTGTTGAGGATGGCTCAGAAGAGACTTGCGTACTATAAGCAGTGGGGAAAGGAGAAGCCAGGGGGTACCCCACACTCATCAGTACTACTCGCTTAGCCCCCGCTCCTGGGCTGCTTTCCTGCCTCTCCTCTCCACGCTCCTTTCTCCCCGGTGATTAAAGCACTTTGTCTCTGTCCCCCTCCTCCTGCCCCTGCCATGGTGAGATGAAGCCTTTCTCTATGCAGCTTGGACATCGACTCCAGTGCGGGTGTTTGCCAACACTAATGGTGACTTTTTGTTTGTTTGTTTTTCCCTTTTGACTTCACAAAAGCAATTCCTGAAAGAGCAGAAGCCGGCTCCCTGCGGGCCGGCCCTGCCTTCCTCCTGCCTTCATCCTCCTCGACTGCCCGACCGCTGCCGGCCATGCCGGGGGCTGTGTGCTGTTGCCTTGAACCTGATGCTCAAGCGCTCCTTGCCTCTTCGCGAGGTCACTGGAGGTTTAACCCAGGATATTTGTGCTGCCTGGGCTTCCTGGCTCGCCCTCTGCATCCCACCCGGGCAGGGCAGCTCCCGGCCCAGTTGCTGAGCCTTGTGATAAGAGTTAATTGTCCCTTGAGACTTTATTCTCTGACAAAAACACGACATGAGGAATAGTAAACCTTTTGGAAAGGGGTACATTGGGAAAAAACCTCCTCTGGCCCATCCCCACCTACTTGCCCAGGGCACGGGCACGCTGACTGCATCCTGCGTGGGGAGGACGAGCTGCCCTTGCCTTCCATCCTCTGCATCTGCTTCCAGGGTAGAACATCCCCATGTCCCCAGGGCAGACAGGTTCCTCCTCACCCTGAGCTAGTACCGCTCTCATCTGCTTGTCTTTGCTGGATTGTATGGGCTCCTCTCTTACCCCGGGGGGGGGTGGGGGGGGGCAGCTTCCCTCCTGACCTGGTCTAGAGGTGCTGAACCTCCCCCCGGGAGGTGTGGTGCTGCAGCCCTTCTCCTGGCATCAGGTCCCCAGTGGACAAACTCCCCCGCGTCCCCCTGCCCCACTGCAGTATTAATTGCCCCTTCTAATTGCACTCTGCAGGGGGGACCTACAGTATTCGCTGCTCTCTGGTGTTGGCTTCCCCTGGATTTATCCACAGCCTTACCAGCTCCCGAGGGTGGCTTGTAACTCCTCCAAAGCATAGGAACCCTGACAGCAAACCTGAGCAGTAAGGAAATAACCAAAGCAGCCCTGAGGTGTTCCTCCTCTATTTCATTTCCCGTCGCTTTGTTCTTCCTCCTTCGGACCCTGTTCAACTGTGTGGAACTTAAAGCCATGGAATTAAAAATATACATATATATAGAGAGAGATATATATATTGCAGATACACAAGATGTATCCAGGACATAAACCTGGACGTGAAACAGCTCTCCGAGTTGCACATACATGTTGTTTCTCTTCCTTGGGCTGGTGAAGGTGGTGGGATTGCGTTGGAGTGGGGGCAGCGGAGTGGGGCTGGGCTACAAGCGATGCTCTGCAGGGGCCCCCGTGGGGACCCCTTTGCTGGAGAATCGGGCCCTGGCTCATCCCCATCTGTGTCTCAAGCTGATGGGGACAGCATGCAGCTTCCCTGGGTCCACAGCTGGGTGCTGCTCTCCTCTGCGTCCCTGTGGGCAGTTGGCCCCGTCCCCCATTTCTCTGCTTTGGTCCTGTGGGGCCGGGAGCATCACCAGGATCAGTCCACAGGACCAACGTGCCGCCCGCTGTGTTTCCATCAGCTGAGAGCACTGCAGTGCTAAACCATCCCAGCACCAGCAGGAGCCAGTGCTGCTGTCATGAAAAAAGAAAAGATGGGAGAGGGGCCAGGCAGGAGATGTTCTGGGTGCTGGTAGCTGTCAGGGTGCAGCAGTGCCAGCAGTGGCACCCGGTCTGGCTGCCCATGCAAGGGCTGAGCTGTGCAAAGCCAGAATTGATAGGCGAAGCGCAGCCCCGCGAGCAGGAGCAGGATGCGGCCGATCCAGGAGGGGGGGGGGGTGTGTGTGCAGGGGCCTGCCTGCCCTTGGTGCTCAGATGGGCTCCACGTAATTGCCGGGGAAGAAACCCACTTCCTCACCCATGACGCCCTCGCACCAGCCGTCCGAGTAGCGTCGTGTGACAAAGAGGAGGGCGCCAGGCTGGAAGGAGAGCTCGTTGTCCTTCTGCTGTGCGTAGGGGTAGAGGGCCACCACTGCAAGAGGAGGGAGAGGGGGCCATGGAGCCCAGCAAGGCCACCACAAGGGACAGGCCGCAGCTGGGAAGTGCAGGAGCAGGGGACGTCAGCAGACCATGGCACTGCTCAGCATCCCAGCCCCAGCCGACGCCAGGGCAGAGTTGGGCCCTCAGTGCCGTGAATGTGGGCAGGAGCTCAACCAAAAGCACCATGGCAAAGAGACTGGGGGATCTGGGCATCCACTGTACCTTTCTCCAGGTAGTTCTCCGGAACCCAAGGGGGGTCCTCTGCAGCAAGTGGTGGCAGGGGGGCCAAATCCTCAAAGGCAGGCAAAGCTGGTGGTGGCAGCGTCTCGAGATCATCGGGGGCTGCAAAATCAGTGGGGGACAAAGGGCTCCATGGGGGGCAGAGGCAACATGCAGCCCCCCATATCCCTGCTAACCCCCCAGGATCAGCATCTCTGGACCACCAAGCACTCACCTGGGGGCATGAGGTCTGGTGGGGGCATGTCCATGTCTCCTGGTGGTGGCAGGTCCCCAGGGAGAGGTGGGGGCGGCAGGATGGCAGCCGCAGCCGGTGGGGATGGCCCCAGCAGGGAGGGGAGCGGTGGTGGGACAGGGATGCCTTCACAGGGGGCTGCCGGGGCTCCGCTCGAGCTGGGGGTGGGGGAGCAGCAGTGTCAGAGTGGGAGGACCAGCCTGGGGGGCTGGCCTTGCCCCCTACTCTTTGAATAGACATGTGCCCCATGCCAGGAGGGAGTGGCACTCGCTGTGGTCATCGTGTGGGCAGGAGATGCTGGCATCTGTGTGCCAAGCCTGTGCAAACCCCTTGCCCAGCGCTGAGCCTCATTTGCCCCATCAGGGACCCTCCCCATAAGAGGGTATCTTTGCTCTAGAGACAAGCACCGCCCAGGGTGCAGTCCCACTCCCAAAACCCGTATTTTTAATCAAAATCCCTTTGCAGCAGAACGTCCCCTGAGCAGCAGAATGACAGCGGCTGCCCTGGCGTCTCCTGACCCACCAGGCCCGCCCCCACCCCGAGAAGTGCCGGTACCTGACGGATATCAGCGAGGAAGTGGAGGAGGATGCTGAGAGTTTGCCCTGGGGAACCACGGGTGGCTGGATGGGCTCAGGGACGCGGGTGCTTCTCCTGCGGGAAGAGCAGCCACTGAGCCCCCAGCCTGGCACAGGGATGGCACCCTGATGGCAGCAGCATCAGGCGAGCCCACGCCACGTGTCACCGCTGGGTGACACGGAAAGGCAAAGCCCCCAACCCTGCACCCATCCCCACCCACAGCCTCACCCCAGGGTGCCCACAGCTTGCGCTGTCGACTTGATCCCCTTCCGAGCCAGGGTGCCCGTGCGGGACAGCTGGGTGCTGTGGTCCTGCGGGCACAGGGAGACACGGAGATGTGACGGGCGAGGGCAGCTGCAGCTGCCCCACAAACTCGTTGCACCCCAGATGGCCGTGACACACGCACACCCCCCAGGGAAGCAGCACCCTGAGGTCTCTGCTGGGCCCCCCCGACGGGAGCAGCCGAGCGGAAGGAGCCGCCGGCGCTGCGGTGTGGAGGCGGCCAAGAGGCGCCCGCCACCGTGGGAACCACAGCCCCAGTGCCACCACTTCCCCTCCAGCCCCATGCTGGGAGCTCGCACCTGCTGGGCTGCAGAAACCCCTGCCTGGGCGATTTAGGTGCTGAGTAAGGGACCCTGGGGTGGAAGCGTTGCAGCTCAGCGTCAGCCCCAGCAGCACCAATGGTCTTTGCTGAGTGTTGTTTACCTTTTCTGCACCAGACCACGTCCCCACTCCCCACGCTGGGACCACCGAGCCCCAGTGGGCTGTGGGGCACAGATAGACCCCGCTTTTCCATCAAGGAGCGGTTTGAGCCCACCTGTACAGCCATCAGTGCAACACTGGGGACACTGGGGACCAAGATAGCCCATCCAAGCCCCCTCACCCCTGTGGGACACCCTCCCAGCCCTGGGCTGACCTTTATGCCATGGCCAATGTCATCCAGGATGCTGAAGTTGAGGGGTTTCCTGTAGTAGGGCTCCAGGCAGGGTGGGCTGGGGGGGGGCATAATCTTCTGGTAGGACGGGAACCTCTTGCTGACAGTTAACGAGCCAATCTCCCGGCGAGACACCTTCTCCTTGTGCATGTCAACCCTCTGCGGAGATGACACTGTCCCCACTGTCCCATCCCAGGTTCTCCTCACCTCCTGCTGCCGCCTTCAAGTCCCACCACCCTTCCCAGCCCTGTCTCCCTGCCTGTAAGGGAGGGGCTGCAGGGAAGCATGGGGACTGAGCCTGAATCCTCTGGTCCAACCAAAGCCACCGGGGCAGATCCTGCTCTGCTCCATCACAGCAGGGCGAGTGGTGCCCTTCATGCCACCACAGAGGACCTGGGCCTTCCTAAAGCAGGGGACAGGGCAGTGGCAGGGGGATGCGTCGGCTTCAGCCACCTTGAAGCTGTTTTCCTGCTGCTTCCACCATGACCACAGTGTCCCTTCTCCTCCCGTGGCTGGAAAGGCTCCAGGTGGCTTCCAAATGCCAGGAAGAGGGTGGGTGGCCACACTAGTGTCCCTAAGCTCTGGGAGGACGAGGCCAGGCAAGGGGAAAGTGTGGCAACCAGGCCAACACCCCGAGCCCCAATACTCCATTTTGGCCTCTCTGAGATTTCAGAGGCAGTTCCCAAGGTCCCCTCTCCACTGGGACTTGCAAGTGCCCAGACTGGGAGAACACCCCAGAGACCAGTTTCCCAGCCCCAGATAGAATTGTCTCCCCATGACATGTTGGGTGACCCCCACCACCACCCAAGGAGATGGTCTTGCACTTCCACTGCAAGGTGATGCTACAGGGGGCCAACGGGCTCTTGAAGCTGCAGGGGAGGAGGGCCTTCAGCCCCTTCGAGCTGCCCAAACCCCCCTTCCCAGAACCCAAACCCCAACACACGCCGGTGCCAGTCAGAGGATGGTCCCACCTGGGCCACGCAGCTGACGTCAGCCTCCACCTTCCGCAGCTCGGCCGCCTGCAGGTCCAGCAACCGCAGGAAGGCGGTGGCCAGGCTGCTGACCTGGTAGGTCACACTGGCCAGGGACTGCGTGCTCAGCGCCATCGTCTCCTCCAGCGCCTTCCGCTTGTCACTCGCCTGGAGGGGGAAACCCAGCCGTGGGACCCCATGCGGCCACCACTGCCTCCATCCTCACGTTGGAGTCACACAGGAGCAAAGATGCTTCCTTCTGCTTTCCAAATGCATCAAACTTCCTCCAGCTCCACCGGCAGGACACTTGGGCACCCGGCAGGCAGCAGCATTCACCTCTTCCAGCACCGGGGATTCACCGTGATTCCTCCCCAGGATGCTGCCGTTTTGGCAGGTGCTGGAGCTGAGCCTGCCACCCCAGGGGACAGCTGGCCATGCCACCAGCTGTGCTGGGGATGGTGTCTCAGTTCTCTGAATAACTCAGCGTGTTTCCCCTTCAGCTCCGCTCCAGTGGATGCAACCCCCTGGGCACAGCCTCAGGGTCTGGCTTGAGCCAGCAAGGCCACTGACACATGCTCTGCCGAGCTCACAGGGACCCGTCCCCAGAAAACTGGGCCAGAACAAGCCTTTTCCCTCCTATTTCATCCCCAAAGCTCCTGCCCCACCGCTTCCCTCAGTGGGGGCCAGGCAGGAAGGAGGAGGAGGGACACTGGTGACAGCAGAGCTTCACGCTTGTTCTGCATGTGCAGGCACCTGGCTCACCTCTGCCAGGCCAGGATGTACCTCCGAAAGCCTGGGGACAGCCTGGGATAGCCCAGCCAGGGCTGGTGTCTCTGGTCCCCTCCCAGGGCTTCTCCAGAGGCACCAAACTCCTGGAGGACTCTCATTCATCCCCACTCTGAGAGCTGAGCAGAAAAGCTGCTGTAGAGCAAGAGGGGAAACTGAGGCCCAAGGGAAAAAAAAAAGCCAAGAGCAGCAGCGTGCAGTGCTGGGTAGGAGGCTAACAGGGATGCTCAGGCTCCCAGCTCCCAGGGCACAGCCTTCGCCTTCACCCACCAGCCACCCCTCTGGGACCACCACCTCACCAGGGCTCCCAGCATCACACCCAGCCCCACGGCTGCAGCTCACCCCGCAATGTCCCCAGCTGTCCCCATCCCCCTCACCTGCAAGTAGTTGCTTTCGCAGTAGTCGGCGACCCTGTGGAGGTTGCAGTGGTGGTCGCGCAGGACCTGCCGGCCTGCTGGGATGTCACGCTGCTGCAGCTGCTCCAGCTCCGACATGGTGCTGGGCTCAGCTCCCACTTCCTCCCCAGCCGCCTCGGCGCTGGGTTTTGAAGCTCGTGGCGGTGCTGACGCAGGGACTGTGGGCGCCGCAGTGTCCCCGATCCCCCAAGGGACACCCCGTAACTGTGGGGCCCGCCCCGGCCACCTTCACATCACTGACCTCCGGAGAGCTGGGTGCAGCCAGGAAAAATGGGGGGGGGGGGGGGGGGGGGGCAGCGGGGAGGCAGCCAGTGTAGCCCCAGCCCCACGAGGGTTGTGTTGGGGGGCAACCCCAGCTGCAGCTGGTGGCCACCCCACCAGGCAGGGGGTGAGAGCGGCTGTGGCAGTGAAGGATGTGAGTCATGGAGGAGCCAGCAGTGCAGGGGAGGGGGGGCAAGCAAGCAGAAAAGATCCTGACCCCCATCTCTGCCACCGGTGGCCGTCCTCCACGAGCTGCCATCACCATCCCGGTGTGTGAGGGGCTGAGCCGGGCTTGGGCACACCCAGGGAGGGCGATTCCCTTCCCTTCCCCTTTATCAGCCATCAGGAAGGGATGCAGCCAAGGGCAGACTGCCAGGCCCTCCTCCCTGGAAAAGCCCCACGCACCCCACATCCCCCACGCAGCATCACCCCAGTCACCCAGACCTCGCGCAGCTCTGGGTACAGAGGGGTGGGACAAGTGACCCCCCGTCCTTCCCTCGCCCAGGACAGCACGCTCCCCTCCATGCTTTGCTAAAACAACCTTTCACGTCCCCACGGGTGAGGCTGAGGTTGCGCAGAGGGCAGGAAATTTTCACTTGGAAATCCCCCTCCACCCTCTTCTCCTCCTCCCACAGGTTCTTCCCTGGGGCCTCCCAGGCTCTCTCCTCAGCCCCAGTGACTGCACCGGCCAGACAGGAGCAAAACCCACGTTAGGGCTTGGCCCTTCCTGAGCCCGTGGCCCCACCAGCGCAAGGACGAGGGAAATGATGAACTTCCTCCAGCACTAGCCCAGACTCCTCACATGCCAAAGGACCAAGAGCTGCCTGAGCCGTTCCTGACACCCAACCAACGCAGCTGCACCAGCCCTCAGAGGCCCCCCACCCCAGGTCCCCCCACATCCCCTCCCAAACTGTGAAAGCAGCTCCGATTCCCAGAGGGGCCAGTCCCCCTGACCCAGCCACGGCAGCACCCAGCCACCCCCACAGGCTCAGACACCCATGGCAGGGGCTCAAGGACTTCCTGGGCTTCCCACCATCCCACCCTACCCTTCCTCCCCCATCCTCACCCTCCCCACAGCCCCACCACCAATTACCCTGGGCTTTGAGGTTAATGCCCAACACCTGACCAGCTTATTCTCCTGAGTCTATTATCAGCTTAAGGACCAAAGACATCTGCTCCCTGCTACTCTCCCAGAGAGCTGAAGGAGTCTTCAAGCCTGGAGCAAGAGAGCAAGGGCTCGTTGACAGCATCGCCCCTCTG
This sequence comes from Falco naumanni, assembly GCF_017639655.2. Taxonomy (NCBI): domain Eukaryota; kingdom Metazoa; phylum Chordata; class Aves; order Falconiformes; family Falconidae; genus Falco; species Falco naumanni. Next base: position 5,585,077 of record NC_054071.1, on the reverse strand, counting down.
ATGGATCTCTGAACGTCTGCACCGCTCACAAGGGCTACCCCTTGTCACCAGAGGTAAGTGGTCTTGCTCCTTCCCGGTACAAATGGCATTGCAGTGCCCACCCAGTTCGGGAGCCACCCTCTCAGTGGGTAGCACGACTGTGCCACGGCTTTGGGTCCCTCACGCTCTGCCCCAAAGGTATCGATGGGGAGAGGAGCAATGGGCACACGTGCCACACGAGCAGCTGCCAAAAACCAGCGGGGTCTAGGACGCACAAGCTTGACACCTTCAAGAGCAGGGGCAAGGTATATTTCAGCTTAATCATTTTTTTATTATTATTTAAAAGATTGTGGCCAGCTTTTCAATGCAAGTTTTAACATGGGAACAGACCTCAGCAGTGCAGGCCAGCGATGTGGGAATCTCACATAACGCTTAGATGAGCTTTCATGAAAAAGAGAATTTGGCTTTTCCAACCCACATAGCCCCAAAACCTTTCAGTCACAGCAAACAATGCCTCTGCATGCAAACAGGCGAGTTTACAGCAATGAAGGAGGCACAATCCATGTTATCACTTACCTGGGGGGAAAAGGCGCAAGGAGGGGTGAGAAGAAAAAACTCCTAGTATTTAGTTCCTTAGAAAACCTGCAAAGATGCTCTTGCCCAGGCACAGGACAGCAGAGAGGTCTAGTTTGCAGAATGTGACCATCCAGGTTCTCCTACGATGTGCTGCCCTGACAGCCCCGAGGCAGCAGCTTTTCTCTGGGCTCAACTGGCCCCACTCAGCTAACTGGCCAGCTCATGTCCTGGGGTAACAGCTTCTGTGGTAGCAAAAAGCTATTTAAAAACCACGCTGGATCCTCCTCCGCTGCTTTAACTGCATCTGTCGCTCAATGTGCCTGCTGAGAACAAGCAAATGAAAATCCGGTTACAGCAGGTGTTACAAGCAAGGTTTTGAAAGGTGCCTCATGCTTCAGTTTTCTTTTAGCATCAGCCTATCTCTCACCATGGGCATAGCTGGGACATTAGTGGCGTCTCCAGTATTATTAGGGCTGAAGCAAAAGTCCTAATGTGCCTTAAGACAAGCCCTGCTACACACTAATAACTAGCCATTTCCCCGTGGTTACAGGGCAAAATGGCTCAGGACATGACAGAGAAGGAGCTGCTGAAGATGGAGCTGGATCAGCTGAAGAAGGAGGTGAAGAACGAGAGGCAAATGGTGAGTCTTCCACCCAAAATGCAAAGGTTCCCTGGGGTAACTTTCTGACCTGATCATCCTGCAAAGGAAAAGAACCACAATCCCTGAAATTAAACCTCAAATACAGACATGAGTGTGCATCTGCACCATTCCCCTCGGGCTTAGCCCCATGTCCCAGAGCCCAGGGGCTGTGGCTCTGCACCCAGTGAGGTGCCCACAGCACCCTGGGGATGCTCTTGGGGACACCCCATGCTGGATGGAATGTTCATGGCCACAGTTCCCCTCTCCCAGCTGCACAAAGGGGTTTGTAGGCAGCTGAAGAGGGGGAGCACAGCGCTGCAGCGAGGATTTGATCCCGTAACCCACACAGAGTGTCTTCTTCCTTGGCAGATCTCCAAGACAGGCAAAGAACTCAAGGAATACATTGAGTCCATGGCAGGTGAGGATCCACTGCTGAAGGGAGTCCCTGAGGACAAGAACCCCTTTAAGGAGAAGGGTGGCTGTACGATAAGCTGACCCCCACTGCTATCACCGCTGGGCACAGGAATGTTCCTGTGTGCAAGCCAAGACTGTCAGAAACCTGCTTTCCCTGTAGTCTGACCTCAGCACTGGGGAGTCCAGAACCAAAGCACAGCACATCTAAAGGATGGCAAAAAGAAGAAGGGGAAAAAAAAATATATATTATCCCACTGCCACCAAAGATGAGGTTCAGCAGCCAGCGCAGTGTGCTTTTGTGCTCTCACAGCTGATCTACATTTTGTTTCCTGCAAGCAAAACTTCTGCATTTTTAGCAGACAGCAGCAAACTGGGCTTTAATGAAACCGCAGACCTGCATCTGTCTCAGGCTTCTCCAAGCAGCACAGCCCCAAACCCCCAGTCACTGCAGAAGAGCCTCGCAACAGGACCCTGCTCAAGCCGGTTCCTCTCAGTGCCTCAGTTTTCCCATCTGGCACAGGAGGGCAACACCCACCCACCCTGCTGCTTTGAGGCTTCCAGGGATCTGAAGCTTTATTTTTATTCCTATGCATCCCCGCAGCCAGTGACCACCACTGCCCAACACTCCTACAGCCCACGGCTTCCACCCACCATGCACCTTGCATCAAGAGCCAGCAGATAGCCACAGCATGGCTGGGTGGGCTTCAGCCAACACAGGGTATGGCATGGGAAGGAGCGAGGCCCCAGGCAGTTTGTTCAAACCCTTCCTCCACCTCTCAGTCTCACTTCCTCCTCTGGAAAACCCCTGGCAGCCATGGGAAAGCAAGCCCAGGGCTGTCAGGTCCTGCCAGTGACCGAGGTGGCTCCAAGCCCTGCCTCTGCTTCACCATCAGCTCCTTTCTGCTGCTGCAACCGGGCCCCATACAGGCAGAAGGGCTGTAAAGTCTCATCCCACCATGTCCCATCAGGGACGGGAATGACTTGGAACAAGCAGTCTGGGGGACAGCAGCTCCTTGGAGCAAGACAGGACTCTCCAGGCCCTAACCCAGCAATGTCAGGCCATGATGCTCCTGCTCCCAAGGGCAGTTTGTATCTAGCACAAATTTCATCCCCTGCTTGATAGAAAAAAAACTTATCAGCTCTGGCACAACCAGCTTCCAGGCTCAGATACTTTGGGGCAGGTTTATGGGGTTTGCTGTCTGGTGCTTTTTTGGGGGTGTTTAGGTCATTTTGTTCTTCCTTTTTAAATCAGTTACAGCTACATGTTACCTTTGGGAAACACCCTCCAAGACTTCCCCAATCAACCCCAAACAGAAGCAGCAGCTCTTTTTATTTCTCAGGGTCCCTCAGGTCCCATCCCTGCCACAGGCTGTCCCCACTCAACTTCTGCTTCACGCTAGCCCACCTCTACATCGTGGCAGCCCTCAAGGCCACCGTGAAACACTCCCCCAAGGCCCAGCCAGCCTCTGCGTGGATGTTACACGCATCCCGTGGCAGATTTAGCCACAGTGAAGACAATGGCTGCAAACTCGAGGCAGGAACAAACCTCTTCCAGCCAGTTTGTGGGATGAGGCGGTGGCGCAGCCGGTACCTGCTGCCTCCTGGGAAGGCCATGGGTCTACGATGCTGCCAGTGGCTGCTGCCAGGGCTCTGGGGCTGCACGGAGATGTGCCTGGGACTAGTCTAAATGCTGTGCGTGCAGGGGAATTGTTACCAACCCCACTCGGAGCAGTGTTCTCCTGTCTGCTGGGCCACCGCTGGTCTCACCGACGGGCCGGCCCCACTCAGCACGGTGTCCGTGGGGCAGGGGGGGTCCCTCAGCCCCACAGGTGCCCAAAGATGGGTGCTCCCTGGCAGAGGACAGACAGAAGGACGAGGCTTCTCCTCATGCAGGTGGTCCCCGCTGCTCCCCTGCAACCTGTACCTCCACTCCACGTACCTTCCTAGCCCGAAGAGACAAAAATAAAGATGGTTTTGCTCTTTCTCGCAGATGCTAAATAAACCTCTCAGCTCAACCACGGCTTCCGTCTTTCTTGCGGCTGAGGGGCAGGGCGGGTGGCCCTGAGGCGAGTGGCCGTGGCAGGACTCAGCCCCGGGGCCTGGGCTGCCCCTAATCCCGGGCGATAACCCGGTCGCGAGCGGGTTTCCTGCGCTCGGCGGGGATTGACCCGTTAATCGACGTTAAACGGCTGGAAACCTGCGTCAGAGCCGGCTAAGCCGCTGCTGAAGGGATTCGGGACGCTGCTGGCCCAACAGCGGCTTAAAGCCAGGGCCGGGCCCTTGCGGCTGCTTCCCCGAAGCCCCCGCGCCTCGCACCGCCCACCCGCGACCGCGAACCCACCGTACCGAGGCCAAGGGCTCCCCTATCAGGCGGTGTCGCCTCACAATAACGCGGAGGGAGGCGGAGCGCAGCGCGCCCCCAGCCAATAGCAGCGCTCGGCGGGCAGAGTGTCAGCCCGGAAGCCCAATCAGCGCAGGCACAGAGCCCGCCGTGGTTTGCCCGCCCTGCCTGCGCATGCGCAGTGACGACCCGGCGCCCCCGCACAAAATGGAGCCCGGCGGGCGCCAGGAGGGCTCGGGGCCGGGGGGGAACACACACCCCTGGCGCTCCCCCCATCCTCCTCTAACGGCGATTGGCGGCCGCTCCCCGCCGCGTTCCCGGAGCCATGGCGGAGGAGCAAAAAGGGCAGGAGGTCCCACCGAGATTTGAACTCGGATCGCTGGATTCAAAGTCCAGAGTGCTAACCATTACACCATGGGACCACTACGTCCACAGCTCCTCGCCGCGCCCTCAGTCTATCCCGACACGTACCGTTGACACCCCTTGGCCCCCAGATCTGGTGCGTCCCCCCCGTAGTAACGGGGCTCCGCTTCCTGCTCCCCCGCACCGGTAGTGCCGGTGCGGCGCGGCTCTGTACCCCGTTACTGGCCCCGCTGCGCTCCGCGCGAACTCGGGGCGGGGGGGACCGTCCCATACCCCCCCTGCTGCTCGAGCAGCCTCAGGACGCTCAAGGGCACCGGGCCGGTCGCTCCCGGTGCCCTTGAGCCACCCGGGAGGGTCCTGAGGCTGCAGCGCCGTTGGGGAGCGGCACTGATGCTGCACGACGCGGCTGCATCCCGGCGAGGGGGGAGTGGACTTTACCTCTCCCAGCACCCCCGGGCAAGAAAACGGTATTATTTATTCCTCCAGACCCCATTAAATCACGATAGCGGCCCCGTCTGGGTGCTACCGGCACCGAGGACCGGCCAGAGCATCCTCTGGGGCGGCCCCGAGCTTCACTGCTGCACCCACGCTCACTCCCAACCCTCGTTTCTCCCCGTTATTATTTCTCTGGGGTTTCTCCATTTCCCCTTTATCTTCTTTCCCCCTCTATTTCCTCTATTTGCCCTTTATTTATCTTGCTCCCCCCTCTATTTCCCATTTATTTCTCTATTTTTTCTCTATTCCCCTTTATTTATCCTTGTCCCCTCTATTTCCCCTTTATTTTTTCTATTTCCCCCTTCTGTTTTTCCCTTTATTTCCCCGTTTTTCCTCTATTTCCTTCTTGTGTTTTTCCCTCTACTTCCCCCTTCTGTTTTTCCATTTCCCACCTTTATTTCTTTTTCCTCTATTTCCCCTCTTTCTCCATTTCCCCCTCTATCTCCCCCTTTTTTTTCCTCCTATTTCACCACTTTATTTCTCTTTTTTCCTCCCCCCAACTCCAGAAAAACACACCAACACTTTTTTTTTTTGCTTGTTTGTTGTTTTTTTTCTTTTATTTTTAAAAATGAAACAGTGGAGTGAAGCGGTTTGTGGCAAAAAAAAAAAAAAAAAAAAAAAAGAAACAACCTCACTGGAAGAGAAATGGAGCCCACGCCCATCCATAATCCCAACTCCACATCCAAGCCAACAAACTGCCTCACGCGAGGGGACAAGGAAGAACACGGATTAGAAGAGGCAAGGAGGAGAGGGAGGGGGGAAAAGGCAAAAGGAAACAAATCAGCTGAAAAGAGGAAAAACAATATCATTACAGGAAAGTACAATTATTTTTTTCTGAATAGCCTGAAATTGTACTGGGGCAGCTGCCGGAAGAAGTAGCACCCTTGGGTGCACCCAGCCGGTGGATGAGGAGGTGCTGGGTGCTCCCAGCATCAGGGTGCAGTGATGCGGCACCCCAAATTCAGCTCGATCACCCTCCTCATGCTGCCATCAACCCGCTGCCGCTGTCCCGCCCCAAAAAGCTGCTGGCAAAAAAAATAAAAAAACAACCCCTCGACTGCAATTCCCCCAGCAAGAAATGGGGTTCAGCCCCGCCGGGCTGGGGGAGCGAGGAGGATAGAGGTGTACTGCTGATGGACGTAGTAAATATCCAAGTTCAAAAGGAAAAAAAAAATAATGGAAGATTGAGCATAAAAAAAAAAAAAAAAAAATCAGTCACAACCAAACATTTCGGACTGCTGAGGTCTGGAGCTTTTACAACTAATGACCACTTTAAAGTGAAAAGAAAGCCCATAAATTCTATTTTTAAAGAACATTTTTCTTTGGAAAAAGAGAGTAATTTTTTTTTCCCCTAAACTACAGCATATGGAGTTGCCACTACCTAGTTTTTAATCTATTGTCACTAAGAGGTAGATAAACAAAAATGAATTGGTTATATAGAAGGTCGTGCCCCGGGTCTGACGTGCGGCGAAGCTGAGGGACTCCACGGGCACTGGCCGCTCGGGCTCTCAGGAAAACCTCGGGCTTCACGGGGGGTTTCGCCTCCTCCGGAGCCACCCTAAAATCTGCCGGGTTCGATGTGGCTGCAGGAGCCGGAGCCGGCGGAGGCGGCAGTGGCACGGGGGGTCGCAGTTTAGGGCCAGATTTCCTCCTGAAGTCAAGGAATTTGATCCCGAGATGAATCCAGATGCGCGTCGAACGGACCAATGCAATTAACTGCTGGGTAACGAACGCTTGCACCAATTACGGCCATTTTAAGGATTACTTTCTGCCCCGATACCGGTCAATCCCATTGATTTCCTGGGATGATCCACCAACAGCAACGGGAGAGCCCAGTGAGCCCAGTGCCGTTCCCTGCCTCCTGCCTCTGCCGCAGGCAGCTCTGCCAGGGCCATGCTCTGGGTCAGCCCTTCCCATCCCAAAACATCAACAAACTCCTTACCACTGGACTTCGTGTTGTTTTGCAGAGACCAATTCCTAAACTGGCCCAAAAAAATGGCTTCAGTTCTGTCATACATCCTGACTCCTGGGGCTTAAGTTAATATTTTATTTTTTTTAAGCAAAAAATCTCTTTCGGTGTTACGCTCGTGCTGATCTGCAGCACCCAAATGCTTTCCACAGTTCATAACCCACCGCTCTGCCACACCAGCAGGGATGGGCTGCTGCCCTTATCTGGCAGAGCATCCCACCACTACGGACTGGCGGAGCATCCCGTCATGGTCCAGCAGAGCATCCCACCACAGCACGGCTCAGCATCCCACTACCACGGTCCAGCAGAGCATCCCACTACCATGGTCCAGCAAAGCATCCCACCACAGCATGGCAGAGCATCCCACTACCACGGCATGGCACAGCATCCCACCATGGCATGGCACAGCATTCCACTACCATGGTCTAGCAAAGCATCCCACTACCACGGTAGCAGAGCATCCACCACGGCATGGCACAGCATCCCACCGTGGTCCAGCAGAGCATCCCACCGCCATGCCCTGGCAGAGCATCCTGGCGCTGCTGTGCCCCGCCGCCACTCAGAGAGGTATTTGTCTTCAACAAAAAACTAAAGAATTCTGTAACGTACAGTAAAGCAGCAGGGATCCAACACGCATCCAAGCCAACCCAGGGCTGACTTCTCAAGGGGTCCAACTCAGCCACTATCCCATCCCACCACCCTCCTGGCATCCTCCAGAGCCTTCCTCATCAGCTCTCCTCTTCCTCTTCTACGAGGCAGCTCTCCCTAACAGCAAGGCAATAAGCCAAGACACCAAAACTTCCTCCCCACCAGCCAGGAGCATCTCTGCTGAGCTCAGGGGTGCCAAAGGCCAGGTCCTGCCACGGAGGGTGGCAAGGGACCCCCCGTCCATCCCTTAGGGATCCCTGTCAGCTCTGAGGTAGTTTGCACGTGTACGTTTCCAGCTCGCAGCACCTGCACGGTCTCAAAAAAAAAATTCATGATTTAAGAGCCTCTGACTGGTTTCACTCTGCTCTGGATTTCATCCACAATCACAAATGAGTTTTAAAAAAAGAAATAAAATTAAAAAAAAAAAAGAAAAAAAAAGAAAGAAATCTGAACAAAGATAAGAAGAAAGGCTGATTCGACCGAATGCGGACACATCTCTCTTCCCCGCCACGCGCTGCCAATGCGGAGCTGCCGCCGGGCATCCCAAATTCATTCTAGCCCTGAACGTTATCACCAAGCACCTGCGCCGAGGGCACTTCCCAAGCACTGGGTACCTGGCACGTGGCCACCCACCTCCAACCAGCAGACCGAAGCCTCCCAAGCTCCAGCACCACTCAATCCTGCTGCCCCATCACCACTCCCGGCTCCCAAAGTAAATCCATAGCCAAATTCTGCACCTTCCGGCCATGAAAGACCACAGCCGGACTCGGCACGGCACAGCCCGAGCGGCTGCCGGCAGCCAGAGTGTTACGAGGATGCTTAAATATTTCCGTGCCCTCCCAGGAGAATACACATTTCACAGGATCACACCAATTTCATCCAAACAAAACAAAAAGCTACAATGGAAAAAAGAAATTAAAAACAACCAGGAAAAAAAAAAACAGAACAAAAAAAAATCAAAAAAACCCCCAACCCTCGGTTACTAAATTCTCTGAAAATAAGAAAGTTCCAAAAATATCAAAAGCCTATGTTGTGTGGACCAGCAGGGGACAGGGAGGGAAGACCTACATCAGTAAAAAGAAATTAAATTAAAGAAATGTCTTCAACTGTCTTATAGCAAGTCTGCGTTTCTGATCCTTTTTTCAAAGTCTAGAAAACACTCAGAATAGTTGGAGCTAGAAATTAAAAAAGATATTTTTTTTCTGGCACTGATTAACTATCTGACTAACTTTTACTGCTTTCTTCTTTTTTTTTCTTTTTTTTTTTTTTTAATGCACTAAAAAAATAAAAACAAACCCAAAACCTAATGCCCAGGAAACATAAAACGTAGCTTAGAGGCAGTTTCTCTTCAATATTTACAATGGATTTTCCTCTAGTTTGAATCCTAGGACCCTTCCACGCTTGCCAGCCGGGTCGGGCTGCAGGGAGGGTGCATGGCCCTGGCATCGCTGCCGAGCCCACGGATGCTCGTAGCGACCGAGAAAGTGTTCAGAGCTTGAAAGAAACATTAGCTGTTATTTTGGGGAATTTTTTTTTCTACTTTTTCTCTCTTTTTTTCTCCACCTGAATGGCAAAAGAAAACTCTGATAGCATTAAAACGAGGCGAACCCCCAAATCCAAGTCTCTCCGTAGCGCGGCGGCGGCTCATTCCAGCGATGCTTTGCACGGGATACGGCACAAAGGAGCACCAAGTGCTTCCGAGACGTGAATCTGCTCATCCTCACACCGGCCCCGAGGTAGGCGAGCAGCACTGCCCCAGCGGGGGGAAACTGAGGCACGGAGACGTGCTTTGCTTGCTTGCTTTCCTTTTTGCCCTGGCACGATCCAGCGAGCAGAAACCCATTTCACCCTGTTTTCCACTCCTGCCCGGAGGCTCCCTGTGGCCCCCTGCCCCAAATTAAAAGCTCCACATCCTTCCTCACCCCACGGACAAGGACACTTCAGGACAGCAGCCGACCCTCCACACACCCCAGGATGGGGCAGTGCCAGGGCTGCTCCTTGCTCATGGGGAAAAAGAAAAATAATTTAATTTAAATAATAAAAAAAATAATAAACCCAGATTGTTTCTGCTAAGATGAAAACAAGGCAGAGGGAAGCTGGCAGCGCCGCTCACCCCCTCCGTGCAGAGGTTTCCCCTAAATTACCTTTTATTCTGGCTCAAAGAGAGCAGTGAGAGGAGCTGCCACAGGGCCTGGCATCCTTCTCGCTTGCTTTTGGGGTTCACTAGAGCTTTTTTTTTCCTGCTTATTCATTCCAGGTCTGATCCAAGGTTCGCTCGTGTCTCCTGCCACCCACCTCACCGGCCAGCCACACCAGGGATCCCGGTTTATCCCGCTTTCATTCTTCCCAGCTCAGCTTGGCTTCGGAGAAAGATGGGAGATGCTTGGAGGAGTCTTCCTTACTGCAAATCACTTTTATATAAATAATTTCCCTTGGGAAAACAAAAGATTCCAAAAAAAAAAAAAAAAAAAAAAAAAAGCACCGATCACTCCTACTTTACGGCAGCGGGACCGGCTTGGGGGTGGGAAAAAGCATCAAAGGTTTCCCTGAATCATCAGATTTTAGGTCAAGATCTTCTCACTGCAACAACCAGATCAACAGGACTGGGGGTGCTCGGGGTAGGATCTGGGGTTTGGTTTTTTTTGTGGTTTTTTTTATCCCTCAATGATACAGTTTGAACCAGTTATCAAAAACGCTTGCTGTCAGAAAAGACAATTATAATCACCGATGTCTGAATACACTGTTCTGTGCAAGGCTGAAAAAAAAAAAAAAAAAGTAGAGAGCCAGAGATTTCAAGTAATAAGAAACCATTTTTCCTAGGACAAATGCTAGTCTTCCTTACAAAAAAAAAAAAAATATTAAAAAAAACAATGAGGAAAACCCCATGAAGCCCCTCTCCCACCACCCCGAGGGGCAGGAGCTGCGCGCAGCGTGCTGCCAAGCCCTGGTTTTGCTCCTTTAACCCCAAATTTATGGGAAAAAAAGGGTCAGTGCTTCCCTACTGCCAGTGACAAGCCGGACCTTGCGCCCCTCACTCCCCCAAAGTATTTGCAGAGGAGATGCGTGGGCCAGGGCGATGGGGACGGTAGTGCCCGTCACTCCCAAATTCACTACCACCACTGAATATTTTATATTTTTTAACTACCGTGCAAGCAAGGGTCATTTTCTTGCAAGTACGGTGAAAAATAGCAAGGTGGGACTTAAAAAAACACCCCGTGAACCGTTTAGAGCAGGCAGAGAGGTTCAAGCCCATCAGTCCTCAGGGTTAGATTCATCCTCTCTCTCCTTGATGTGCGTTTATATAAAAAAAATTGGCTCCCATTAATTTCTCTCTCTCTCTCCTTCTCACTTTTTTTTTTTTTTTAATTGCTTATCCTCGGTAAAACGGAGGCAAATCTCTGTAAAATATTTAACAGCATCATAGTGGAGAAGATGGTTCGACGCTGCCTCCGTGGCAACACAGGAGGCTGATTTGTTTGGGTTCTGGGATATATATAAATATATATATAAATATAAATATATATATATATAAATATATATATATGGCTTCCAAGTGCTTGAAAAAAAAATTGCCTGAGCTGGTGTGGTTTAAATACCAGCAGACCCCGTATACCCCACTTTGCATAGTCAACGCTGCCTAGGAGTCCATCCTTGCATCCCTGGGAGTGGAAGACTTCTGATTCCAAAGCTCTTTAATAATTTGTTTTCTCGATGGAGCTGGATTGGAAAAGGCCTTTCAGCCAGTGGCAGGTTTTGGTTGGGTTTTCTTAAATTTAATTAAAAAAAAAAAAAAAAAAAGAAAGAAAAAAAAAGAAAAGGAAGAAATTACGTTTTTCCAATTGAAAAAGTTGGTGGGCTCCAATTTGTCCAAGGTCTCGAAGAGTCGCGACATCTGACAGCTCTTGTGTTGTGAAACTCATTAACTGGCTTGAAAAGGCCAAAAAAAAAAAAGCTGCTGCTGCCATCTTTTCCACTATGTCTGAAATTCCTGTCGTTCTCCATAGAGAGCTCATAACACTTGGTTACCTGCACATAACTCCTGGCTCATAAGAAATTATGAAACTTAACTTCTCTTTTCATTAAAAAAATAAAATATTCAAGACTATCAGCTTTTATATAAAATATCAGCAAGCCCCAAAAAAAAAAAAAAAATCAATTGCTGAGGTAACTTCATACCTTGAGGTAGCTTTTTTTTTTCTTTTCTCTTCTTTTTTTTTTTTTTCTTTTTTTTTTCTTTTTTTTTCTCTCATTGCTCAAACACACAGCAATACCTGGCCTTCCCCCACATTTCCCTGTTGTTGCAATGGTTTAACGGACAGTAACTGCTGCCATGTTCCCTTATCAACGAACCACCCGCTTTCCTGATGCTCCATGAGCTGAATTTTCAAGCCGGGTTTGGCTTTGGAGGATGCGCCCAGGAAAACGCCTGCTCGAGCGGGAGGACTGGTCTCCAGAAAATGAACAGGTAAAAGCATCAGTGCGAGGTTTTTTTATCCCAAATTCCCTCCTTTTAGCCTCAAATTGGCTCACCCGGGGGGGTGCTCCCAGGTCTCCTCCCACCCAGTGGGTGTGGGATCCCTAAAATTAATCCAAATTTTGCTTTTCCACCCTCCCGCTCCAATTTGCGGGAAAATCTGCATAAAACCACATTTTGGCTGGATTTGCAGCAGAAGAAACATGGTGTGGGGGCTTGGCTGGGGGCTGCCCCAGCCCCACCATGGAGACAAGACCTTTCCCCACCTGGAAGAGGCGATGGCAGCAGTTACTGTCCCTTCTAAATACTCAATATTAAAAACAAATCATTAAAATATATCTAAAATATAAAATCCACATAAGAGTGACGGGAATCAGTAACCATATTACATTCGTTTGACGTATATATTTGGTATGGTCTCATGAGAACAGTTATTCTTACTGCAGAAAGAAGGGTGGTGGATGGTGGTTTGTTGTGTTTTGTTGTGTTCTTTTTAAATAATTGAAAAAATATTTTTATGAACTGATATAAAATGTGCCAAATTTCAAGAATATTTTTTCCCCACCTACAGAGATTTGGAGGGGAGGGAATAAGACACAAATAGCCCCAGGGAGTTTGGGGGGGCTGGTACCTCCCCAGCTTGCTAACAGCAGTATTGAAAACCCCCGTATTCCCCGTGGCTGAGCCCCCGCAGGCTCCGGCGGGACCTGGGGGCACAACCCTCCTGCTCCGGGTGGGGACCGAGGCCGAGGGCAGCTGGCAGAGGACACGGCAAAGGAGTTGGGCACAAAACCAGCCCCGGTCAGCGGCAAAGCCGAGTCCCCTGCAGCTGCGCATCTCCCCGCGGCACCCCTCAACCCCTCCGACTCCCTCCCGACCCCCCCGACCATTCTGCAAGCATTTTGTTCCCATAATCTGATTACTAAAGAGATGTAAATTAATTCAATGTTTCCTACCAAACAGGGGGTTTCTTTGCGCTTTTTTTTTTTTTTTTTTTTTTTTTTTTGGTGGTGGTGGTTTATTGCTGTTGCTTGAAGGGAGGAGGGAAAAGCAAAAGCCCTTCCATTGCCCCTGCCCTTCCCCGGAAAATTTGCCTCATCTCTAGGACTGGTCGTCACCTCTGCAGCGGAGATCACTGATAAAAACAGTCGCATGTCCCGTTTCTGCCATTATTTCATAGGCTTCAAAAAAAAAATTTTTTTTTTTAAATTTTCTTTCTTTAAACTAACCTAAGATGAAAAGAAACATTCAAACAATGGAAAGAAAAAAAAAAATCATCCTGGAAAATAGAGGTGCTCTCCTGGCTTCTAAGGCTTTGCAAGGCACTGCACTGCAGGCAGCACAGGCAGGAGGAATCCTGCCCTCCCACCTGCCCGCTGGTGGTTCTGAGACTGGAGCGGTGCAGAGCTCCCAAGGGACCCAATCCGTTTGGTGCTAAGGTGGGGGGGTTATCTTTCCGCCCCCCCCGCCCCAGTGGATCTCATTACCAACTGGAATTCATAAAAATCCACTGGAATTTCTCTTTACAAAAAAAAAAAAAAAAGGGGGGGGGGGGGGGGGGAAATCGAAATTAAATGCTCCAAAAGGCTTAACGTCTTTCTAGGAATATCCACCAGCTGCAGGGAGGGAGGGAGCGAGCAAGGGGTCGGGGAGACGCAGCCGCCGGGTGCCCCAGCTGGGACGGGACCCCCAGAGGCTACTTAAATGAGTGGGCAAATGCTGCACCCGTGAGAGGGGACGCAGTGCCGCGGTGGCCACGGCTTCACCGCACCGTCATCCCCGCGCACCCAGCGCTGCACCAGCCGGCCTGGCGTGTTGCAGCACCTCTCGCTTCATTTAAGTAGCTGTCCCGGCACGTGGAGCTAAAAATGGATCCAATTTTTTTTTTTTTTTTTTTTTTTTTTTTTTTACCCTAGCCATCTACCTTGGAAGCCAATCAAACTGCCTTTTAATCTCAATTGGTTAATGAAAAAATTAGCATCTGTCTACGGTAACTGATTCCCAGCCACTCTTAAGCCCGGCATTGGCTTGTTCTGCTTTTCACGTTTGTGTCGGTGCTGCTCTTATTTCCTCCGCGCTTGTGTCTGGCCGCTCTGTCCCTTCTGGTGCTGCTGCTTCACCTGGGCCAGGATGTCTCGGATCTTGCGCTGAGCCATCTGCGGGTGAGAAGAGCAAGGTGGGGAGCTGGGGGGAACCCAGGGCCAGCCAGACCCCAGGGGTGAGGGAAATGGCTTTGCACGTTGTGACAGATGCTGCCGCGTTCAGCACGGCTGGCTGAAGCGGCTCCGGGAAGTCCCTTCCTGCCCTGTTTTTAGCGTGGTTTCCTCCAGAAGTCGGGTTTGGGAGGTCACACTCTCCACGTGCACGCTCTCCCATGGCTCTCCCTGCTTCCCCCACCATCCCAACACCATCACCCACGGCAAAAGGCACAGCTCACCCTCACCCACTTCTGCAACCACCACCAGACAGGCGTGGAAAACACTTTGACAAGAGATGACGCACATGGACACAACACCATATGAGCCATCAGAGAATCCACTAGTACTAGCACAGGAGCTGCTGGGGCCATACCTGGCTGGCGTAGAAGTGCCCAATGATCTTCACGATGACCTGCTCGTTCTCGTCAGGGGTCTGGTCCCGTGGCACCACCACCTCTGCTGCTGTCAGGTTCTGCAGCTCATTGACCTGTGGGGAAGGGGCAGAGACCACCCTGTTGTGCCATGCAGGAAGGACGAGCACCTTTGGCAAATCCCAGCCCGTCCCCCGGGAAACCCATCCCTGGGATGTCCCCAGGCACTGGCGCAAAGCAGCCACCCTCCCAGGGATGTTCTCTCGCAGGGTGCTCCCACCCCCATCCAAGCATCGCTTCTGCTTACGGTTTTGCCCCCTTTGCCGATGACCCTGCCCGCGGCCGAGGCGGGGACCCGGATGTGCGTCTCCAGCTTCACTTCTTCCTTCGGTCCAAAGAAGTTCTCCTCCTTCAGCTTCCCGTAAATCCTGCCCTGTGCCTGCGGACGGGAGGGAGCACGGAATCAGGTGCCGTCTGAGATGTCTTAGCCCAGCGTGTCCCCACCGGCTCAGTGGGTCTCCACCCCGAGATCTGGGACGGGACAGCATCCCACCAAATCCCAGTTCCTTGCGGTTTCAAACCAGCTCAGCCCCTGGGAAAGATGATGCTGGGTTTACCCAGCCACAGGCTGGGGGGCTCAAAATAGGGGCCACCCCCCTGCTCCTCCCCCCGCATCCCCCGCAATGACGGTCGCGCAGGGGGCACCTTGAACTGAGCCTCTGGAGGGCCCGTGATGACGACCATGCGCACTTTGGAGTCCGGCGTCTCTGGAGGGGCAATCTGGAGCGGGGAGAGAGATGGGGGCTGCGGCACGAGTGGCACAGGCAGGGTGGCAGCCATGCCCTCCCTTCCCCACACTACAGGATCGGGCCCCCAGCCCAACCGCCTAGGGGTTTCCAGGTGGTTTCCCCAGCCCCTGCCTTCCGGAGGTGCTGGCAGAGGGGGGTTCTCCACCGGGCAGCCCTACCTTGATAGAGGCACTTGCGAACCGGGAGAGCTGCTTGATGTGCTGGCCCTTCTTGCCGATGATGGCACCGACCGCCTGCGCGGGGATGAAGACATGCACCGTCTCCTGCTCCGGAGGCTGCAGGTACAGTGTCACCGGTCAGGGCTCAGTACCACCACCGGGATCAAGGCTCCAAGTCCCCTTCCAAGTGATGCCTCAACCTCTCCCAAGGGCACAGGGCTGAGCCACTGCCAGACCCCATGGGGTCTGAGCACCTTCACCACGTTTGCAGTAGTTTAGAAGACCAGATCCTGCACCCATGCTGGACCTGACCTGCCTGCTGAGCGCAGGGGGTGCTGGAGGCATAACCCTGCCCATTGCAAGGGTCTCCTCCATGCAGGGGACATCCCCAAGCCTGAAGCAGAAGCAGTTGGAGCTGTCTGGTGTTCACCTACCATGAAGGAGCTGTATGGCGCGGCCCCAGAGACGCTGCTCGGTGGAGGAGGTACCGCGTTGGAGGAGGCAGGGAAGAGGCCAACTGCAGCCAAGTTAAGGCCAGGGATGAGGTGAGATTGCAACTGAGGGCGAGAGCAGACAAATGCACATTGCTTTGATCAGGGCATCCTCCTGGAGAGCCCGCATCAGCTGAGATGCTGGACCAAACCCCACTCACACTCATGGCGGCCACGTCGTTCTCGTAGGCTTCCCTCACTTTCTTCATGATCTCCTGCTCCGCTTTGCAGCAGTTCTCAATGGAGCCCTTCACCGTGATGGTCCTTTCAGGGTTGTACAGAGTCAGGTCCTGCAAGCTGATGGGAAAGCCAACATCAGCACCCCACCAGCCCTACACCCGGTACTCTGGTCCTTCTGATGGGTGCTACTGGGGTGCCGGGGACACAGGGTGCCACTGCCATTGTGTACTGGTCCGAGGCAGAGCAGGGGCCAACATCATGGTTTGTACTGCAAAGTCCACTCTGCCTTCTCCAAACACAGGGCTTAGGAGTAAAACCCCAGTCCTGGCCATCAGCCCAGCCAGTACTGAGTTCTGCAGCCCTGAAGAGATGGGGAGGGGACACCAAAGGGACAGGGAGAGGAATACAGAAAATATAAAGCCAAGATTTTTCAAGAGAGCTTTGGGGAGTAAAGCACCCACATCACAGGCTGGCTTCTAGCTGACAGACTCATCACATTACCCATCCCCTCATCCTCCCCATCCTCCCCAGGCTGAGGAAAATCTGTCCTGGTTTCCCCAAAGGGAGCGAAGAGCCTTACGATGAGATGGTGATTTTTGTCTCCGTGTCCTGCTCCACTTTCTTCAAGTTTCGTCCTTCTTTGCCAATCAGGCGCCCCACAAAGTTGTTATGGGCCAAGATTTTCAGAGGCACTTCATCAGCTCTTGAGAGAAGAATGGGGAAAAAAATCCAACGTGAAGGATTAGTACAGCCAGAAGAGGAGGGATTTGGTACAGAGGGGTGGGAGAAGCTCAGATCCCCTTGCTTGGAGTCCTTGGGTCCCCCAAACCAAAGCTCCCGCACACCTGGGAGCATCACACGGCTCTGGGCATTACGATGGTACCACAGCCCAGCGAAGAGCCACAGATGGGACACGGGTGCACAGCAAGGCAGGGGGAAAGCTTACGTCTTGGTGTCCTTCGCCTCTTTCTGCATGATCTCCAAAATCATCTTGCAGGCGGCAGAGCAGCCCTCGGGGGTGGAATGGATACTGATGGCTTTTTCTGCAGCTCCCGCATTTTCTTTCCGGTGCACGTCGATCCTGCAAGCACGGGATGGGCGCTGGGGTGGGGGGAGCAGCTCTGCGGCTTCCCGGCAGCGTGAGCACCCACTGCTCCGCTCCCCATGAACCACCTGGAGCTCACACTCGACTGTAAGGTTATATGCACCCAGGGAAGGCAAGAGGAGTTAATTCTGGGCTCGACACTCAACATGGACGCAGCAGCTAGAAGGTCACATCACAGACATCCAAATAAGGCATCAGCATCTACTTATTTTAAGCAACAGGAGTGATTAAGTGGTGGAACAAGCACGTGCCTGGGGGACGGGGTGGGTTGTCCATCACTTCACGTCTTAGATAAAGCCTTCCTTGGGGGACAAGAGCCATAGCCAGCAAGTTCATGGGGCAAATGCCAGAGCAAGCAGGTGACGCTCGACAAGCTTGGGCTAAATGAGACTGGCTGAAGCAGCAACCTCCCCGCACACCTGCCTGGGTCCTGCCCCAGCCAAGGCAGCCCTGGCAAAGGGAGACACACAGGGAAGCACAGCCAGAGAGCCTGGCTGGGACAGGGTGAGGGAAGGTGGTTCCTGGACATGCCGCCCTACCCGGCGGGAGAGCCAGAGTGGCCTCAAATAGCCCATTCTTGGATAAGAATCCAGCCTCCTAAATCAGTGCACACCACAAGGCACAAACCAGCACGTAGGAGAACGGACTCACTTGGACTGCGTCTGCTTGGTGATGTTCCTGATGGTGGCCCCTTCCTTGCCAATGATGGCACCCACGTACTGGGTGGGCACCAGGAGGCGGAGGGGGATATCCACTGGCTGCTGCTTGACCGGTGCCCCCGCAGTGACGGGGGAGCCCTGCCTGGGAGCACCGCGCACCCCAAAGCCGCCCCGCCGCCCGTTCTCCGGCCCTTGCATGGACTGCTCGTCGGGGATGTAGGAGACCTTCAGCGCGTGGTTCTCCAGCTGGTGCCCATTCAGCTTCATGATGGCTCTGGAAGGGGAGAAGGGGTTGGGGTCATGCTCCCACGCCGAGCAGCAGCGCAGCAGGTCAGCCCAGAATGGGCCAAGCCCTCCCTGGTGTAACGCCCGGCAAGCAAGCACCCGGAGTGGGGAAAGGAGACGCGGTGGGGACCTGGCAGGACTTCCCACCCAGCCTGGATGAGCCAAAGTATTTTGAAGGGAGCCTCTCCGAGCACCCACGGCAAGGACAGGATTGTGCAGGGAGCCATTCCCGCATCTCCTCAGCCGTATGATTTTTGTCCGGTATCTCAAACCCTTTCCCTGGCAGGACTTCAGGGACTGCAAGGGCTGGACGCTGTCGGTAGATGGGGCTGGCAGCAAGAGCAAAGCGACGGCTTTGGCCACCGCTCTCCAGCTCCTCCAAACCTCCCCGGCTCTCTACCGAGGCAACCCAAACTGCAGCTCTCCGGAAAGTGGTCAGTGACTCAACTCTTGCAGAAAAAGAAAAACAAAAAACAAACAAACAAAACAAAAAAAAAAACCACACACACAAAAAAAAAACCACCACCCTAAATCTGGCTGGAAAGAGACTGTCCCTGCTAGCTGCGCCATCTCTGCAGGACATGCAGGGACCAGAGATGCCTGATGAAACACATATCCACAGAGGAGGAAAGAGCCAGACGGAAGGGCTGCAGATCTGAGAGCAAAACTACTTGCACAAAACTCTCGCTGAGTGCTTCCTGGCAAAAGAAATTCAAAATACTTCATCTTATGGGGTGTAAAGTGCAGGGCTGGTGCGGATGAACAAGAGACAGGACAAGCCAGGAGTGTTCCCCTTGCTGGGCTCCATGGCCAGACCCTGCCCCATCTCCTTACAGAAAGTAAAACACGATAGCGGTTCCGCCGTGATGGTTTGCTGCGGTCACACAAGCAACCGCAGCAAATTTGGGTTTGACAGCTGAAGCATTATCGGCCGGGCGGCCATTTGGAAGCTGACGCTTTGGCAGAGTGACCACAGGCGACGTCCCAGGAGACAGCAGCGCGGCCACAGCGGCCACATTTGACACGCGCCTGCCTCAGCGACGGAAACCTTCCCGGATCAAAACCTATCCATCAATCCCCGCTCTCCTCCAGGCTGCCCTCCGAGGAAAGCGCTGCTCCCGTTCCTTTCCAGAGCCCTTCCGTGGGGCAAAAGGAAAGCGAAATAAACAGCGGTGAAAACCCAATTAATTTTCCATTTGCATTTAGTGCAAAGCCCGGTCTTCCCCGGGCAGGACGGGGAAGGGAGCTGCAAGTCTCCACATGAGCCATCAGCCTGAGAGGACACGTGCTGCCTGATGCTTGCCAGCTCCTATGATATTTGCTCTCATTAACTTTTTCTGGAGACATAATCCCTGAAATCATATAAGTACAAGAAAATCTCCACTTTTCCTTGAGCAAAACGTTACGGTTTTACTCTCTGAACTGCAGAGAAAAGCCTAAAAACTCGGGTGTTCATCTGAAGGTGAAGGAATTCAGAGCTCGGGGAGGGTGTCCT
This sequence comes from Falco naumanni, assembly GCF_017639655.2. NCBI lineage: Eukaryota > Metazoa > Chordata > Aves > Falconiformes > Falconidae > Falco > Falco naumanni. The sequence continues at coordinate 5,565,427 of NC_054071.1, read as the reverse complement.
CAAAGATTTGCTGCATTTTTAGCCAAAATGGAGGAATTCTGGGGTAATCTGACTCCCAGCACTGGAAATCCTCTTTTCTGCAGGCAGGGAAGGGGCCAGAGCAGCAGCAGGGAGGGCAGCCCGAGCTCCCGAGGGAGCACAGGGCACTTACTGCCTGGTCTGCTCCCGGTTGGCGTAGGTGACATTGACAACAGCCGTCTCGCTGTCCGTGTTCACTGCGAGCAAAAGAGGCAGAAATTAGAGAGGCAGTGCAAACATCTCTGACCAAAGCCCCCCAAAAAAGCTGAGAGACTGTCTCAGACAAGCCCCCACTCAGACAAGTCCCTTCCAGGGCTCCCCAGGGATTTGCGAACATTTTTCTCCTGCAAGGGAGAAGAGTGTCCGAGGACTCACCCTGGGCAGCACAGACCCTCCTGCCTTATTTGAAGGATCCCGATGTGCCGTTGCGCCCTGCAGCAAAGCCACCAAAGCCAACTCCACCCTGCCATCCCTCGCTGGAGCCCAGGGAGGGTCCCAGGAGCTCCTCCAAGCCCTCCTTTCCATTTCTAGGAGGGTTATGGTAACTCTACTCTCATTAAACATCCCACGGGCAACATTAAACCTCCTGTCTCAACTGATCGCCATTAGAGGCTGAGATAAAATCTGCCGAGCGGAGACAGATAGTCCCCGGGCAGCCTCGGGAGAGCATCCTGCATCTTCCCCCAAAGCAGCTGCTGGGGGTACCCACAGGCGCGGTGGGAACAATGCTGACCCGGACCCGATGCAGGGACGGACACCCACATGAGCTGCCCAAAGCCACCTCACGGGACTCATCTTTTAGCAACAGGGAACAAAAAACAAGCCCCAGCGACCAGGCTGAGACCTCTTGACATCTTCAGCCACGGCTTCTGCTGACAAAGGAAAACCACATGTCCATCCTCGCCCTTCTCCCCCCTCCCAAAAAAAAAGAGCTGGGGCAGAAAATATCTTAAATACAGCTTCTTTTTTCAGTCCTACCTTGCTCGCAGTTTTCTACAGTGCCATACTGGGCTAGCAAACCATCCAGAACCTGGAAAAAGGAGCAAGAAAACCCCACTTTATGCTGGGATTGTCAGGACAGATCAAGGAAATACAATCAATCAATAAAGGCAGCTTTCTAATCATTAAGACTTCACAAGCAATTAGATGAAGGAAGCTCCTGCCTACTCCAGGACGCTGGAGCAAGAGGCCTTGGAGCCTGCCTGGGTGGGGAAAAAGAAGAAAAGAAGAAAAAAAAAAGAGTCAGGGAAAAGTCCCAGCAGCCAGCAGGAAGAAAGGATCCAGTTTGTTCCTTATACAATAGATAAATCATATATCCCTGTTATTAATGGGGATTTTTGTTGGTGTAGCTTACATTGCTTCTACCAGTTGAATTTACTCCTGTAATGGAAGAGGAATAAGCTACGTGGACGCAAGGGCTGAGTATAATTAGACCAAATTAACAACAAAGAAAAGGAAAAATAGACTTTAATCCCAAGTACAGAAACCTGAGGCAGGGAATTAGTCTGTAAATCTGATCTACACTTCTCCACTTGCTCCTCTTACCTCCCATCGCAGCTGGGGTGGGATGTTTCGGATTTGGATTTTCCGGCTCCTGAAATAAATGAAAAGCGATTAAAAAGCAGATTTGGTGTCCGAAACGTGGCTGTCTTGCATTGAGCTGTTGCACATTGATGTATCTAATCAAGTTTTGCATTTCCATACACTACCGGGATTTCTGATGGCTTTTGGCTAATTACACCCAGCCCAGTCGGTGCTGGATTTATGCCGGGAGCTTCTCCAAGAACAATGTGCCAAAAATCCCCCCAACCCTTCGGGACTGGCTGGAGCCCTAATGCGGGCATGGCTGGAAAGGCAGAGACTTTAGCTAGATTAAATAGAAGGATTAGTACACAAAAAGGGAGCCGTGTGCTCATGCAGCCTGCCCTCCTGCAGCAGAGGCATGAAGGAACGAACGACCCTTGGGATGCCACCAACCGCTGGCAGGAGCTGCTGGAGCATCACTGCCGCAGCCAAAAACCCGGCTGAATTTTAACCGGGGAGGCCAAGGCACGGGCATCACAGCTTCACCACTCAGGCTGCTTCCCCACTCACATTTTTGGCTCTTCCCAACCTCACTTTTCCCAAAATAGAAACTCTTTTTTTAATTCTGATGCCAAATTTGCCCCGGGGGTGCTGTCCCCCCACCCACCCCTCACCGTGCAGCTGCTGCAGACAGCTGAGAGCAGCCGTGGGCTCGTCCGGCGGCACCGGCACACAGCCATGCCACCGCGGCTGCCGGCACCCCGACGTGCTGCCGGACACCCCAAAAGCCCCCACCTAAAGACAATGACACCTTTAGGCATCCAAAGCTACGAAGGACGCAGCTTTGTAGGCACAACTCGCCTGCAAACAAGGGCCAACCCCCAAGGATGGCTGGTCCTCCCCACCAGCCTCTCTTCTTCACGAATAACCAAAACCACTGAATTTTAAGATGCCTGAGGAAAAGGAAGATAAATGCCACGACCATGGCAGGCAGCTCAGCGCTGGCAGCACTATATTGGGTAAATACCCTCGGACCTGCTCACGACAGACCCAGGCTTCAAATTCAAAGTATTTATGACTGCGTGGAATAATCCCAAAAAAAAGGAGAGAAAATGAGATTCCAGATCCTTATCTTCTAATTACACAACTTCAGAAGGTGGCTCAGCTCATTTGTCAATGAGAAGAAATCGTCTCGGCATGAAATGGCTGAAAGCCATTGGTGTGATTTAGCCACGCAGGTAAGGATCCCTCCTCAGTCCCTTCATCCCGCCAGGTAAAAGCAGCTGCCTCGAGCATCCCCTCTGATCCGCGCTGCCAATGCAAACCCACACACATCAAAATCCTCGAAAGGGCTGGGCTGGCCAGTTGGTTTTAAACAAAACCAGAACTGACGTTTCCCAAAGTCACCAAAGACTTCCCAAATATTCAGACCAGAGGGATGGGATGGCCAGATTTGGGGTGGCTCTCCCCTCCAAAAGTCAAAATGAGCACAAAAAAGAAAGATTTCCAGCGGTCCCACCAGCTCAGCCGCTGGGAAGGCTCTGAAACACCAAAATTTGTTGCTACAACCCATGCAGACCAGGCGGGTGAGGAAAAAGAAACCAACCCAGCCTTAAAATCACAGCGTGTTGGGGGGGGCTGCAGAAAGCAGAGGCTGGGGGGGGGGATGCTCTGAAACCAGATCTCTCGTTTACATGTTAATCCACATCCCAAAATGAATGGGAGAGAGATTAAGAAATTCAGAATGCAAAGAATGTCACAGTCCAGGGAGGGTCAAAAGGATTTGAAGTGATAGAGGAAACCCCGTAGGTCTCCCACCGCCCACCCCTGCCACGGAAACTTCTCCAGATAGCTACAAGCATCTGCATGGGCAGAGCATGTGTTCTGCACATACGTGACCAGAATCAAACGTGCTATGGAGAGAAAAGAGCCATTTATGTTCCCACACCGTAATTCTGCTGGTGGCATCTAATTGTCTCCCCCTAAAAAAAAAAAAAAAAAATTTAAAAAAACACAAAAATCGATCTCCTTTTCTGAGCTTGCTGAAGCATCTGCCCGGGCAGAGCATCACCCACATACGCGCCGGCCAGGAAAGGTGCAGGGCTGCTGTGCGCCTCGCCAGGGCTCCTGTGCTTTTATTAATATGTTAATTAACCGGTAATTCCTCCCATCGCGACTATACCACTGGGATTATTTGCCGCTCGTAACAGCCTCCAGCTCGTAACAGCCTCCATCGCTGGCAGATATTAAATCCCCCCGAGGCCACGCTGAGAGGGGAAGATGGGTCTTTTATCAGCCCAACGGGCTGAGCTGCACAGCACAGAGCAGGTTCCCCCGAAATCCCAGGATGAGCCGGCAGCCCGGAGCCTTCCCTCCTGGCCCATCTCCATCGGTGCCCACCGTGCCCCAGGGAGGGCGGAATCAGGGCCGCATCCGTCACCCTTCGGTGAGGTCCGGCTCGACACAGCGTTGCCCCACAGTGGGTGGAAACCTCCCCCTTCGACGAGCAGCCGAATCTGGCTCCGTCCAAGCACTCGTCCAAGCACTCGGCAGTGGCTGTGGTTAGAATTACAGAGGAAGTCATGAATAAATAAACCCCGCTATTTGCTTTGCCAGAAGCAGGTCCTGCTGTATTTAAATCCTCATCGCGAAATGCCGCTCTTCACACCACCAAACACGACAGCCCCGGTTCTGCCCGCTCCCACCTCCGTGCCAAGCAGAGCTTTACTCCAAATAAATAACTCCGCAAGACGGCAATTCCCTGGTTTTTATTCATGATGTGCCAAAGGCGGGCGCTACTCCCTCCCGCGCCGCGAAGGGCTCTCGCAGCCTCTGCTCGCCGACCTCAGCTGGCAGCCAGGACCCGCACTCGTGCCCCTCGGGCCAGCAGGAGCCACGGACCAGCCCCGGCACCCCCAGCCCACAGGAGGAGGCAAGAGCTCTGCCGGACACTGCTCATCCTACACCGAAGGCAGGAGCCTCCCAGATCCTGGGGGTGAGCTGGAACAGACTGATCAACCTGGTTAAAAAAAAAAAAAAGTCTATTCTCAAATCCGGCCAGTTCCTGCGCATGCTGGTGGCTTTTTTTCATTAAAAAAAAAAAAAAAAAGCCAGGGGAGGAAGAGGAGGGCGAACAGCTGCAGGGCTGGAAGGGAGAGAGAGAGAGGACCCACGGGTCCCAGGGACAGATCCCGGTGTTAGTCTCCTGCTCCGTGCCGATGATGCTATTTAGGATAATCGGATTTTAGCATCCTACTACGTCTGTTCTTCAACCCTCAAAAACCTGCCAACACGCCCGGCAGCCCTGTGCGGACCTGCTGTCTCTCTGAGCAGGCAAAGCAAGACCTTTGGAACCTCCTGACACTACCAGTAAACCCTCCCTGGATGTGTGTTGGGCTTGCTGGGGAGAAAAAACCACCCACCCCGGGGCACCCCGACTGTAACAGGAGGTGGTGGTAGGACCCACATCATGGAGCCACACCACAGATGAGCATCCTGGGTCAGTCCCTCATTACCCCCAAGCAGGGGAATCACCCAAATCTGCTCCATCCAAAGCTTCCCTCAGGTTTTCCTTCAGCCAGCTCTTTAAAGAGCTCAACACACCAACAGGTTAAGCCTCACTGGGAGAAAAAGCAAAGGGATGGAGCAAAGGGATGGAGCAAAGCACCATGGAGCAAACTGGGAGAATCCAGGAAAGGGACTGGGGATCCTGCAGTACCTGGGCACTGCAGAGATGTCTCACCCCGCCACGCTGCACCCACTGATACCTGGTAATCTTTGGGTTTGACCCACATGGAGGAACCTCTTCTCCAGAAGGGAGAAACGGAGCTGAAACAGGGAAAACTAGCAGCAAAGGAAAGCCTCGTTCATTCAGAAAACACCACTGCTGGTCTCCGACAGCCCCAGAGCCAGCGGGAAACCACTCTGTGTCCCTAACGCACCTGGAGTCCCCCCAAGCCCACACGACATCGCTGGCTCTCGGTGCCGCGTCGGCAGCCACATCCTCAGAGCTGTGCACCCTCGGGTGCTCATGGCACATCACCAGCGTGAACAGAGTGGTACCTGCAGCTGCCTTCACAGAAAACCCTCATCACCGAGGGAGGCAAAATGGTCACTAAGAATCCCGCATTAAGTCTTGAGGTGGTTTGGGTTTTTAAATCTCACTGGGAAATATCCAAGTGCGGATTCAGCCATCAGGATCCACCTTCTCTCACCCTTGAATGCATCCCCAGAGATCGCCTTTGAGAGGGTGGCCAGAGCCTCCCGCTTAATTAAGAATCTGCTGGTAATTCCCTGGAGCGGACTGGCACAGTGGCAGCAGTGGCAGGGACCCAAGAAAGGGGCACTAGCTAGTTAGGAGCAGGCAGCCTGGCCGGGGGCCAGCAGGAGGCTGGGGCTGGCCGCCACGAGCCAAAGGCGACGGCAAAGCAGCATCGGCAAAGCAGCATCCGCACAGCCCGGCCTCGCTGTCACCTCCTCCCAAGAAAGTTTTGGTCACAGGTCCCAGCCGAGACAAGAGCTGCTCTCGCCCAGCACAGAAAGCTGAGAGATGTCCGGAGAGGAGCACCGCCGCACCCACAGCCACTAGGTGGGTTGGCAGCGGAGCAGGGGATAAAAGTGCCTCTCTCCTTCGCACCCCGCGGATGCGCCTCCTTCCCTGGCCTTGCGGCACACGGAGCCCCGCGGCGCAGGCAGGGGCTGGCCGACGGACTGGCGTTATTTTGCCAACGGGATTTGATGTCAAGCATCACTGGTGCTGGCAGATGGAGGCGGCTGGTGGGATTGGCACAGTGGGCACGGGAGGAGAGGAGGACGGAGGGTGCAGGGTGCTCAGGTCACCCCAGCTATTGCCCTCTGGGTGCTTAGCCCTGAACAACATTCCCTGTGATCCGCAGGGAACACCCACAGCTGCCTGCGTTACCAGTGCACGATGCTCAGCAAAACTCATCTATAGGGAATGGCAACAGCCCCCATGCACAGGGGGACCCTCAGCAGTGAAACAGCCCCACAGCGTGGCTATTTCCAGCACAGCCAGCCCCACAGATTTCCTTCCTCTTCCCCCACCTGTCCAGGTTTTGTCAGGACAACTTGATTTCTCTTTAGCCCCAAAGCAAGGGGCTGATTTAGCGAACCTCTGCTAGAGAAAGGACCAACTCCAAGCACCACAGCATGAGCCACCAGTCCTCTGCCCCGCATTGCTCTGCATTAGGGTGTCAGCAATGGCTCTGCAGTCACACCAGAGCCACACACACCCCAGACACTCTCTGCAGGATGCTGGCTACAGCATCTCCCTTAGATCCAACACCTCCTGGACCTTCTCTGTCCCCTACCATGTATTCCTCAAAGCAGAGGTGACTACAGGCACCAAGATGCTGAGGGACCAAGTGCCAATGGCAAGGTACGGCCAAGCTCGGGGCTCTCCCCTACCCCCAGCACCAACCCTGTCCTGGCCATCTCCCACCAAAACCATTTATGCAGCTCCTTGGGGCAGGAGGAGGACGGCCAAAGCCAGAGACATGGCAGGACATACTAGAATTGAACAACATTAATGATGGCTTTTCAATCAAATGCAAATGTTATGCAAATTTGGGGGCTGAAAACACAGTGCATCCCTGATTCAATTAACAGCATTTCATTTATCTAGTTAGGCTTTGATTCAGGAAAGCACTTAATCCTGTGCTTAATGTGTTGTTGTTGTTGTTTTTTAATGTTTTAAACATTTTTAAATGGAAAATGTGGTTGCTAAGACACAAACGTTGCCAGGGGGACTTGGAGAAAAGTTGTAGCAGAAATTACTTGCTTTTCCGTTATAAATTGATAGGCTTTCAATTTGCCGGCATTTCCACGAAGCAGGAATATTATCCCTAAACTCCCTTCACTGGCAAGGAAACAAAAGCACAAAAAAAGGAGGCACCTGCTAGAAGCCCACAGCAGGTTCCTACCACACCTCTGAGCACAACCCAGCGCCGTCTGCTTGCGTGGAGCGGACGGGATCTGCCCCCAGGCTTTAGCCACGTCACCTCTGAGCTGCCATCTTCCGCGCTGCCCTCCAAGCCAAACACATCCCTGGGCTTCCCCACGTGCTGCTCGGCGGTTGTGCCATTAAACCCACTGACACACGGACATCCCAGCAGGACCAGGCACGTGAGGTCCCGGCTGGAAGCACTGACACACTGGCAAGGCAGGGAAGAGCCACATGCCGAACTGACCAGATGATGCTCAAGCAAGGCCAGCGATCCCAATTCCCTCCTCAAACCCAGCACTACTAAGGTCTGAGTCGCACCTAAGCAGAGACAGATATCTGAATATTTTTTTCTGACCCCAGACCTCCCAACCCAGCTCCTCCCAGAGGTGCAGCAGGTCCAGGTCGGACATTCAGAACCTTTGTGGTTTGGAAGAAAAAACTCAGTGCGGGACAGAGAGAAACCAACAAAAAGTCTTCCCCTGACTCTGCAAAAAGCCTAAAACCAGAGCTCTGAGATTTGGAGGCATCGCATTTGTTTTGAGCACTAATGTCTCAATGATCAAGAATATTCAATTTGAGCATATAAGTAAAAAAAACACAGATCTGGGCTAGCATTTCCTAGAGTTTGGCAGGTGAGCCCAAAATCAAGGGCATTTTTTTTAAGAGCACTGAATCGTGCTCCCAGCGTTAAGGTCATTACTGCCTTCTCCGCCATGCTGCTCCTCATCACTGGTCCCCGCACTGCAGCACGGCCCAGGTTCACCTTACCCCTCTTGGGCCCGTTGCTTCAAAGCCTGGCTTCACTGCTGAAGCTGCGACTGAGGTAGATCTGGACTATGAGCTGGACTGTGACGTGGGACAGGTCCAGCAGTCCCACAGAGCAAGAAAAAAAAGTGGTAGAATCCCATCAAAAAGCCCCAAACAGTTGCACAGGACGCAAGAGGGATGGAACGGGAAAAGGAGAGCATCCCTTTTCTTGTCCTGGAAAGGGACCCAGCTTGCAACCTGCTCAGGGAACACCAATTCAAACAATGACTTTTCGTTTCTTCCATAAAGAAAATGCAAAGGTCTACCAGGGAACCATCCCCTGCCTCCAAAACACCTTCTCCCACCAGACCTCAACTTAAATGTCACCAGTGAAACAAACCCTCAAACTCTAACACCCTTTATTCTAAAAGCATCTTGTGCTATTTCGAGCTGCCACCCTCCTTCCTTCCAACCCCAGCAACCCACCTGCCCTCACATCTTAAGTCCTCGTGAAGAAACAGCTTCTCTATAACCACGCACCAGTGAAAAGCCTCCATGGTCAGTGGGCACTGCTGGCTGGGGGACCTGGCCAGGGCAAGAGAGGCGAGTCCCAGCTGCGCCTGTGCACAGTGAAGCCAGAGCTGCTGGGTGGCTGATGGGAAAGAGATTTGGGGGTGGAATAAAAAGAAGAGGAGGTCGAGAAAGAAATATGCAAATATGTGTCATGACAAGATTAAAGCAGCAGTAGCAGAAAGAAAAGCAGAGAGAAAAGCGAGCTCATCTGCTGAAAAGAAGCGATCCAAGAGGCCATTCCTGAGGAGATCAGGCCAAACCAACCAAGACATTTGGCCTCTTGCAGTTGGAGGGATGCAGAAATGAACTGGCCTTGGGTTTTGGAGAAACACATCATCCACGCAAGCGTCTTATACAGACCCACTCGCCCTGGCTACCAGTTATCTCTGGCAAGCAAGCATGACATGATTAATCCTTTCCATCAATCATCCCAGCAACCAGAATTTGATCTTGGGCTAATAAATCTGTCTAATTGGTTTCTCCCCATTAGCTCTTTTTCGGAACCCCTTTATACCTGGAGAATCACGCCTAATAATTGATGAGATTTTTTCAAGAAGCTGCTGAGAATGAGTTGTCCACGCACATCCCCTTTGAAAGCCTCGGAGAACTCACTCCTGCTTTCAGAAGAGCTGCTGTATCTCGGGCACGGAGGGAAAGGACTGGTTGATGCTCAGAGCCAGGAAAAATGCTCTGCCACATTCCCTCCTCTACTAAACTGCTGTGCTGCCCTTCAACTCCTCATTTTCCCCACTGATCCTGCGTGGATGGTGCTGGCATGGAGCACATGCCACATCCACCCATGTAAGTGCCACCCTCCGAGAGGAGCCAGTAACTTGGTGCTTCAAAAGGTGCAAAAAATCATGAAGAAATCTCAACCACCCTTATCCTCAACTTGCCCAGGGGAATACTCTCATCATCCCCCAGCCCTCTGCAGCTAGTCCTTGCCAAAGTCAATACATCAAGTATCTGCGGACAGGACAAGTTTAACAGTAAGTAATAGAGAGGAAAGATGGATGAGTTTTATACAATGCATCCATTTTGCATTATCTTTCCATTCTAATTTGCTGGCTGGTTGCCACGTATTGAAAGGCTCTTTCTGATGCTCTGAACATGTCCCAAAGCCAAGCCCAGCTAAACTCAGTGGGTTCCCACAACCCAGCACCCCAACCCCAAACCTCAGCAGGACAAGCTGCCCCAGATCCCTCCCAGCCACCTCCAGCCACAGGGCAGCTCGGTCCCACCGTGACCCAGCCACCAGTGAGATGTGTTGAGAGATTTTCATCTCTTCAGAATAACCTAAAATTGACCTTAAATCTGACTGACCTTAAATCAAACCTGACGCCCCAAGTTGGCACAGGCTGGACTACGAACACGCCAACAAACAGGAAGCTTAAAGGCAAATCTTCTTGCAGCCCATTCCTCATGGAGAGGTGGCAGAAGTGGGACTTGTTCCTCACCCCATCTTTTACCCACGGACCTCAAAGCACTGCTGAGACCATCACTTCAGAGCACAGCACAAGGCAACAAAACCTAAGGTAGCCAGGCAAGGCAGCACGCAGCATTATCTGCGTGTTCTCACCGCGTCGAAGGGAGCACTGCCCACTCGGCTCGGCTGTTAGCTTCCCTCCATCCCCGATGCTGATATAAAAACCTGAATAAAAGCACATAGAAAATAAAGTATATTTTGCATTTTGGTGCATTGTCCACATGTCAGAGCATCCTCTTTCACCCACCGGGGCCAACTGTGAATAGAAAAGCTCCTAAGCATGGACTTTCACTGAGCCACCTGCCTCCAGGAGCTTCATCAGCCACTGACATCGATGTCCCAGTCAGTCCAGTCCCCAGGTCTCCTGCCATCCCCCCCACATCCAACAACGCACAGCACGGTCACACCAATCCCGCCCTTCGTTAGGTGCTGGGGAAGGGGCTTCAGCCCAGGAACCTCCCACACCCTTGTTGCCACGAGAGGGCACCTCTGCCCTCCTCCAGCGCCCAGCATGCATTCCTAACTGGTTTCCAGTGGCTCTGATGGTGCTATGGGCTCAGGGGTGCTTTGAGATGAGTTCAGGCTTTGCAAAGCAGCCAAGTGAAGCTTCGGGCAGCTCCCACACAATCGGTGTCAGCAGGAACCCCAGACCCCATCAGCACACGCTCTTGAGGGGGTCTTAGACCACTCTAATTTCTCAATAACTAAGCCCCATTACCAGGGCGATTGACAGGTGTCATTCAGATACGTTTGATATAATTTTGCCTAGAGACAGTGGCCAGGGACATAGCTTCATTCGGTATTTCAGCCCCCGGGCAGTGGGGTATTGGCCCTTCAGTGGATGCAGAGCCCTTCAGCGGGGGAAATCAGGAGGGAATCGCCACGGCCGAGGGGAGTTGCAAGGCTCCAGGGCCCCAGCCATTTCAGGTGCACGAGCACATGCCAGCACAAGAGAGGAAGAGGAAACAAAACTGTTTGTGACTTCTGAGGGTTTTTCGGATTGAGGTCTGCGGCGGGAGGAGGAGGCGGCAGCACAGGGACCAGCGGCTTGGAGGGCTGCTCCGCTGCTCCAGTGCCGGAGAGCGGCACGATGCCGCAGACCCTCGCTCCAGGCAGCTGCACATTTGTCACATAAAACTGGATCAAAACTCGATACAGGAGCCCCCGCACGGGGCTCTGTGCCTGTGGCACCCAGTCTGTTCTAAGCCAAATCAGGTTGAACCAGTGCAGCAAATGCAGGCAGACAAGCCCTTCCAGATCAAAGCAGATGCGTAAAGGGAGAATCCAGAAGTTACAACACGGATTATACTATCTTCTGAACTTGATTCAAGGGTGGAGACCCTTTTGCCAAAACTCAAGTTAAAACTCAGGACCTGCCAGTCCTCCCAGTTTGGGTGGGGAGGGGGCAGGGGGGTCAGACCTCCAGCAGCACAGGCTGCGAGCAGCATGCTTGTCCCCATCATGTCGGGCGAAAATCCCAGCCCAGATGCCGGAGAGGAGCTCCCAAAGCCCCTTCCATCCCTGGCACTGGCATTGGCAGGTCCAGGCAAGGACGACACACAGATCTGTGGCACGTTTGGTGCCACAGCCGGGCTGCGGCTGAGCCCCAGCTGGGTTACAACTGCCGTGTATTTTCCACTGAAAACTGCAAGTGAAATCAAAATGCTTCCGCTCTTCTGTCTGAAGAAACAGACTGAGATGAAAAAGTACAAGTGAAGCTTTTTCTTCTTCTTCATCTTCATTTCCAGCATAAATATTAAATAGAAGAACCGAGTCCTTCAACAAATCTGGTTGAAGCCAGACTCCCTTTCTCTTGCATTTCCTCTTCAGAAAGGAGGCAACAGCAAAGCAACACTCTTCTAAGAAAACGTGATCTAGCATTTTCATTGAAAAATGAGAAACTAAGGTTTCTCACGCCGAGCCCACAAAATCACCCTTTGGGGCAGGAGGAAAGACGCCCACGAGTCCACCTCAGGCAGCCCAGCTGAGGAAGCCAGCGGCATCCACAGAGCCCACAAAGATGCAGCCATGCTCCTCCTTCAGCATCTACTTGGGTTTGGGAGAGGGTTTAAACACCCCCGGCCGCTTCCTTCATCCCACCAGAGCTGGACCAGCAGTGGAGGAGATGTAAAGTTTCCAAACGAGGAAGACATCCTATGTTTGCTAGTCTGGGGCTGGGCTTTTTTAGCCAGGGGTTCATGAATAAGAGAAGAAAATGAAAAGGTTGAGGGTCAGATAGGACAGGACAGGAGGTGCAAAACAGCAAAGATGGAGCTTTTCTACTCCACTGCCACTCACCTCGTTACAAAGGCAATAGCGGTGCCGTAGCAAAGCCGTTTAAAGCCCACCGCTACTTCGGCACAGGCAACATGAAAAGCCAGCACAACAAACACAGCAAATAAATTCAACGCACCGTTAGTGAAATCCAGCACAAAGCTGCCCCAATATCTGATCTGGATTTCTTCCGAAGTGAATTCCCCTCAGTCATGTTTGTGCCCTCTCTCCTGTCTGCCTTCCATAAACATTCGCATCGCCAAGTTTCACGGCACGGCAGCAAGTAGCTTTCGAAGTTGCATGAACGAGTATTTGGGGAAACTAAATACCAAATTCGCACTGTGCAAATATTCATCCCAGGCGTGCAGGGGTGTGCAGCCAGCAAGGAACAGGAACAATGTCACCAGGCGGATAAAGGCTCACCGGGGGCAAATCTTCATTCACGCTGTAGCTTTGAAAAAGTCACAGATACTCTCTGCCCCCGATAGCTATCACTTATAAAAGTCACAGCCACTTTGCATCTCTGCTGTAAGCAAGAAGAGGCTACAGATGTCAGAGAAATTTGTTGCATTATTAGTTCAGCTGTAACTGAATGCTAAACAATGACTATATAAAGTTCATAGAAAGTTGTATATTTAGGCTCAAATTCAGCACATGCCTCATTTTATCATCGAAGCAGCCCCATTAACTTCAAACGAATGGCTTCCCTGTTCAAAAGCACATCCTGAGGAGGAGCCTTGTGAATCCAAGCCTAAAGGCACAACATTTATACCAGGTCCTTGGCTTCTCACAAAATTACACCCCAACAAGCAGCTCCATAAAAACCTATAGCAGCCACAAGGTCTCCTTCCATAGATCACAATTTTCTTTTTGCCTTTGCTCATCTGATCCGATTCATTTGTAAATAGTTGTACACCAGATGCTTGAACCACAGGAGGTCACAAAACACACACGAATGTCTTCATAGCAAAGAAAACATATATGCTTACGTATATATGCGTGTACATATAGACACACACACATCCCTACCCACGCAGGTGATCAAGTCTGCTTGGATGTGACCAGTAATAACTGAGGAATAATTTGGATCAGGCTGATAGCCCTGGTTATAAGGCAGAACTGCAGAGCTCATGCCACCCGGGCAGCGCGGATGTTGAGGATGCGGCACTTCCCGACACCTCACAGGTAAACTTGTTTAAGGTTGGCCTAAGGTTGCTTGCGATACCTTAACACGGGCATCAGTTAATGCAGGTAGCTCTCTGCAAGCAACACAACCAGGTCTGATCCCACAGCCTTGGATTGTGCACAAGTTTAAGCAAAGCCAGCACTTTGCAGGTGAGAAATGCCACAGAAAACATAGAGCTACAAAGGGAGAACAGAGCATCTCCAGCATCACTCCATTAGCTCGCTGTGCAGCAGCTCTGTGCCCCTTATTCTGCACCTCATCCACAGCTCCCAACACCTTGTCCACGAACACTCCCGGAATTCCCGAAGAGTTCGACAAACCTTCTGCCACAAGCACTAAACACAATGGCTCGCAATGCAGCTATGAGCTAAAAAGCAGAGGGACGAGCAACGCCCCTGGACCTGCCAGCCCGTGTCCACAGCGCCCAGCCCTCCTTCGGGGCAGCAGCTGCCTCCGTGGCATCATTGGGGTGAAGGGGCAGGACCCGGCGGGGGGGGGGGGGGGGTGCCAGGAAGGAACTGCTGAAACCTCCCGGGTGTGAGGTGGCAGATCCAAATCTCAAGAAATAAGCAGGAATCCCAACAGACAGATTTTTCAAGAGTGCTCAGCACATCAGGCGCTAATCGCTTCTGAAAACGGAGCTTTTATTTAGACGCTTAAATGCAAGTTGGAAAAATCTGGCTCCAATTGTGGGTGAAAATCTGGCCCTGAGAGCCTTTTTTTCATTATTCTCTTCCCTTTTATTTGGCTCTAGATCACAATTCTCCTGTCTCTTACACTCCAGTCCGGGAGGCTGCTCCCCCAGGATCTCCGCTTTTAACCTTGCAGAAAAAGGAAACTGCAGCAGGACCGTTGTCGTCAGAGTCAAAACTTTCTCCTTTTTGTGCAAATCAATTTCCCTGTAATCTCAAGTGCTGTTTACACATCGCAATACCCCCGGACCGCGCGGGATTTGCATCTTGCCGTGCGCTGCGTGGAGCCCTGCCAGCTCCCAGCGGTTCCCAGCACACGGGGCTGCTGCTGCTTTTATTATAGGTGGACCGTGTTCATAGTATCTTAAATCCAACCTGGTGGATTACTATTCAAAATAAAGCGTGGACCGAGTTCTGCCGGGGATGCCCTGTGGATCAGGGTTTTGTTTTCTCAAACTGGTTTGCTCTGTATGGACCAGACAATTACGGTAGCCAGAAAAGTGTGAAATTTCAGCTCTGACCATGTCAGGGCTCCCAAGTGTCAGTTACAATAAAATAAATGACCCATTTCCTGACGGATCGCGAGGGCTCCTCAGAGACGGACGGACAGATTTTTTTATGTTTGTTTATTTTCTCTTTTTTTCCTGACGGGAAGACTGCGCTCCCCTGCTTTTTCACATCAGGAGGTGGGAGCAGAGTAGGGATGCTCTCACCCATGTGCTGCTGCCCTGACAGCGCCCTCCCAGCTGCTCCCATCCCATCCCATCCCCGGCACCATGCCCACTGGCATCCCCTGCTCCCCCCCTGCCGAGCTCTGCCAGCTCCTGGCCCCTCGCCTCCAGCCAAAATCTCAATA
Organism: Falco naumanni; assembly: GCF_017639655.2. Lineage (NCBI taxonomy): Eukaryota > Metazoa > Chordata > Aves > Falconiformes > Falconidae > Falco > Falco naumanni. The sequence goes on along the minus strand of NC_054071.1, from coordinate 5,550,106 downwards.
AACTGTCCCCCCTGCTCTTCGGGTTTTATTAGCCACCCTGGGGAAGCGCCCATGCAGGGGCTGTAAGGGCAGCCGGAGCGGGCTCAGCCCCAGCCAGCAGCACAGGGAGGACGAATGTCTTCCCAAAGCACTTCCCAACTCACGCAGACCACCCTCCAAACAGGCACCAGTACCCACAAGCTGCAGCGATACCAAGCACGGCTTAGTTTGCTCTTAAAGTAAAGCCAAAGCCCAGGGAAGGGGACAAGAGTCGGGCAGTGTCCCCTAGGGGAAGGGCTGGCAGGGGCCAGAAACAGGCTGCAGGACCCCAACCCTCCCGAGACCCTTTCCAGAAAGCCCCATCCATTGCTAACTGACCAGAGGAGAAAACCGAGTGGGTTTCAACTAAAGCATGACTTTTCAATCTATATACTTAAAACCATGAAGACCACGCCAGCATCTTCAAGAGCAGGCTACGGGCACCACACATGAACCAATGTGGAACTGGTTTCCACTCCCCTTCCACGGGTTATTCCATCAGAAGCAGAGAACCCAGACAGGTTTTAAGGAAACCAGCTTAGAACAACACCTTACGTTAACTTTCCCACAGCTTCCCAGGGGCACCACCAACACAGGAGCGGTGTAAGACCTCCAGCCTGCGTTGGTCCGAGACATCCACTCTCAGCTCAGGGCAGGACTCGGGTGGGGAGGGACACCCTGAGGTCCCCTTGGCCAACCCCAGCGTTCCCCCAGCACATCCCCTCTGCAGGGACATGGGTCTCAATGCTGCCCAGGCAGAACATCTCACAGTTCACCAGAAAACATGCAAGGATGAGGACAGCCAGACAGAGACACCAGCAACCCCCTCGCAGAAAGAAGGAAAACCTTCCAGCCAAGACCCCTGCAATCCCCCCGGCTTCACAACCTCCAGGATAAACTTGCAATTTTCAGGTAAACCCCAGCAAAGATTTCTGAGCTTAATTCCCCCCAGGGTTCACACATTTACTGGTAATGAGCAGACGACCTGGGAAGGCAGCTGGGATAAATCACCACACACATCTCTGGAGTGGACAAACACCCCCGTGGGTCTGGGCTTCTTGTTTCATAAAATATAGGTTAAGAAAAAGTTTCCTGGTGAGCAGACAATTCCCTAACTGCCTCTGCAACGCTCCTCGTACCTCTCCCTGCAGCCCCTAGAAGCCATCCCAAGCCAATGCGGGATGCTGTAGGACATCAGCCCTGTCACTGATCCATTTTCTCCTGCATCACTTCTTTTCTTGAACTTTTTAAACTTTGCTGGGCAAATGCATTTTTTAACACCCCCCCGGTGCTCAGTGCAGGACCCTCCTGGATCTTTTCCAGGCTTCAACGTGGGCAGAATAAGAATTTAAAGGTGCACAAAAGGCTCAAAGCCATCAGTCAGCGAGGAGCCTGGCACTGAGAAGGATGGGCAGACCTTGCAAGATACTTCTGCCGGTTACCCCCCAGTATCCTCCAGTTTAGCAGGGTCCTTCCGGCAGCTGGGAACCCCTCTCACCCACACCCTCAAAGAGGCAGCCACCAGTGCTGTTCAGAAGGGGGTGATTTTGGAGTGCTCAGCCCTCGCTAAAGTTTTTAAATGCCTGCAGTCACAGCCAAAACGAGAGGTTTCACCTAAAACTTTTGAAAAACTCCTCTCTGGTAAAAAAACAAAAAAAAACCAACCCACACCCAAAACCCAAAAAAGACCAGGAAAGTCTCTGCAACCTTTTTAAAAGGCTTTTTTTCCAAAGAAACCTGCAACATCCAGGTTTCAGGCTCCTCAGTTTTTTAGTTTGCTCCTACTCCCCTCCTTAACTTTTGGGAAGGGGGAGACACCAGCATCCCCCAGGCAATTCCCTATGCATCTGCTTCAGCCTCCCACTTCTCCCCATCAAAACTGTTCTATAAAACCAGTGGCATTATTAAAAGAAGCAGAAAAAAAAACCCACCACCTTCCGCCAGCATCGATGGAGGTACCTTCCATTCCTAATTCCAGCAAATCTGGAAGGCAGCGGAAAGGCAGGGGCTGGAGCTGGTGACCCCGGCAGAGAAAAGGGGCTGGAGACATTTCCTCCTGCTCCAGCCTGGGGCTGCAAACCCCTTGGGCCATCCCCAGCAGCCTCAGCTCCCCCAAACCCCCCTCCCCAGTAACTCTGAAAAACATTAACATCACTGGGGGCTTGTGCTGGGAGGGGGCAGAAATCTCCATATTTTTTTTAATTTTTTTTTTTTTTTTTTAATTCTGAAAGGTCTCGATTTTCAAAGCGAGTACTTTAACCCCAGCTTCCCCTCGCCATATCTCTGTTTGCTTGTTTTTTTAACCTAAAAGGCAAAGACAGAACCAAATTCAACTGGAGAGGCAGATTCAGCCCCAGCGATTGCCACTGAGGTTCTCTAGGGAATTCAATTTATTATTTTCTTCTGAATGTCAAAAAATCATCAAACTCCACAAAGGGCATCTACATGGGACAGGCTCCATCTTCTATGGGTTCAAAACTTGAAGCTACAGAGTTTCCAGTTAAATTGCAATTTCTTGGGCATATTTGCCACTTATGGCTCCTACGTGGAAAGGGGGAAATAAAGGCATTTCTCTTGCTTCAGGCTGTAAACTGGTAAATATATTCTTTCTCCCAGGTAGGTTAAAATTTACTAAATCGTCTCAGTTTCAAACCTCACAGATGAAATTTACTGACAAATTATTAATGACTAATTGAATGGCAAAGTATTTCTAGTTTTTCTAGCTGGAAATCATCAAAACACCTGAATTTCCAAAGAACTACCCTTCTCAGAGGTATAAAACCAGCAGCAGAGAGCTCACAGCTCAAGGCTGGGGGCTCACAGAACTAAAGCAAAGAAGAACTCAAGTTTATTACCCTTTTTGGTAATCAAAAAAGTAGAAACACACCAAATCCCATTAAACTCTACATCCTGAGAAAGGAGCATTCATCCTGCCTTGCAATTTTCAAGCCTTGCAGTAAACAGGGGTGTTGCTAATTTTTGTTAATGATACTATAACTTGTGAGCCAGACCTGGTTTTGGGAGAAGGATCTTAAGATTGGACTAAAAGCTTATTTTATCTCAACATTCAAGACAGTTTCTTTTACGTGGAAAAGAACTACCAAACTTTTTTCAGTTAATATTCAGACAACCCAACCACCAGGAGGGAGAAAGGCACATTTTTTGATTAATGCTGACAAAGAAAGAAATCACACTCGCTGTGATCAAAAATTTTAAAATATTTCGTTACGAACAATTAATCACACAATTATGCATGCGCAAAAAGAATGGTTCTCCGGTGTGAAAACATTAATTTGAAGCAAAGTCTAGGGGAGAAAAAAGCCAATTTGAAGATTTTTCCCCATCCATTTCTATGTACTACACTCGATCCTCACATCATTAACAACATTTAATAATTTCCACCTCCGCTCGGGAGCACATGGAGCCTCTAAACCCAGGAGCTGCTGGGGAACAACCTCTCTTTAAAAATACCCTTTTAGTTTTCAGTCTATGGGCTGTTATCAACCCAACTCCCTCTCCCCCCCCCCCCAATTACTTGGTTTCATTCTCTCTGGTCGACTCACTTCCACATTCCTCATATTTGGAATGTCTGCTTGATGGATTCACTTTTTTCCCCCCTCACCCCTCCTCCTCGCCTCATTCATTCATTCTTTCGACCCCATCGACTTCGGGCTTTTCAGCTTCCCAGTTCCACCCCCCCACAACCAATCCTTCATCTTAAGTAGGAAAACCGAATTTTTTTTTTCCTTAAAGAATTCTTTTAACCTTCTGAAGAATAAAGCATGCAATAATCTTGAAATTTTTTTTAAAAATCCTCTTAAGTTTCTCCAAGTTTTTCTACCAAAGTTAAAGAAAAAATAACTCCCAAACAGCAATGAGATCCTTTAAACAAATCTAAACTCACTTTAAACCTCTGGGTTTTTTTAATGAAACGATACATTTATCAGCACTGACTTTTCTTTACAGTCTAATACTTCCAAAGTATTTCGTTAAAATGGTTCCCCACGATCATTAACATAATTTGCAGTGTTAAGTGTTACTTGAAGAATCACTGTAATTAAAACAACTCTAAATCAGTTTATCCTTCTTGGCTATTTTGGTGCAGCAGCTACACACACCAGCCGCTCCTTCTTGGGCCATATGAACACACGGAGCATTTTTTAATTTATTTCGATGATGGGTTTAGGTACAGGAGAGATTTTGAAGAAGGCAATCCACCAGCAGGAAAGATTTATTTACAACATGCAATTTCACCAGACACAATCGTTTCCAAAACCATCCCTGATCAGTTCTCCTGAGCATTCCTATTCGCACATTCAATGAGAAGAAAACACAACCAAAAAGCCAACTTTTGTAATTATTATTATTTCATAAATTAGCTGGGAAGCGCACCAATGCCCATGACTTGTTTTCCCACATTTCTAAAGGGGAAAAAAAAAATTAATATCAGGTTTGGGGGGGAGGGGGAGGTTGTTTGGTTTAGATCCCACCAAACTCATCTGATTTTGTCCTCACTGCTCACACTTAATTAACCATTTCCTGTTCTATGTGCCTTTAAACTGGAAAATCCAGTCTTAAAAGCAAGCAGAAAGGGAAGAAGAAAGAAAAAATATGAAGTATCCTTTGAGGCAGCCCCCCATATATCTCAAACTTTTTTTTTCTTGTTTTTTTTTTTGGGGGGGGGGGGAGCAAAATACCCCAAATTTCCCCAAAAAAAGCTCATTCGGGGCAAACAACCTGCCAAGTTTACAAGCAGCTGCCAAAAAAGCTGCCTTTTTTATTTTTTTCCCGACACAGAAACACAAACAACTTTTCCCAAAGTGAAACAAAGTAACGGCGGCCCCGGTCCCCCCGCAGCCCCCACCCCACCCCCCCGCGAAAGCTGCTCCTGCCGCTTCAAACGGCACCCGGGGGGGGGGGGGGAGGGGGAGAGGCCTCATTTAAACCCCCCAGCCCCCCAAAAAGGGGTCAGCAGCTAAAAGCGAGGCACAGCACGATTTAAGGAGATCCAGGAGAAATGCAAACCGACCTTCCTTCCACCTATTGTACGGTTCCCCCCCCACCCCCAGCACTTTGAATTCCAGGCACCGGAGGAATAGTCCCATTTTCAGTGAATTTCTCCCCGCGCCTCCTGGGGGGGCGTGAGCGGCTCCCCCCCAACCTACCGATTATCCAGCAGCAGTAAGAAAAAAAATATATATGTTTAGGGGTTTTTGGAGTGTTACTATGTTACCCTTCAGAGGGTAATTGCCTTTGCAACAGCCCCCCTTCACCCACTGCTGTTTAACCCCCAGCAAGTCACCCAACGCCGTAACCAGCACCAGCGCTCACCCTGCCACGAGGGGCTAAAAAATTAATTAATAAGAAGAAGAGTCAAAATCTTGGCTAGGAAATTGTTGCACGGATTTGGGTTTTGCTGTTGGGATCAACCCCAAGCAGAGGGAAGCCCCTCTGCCACAGCCAGGGCTGCAAAGTTTGGCAGCTCCCCCACCCCCTACAATGGAAGCATAAAGGGGTGACCCTAAAAAAGGGCTCCCACGCCCCAGCTGAGGGGGGGGGGCTCAAAAGATGAAGGAATCGGGAGAGTTTGGGGAGGCAGCGTTGGCTTCGCCTCCTCCCTCCGCCCGGGCGTTGAAGTAACCGCCTCGTCACGTGGCCGACGCGGGTTTCGGGCTGCGCGATCCAACGTGGACTATTGGGGTTGGGGTCTCGCTCGCCCGCAGCCCCACCGGCCCCTCCTTGAGCTGGGGAGGGGGGCAAACCTCTGCCAAAAATAAAAGCTCTTGGTATTTCCCAGGTAACCCCCGGCAGGGCTGGGAGCGCGGGGCTGGGGGCTGCTCCGGCGTCCGGCACGCCAGCCCGGCACGCAACAAAGGGCCAAGAAGATGGAGAGGGCCGGGCTGGGCAAGGCCGGCGGCGGCGGGCGAAGCCGCTTGGCAGGTTGAGGGAAACCACCAAGAAACCCGCTTCTTGCCCCAAAATAAAAGTTGCCGCTGGATGGGAGCTGGGCCAGCGCCCCGCGCTCGCTGGGTTTTAAATCACTCCCGGCATGGCACGGGGAGACCGGCCCCATGTTGTTGTTTTTTCCTTTAAGCCCTCACCATCAAATCCCAACAAATTGCACTTTTTTCCAAAAAAAAAAAATTATGCCTTTTTTCATTTTATGATTCTATTGGAAAACAAAAAAATTTTGCTCATTTCACAGCAGAGGAACAGAGCGAGGCTGGGAAATTCTTCCAGTGCCACAAGTTTGAAAATCCCAACGCCTCAGCCATCCATCACCTTGGGTGAGCTGCTGGATAATTGTTCAACCATTTCTTTAAAAAAAAAAAACAAAACAAACAAACCAACAAAAAACTTGCTCACAGAGGAAGTTTTCTATTATTTTTAAAAAAAAAAAAAAAAGGAATTAAACGCTGAGCCTCAAAACTGCCTCTCACCTCGCTGGTATCTAAAGCCAAATCACCAACATCTTTAATTTTATATGCACATATTTGGGTATAATTTTTTTGCCTCCTTTATCTTATGTTCAATTTTTTTTCCCCCAACAGAAATAAAAAAAAAAAAAAGAAATTAAAACACTGTATTACCTTTGCTTTTTAGGTACTGAATGTTCAATCTCTAGCTGTTTTCCATGAAGCTCCACTTTCCCTAAAAACAAAATGTGTCTGTTTTTGAAAATCTGGGTGGAGTGGTCAGAAAGCTTTGGATAACACACTATCACGTGAAAGCTCACAATTTAATTCAAATTACGACGAACTACGCACAAATACATTTTCCGATTCCTTTACAAGTGCATTTTATTAAATATAAGACTGGCTTCAAATGGGAAGCGGTGGGAGGGAGTGGTGAGTTAGCTGTCTGGACAATGTTCCTTAGGAATATTTAATTCCTTAGTTCATCCTGCTTGGAGTGAAAAAAAAATGAGGAATAATATTTTGAGACCAATTCTTTGCCTTTATTTAATTCTGTCTTGTTTAATCCCTGGAAGAAGTCCTTTGGGCTGATTTATTCCCCCACACACACACACACGCCCCCCCCATTAAAAGGCTCAAAAATTGTAACTCCATGGCAGAAATGGATTTCTCTTTGAAAATGGAGTGGGTTTCTTTGCTGCTAGCTTATTACGATGATTTTTTTATTTTTTTTTTTTGGAGGGGGGAGAAGGGAAGAGCTCGGCGGGAGGCGGGGGGAGCCCGGGCCGAAGGGGGGGGTGGGGGAAATTCAAATATTTTAAAAATTATCTGCTTCCCGGGGAGCTTTTTCTCTCCCTGCGAGCAGCATGGCGACCTTCGCGCTACTCCACACATCACATGCCCCAGGAAACCCAGTTTCAAATCAAAATGGCCAAAGTCCCAGCCCACCCGCCCGTGCCGCGACGGGACCCCCGCGCCGAGCCCTGCCGGGGCGGCCGCCCCGCAGCCAGCGGGGCCTGGGGAGGGGGCGGCCCACGCGGGGCGGGGGGCTGCGTGGGGTGTGGGGCCCCTGCTCTTCTCCCCCCAACGCTGGGGGGGGGGGGTGTTTTTTTGTGGTTTTTTTTGAGGGGGGCTGCGCTGGGGAGGGAAAGCGGGTCGCACCCCGCCGCCCGCTGATGCAAGCCCCGACGGGGCGCAACGGAGCGGGGGTGGGGGGCACGGGTTTGGGGGGCGGGTGGGGCTGGAAGCTGGGGGGGTCTGGAGCGTTTCGGGGAAGGGGAGAGGAGGAAGCGGGCGGGGAGGGCAGGCGAGATAACGCCGCTTACCCGAAAAAGTTTCGATGGCTTTCATGGCCCACTGCTCGTCGGGGCAGTCCACAAAGGCATAGCCGGACTTGACCAGGAACTGCCCGCTGAAGGAGATCTTGTGGTCGTTGAAGACTTTCTCCAAGTCGGCCGGAGTCACGTTCTCGTTTAGGTTCCCGATGTACAGCTTGTTCATGGTGGCGGCGGGGGGCGGGCGGGCAGCGGTGGCGGCGCGCCGGGGCTCCGAGCGCGGCTCCCGGGGGGGCTCCACCGTGCGCCCGCGCCGTCGGGCTCCGGCCGCGCTCTGCCGCCCCGCAGCCGGCCGGGGGCTTGGCTTGGGGAGGGGGGGGGGGCTTGTTGTTTTCTTGCCCTTTTTTCCTTGGGTTTGGTTTTTTTTCCTACCCCCCCTCTTTCTTTTTTCCCCCTATTTTTTCCGCTTTTTTTTTTTTTTGATGGATTTTTTTTTCCTTTGAGGAGGGGGGCGGCGGCTGCTGGAGGAGGGAGGGGGGGCTCCTAGGGGAGGGGGCGGCTCCGGCGGGTGGCGGCGGCGGGCAGGGCGGTGGCGCCGGCTGCGGGGGCCCCCAAGTCGGCGGAGTGGCACTGGAGTGTCACCGGACGCCTCTCGGCAGCCGGGCACCGCCTCTAAATAAAACCGACCTGGAAAATGAGTGAAAATGTTTGCTGGAGGAAGCCACGTGGTGATGCGGGAGGGCCCGGCCCCCGGGGGGAGGGGCCGGGGGGGAGGGGGCGGCCGCCACTTATTTATTTATTTTAATTTAAATACTACGTTATTTACCTCCACGCACACACCCCCTCCCTCCTTTCCGAGCGGGGGGCGCATCCACCCCCCGTCCCATGTGGGTGTCGTGCCCCCCCCCCCCCAACCTCCTCCACCGCCCAGCCCTGTCCCGTCGAAGGCACTTTCCCATCTGCTGCAGCCCCCCGCCCCCACCGCGCCCCTCCCCCCACCGCGCCCCTCCCCCACCCCTTTCCCCCGGTGCCTCAATGGGATTTTTCTGGGTGTAAAAAACTTAGGCATCAAAGGGGCCGGGAGGTCCCCGGGCGCCAGGGGATTGGGGGGGGAGGGGGGGCGGGCAACAGCCCGCCCGCCCCCCCGGGGCTGGTCCGGCCCGGCGGGGCGGCTGGGGGAGCCCCCCGGGGCGGTATTGTCCCCGGCATTGTTTTAAGCCCTTCATGTGCAGCCCCGCGGAAGCCTACGGGGAAGGGGGCGGGGGGGGGCTCCTCCCGGCACAAAAGGGCCCCACGGTGGAGGAGGGCCGTTCCCCGACGGGGCCAGGGCTGGGCTGCGAAGGGGGGGGGGTGCCCCGTCGGCAATGTGGCGTGTGCGGCGCAGGCCCCCCCTCCCCGCCTGCCTTTTCTGGAGACTTTTATTTTTAGGCTCAAGATGGGTTGAAAATAGCAGCGAGCCCCCACCACCACCACCCCACCCCCGGCCCCAATCCGCCACCCACCCCCCCGCCTTCCTGCCTATTCGACGGGGCGGGCGGGGGAGCCCCGGTGCGCTGGGGGCTCGGCCCGGGATGCTGCCGGGCGGGGAGGGGCGGGGGCGGCCGCAGCTCCCCACCCCCCCCGCCCGCCCCCCCGCCCGCCGCGCTGCAAGTAGAGGCACGGTCCGGCCCCTCCGCGCCTGCAATTAAATGCAACGCGCCCGAGGAAACCAGCTCCCGCCTGCCCCTCCCGCCGGGCGGGGGGCTCGGCTCCGTGCACCCCCTCCCCTGGAAAAATTTGTAAAAAATTTTAAAAAAATAATAATAATTTAAAAAATCGCTAACACATGATTTTTGCCCATCGAGGGAGCGGCTCGGCTGAGGGATTCCCGGGCGCGGAGTTCCCGGGCAGCTCCGCGCTCCCTGCGCGGTCGCGCAACCGGCTCCGCGCTACGCTCCCCCCCCCCCTCCCCCCGCCTTTCGGGGTGGGTGCGCGGGGCCGGGACCCCGGTCGGGGGGGCGGCGGCACCCCCAGCACAACTGGCAGAGCTGGGTGTTTCCTCGGTGTTACACAGATGGGATGTGCTGCGTTCTATTGCTAGAGTTATTTTTTTTTAATTATTAGCGAATTTTTTTTTTAATTATTCCTATTTTTCTCCCGGGTGGGGAAAAGCCACGTGGAAAATTTGTTAGGAAATAAATTTGGTATTAGTCGGGAATCAGAAGTTGTGTAAACCTGAAGAAATAGATGCACATGCCCGAGGACATTTGTAGTGCTCTGTGCTGCAGCCTCTTAGGAAACTCGTTAAAGTGAATGATAAAAATCCTGGGAAACGGTCATTTCAAGCGAAAAGCCTTTAGCTTTCCCTCCTGTATCCGATCCACTCTGTTATCCCGGGATCTTTGCCTTAGAAGCATGGAGATGCTGCTCACCAGGGAAAGTTCGGTTCCCATCCTTCCAGCTGCATTACTTGGCTCTCCTGAAGTACCAAAGCAGCCCGAGCAGCCTTTGTGGGAGCGCTGCTGCGCCCACGTGCGTGTCCCCCAGCCCTGCGGGGCGCAACGCAACCTTCAGATCCACAGGTGAAAAGCAGAGAGCAATGGAATTGGGAAAGAAAGTTCCTGCAGCTCAGAAAGTTCACTGCGAGCCTCCCCTGCCTGAAACCGCCAGCGTGCGCCTTCCTCCAGCGCTACGTGTGTCCCCCCCACCGCCACGATAAACGAGCCGCTGGCTGCTCCGGATCGATTTCTGATCTTGCCCAGAATCTTTTGTTGTTGTTTCTATTGGTTTACCCAGTACCTTCCCCATGTAACATCAGCCTTTGCAATAATGAAATGAAGGAAACCAACCTTAAAAAAAAAAAAAAAAAAAAAAAAAAAAAGGAAAAAATCCAAACAAAGAGGGAAGTCTTCAATTTAGATCTGAAACGAGAAAGACTATCAGTCAACCGCCTTCCCTTGGCTGCAGCATTCCAGATGCAAGGTATTTAGAGAATGCAAACAGCAGAGACTAAATCATTGATCTGCTGGGGGGTAACCGAGCTGCACTCACCCCGTGCAGGGGCTGGGGGGCTGCCCCCCAACCCCAAACTGCTCCCGCCCAGGCTGAGCCAGGGCAACATCCCCCCCACCAAGGGAAACAGTTCTGCCCTCCCTGATTTCAATGTTACCAGGAGCCAGGGAAAGGCTGAGCAACAGTTTGCACCCAGGCACCGTCACTTGGAAAAAAAACTCTGTGGCCTTTTTGCTCCCCCAGGATTTTCTCAAATTGAGTTGTAGTTTTAAAATTCACTTTGAGGAGCTGATTTGTGTGTGTGTGTGTGTGTGAGAGAGAGAATTTACAAACATTTTCAAATTTTACTGCCTCACTTTCTCATCAATGTAAAGCTGCTTCTGATTTAATACCTAAAATCTGATTTGGCCAAAAGTTGGAGTTTTTAAAAAATGTAAATCTTGGAATCAGGCAGAAATGGTCTTAATGAGTTTTTACAATTTCTCTACAAGTTCAAGTAGTTACTGTTGCCACTTAGGAGTTTGGGGAAATTTCTTAAGGGAGAAGGTTGAAGCTGGGTGGCAAATAGTGCAGCTAAGATTTCACCGGAATGGGGCTTTGATACGAGAGGGTGCAATTACTGCAGCCTGCTGAAGTGTTGTTGATCTGAGGCAGCACATCTCTGAAATAGAAATATTTTTTACTGGCAGATTAGCAGTAAACAAGAACAGATTATATTCTGCTATTTTTCTACCAGCTATCATTTGAATCTTTCTTTAATTTGTTTTTCTCTCTTTTTTTTTTTTTTTTTTTTTTAAATCTCTGGTGATCTCACTGGTATTTAATTTGGACAACATTAAAGATGTACTTAGAAACCCCAGAAACTTTGAAAAAAATCTTCATTTTTGAAAGTCTGAAAATAAGTATTAATTACTATCTAATAAATATGGGGTGAAAGTTTTCAGTAAAATACACAGGTCATAAAGGAAAAAAATAAAAATTTTATTTTCATATAATCTGTTTCAACCAAATGTCAACTAGCAGAAATAATCTGAATATGGAACAAGCCTGTCCTTGAAACACAGGTGAGAATTCAACAGAACAAGAAGAGTGAGGGCTACAGTTGGGAAATATTTCCTTTTACTTAAGTGGAATCCCAGTTTAAACCACCTTTTGTTCAGTTTTTATTACATGGAAAATATTCATGACTGGAAAAAATCAGCTCATATCTAAGAAGATCCAGTTGATTAAAGCTCGTGTCGATAAATTTGTTAAGAATCAAACTTGCTATGAAATGACTAGTTTGCTTTAAAACAAAATTAAGGTTTGAGGTAGATGATTAGTAATCCCCTGGTTCTCTGTGCATTTGAAACATCATCCTGGCATGTAAATGAGGTTTTGTTTGAGCCCCGGAGCATCCCCAGCCCCAAGGAAGGGGCTGAGTGATGGGAAATGCCCCTCTGCTCCCTGGAGGGCGGGAGGTTCAGAAGCAGCAGTGCTGAAGATGGAAATGGTTAAACCTGGAACTTGCTGGAAGATCTGCCTATTCCCTAAACATTTTAGTGCTTCAGTTAAAAACAAAGCAAATACTGCAATAAACTCTGGCTTCAAAATCAACTCCCATCTTGAAAAATCCTTTCGTTCTGGTACGAAAAAGCTGGAGTCTCTTTCAAAGTAACCCAACAGAAAACCACAACCAAACAACTGTTTGCTTCTCCTCCACATCTGCTGCTTGGCACTTGCTGGGCTCCCACCAGGGCAGGGTGCTCAGCGCCGCACAGGGCTGGGGCTGGGTGCGCTTCCCAGGTCTCCTGGAGCAACAACCTGAATTCTCCGTTGGGCTTTGCAAACACACAGAGGAATGTTCAAATTGCAACTGAACAAAGCTGCCTTGCACAGATTTCCCCTCCATCCCCCCACCAATGGAAACAGTTAATTTGGGGGTTTGCAGTCATTTTCTTTGGGTAAGCAGTAAACTCTAAAGGGGAGGAAAGGAAAAGGCTTATCAGAACAAAGCCCTGAAATGTTGCTGTTCAGATAGTCCCTTTAATTTTCAATTTTTCTCCAAAATGAATATGCCGCCACTTCTTTATAACAGACCTTGCTAACCTGTTCATTCAGTTTTTCTTCCTCAAAAATCGCCGGAGCAGCTGGACACATAGCTGGAGCAGCCATTTCTCCTACGGATGGCTGGAGCGGTGGGGGAAAGTTTTGGTCTTGGTACAATGATAAACTAAACTAACATAGTTGAGAAAGCATGGTGGGGGATGAATCCTGCCGTTGCTGAACTCCCCCTGACCTTATTTCAAGTAGGAGCTGCTCTTTTGAACCCCGCTCCAAACATTTGCAGCACTTATATAGCACAGATTAAATGTTTTCCTTTCAGTTACTGTAGGTATTTGTATCAGATTTCCTCCAGTCTGAAATAAATGCAATTTCTATCAGATTTATGCTCTGTGAGTACAAATTTGGGGGCCCTATAATTCCGAGTCACCATTTAAATCCCCCAAAGAACAGCAGGCTCTCCAGCACTCACTGCTTTTCATCCCTCCACTTTTTAAACTCCCTGTAGCAGGAGGCAACGAAAGGCTCAGCCGCTAATACCATTCCATTTTTGCCTAATTCTTTATACCCAAAACAAGTGTATCCCGGGAGGTGGGAAGCTGCACAGCAACACTTTCTGTTGTGGGTCACTTTAAAAAATATAGGTCATTTCACAATCGGAACCTTGACCCATACCCCACCGCCTGCGCCGGGGCACCCGCACCGCTGGGCTGCCGGAAAGGTGATGTTAGGAGAGCAGCAAGGGCACGAGATAGAAATAATTCCACGTTACTGAACCAGCCACTTGGGCAGGCGCCTTGCCGTGGACCGGGTTGTCTAGTTTCTCGTCCTGCTGGTACATAGTTGGGATTTAGCGGGACTGATTATTTCCTCTCCTTTCCTGCAGCTCCACCACTCTAATCTCCCCAGCTGGTGACTTCTGGCTCTATCTTTGCTCAAAAGGGGAATCAAGGATGGTTTTCACATCACGATTGCTGCCGCAAGGTGAAGTGCTAACGGGGTAAAGCGCTAACAGGGTACAGCCCAGGTAGTTCTAATGCTACAGCAAGTCCGGATCACCTCTCCAGCCCTGGGAAGCTGTGATGGTGCTCACTACGCAGGGGTGAAAGTTGCAGTTGTGAGATTCTTCTAAGCAGCTCAATGGTCCAAATAAATCTTCCCCGCATAGATGTTACAGGTGCTGTCACAGGCTTTTTGTTACGGCAGTTACTGTCCTGTAGGTCCCTGCTGCTGGGAGATATGACAAGCGTTTCAGAAAAAAAAAACCAACAAAAAAACAAAAAACCAAAAAAAACAACAAGCAGAGGATGCAGCAAGAAGTCCGTATTCCCTGTGTTTTGCAGTTCCCATTTTTAGTTGTTGTGGATTTTTTTCCCCTCGCAAAGAACTGGCAATCAGGAAGGCTCCGAGACAGCCGCCCCAGTGAGCTGAATTAGTCAAGAACAACTGCTGGAGCCTTAAAAGGCCCTAGGGTTTGTCTGCAGTTAAAAGAGAACATTGGCATTTAAAAACATATCTGGTATTTTGCCATCGTGAAAAAACCTGTTCCGATCCCCGCAAGCACTGGAGGGGGAGGCAGGTCTGAACCCAGGAGAGAGGATGAAGCGGCGTGCAGCCCTCCAAAGATGCCCTGGAAATCCATCCAGCCCATCATCCGCATCCCCGGTGCAGCTCCACGTGAGCAGGGGATGGGACGAGGAGCCAGGCAAACCCTCGCTGCCTTCAGCTGAGCCCAAGCTGCTGCCACCACGTTTCGGGAAGCCTGAGCTCCCTGGCAGGGTCCTGGCCCCCGGGATGGGTGCGTGCTCTCCCCCCCCTAACAGCACCAGCCCTCGCCGCACGATGGGTAGAAGGTGCCGTTAGACCCCAGGCAGCCCTGGGAAGCAGGGGAAGGCTGGACACGGGCTGCGGGGTCAGGGCTTGGGGGAAAGAAGCTCAGATTTAGGACTTGAGCTCTGCAAAGGTGTAACAGGGTGAGTGAGAATAAAGCATGTAAGAGTTACCTCCTCTGCGAGACATTGCTGGTATTTTAGGGAGACAAACAAGCTCCCAAGAAAAAGCTTGGAGCCTCTGCACCTTTGGCAGCAGCAAAGTTGAATTAAGAACAGAATCAGCCCTGAATCAAGACCAGAGTTGAATGATGCTCCACTGCCTGTGATTTCAGGTAGAGGATGGGGGTGAAAAACTCTAAAATCCCTTCTTCCTCCTTCCCTGTGCTTTGAGGAGCCGAGCAAATGCTAACACCGATCGATCATAGCCAGCTACGGTTGGGAACCTCAGATCAGCCCAATGCTTGCACACAAAATGGAGCAGAACGTGCTGTTTTCATCTGGGACAGGCAGCACCTGAAATCCGTCCCTGGCAGAGCTGAGGTGCCCTGAGCAGCGCCACGCAGAGCAGCAGCTGAAGAGCCCTGCTCTGATGGGAAAGGGAAAATCTTACTCACCAAATCCATTGGGAAGAGGAGAGGTGTAAACTGTGACACCGAAGGAGAGATGTTAGAGCTAAACACCAAGAAAATTCTTTGAGACGTTTGCAGCATTCTCCTTGCTGAAAACTTTTGGGAACGGATCAGACTTGTCCTTTCAGAGTGATCTAAATGGAGCTGAGGCTGCCTGGGAGCAGGGGAAGGAATGGATGACCTCTTAAGGTCACTTCAAGCCCTATTTTTCCATGATTACAGGGACATCTAATACTTGAAATGCTCTGTAATCAAAGTTGCCCTTGAGATGTTTCGGTGTCTCAAAGCAGAGCAGAAGGACCATTTCAGTAGCGCAGCTGTGATCTTCCCAGTGCATTCCCGAATTCCTGAAACACCAACTCCTCGAGTCAGGTCTGCTGCAGAGCAGAGCAGAGCTCGCTCACTCCACACTGCCTGGCAGGGTAGGATGAAGCAGGGCAGCTCCAGCTCTCCCGTTTAATTTGCAGGGAGACAAATGCTGCAGCTGGGTGAAACCTAAGCTAAAGTGTCCTCTGTCCCAAGCTAGGACGCAGCGGAAGGTTGTGAAATGACTCGTGTTATCAGAGAAGGCAGCAGACCACAGATAGCACTACAAGGGAAGAGCTGCTGTGGCTGGGATGGGCTGAGGCTGGAGAAGAACAAGGTTGACATCATTAATTGGACCCCCTGTAACAGGGGGCAGAAAGCAGATGCGGGCGCGTGGTCCTTCTCTAGGTCCCTAGGTCTGCCCTGGGCGCTTCCCAGACCCAAACTGGCATGCAGAGGTTCGGCGCTTCAGGTACCGACCAGTGGATACTGCACAGGGCAGGATGAAACGCAGGCAGTGCCGACCTGCCCTCGGAACTCCTGCTCCTCTGCAGGCTTTTTGCATGAAAGGTTGGCAGAAATTTTGGAGCGATGCTGCCGTCTGAACTGCGTCATGAGTGGATGCCCCGAAATAACTGTAATTGTGAACTCTGGGTCAACATTTCATGTTGCTGGACATTTATTTCACCCTATTAACTTTATACCCTACAGAGGCACTTAATGAGAGGAAAACAAATAGGTTGCACTTTGGAGAAACAAGATATCTGAGTTGGCTGGGAGCAAAGTACCTAGAATACATATAATAAAGACACTGGGCTAAACTATTCTATTTTATTGATTAGCAGCTATGCTAGGAGTGCGAATTGGTTACTTGTAACTATTATAGTGCATCATTTATTACAGCAGGCACAATGCTCCTGCATGGGTGAAAAGCTCTGGAGACCCTGGCACGCTTGTGCGCTGCAAGCTAAAGGACGAAGCCACATGTTAAGTAGCTCCTGTGAAAGTAGTAATTACTCCCTAATAGCACTGAACTCTTAATCTACACTAATAATGTCCTTCTGAGCCTTTATCTTGATGCAATATAGATGCAACATTTTTTTTGCTGGAGAGGCTGGTTGGGCAGGGGTTTGTATAACTGCAGCGCAGCAAGAGCTCGCCTCTGCCTGCGCCGGGGGCAGGTGGATGCGGCATTTGTTCTGCACCCTGTGGTCTTTGGGGGCAGGAACACAGGTAGCGGTTGAAACCAGCCTGTATCCGATGCTCTGTCCCAGCAGCACTTCTCAGAAGAGCAGAAAGAGACACTTTATAGAAAGGAACTACAAAATGGGTAGCCTTTCCGTGGAGAGAAGCACCTCACCGTGCTGGATTTCTGCACGTGTTTGGGATGAGATACACCAGGGGCACCGTGCCAGCACAGCGAAACCCTCTCCCACGCCGAAACCACCGACACTCCAATTTTGCCATTATTACTGCAATTCCACTAAGGGCTGCTTCTTGCTCAGCCCCGTCAACCAGAAATCCTACTTCTTTCCCACACAAATCCCTGATGTAGCTGAGCCAGCACAAACCTGGGAGGATACACGCACCCCTCCTACACCCAGGTGTGCAGGGTTACTGCTCTGAGCCGCTCTGCTGAGCTCCACAAAATAAATAATAATAATAAAAAAAAGCTGGCAGACCTGAGGGGAAGGTTGTAACTTGGATAACCTCCTGCAAAAGTTCAGGCTGCTCGGGGGAACCGAGCTGCGGACGGGACCGTGCCATGAGCCAGCCACGGGCACTGCCGCGCATCAGAATGATGCGAGCGCAGCTCAGCCCCTGGGTTAGGCTGGCACAGGCACAATCCTGCTCTGCTTCCCTCGGCAGCTGAAGCTGGGTGTGACGGGGATCCTAGAGCAGCACCTGGTAGCAGTCCCTAAACGAGATTTACACACTAAAATGCAATGGGTCGGGCTCTCCCAGAGGGACTCAGGGAAAGGCGGCAAGTCAAGCACGAGGGAGAACATCTTACCGGGCACGTAGTCTGATGGGAAGGTGGGTTCACCCCTCCTACTCTGATGGCACAATTCACATCTGCAGAACATCTGCTGTCCTAGATCCAGCTGTGCGAGGGCAGGGTGAGGTGGTGGCCTCACTGACCCATGTCCCCAGCAGCTGCAGAGCCACAAGGAAACACTCCATCACCTACTCAGGACAGAAAAAGCCCAAATGGGGGCTCAGGTCCCCCTACCACCCCTCACCATTACAGGCAGCTGCTGTGCCGCCACCATCCGCCTCGTTAACCAACGCTGCCTCACCATTGCCTACTAGAGTCCTGTCTGCCACCCTCCACCCCAAGTTTGCTTCTCTTAGAATGCATGTTTTGGGGGACAGATGCTGTTTTCAGTATTTGGGGGGGTTGCACAAAGGGTTTCAGACCACAGTTGAGATGCCCAGGCTTGATGGTGACCAAAAAATCCCAATGATAGAAGCTATTGATTTTAGCAAAGATATTCTTTCTGTAAGAAAGAGAAGGAGCAGATTGGATCTCTCTGAGACAGCACTTACACTTGGCAAAAGGAAAGATGGAAATTAAGGAAGTTTTTGCCATGGAAGGAGGTGCTATGCGGAATTAAGGTTTAGACCAACGCCATATGTCTTATGCCCACAATCCACGTTCATTCTTGATTTTGTGATAGAGTAATGTTTAATTGCCATTAATGTAAACAAATTTTAAAAGGTTATTTTCCTGCTCTGTAGGTCAATAGACTTAATGAAGCAGCTCTAAGTGGGTTTGAATTGCTTTGATTAGGTGCCTGATTTCCTGTTTACCTCATGGGAGTGGGTTTGGTCCTGCACAGCTCACGTATATAAAAGCCCTGGAAGGTCTCCTCAGCACCAGAACCAACTGAAATCCTCCGGGCAGCTTCAGAGAAAGGTAAGCAGCTCTATGTTAGTCCCTCTTGTTGTATTTTTTTACTTTCTTTCCTCCTTCCCTCCCCGCCCCCCCTAAAATAACAGTGGGAGCGAGCAGTTTGAGAGCATCAGGCAGGAGCTGGAGCAGAGCAGAGCAGCCCGTATCCTTGGCGCAGGGTTTCCTGAAGTGGTACAGGACTAGCCACTCTCTCGGTAGCTTTGGCAGGAAGGACCCGCGGCAGCGTGGCTGCTGGGTTGTAAAGGGAACGATGGTTCTTTCAGAGGAGGGTTCAGTATGTGGCAAATAGCAGTTTGGGATCTGCACCTGCACAGGGAAACAAGGAGAAATTGGTTCTTGGTTGCTTTTGAGGACCTCCCAGCTATGGATAAAACAGGGGCAATGTTTCTTCCAAAGCAGACAGTATTGGATGGGGGACTGGAAGACCTTCATGTTGCAAAGATCCCAAACTTTCACGTTGCAAAGATGCAAAGGAGTTGCTCCTCCTTCGATGAACAAGTCAAATCACAGGATCAAAACAGCGTAGGTATCACAGCAAACTCCGTGCCAGGCAGGGCTAGCACAGCTCGACTACCCCAGTTCAGTGTCACGCAGGCAAAGGGGTCTTGTATTAATTAAAAAATGGGTTTTTAACAGCCTCTGAAAATGTGGATTGCTTTCCCTCCCTGTCTGGGTAAATTCTGCAGAGAAGGAGAACTGTCCTTCCTTAAAATTAGGCTACAATGCATTTTCTCTCCTAGTGTCATAAATAATTACCCTAAGCAGAACAATGTTCTTTGCACAACTGAGCTATTTTCAGATCCATCATCGTACCCTCAGTTATATCGCCAATATATGAAATGAAAAGCAAATAAAAGGGAAAGCCTCAGTTATTTAATCATGATGTTTTTTTCCCGTTCTCATTTAAAATACTCCTCAGCTCTTTGTATAATGGAATTTATTTCTGCTGTTAACATACTCTGTAACTATTTGTCTTTTATTGCTTTAGCTCTAAGTATTTTAGGGATTTTGCCAGTGTTCAGAATATTACATTACACCTTTGCTTTTAAGAGCATTCCTCAGAACTCGATGTATCTGAGATAATGTAATGCATTCAGTATGAAAATGAAAACATTTGTAAAAGATGTCACAGTTTTCCAGAAATAAAAAATGCCACAATTACAAACAACATCCCAACTTGCAAATTATCGCTCTCTCCAAAATAAGAACTGGGCTGTCCTAAGAGTACAAATAACTACTTAAAGGAGTAAAGTTCTATAGATGTATGAATAAATTTTTGAAGGATGGAATATTTGAGTCCTGATCTAGACCTTTTTCGTTTTGTTACTGTACTATCCTTCCTGTTAACAGCAGCTCTCCATCGCAGTGCTGTTTCCAGAAATAGCTGTGACAAAGAGTGAGGTGAGGGACAACAAAACATATCTGTGAGCCATGATCAGAACCATTTTTGTACGGAGTTTGCAAAGCTGGAATAGTAATTAAAAGAGCTCAAATGTCCAAGGGCTTTTGAGCCGAACTGTGGACGTGAAGACTCGGAACAGCTTGAAACTAATAAATCTTGGAATCCGATCCTGTCACTGTCCATGCGGTATTTTTCATAACTGATATTCACTGACTCTGGCTCCAGTCCCTACATAAGGCATTACCCACCCCAACAGAAACTGTCCCAGAAATTAGATCAGGCTCCTAAATCCTGCGGAACTGCAGCGTGGGATAAGCGGGATGCCGTTGTTGCTGAATTGCCTGATCCAACGTAGGTTCCCGTTCACATACTCAAGATTGAATCGACCCTTAAAGCACAATGAGGTACCCACAGGGTCAGCTTGTAAACATGGAGGAAGACAAAGCCCTTGCCTCCAGGAATGTGCAACTCACAATGAATTTGATGGTTACAATAAAAGTATAGGGAACCAACATTAAAAGACACCAGGGTGGGAAAGAGCGTTGGCATTGAAAAAGTGATTTAACTGGGAGCGGCAGAATAAGGCTTTGTAGGATGGAGAAGGCTGCTCGAAGCACAAGGACTGAAGAAACACATTTACAAGCACAGGCACGTGCCCAGCCACCACACATCCTCCTGGGCTCACTGTCCTGTCACTTATGTCCCATGTGTTCGTAGGGGCCGGACATCTGGATTGCCCTTTGCTTTTGAACAGAGAAACCAGCTGAGAAAATGATGTCTTTCAAAGTTCTCTCTCTGCTCCTCGCGTCTCTGGGGTTTGTTTTGATGGAAGAGAACGTCTCAGGGTAAGTGTTTTGGAAAGCTCACAGTGTATTTTGAGACTCTTCCAGCTCCTCACTGGAGGCAAATGGACTCTTTCCATTGGCATCTTGGTGAGTAGGTGAGAACATGAGTCCTGAGGTAGAGCTCAGATAATAGAGACAGCCAAGCATACAAAGATGAGCACATGATAAGAGAGATATCAAACTAAAGCCCTGAGCCTTTGAGCCAGAGCCAGGAACTCCCAAGTTTTCCCTACAAACTCCATGGCTCTGGGTTAGGAGGAACAAGCTGGAAGTCAACCAGGAGAAGAAGGTTGGCTGAGAACTAGAAACAAGATGTAATCCTCTCGCATGAATGAGGGTGGGGGCACCCAGTATTTGAAATAGTCTGAAAAGATGACTGGTTACATAAAGCAGGTATGTTATAAAGACTTTCCCTATCTTTCCCTACATCAAGCAGGTATATTATAAAAACTTTCCCTATCTTTCCCTACATCAAGGAGGTATATTATAAAGACTTTCCCTCTATTTCTCAGACTCCTATTACAAAATTTCCAGCTACCACCTGAGAAGATCCAAAAGATCCCTTATTAGAGCAGGAGAGCTTGCTGCAATCCCAGATAGCAGTACTATAAAAGGATCTGTCTTGAAATCCTTCACTAACGTAGGTAGCCACCAACTGTCTGCCCTGTCAGACTGGCTCTGGTCTCAAGGTCAGCCCTCGTCTCCTGCCACTCACCCCTGAGCCTCTCGAGGATGCGGGGACAGGTTTCCTTGGCCCGAGGTGCACGGCTGGCCGGAGGCAGCCCAAGCACACTGGATGCCTGAGCTCGGAGCCGTGATCTGTGAGGATCAGGCAGGGAAAGCCTCCCTGACTCCAGGCTGCCAGCAAACACCCAGAGCTCTGCTCCTCCATCTCCTTCTGGGTGGTCAGACACGAGCTGCCATCGCGTTCGCAGCCAGCAGAACCCACGAGGAGCTCAGTGCGGGAACAGTCACCGGCTCCAAGGGGGATCCAAAGTGATCACAAAACCTCGCAGACTGTAGGGAGCACGTGGGCCACTGGGGCAGCCCAGGCGAAGCAGGACTCACTCTTGCCTCTGTGCTCTTCCCCCAGTTTAAGCATCAGCATCCCCAGTGCCAGACCAGTGCAGCGGCGCTACTCCGAGGCCACCCTGGCAAGCGACTACAGCCGCACGATGGACACCATGCTGAAGAAGAACTTTGTGGAGTGGTTGCTGGCCAGACGGGAGAAGAAAAGCGAGTAAGTGCGTAGACTCCCAACGCTCCTACGGTCCAAACCGACAGCTGCTGTCAGCCGACCTATGGCTACAGAAGGATGGGGAGCCGAGGTTCTTCCTGGACCGCAGCAGTGATTCTCCAGGGAGCTGGTTTTCTTTATTTCTTGTATTTTCATAAGTCCTATAACGTTTCTGCTCTGTCAGACAGCACAGCTACCCCGCTCCCTGCCCGAGCCCGCCGCCCGCCCTGCCGGTGGTGGGGGGAGGGAGCCGGGTGCGGGGAACGCGGCGTTGTGGCGCCCCCTGGTGGCGCCGCCCGGCATCGCCCCGTTCCGCCCTTGCAGCAGCGCCGCGGAGCTGCGCAGGAGGGAAGCTGAGCCCCGAGGTCCAGCTGGGGACGGTCAGAGCTTCGACCTGGGCGCTCAGGGAGCCAAGGACTTCTTCACCTGGCTGCTGAAAGCCAAGAAAAACCAGAGGTGAGACTGGAGAACAGGTCTGGTCACTGGGAGGGGTGAGGTCTCCAAGAGTTTTGGAGAGTTTGGGGGCAGGTGTCAGTGGTAACGGTGTCAAGTAGGAAAATGAGAGGATTTTGATTTCAAAAGGAAATTTCACATTTCGCCATTCCGCCTCATGAGTGAGGAAAAGAACAAAGACTAAAAAAAGCTTCTCTAGATTTTAAATTTCTCAGAACACACACACCAAATTTACAAAAACATAGATGATTGGGGTCATCTTTTGTTTTGCAAATGTCAGCACAGCTTCATCAAACCCCAGCACTTTGATAAGGTCAAGATGCGGACTTTTGACAGGGCTGAAGCGCATCCACTCCTCTAACATCACCCTAACAGAGAAGTCAAAATGAAGTGCTTTGACCTAATCAAAACAAAGCCCTCTCAAAAGAAAACTCCCCAGCGAAAATGAGATGAAATTGATACATTTCTACAAAACATTTTGATTTGATCAAATCAAGCCATGGGGGGGAAAGAAAAAAAAACAAAACCCAACCCACTCGTTCACACTCTCAGCACCTGACCGGTTCATTTTTTAAAAAAGAAACAAAACGGTTCATTCCTTGGATCACCGCTACAAGCTCTCATTATGAAGAGCCTGTCATCTAAACGCGAAACCAGGCAGGAGAGATGCCTGCCTGACCCAGGAGGAATTTCCCAGTTTGTTTCTGATCTGAGCATCCCCAGTTAAAGGCACAGATTTTTTTTTATTTTTGTTTTTTTTTTAAGATGTAATTATCTTAAAATCATCACGGTTACAATGGCGATACGAGCTCACTTGGAACAGGTACCTCTGGGCAAGGTAACCGAGTCCATATGGAGCATTCTGGTGCTGCAGCTCGTGCCTGCCTTTCCCAAGCCATCTGGCTGTGAGCGTGCTTGTGTATCTCAGCCCTGCGCGGCTTTGTGCTGTGTCAGCATATCCACAGCCTGTCAATAGCCTGTTTCACCTCCCCCAGTCTTAGCTTATGTCACAAATGTTCAAAAAGCAAATTAGACACGAGTCCAAGGAAAAATCTGTTCTCAGGCACTTTATATATTAAAAAAAAACAACACACAAACCACTGACAAATGAATGAGGGATACATTTCCTTTCTGTAACATGAAGGGGATTTTACAAAACCTAACAGGTTGCTGCTGGTTAGTCCTAAAATGGTGGCGAGAAGGGGAAAAAAAGCACTTACCGCACACAGCCCACATCCTTCAGGCACAATCCTAGCCTCTTCTGGCAAAATAAATGGAATTTCTAACTACAGGGAGTCATGGGACAGTCACCCAGAACAAGAATCTGGGGGCATTTGTTGTCTTTTGCAGCCTTTGCATGAAAACTGCTTTAGAAACCAGGGTGCAGGGGATGACCCGGGGTGGGGGAAACGAGCAAAGTTCTGGTTCACAGAGGTGTCTCAGGCCAAGCACTCAGAAAATCAGACACCGAGAATCGCTAGTCATACTGAAAATACAAAATCAAAGAAACGAGGGCTTTGAGGGATCTCAAGAGGTCACTCAGTCTGACCTCTGCTCCAAAGCAGGATCAACTCGCCCTAAACTGTTCCTGACAGATGTTTGTCTAACCTGTTCTGGGGGGGGAGGTGGAGGGGGGAAGGGAAACCTTTGATGCTAGAGATTAATCAGCTTGATTAGCTTCATTTGAAAAAAAAATTGTTTGCTAGTGTCTCCCTTAATCTCCTTAATTGCAAATAAAAAACAGGACTTGCAGGGGGGAAAGTCCTTCTCGGAAACAAAGACTTTCCTTTGTGAGTTGGGAGTGTAGATGCCGCTTCACCCACGCTCTGCCTTTGTTTTGATGCCTGCTGGGTCTAGGAGGAGGTGGGGTGCAGGGGGGGTCACTGCACAGCTCCCCCTCGTCCCCCCAGCCGGATAGACATGCTCACCGCCAGGCAGCCCATACACGCCAAGATCAAGGCACTGTTGTGTGCAAGGAGCTCACCATGTCAGAGAGGTTAAAGCTTTTTTGTGGGTTTCTCTCAGTCAAAGACAGTAGAAGACGAGGAAAATAAAATATCCCTGTGAACTTGAGGAGATGGGGAAAAGAAGCTGTTATGTACTGCATCTGGATTGTTGCCTCTCCTCTGTCTTCATGGCATGGCACATTTCTTGCAGTTTTACTTCTCTGGAAGGTACAGAAGGTTTGAAGGATGTTTTGAACCAGGACTTTCTGACATGGCTGATGTCGACTGATCTCTGCAGACCAGCGTGAGTGGCTGTTCTACCCATTCCCGGTGTTACAAGCATCCCTAGAGAACTCTTCCCAGCCCTCGTCCCCAAAGCCACTTGCTGCAGTGCTCAATCAAGGAATTTAGGATTTCTTTAGATAACCACTGAGTGCTTACAGGGCACAGCTCAGCTGGATTTGACTGGAGAGTTAAGAGCTCTGGCCAGAGTTTGGTCCTGCAAAAGTATCCTCAGCTCATTGATACAACAAAGATGGGGAAAGACAGATTCCAAAAAAATTGCTGTCTATAGAGCAGGGAGGTTAGTAAAGCCTTTCCCCCTCTTTTTAATGAGAAAATAGAGGTGTCTTTTTTTTCTGTGCATTGTACACTGCTACGAAAGGCTTTCAGAGAGAAACACAAGTAACCAGGATGCAAAAGGTGCAGGGGAGGGCCCCAAGGAGGCTCCAGGGAACAGCGAGCCCATCCTATGCTTAGCCGAGTAAGACAAAGTCACCATCTATTAAAAAAAACAAGCGAGAAAAGAGCTGTTTATGCTAATGGCAAAAGTTGGCATAAGAACAAAAAGGGATGAACTGGCCATGAATAAATGTAGGTTGGAAATAAGAGGCAGCTCTGTGCTACAGACAATTCCAGGCAGCTTGGTCAGACAATATGAGCCGAGTGGCCGGCCAGCCGGCCAGGGAAAACAAATAACTGTTGAGCTCATACTGCAGCCTTTCCTGCGGAGAAACACTGATTTGCATCTCTCTCCTCTACCCAGCTGCTGGCTGGTTTTTGGGGTTTTTTTTCCTCAAAACTTGTAGGTACTTACTATTAGATACTAACTTGGAGTCACATCTTGCTATCAAAATGGATTTACAAAGTATCCGGGGGGGGTGGTCGCTAGGGAAGGCGAGAAACTTGTGCCTTGTTTCCTATCGGAACCAAATGAAAACGGGTTAAGCGCCACACCGCAGGAATTGATGTTTTTCTCTCCCACTTCTGCTTTGTCAGGACTGCGTAGCTCCAGGACCCCCCAGGGAACGCTCTCCTCACCCCAGCAAGACCCGCGAGGAGGAGGAAGGGACCCTACATTCACTCCCTTCTGTGCGTATTGTCCGTTTTGCTAATGCAAGCAATAAAGAGTTGAGTTTGAAGCTGAAGTAAGATTCGGAGAAGAACCAATTTGGGGATGGGCTATAAAATATGAGTTAAAAAAAATACGTATGTCCTTTCAAACAAGGTTGTTAAGAGTCACCCGCCGTGTATGCCAGCGAGGGGGCCGGCGGGATTCCCACACAGGATTTGCGGTGTTCGGGACCCAACAAACCGGGCTGGGAGCTGGGCTGCCCCAACACAGGCGCCCCCGGCTCGCCCTCCCGCCTGACCCCCAGCGTGGAGGGGCCCCTCCCACAGAGGGGACCCCCCCTTCCAAACTGGGACTTACCTCCATCTGCGGGGGCAGGCTTACCTGAGTTGGGCTCGCCCTGGGGGAGGCTGAAGCCCCCCTGCACTGAGGGCTAGCCCCCCACTCCTGCGGGGGGACCCCTTCCCCCAAGGAGGGACTTACGTTCGTTTGGGGGGCTCCCCCCACCTCGGGGGAGACTGAATCCCCCTCCACTGAGGGTTACCCCCAACCCGGGGGGGGGGGGCCCTACCCAAACAGGTACTTAACTCCATTTCGGGGGGCCACCTGTACCCGAACCGAGCTCCCCCCACCCCAGAGGCGGACTCCCCCCACCCCCAAAGAGGTGACCCCCCAAAGAGGGACTCAAATCTATTGGGGGGGGGGGGGGGGGTCATGCCTACCCGAACAGGGCTCCCCCCACCCCGGGGGAGCCTGAAACCCCCCTCCAGTGAGGGCAACCCCCCCGCCCCGGGGGGGACCCCTCCCACGGAGCGTCCCCCCGCAAACGGGCCTCCCCCCCCGGGGGACCCAACCCCAGCAGGGTCTCGTCCTCCCCCCGTGCACACACACACAAGGACCCCCCGCGCGGTCTGGGCCCCCCAGCGCCCCCGCCCTCGGGAGGGGTGACGGGGGGGCCCTGTCACACGAGGGGGCCCGGTCACGCGGCGCGGCCCCGCCCCTGCCGTGCGTCGCCCCGCCCGTCGCGGGGAGATGACGTCACGCGGCGCGGCGGGGCCGGGATGCACCGGCGGGGGGTGGGCGCCGGCGCCATCGCCAAGAAGAAGCTCGCGGAGGTGAGGGGCGTCGAGGTCTCGCTGGGGAGGGGGGCGGGATCGGGGGGGCGGCGACCGGGCCCGGTGCGGGGGGTGTCAGGCCCGTGGGCAGCGGCCCCGGCCCGTGGAGGGGTACCAGAGCCGCTGGGACGGGGCAGCACCCTCCGGGCCCCTGCGGAGGCGGGCAGGACCCCCGGTCTTGGGTGGAGGGAGCTGCCCAGCGCCATTAGTCCCGCGTGAGGGGGGCCAGGACCCCCGGTCTTGGGTGGTGGGAGCTGCCCAGCGCCATTAGTACCCTGTGAGGGGGGCCAGGACCCTTCAGCCCTGTGGCAGGGGGTGCCAGGCTCGGTGTGGGGCCATCCCTGTTCTCACATCTGCCATCCCCGGTGGGCTCCCTGCTTGCCCAGGGCACTGGTCCGCATGTCCTCCTGGTTCAGCCATCCTTACGGAGCATCTCTCTCATCCAGTTCTGGTTTCTGGTCCCCCTGCAGCACTGCCTCCATCGTCCTGTTTTCTTCCTGCAGGCGAAGTACAAGGAGCGAGGGACGGTCCTGGCCGAAGACCAGCTCGCCCAGGTGGGAGCTCCCCTGCTGCCCCGGCAGCAGCAATAACTGGCTGTGAGCCCAGCCCAAACCTGGCCTTTGCTTCCCGCTCTGCTTTGGTGTCCGGAGCGTTACCCATGAGCAGCGTGGGTAACAACGGCACCCGTTAGGCTGCCTTTCCCGCACAGAGCTGGGGTGTTTGCTGCAAGTCTTGCACTGCCTCCCTTCTCGAGACCTCGGCAACATCTCATTTCTGTAGAACTGCTTCTGTGTACATCACTGGGTCACTGCTGCCCCCCTCAAGCCTATCTCTTGGCCTTCGCTTTGTCTTATCTCCACTGTGGTCTGATACTGGTTTGTATTCAGTATTAAAAGTGTGCATGTGGAGAATTCTGATTTCACTGAGTGATTTTTATCTTGTTTCCTTCCTTTAAGACCACTGGGGCCATCAGCACTGGGTAGGCAGCACGTCAGAGACCTCAGTGTTTCTTGAGGATTCTGCTCACTCAGTGCCTGTGTGGGCTGCCTTGGCAGAAAAACCACATTAAATAAGCGCGAACACAGAAACGCTTCTCTGCGATTCTCTTTCAGATGTCTAAGCAGCTGGACATGTTTAAGACCAACTTAGAAGAGTTTGCTAGCAAGCACAAGCAAGAGATCCGTAAAAACCCTGAGTTCCGGGTCCAGTTCCAGGATATGTGTGCAACGATCGGAGTGGATCCTTTGGCATGTGAGGAACAGGCACGGGGGTTAACGACCTCGCTGATCTCTCACTGTAAACAGGTCGCACTGAAGCTGGTGGCAGCTGTCCCCGAGCGAAGCTGATGGGGTTTTGACTCACAGGGCTTGTGAACTGGTGCAGTGTACTTTTGGGTGCTGTTTACTTAAAAGGGTGGGAGGAAAACGGGTGGAGATAACCAAAACTGTTGGACTTGGTGATCTTAAAGGTCTTTTCCAACCCAAACAATTCTATGATTCTATAAAGTGGAGACTTTTCATTAACAGACCTGAGTCCTCACAGTGAGGTTTGTGAGCAGCCTGCTTCACATCAGTAACTGTTAAGGAAGAATATTTTGCCCAGTGCTCCAACTGCTTTCCCCTTTCTCACTTCACAGCCGGTAAAGGATTCTGGTCAGAGATGCTGGGAGTTGGAGACTTTTACTACGAGCTGGGTGTGCAGATCATTGAAGTTTGCTTGGCTCTGAAACACAGGAATGGAGGTGAGGATCCCACTCTGGTTTCTCTGAGATACAGCTAATAGGAGGACAGATACCTTTTCGCTGTGGAAAATGAGTTGCATTGCTCTGTGTAGCGTTCTTTACTAGATCTCACAAATTACCAAGATGGCAGTTAAGTCTTCCTTGTTCCTCAAAAGCCTCATTTTGTTTCTACAACACGTTACAGCTACCACTGATAATCAGCCAGCTTTAGTGATTCCTACAGAAATCAACGAGCTCTGCCCTGTTTAGGTAACAAAACCATAACTCACAGTATCATGGGGAAGGAGTGGGGGTCAGTGACAATCCTGAAGGATTACAAAACTGCCAGGTTACTGCTTTGAACCTGGCAGTAAGCTTGTCTCCGAAGGATCACAGCAATATTCAGAAGAGCTGGAATACCAGTGATAAGTGCCTAATGAAAAGGTAGTAGATGTTCTTCATTCCAAAGGGGCAATCTGAGACCAGGACTGGGCTACAGCAAAGCCAGTTGAAGCCTGAGTCTTGTGGGAAAAGGCAACAGCTGACTGCCGCATGTTAGTCCTGGGAACAGAAGGGACTCAGTGCTTATCCCACCCAGTGCTTGATTCTGGGAACAATGAACAGCCACTTGTAAAATGGAAGGCAGGGGTGAGCCAGTGGCAAACGCACAAAAGACCCTTGACTGCTCTTGCTGGAGTAATCGTATTGCTATGCAGTAATGCTTTCCTGTCCTCTTTTGTTGACTCTTAGGTCTGATAACATTGGAAGAACTTCATCAGCAAGTGCTGAAGGGAAGGGGGAAGTTTGCTCAGGATGTCAGCCAGTGAGTGTCTGCGTAAAGGGGAATCAAGTAGATTTGGGGAAGAAAAGGGGGTGACTGATCTCCAGCTGTGATGGGACTCCAAATTTGACTTCTGTCAATGGAGTCACTTACACATGATCCACATTTAATGACTTAACCATTTCAGAAAGCAGCAGTGTGCTTTCTCTGGGAGCCCTAAGGTGTAAAGGACTGTTGCCTTGAGCTGGAGACAGTTGGTTCCCTGAAAATCCAGCTCTCTTACTGCCACAATCTGCTGGAGCGGCTCTGGGCTCCCGAGCTGTAAGGGAGGGACTCGGGTATCATTACAGAATCAGACTTCAGGACACAACTTGCCATGATCACAAACTGGGGCTGAATCTTAAAGTTTAACACTTGCAGCTCCGGTGCCACCAGTGTGTGTCTAACGCAAGTCTGCACTTCTGAAGGGGGGCACAGATATACTATACCTGTATAATATATATACTTATATAATAACACTAATTCTAAATTGCTTTATAAAAAAAAATTCAGCTGTTGTTTACCTGAAACTGGAGCAAGCTCCAAGGGGCTGTTCTTGCCCATAGCTTCTGCACATCAAGCCTTCATTTACAGAATGTAGTGTGCAGTTTGAGAGAGGCTCTCTAAAGCCTTGCACTGACCTCTGCTTCTCAGGGATGATCTCCTTCGTGCCATCAAGAAACTGAAGGTCTTGGGGAACGGCTTTGGGATTATCCCTGTTGGCGGAACATATCTGATCCAGTCAGTGCCAGCTGAACTGAACATGGATCACACTGTCGTCTTGCAGCTGGCAGAGGTATTGAGCCAGGAGATTTTAAAATACAACCACCTTGAAAGAACCTTATTGCTTCCATGATGAGAAACTGATTAGACCAGGCCTGCAGGCAAAACTGTCCACACTCTTTTAAACTATGGACTTAATTCTTGACTATAAGCAGAGAGTATTTTTCTTCTTTTTTTCAGAAAAAGGGCTATGTAACAGTCAGTGAGATCAGGTCCAGTCTTAAGTGGGAGACGGAACGTGCAAAGCAAGTGCTGGTACGTATGAAGGTCTCACGTGCACGGAGTTCAGTGACAATGTAGAGTGACTGCTCGCGCAGCCCTGCAGCAGACACCTGGCCGGGGACATGTTATCACAACACACACAGGGGATACTAAGCCTGCTGGTTGACCAAAGGCAGAGTACGTGCTGCGTAAGCAGAGCGAGGAAAGCGGAATCTCAGTAGCTGCATATATTCCTGTGGCTTCGCTAAGCTCCATTAAAACTTGAATCTTCTTAGCTCAGGTCCTACACAAACATGGGCATGGCTGGATGTCTGAACTATATTTCTCCTGGTCAAGTTGAGTAAAAATTACTGTAGCCCAAACTCTACGCTCTCCCTTACCCTCGAATAAATATGGGGTCAGCCCTCTATTGTGAATGGCTTCTCAGCCATTTAGTTAAGTTTCACTCACAGTTTCCGCTCTGTCTGTATAGGAACACTTGCTGAAGGAAGGAATGGCCTGGCTGGATATGCAGGCAGCAGGAGAACCTCAGTACTGGCTGCCCGCTCTCTTTACGGAGCTGTACTCTCAGGAAATCACTCCAGAGGAAGCCAAGGAGGCAATACCTTGACTGCTACATGTTCTGTGCCTGTATACAATTCTTCCTGTGAGGTTATTTGCATATCACCTGAAACACAGGGACAGTGGACTTGAAATAAAAGTTTTGTAAAAAGTGTCTAGCTTGAAAAGTTTACCAGGACTAATTCATACTTGCTTACCTCTGAATCGTCCCCTCTGTTGTGGGTGGAAATGCCACTTACCATTACAGGCAACTAAATACCTTGTCACAGCAACAAGGAAATTATCTAAGCTGCTTTTGCAACTGCAGTCTCAGACGATGCAAATGTGACTCTGGCTAAAGAATCCTGGAGCCAGCAGTGACACTGAGAAACTGTTCTGCAGTCCTCTCTGCTCTGTGAATGAGTCGTTGTTCCACTAAGGAGTACCACAGCCTAGATTCTGCCAAAACAAACTTTATTGCACAAAAAAAAAAAAAATCTTATGTACAATAGTATATAAACAAGGTATCTTAGAGTGACTCTTGTGCATATATTTTCAACTCAGGTCTAAAAATCTGTTGCTAAAACATCTCTGCCTAGAGCAGTCATTTGAGGATTGTCACTTTGAAATGGAAACATTCAGAAATGGTAGGACAACATTAGAGCTATAAAACTAATGCTTCTCTTTTACAGCCACATGCTAGTTATGTGAATAGTGTCCACAATAAGGCATTTTCTTGTTTCGTTGTATCAGTGGATGGTAACGCCACATGCATCACAAACAGATTTCAGAACCAGCTCTGCCTTGGGAAGGCAGCAGAGTCACAGCTCTACCCGCAATGATACTGGATGGTGAAAAACAACGTGACACTTACAATGGGATTACAGAGGCGGTAAAGTAGCACACAGCTCATGACTTCTCGGGAGACCCCCTGCCTCCCCGAGACCTCATCGCAAGCTGAACACCACTTTAGTCACTCTCCTCTGGTGTTACGTGTTGAGTGAGTCCTATGTAAGTTCAGCTTTCCCTTGAGGGAAGACAGGGTTTAAGTCTAAATCAAGCCAATGACAGACCCAGGGGAGTTTGCTTGCTAAAAGGAAAAAAGGTTCTCAAGTTGTTAAATAATTCAGAAATGTTTCCACCTTTCAGCTTTTCAGAGCTGCTTAAGCAGCAGTGTGCAGGCTTCTGAGTTCTGCAAGAGTTGATACAAATCACAGAGACTGAAAATAATTCAGTGACGCATGGGGCATTGCCTTTCTCGTACAGCACGCAGCAGGGGTCTTTTGGCCCCTCTTTCTGCACTTTTTTTAGAAGATGACTGCATTGGAAGTTCTCCCACCACCATCAGGAGTCTGAAACAGGGCCGAGCTGGTGGGAAGGTGTTTAAGGGAACTGGGAGAGGGCCCAGGACAATGTGCAACTTTGTGCTTAGCTTTCTAGCAAAGCTCCCATAAAAATTATTTAAAAAAAAAAAAAAGTATAGATTAAGCTCTTTAACAACAAAACATTCTACTGCTCCAATCAATCAGCAGGCTCATTTGCCTGGAGAAACGGTAATTCACCTCCACCCAAGTTACACTGAATACATCTTTGATGTAATGGCACTCACAGCCAGCAGACACCTCTCCAAGAGGGTGGCCTTCACTCAGTAAAAAGTTGCTCTTTAGAACGGTCAAATACACTGAAGTGTTAAACTTTACGACACTCGGCTCGCCTGGACTCAGCCAAGTTTGGCAAAGGAATTTATCAGTAACAAGGCATACACCTCCGAAGGACTCCGCCCGTGAACAGTGGCTTCCTTAGCTAGAATTGCCCCTTATCCTAGCATCTCAATCTGATGGATCAAGGTAGCAGCAGCGAGTGAGGTGGCAGGAGGAAGAAGGAAGCAAATAAAATAATATACTGATCAGAGAGGTGGAAAGCAGAGTACTTCAATTAAGGAAACAGAACAGCTCCGTTCAGAGCAGCCCGAATAAAATATTTCTAGAATGCTAACTTCAAATCAAATACACAAACTAGGCTTATTTTTAAGTGCTCCCCCCATCTCTGAACAATGATTTTCTCACCCTCCCTTCCCCAAAATGCCAGGATGAACACACCTGCACTTGATTTATGGATTCTTGCTGTTTCCACTTTGCATCCACCCCTCTGTGCCCAAAGTCTCAGTGGACGAAGTCACCCAGGGCTTGAGTAAAGCTTTCAGAAAGGAGCCCAGATTCCACCACTGCTCTTTATCTTTGGTCTGTCTAGAACAGTGTCTAGAAGAAAGACATCAAGTAGATGGGCTCCACAGAGCAGAGAGGCTCCATCTCTCCCAACCCGCACAAAAAGGTTTCACCTGGGCACACAGTGCGTGGGCCCTGTCATACCCTGGACTCATCAAAGCGCTCCCACAGCTACAGCTCCACATTCAGCGTGGCCCCAGGAAAGGGCTCACTGTCTAGGAACAGAAAAGCTGTAAAGAGGATTTGCAGTCTAGATCTCATTCTTTAATCAAATGGAGGAAAAAAAAAAAAAAAAAAAAAAAAAATAAAAAAACCAACCAGTGTAGGTGTTTCCAAAAAATAACCTGATGCCACATGCTCCGGCTTTCTAGCATAGTAAGTACCTTTTAAGAGTAGCCTGTCACAAGCTTGGCTTTGTCTAGCATGAAGTCTTCTCATTCAGCGTTATCCACCAAAGCAGTACAAGGAGACAGGAGATATCCCGCAGTTTCCTCCGCTCTGGCATTGGTTTGGTTGTCGAGTCTGTCAGGGGTACTCTAGAGTGTGAAGACAGAACATCCCCATGGCTTGGCCTCTCCACTGTTACCGTAGCTCTAAGCTTTAGAGCAACCCTGAGTGTCTGTCTCTGTCTCGGAGGAGCTGCTCTCAGAGTCTATTTCTGTATTCTCCTGCTGGTGTTTCTCTTGCACCTTCTGCCGAATTCCTTGCAAACGCACTAATAGGGACTGATAGTCAAAGTGGCCTCGTTTTTCACCAAAAGGATCCTGGAAGAAAACCACAGATAAGCCCATTAATACAGACCATTATCCATCTGGTAAGAGGCACAAAGGAGAGAGCTGCATAGTAATCGGGCAACAAATTATCAAAGGCTTAAGGGTTAAATTCCATCTTATGATGGAGAGGCCCCTTAACTTCCCACTGTCGTGGCAGAGGTTGAAGACTGATAACTTCTGTGTGGAGTCTCTTTTGGGAAACCTTACAAACCTAAGCAAACTTCCGAAACAGATGAAAGGCCAAGCAGACATGGGTTGAATTTCTACTCCCAGATTTGAGGAAGCAAACTACTTCCAAAGATTTGGTCTCAAGATCACTCCAGGGAGGCAGGGAAAACATTACAAATGAAAGCCTCTAAAATCCAGGAGCCAGAACGCTTGACCACACTTTGTACTAGTGCTACAGACCCTGCCCGAATGAAAGCATCGCTATTTCGTTTTAAACCAAGCCCCCCAGCTGAGATGTAGCCAAGTCAGAGGCAGAAAGTCTTTGGAGATTATTTAGCATTTGCTGCTTTCACGCCCTTCCCAGGTCAAAGACACACTGCCAGGGCTATATAAGGTGCTGGTGCACTTTACGCTGTCCTACCTGATGGGAATCTTCGGTACAAGCCAACATGTGGCCCCAAAGTTAACAAGACAGCACGTCTTGCATGCACTTAACTGATACTGAGCCTGGAGCGACTTAGTTTGAAAAACAGGGTAATGAAGACAACAAAACCATCTCTCCAGCACGTGTTCATGCTTCCTGCACTACTATTTACAAGCGAGCAGAAAACCAGCCATGGCAGTCACTGCCTCTGGGAACTGAGCACAACACAGTGATCTTCATAAACCCTGGAGAAAAGCAACTGAGTCCTGGCTCCTTGAAGAAGAGACAAGAGTGGAACCAAACCTGACAATCCTCTAATGTCACCAAACTTCACTCGCTGCCTTCAGTTCAGTACTCTCTGCAGCTGTAAGTCAGGCACAGACCTTCCTTATGGGAATTTGTCACTCCAAACATGAACTCTCCTGTTCTGGGAGTCCTTTCAATTTATGAATTACACAGCCAGCGATGCACTGACAGGAAAAAAGGGCTCAGAGACAAAATCATTAAATCAACCACCTCCATCTTTCCTTAGCAGTGGAATTTCTCAACGAGTCAGACAAGAGGTGGCTGATGAGGAAGACACACCTATTCATATGCAAATTAGCTTTGTAATCTATTCTTTAATGTCTACTTTCCTGCAGAAACAAGCTCCTGTAACTCAACCTGTCTAGATATGTCTGCTATATTGACAGTGTTCCCCCACTCCTTCCCTCCTCAGTAACTTGACTCAGTCACCCACTTTCAATCTCATCTCACAGAACTAGGGGTGTCAGAGAAAAGTTCCTACCTGCTGTGTGAGCAAAAGAACCTCAGAAAACAAGAAACTCTAGCAGCAACCCAACAAGAAAATACTGCAATGAAGTTCAGTTGCCACCAGCATTGGTTAACCTGCACGCACCCTCCCTGCTTAACATCAAATCTGCATGAAAACACACTGTGCCAGTTCCACCGCTGAGAGAAGTACCTGCTTGCCTGGGGAGGGTGTCAGGTCCAGCACTCTGAAATCTAACAGCCTTGAAAATCTAACACAGAAAAACTGCGTGCATACTCTGAACTTGAGAATTATACTGTTTTATCCACAGGAACGTCTCAGTTTCATGGCTGATACAAAGTTGGAATACATATTTCACAGAAAAGATCCAGATCCACCCCATGTGCCGCACATTGTTGTTTGTCAGCCTTATCTAAGGCGGTGTGTTATCAACAGGAAAACTGTCTGCCACTCACCTGCATTGTCTGTCCTTGGAGATAAAGTCTCTCTTTACACACCCCTTCATAGAAGTCATAGTATTCCATGAAGGATTTCTCCATCACGCCCCTGCATGCAAGACAGCAAATGATCAACACAAAATGACAGTGTTACAACACTCACACCATCATCCAGGGTCACCCCATCCCACTGAACTCCAGTTCACGTTGTCAGCATGGACAGCCATACAGTGTGTCCCAGTCAGCTAACAGGGTACAGTGAGGCAGGACACAGAGTGAAACAAACTGCAGCATCACTGCAGCTGAAGAGAGCCTGCACGTGATTCCACAACAGCTGTGCTCCCCCCCCAGCCCAAGATATTTTTTTTTTCCTCTATAAGACAAGGCACATTTATTCTCAAACACGAGTCAGAGGATGCAGCCATTGTGCACAATAACACAGGCTTTGTCAATGCACAGCTCCTGGGCACCACAGAGACACAGCCATCCACTTCAGGGGAAACAAAACAACTCTTTGCAGGACCAAGCAGAGTTAAAAGACTTCCCTGAAGCAACTCTCAGGATCTCAGGAATAACAGCCAGGTACATTTATCCTGCTTCCCTACACCACTTTCTTATGCTCCCTCCATGCCTCTTTTCCATACCGTAACGGCTCAGGACAGGGACACTTCCCTTCCAGCATGTCGCACACTGCTACTCGGATGGTCTCATGCCGAATGCACTCATTATAGTTCTTGCTGTCCCCAGGGTGCCTCTCCTGGAAACAGAATTTGGGCCAGTGAGTCCACGCAACTGCAATGGCTCTTCGTCTCTCCCTCCTGGGCCTGATGAATTTCATTGGTGCATGAACCCACTACAGCTCTGTCTGTTCTGTGTATGCTGAGCTAGTTCATACTGCAAATGAAAAGCTGGCAAGATTTTACCTGTCTCCAGAGCCTTGGACTCACACAGCTGTGGAGACAGGTCAACTGATGAAGTTAGCACAGAAATCAGCCTCTCTCTGAGATGCTGGAGACCATGAAAACCTGAGTAGTTTGGTTCCCGCATGACTAAATGTCCCAGGGAAGCCATTTCAGGAGTCATGTAGCAGAGAAACAAAGAGCCATCCCATACTTCTCAAATGCCTCGTGTTCTTCTATTACCTTACATATAGGCGAGCTAAGGAGCCTCTGGTTCAGAGCTGGCTTGCAACTCCCCCTCAAGCTCTGACTAGAGGCAGAGCAAGCTGAAAAAGAGCCAAGCAACATAACCTACTTTTGTCCCCGTTTCCAGAATGGGATTTGCCACCAGGAGCAAGATGTGGAGGGAAAAGAGAAATAGCTGCAGAACCAGAGAGATCCACCTCAAACTCTCACCTGCTCAAAGCCGGGTTCATTGTGATAAGGGTTCTCAGTCATCAGAGACTGGATGGAGATGAGGACTGAAGAGATACTCTGTGCTGGGCTCCATGCAGGCCCGGTCCAAGTGCTGAAGCATCAAAACAGAAAAGCATCAATTAACAATGCAGGACTGGCTCAGTGAGCATCACCCCTCCAACTGCCAAGGATCAGAAAGCTCGGGAAACCACATTTACTTCTTACAGAAATGCAACAGAAAAAGAAACAGCTGCTACAGATATGGGAAGCACTGGACACTGAGCAAGTTTTCAGGGTCAAAGTAGTTTATTCTCTCAACCAAATGAGTACTTGAGCAAGACGAGAGGCTGGCTAACCTCACTCCACTGCTAACGCACACAGGGCATCACACGAGTTGAGGAAGAACACGTTTCCAAGCATTTTACAGGGAACTTTAAAGCTATGTCTATCATTTTGCACAGCTGCCTGGAGCAACACAAGCTCCCAGCACTACCATAAGTCAAACCCAACAATTTTCAAGAACTAAAATCTGATTTTCAAGACTCAAACAAGACCATGGCTTGTGCAGTCTGTAATACAGACACTCAGCGCAAGGACTGCCATCAAAAGCACTAACAGATGCTCTACTACAGGAATAAGTATAGGAATGCCCATTTCATACACACAGGGTAGCAAAAACCTTCGCACAGAACAGCACAAGCAGAAAAAGCTGCTCTGCTGCTTGCCCTTAATATCCTAGTTCCAGATACAGACCTGTCTCCCTGTGAGCTGAACAAGGATGTGCTGACCCATATATGCTCTTCCTAAATCCTTTCATTTGCAGCTCCCTCTGCGCTTCCCATTTCTGCTAAGGCCGAAGCTCTTTGTTCACTCTTCAATAATTTAGCTTCCACGCTAGGGCTACAATTGCATGAGCCACAAGGCAGCAGCTTGCGCGGGAGCTGCTGGGCATTCAGACCTCCAAGATAAGGACGTGCCCTGCACACCTCAGTGCTTTGCAGGTGCTGGCATCCAGCTCACTGGATCAGGAAGACTTCTACACTGAGCAAGGTATTTCCCAGCACCATGTGCCTCTACCAGCCCTGGACCAGCACCTATCAGCTGACTGGTATCAGCTACTTGCACCAACTTCGGTGTGAGCGGCACATGCAAAGCACTGCTGAAACCATACCAGCAAAGGCAGTCACAACCACATCAGCACTCAGACTGTGCTGGTTGATCAAATCCCCACAGCAATTCAAGCTGTTGCTGCCCTTTCCTCACCTGGCCGCTGTTACTGCCTCCCTGCAGCAGAAGGAAGCAGGTACTCACAACCCAGCTGCACCAGTCCAGAGTCTCAGCAAAAGCCTTTCTTTACTGGCAACTGAAACTGTTGCAGCTGGGGTTGGGAGTATCACACCATGGCCTGGGTTCCTCTGGCAGAGCTGTAAAAGCCATTCAATCAGCCAGGACTTACACATGTTTAAAAATCAGGCAGGTGAATAACGAGCATTTGCAGCCGTGGAGCCTGTTTGAACAGGCATCATGGGAGCAGCGCTTGTAAATCATTACACCCAGCGCTCAGCCCCACATACTACGTGTAAGTGGAAGCCCAGAGCAGTCAAATGGCTCTCAAGGAAGTTCTTAGTGGCTTTTAATTTTATTTATTTATTTTCAAACCCACACAGAGAGAGGAAATTAAAACCACAAAAACCTACATTCAAAGAACATTAAGGATCAGGCTGCAAAGCGCAAAAGCGGAAGAAATGCAGTGCTTGGTCCGAGGCTTTGCAAGGGGAAGCAGGAGAAAAGCGGCAGCATCCACTGAACTTCATGCTTCCCCTGCTCTGTTCTCAGGTGCTTTTA
This sequence comes from Falco naumanni, assembly GCF_017639655.2. NCBI lineage: Eukaryota > Metazoa > Chordata > Aves > Falconiformes > Falconidae > Falco > Falco naumanni. The sequence goes on along the minus strand of NC_054071.1, from coordinate 5,511,247 downwards.
AACACAAGTTAGGCTCTTACGTCAGTAGAGGAATTTGTGCCGCTTTAAGACTCTGATTCTGCACATGACTTCGCAGAAGCATAAAGGTGCATCCAAGCACGCGTCTGGGGCAACATCAAGGCACGATGTGCTGAGAAAGATGCGTGAGGCAGAACACAGCCTGCAGCCACCTCCTGATCTCCCATCAAAACAGCCAAAGTCTCCTCTTACCCTAGAATACTCAGGCAGACTTTCCCATTGCGGTAGAAGTTGGGGTTAAACCTCACTGTGTTATTTCCCGTTGTCATCAGTTTGACCCTTGGTGGGTGGATGGGATAATCTGGAGGACAGCGAAACAGGAACAAGAAGAAACCCCCTTCATAAGGCGTGTCAAATGGGCCTGTGATCAATGCATGAATCTGGAAAACAAAAGCCCGTCTTGCGCACCACTTCAAAATTGTGCAGCACCGTCAAATCCTCAACAAAGCCAACCAAAGGCAAGAAACCTCCACCCAGGCAACAGCACAGAGGCAGCATCTTCCACAAGCACACCCACGTGCAGGCCATACTTAACCCTCCCTCCTTCCCTCGTTAGCCAGAGCCACTGCTGTGCACTTCTCTCCCCTCTGCCACACTCAATGTGCAAAGCAGGTTTCCAATGCGAAGTTTGGCCACAGTCCACAACAGCTGCCTCCCATACATCTCTATACAACCCAAACCAGACTGAATCACAGTTCAGGTGGTAAGCTATGCTTAAAAAAAAAAAAAAAAAAAAAAAAAAGGAAAAAGATCTCAAACATGAAAAAAAGAATCTAATTTTAGAAAGAAAAAAATTCAGAATTTCTGCGCATTCCTCAATTTTATGGTCTTGTGCTGATTTGGTCTTATTAAAACCAATCACTCAATTTCCTCTTCCAGGATCCAAAATTGAGACCCTATTCTCTCCATGCTAATTACCCTCCAAGATCCCAATTGTATACCAGGAAATCTACTCCCTTTGGGCTATTAAGGAAGCTTTTTCCCCGAGCATCCAAGCAGTCTCCTTTAATGATCCTCTTACCTCCCCAGGATTTCAGTTAAAAGCCCTGAGGCTGGTGTTCTACAAACCCGCATTTCCGTTGAAGGGCATTTTGGTGCTTTCAGCTATCTACACCAGGGAAGCCAGAGCAGCAGCAAGAGCCCCAGGTGGGAGCTGGCTGTGCAGAGACACTCCCTTTGTGCTACCTCCAAAACCCCAGGGGCGCTAGGTCGGGCAGGCACTTACACGGAGGGGGAATTTGGGGGATGCCACGTTTGTCAGGGGGGTGGGAGAAGTGTGCAGCAGAGGAAAAAACAAAGCAACCTCACACACACGCACATACAACACCCAGAAACCAGCGTGGCCAGACCAGGTGACACTGGCTAAAGAAAGGGCAGCACCAGCCAAGAAACACACTGGATCAAGAACACTGAGCAACCTCTTGCCTCCCAGCTCACTGCATTCTCTCTGGCATAACTGGAAATTCCCAGTCCTGGAAAAACCCGAGAACCAGGAGGGGAAGAACCGGGGCAGGAGAAGCCGTAGCCATGCCCGTGTCCCTAGAGAGCAGGTCTGTTGGCAGTGATGTGGTGGGAGCGTGGGTCAGACCTGCACGCGACCCTGGTACCTGTGAGAACCCAGCCGGCAGCTCCGCAGCAGGACAGGGCCCGCCTGCAGGGACGCACCTCACTGCCAGCTCACAATTAAACATCTCCAGGTTCCGCAGGTGGATTACAGATACTCCAGCACTGCTTGTAGCTAATGGACATTTCTCATTTCTAGCTTCTCTGAGAAGCCCCCCATGGCCACTAGCTTCCCACAGAGCTCTCCTTTGAGCTGCTCTGTTGATTGTTTTCAAGCATCAGTAGGATGAAACGAGCTGTATCAGTACCCCACTGGTTCACAGGGCCTCTAAAGCAGAGCTGGCTTTATCTGTGGAAGCTCCTCGGATTCCTGTGATGATATCTCTCCACAGAGCCAGTTTCCTTGAGAGCCTCCTCCCATTATAAATACAGCCCATCGCAATGCCACCAAGAAAACTGGAACTTCATTATGCTTTTGCAAGACTCGCCCTGACTTCTCTCAAAACATGAAGGGAATACTCCATTTGGGTAAACCCTTAAAGCAGCCATCAGCAGCAACATATAGAGAAGTGGAAAGTTGAAGCAGCTCCAAATCTTCTCTTACCTTGGTCATGTCATGGGGATCAGGCACAACAAACATTCCCGGGGGCGGTTCCTTGTAAATGGACATGATATCCCTGAACAAAGGAAACAGGAATTAGTCAAGATCTCCCTTGGCGTTCATCAGCCCTTGAGGCACTGAACGTTCTAGATGACAAATCTGCGCACAGATGCAAAGGGACAGACTTTTAAGACAGAAACTTGTAAAGAGCTAGACATTTTTCTTTTGCCTCTGTTTTCTGGCTGGGCTCTTTCAACTTACCCCCCAGAACAGCTGAGGCATTTCAAGGGCACGAGCAGCATTCAGGAAAACAATACACAAGACATCAGAACAAGTGCACCTTGACTAACTGCTGTCTTGTATTTCACCATGGATCAGCTCCAGCATGTAGAACTTCAACCATAAACTTCCCCTAAAGTAATCACTTGAAAGTTCTTCTAGGTGAAGTTTGTTGTTTAAAGGATGACTTCTCCTCCCTGTGTTTTCCTTCTCCACACTCAGACTATTTACAGGATCCCTCTTATATACCCAGTCATTTGGTTTTCCCCAAACATACCATGACTCAACTGCCTTTGAGAACGTTACCGCTCTGACAAATTTGGGTTTAATCAGACAGCAGGTTCAAGAGTAGGTGAGAATGCACGCACACACACAGCTTGATCACAACAGCCTTGTTTCTCTAGGGACTCAAACCAAATGAAGTGAAAAACAATAAATCACCTACAACTCCATGCAATTTACAGATAAATCGAATGGCACCTATTACCTTCCCTCACCCAAAACCTCCCTCCCACAACCAGAGCTGCAGTGAGCTCCAGGACAAGCTCCCACTCAACCTTCCCATTTCGGAAGCAACTAGAGCTCAGAGGTTTCAAGGTGAGAACAAATGCAAAAGCAACAGCAGAGCCTCGCCTTCCTGCCTACTGTTACAAGGTTAGTGCTTCTGGCATTTGGATTGGAAACTGCCCAAATAGCTGGTGCCATCTTCGGAAGACATTATACAAGCTCTAGAACAAGGATGAGCAAGAGCCTGGCAGGCAGCAATACTTGCTCTGAAGGAAGAGGAAGAACTTGTTGAAACAGTGCCAGCATTTCTAACAATACAAGACTGCTTGCTATATTAAAGGCTATCGACACACCAGGTTTAACCAGATGAACCTTTAAAAAGTCAGAGCAACCAAACGGATGGGCATCAGCAGGAAGAAGGATCACTACAGGCAGGTTAAGTATAAAAAACTTAACTCGACCGTTAACGGGAGTTACAAACCTGCTCCCCTCCCCATTTAACAGCACCTCCAAGGAGCTGCTAGCGATCCCGAGGGCAGGATCGGAGCCACACACCAAGGAGCTTTGCTGCCAAACACCCCAGAAACTGCAGATGGAGAAAGAGACCCTGGATGGTGATACCAGGGTCCACGGCTCCAGGGCAAAGGGAGGTGTGAGATTCCATCGTCACCCAAACACCTGGGCAAGGGGAGTCCCGGAGAACAGTGGGGACTGGGGACTGTTCCCAGGAGCACCCCGGGACATGGGAGGGGGGGACCGGGGCCTGTCCCCAGGCCCACCTCCAGGTCTCCAGGCCTGTTGGTGAGGGGACGGTGAGGCCCGGGGGTCCATTACCCCCTCGAGGTTACTGGAGACAAGCCAGGTGTCTCTGCCCCGTTACAAGCCTCTGGCCCGTGCCCGCCCTCCGCCCGGGCAGCCCCCCGAGCACAAGCCGGGGCAGAGCCCGGGGGTTTCCCGGCCCACACAGCTGGCCAGGCCCGGGGCCACCCCGCAGCTCGCCAGCGGAGCCGGCCGCGGGCCCAGCCACCGGGCCCAGGGCGGGGAGGCTCTCTCACCGTTTGATCCGCAGGAGGCAGGCCGGGCTGGGCCGCTCGCTATCCCAGTCGCCGCTAACCGTAGGGTCCCAGAAGGCGGAGTGCGTGAGGAGCGCGGCCCCCGCGGCCGCCGCCGCCGCCGCGATGGGGGCCCCGCCGCTCCCCGGGGCCACGCCGGCGCCCGGCGTCGCAGCACCGAAGCCCGCCGCCGCCCACAACTCGGCGGGGATGAAGACGCCGGGGCTCCCCGCGCCCCCGCCCGGGCCGGCCGAGGCTCCGCCGCTACCCGCCGCCGCCAGCACCGCGGCCGGGGCCGCCTCCTCGGCGGCCGGACTCTCCGCCATTCCGCGCCCGGCCTCGGGGAACGCCGCTTCCGGGACTCCGCACCAGCGAGTCCGCCGGCCAGAGCGGCCCCCGCTCCCCGCCTCCACCACCGATCGCCGGCCAGAGCGGCACCGCCCCCACTCCCCCCTCCCACTACCGGCGCAAACTCCCCCCAGCCACCATAGAGTCTCTGCACTGGCGCCAGAGCGCCCCTTCCACAGAGACGCGTAACCCTGGGCTAGAGTATCCCACCGGGAGCAGCGCGCCCTCTGCCGCGGCGGATGTCTGCGGGGCTGGAGGCGGCACAAATCCTAGTTTGCGGCTTTTTGGGCGGAAAAACAACCTTTCTGCGGCAACAGGCTCGCTCCCAGCACGCCTCAGCCTGCGCAGGCATGGCCGGGCCGCCTTCCAGCCCTCTCCTGCCCCTCAGGGCACCCTCAGGAAGCGACAGAGCCCGCCCGGAGCGCTGGGGGGTCGCCGTGGCCCGTAGGACACCGCCGGGGCCCCTCACCCCGCGCCGCCTGCCAGACACTCGGGTACCTACAGCACGCTGCGGCTGCACGCAAACAGTTTGAGTTTCAAGGTCACAGTCGCTTTGCCAGGGGTACAAGAAGTTATTTATGCCCATTTTTATACGTATCAGGGAGAATAAACGCAACGTGCTGTGCTACCAGCAACTGCTGTGTTCCTGAGACACGCAGACCACTGCGCCCCACGACGATTCCCAAAGCGCAGTGTTACTGTTGTAGGGTTACACATTCATTCCCAGCAGCCAGCCTGGCCACCTGCTTATGATTTTTCCTTTTTAGTTCCACCAGCAAGTCTCCCTTGAGCTCTTTTTTGTTCCTCCAAGAAGCCGCAGAACAGTTTGAGTCAAATTCTTCGCAGGCCCTTCCCCTCGCCAGAGCATAAGCAGCTCTTCTGGACAGAGCACTGCCTGCACCCCATTCACATCCCCAGGGAGGCCACAATCCTGCTCCAGGGGCTTTAAGCACACTGAGGAGCTGCATTAATTCAATTACCTAAAGCAGATAACCTCCCACAGTGTTCACCTTCCTACCTTCCTCAAAGGCACAGCTGTCCTACCACGAGGTCTAAGACTCAGGTGAGACTTTAGTATCTCTCCTCCCTAGTATACGCCAATCTCTAAGACAGCTGAAGCACGTAACTGTTGGGGGGGGGGGGGGAAAGAAATAAAATTCAGCTGTGGTCCTTCGTGTAAACTGATGCTTGGAGGAGGCACATGAATAGTGTGACCTTGAAACCAACTCTTCTTTGTGAAAGAAGAAAATTCAGATGATAGGCCAGTGCTTATCCTTGTGTACTTGTAGTTTAGTTATGCAAACACCATTAATAAGCTTCTAAGCACACTCACCTGTACCCAGCACCTTTTCTACATACTGCCTTTCAGACAAAACAGGTGCACAGTATTTTCAACAATATGTGGAAAAACCACTTTGTCAGCTCATCTAGACATATTTGCTTCACTACGGACAATACTTGCTGGGATTTTTTGTATAGATTTGCGCTGTTCAAGGGCATTCTAACTGAAATCACATTAGATTTTGTCCCCTCCCACCACCATTTCACACTCCCCTTTTGCTTTATCAGCGAGTGCCTCCCCTACCTGGGATATAACCCTCTTCAACCAATACATCAACTCACCTAAACACTTCCTCACCACTGGACCAGAACATAATTAAAAAAAAGAATTAAGAAAAAAAAATAAAGCCACCAGTTTATTTAGAGAAATCTTTTCTTTAATTGTCAGTCTGGAACGCTCTGATGGAAGCAGACTCAAACCGCAGAGGACAGAGTGATGGAAGCCGCAGCCAGGACCAGAAGTTGTCACATAGCAAAGAGGATAAGGAATGCCACCATCAAACAGAAGAGACCCATGGCCTCAGACAGGGCAAAGCCCAGGATGGCATAGGAGAAAAGCTGCTGCTTGAGAGATGGATTCCTGTATGTTGTACAAGTGGGGAAACAAACCAGAGAGGAAAGAAAAACAAACACACAAAAAGATCCACGGTGAGAAAAAAAAAAACCAAACCAGAGCCTGTATCACAGAAAGACAGGATTATGTCACACAGGCAATGTATTTTGGAGTACAAACCAGTTTTATGGCAGGTAACTACTGGCTGGAATGAGAAAGTCATAATTCTTCCCTGGTTTTAGTGATGTAGACACACTGAAGCCTGAAGGCTGGCTTCACCTGCCCTGGTGGTACCAAGCAACAGTTCCTGCTAACAACTAGTGCTTCATCTCTTCTAGAGACAGACAGAGCTCCACAGAGCAGCTGCATCATTTAGAAGTAACTACAGGGTGGATTCAAACAATTCAGGTGCTTTCTTACTATTTCTTTCAAGAGAATAATGAATTATAACAACTATTTTATAGTCCAATGAGGACTGCTTCAGTTAAACACAGTATCTGCTTATATATACTATGTGTGTAGAGCTGGACATATATTGCAAAGAAAACTCTACTAATTTACCAAATTTAGTGCTGGAAGAAGGGAATAAATTCAAGCCAGCCTAGCATCTTACTTACCTGGCATAGCCAATGATCAAGCTGCCAAACACTGTCCCAATGCCTGCTCCTGAACCAGCCACCCCAACTGTGGCAGCACCAGCACCAATGAACTTAGCAGCAGTGTCAATATCCCTGGAAACGGCACTGGTTTGGAACTCACGGCGGGTCAGCTGTGGATAGGAAATGCCAGCTGGCTGTAGAGCATAGGAGAAGAAACATAATAATGACACTTTTAATCATAAATAGAAAAGTTTATTAAAACATGCTCACCATTTATCCTCTACTCAAGGCAGAGCAAGACCAGCCAAGCTTGCTAAGCTATCTCTAAACTGGCCTAGAAGCCATGTCCCCATGTTACCCACCCTCTAGATACACAAACTTACTCCTCTGTCTCAGGAGGAACCATCAAGTATCACAGGCAGCAAGTACAGAAACACAGGACCCAGCTTACCACATAAAAGTCTCACCTGTACAGTCTGAACCTCCGGCCTGCTGAAAACAGACACTGAAACTGGTCTGGCCAGGGCCCTGGAACAGCACCGGAACTGAAGCAAAACACAGACAATTAACTCCTATAATTGGATGTGGCCGCACTAACCCTCAGGGAAGAGCAGTTATTTTAAGAAGAACAGTCTTAGAAATTCCTGAAAACATCTTAAGTATGAAATAAGACTAAAAAGCAAAGGCACGTGCAAATGGGGGATATTTCTGTTTTAGCCAGCTGGATTAAGTCCACAAGCAACACTAGCACAGACCACCCAATGTAGCACAGTGTCACACCTGCTACAGCAGTTTAGTTATTACTACAGTTCCCTATCTTTTCTTCCTAATTCATACCTAAATGAAAGGGGTGGCTGAGTACCTTTGTGACAATCACTTAGCTTATCTTTGGAGACGCCCTTGGGCCTACAGTTCATTGCACATCTATTAACATGGGAGGTATCACTCTGGTCACCAGAGGTCACCTTGTTTCCCCTCCTTGATAAATCCTCGGTATGACCAGCTTGCGCAGTCCCACCTCAGCTGAGGGTGGTCGGCACAGCGTTTTGAACCAAGCAACACACAGAAAACCTTCACAATCGTCCATGCCCACTAGGCATTATTATACTCCTCTTAAGACAGGCAACTTACCAGAGCTGGAGAGCTGAGGAGAGCCAAAGGAGCCTGCATTTTGCTTAATCTAATACAAATAAACAGAAAAAGAAAGGGAATTGGGAATCCCAATGCTACCGCCACCAGCCAGCACCCTCCTCCCGGGACTGGCCCACCACACGGCTACCTGCAGCCCCGTCACCGAGTCGTGCCCGAGGCTTTCCCCACCGCCCCCACGCGCGGCTCCGTGTCCCCCCGCCTCCCTCCCCCAGTTAATCCTCCTCAGGAGCCTTCCCAGGGCTGACCCTGAGCCTCCCCGGCACGGGGCGCGCCCCCCACGGCGGGCCAGCCGCGCCAGCCCGAGCCCAAAACGACAAAATGCCCTAGGGAGGCCTGGGAACAGCGGAACCACCACCGCCTGTCGCGCCCTCGGCGGCTGCCGCCTCCCAGCAAAGGGCACGGCCCGGCCAAGCCCCGACCCCGCGGGCCGGCCAAGCCCGGCACAACTCCGCGGCCAGCGGCACCTCCCTCACTGGCGACGGGGCGCGACGGGGCCCGGGGCGGGCGGGTCAGGAGCGGGGCCCACCTGCGCGGGGTCCGCTCAGGGCTGCGGCGGCGGCTGCGAGAGGCTCACCTTGCCGTGTCCCCCCGCGTCCTCCGCGCTCATTGGCTGCCGCCCTGCGCGGCGCGCGGCATCCTGGGCTAACATCCGGCTTCCTGATTGGCTGCGGCCGAGCGAGCACCTCCCGCCAGCATCCGGGACAGCGGGACGGGGCGGGAGGGCGGTGTCACTACGCGGGCCGCTATTGGCTAGTTATTTTCACTGTGTGCTTGCTGATTGGATGACGGCCTGGAAGTCCTCAAGAGGACCATGAGGCCAGTGGGGTTGCTCTTGTACCATAGAGGTGACCATAGAGGCCGGGGGGTGATGCCGGAGGGGCGGGGCGGGCGGGGCAGCTGGTTGCGGTGTGCCGGCGGCTGCTGCGCCCGCCCCCTCTCCAGTCTCTTTTAAAAGATCATTTTGAATGTTTAAACGTCTTCCCGTGCTTTATTGCAGTGCCCGGTTCAGCCTCAGGGCCGCTCTGCGCGCCGGGTCCGTGCGTCGCTGGAGCCGCGGTTGAGGCCGTGGGGCCTGGGCAAGGCCCGGCTCCGTGCCCCGTGCCCGGGGGCTGCCGCCGGGGTGAGCCGGGAGAGGCAGTGGGCCCGTCCGGGGCCTCCGGTGTCCCGCTCACCGGGGTGTCCCGGAGGGGCCTCCCCAGGCCTGCAGCCCCTTACCAGGGCTTTACGCTCCCGCTTTGCTAACCTCCCTGAGCTTTTTTTCAACCCCCTCCCGAGCCTGGCGGCCCAGGGCAACCGGTACCGGAGTTCTTTGTCTCTCCCCACCCCGTAACCGGAGCGCTGGCACGGAACGGGTGTATCGGGGCGGGGGATCCCGTATCGAACTACAAGTCCCAGCAGCGGGCCGGGACCGCCCAGGGGGAGGTATCCCGAGCAGGCGGCACGGGGACGGGGGCCTTTTCCTGGGCTTCCGCCTCTCCGCGCAGTCTCGGAGGTTTCCAACGGTGCCCCTCGGTGAGTGGGGCGGGGGGCGGAATGTGACGGGGTCCCCTGTACCCCTCCCGGCCCGGAGTTGTGATGTCCCCCGCGGGGGTCGTACGGGAGGCTGGGGGGGGCGATCCTGCGAAGCGGCGACGACACTTACGCTTTCGTTTCCCGGCGGTGGCACCGGGGGTGTCTGGCCTATGGGGTGGGGGGAACAGTCTGGTCCTCTCCCCAGCGGGGCCCCACTCGCGGGGATGCTAACGGGCACCGGCTGCCGGCGGTGGGGGCTGCCCGGCACATCGGGTGTCCAACAGCAGCTGGAAGTTGGTCTCGCTTGGGAAAGGGGATTCCATGATTCCATGTTTTTCTACATCTTCGGGACGCTGCAGGTGAATGAAAGAAGCAAAACGGCAACAGCGAAAGAAAAGGGAAAAAAACAGGAATTTTCCGGAGAGAGGCTGGGCCATAAGCACCAGAGGAAGCAGGATTTATTCTGCTCTGCTCAGGGTGAGCTGTTATGATACCTCGTTAGGCATTAACACCCCGAAGGAGTACCCTCAGGCGGCAGCAGCCTCGCGCGGCCTCTCCTGCCTTCGCTGATGACTTGGAAGCTGTTGGCGTAACAAAAATGTGAACGTTAATAAAATGTCCTCTCCCCTCTACTTCCTGTCATCTTTTTGTGGAAGTGAATCACACGCTCTGCCATCAGCACGCTCTGCACAGCCTCTGGGCTTGTTTGCCTTCAAGATTACAAGTATTTTCACCAAAACCAGCATCTTTTCTTGCTTTTTTTTTTCTTCTTTCAGCAAGGCCTATTGTTTTTCTGCATCCAGACAATGAGTCTTCATTTTCTTTAACCTTTGTCGCAGCAAGGGCTCATGTCCTGTCCCAAAGCAATGCAATAACATGATTAAGGTGCTGTCCTTACATCTATTTTCTTTTTTTTTTATCTCCTCCATCTGGTGGCTGTCAAGAGATCCCTTGCATTTGGGAACTGCAAATCATAAGGCACATCAAGGTAGGAAAGATTGACAAGAGCCAGATAAAGGCTGAGGCTTAGGTGAATTGCACACCATTTCCTACGCTTTACTGAAATAACTAAAAGTACGCTGCAGCCCTGGGTATCCTGGAGGATTGCACTGCATCCATTTGTAGGGGCTGCCTTGCCTTCTACTCCCAGCAGGAGGAATTCCCCTCCCAAGGTAGCCTATGTCAGTGCAGTTATCACTGCTCTTTCCAGCTTGGATACCTTTTCCTTTCTGAGTGCAGCCCCACAGTCCCCATCTAAACTTCTGCCTGACTGTCAGGCTATTATTTGGCACAGAATACAGGTGATCTCCTGGATGATGCCCGAAAAAAGAGCAGGGTTCCTGGGAGCTTATTTCCACGTGAAGCTTCTGGATTGGAGGTGACCTGAAATGCTCCAGTAGGATGATTGTTCATGATGAACTTTCCCTCTGTTCTGAGGTCAATCCTTGCTTGCTGCTGCTGTCACTAAAATCAGCTGAGAAGGTTCTGCTTTGGATTCCTGGAATTGAATTGTCTGGGATTGGTGGCAGAGCTTTCTCAGCAGTGATCTGCCCCTTGACAGATTGCCAGGGCTGAAGCCTTTCTGCCTAGAAGACCTCATGGCAAAGAGGGTGATTTATTGTTGGGTTTCCAGTCCTGCCTAGGCTCCTGGCAGTTTGCATACTGCTTTGATCAATGTACCTCGTACAGATTTATGTTGTGTGATTTGTAGTGTCACAACGCACTGCAAAGTTTCCTGTATAGATAACTCACACAAAAGCTTTAATGCTGTTTGTTGACCCTGCTGTCATGCAACATATTCATTTCGATACTGAGAATCATCTTGCAGTTTCAGCATAGCAGTCACAAGTAGCAAGGCTATAATAGCCTCATGACACAGGCTGGTGAGACAGAAGTACGACGATCTGCCTCACCAGGATCTCCTCTGTTTCTGCTTTTCCATGGGAGCTGAGCTTAGCAAGGTACCTCTTTTCCCTTGAAGCCAGGAAGCTGAAGATGAAAGTTACTATGTTTGGAGGTCAACTCATTGCATCAGATTTGAATGCAGATGACAGGGAGGCTGTTGAATTTGCTTGTCACCAGCATGACTGTGTCTTGTGTGTCTCACCACGGTCAGCCAGTGAAGGTGGAGCATGTTAGGGCTGGGAATGCACAAGTTGTGGAGCTCCTAGCATGATAGATTGTAAACTGCTGTTTTTGTTGTATACTACTGTTGAAGCATTTCACTGATGCAGTGAAACCTCTGTTCTTCTCGAGCAACATACTTGTGTCCAGATTTCACAAGAGCTGATGCACCTCCACATTAACTACCTACGGTGGGGGTGTGCCCGGAGTATCACATCACATTAAAAACATGATGTAAGGCTGCATGTGGGGACAGCCAGCATTCCAGCAGGGTCTTCAAGCATGGGATCCCACCAGCCGGCACACATTCTCCTGCTGCTGCAAGGCACCACTGCCTCTCCCGTGTGGCAGATCTGTAGGTTAGTCAGTGGGTCTGGTTCATGGAAGGAGAGAGGCTGTTGTGCCATACGAGCAGCCTCAGAGTGCCAGGCTCTGTGGCTGGGAAGTGGCAGTCAGGTGAAAGTCTTGCATGTGTCTGCTAAAGAGGATCTGCAAGCTGCTATGGATGTCCGGAGCAGCCTGGGCGCAGTGGCAGGGACACCAGTGGGCTCATGTGCCTCGCTGAGAAACCCTGGCATGTGCTTAGGGGGTTTGGACCTCACAGCCGCGTCATTCCCAAGCTGTACCTGTTCATACCCTTCACGGATACAACTGCATTGGCAGCATCTGGAGATGAGATAATCCCCCCCTTCTTTCCTCTTATAGACTTCCACGATGGATGAGACCTCCGATGAGCCTCCCACTTCCGTGGTCCTCTTGGACAACTGCCACTTCTCCCAGGTCGTCTTTAACAATGTGGAGAAGTTTTACGTTCCCGGAGGAGACATAACCTGTTACTATACCCTCACACAGAACATCATTCCTCGTGGGAAGGACTGGGTGGGCATCTTCCGGGTAAGTGACTACTGTGAAACCAGATGTGCCAAGTATGAGAAAGCAGCAGCAGGCAGAAACAAATAGCTTGGGCTTTGATAGAACGGGGTTGGGGAATTTTTTCAGTAATAACCTTGTGTAGTGGAACATCTTTATTGTGCCTAGGGACAAAGTGCCAGACGCGTTGTGACCTGAGCAGCCTCAAGGCTAATCAAACACTCCAATTATCCTTTCATGCATAGACCACAGCTCTTAAAAGTCGGTATCAATGGAAAACTCCTCCCAGTAACTGATCTATGTGGAAATGTAGTCCCATGACCACAGGATAAACAGGAACTGTGTGATGCCATGTAACAATTTTGCTGTTGCAGGTGGGATGGAAAACAACGCGGGAGTATTACACATTCATGTGGGCCCCTCTGCCTGGTGACGTCCACGGTGATACCGCTGTGCAGCAACAGATCCAGTTCAAAGGTGTGTTGGGCACTTGGGTCACTGAGGCGATGTATGCACACCTGCACACACAGGCATGCGCACAGACTCACGCCTTAGTGCCGCTAATAGGCACTACATTTGGAATTACAGAATGTAGGACCATGCTTTGGGAGACTATTTCAAATCCCATAATAAATCACAACATTTTGAATCTGCTAAATTCTGCCATCCTGAGTGATATGGTTTGCATTCTTATTACTGGCACAAGGGGTTACTAACAATTAATAACAATAAATAACATTGCAAGAACAATACTGAACTAGAATGTCGTGGTTTTCTGTGGTTCTCACTATCTGTGCTGTATAGTTAAGATGTAGAGGAATGAAGGCAGTGGGTTGATTATCATTGATAACATGCAGCTGTGGCCTTGCCTGAAGGCAGTGAGTTGATTGACATGGACGATGTGCAGCTGTAGCTTGTCCCACTAAGCAGTTAAATAGCCCTGAGGAGTGTGGGAGAGGTCATTGGGCAGAGGGAGAGTTAGTGTGGTCTGGCTGTTGAAGGAAGGTGAAACAGCATGGATGGTAGAATCTGACCAATAGTAAAAGCCTTGTTGCAGCCAGCCAGCTAGTTTGTTTGTGCTGCAACATTAAAAGTACTTGAATAATTAGAGGCTGGACATGATGGGATTGTTGTGCTTGTCTGAAGGTTACTATCTCCCGAAAGATGATGAATATTACCAATTCTGCTATGTCGACCAGGATGGTGTGGTCCGGGGAGCCAGTGTGCCTTTCCAATTCAGAGCAGAGACTGAGGATGATATCCTGGTGGTTACCACGCAGGTATGTGCCCTCTCTTCCCTTGCTTTTTGCTGCCTCTGCTTTTGTTAGCATATGCTTACTGCTAATGTGGAGTGATCTGGTAACCTGGATGCTAAGCTGGGACTCAGCAGACTTGGATTCTGTTCTTGGCTTTGCTACTGATCTGTCACACAAATTTGGGCGGCCTTTGTTTTTCTGCCTGCCACTTGTCACTTAGTTGGTGAGCTCTTTGTAACAAACAGCAACTTAATATATAGCATTTCAGGACATTTTGAATACTTTTAAATGTGTATGTTATTTGCATGGAAACAGCCTGCCGTTAGGTGGGAGTAAGGGGATGTGGAGGGACAATAATGAGGTTCTGTGAAGCCAAGAATTCTTTCTGTAGTGTCTTGTGTGCAGCCCTTTTGTTAAGAACTACACTGCAGTCATGGTCCTAATCTAACAAACTGATTTTGAGGCTGCAAGCCCAAAGTTCTGTCTGCGCTGACTTCTGCAGATGCAGAAGGCATTGAGCATCTCCAGAGATCAGGGGTAATATGTGCTCAGTATTCAAGAACTGGGTTGATGGTCATTTTTGGCCAGGCTAGGGAGTGTGAAGCAGCAGTCTGGTCTGCGCTGCTAGTGAAAGCATGGGGAGGTATGTGGTGTTCCTTTTGCAGAGCTCATCTTTCTTTGCACTGTGCTGTTTGGAATGTAGTTTTTCAGTGCTTCTGTTATGACCGAACAACTTTGTTGCTTGCTAGGGAGAAGTGGAAGAGATTGAACTGAGAAACAAAAATTTGCATAAAGAAAACGAGGAGCTGAAAGCAAGCTGTGCAAGTCTGCAGAAACAAAACAGTGATCTGCAGGAAGAGCTTAAGAAGACACAAGTAAACAAAAAGGTTAGTAACTCGGAACCTTTAAGTCTGAAAGATGAAGAGGGACTAAGTTAGGTATTGTTCCACTGTATACTTCCAGAGGTTTCTCCCCATATTGTGTTTAATCCTTTATCAAATCATACAGCACAACAGTACAGTATCACTTTCTGTGATAAGAACAATAATTATCAACAAAAGACATCTTCAGACACAGGAGTCAGGAACATATGTAAAGGGGAGTGTTCAAAAATGTTTTGTAGACTGTCCTGGAATCACGTTATCGTTATCTTTCCTTCCTTCAGTTTTGCTTAGGTCAGACCCCATTTCATTGATATTATGAAAGAGTAGTCAGGATGCAAAGGAGAGATTTTCCTTCTTCAGAGGGGCTGACTAATAGTGTTGCATTTGAAGGTTTTTGCACATCCAGTGCAGAGTAGGACTATTGCTTAGGTCCCATTTACCTCCTGTCAACCTTACTGTGATTTTCAGGAGCTGCAGGATAGTCTAGAGTCTCTAAAGAGCAATGCAGAGAAGCTGGAGCTGGAGCTGAATTCCCTGAAAAAGGAAAATGAACATCTAAAGGAGCGGGGTGACTGCAAAGAGACAGAATTGCTCCAGTAAGTGTATTTACAGCAATTCTCAAAGTAGGGTTTTGTGTAAGCACCTTGCCTATAGGGGTTAAATTTCCATCCATGAGAGTATGGTGTGTTCTGATTTCTTTTGAGTAGAATCAAAGAGCAAATTCAGAACGTGACCTCTGACAAGGAACGCCTGGAAATCAGACTGAAAACAGCCCTGGATCATGTGGACCAGCTGCAGGTAGCAAACAGCTGCCCTCCTTTGCTTTTACGAACTGTCTCTGATGGAATCAGTTTCCCTTGCTCAGAGAGCTGAGCAACTTTGTGGTGTATGAGTTTCTTTTTTGATTTCTTGGGTTCTTGAGGAAAGTGTCAACCTTTGATATGATTTGACCTCCAGGGAACCTCAAGAAAGTTGTGTTCTGGAATGATGGATAGAGGGGAGTGTGCTAAGAGAAACTGTAAGGATTTTATTCCTTAAAAATGTCCCCTTTGCATGCTCATTAAGTTGACCAAAGTCAGACTGTTGTTTACCTCCTGCTAGCTAAGGATCTAGGCACTAAACACTTCTGTTTTGAAAAACATTCTAAAATTATGTTCAGTACTTGGATGAAAACAAGACTTCTAGCTGGGAGGTATGTGAAGGGAGAAGGTAGACTGAAAATAGCTTGGTGGTTATGTCTGGGATGTGGGAGACCCAGAACGATGGGCTAACTATCTGGCTGTATGTCTCTGTTTTTCTCTTTGCTTTCTGACTTCCCAGACGAGAAGTGTTGTGTTGAAACTTAGCTCTTCAGAGAAAGTCTGAATGAATGCTGTGTTCTGATGAATACGTCAGCTCCAATGCATTCCCATGTAACCAGTCTGTTTCTACAAAGGTTTTAATGGAAAAATGTTTTCAGGAAAAAAAAATAATCATTGGTGGGTTCTAGAGCTTTGCCTTCTACAGCAAAAGGTGCCTGTGCTCCTCACTCAGTTGTTGGATTTTCACTTTTTGCACACCCTTGTTTCTCCCTAGTCTCAAGTGCTGAATTACGAGAAAGAAGTAGAAAGCCTGTCTCATATGGACCATGACAAGACAGAGCAGCTTGAAAGTTTAAAGGAAGAGAATCGCCAGTTACGCATGGCTAGAACTCAACAGGTAAAGCTGTCCCTGAGTATCACGGTGCTTGGGGGAGCCAGGGCAGGGAAGCAGAGGCATCCTCTGTGGTGAGCAGTAAAAATATTGCTCAATCTTACAAGAGTCTAAGGGATTCCATGACAGAGAAATGTCTGTGGTGGTGTGGGTGTTCACATAGGTGGCTCTGTGAACACTCCATCTGACAGATCCGTATAGTATGTATTCTTATAGTATACACGTATGGTTTAGTTTTGGAAGAAATGTCTGTATAACTAGACATTGTAATTTTGATTCTCTGAGGCAGGAAAATTCAGCCTCTGTCTTGATCCTTTGAGTCGGCTCAAGGGATAAAGTAAATCAGTGGGAAATCAGGATTGATACTTAGCTGATTGCAGGTAACTGCAGCTAAGCAAAATTGTTCCAGGACTGGCATTTAGTGATAAATAAAACAAGTTACCCTAAATCTGCCCAGACTATATGCTGTAAACTTTACCTCCGACAGGAAGCTGACTAGTAATTGGTGTGAGGTGGCAGCCTTGCTGGTCTTCTCCCTGTTGATGTTTTTGTGTCTTTCTCATCTTTTAATATCTCAAATTTACCATTTAATAATTAGTAAAATAGATGCAATGTGCTCAGAATACAACAAAATAAGCTGTGAACAATACAAAGTTTCTGTTCTGCAGTTTGGTGCTCTGCCCCACATCATCCTCCAATACCTCTTTGCAATTCTTCTTGTGAAAAAGGAGCAAAATAAGGAACTTGAACATTGCATGGAAATCTTGAAGGGATCTGTTGTGGTCTAGCCCCAGCCAGAAACTAAGTACCACGCAGCTGCTTGCTCATTGCCCATCTGCTCTGCGGAGGGATGAGAAGGAGAATCAGAAAAGAATGTAAAACTCAAGGGTTGAGATAAGAACAATTTCATAATTAAAATAGGAGGAAAAACCCCCAAACCAACAATAATAATTATTAATAATTATAATGAAAAGGAGGGAGAAGGGGAGAATAAAATGCAAAGGGAAGGGAAAAAACCCAAGTGATGCTCAATACAATTGTTCACCACCTGCTGACTGATGCCCAGCCAGTCCCTGAGCAGCAGTCGGCCTGCCTAGCCAACTCCCCCAGTCCCTATACCATGTGTGATGTCCTATGGTATGGAATATCCCTTTGGCCAGTTGGGGTCAGCTGTCCTGGCTGTGTCCCATTGCAATTTCTTGTGCCTCTCCAGCCCTCATGCTGGTGGAACCTCAGAAACTGAAAAGTGCTTGACTTAGTATAAATGTTAAGTAGCAACAGCTAAAAACTTCAGTGTGTTATTAACATTGTTCTCATACCAAATCCAAACCACTGCACTGCAGCAGCTAAGAAGAAAATTAACCCTGTCCCAGCCAAAACCAGGACAGGGTCAGAGGCCAAACTCTCACTTTTGTTTGTCCCACTGCCTGCAGAATGAGCAGGTGCCCAGCATTTCTGGGAGAGCAGCTGGAGAGGTGGTCCTGACAGTGCTGAGCACAGAGCTCTGCTGTATTGCGTGGAACCCGTTGGTACCTGTGCAGGGAGCTGAGGCCCACTGACAGCACTGTTTTCTGCCTTCTTCCGATTTGCAGAACAATCACATTTTCCCCATGATGTTACAGATGACTATATGTATAACAAATCTAAATTTATGGACAAAAAAGCTTTTCTGAGGTAACTTCTGCAGACCTTTTAGAAGGAATCCACAAGCCTTAGCAGTGGAAATCACTCCTTGAAGGAATGTCAAGTATATAAAAGGGCAGTGTGCTGTGGTGTTTCTTTCTGCTGAAGAAACTATCATTGGCAGTGACTGAGGCCATCATATAGTCTTTAGCCTGTTGCCCTGAGTGACCTTCTAAAGGTGCTTCTCTCTCTGTTTGTGGTGCTCAGGAAGCTTTTGCAGGCTGTACTCTCACTTTGGCATTGGAGATTGGATGCCTAAAATAGATGATGTGATTACCTCTGCTGTGATGCCAAATGTTCAGAATTCTTAGAGTGATACTTGGAGAATGACTGCAGAATCCCTAAGTACTCTAGCTTATCTAATTTACTGATTTAATTCAAGAGTCAGCTACAAGATTAATTCCTAAAGATGTACTGGCTACCCACCATCAATGCAAGTCTCACAGCACCAGGAAGCCTGACAGACTTGAATAGCTCTCACCTGCCAGGGTGGATTTTTCAGCTGTACGAGCTCCTTTTCTTCAACCTCCCTCTTAGTTTGACCTTCTGTATGTCCCCTACAAAGGTCATGTGTCATCTCACATGTTGTAATGAAAATACAGAGTGTAAATGAGCGGGATGTGGAGATACCTAGGTGACAAACCATGAAATGGTAAGACTCCCACTGAAAGGGAAGGGTTATTTGTTGGTAAAAATGCAGCATGAGGCAGCTAGTATGAGAGCTCCAGTGCTTGGAGCTGTCGTCATTTTATGTGTCAGTTTCCCATGATTTACTGATTGCCACTCTTTCTTCATAGCAACAAACCCGCGACTTAATGAAAGAACTTGAGGAGCAGAAGTGTTTGTTTCAGGCTCTGCAGGCAAAAAAGAATGAAGCTGATGAAGAAAATCGGGTGAGAACTTGGGACAACTCCTTTGCCTTTTTCCTGTATTGAATATGACACTAATCTCTCGGTCTAGTGTTCAGTTCCATTAACCTTTCTACCAAACAGATCACTAATTGTGCCTGCACGTGGGCCATCACCTGAAGGCTGGCTGCCAGGCTGCCTGCAGGCACGTACAAATGACTGTGTGTGTACACTCACAGTGTGTTGCTGCCACGTCTGTACAGCCTAAGAGGAAGGGTCCCAAAACTTGCACCTTTTTCCCCCACCAAAGAATAGGCTGGTTTAACCATGATAGCATGGGGTTTTTTAAAAAATTCTGTTAGCTTAATTCTGACACCACTGGAATGAGTGGACTTTACTCATTTAAATGGACATATTTGTTTTGTCCAGTCTAAGTAATGACTGCTCAGTTTTGTTCCTTACTCTGCATGACTTCAGGAGAACCTTCTGTCTTTTAAAGTGTATTCCTCTGTTGTGATCATGCTGTCTGCCTTTCTGAGCAGGCCACAGAACAGATCCTCGCCCACTCTTACCTTACTTTCCCAGTCAGTCAAGCAGGACTAACGTTGAGCTATCTAAAAATTTAGAGCAATTTTGATTCTGGCAAAAGAGGATCTGTGTTAGTGCAAGGTATGACTTTTCTCAGAAATGGTCTCCTAAGCTAATGGAAATTCATTCTACCCTTTGCAGAAATTAATGGAAGAGAATAACAGACTGCTGAGGCATCTCTTCCAGGCTGCAGAGGCTTCTTCCTTCTCTGTTTCACAAGCTCAAGCTCCAGTTCGAGCTCCTGAAGTAGGAGGCCTTCTGTTTGGAAATCCATATTATGGTGAGATTACTTGGCATTCTGTCTGAAACTGCAAATGCATGGCAGTTAAAGCCTCTGCAAATTATCCTTCCTCTCGAATTGAATGCTGTAGAAAAGACATTATCAACAGCACCTCTGTGCAGCTTTGTGTGTGTGCAGATGACTTGGCAGCTGCAAAATGCTGCCAGGTGTTAAGGGTTGGCTTAAGCGATCAGCTGTCTGTTCATTTGCTGCCAAGAGAGACAACTATTAGCTAGTTTATTCAGCTGTGAGACAGCTAGTTCTGTGGCTTATATCCAGTTTCCATAGTCCTAAATATAGAGGTTTAGATGCAGAACCACATCCTCATGTTTCAAGAATCACTAGTTATCATCACATGACATTGTTAATAACTTTGCTGTGGCTAAATTAATATATTATTTTTTCCAGCTGCAGGAAGAAACCCAGGGGCAGGAGATGCAGACATAGTAAGTAAAGTGGACACAACTGGACATGAATTACTGGTTTGAAATAGAAAGCTCCAAGTTCAGCTCTGTGGCCAATGGTCTACTTGCTGGTTCAGTCCTGGTAAGACGGCGGACAACAAAAGTGGATCCACATATGCTTAATGTGTGGAATTAACAAGAGTTATATGTCTTAAGGAAAAGAAAGGAAACTCTGTTGACCTTAATCTCTAGATACTGCTAAGAGCTGGTCCTTAATGTCAGAGTGAGCAGCATGCAGCTGCTAAATACCTTATTTCATATTGGAGACATGGACATGTGCTATGTGGGATGGAACGTTCGAGAACCTCTCAGAAGCTCTTGACTTTTAAGTGCTATTTAGAGAAGCCTGGAGCCATTTGAAAACATGAGTGTAAGAAGTCAGAAAGACTTGTCCAAAAGTGATAATAGCTGACTACTAAGCTTTTCTTTTTCTTCTCTTCTAATATCATTTTTAAACTGACTTTATTTGCATTTGCTTTGTACTTCAGGCTTCTATAAGGAAATGCCCCATGTGTGATGAAGTATTTCCTGAAGACATTGAAACAAGCCAGTATGAGGCCCATGTGCAGAGCCATCTCCTGGAGTGCCCACTCTGCAGCGAGACCTTTGAAAAGTCCAATAAGCAGGTGTTTGATGACCATGTTTTTTGTCATGGCCTGGAATAATTCTGAATTCATATCTGCTCTGTAGAATAGGTAGCAGAGGCCGCAGTATAGAATAGACCAAAGTCACTGTATAGGCTTAATTCATGCTAAGATCACCCAGAAAAGACTGACTATGCCACTAGTACTGTAATTCTGACCCTTCTGTTCCATGCAGCATATGACCAACACATAAATCAGGTCAGACATCCACATCCTGAAACTGAATGACCATCAAGCTTGAGTTCTCTGTCTTGGATAAGGATATATGCTTGGTAAATGAATTGCAAATCCTATAATTGGTAATGTAGCTGGGCGTGGTACTAGTTCTTTAGAACAGGATTGGCCATGTAACTGTTTATTCAGGTGGGGATCCAAGTGATGGAAGGTGGTACAGCAGTTTTCTGTACTTGGCTGATACATCTCTATTATAATGGGTTTATTCTTTAATATAGCACTGTGATTGCTAACCAAAGACCAGAGACATTTTATAATCTTTTAGGATCACACCTTCAGCCCTGCTCAGCTTCTGGAATGCAGAATTAATTATTAATAAGTAAAAGTCTGAATAAAAACAAATCTCACTATCAGCCATAAAGCAAGTGAAAGAGATCTATTTATATAGAGACCAAATATCCATTTGCAGATCTGAAGGTTTAGAGCCGTCCTTCTAGCAAAGTAGGCAGCACAGCTTATTCTAGGTTGAGGCACACACACTTTCTCCATCCATCTCGGGATGAGAATGAGAAAAACCTGATGTTTCTGAGAGAGGGAAGGTCAGTGTGGTGTGGAGCCCACAGGAGAGCAGTAGCCAAGTTGTCTCAGCAGCACAGAGGATAAATGGTCTCTTAGTCAGAAACTGGGCATCCTCATTTAAAGGAAACTATTAATTTGGATTATTTCTCTTTTATATTTCTAAACCTTCTGGATTTACCAAGAAGAGCCTGCTCTGAAACCAAAACAATGTGATTCAAAACTAAGTGCCTTGGGATATTCAATGCTTTGTGCATAGATTATCCAGTTACTATTTTAATTTCTGCTTCAGGATTTTCAATTTATGATTAACAGCTCTTTTTTTCCATGCAAACACAAATGGTTAAAGGTTTATTATCCAGCTATATTAGACTGTTTCCTGCTGACTATCTGAAGCAATAGAAAATCCTAAGTTTACACAGTTCTAAGAATATTTAGAGTAACAAAGACTTCAAAATGTTTTGACTGTTTTGATTCTACACAACCTTTTTATCAATCTCTTAAATAGAGTATTTCTGTCTTGAGATGTACTATACTGATAAGCATTATTTAAAAAAAACCTGTAACAGAAAATAACTGCAAACAAAAATAGAAGCTATACAAAGAAAAATCTTTGAAAAAGATGTCTATGTCTGATCATTCCTAAATAAATTGGAGGAATTGATGGGGGCTCTTCAGGGAGCTATTTGCAAGCTTTCAATTACTTGCTGAAGCTCTCTATAACAAAGTACTTAAGCACCTCTCTGAATAACTTTTAGCATGCAAAGCAGTATCCCTAAGGGTAGTGAGACTCTGTTCAACAGAAAACACATATTTAACTGGTTGATCCTCAGTGGCTTCTCACAGCATGGGAATATATCACAAAGGCCAAAGGATAGTATGGGATAAGGAGAGAAAAAAAAAAAACAGGAAAGTAAAATGACCTGTGTGGGATCTATTTGTTTATATCTGTTCCCAGTAAAGCTCGTCTAAATACCTAGAGCTGGCTGAATTTCTTCTGTGTCATAGGAAAGTCCAGCATATCAACACCTTTTTTCCCTAGGCTAGGAGAAAAAGCTGAAAAGCTTCTCACTTGGGATGATAAAATATTATTTAAAAACTACTTGGTATTGTATGTATTTTGACAGTGATTACTATAGTCTATCTCAACATTCCTGGCATAGCTTTATCCCAATTTTGACAATCAAACATTCCCCAAAATGAGGCTCATTTTTAACTGAACCCTTGTTTCCTCAGGAGAAGCCCCACTGTTTTTCAAGAAAATGCTTTCCCTGGCCCCCAACCTTTTCCCATACGTCCTTATTCTAAACTATATTTTACTGCTTTGTATCCTGACAGAAGCAGATCAGATGTCGAGAGATGCAAAAGTAAATTTTACTAAACCCCTGGTAGTTCACCCAAACGCCTATTATCAGACCTCTTTCCTTTGTACACTGTGGCTGGTACTGGCTTTACCACCACCTATCCTAAAGTCAGACCTGGCCACCTGGGTTTGGAGTTCTGTCATGACACTGCCTATGTCCTTGAGCTACCGGTGCCAAGTGCTAGCACCCCTCTCTCCATCCCTTTGGCACTGGTGCCCATCGTTGTCCATTTGCCTGCTCCTGTCTTTCTGCAGATCCCATTGCCTGTGCTGAGGTGCCGGCCCTGGGGCACAGGCAGCAAGCGGGCGACCGGCAGAGGGGGTCAGACTGCAACAGATCTCACCAGGATGCTGGGTTTTTTTAAGTCTTTTTTTTTTTTTTTTTCTGTAATAATGACACAAGATTCACACTCCCAGCCATATACTTTGGCCTGATACGGGTCATACCTTCCCTATCCTGGGCAGCCAGGGACCAATTTACCCCTAAGCACAAATTACATCATCTATTTTCTGACCAAGTTTTCATTTTGTTTGTAATTTACAGTATTATTTATGTTACTGCTGCATTTAGCCTTTGGAATCGTAAGAGGTTTCAATCCTATCTCAGTTTTATGGTTTAATACAGAAGTAGCTCAAATGGCTGATAATTACATATAGTTATATTTTGGATGAGCTCCAATTTACATTGATATGTATTGGATAAGGACCTTGAAATACATTTGCAAAAGGGACTGTAGGGATTTGGCACAATTTATACCTGAACTCATATAGCATCTGAATGAGTATTCGTTAGAAATGTATCGGAAAGGAAGAAGTCATACTTTGTGGGCCAAATCTCTGTGATTATTTATCTTTTTAAACCTTTACAGGGCTTACCAATTTGGTCCAAGTTGGGAACTAGCCCAGTTTGCTTTCCATCAGCAATCACTGCTCCGGTGAAGCACAGCATTTTCTGCTCTCTTGTCCAGGCAAAACCACTCAGCCTCAGAGAGCTCTTCTTCCCTTTGCTTGGTCCTTTTGATTCTCCCTCATTTTTGTCAGACCCTTTGCCTGCCTTCCCCAGGAAGTTTGATCTTCTCTTAGGCTTTCTCTCCCATTCACAGAGTATATTTTTAATATGTCTGTCCATGGCACATCATTTTCCCATTAATAGGTATGTTTCTGTGTGTGCAAAATGCAAACCAGATGATAATTTCTCTCAGCTGCAAAAACACGCTGATAACCATGGTCACAGCAGGCATCACATACTGACTGATGTCAGTTTGTTTCATAAGAAAGACCATTGTTTTGCCTGCAAAAAGTTATTTTTGGTGCAGAAAAAAAGACTGGCTGCAAGGGAGACAGTTACAGATTCCCGATGCCCAAACTATTTCAGCCTCCAAAGACAGAGAATCTGAAAGGATGCTGAAATAACTTGACTGGTGGCTCAGCTTCTCTCAAGAAGTGATTCCGAACTGTACAGCTACAGTCCACTTCCCCACTTTAACAGCCTCTTTCCTCCACCTGTTCTCCTCCTGGTTCCTCCTCACCTGTCCATCCTTCTTTCCTCTTCCTGCAGAACAATTTGGACCTTCAGCATCGTCAGCCTCCTCCAAAAACACATTGCTGAGGTTCAGGGTGTGGACGAAGGGAGGCAGAGGCACAGAGCATGGTCCATCTGGCAGCGCTGCCTCTCCCTGCCTTTCACTCCACAGAACACAGCCTGGGAGCGCTGCCACTGCTGCTCTTCACCTTAACAAGGCTCCAGTGCAGAGCAGAGCAAGCTGAAAGATAATAAAAAGATTCTTGATAGAAAGGAATGTAAATAGACAAGATGCAGGTGAACAAAGGAGGAAAAGGAAAGCCATGTATAAGCCAGCAAGTGAGTGGTTATACTCAGTAATCAACTTGTCAGTTTGATTTTAAGACACGGCAGAAGAGATCGATAATTCTTTACAGCAGCATAATGCACATCTAGGGTTTAAAGTGTTTTGATCGTCAAAGTACTTATTTCAGTCGTCAATCCTGTGCTCACTTAGTAAGTGGAGGTGCTTCTGCATTTGCTGTGTCAATGATAGGAAGGGGAAGACAGCACAGAAGGGAATGGTGGAAAAAAATGCTCTAAAATGCACTTAAGACTGCCATGCTGGTTTAGGTGGGCAGCTCGGGAAAACCTGGGGACGGAGGGAAAAGTGAAGATATCACACTTACACAGAGGATTTGGGGTTTTTTTGGTCACTTGTATTATTTTGTAAGGACACATTGTTTATCTTTGTTCTGCTGTGGAGATCCAGACTGACCTACTCCCGCTTGCACAGGAGTCAATGAGTCCCTTTATCTCTAGTGCACTAGTACAAATAGAGAGTGCTCAGCGGGTATATAACGGCACGAAATCCAAACGCTGCCATTTATCACCCTCTTTGTACTGAATTAAATCACTATGTGAAATGCACTGAAGAATCGAACCTTTATTGTTTTGTTCGTGAAAGGATTGGGTCCCAGAATTACATCAGTTGTTTTCTCTAAACAGCTATTAGCCTCCTCCATTATACTAACAGAACTGGTTTCCATCCTCTGGCTCATTTATTCCAAACCAGCATTATTGAAGTGAATGGGGTCTAGGCCCTGGATATTAGAAGAGCTGTTGGTCTACTCATAAATAACAAGTTGTCAAGGATTTTAATGGAAACCCTTAGAGTGCTGTAAATCTGTGCAGTTCTGCCTGCATCCCCTCCCTCATTTCCATCACAATATCACTCCAGTGGGACTGCAGCTTGCAGCTTGTGCCAGGCAGCCTAGATTGGTAGGACACGGGGGAAGAAGGAAAAAAAAAGCTGGAGATGGGGTGGGGGATTCAGAACAGTTGGTACTGCAGAAGCATCTGCTGGGTGGCCGGTTTCGGAGTCACCTGGCCTATTCAGCATAGCGAGGGGATAGGGCTATTCATCCAGGGGGACCGGAGAGGGGAATAACAGAACCAGGGATGCTTGTGGAATAAAGACGGATGTATTGCAGTTTACATTTCGCTCCGTTGGTCTGTGAAGCAGTAAATCTCGGCAAGTAGAGGGTTTTGTTAGGTTTTGATCACATTTTAAGTGGTAGAGCTAGTGCAGTGGTACTGCACAGGATGCCTCTTGCTGTTTGGCAAAGAGGACTTTCCAAGACAAATTTTTTTGAACCTTCCTAGCCAGTCCAAACTACCTGCAGGGAAAACTGATTGAAACAGCAATGTTTCTGTAGTTCACTGGATCTGGCCAGAAACTGGGTTACTACAAACTATCGCCCTTGACTTAGTCATGCCCCAAATATCCATAGCTCAGCTGCCTGCTTAGATCACAGCAACCTGCTGTGTACAACACTAAAGCCTTCTAGGAAGGAACCTGAGCTCCCTCGTCCATTCTCCATTGGCCATATGATATTATGAAATATATTATGCACAGCCATGCTTGTGCCCATCCCACTCACAAAGCAGGCAGGACTGCACGGGGGCCTATTTAAGAGATCATGTGGACTCTCTCTGCCTTCTGAGGCATCAGAGCTCGTTAAAATTTATATGCAAGGTCAGTTTAGGCTTAAATGTAGGCTTGCACCCCAGCTTACCATGTAATATAAATAAAAAATTACATCGGTGACAAAGCTTCAACTAGCTTCAGAGTGCCCAGGGCTTATAGTCTTGTGTAATTACTAGTCTGGCACTGAGAGTCTAAAATACAGCAAGGCCATCAGCAACACAAATCCAAAATTAATGACGTTAAATATAGCTCCTTTCACATTACAGCTTCACATGAGAAGCTCCAAAGAAGTAGGCCTTAGGAGACTTATGTTCTAATTAAATATTACCCCTATGTTACAGACAGGGAAACAGTTATGCAGATATGAAGGAATTTGGCCAAAGTCACTCCGAAAATTTGTAACATAATCCCCCTTTCCCTCGCCAGATTTAACATTCATTTTGAGAAAAGCTGAACAGCACAAGAAGTGAGCCAGGATGGAGAAAAAATGGACGGCTGCCAAAAGGGATTGATGCCCTTCAGACTCCAGGGAGTTTTTAACCCTTCCCAAAGGTTTTTCCAGCCTGAAAAACCTGGTGGGGTTCATCAGACTCTACTTCTCCTCTACTGATCCATAAGAGATTTGCCAGTGGGAGCAGCTGCTTGGAGAGTGAGTTGATAACTCAAGCCCTGAGGCACTTACATCTGTACGGCTCATCCCCTGCCTGCTTCCCTTCCCCAGTAACAGGATGAGACTAGAATATTGCATGTGCTTTTATAATGTGTATTCCTGTGGGGCCTTGGTCATGATTATGGCATCTAAATGCAACCAGAAACAAACAGTGACAACGAAAAACACAAAAGAGATGGTCAGCCTGAAGATTCTGAACATTTTTTGCACTAAATTTTTTTCTATTTAATAGTAAATTGCACTTTCATAAGCAATCCAGTGTAGTTAATTCCTTTTTTAATAACAGTTATAATATTTTTGAGAGCAGCTGCTGCACGTTATGTAGTACAGCTGAGAGCACCATATGGATTTTTAATTCCTAGGAGTTATTACTTGGTTGTAGCAGTATATATGAACCCATGCCTGCCTTAATGGAGTCATTAGGTTTGACAATCCTTCCTTAAAGAGGGCTATTGTTAGGATAGATCTGATCCAAAAGGTAGGAAAGGTTTGGAAGATGGACTCTTCGTTATATGAAACCGAGAACATCAGTATTTTTTTAGGCAGCTCAGTGGTTTTTACACCTTCAGGAAGTTCCTTCTCTGTTAGAATAAGATAATTTTAATGACTTGTATTCTGTCCTTTCAGAACTACACTTAGAAAGTTTGCCTTGAGGTGTTATGGTTGCCTTATGCTGGTGGGTTTTTTAACAAATCAGGCAAAATGGGAACACTCAAACTTCCTTGCAAGCTACCTACTAGAATGCCCCTCTGCTCTTAAAGGAAGAGATCTTATAATAATACTCACAGTTACAACCCTAACACATGTTTTGGAAGATACATTAGCTTTGAAGGAGCTATTAAATCATATTTTTCAGTGAACTTTTCTAAGACAACCTCTACACATTAGATTCTTGCACTTCATCCTAAAACATGTGGCCAAACAAGAGACAGAAGACAGACTACATGCATCATTACGGGATCCTAAATGAAAATTTCTTTAGTTCCAGTAAAGGCTCCAATCCTTGTACTTACAAGCAGCAGAAGAGAAAAATACACTGCTGTAATGTAGAAGCAATATATACCTATATATCACTTGAATGCATCTTATTGAGTATGCTACAGATTGCTCAAATAAATCTGAGCTCACTGGATCTTTAATTCTATAGAAAGTGTTGGAAAACTCTTAACCTTATGACACATATCAGGATTGTAAAATTTAAAATGAATTCTAGTAAATCTGCTGCTGGCTGCCATGGAAACGGAGCAGGTTAGTTTAATGGAATCAGTATCTCAAAAAGAAAAGGGAATCCAAGCTTTTTTGTGTGTGTCGAACAATTAGCTCAGAACAACCTGCTCCATTTTTAGCCATGTCAGTCTGTTTCCATGGCAGCAGGAACTGAATTCATACAACTGTTGCAAATTCTGATTGTAAATGGTGCTACCCATTGTGTCAGCAGCACCAGCCAACCTCGGAGTCTAATTTCAGTTTCCCAAAGCTGATAATTTTGTTTCATTATGATTTTAATCAGATTATTTTTGCGCTGGTTTAAAGATTTAAAACAAGGTTGCTGTAGTATCTGTGCACTATTAGCCCAGAGTTAGGGAAGCATGGCCAGATCTGGTACAGACTAATCTGCAAACTTTTGAATGTTTCAAAGCAAGTCTGGAACTCGTTGCCTCACAAATAAATTCTTGATGGGAAGATCATCCATAGCCATTGCTGTTTAGGGATCAACATTTGGCCCTGTGAAAAACTTCAATACATCAAGTCACCTGAAGTTGCGGGCCTCACACCCACACACCTCCCTCCTTCTGGCCGCCCAGAATTACACCCTACAACAGCCTAAACGCAGAGCCTTCCGCCTCCAGCCCTCCACACGAAGCTTTCCACAGACGGAGAGCAGAGCTCTGAGGTAGGGACCGGTTTTGTACCACAGGATCCCGCCCGGCCCTGAGGAGCGCGGACAAATCCCGCCCGCCATGCCTCCTCGCTTGCTGGCCGGCCAGCTCAGCTCCTCAGACAACGCCCCACAACCACCCCCAAGACGCCCCTGCGCAGCCTCCTGAATATTCAAATCAGCCCGCTCTTCCCATCTGTGATTGGCTGTGGCCGTTCAAATGAAGCCACGCCTCCCTTGCCGGGGCGGGGCCGTTAGTGGCCGTTGGTTTGGGGGCGGGAAAGGAGGCGGCTGGATGCGCACGCGTAACACCGGCGCACGCCCGTGACGCTAGCGCGTCCTCTTGTTGCCCTAGCAACACCTTCCCCGCCCCTTGCTGCTTTTATCCAACCAGAGGCCCTCCTGGCCTCTTAGCCCAATGGAGCAGCAAATGTTATTAAGGGGCGGGGCGAGAGGGGTGTCAGGCAGGTTGTTTTGCCCAATCAGGAGGCGGGGAAGGGTAGGAGCGCGCTCCCCTTAGCGGCCCGGCTGCTGCGGGACTCGTCCCAGCGGCTGGCGGGGGTGGGTCGCGCAGCCTGCCAGCCCGCCCCACGGGGGTACCGGCCCTCCCGGCTTGGGCCTGCCGCTGTGTGGGCTGCGGGGTCCTAGCTCCCTGTGCTGCAGGCCCAGCCGTGCCTCCGGGCCTGCTGAGGGCCGTTACAGGGGTGGTGGTCTCTGTGAGGTTCCTGCCCCGGGGTTCTCCTACTGGCGTTGAAATAACGCCAGGGGCTGTGTGACAGGTGTGAGGGTGAAACCCTGAGGAAAAAAATGCTTCAAAAATTGCTCTGTAGCCATAGATGGGTCTGTTGAGTGCTAGAGTCTGCTCCTGGCACAAGGATGAAGCTCGGGGAAAGCGTTTCTGTCCCATCTTGGCTGGGAAAGCCAAAATAACTGTGGTGGAGTCGATTCCTAAAGGACTAGTAAATTTACAGTTGCACGAGGGTCAGCATTATTTTAACATATCAATTGAATTGTTAGAAATCAACAGCTTTAGTGTCTGTGCGCCTTGTTTTGCAGTTTGGCAGCCTGTCCTCGGAATTCCCCCACTGACGCTGTTGACTTCAGGCATGTGCTACCAGTCCTTCGAGTGTTTCTTTATTGGCCCCGGAGTGTCCCCTGTTGTCGTAACACTTGCTCTTTGTGAGTATGTGCTATCCCTAATGTTTAATCTTTCTGAAGTACTAGCTTGTGATCATTATGCATATTTCTCTCATAATGACTGAAGTTAGGCAAGAAGTCAAAACTTAGTAAGTCTGTGAGCTCTTGCCAGTATTTTCTGGATTTGTGCCTTCAGAGAAGAACATGAAGAAACACTGTAAATGGCTCCGTTCCCAATCCAAATAAAGCATTATTCAGAGTTGTATTCCAGGAATCTTTGTTTTTCACCACTCATCAGAAACGTCAATGGAACTGTTTGTTCTAGCAGTTATTGCTAGCTAGTATGAAGCTTCTGAAACAGTAAGAATTTGTCTGTTTGTTTGGTAGTCATTTATGACTAATTGCCCAGGTTATTATCTAAAGTGGACAGTTTGTAAATAATACATCCACAGCCAGCAAAAGCAATCCACCTTGATTGATTGCCGAGATCTAATTGAACAGAGATTCCACATGTCCCTCTGAGTGCAAGCAGAGAGTTTGAAATTACAAATCTTCATTCTCTTGAAACTGCTTCTGCTCTGCGATGCTGTGTGTGGAGCTGCTAGCGGGTATGGCTTTTGGGGAGCAAGAGATAATGAGCGAACAGCATGCTGCACAGATGTCTCAGCAGATCGATTAGAGGAAATGAAAAATAATCAACTGCTTGTGAGAGTGAGTTGGTTAGGCTACACGCATGTGATGATTCCTTTATTGTTCTTTTGCAGTCAGAAAGGTGAAGATCAAAATATTTGTTTCTGGCTTTTTCTTTTCCCCTGGACTTCTTTCCCCAGAAAATTAGCCACTTCCCTGGAAGGAGTAAGATCTGTAGGAAATTTTTGCTGGCTAGGAACATAAGCAGGGTGGTAAAGCTCTTCTCAAAATAATTCAACTTCTTTCTTAGTGTCTTCCTGCAGAGTAAAGCTTAACTTTCTTCTTGGCACAATTATTTTTTGGGCATTGGATTTAAATTCTATTATTTGTATGTCAGAAGGAGCTAACTTCCAGCATATTAGAAGCCTCTCCCGAATGCTATGTGAAGATTAATATGCTAGGCTAGTTAGAAATTATTCTTAGAAAGGAAATCAGGAAAATTAAGTAACTGTCACTTAAACTTTAAGTGCAGAGGGCTGAAGGAAAGTAGTCCTTGTTCTTTAATCTTACAAAATTCTTACAATCCTATTTGCTGTTACAGTTAAAGTTACGCTTCTGCAAAATTCTTGAAATTGTTTAAAAACTCAAGCCTAGAAAACTGACATTAGAAAGCAGCTTTAATGCAATCATTTCATTATTTCATAGTGTCCCTCTGTTCTGTTTCCCTCCTCATAGTCATGACAATTTGTAGCCCAACAGCAGATCAAGTAATCGCAAGACTTGTATCTGTAAACTGGACTCTTGCCTGTCAGGGCAGACAAATCTGAGGAGGACATAAAATGCAGACAGGATATGATCTGCCAGCTTTACATCTCAAGGGTAATCCCTCCATTCCGTGCTGCTTTGTCACTGAGCTGGTGTTTTAATATCCAGTTTAGCCTTGCCTTGATGTGGTCAGTCAGCCATAAATAGCGTCCACTGGTCATTTCCTTCAGATTCATCACTGTCAAAAGAATTCATCGCTGTCAAAAGAAAAATGTCTACTTTATATGTTATTCTGTAAACTCTTGTTCAGAAATGACTTCTAATATTTTGCGGCAGAATCACCTTGACAAGAATTCAGGGCATTCAGGATAGATAAACTGAACAAGGAAAACTTTATCCTTCATCCATGAATGAGCACTAAAAAGATACTTATTTTTCAGGAGTCCCATTAAGCCCTATTGTCCTGTTCCAAACAAGTTTCTCACCACAGTGTTTTTGATTGACACTTTTAAGTCATGTCCTTAATTAAGTTCTAATATAAAAACTTCATTAAGCTTCTAGTTGTTTGGACTTCTAATAATCTGAGGAGCAAAACCTTCATTTACTTTGGTTTATTGTTGACCTTTGGTCACACTTTATTTTATGGGCTAAATTTGTTTGACTTTGCATTGACCTCATTGTTATTTTTTAGGGAATGTTCCAAGGAAAGAATGAAAGTCTATGAACGTCTGGAAAAAATAAGAGATGGAATGGAAAGGAGGACACACAGAGCCTCTGGCTCAGAGAAAAAGAAAGTAGGAAATCGGATCCTCTTAAGCAGGAGGTAGGGTGGACTGACCAACAGGCTCCTTTTCTGTTGTTCGTGTTTCATTCCTTCAAACATTCATGCTTTAAGTAAACTTCAAACTCGCTGAGCTGTACGATGACCAGCTATGGCTTTAAATTTAAGTGGAGAACCCGTGAACACTTGCTGTAGTGCAGACACAAGCTCTAGTTTGGTAGGTGTTACTACACCCCAGTAAGAGACATTTACAGTATCCTTCCCACCTCAGCACCAGGCTAGAGTGTAATTCTGACTTAGAAAGTACTTCAGTGGGGACATCAGCTAGCCTTGTCACCTTTGCTATAGCGATTAATGAGTTACAGTGTTGCTCTGGTGTTCCAAGGAAGTTTAGAAGCAAATTGGCTTCATGTTCTCCTTCCCAGCCTTTTATTCTTGGTAGATTAAAGTTTGATCTGAGGATTTATGTGCTGCTGACATCCCATGACCCTCTGAGGATATTTGTCTATAATGAGGGCCTTACACATTTTGCTACTTCAGCATCCTCTGACCTTTTGCATAATAGCTTGGTAAGTAAACAAGCCTATTAGCAGAAGTTAATGACAGTTCAATACATAGCAACCAGAGATATGGAGAAATCGTAATGGTTCGACTGTCCGTAGCATCTTTCTCTTGAGAATCTCTAAGCACTTCATAAATACTGGCAATTAATCTTTGTAGTATCTGAATGCCATAAATAAAATTATGCGTGAAATATTTGAGCAAATTCTACAGTAGAATACAGCATGTGTTATATTATCCAAATCAGTGCTGCAGACAAGTTTTGGCACAGTTAGTTCTTCTATAAATACACATGTAATTAACTTTCTGTATTATTCTGTTACTATTTTTCATGAAGCATTGGGGTGGGGGGAGGTGGGGAGGATAGTTAAAGGAAATCTTGGGAGGAGAAAAGGTCCTAAATGCTAAGATAGTTTGGCTTACTTCTTTATGAAAAGAAGTCGTGGCTTATCTGATGGCTGGAAAAGGTTCTGGTATGCAGTTCTGGATCATTCCAACACAGAATTAGCTCTACTAATAAGTGGTTGTAGAATGGGGCCTGACTGGGAAAGAGGGTTATCTTCCATTGAAACTGCTGATTTCTCAGAAGTGATGGAATTGGAATGCTGATGAGATTGCAGTGAAGTGAAATTGAAACTGTTGAGCCTCATTTATTGGGTTCTTTAGAGTAATGGGATCAGTATAGGGCTGATCATATTTAGTGCCATTAAATCTTCTGTGCTTAATTAAGATGCTTTGTACATTATGCAGTGTGACCAGGATCATGTAGAGAAGAAGGGAGGAGGCTAATACCTTTCTAACCCTGCATCTTGTTCATTCATTTGCAGGATAATGTATGCGTGCATCTGACAAATTATTTCATTAACAAGAACAGAGTTAATTCTGCCAGAGAAAAAGACACTGGTAGTAAGAGGTAAAAAGGAGAGAACATTTCTAAGCTACTCCCAGAGGGGGTGGTGTTTACCTTGTCTTGTACATCTTCCATATGCTTGATGTAAGTCTTCAAAGCATCTCTTTGTGTTTCCCCAATGCACTGAATGTTTTGCTGTTGAATAAATCAAGTGAAGAAACTCAGATGATTAACAGAATTGAACACCAAAATTGGGAAGAAAACTCCACAGTGGGGAGTTTGTACTCCAGCTTGACAGCATAAATGGGATTTGTTTCAATTTTTGTCCTGAGATTACATGCTTGCCTGCTTTTCCTAGGTACACTGATTTGTCTAGTAAGATGTTACCACTCTCCAGACTTTGCTTGTAATCTTAGATCATCATGCTATCACAATTCTACATCTTCACTGTATTTATCTTCATCAGCTGTGATAGGCATTTTTATTTTTTTGTTTATGTTTACCCAGACATAATATTTTTTCCTATTGCAAGCATTTCTCTTGCGATGTTCCTTTTGTGTTCTTTCTTTGTAAAGAAATCAGCTGCAGTGCTGGGATTGTGCAAGGCATAAGTCTTAAAATATGGTCCACAAGTATACATTTCTTCTTTACATTTTGCTTCCTAAATCCTTTCCTATACTATTAAATGGGATTGCTCTAACTCAGTAATAATTTGAGCAACAGAAGGTTCCAGGCATGCATACAGTTATAATGGTATAAAGAAGCTGTACACAGGTTGAACTATTGCAATGTTAGGGTAGAAACATACCAGTTCAGTCACATTTGTGTTTGTTATCAAAAAAAAATCTGCCCTTTCTAGAATATCGTCCACTTTTAATAACTGCATGCAGAATAGGGCTGCACTACCAGCCAGATGTGGCTGCATATAGCAGATGTTATTAAAATGTAGGTAACAACACAGGCTATTATGAAACATAACCATCATATCTGCTCCCCCAATTACTCCAGGGTAGTGCTCACTTTGAAATACATGTGTTTGATATTGTCTTGAATCACAAATCCAAGTCCCAGTTACTTAAGGGCCCTGATCCTGCAGTACAATCACGTATTGACTGCTTTGGGGGGCTGGGGGGTGGTGGGGGTGCTGGTGGTGTGTGTCAGTCAGCTGGTTGCTACCATCAGCCTCTTCCTTACCCCCAGTTTCGGATTGTTTTGGCTCCTTGCAGATCTCCCGCAAGCTTCCCGGGGCCGGACGGCAGAGGGGGATAGACTACACCGAATCGGTGGGAAAGCTGCTGCTGCGCTCCTGGGCACTCGTGGGGAGCGTTGCCTGCCTCCGTGGCCTCACCTTTGCGTCCAGCTTCACTCCAGTTCTCTGCACACAGAGGTATCTCAGCCCTATCCACTGCCCTCGGTGGCAGCTACTTGGCAATGGAAGGGGCAGACTGCGGTTCTCAGAGCACAGCAAGTTAATGCCAGTTCCTTCTACTGCCAGCACATGCTAGACTGGTATTGACTCTGCATTCAACCTGAGGCTACAATTTCAAACTGATGGGTGTTACTGATTTGCCTGCCTCTTTGCAATATATATAAAAAAGAGCTGGCATCACTTTACCAAGAACAGGCTGGGTAAGGTGGGGTTTTTTTCCAGCTTAAGTGACTTGTTCACAATTCCTTGTTGAAACCAGCAGCAAAACCTCCAGCTTTCCTGTGTTATTTATCTCTGATCTTAGATGCTGGGATCAAGCATAGTGCATCCCCTCACCTGGCTCCACAAGTCTCTGTCACCTGTAAGATATATTTAACTTCCTAATACAGCATGTATACTGTGTTCTAGGTAGCCATCAAATCACACAGGAATTTGGTTTATACGCAGCTTGAGGTATGTAGGTGAGGGATCTTCTAGGAAGGGCTTTCATATCAGTTATTGTATCTTAACAGTCCCAGTAATTAAGGCAGTGGGGCCTGGGCTCTGCTTTCTGCAAAAAGTTCCATGCAAAGGGATAGACTGGGCTCACAATTTCTCCTTTAGCATTTCCTGGAGCCACTCAATACCACAGCAGTTCAACTCTAGGCAAGTATGGGTGCCTGTAATTACACCTAGGATGTGGTATAAACCTATTTCTTCAGCCCATCTGTGAGCTATGATATGCTGAACAATATTGTCTCTGTTGCTTCAGGCTGGATATGATTTTTAGCAAATGTCAAGTAAGATTTGGAGACGCTGGATGGCTACAACTCCAATCCAGACCCAAGAGACCATGCAGTCTGTGTTCATCACCCTGCAACAGAACAGAGAATCAGATTAGCAAGTAAAAAACCTCAGAGGTCTATAGTCACAGTATTTTTTCTGTTAGCTAATTCCAGTCCTCTAAAACCTTGATCTCCTTATGAAAATATCAAATGGCTTGTAGCCGCAGCATACTAGTTCTCTGACACAAAGAATAGCATAGTGTGTCCTAAGTTACAAACCGTGGAAGCTACAAATAAATTCGAGGACAAAGGAAGAGGAGGAGGAGAAACTAAGTGATAACATCTATGTGTCCAAGAACTATCACCTTTCAGAAGTATTCTGCAAATAGTGGGTCCTACCCAGCCAGGAGTGAACTGCATTCTGTGAAAAATGGTGCACTTCAGTGGGCCTTATCACTTGCTAGGTTTGACTTCACACTGTAGGAAGGAGAGATGAGAGTTACTCATCACTCAGTGGGTGACTTTTCTTTCTCTGACTCAGCATTATATCCTCAGTATACTATTTATAGCTGTTAAGGCTAAGTATAAAAAGAGCAAAAAATTCCTAATTTTAGTTTTAAAGTGATTTGGGAATGAAGGATTGAGCACTGCTAAGAGGGAAATCGATTTGCTTTGTGTGCTAGATGATTAATCAGAAATATTCAGTGTATGATAACTGCCTCAGAAATGATATATTGACTTGATGGAAGCTATATTGGGAAGGGAAAACCTTGACAAGGAAGGTGCTAGCTTCTGCTGCCTTCACTTTGACCATCACGTTGTTACTGGAAACAATACAGGACAAATATGCTGCCAGGTAGAGGATTTTTAGGATCTGTTTTGCAAGTTGTTCAGTTATATCATTAAACCCATGCATAGGTTTAATGACATCTGTAGGAAGAATGTCCCAAGCTGGTGGGGAAGGGTGTGCTTTCTTTCAGTGTGTGATTTCCATCTGCTTCCAAAGCATGTATCTGTTGGGCAGTCTTGTAGTGGTAGTAGGAAGTAGCTGGTCTCAAACTGTGATTGATGCCTTTATGAGCAATGGCACATAGGTCACTTAAAATGACAAGTGAGTACCACTAAAATAATGGAACGCCCCTCTGCATGCAAATTTGTAGCATGGGGAGCAACCTAATTTGGGAACCCCTTTGTGAAGCAATATCTGAGCTATCTTTAATTTACTCACTGAGAACTGGCAATGCATGTGCAGCTCTGCCTTAGCTATACTGCTTCCAGAATATGAACTAGCTTGTTTAAAGCTTCAGCCTATAGTGTGGACATACCATTAATCTACTAATTATTCTATTTCCTTCCTTATGGGGCTTTAGCAAACCCCTACTCCCAAAGATTTTATTTCCCCAAATCAGAGAGATCCTGTTTTCTATAGACAATATTGTTAATCAGGAACTGACAGAACCATTTTGTTGCTTCTTTTTTTAAACATACTCTTTGGCAACTGCTTCCATTTTTACAGCTTTGCTAGCACATAACATCCATCAATAGATGTGGGAAATTTGCCTTTAAAAAAGAAATGTCAGGAGTTTGTGGGTGTCCTGATGTGAAACTCTTGTACCAAAACTTGATGTATCTATGCTTGCTATGATGGTATCTGGTTGCTGCCAGCTCTTGTTTTGCTCAATGAAAAATCCTTTGCTAAGAATGTCAGGGCAGTGTCTGATCTACCTAGTGGAATATCATTAGTGAGGGAAGTTAGTTCTCTGTACTGAACTTCAGCTGAACGGCTGAGTGCTTGCACCACATCTTGAAAATTTTCTCTTCATAGGGCAAGATATGTTTAAAACAAACCTGTACATCTGTGACTCTCATAAGACTGTAAAGAGCATAAAAATAAATACATTAACGTGGTATAGCAGTCTCACTTCTGAGACTTGTGAAGAATAAAGGATGGAAGAGGCCAAGAAGAGGAACACCAACTGTGATCTTGTAAGTCTGGGGGTTTGGCAAGCCTTGTTGTTTATAGTGCTCCATTGAGAGTCATTCATTTTGCACTTAACCCTGTTAAGAAAGCACTCAACTACTCATAGATATGCCCTTCCTTGGCCTAGTTTTCATCTAATTAGAGAGGCAAAAAGACCTTGTGTCTGACAAATTGCTTCATTGGATAAGGCAATTTCTTTTTCAACCTCATTTTCAGAAAATGTACATTTGTTTACAACATATTGACAAAATTAGGTAAGGAGGCATTGTCCCAGTCCAAAGCATTCACAACATCTGTCTTGATGAAAGAAAGATTTGAGGCTATTGCTTCATGGTTCCTCTACTAGCAGCAGAACAAATATAAACATTCTGCCTGATCATCCTTGTGTCTGGAGCCTGCTGCTGTTAATTGTGCCAGATTGGTGTTCAGCACTCCTACTCTGAACTTCACCTGTGGAATTATGTTAGGAAAATGCTGTTGTTTTGTTGTGATTTTTAACAAAAGCACTTTGCAGATCCACTGCAGAGGTAGCTACAATTGTTTTAGTTGAAAGTGGGTAGTCACTGAGGGAAGGTGGGGAATGAACAGCTGACTGAGCAAGGGATGAAAACCTCTGCCCCAGCAGAATAGCAACATGAAACAAAATTAAAAGGTAACCAGTGTATCATCCTCGCTTTTTTTTTTTTTTTTTTTTTAGCTCATTTTTTAACAGTAGCCAATTTTGTAACATAGACTGGGCTGATGCTCTGTGTTTCACCGACCTCAGCAGTGTTGCACGAAGAATGAATTTAGTCTGTACCATCAATCTGACTTTGAATCGGCTCCTGATAAAAGCTATTTAGCCTTGTGAGACAGATGTGTCTGCTTTAAGGAAGATAATTACTGTGCAGGACATCAATAAGATACGAATCTTTTCATATATTTTAATAGGATTTTTTGGTAGAAATTAAGCTACCCATTCCAAGACTGTTCCTATGTAAAAATACAGTACAATGTAAGTCACTGGAAACTACCACATACATGAGATGCAGTTAATCAGGTCACTGCGAGAAAGATAATGTGAGCTTGGGAAGGGGTCATGGATTGCCTCCTTGCTTTTTTTCTAGTAGCTAGGTTCTTGGCACAGTGATTCACTGTCGTGTGAGCACCCACACAGTGGAAGGCAGAAGGATTTCTGAGTTGAAAGGAGATCTGGCAGGTAGAGAGAAAAATTTCAGACCTTCTAAATACTGGAAGAATATTTTAGTATAAAGAAGGGAGAAGCACATTTCATATTATGTATATTATTGAACAGCATATTAAAAAAACGTTGAGGGGCAGCAATCAAGGCAATTAGTACCTCTTTCTTTTATCCTTCATCCTTCATTTCTGGAGCCAAATGTACGTGAAGAAATGAAGCATGGTGTATTAGAAACACTGCTTGTACAAAGCACCACTAATGGATTGGGAAAATATTATTATGGCAGTGGTATTGTGGATAGGGAAACTGAGGCACCGAGCCCATTGCTACCTGGCAGAGATGATCATCTGTGTCACTGGACCTCTCTGGAACTTTATCTGTGACCCACAGAGTGAGGAACAGAATCGAATCTCATTCTCTCCAATGTGGAGTAGAACTTTTTGGTAGCTTTGGCCTGGTTTTGGTCCCTGCTCCAGCTATTAATGGCACAGGCTTGGAACGAATAGCAAAGATAACCCTTAGGGGCTTTAGCTCTTACTGACTCTTGGAAAGTGTCAGATCCCATAATATTCATTTCTACAGCCTTGTTCTGACCTTCTCAGTGTTGATAGCAGACCTTCATGGTACTGTCGGGTATATTCAGGGTATCCATCACCTCTTGCCTTTTAATTCTGGAAAAGTAAATTTCATTGAGTTATTATTTTTTCAGGTCATCTATTTCAATAGCAGAGTCTCAATAAAAGAGGTTCTATGTCTACAAAAGGAAGTTTCTGAGCTGTACAGTTCTTCATTTTCTTGTGTCAGTGTGGAAAAAGAAAAAGATACAGCACTAATTCTTTTCTCTTTTGGTTTAACAGTGATATCAGTTTAGGTATTAAAATGGCCAGATCTGTAAATGTAGTCAGAAAACAGCAAATCAAAGCAGTAGTTTCAGAAAAACTGGGTTTTTGAAAGTTCTTCAGTGTGCTGTGTGTGGCCTTGACCCGTGGGTTAGGACGGGATGGGATATCCTTGGGAGCAACTGCACTGGGAATGTACTTTTTATTTAACAACTTAAATAGAACCTGGCCATTTCTGGCTTCTACATAATTGCAAAATACTTAAAAATCTGTCCCAAGCTGTGACAAAAGTTTAGCCCTTTGAAAGCCCCTAACACATTATCCCACATGTTTTTAATACTTCTGAATAATCAGAATAATCCAATTAAGTGCCCAAATGAGAACTAGACTTCTTTAGAAATCTGATCAAAAGTGACTATAGCAATCGTGCCTTTTGATTTAAGTTGAGGAAAACCTGCCTAGCTCATATACTAAAAAAAAAAAAAAAAAAAAAAAAAAAAAAAAAAAAAAGCCACTGTCCACTTGGTCTGGTTGCAAAGCACATTTTCAATAAGTTTATGCTCTAACAAGCTGTATCAGTTTCATCTCAGTAGATCTGATGGTTATTGAACAGTGTTCAATGTTCTGGAGGGTGCCAGGCACATAATTGTTTTTACAACACTGTAAAATGAATCAGACTGAAATTAGTGTCACTCAGCAGAATCACTTTCCTTCCCTTTAAATTACTTAATCTGGGGGTTAATCAAAAAGAAAATGAAGTTTTGACACTGCCCTTCAGCTAAGGGCAAGTACAGGTTCAGTTGTCTTCACTTCATTTGACTAGGAAGAGTGTTTTACAGTATCTGCGCTTGTACATTTGCCACTTCCCTGCTGCTCGTCCCAGGGGGGAGCACAGGATGGTGCTGACTTCTCAGTGCTTCCCACTTAATAGTCCAATTAGCAGAGAAGGAAACTAATGCCATTTTTTCATTTTAACTCTGGTGAAATGGGAGGTAGCAAAGAGGAGTTACAGGAAAGCTTAGGGAAAAGGGTATTTCTATGGGGAAGGTCCTCGAAAGAACAGGCTGGCAGCTTTATCTGTTATAGAGTACAGTGACACCCTCACCCCTCTGGTGCCACTGGAGCTCAGGATCTGAGGTGCCAAGAGCTAATACAGCTAAGATATGCCATTGTGTACAAATATCAAATACCATCTCCTTGATTTCTCTGGTATAAATTGGCTCCTTGCTGAGATAAACCAAACCTCTTTTGTTCTGCCCACTTTGAATTGTGTATTTTGGAAGCAATTCCAGTAAATGTCTCTGCCTTGAAGGCTTTCAGGTCTCACTATATGTGGCTATTGCTTTGTTCTGATCATTCACTGTAGCAGGTTTATTATTTTTCACTCCATCATATTTTGTATGCACGCAGGTTTCAGTGGCATTTATTAGTAGTATGTTTTTAGAACAACGTCTGGCTGATGAGTTGTATCAATAACAGCTGGGCAAAGTAAGATGATCATGAGCCATAATTATTATATACAGCAATACTGTCAACTAAAGGCTCTGAGAAATTATCTAGGCTAGAGAATATCGGTAGTTTCAATAGTGCATAATCCCTTTGCAACAATACAATTATGCAAAATGAGATTAAAGGGTTTATCTGCATGTGAAAATTGCATCAGTTTCCATACATATTGCTTTTCAGCCAGTGTAGATACTTGTCCTCTGATAGCTTCATTTCAAGAGCTAGTGGCACAACAAGCCTCAGCTTCCATTTTTCCTTCTTCCCTGAAAGAAATGGTACATTGGGGGCAGTTGGGTCCATTTTGGGTTGAATTCAGACCGCCCCATCTCAGACAGCTGGTCTGCCAAGGCTAAGTTGCCAGCAGTCAGTCCTCCTCCGTCCTACCAATACCATCACTTAATACGATTTTAATACAGCCCTATCGTAAACTGTTGCAGTCCAGCACAAGCCATGTGGATCACCTGCTGCAGGATTAGGGCTCTCGGGATATAAAACCACGTACCAAAGGGAAATGTGAGTGCAGCAGAAGACCTACCCACCATTCCCACCCCAGCTTTAGGACAATAGGAGCAAACCCAGAATAACAGAGGCTTAACACGGGTCAGGAGCCAAAACATCAGCTCTGCATCCTTCAGGGGCCTGTAATCCCAGCTGCCAGCCTGGACAGGAAGGTGCAAGTCTCCGCTTCTCTGCATGGAGGAGCTGTGCTGCTCCCCAGGCACATCGCCTCTGTTGGGAACATGTGATTGGGATTTAATTAGTTCCAGTGCATATGGGATGGCTTCTTTCATTACAACATATATCTGAAGATTTATATTCTAGCAGAGACAGGGAGGGATGTAGCTTGTAGAGTGCTTTGACTCCTTTCTGCTGAAACTAATTCTAGATTTCCTTCCTCACAGCAGAGCCAGAAGAGGCTTTGTGTCTGAAATCCCTGGGCCATTATAGCCAAGAAGTGTAGGGATCAGGGGGAGCCAATACAGATTTTTTAGAATATCCAAGATAAAACCCCTCTACCT
The DNA here is from genome assembly GCF_017639655.2 of Falco naumanni. Lineage (NCBI taxonomy): Eukaryota > Metazoa > Chordata > Aves > Falconiformes > Falconidae > Falco > Falco naumanni. The sequence continues at coordinate 5,468,794 of NC_054071.1, read as the reverse complement.
TTTAAAAGGATACCAGCCATATAGATCTGAGGGAAATGTCTTCTCTACAAGCAGTAGAAAAGGGGGAGCTCAAGCGAAGAGATGATTACAGTAAGCCAGCCATGAGGAAACAATATTTACTTCTTAATTTACTTTCTTAAGCAACAACCGATAGCGTTTTGGACACGTGTTCAGGAATGAATGGGAAATACGAAGCCACTGATGGCAACGTCACACACCCTGCTTTTAACAGTTGGGGCCTGGGTGCAGAAATATATGATCACATTAAGTCACACGGGTGGTAACATTGCTCACAACCACCAAGGACCAGCAAGCAGTATTTATTGGTCCTGGCATTCATAAAATGATCCAGCGCTGCCTGATGTCTTGCGGTACGTGACTAGTCAGCAGGAGAAGTTGTACATAACAGTGGAAAGGCAACATTAATTGTGAACCATCTGCCAGACAGGTGCTTGGGAAGTACTCTGATGTGCATACACTGTGCAAGGAGGGAGAACCCAGATCTGCCCCTCCTTCTGGAGAATATAAAATTGTGTGGGCACAGGTATTGAAAAGTCTAGGTTATCTTGGAAATGGGAAGAGGATGGCTGGCCAGATCATCTCCTGCTGTGTGAGTGTGCAAGTGTCTGCACGTGGTCTGCCTCTTCTGCTGTAAAGAAACAACTCCGGATGACGCTGGAAGGACGGTTGTCAGAGGGAATGACTGAAAATCTCTTTTGAAGGACTTTCTAGGCAGTGAATAACCCTGCCATCATGAATCTTTTTTGCCCCCTGTGTTATGTTTTGGAAATCCAAGTTATTCCCCAACTGCACTGATGAGCAGCAGGGATTAGACTAAAATAAGAAGGCAAAATATAGTCTAAGACCACCAAAATGCTCGTCAGGTTCCCCAGGGAGGCTGTGAGTTATCGCCACGGGGAGGCAGGGAACAGCTCAGGTGTCTGAAGCCAAGTATATCAAACCTGCTCTGAAAATTATGGTGCTGGCTGATTCAATCTCTAGACTTAAAAGAATACTGTGCAAGCTAAAACAAAAAAATATATACAATAATTTAAAAATCAGAACTCTGAAAATGAGGAATTTTTGAGTGGAAACCATGATCTGCAGTCAGCTCCCAACACCTGGCATGGACACAAGGAAGTGTCTCTGGGTCAGGGAAAGGTGCCAGTCAGCGGGAGCAAGGAAAAATAACTTAGGTGCAAAGAGAGGTAAATGGTAGAAAAAATGTCTAGTTTGTATCTAACTTTCCTGACACCATGCACGTGTGTTTAATTTTTAATTTATGGTTGCACTGTAATCTGTTTCGGTTTTTTACATCCTGATTGTTTGATAATTAAGAAAGAAAATTGATTTCCCTTGCTGGAGGACAAGAAGCTGTAGAGATCGCCTGGAAATTAAGATGTGAAAAGGTATAAATGGGGTTGGGAAAGGTTGATGAAAAAATTATTATTCCATTTCCATTAATGTTTCATGAGGACACAAATGATTCAACAGGGAAAGTTTTGAGTTTTTCCAACCAGACCCTGCTCATGGCCAGGATCTCAGGGACCCCCGGACCCCTCAGGGTAAATTTGTCGGGAAGAAGAAAAAGAGAAGAAAATGAAACCGAAATAAAACATAATTTAGGCGTGGAGGTGGTCCCAGCTGAGCTGTTCACAAACAAACCTCTCCTTAAATTAATGACTATATTGGCACCTTGTTGGGCACCTTGGGGGCACCTTCAGCTTCGGCTCATTTTTAATAATCCAATGATTAACGTAAAATAAAACAGTTGCCTCCGTGGATGGGAGCTCGATCCCTCTACTAGCCCTGGGGGGAGCAGCTGGTTATTAGCGGGCACCTCCCTGCCTCCCAGCACACCTTCCTTCCCGGGGGAGGGTTTGTGAGGGTGACTGTCCCCCCCAAAGCCCAGCAGGGGTTGCCAGGCCCCGGGGGGGAGCCTCAAAATAAGTGGCACCAAAACGGGAGAGGAAAAATCATCCGTTTTCCCAGAACAGCTAAAAAACAGGTAATGCTGGAATATTACAGAGAGGGAGGAAGGGGAAACCTCCTCTCCCTGCAGGAATTAGGGTAATTGAGGCAACATGGGGACTAAGTGGAGAAAAAAAAATTAACCTATTTTATAATTATTTTTCTGTTTTATAATGTTACTTCAAGACTTTGTTGTCAGAGTTTTGGCGTGGGGTTTTTTGATGGGGGGTTGTTGAGTTGGGGTTTTTTTTGCGTTTTGGGATGTAGGAATAAGCTAAGGAAAGGAATGGAAAGAAACCTTTCCTACCAGCTGTGTGACTGCAACAGAGAAAACGAGAAAATTGTGTTTGTGCCTTGAGTAACGTGGTGCCCTCGGAGCCTGCGACGCTGCACTGCCCTGACGGCTCCTTTAGATGTTCATATGTGGGTACAGGTATTAAATCAAAAGATTAAATAAAGGGATGATATTTTGTTAACGATTATTATTATACGTATGCATTAATATTATAGTATTTATCAATATAGTTATTACTGTATTAATATTAACAGTAACTTAATGGTTGATGCTAATATTCGTACACTTACTAATATATTGATAAATGCATTTCAGTTACTTAAATTTTTCAGGGAAGCTCTCAAATGGATATCGAGTCTCGATTATAATTGGAGGCTCTTAATTACTATATCTCCAAGGGCCAGAGGGAAAGCACTGGGTTTCCTTCCGTGGGAAGCTCCGCGCTTTGCTCCGTGTCCCCAGCACCAGGAAAACCAGCAAGTGCCGGGAGAGAAATCCGGGGGGAGCGGGCTCGGGGGGTCCTTGGGCCGCTGCGAGTCGATCCGGTACTGAGCCAAAAAAAAATATTCAGTCGTCCCCCCCCCCCAAAAAAAAAAAAAATATCTGACCGTGGTCATAGGTCCAGCTGGTTTGCAACACAACTCGCCCGGGGTGTTACTCTGCACCGCAGCGGCGAAGGGAAAATACAAGGAATGTCCTTGATTTTTAGGGAAAACGAGTGAAAAAGGCCCGGGGCATTGATGCTTGTGGTGACGTGAGGTCTGAGCCCTGCAACGTCCTTGCTGCTCTGCCGCCGTCCTTATTTACCCGGAGGACTTTAAGGTTAGGGAATATTAAAACCTTTATCCCACTCGGAGAGGAGGGAGATGGGAATTCCTGCGCCTCGACCGACACTAGTTCAGTGGTGCGTTTGTCTGACGTGTAGACGGGGACAGCTACGTTTTTCTTTAATTGTAACTGCGCTAAACTTTTCAGCTGTGATTTCTTCAGTCCTAAAGCAATTATTCCTGCATCCACAAGAACCGTGGCTTCGGTCACCCGACCCGAGCTGCCAGTCCGGTGTTCCCCCGGGTGTCTGCTGAAACCTGCGGGGTTTTGAACTGTCCCTGAGTGCAAATGGCCTGAAGTACCTCAGGAATCCCTCCAAAGCTGGGGGTGGGGGTCGGTGGGGGTCGGGGAGGGGAGCCCACATCCTCCCTCCCAGGCTGGAAACAAGGGGAGGCAAAGCCATTGCAAACGTCGGACTCGGGTAATGTGGTCTCCCCGTGTTTTGCCCTTTGGAAAAGGATGGAATTATGTTTCTGCAAAGTAGAATACAAAGCATCCGACCCTGTCCTTCTCGTAAACCAACAATCCCGCCATTGTATTCACGCGTGGGATTTACTGTAGTCTGGCACTTCTTGTAAACCAATAACTCACTCGCCCACCGACTTCGCATTATTTTTTCCACCACTGGCAAGTAACGTTCGGGCGTTTCATTGATTCACAGCAACGCATTTATTCCCCACACCGAATTAATTCGGCATCAGCTGGCTGGTCCTAACAGCCGGGAAGGTGTCGCCGGGGAAGCTGTGAGTTCAGCCTTGAAAATGCCAGGAAATACCTGAATTTAGAATTCGTTTTCCATTTGAGGCTAAAAAGCTGTAGAGCCCCGGCTGCAGCCCGCGGCGGGGAGGAGGCGGGAGCCGGCTCTGTGTGTGTGTGTGCGCGTCCCCGACCGCCTCCTTCCCTCCGCGCCTTCCTCCCCATCCTCCTCCCCACCGGCCGGCCCCGGCCGCCGCCCCTACAATAAGGAAGGGGGTGGGGGGGTAGGGCGACCTTTGAACCCCCCCTCCAGGTTTCCCCCCTCCCCCGGCACCCGCCCGTGCCCGGCGGGGAACCAGGCACCCTGCGGGCAGAGCCGGGGCGGGCCCGGTGCTCTGGGCCACCCCGGGGGGGCAGAGCTGGGGGCACCCACCGGGGTCCCTGCCCTCCCCAGCCCTCCCGTGGGCTCTGCGGAGAGGAGCCAGGTACGGCGCAGGCAGTGGGAAGCGGGGGCCGGGGAAGCGCGGGGGTGCCCGGGGGGGCTTTGTTGCCCGCCCCGTCTGATTTACCATTTACCGCAAGGCTTTATACCTCCCCGGCAGCGTGAGCCGGGGGGTCGAAGAAAACCAGCGCAGCGGCAGGGGACAGGAGCTCTGCGGACCCAGCTTGGTCTCAGAGTCCAGAGACGCACGTTTCGTGTTGTGCTCTCAGTCCTTCCCTATCGCTCATCCCACCTCACACTGGGATCTCAAGCTGGATTCAAGGGCTGAGGGAGGGGGAACAGGGAGGAGTCCCTGCTTTCAACCCTTGAACTACAGAATAAATAGAAATGTATAAAAATGCATTAAAACCTGCCAGGACAGGGATGTCTCTCCCTGTTCCCCACGATGCTGCAGCCCAGGGCACACCAGAGCTCTGGGATGGTCCAGGCATGATTCTTGGTGCCTTTCCACACTGCATCCATCCCTCCTCACTGGGAATCACAGTGCAGTGGGCAGGGGGAGACAGAAGAGACCTCCCCAGAGCTGGCCTGGCAGTGGCAAGGGCAATGCACAGACCATCTCCCAGAGACTGTAGTAATTCCCTGGCAATGTATTAATTGCAAAGTCTCCCAACACATTTGCTATGGTCTTTGCTCTGCCCGAGCAATGCTGAGCCCAGCCCTGTCCTGTAAGCAACTGCTTTTAGGCTTTCCAGATCCACTGCTGGGCTCAGGAAGGCAAAAGAAGCCTGAATGAATCACTTGGCTACTATTCGGATATACACGTCTCTCCCTGCAATACAGGAGAGAAACGCAAGATTTGGACAGAGAAGGAGCAATGCTGCTTCCCAGACGCCTCCATGGGGCATTTCTACTGTGTGGCTGCCATGAGGAGGTTCAGATCTCCAATATTTTACCTGCTCTGAAGGCCTTAGCCCCAAAGGCTTGGAGAGGTTTTGCTGTGAATAGGAGGAGGCATAATTCTCATTGCAGTGGTCACCGCAGACACGGGGACCTCAGTCACCATCCTGCCGGCCTGAGCACCTCTGTGCCTGGGACTGGGAGCAGCCATCTCTCATCTTGCTGTGATTTATGATCCATCCTACTGAGCTCAGTAAGACTTCCCTGAGCCTAGAGCATGAATCACGGCAGGCATGGGAATTAGGACCTGGCCCTCAGTGGAGATCGCCGTATCCGCGGCTGGGCCCGAAAGACAAAGGCCTCATGTCTGGATTTCTGCCCTAGGGAGAAATCTCTGATCTACCAGAAAGATCAGAAAAGAGAGCGCTAACCCACCGCGTGCAGCAGAGCCGTGCTGAAGCAGAAGCAATGTCCAGCTCACAGGCTTGCTCAGCAGTTTATGCTACCAGGGCAGGGGATTCTCCAGCTCCCACCTCCGGAGCAGTGACATGCCTGGCACAGGGGAGCTGCTCCTGCCCTGACTGGATACCACCAGATATGTCTCCTGCAGGGCACATTTTCGAGAACAGGCCTCAAAATTCTCCTGATTCCTTCAGAAACGGGGCTCACCTCCAGCCCCTCCATGTGTGTGGTCACGCTGCACCCCCTCACAGGCTGCCTGCACAACCCACGCCCGGCTGCAGGCTCCCACCGGCAGTGGAGGGAGCAGCAGGGAAGCCCGAAGGATCCGGATGGCTCCTAACAAATTAAACATCAGAAGCAGGGCTTAAAAGCCAAGCACAAAGCAACTCCCCTTTTCTCCCACAACAGCTGAAATAAATTGCTTTAGCTGAGCAGGAACTTGGGGAACACAGAGCTAGTCCCTGGTGCGTGCAGCAATGGGCGCACGCTGCTGGGCTTGGCGCCGACAGGGAAACGTGTTCAGGCAAAAGAGCTGCTCCGGCTGGGTGGGATGGACGGGATACACAGCCAGTGTGCGATGCACATCTAGGGGTGTGTGGAAGGAGTGTGCAGAGATGCACACTTTGCCATATTTAAAGAAAGGGCATTTGGAGAGCTGGATTGTACACAGAACCAACGCAAGCAGGGATGCCCAGCTACATTCATATGGCTGTTTCCAGGTCAAGGATGTGCAAACATCTCTATCTGCAGTAGACAGACAGATAAAACACAAACATACCTATTATACCTTTCTATTTTGTCTCTGCTCCCAGGCAGGAACATTTGCTTCATAAGCTGCCCCCAGGCCGCATCCCCTCCAGGTTTCTGCTCTGTGGGTAAAGCCATTGCGGACTCCCACCATGCTTCTTCCCCTCCCAGAGGCAGAAGCAGGGTCAGGGTCGGTCCCCTATTGAGGTTTCAGCCTCCCTGGCTGAGGAGCTTGGGCTGGAAGAGGCTGGGGCTAGAAGGGAGGATGCGGGAGGTGGGAAGGGAGCTCATGGAGGGGCATTTTCCAAGGGAGGGGCAGGGTTTTGGGGCTGGGAGCAGAGGGCACCCACAGCCATGGCCTTCAGGAAACCACCACAGTGTCTCATTTTCCATTTTGGTGAACAGGAGGGAGAGACCCAAACTGGAGGTTTCAGGTTGGACAGCCCGGGAGCAACACACCGGTGGTCTGAGGTGCAGCTGGGCCCTCCCAGTTTCTCAAGAAGAAGCTAAAAGGCAAGGAAGGAGCCTCCAGTCAAGGCCGGGGAGGGGAAAGGAAACCTGGGACATGTAGGGATGGTGAGAATCAGATTAAAAACAACACACCGAGTTTGAAATCACCCCACATTTCACCCCAGCTAGGGGTGGGTGGTGTCAGAAGCACACTGCAGTGATCGCAGCGCCGGGTCTTCAGCACAGAGCAGGGATAAAAAGAGCAAAGCAAAGACGGGCCACGCTCTCTGTTCCCATGCCAGCTGATTTGTTCAAAGGATCCACTAGAAATGTGCTATAAAGTACAGATTCTGGCCCTCCAGGCATCAGGGAGAGAAATATTCGCACCTACATCCCCGGGGCTTCCGGGGATGCCTGTGGGGTGGGAAAGGAGGGGTCGGCGGCGAAGGGAGAAAAAAGAAATAAAAGATCAAAATGTTTGCCTTTACTTGATTTTTTCTTCCCAGAAATATTGCCAAAATCAGAAACCAAAGAGCTGGGCTTCCTTCCAGACCCAGAATTCAATTTTCCAACAATTGATTATTTCCAAACGTTAAGTCTTTAAGTAGTTCCAATTTCCCCCCCCCCCCCCCCCTTCAAACTGCTTTGGGGTTTGGGTTGGTTTTGAGGGTTTTTTTCCTTGTATTTTGTAACGGCGGCCTCAAATTCAATTGCTTTAAAAAATCACAGACCGTTAAAAAGTTATTCCACGGCTTTTTCAGATTCCAGATGGCATAAATATTAAATAGATCCTATCGAGAATATAATAAAAGTATAGTTGCAAACTAATGAGTATTCGGTAATTTTAAGCCCGATCATGGAGAGGAGAGAGGAACTGGTAAAACAAATCAGGTTTTTTCCCTTTAAAATAACCCCGTTCCTCTCGCTTTATCGTGACCTGAAATATTACACTGAATTTTTCTCCGTAAAATTGTCAAGGAACGGAAATCTTAACATCAGTTTGGAAGTCGCGTTTTAAACTATTTCCACGGCAAAGCCTGCTCGAAATTTTCCGACCGTGTTACAAAGACGAACCGAAGGGAAGCGCGGGCTTAAAAAGCACGAGGTGGGCTGCAATTTTGGAAATCGGTAATGCCTGTAAATAAATCAGCCCAAGTGCAGGATTTCTGGGGGGTGAAATAGGTGAATCCCCCCTCTCGCCCCGACGCCGTCCCTGCCGGGGCAGCGTTGCGGGAGGCGGCGGCGGCTGCCAGGCTGAGCCCTCCGGCTGCAGCCCCACGCACCGGCCGGCCCCAGGGGCCCTGGGACACGGAATAAAATCCCATTTTTCCATAAATTTGCGGTTCTGTACCCTCGGTTATGGGGGTGTCTGGCACGCTGGACCGGCCGAGCGGTTCTGCCCGCGGACCCCACTCCTCCTGCGTTTTTTCCCGCTTGAATTAAAGAAAAAAAAATAATAAAAAGAAATAAAGGGATACAAACTACCGGGAAAGTCTGCAGCAAGTCGGTCTGTCCGCGGATCCCGCTCCAGCCTCAAGCCGGGACTCTTCTCCCTGCCTAGCGCCGCGGGGCCCGGGCCCTGCCCGCGCCGGGGGGCTCCGGGGGGCGGCGGGGCCGGGGCCGCCCCGACGGCCGCCGCCACAGCGAAGCCCCGAAGTCAACAGGCTCTTAACTTTCAACTTGGCCTTGACCTCGGGATTAAGCCCGACCTTTCTGTGGAGGAAGCAGGGTGAGACGCGGGGGAGCTGCGGCCCCGTCGGCAAACACTCGGCCGCCCGTCGCGGCCGCCGTGCCCAGAGCCCGAGTTACGGGCTGTTTGGAAGCAAATGGAGAGAGGGCAGGAGTGGGGGAGCATAAAAAGGGCATCAAAGAAGAAGTGCAGTCGTTAAACTACGGAAAGGGAAGAAAGAAGCTTTGAAAGCGGAAAGGTGAAGGCTAAAATCACTGGGATTTTTTTTTTTTTTCTCCAGAAAAAGAAAAACGTTGGTTTCCGTGAGACCCCGGGATTTTTAACGGACGAGAAGGGCCGAGAAGCGAAGATGCAGCTTCGGGATGTGCTTTATTTGTTTCCCTGGGAGAGAGAATGGGGTGCAGGAGCGGATCTCGTCGAGACAGCCCGGCATAAAGCTGGAAGGAGCCGGGGATGGTTTGTTGGGGTGGTGGGTTGTTTTTTTTTTTTTTGGGGGGGGGGGTGGGGGTGAGAGGGGAAGCTACCTCCCACAGCGAAACGGGATGCTTCCCCGCCTGGGAGAGCTTTGCTATCATCACTTCTAACCCCTATTTTCCACAGGGATTTCTGTCCTTACATGTTAAAGCCTGTCGCGGCTCCTCTGGGCAGATGGGTCGTTGCTTTGGTGGCCCAAAGACGTGGCAGAAGGAGAATTTTTATTGCGATTTGATAGTCAGAAGGCAGAAATCTCTCGATTTCTTTGCACGAAGGAAACAACACATGAGCTCCAGTGGCCTTTGAGGGAATTCCAGCAAAGCTTTCCCGCAGACAAGGCCTTTGGGGAAAACCAGAGAGAAAAAAGAGCTAGAAACGCGACTCTGTGTGTTTGTACCATGTGTACAGACGATTAAAAATGCACGTACCTGAATAATATAATTGGCATGCATGCGGACACAGGCCTCAGTGTGTTACCCCAAACTTCTCCAGACCATTGCCACATCCCTCCGTCTTTCCCCTCTTCTGCCCGTCTCTCCACCTGTCCCATGCTCCTGACCCCAAAGGGACTCTCTGGATTATTTTCCCACCTCCCTTTTCCAAATACTTTCCTTTTGGGATGCTTCCTAGCGGGATCTACGGTGACTTGGCAGACATGGTCCAGGGCCATGCGTGGCAACAGCTCTGTGCATGCAGAATTGTGTGTCCCCTCCTTTGTAATTATTTTTTCGGGGTACCGTGGACCCCCTTTGCCCTCTTTCTTTGCTTTTAGGGCCATCCCCTGTCCCTTTCCCCAAGGATACAGGTTATGGCCTTTTGTAGCTGAAAGTTGGGGTGCACAATGATGTGCGTGGGATAAACCCCCCCGAGCAGGGGCAGAGTGACACTGGGATGGAGGGAAGGCCCCGGCCCCTGGGGGGGTCATCCCTGCCCCATGACTGCCCACCACCACCCCGTTTGGGTCGAGGCCCCCCCCCCGGGTGCCCTCAGGCTGGGCATGACCTTTTCCAAGGACAGAAGCCCCCGGACCCGCGTGGGAAGAAGGGGCTACAGCGAAAAAAAAAAAAAAAGTAAAAAGGTGGTTTTAATCTGAGCCCGGATTTTTCGACCGGGGACTGCTCCTCCGCACCGTTCATGATCCTTTCTCTCCTTCCCTTCCCTCCCCTCGTCCCCCCATTCCCCCCCCCCCTGCCCCCCCCCCTTTTTTTTTTTTTTTTTTTTTTGGCAAGACGCAGCACAAGAGGCGCCTCCCGTGTACCCGCCTGTCACGTGCGGGGGGGGTCCCCCTCCTCCTCCCGTCGCAATAAAAGTATTTTCGCAATTTCTGCAGCCAGGATTTATTGGGGCTGGAGGTTTTTTTGTGTGGGGTTGGGTTTTTTTCCCTCCTTCTCCGTCCTTTTCCCCCGAGCGGCAGCCAATGAGGCAGCCCCCGGCCGTTGCGTCAGGGCAGCCCGGCGGGGAAAGGCAGCTCTCGGCAGCTCGCAGCCTTTTAAAAAGATCCGGGGACCCCCCTCGGGCAGTGCCCGGGTGCTGCCGAGCAGGCTCTCCCCATGCCCCGGCCCCCGCGCCGCCCCCCATGCAGCCCCCAGAGCCCCGCGGCCCCCCGGGCCTCGAGGGGCTCCTGGCAGCCGGCGGCTTCGCAGGCAGCCAGGGCAGGGGGCTGCTGCCACCTCCCCCCCCGGCCCTCGGCGGCCCGTCGCCTCCCCCCGGGATGAACCCCGGTTACCCGGCGGAGGGTCCGGCCGAGCCGCCCAAGCCGTGCTCCGTCGCCCCACCGCCCCCGGCCGCCCCCCCGGGGCCCGCCGCCTCCGCCCCGCTGCCCTACGGATACTTCGGCAGCGGCTACTACTCCTGCCGCGTCGCCCGCAGCGCCCTGAAAGCCGGCCCGGCCCAGGGGCCCTTCCCCGCCGAGAAATACCTGGACCCCCCCGGGGGCAGCGAGGACTTCCAGAGCCGCCCCGCCGAGTTCGCCTTCTACCCCGGCTACGGGGCCCCGTACCAGCCCGTCGCCGGTTACCTGGACGTGTCGGTGGTCCCGGGGCTGGGCGGCCCGGGGGAGGCCCGGCATGAGACTCTGCTGCCCGTGGACGGTTACCACCAGCCGTGGGCTCTGGGCGGCGGCTGGAGCAGCCAGATGTGCTGCCCCAAAGAGCAGGGGCAGGCCGGGTACCTCCTGAAATCCGCCTTTGCAGGTAAAATCCCTGTGCTGGGAGAGGGGAGGGGGCTGGGTGGGGGAAGGGGGGGGGGGGGCATCGTGCCGTGGGGGATTGGGACCAGGGCTTCAAATAATCTGCTGGGAACCTGCTCTTGCCATCCGGTAACGCTTGCGAGCTAGCACGAATTCGATTTCACAAAATAATAATCTAGATGAACACCGCCCTTTGCAACTCCTCGCCCGCCGAGCAGGGAGGCAGACGGTGATACAATCCGGGTTCAGACGGTGATACTATCCGGGTTCAGACACGGTCACGGCAGCTGCGTGCCAGCCGTAGCCCGCAAGCAGCTCTCGGGATCGGGCTGCTTTAAAGGGGGCAGGGGATGCTTATAGCCCACCCCGGCAGGGCCGTGAACGAGGGGGCCCTTCCCACGCACCCCCGCCCACCCCGCGCCGGTGGGGTCGAAGTTGCCCCCGCCACGCTCGGCCACGCAGCAACCGCGCTGGAACCGCGGAGCGGGTCCGCGGGTTAATCCCGGCGCGGGGCTCACCCACGTCGCTATTTTGCCAATACCTGGACTTCTGCACAAAAATAAAGTTAGAAACAAATTCAGAGAAGAAAAATAATCTTTAAATATCAATAGGGAGAATATATCACTTAAATATCTTTAAATATCGTCGCTGTCAGGAGGCTGGAGGGAAGAAACGGGGCGAGCAGGGAGAGGGGGTGCTGCTTGCAGGAAGGTGACGGGAGGTGGGTGCAGGGTGCGTGGGGACCCCCCCTTCCCCAGCCCCACTCAGCCCCGTCTCTCCCCACGCCCAGACTCCGCCGGGCAGTTGCCCCCCGACGGCTGCTCCTTCCGCCGGGGCCGCAAGAAGAGGGTCCCGTACAGCAAGGGGCAGCTGAAGGAGCTGGAGAAGGAGTACGCCAGCAGCAAGTTCATCACCCGCGACAAGAGGAGGAAGATCTCGGCCGCCACCAACCTCACGGAGCGACAGATCACCATCTGGTTCCAGAACAGGCGGGTGAAAGAGAAAAAAGTCGTCGCCAAAATCAAAAGCAGCAGCAGCACCCCGTGAGGACACGGCCACTGTAAGCCCCGAAGGGGTCCCCGTCTGCCCCCCCAACCCCCCTCCCCGGGGGGGGCCGTGCTCCGGCACCGTCAGCGGCTGAGCCGTCCCCGCCGTCGGGCAGCGCAGGGCTCTGGGCACCGCTCCTCGCTGCTCCGGCGGGGTGAGACATCCCCCCAGCGGGGGGCGAGCTGGCGAGGTGCCCCATCCCTGCCCGCTTTGCACGCAGAGGACCCTGTACAGTTTACTCTTGCCTTACAACGCCGCTGCCACGTCGTGTTCCACCGTCTCCCACCACTTCGGTTTGAACAGCCTTCTCAGAGCGCTTTGGAAAAAAAAAAAAAGAAGAAAAACTGGTCTAATTGCATTAATTAAACCCCAATACGTAACTCCCGGCTCGCCTGCGTGCGGCGGGAGTGGGGCTGTCCGGGGGTGCGGGAGGGAGGGGCGGGTCACAGGGAATTTGGTCTTTAGAAACAAGCAGCTGTACTTCTAGCAGGAAAAAAAATCTCCTTAATTGAGGCAGAAGTATCAAAATGCGCGTCCAAGGGAAAATAAATGAAGTCCGGGTGTGTTATATAGAAACACACGTGAATTGTTTGCATAAACGCGTGGATTTGCGTGAATGTACAGTATATATGCGTATGACAGATGTATACCCGTAGACACACATTTATGAAGGCACGTACTACTTTTTTCTTTGCTCGGTTATATATAAAATATACATATACGTATGCAGAAACACATATTTAGCAATATTTTACCTTTTGTCATATACGATATTTGTGTTCGTGTGTTTATATATACCCAGCTACCCAAACGTATGCACGTATACATGCTATATAGTACTGGATGTGTGGATATAAATATATACTCAGATAAAGGTGTATATACACGTGTTTGCATACTTACATTTCTACATACTTATATGTCTGTTCATGCCTATATTTTGATACAGGTAAATGCAATTTGTATAATTCCATACGCGCTTTCGTTTGTGCTAATCGACGTGTATTTGTACACATATTTTCCTTCTCCTACTAATACAGAATTATAGCGAGACGCTCCGTAGCATGTGCTGAGTAATCCCCGTGTAATACTAAATGAGCTTGGTTACTACTAAGAAACGCCGACATCCTTTTCAGCAGAATAAATAGGGTGAAAGTCAATATACTCCAGCGGGCGTTTTTCTCCGCTCTTTTCGGGTTATTTGTGGCTCCGGGAAGCGCAGACCCCACGCACGCCCTGTCTTTGTTTAATTTCTCCGTGTTTCGAGGCTGCGGCTCGCAGAGGGCTCTGCAACGCGGAGCAGCAACGTCGGGTTGAAAGAGCCCCTCGAAGGGCGAATGACCCCCACCCTTCCACAACCCAAACCTGCCTCTTTTTTCTGCCTTTGCGTTTAGGAACCCGAAGAGTTCAGCGCAGCGCGCCCTCAATGACGATGGGTTTACACAGTGATTTGGTTCTTCTTTAATGATGGATTTAAATACTTGAGGCTTTGGCTGCAGGCGGGTTCCCGGGGGGGCGGAGCACAGCCAGGCGCTCTCCCCCCGGTTTTTTCCCCCGTTTTCCCCCGTTTTCCCCAGATATTTTCGCCCGGCGCTTTGCAGGAGGTGCCGGTGGCACCCCGGGGTGCAGCCTTTCCCCGTCGGGGCGGGCGACACTCGCCCGTGACGTCACGTGTGACGCCAGAAGCTTCGGGAGAGGAACAGCCAATGGCGCTCGGAGTGAACGTTCCGAGCGGTGACGTAAGCAGGGGAGGCGGGGCAGACGCAATAAACCCCGCCCCAGGAGGGGAGAGCCGTCGGGGCTGCGGGGAGGCTCTGCGACACCCGACGGCCGCTCCGGTCCCCCCCCCCAAAAGGGGCGATATGGACCGTGTTGGCGCAGAAGCGCGTAGGAAACCGCGCAGCCCCGCGTGTGCGGACCCAGGGCGGGCTTTAGGTTCCCGTGCCCGTCTATAAAGCTCGTCCGGCCCCTGGCAGCGGTGATGGGTCGCCCCGCAGCTGGGTGGCAGCGCTGTCGTGCAGGAACCGGTGACACTTTGCTCTTCCTCATCCGGATCCTGCTCCGAATTACTGGGCCTTGAACCATTTCGGGTTTATTTTCTTAGTTTTTAGTTCGAGGGGAGGATCGCGGCGGCACCGGCCGGCCCCGTCGTTCCTCCCGCGCTGGAAGGCGCCTGGGAATGTTTGTCCGGCTTTCCCTAACAGGCGGATGGATGAAAACCTCAAAATCTGCTTTTCTGTCCCCTTGTATTACCACTAGTGAACCTCCTCGCCCCGATTCCTGTGTGGCTGCAGAGGCCGTAAAGCAGAAGCAGCTTTACCCGGCAGGAGGTAGCCCCTCGGATGTCCCCCAAAGAAAAGGAAATAATCCAATAAAATAAAAAAAAATCCGGTTGTGGTGTCCCATGGCCCGTGTCTGAGACCGACTTCAAAATAAACCCGGTCTGTTTACAGGTTTGGAAATGGACGCTCCTCCTAAAGCTCCCCTCTGTGGCACCTTAAGGGTTAATCCTTTTAGTGAGATCTTTTTTTTTTTTTCCTCCCCATTCTTTTTCCCCCCCGACGTCTTTCCCCAATGTCCACAAACCCACACTGGAACGGCTGGAAACCCCCAGACACCTCCAGCCCACTTAGGTGCACCCGCCCCAGTGGGAAACCGGGCTGAAACTGGGAGACATGACACCACCACCAAGCCCCGTCCCCCGCCCCCAATCTCTGTCCTCAGCTCCAGCCCCGAATCCGAAGCGGAAAATGCAGATGGGAAGGGGAGGAGGCGAGTCTCGAGGAGAGCTGTAAAACCTTCACACGGCGGCCCCAGCAAAGGGCGAGAACGGCCCGACATCCTCGTAAAACGCCGGGAAGGAGCCGCTGCCGGGGGGCGCCGGGCCAGGTGAAGGGTCCTGCCCCCTCCCTTTGCCGTTGAACTTGAAACGCAGAAAACCTGGGGCAGAGCAGCCCCAAACCTGGGGTAGGGTAACCCCAAACCTGGGGTAGAGCAGCCCCAAACCTGGGGCAGGGCAGCCCTGGGAGGTCCCGGCTGGGCGGTTGGGTGGGCGCTTTGGGGTGGTTTTGGTAAGAAAATTGAGTTTAAAACAGTCACTGGAGTGGCACTTTCATCTGCCAGCCGCCCTGCACCGAGGTGGCATTGGCACCCCTCCTCTCTTCTCTTCTCTTCTCTTCTCTTCTCTTCTCTTCTCTTCTCTTCTCTTCTCTTCTCTTCTCTTCTCTTCTCTTCTCTTCTCTTCTCTTCTCTTCTCTTCTCTTCTCTTCTCTTCTCTTCTCTTCTCTTCTCTTCTCTTCTCTTCTCTTCTCTTCTCTTCTCTTCTCTTCTCTTCTCTTCTCTTCTCTTCTCTTCTCTTCTCTTCTCTTCTCTTCTCTTCTCTTCTTTCTTTTTTTTCCCACCTTTGTTTTTCGCCCTAAACCGAATTAAAATCTACCAAAGATCCACCTACTAACTTAAGGAAGGCAGCAACAGGCGCAGTGCGAACACCTCTCCGAGCCCTTCCTTCATGCCTCCCCCGCTTTCCCAGCCTTTGACTCCTTTCTTTTGTTCAAGTTCATGCCCACTGCACAAAGTGTCTGGGCTGCTTTTTTTTTTCTTCCCCTTTCCCCTTCAAAGGATTTTGTCATTGAACTTGAGCCCACGTTGTAAACATTCTTGGGTCTTACAAGCATCTTGACGGGATGTCATTAACAGGGACCTCAGACTGCTCTGTCTTTCCCTGCTTCTTCTTCAGCAGAATCAAAGGTACATTTTTTTACATCCTCCATCCATTTGTTTCCTAATCGGAGTCAAAAAATACAATACAAAAGGGAGCTCTGCCTCGCTCCCTCTCTTCCTTTAAATTTTTTTAATCATTATTTTTTCAAACCCTAAGCCGATGTGATCTTGCAGTGTGTGTGCTGCTGTACATCACTATGTGATTTCAGACCTCTAAACAAGACAGGAAAACTCCTCACTGTAGTTACATCCAATAAATTTAAACCTAAATTCGTTGCTTTCAAGCACTGTCAGGGAAATGCCTTTTTGCTGTATTACAGTGTTACACTTTGTCCAAAGGCAAACTATAATTAATTTTCCACCCGAAACAATGTTATCTTTCTCTGCTAGATGGCTTAATTGCTTTTTATAAAATTATTAACAAAAAAAAAAAAAGATTAAACAGGTTTATTGTTTGCAAGTAGCCTCGCCACTGATGGGTCTCATGCCACTCTGGAAGTGCCACTGGGATGAAATATTCCCTAAAGAGCAACCAAAGCGCCTTTTCCGTTGGAGTTTTTGCTCCAATCTACAGAAGTAAGCGTCCAAGTGAGAAATATTTCAATTTTCCGAGCTGAAATTTAATACAGTCATGGGTTTCTAATGGGTTTTCGTTCATTCGCACTCAAACCCATTTCATCCCTGCTGCAGAGAACCGTGTGCTGAATGTTAATGTCCACTGTAAACTGTGAAATATCCGCATTATAGATCCGTCTGCTATTTTCTGTTGCAACCAAAAGACGGAGGAAAAGGGACTCTTTTCAATTCCTTTCAAGCATCATTTTGCCTTTATTCTGACGGCTAAACACTTCTTTTTTCTTTTTTTTTTCCCCTTAAAGGACGATAAAGGAACGACCAGAAACCCAGGGCTGCCCATTTACATTTCGCCGCATCCCTCAGTCTCCAGCACCCGCTTCGGCATCAATTTGCGTGCAAGAAAGTGCAAGAAAGAGGCGATTTCTCCTGCTCTCCGTCGAGCAGAAGGAGAAACCAGAGCCTGGCTGAGAAACCAGGGGGAAAACCCGATTTCTCCGGTCCCGCAAACGTTTGCTCCAGCTGAGGTTACACCCGGAACGCCAGACCCGTCCCATCGGGAGCGGCGGCGGCCCCGGGGACGGAAGAAGGGGAAAATCACTTTTAAAGAACAATTCCACCGAGAGAGGGAAGCCCTCGCTGCACCCGAGCTCACCTTGCAAGAGCCCTCGTCCCCTCGAGCAATTTGCAGCCTTACAGATTTTTTATAGTACCTGTAGGGTACACCCAAGGCTAAACCAGACTTTTTTTCATTTTCTTTTTCTTTTTTTTTATTTTATTTTTATTTTTTTAGGCTACAACCACTTGCTTTTAATTTTTATAAGCAAGTAAGAAAGCCTCTGTACGGCCACAGGAAGGGTACTACCTAATGAAGAAAAATACGTGGAAATCAGTATGACAGTTATTATGAGGCTATGGGTGTGGGGGGGTGTGTGTTGCACAGAGAAGGGAAAGAAAATCCCAGTGGTGCTTATCCTTAGCTGTATAAAGCAACTGAATTAAAGGATGTGTTGTGGTTTAATGCCATTAACTCCTGACTGATGCATCGGTATGAGGCTAGCGAGGATGCTGAGGGCACTGAGGGACAGAACACTTGGTGTGTGCAGTGGCCAGAAGAAACCCAGGTCCCACATGGGTCACCTTCCAGGGAGCATTTATCAGAACAGCAAAAAGACTCGATTCACTAAAATTCATCTCCAACCCCAACCCACCCTTGCACAGCCCTGAAACTATCAGGGACCTATTCTGGGTCTGCAACCCAGAAACCAGCTACTGGCAAGGATATCCAGAGTGAAAGGGAATGAGATGTGGGAAGGTCAGGGTCAGACCCAAGCCTGCACAAGAGGAGCTGTACGGAGCTTGCAGTGATGCTAAGCTGCCGAAAAAGGAAAATGAGGGGGCGGATTTTCATATCTGCTTCCCACTGAAATGCACTGAAGTGCTGGAGAGGGATGGAAATGAGAGGGATGGAAGCAGAAGCAGGTCTGTGTTTGCATGCATACATTTCAGCAGCACACAATCATTTATGAAAAATAAAAGTCACCTGCACTCATGGCTTCATTTCTTCATTAAAATCCCAGTTTAGCAGGATACTTCAGTGACAACTTTGAGTGGGTGAATGAGACACAGGAGCTTAATCTGGCTTAAAACCAGGCCGCTTTCAAGCATCCTGTGGGACACGGGACTCCCAAGGTTGTCCTCCTTGCACCGCATGCAGCTGCAATGGTCACAGTAGCTGTGGATGTAAATAACTGAGGGTGCTGGGATGGTCATGGCTCACCTGAAGGGCTTTTAGCAGATGAGGGAAAGGAGGAAAATATTTCTGGCTTGGAAAATCCCACCAGGAAAAGGCTAGTTGGAAGAAATCTCTTCTTGCAAAATAATTGTCCTTAATCTATTAAAATAGCCATGTGCTTTCATCCTGTTCCCGTCCCCCCCAAATTAATGAAGTGCTATAAATTTCCTTTTGCCTTAGCAGTCATGGGCTCAGGTACCTGCATATACACTCACATCCACACACAAAGCCAGGAACACACTTTTTATAAAGTTTATCAGAAACATCAGTATTGCATTGGCTGTCTTGGAAAAAAAAGAACCATATTCTTTTCTCACATATTTTGGTTTTTAGCAGTTTACCACATGAAACGGGAGAGGCAGGAAGTGGAACATAACTAAATTAAGTTAAATGCCATTTTTCCTGCACAGTGTAATGCTTGCAAGCACAGGGGCTCAGTCAGTGTTGTGAGCTCTGAGAGCAACAGCTTCCAGCTTTTATCCAGGGCAGAAAATCTAAACCTGCCCCAAAAAGCTGGGAGCTGTGCCTAGGTGCAGCTCGCTCAGCCTTGCCCAGCACAGCCAGCCATGAGGATGAGGATGAGCCTTTCCTTCTGCAGCAGTGCCTGACTGCAGCACCTCTCCCCATCTCTCTCTCCAGCTCCTGGGCTGATGTTGATATAAATCAATAGCAATTCCCCTAAAAGTGCACCAGAAGATTGTGCAGTCCATTGCATGCATTAAAGTTCAAAGCAATCTCCTCAAGTTTAGTGCAGAGGAAACTAGGAGCATCGTTTCATGCACATTTGCGAGGAATGAAGCAGAGCCTTCCTACAGCATGAGCTGCTGTTTTATGTCACCTTATTATGGCTTCTCCTGCGTGTCCTTCCACAATATCCCTCGGTCAATGCTGCTGAAACACCGACCTGGTGTTGCAGATCTACTGGGGATGGAGCTGTTGCTTCCTTCCACAGCGAGACTCCTGCTCCTCCAGTGGGTTTCTCTCCCTTCTCTCCATCTGTCCTGTGCAAGCAGTGGCCTATTAAGACAATGTCTTTCAGATGCACAAGAAATTCGTGACCTGCAACAGGCTAAAGTAGTATGTGCTTTGGTGTTCTTTCATATGTGTGCCCAGAAATGGTCCCCGTGGGCCTGTGAAGATGCGGCTGAGCCAGACAGTTGAGAAAGAAGTGGGAATTCATGGCTTCACAACTTGTTCTCTTCATCCAGCAAGAAATTTTGCCTTGATGGGAGAAAAAGAATTTGGTCACATTTTTTTGACACCCAGAAACAGGGAACAAAGGGAAGTAGGAATAGATTAACTCCATGGAGGTCAGTGAGTCTGATGCGTTTGGGACGTGCTGGGACCTACTACGCATGAGCCAGCTATGTGCAGAGTACTCAGGCAGCAAGTCCAGTGCCCTCAAATGTGCCGTGTGGTCTGCGACCTCCTCTTAGTGCTGGGGATTTCCAAGCCCTGACTGTCCTTCCTTCCCCTAACTAACTTCCTCCCATTTTTTGGATGCTTATTTTTTAACCCTGGAGAATGTTTCTTAGGGCAAAATATTTCCTCACCTCTGAATTTGAGATGCATTGTGGCAAACACATGGCAACCCACTGTGTACCGGTCCTCCAGCAGCACAAGCCGCTGCACTGGGCTACCCATGAGGACCATTTGCTGGGCTAATGCTTCTACCAGTGTCACAGAGTCACCGAGCACACATCAGTTAAGTCAAATGCCTTTACCATCTCATCATTTCTCACCTGTGATATTCCTCAAGAGTTTGCAGGAGCTCTTGGGTGCTGGTGCTGAGAATGTACAAGTTCCCAACTCAGGGCACGGCATGCAAACAGCTCGCACGTTTTTGGCTGATTGATTTTTTAAAAAAATTTAATACACCTTAGTACCTTCACCAATATGTAAAAAACCAGCAGCAGAGTTTAATCATTAGAAACAATATATAAACTGATGTGCTTGATTAAATTTAACAATGTGTGTAAAGCCATAAAGGCCAGTGCTGAGCTAGAAGAGACAGGCAGGTGCTTCTTGTTAAAATTCCTCTGGTGAATTACATGGCAGGTTGGGGTGAGTTTCCTGTCATTTGAAGGCTCACCCTTTTTGCAACCACCATCTATCTCCCCCCAGATGATAAAACAGTGCTTAACATCTCTGTATTTCTTGAACATACTTTCAAATATTGACATTTCCCTTCTTTTTAGCTATATCAGCCTATCCCGAATCTCAGATTATTTTCCTGAAAAGACCTGAGCCTTATATAGATGGCTTTAAACGATTACTTTGTTCCTATTTCTCCCTCCAAGCAGTCAGGCACCAGCACTTAGCACTGAAATAGCTTCAGTATATTTTTCCAGAACCAACAGAAACAATTTTCTCACCTCCAGCCCCCCACAGCAGTGTGGTAGCCCAGCTCTGGGACCTTCCTTGCCTAGCCCTGGGACCTTCCTCCCCACGACATTAAAAGAAAAAGTGCTTTTGTGTTAATGGGGGAGCAAGCACTGTGGTGTCGCAGCTCCTCAGAGGTAAGACTTTCACAAGCAGAGGAAGGTCAGTGGTATTTTTATGGGAATCCCTGGTTAATGTATGTTGCCGTGTCTGATAAAGACCCTTGTTTTTCTATCCCTATTTTCACGAACTCGCTCACTCCTTAATCCCAAGTGCTCATCATTTAGGAGGGTTTTCAGAGAAACATAAAGGTCTGCATACAGCAGTGAAGGTGTCCCGGGTAGAGTCTCCTGCGCAGACCAAAGAACCAGCATCTAAATAAAATGTTTACATCAAAATCACACATCTTAAGCTTTATGGTACCTTATAGCTCTGTCTGCAGTCTGGGCAGGTGATGCAGGGTGGGGGGTGTTTATGTGCACCCTGCACAGCCCATCGCAGCATCTGGCTGTGGCACCTGGGCAGAGACCCAGGCGGTCGAGGAGGGGACTGATAGGGCTCCCAAGGCTGGGAATCTCAGCTGTGGCTTTTAGAGGAACCTCAGGGAAATCGGGGTGTGTTTTAACTGGCAACCAGAGAGATTCTGGTCTCAACTTAATCACTTTGTTCTCATTAACAAATGGGCTTTTCCTCCACAGTGACTCAGCTTAGTGCAAATGAAAAAAAGGACAAAGCTCATTCCTACAGCCTTGCACAGCCCCAGTTCTGAGAGGAAAGGGAGAGTCAGGCATAACAAGCCCTTCTCTGGGCCCTATTAGTCCCCCAGTCTGGATAGCTTACCATCAAGTGTGAGAGCAATTCACCTTATGGTTACGCTTGTTCTGCTGTACCCCTTCAGTCTGAATTTGGCTGCATCGTGGACAGCCGGCACCTGGGAATTGCCATTCTCCTTACCCATCTGCATGGTGCTTTCTGTGCCCTGGGCCAAGCTTCCATCACTGTAAATCAGACGTTTAAGACAGCATTTTTCAATGCAAAACAGTGAACCACCCTCATTTTTTTTACTTCTGATTTCCCACTTGCTCTTTTGTTGTTGTTGTTGCTAAATCTACTGCTGAGCCTATGCCTGAGCTGCTGGTGTTGGGACACCAGCCACCCAGTTTCCTCTCCCTCTCCCAAGTTCCCCATCATCAGTCCGTAGAGGATGTGAAATCTGGAATGAGATTCCAGGGCTCATAGCCTCCATTCCTGCTGATGCAGCTCTATTTATTGCCAGTCCCATGTCCTTTCTTGGAGTGCTTTTGGCAGTCTTTTCCTACATCTGTGCTCAACCATCATTCAGGCACATTCCACTAAACCTAGGGTTACACAGACACATGAAACAATGCGATATGTATGGAGCAGAACTGGAAATGCGCTCAAGGCTTTTGGTATTTGTCACATCCCACCGCTGCTGCTACCTTCTTCTGTGTTCCAAAAATTGTACAAAGAGGTAGAATAGTTGAATTAGAAAATCTCATTAATAAAATAATTGGAGGGTTTTAATTTGAGTGTAGCTATTCTTTATCAAAATCCTTCCCAGAATCAAGCTGGTTCTTCCCCACCCAACTTTTAGAAGAAAAGAGGAACATTCAGGACTAGGATTTCTCAAAGACAAAAATAAATGCTGGCTCGTCTCTGTTCTCAGCATGAATTCAAAGCCCAAGACTGAGTGCTTTAAATAAAAATCCCAAGATTTGGTTTGCATTTGGTTTACGGCTTCTGCTGTAAAGAAATTAATGTATTTCAGAAGACCCAAGAGCCCAGTGGCTGGGGTACTACCCTGGGACTTTAGAGGTTTGAGTTGTACTTCTGGTTTTACCATCATCTCTAATTCTATTTCCACCTCTTACAGCCATTGTAAAGGATGCAGAGATCTCTGTGGATCTTTGCTATATAAGGGCCAATGTCATTTACAGTCTAAGATGCAGAGAAATCCTCCAAAATCTGCCTAGCATCAAGCTGGTCTGCCAGCAGCAGCCCAGAAGCCCTGTGAAATCTGGCAAACCCGTGGGGTCCTCCCGCCTGGCCGACAGCGGAGTTCAGAAAAAGGCTGGAGAGATGCTGTGTGAATGGAGGCATTAGGGCCACACTGGCTGGAGCGCGAACGGCTGCACGATGGACCGGGCCACCAGGAATCTGGAGGACAGTCAGAGGGCTGCTCTCTCCCAAAATGTAAACCTCGTTTAATCATTCCCTTTAACCAGTCTCCAAAATTCAGCACTCTCAAACCCATGTCAGGCTGCGAGAGGAAAAGGCCATTTTGACCCCAGCTCTTCTTGGCTCACCAGGCTGATGTGGGGCAAGGTCACCAACGCCTGAGCAGCAACACAGACCTCAGCCAAACCCTGCAGACCAGGACTGCTTTAATAAGTGGAATTTCTATGAGACTCTATGAGAAAAGCACTTTATTCCCATCTCTGCCGCAGGAATTAGAGCAGAGTGTCTCTGGCTTTGCTCCCCGCAGCCCTTGCCCTGAGCAGAGCTGCATCGCTGGTGCTGAGCAGTGCAGAGGCAGTGGGCACAGCTCTGCCAGCCCCAGCCTCCAGCTCCTTGGGGGCTTCATGTCACCACTTGTGCGTCTGGCCACCTCCAAGAATGGGCCTGCATGGGAGGAAGAAGAAATTAATTAGGAATTAGGGATCTCTGCATACCAGATCTGGTGGGTGTTTTTTATTCCTGGCTCCCTGTTTGGTCTTAAAAAATAAAAGAACACACCACAGTCACTGGAAGTTACCCCTTTTCCTCCTTCTTTTTCTTTTTTTTTTTTTTTTACTTTTCCTTTTGCTGCAAATGTCAAATGCAAGTGGGACAAGAAGTGAGATGGTTAAATTCTTTGAGGGGATTTGTGGACACTAGTTTCTCTTCTCTCTCCCCTTATGTTCCTGTGAATCTCTGCCTTGCTGGAGCATTTCTCACCCTCGCTGCTCACTTCACCATCAAACCCTCCACTGAGAGCAGAAGGCACTGCGCTCCTCTACACGATGGAGCCCACGATGATGCGTGGGGCCAAGTCCATCCAAGCCCACCCCAAATGCCCGTGCCCCCTCCATGCCCTGAGTGGGGGTGCTTGTGTGTGTTTGGCTCGTCTCACCTCTCGGGAAGCATAACTCAATCCAACAATGCCTTGGATAGAAATTAGGATCCCTTCCCCATCAGAGGGCCCGTGGCTGCAGGGGCTGACAAAACCGGGGGGTTCACAGCACTACAGCAGTCCTATTACCGGGGGCTGGGCGGGGGGTGGGGGGGTGCGGGGGGTGTGCGGCGCTGGATCTGGCCCCCAGGGATAAAGCTGCCAAGAACTGAGGGGCTGCAGGGCTGCAGCAGTGAACCCTCCTCGGCCTTTCCCCCCCCCCCCCCCTCCGCCGCGGTTCAATTTGCTCCGTGCCAGAGGGAAATTTATCGCCGCCCGAACAAGAGCACGTTTTCTTGGCGACAAACTCTGGCTAAGTGACATTCTCAGACTTTCTCGCCTCAAGTCCCCTCCGGGAAAGGCCGCCGATACGTTTTACAGTAAATCCCGGTGCTTCAGTTTCCAACGGGCCGGATCGTAAATCCTCACCGCCCTCACCCACTCCCCCCCTCGCCCCAACCTCGGCTCCGCGGCCGCGCAGGGAAAACGTGGAACGGAAAAAACGGGGGGACATTTCCTGTGAAAGGAGCCAGGGAGAGAGGGAAAGGGGTTGGGGATGATTGATTAATAAATGAAATAATGCTAGGCCCTGCCCCCGAAGGTGGTGGGTGCAGCCAGGTTTGCCGCTGGGAGCCCCGGATTCCCCCAGAAGCTCTGGGCCGAGATTGATATCCCGGGTAATCCCGGCAAATCCCGCCTCCAGGTCTCCTTCCCCTGGCCGAGGGTTCCGATGGCAAAGCCACATCCCTGCACCGACGGGCAGGGAGGCAGCGGGGGCCCCGTCGGGGCTCCGCACCTACTGGCTGCGGGTAAAATAACCTGGGGGAAGAAAAAGCTGCCGGGAAGGGGCTGAGGGAGTCCCCCGGCTGGGGGGAGGGTGTGCGGGGAAGGGGCTCCGGTGCAGCCCCGACGGGGCCCGGGCCGAGCGGGGCGGCGGGCATGGCTCCTGCCCCCAGGACAAGGGTTTAGCGGGGATCCCGCAGCGTGGGGGTGGAGTGCACCCAGCAAACGTGGGGTGCGAACCAGCCTTCTCCCACCGCCCAAACAACCCGGGCAGTTGCTGGTGTTGACGTTTAGAAGCACAGAAACTACCCAATTTCATTTTCTTTTTGAATAAACTGATCAATGCAGCGGGGAAAAAAACAAAAACAAAAACAAAAAGAAAACAACCGAAAAAAACCCACCAAAAACCCCAAACCCACAAACAAACAAAAAAAAACCCAAAACCAAAAAACATCAAATTTAGTCTAACAGCGAAACTCTCAGATTATGCCGATTTTCATTTATTTTGGACAACGGCAACTCTACATACATAACCCCCATCCCCAAAACCCGTAAGCCAAAGCTCCAAGTGGGGTTTTGCCGCAAATCCTTAAAACCCGTGTCCCAGGGCTACGCGCGCCAGCCCGGCTCCCCGCGTCCTGCGGCCCCATCGCCACCGCACGTTTGCAAATGTTCTGTAAAAGCCTCTTTTTTGTTTGTTTATTTTCATTTTATTTTGGTATTTTTTTTCCCTACACACATAGCAAATAACGAGGCAGCATTTTGAACATAATAGCATTCTCCTGGGGTAACGATTTTACAAAATGCAAGTTTCAACCTTGAAAATATTTCTGTAAAAAATATTCGTGCTAGTATTAACCATTTAGGCTGTACAAAATATTGCACTTACTCACACCCACAATCACCGTTACTCTTCCAGAATCAGAAATAAACTCTCCCTACCTCTGGACACCGAGTTTTTAGGCTACAAATTTATATTTATCTCTGTTTGCGGTTATATGTCAATTAAATTATCCATACCGGTTTCTCTGTCTGCATAAGGCTTTTCTTTGCTCGCTGCCTGACTGAAGAAGAGGAAAGTGAATCGGATACACGAAGTTTAATGATAATAGAAAGTTGTAACTGAAGATAAGAAAGGTCCTGCAGCCCCAGGTTTCCCAAGTAAAGGGAAAAGAAGGTCGCTGTCGCCGCTGGTGAGGGAAAGGTGGGGAGGATCCGGATTCCCTTTGCCCTGTAACCGCTCCTGCTGCCACCTCGCACCATCCTCGCTTTCTGTTTTGCAGAAAGTTGTGATTATAGCCACGACAAACAAAACAAAACAAAAAAGCGCCCTGTCTTCCCTGCACAAAACCACCGTTTCTTTGGTAATTTTCCTTGCGCATCTCTTGGGCTGGCAAACAAAGACACTCGCCGTTTTTCAGGTCTTGGCTGCAAGAAAATGTATTTTAAAGACAGCGCAGGGGAGCGGAGCCGCCCGGGCCGCGCACAGGGGCTGCCCAAGTTCCAGTTCCCTCGTCCTGCCCATTTGCAAAGCACCTGATCAGCTTGTAGAAAGCACAAATACTTGGCAGCACTCTGCTACCTTTATTGTACTTTATTTTACTACTGTATTCCAAAATTTTTTCCCCTCTGCTGCAAGAAGTTATTTTTTCTGTCCCTCTGTGTTAAATACCGCTGAAGGCGTTTGAATAATTTTTGTTATTATTTGGTTTACTTGGCTGTTGTAATTCAGCCAGGCGGGGTTACTTTACTCCTGGAATTTAAATCAGTGATGTTTCTGACTTGTTGCACAGTGACTTGGCGCAGCTGCATGCACAGCTACAAATAAATAAATGCAGGGAAGAAAAGCAAAATACCAGCCCGACTAACTAGGTTTCCTTAACCTCTGTGTTCCTTCAGGAGAGCGTGGCCATACACAGACCTGGGAGGACCCTTCCCAGCTGTAGACCGATGAGGATGCGCAACCAGTAGAGCTCTTGCTGATCATACCCATCGTTAACGTCCTCTGCCTGTCGCAGAGAGGGGGGTCGGACCCAGCCGGTGGGCTCCTTTCAGAGGACTGACTTGGGAAAGGAGAAGCCCCAAAGCTCGTGAGAAAGGTAGAATCCAAGCCCTGCTTGACGGGGCGGCAGGAGCTCTGTGGTGGAGCGGCCGCGCCGAACCCTGTTCAGGGAACCTGTGGATGTCAACGCCCAGAGGGAACGATGCCTCCATATAGACACCCAACGTGTAGGTGTGTGTACATACATGGAAGCCCATGTGTCCCCCGAAGCCCCCGGGCCGCCCCGTCGGGGGCGCGGAGCTCTCCGCGGTGCTGCCGGCCCCGGGTTCAAGGGCGGCCCCGAGGGCAGGGGGCTGTGGCAGCCCAGCCCGCTGCCTGCTGGGGAGGGGTCCCGGGGCTGCCAGTCCTGCTGGCCCCGGGGGGGTCTCACTTCGTGCCTGCCTAGCACTGCGGTGGGGTTCTGCTCCGCAGCTGGGCAGGGGGGCTGCTGCAGGACGGCTAATAAACGCTGACGGCTTCTGATCATCGCGCAGCTGTTCCATGTCCCGCTTGCAGCCCCTGTATTGTCTGAGCGTTTTCTGGGTAATTAAGTAAAAAGTAACATTTATTATATATGTTCTGTCACTATGAGTATGGAGTTGGACATGATTTGTCTATCATTTTCCTTGTGATCTTTTTCCTCAAAGCAACAAGACCCATCTGTTGGGCAGAGCAAAGCTGCTCGACTTTAATCCATAAATGTTACCCTGTAAGGGGTGCAACCTTTGACAGAACATAGTACAAGTCTTTGAACAAGACAGTTGTGCAACTGGCATTAAATAGCCTAATTGAAGCTTTCACTAACCACACACACTTGCTTTGGGCAAAGGTTTTCTCTGTGCAAATATGATCTTGTCCATTTGCTAGGAAATTTATTACCTTTCCAATCATGTGATTTCCATACTATCTGCAGACTTAAAAGCTTAAACATCATGGATTCATCTTCTGTGTGTCCACGTGTTTCATTAAGGTGCCTCATAAATTCATTCTGACTTTCATTAGTTTGCCTTTGCTTCCGTATTACACTTGTTTCTGTCTTTTCAAAGCATCTCGGTTTGATTGTTCCTTTAAGCTCTGCCCCTCTGAGTTGGAGACATCATATTTGTTCTGGTGTGTGTTAAACTGGAGTCATTTTTTCTGGCTGAGCACCTGCCATTTGAGGGGAGTGCCCAGAATCCTTCAAAAATGTTGGCTGCATGCTTTCTTCTTGCTCCCAAAATGTCTCTGAACACCAGTGATCCAAACAGAGCTGAATTGCTAGCAACTCACAGATCAGTGTTTCATGATTCTCTGGACCCTGCTTCATCTCTCATTTTCCCTGATCTGTGCAGATAAGCCAAAACTGTGCACAGATGGCAGGAGTCGTGCAGCCAAGTGCTGCCTCCTGCTTCCTCCAGACAGGTTTCATCTTGTACTTTTGGAGAGCAGACCTGGGATCCAAAGGCCAGAAGCAGGAGGGGAAGTGGGGACAGGCCAGGGCTGTTCTGTAATCTACTAATCAGCTGCTCCTGGCTTATCGGATCGGAGGCCAATAAAGATGTTCTGCAAGGAAAACAGGAGGTGAGAGTGGTAAGAATGAGTCTTGTTACCCTCTGCGTAAGATTGGAGTCCCAGGCTCAGCTTGCCCCATGAGCTCAGATGGTTTTACCGTGTTATCAGTGACATGTATCCACCCAGCGTCAGAGATCTCCCACCACCTTCAGACTCTAAATCCATCCTTTCTGCTCCTCGCAAATACAAAATCTTTGAAAATGTGTAATACCAGTCTTCTTGGCTGCAATCTAAACCCATCATTTCTTGTCCTGTCCACCATGAAATCAAAGAACATGATACACTTTAGTCTTGCCTCCTTTTCTGCATATTATTTGGGCAATGCTCTGAAATTTATCTTTAGACTTTACTTCTTTAGACTAGTAAGTATCCAAAGATCTGCAAGGACTCATTGCACTTAGACAGAAAAGGAGAGATTGCTGTGTTACTTGCAGAGATTCACCACTCAGTGTTTGCAAAGGGTTTGAACTGGGGGAAAAATTAAAAGTCATTGGAATTTCTTTTTTTCCTACTTTGCAATCCTTTTGCAAGTCCCCAGTAGAGTTTGGCCTCACGTAGCTACCACAGTTCTTTTTATTAATAACAGTGGCAAAATTAGGTGCACATGGATTATATTGTTATAATATTACTGGATTATATTGTTATGATTCTCTTTTATTTTTGAAAGAATTGTTTCTTTCAAAAGAAAATTGAAAGAGAAGTTTGAATTAGAGAGCTGCTCTGGACATTGGATTTATTGCATTGCATAAAACACTCATCAGCTTGCTTGATCTACCTCTTTCCTCTTTATAGCTCTCTGGGTGATGGCTAAGATGGGACTTTGCCCAGACTCTGCACCTCACAGAAAGTCCCTCCTGATGGTTATCACTGTTTTGTAGACTTTAAGGAGTTAACTCCAGACCTTGCTCTGGCTCCATTTCTGGTGAGTGGATTTTATGGGCTCCTTTCAACTCCCAGCACAGATTTGACACTCTGGCCTTTCGTAATAATCCTCTCACTCACGTTGTTTCTTCTGGAAACTTCTGCTCAGCTTGTGCCAAAAAGCTCTGCATTCCAGTTCTCCCAGGCTTGAGTGTTCCTATTCCATCCTGCTTCCTTTCTGTAGTTAACAGTTAGTAAGAGACAGGATGGTCCAAGGACTATTTTAACAAGGTTTTGTTCATTTATTTTCCAGATATTCTTTCTCTGAGCCTCACACCCTCACCAGGATGAAGTGGCCCTGTGGGATGCCCACTTTGCTTCCAATGGTTGTACATCAGGTTTTTTAAACATTGTCCCTGGACGTAGCTGGGAGATCACCAAGGTGTTGAGCAGCCCTCCCCACGCAGGTTGTGCCTTTATTCAGAAGCATTTTGACCCCTTTCCCCACCTTCCCCTCCTGCCAGCTCCTGGATGCCTTCAAGTGCAAAGTTAAGGACATGCTCAAAAGTAGCTTCACTGAAATGTGTGGGACATCTCTTACATGCATAGTAAAACTTATCTGAAATACTGGCTTGGATCTTCACTGTCCTCTTAGGAAAGGGGACATCTGAAGAAAATTATGTTTAATTCATGGCTTCTGCAATGTAACATCTTGCAAAATGTTACCGGTTTTGTGATGCTTGTTTTGCAGATGGGGAAACTGAGACAGAGAAGAGGCTGATCTATTTGATCCATTACCCAATAGTATAGAATAAAACTTGGAATAAGTATTTGCCAGGGTCTTGCTCACCAGTCTGTCTCCACAGGGCAGGTGAAGAGTGTGTTTGCTGGTGTGAGAGTGCACTACATAAATAAAACAGTGTGTGTGGTGGAAAACAAGTATTTGGAGGAGGTTGAGAGAGAGATTACATGCAGATCTGCTTGTTTTACCCAACATACACCTGCATCCTCTGTCTGGGTTTTAAAAAAGAAGGAAGATTAAAGAAGATAAGTTCAAAACAAGCCTAACACAGATAGATGGCGAGATAAGGTTATAGTTGGATCACTCAGCATAAAGTTCTGACTGATTCAAAAGAAACTGCAGTTTATTTCTGACTCTGCTTTTTCCTTTTCATAGAGCCAGACTGTATTAATGAACGCCACTATGTAAAGGAACACCGGCCACCCCAAACCCACTCTTCCCCCAAGTTCCCCCATCTGTGTTTTCCATTTTACAGCCTTCCTCCTCACGGTAATTTGAGCTTTTGCTTGGATGGAGCCGCGAAAGAGGAAAATCCTCCAAAGCATCTCTTCTTAAGCCGCGTTTCTCAGTTCAGCTCCAGCCAGGGATTGCCCTCTCCTGGAGGACAGGAGAAAGTCGCATCCCACGACCTTGCAGTCCTTCCTTTCGGGCTGCAATCCCTGCACCTGCCAGACCCCAGGGACAATTTGACAATCCTACGTCTTGCAGTAGATTTTCTCCATCAAAACTTGGGGTAACTACACCATCCATCGCTGACTAAGCTGCCAGGAACAGGGATGGTTGAGAAGGAGGATGACAGAGGTCTGACCCAGCCTGGAAAGTGAAGGGAAAGATCCAAGGGAATGTTTATTCTCTGTTTCAGAGCATGGACAGGTTGTTTCCCACCAAATACTGTGGAAATCACTGCTACTGGAGGATGTCGAATCCAAAGTTGTAAATGAGAGTCAAAAAGGGATACAACAGATTACTGAGGGATGCATCCAACTTTGGCTGTCAATCATGATGGTCCAGGCAGAGTCACCAGGTCAGAAAGTTTCTTACCCTGCTGTGTGTCAGAGGCTGGGACATGATCCTCAGCGAAGGTGCACCCTGTGCATGCCCCTTTGTCCCTGTGTATTTGCTCCTGGGCTGCACTGGAAGCCGGGGTTGGTGCTGGAAGTGGGGCTGGATGGGGCCCTGGGCTGGTGTGTGTGACAGACCTTGCTCCAGCCAGCACCACTGATGTTGCTGGGTCTCGACAGGCACACAGACCTGGCTGTGGCCAGCCACAAAACCTGTGGGGCTTTCCAGCACCTCACTTTCTGCTCTTCCTCATTGTCCTGCTGTAAAAAACCCACTCAGCAGCATGCCACCATGCAGCCAACCCGGGTTCTGTGGGCTCTTTTCTTTCCCTGGCTGTGTCCCCAGCTCTTTCTCCATCCCCATTTCCACCAGCTGCTGCCACTCATCCTTCATGCTATGAGGCAGGAGGTTTCCAAGGTGCTTGGAGACCTCCACGGGGCAGTGATACAGAAATGCAAAGCATAAATCCTTTATGTATTTAAGTCTCATAAAAAGGAAGGCCACATCTCCTTCAGCTGCTCTCTGGAGCCCCAGAGACTTGGCCTGATATGAAACAGATCTTTTTTTTTCTTGTAACGTTGCTATTTGGATAAGGGCACCAGCAGGAGAGAAGGTCCATTTCTCTGCCTAATGGTGCTTCAAACACTCTTGTGAAGTTGTGAAGTTGAATTAACACCACTAAAGGGAAAGATTAGAAGTCACTTTAAAGTGGCTCTGGGGGAAGTTTTCAACCCAATCCATTTGCACCCACGACACTGTATAAAGATAGAGCTAATGGGAGTGCAGTGAAGTCATAAAGACAGGCAGGCAGTCTTGGTTTTAAATTAACAGGAGCATTATTTACACCTAGGACATGGGATACAGTAAAACCTTTACATAGTCCCTCTACTTTCTTGTTTCCCCTCTCCCACAGACTTAGGCAATATTAGAGTAGTTAATTAAAAAAACAATATAAAAAACTTCAGAAAGGTTTGATTCCCCTTTTTTCTTTATCCAGTGATTCATTTTTATTAAGGTTGGTTGGTTTCTGTCAAGATAAATACACAATACCAGTGTTTTATTCTCCAAAGAGCTACTGAATGGGATGCTAATAAGATTAAAATGATAATAAATACTCCCAACAGCAGCTTTTATGACCTCATTTCTGCTGAGCTTCCTTTGGGTTCGGTTTTGCTCACAGTCAAGCCTGAGCTCATCCACCACGCAGCTCCAGCCCTTCCACCATGCCACGGGGACCTGCTTTGGGGCTGCTATCCCCCTTCCCCCTCCACAGGAGCTCTGCTTAAGTTTACTATGACCCCTCAAAACCCCTCATTGCCTTCAGGAACCTTTGGACCTGCAGCAGAGCTCTGCACCCTGCAGGAAAGGCTGCAGAGGGAGGAAAGTGAGGGGGAAAATGAGGCTGTGTCTCAGGGTGGCTCTGCAGACCCTTCTGCATGCAGGCAGCACCCTTACAAGCACCCTAAAATGAGGGGATCCTGCTGCAGCCACTCAGACTCTACACAAGGGTAGCCCCAGCCCTTGTGACCTTCGCCATGGCCTCTTGGCTGTGGTCCCACTGTGTTCGGCAGGCCTGGGGGTTTCCCTAGAGCAACTCTGTTCCAGCATCCCAGGGTGGGAGCTGGCGGCCGGGCCGGGCTGGGAAGGGTTGAACTCCTGAACATTCATTCCACACAGTTCCCCTTCCTCCAGAGGCACTTCAAAAATCAATATTGATATAAAAAAGGCATTTTGGAGACAAATTGATGCCTTCTGCTTTCCCTCAAATGCTTCAAAGTGAAGGATAAATACCTAGGCAGGGGAGAAAGTGGGTCTGACAACGGTTTAAATCAATTAGAGCCCAAATTGCCCCGAATCACATCACAAATGCACAAAGCCCTTTGCTGCATTTTGGGTTAGTGATACCCTGCTGCTACACAAGTAGGGTTTAAATATATATATATATATATATATATATATATATATATATGAATAAATGCAGCTTGAAATGCCAGTAATGGCACAGGTGAATTAATTCTTCCTTTCTCTCCTAGCTTCAATGTTTTTCCCAGTCGGTTAATTCTTGCTCGTTAATTAATTGAGCCCGGGGCTCCCTCTAGCGTCTCTCGGGGCCGCTTCTGGGGTAGGGGGCTGCTCTCACCCCGACCCTCTCATTTCCCTTCCCTTCCCTTCCCTTCCCTTCCCTTCCCTTCCCTTCCCTTCCCTTCCCTTCCCTTCCCTTCCCTTCCCTTCCCTTCCCTTCCCTTCCCTTCCCTTCCCTTCCCTTCCCTTCCCTTCCCTTCCCTTCCCTTCCCTTCCCTTCCCTTCCCTTCCCTTCCCTTCCCTTCCCTGCCACCGGCCCTGAAAAACAGCAGAAAAAGGCCTTAAGGATGGGCTTAAGCATCACAGCAAGACCTGGCCTGTAGAGTTTTACTGCAGATCTTTCCACACGTAGTTGTCATGGCTGGTATGATGAGGCCGTCATTGCTCGCTTCAACTAATATTGAAATAGAGTCAGGGCTTTTCATCCTCGAGGTCATTTAGATCATACTGACATCATCAGACGATCTGGAGCTGAGTCTTCAAATACTGGGGCTTCAGGGAGGTGGGCTGAGGTTATATTGAAAGTCCTGGCTCTTCAAACGCTTTCCGATGCTCTTCATTCCTCTTGACCCAAGGGACTGACCTGTGTACATGTGAACATGGCCTTTAATGCTGTGTTGAATAGCCAAAGGGACCTGTGGCCCACAGTGCATGATGCTGGCTGGTTTTGGTGGGATGTGCAGGCCTTCAGCAGGGGACATCAGCAGGATTGTGCTGTGATTCTGCTCACACCACCCATGTAATCTCATCCCCCAGAGAGAGCAGGGGCACAACTCATGCACTGGTACCCACAAGCAGACACACACAAACCTTCATCTGCAGAGTCCATGGACACGAGGCTGATGTCTCTGGACCACTAAATATATTACTTTCCTCGTTTGAATGGAGATCCCAGCAGAGAAATAATTCTGTAGGCTATTCTACCATTGCTGCCCTGAAACAAGGCTTGAAGTGCTCTTTGCTGCTCTAATTGGTATAGCTGGGGGGAAACGGAGGCACACAGTTGTGACTGACTCCCCAGAGCTCCATGGGATCTCACAGAGACTTTCATAGCTGTTGTGTTGGACACATATTTGAGATCCAACCTCCTGCTGTGCCTCTGTGTTACTTTCCTGCACTTGAGACAATCTCTTCCTTCCTCCTCTTCCTGCAAAGATGCTTCTGGGCAGCCTCCTTGCTCCCTGCCCTGCACCTCAAGGCTTCCCCAATAGTGGCATGCTCTTTCTATTGTTTTCCACCTATCTTCATAAAACCGCCAGCATCAGGGGCTCTGGGCCTGCCCAGAATGCAAATAGCAATAAATAATGGGGCCTTCTGGCTCCAGCCATCCTGCCTCTCCTTTCTGCCCTCCTTTCTCTCCTCCCTCAGCTACAGCACATCCTTTGGGGGGTCTGCAGGTATGCAACCATCCAGAAAGAGCCCATAATTCTTGAGGAAGTTGTTCTTTCTCGCCCCAATTGAGGCATTCCTCTTTGTTTGGAAGACTTTTCCCTGTGATCTCCAGCAGACACACCTCAAGTTTCAATCCCAACCTCACACTCCTGCTCCTTATTCAAGACCGTGACCTGCGACCTTCAAGGTCAGACATCTCTAATCCCAAGAACAACATCTCTCTAGTCAACAGGGGGATCTCTCTCTCTCTCTCTCTCTCTCTCTCTCTCTCCAAATTCCTTGGATGTGGCTATACAAATCCCTCCTCCTCCAAGAAAGAAAAAAAAAAATCCCACCACATTAGTAAAAATAATATATGAGGGTTAGTGGCTCTGGGGGTGGGGAAGGGAGAAGAGACCTTAAAAGGCCCCCATCTCCCATGAATGTGAACTAAATAGTTTCAGGATGGTGCCACAACTTGCCTTTGCTCTGTCGGAGCTGAGAGACACTGAGCTCTGCTGCTGGAATCCACAGTCTCGTTTTGCTCTTGATTTTGGGACTTTTTAATTTTATTTTATTTCTTTGTCTAAAGAACAACTGGCGGACTAGTGGGCAGACCCACACCACCTCCCAAGCACTAGGAACAATCACAGAGCTGGAGAGGTCTTTTTTTTTTTTTTTTTTTTTTTTCTCTATTTGGGATCCAAACCTTCAGAGGGACTGGAGAAGGGGAGGCTGTGTCATCAAGGGCGTGAAATGCTGACACTACACAGAGGAGAACCATAAACCTGAGAGGCAAAGGTCCCCGGACAAGGACCAGGGGTGCAGGAGGGAGAGGAGGGCTCACATCCATCTGTTTTCAAGGGGAGTTAAGCCATGGATTTGCTCTTGTGCTTTTTCCCTGGCTGAATTTCCAGTGCTACTTTCCCCTTCTTTCACCTCCTTCTCTCCCCATCAAGCTCCTGCTTCGGACTTCAAAATGCACAAGAACTTAGCAGGAAAATAAGGAAGAAGAGCAAAGCAACACATCTGAGGAGCTTCTCCATCTGCTGCAGGCTGGGACTGGGCTGGGATTTTTCTGCATGGACGGCTGGGCCTACCTGGGAGCAGAGTGGTCCTTGGGATGTCCCGGGGTCAGGAAACCCTGGGGATAAACCAGCCTCAGCACCTTCCTGCAGATACTGGAGCTGATGCTGGCAGAGGGACTCCCCCACCATCATGGGGATCCCAAGGACTTTTAAAAAGCCGAAAATCCCTCCGGCTGGAATCAAGAGTTCAACTCCAGATGATCTGAAAATCCTGCGGTTTAAGGCCAGGTCGTGAATCAGCTCTCGTTGCAAGGTTTGAGTGTTTAAATTCATGCTAAACCCGGAGGGGTCTCTTGCTGGGAAACACAGCCAGGAGAGAAAGGGATGGAGAGTTAAGGAATTAAATGAAGCCGCGTCCTGGGAGTCGGGTCGTAAAAAGTTGTTACCTGGTAGTTTTCAGGCTCAGGAGATGTAAAGTGACTTTTACAAGGAAGGTCTCTTTATGAACCGGGGACAGAAGGGCTGTTGCCGGAGGTGCCCCATGCTCAGCCGGACCGGACCGGGATGCTCGGACCGGGGACGGTGGCCTCCAGCACTGGCATTGAAGCACGTTAATATCTGTCGGCAGCAGACTTTGGGAGGCAGGGGTTTGGGGTTGTTTCTCTTGCGATTTGCATCACGTAACAAAATTCCCTGCCTGTCCCTCGCCCTCGGCACCCGCCGCCCCGAGGCCCCGCACGACCGTCGCCGCGGGGCTTCAGCATTAAAAACCCGAAAATGAAGTAAATTTAGTAAAGCCCGTCAGGGTGGGGAACGGACAGAGCCTCCGGCTAAAATCAAGTCGAGGAGGGATTACCAGGGTTTGGCCCGGAGTTAAAGGGAGCAAAGCCCCCGTTTCACCCGCCTCAAGGGCTCGGGTTCAGTCCATGCCCTCCGGCGGCTCTCCCGGGCGCTGATAATACCCCGAGTCCTCTCCAGCTCTCCAGCCGAGGTCCATTCCTCATTCTCCGAGCACTCCCAGCAAAAAGCCTCCCGAGAGGGCCGAGGGTCCTTCCCATGGGATGATCACAGCCCCCTGCCCTCTTCCCTGCGAGAAGCGCAGCCCGCGGGACCCAGCTGCCTTCTCCTCCGCACTTTTCCAACACACAGATTTTTGCTAAAAAAGAAAAAAAAAAAAGAAGAAGAAGAAGAAAAAAAGCAGATCCTCACTCCTTTTAGCCGAGACCCCCTGAATCATCAGTCCTGGACTTCTTTAAAAGTCCTGCTCCCGTTTATCCTTCCCATTCCCCCTCCCCAGTTCCCAGACGGCTCCCGGTGATCGGGAGTCGGGAGCAAGTGCAGGGCGCTGGGCCGGGGCTGCAGCGGGCCCGGGGCTGGGGGGGACGACGATCACAGCCGTTCCCTCTCGGGCACACGCTTGTTTTGTCCCCCGCCTGGCTGGAAGCACCCACGGGTGACCCTTTGGACCGCAGGATCGATGGGCAAAGAGGGTTTGGACTTTGGTCCATGGGGAAATAGGAGGGGGCGAGGCTGAAGGGGTCACCACCACCACCCCTCCCCTAGGAGGAAAACGGTTTATTTAATTAAGGACTCTGTGCAAAAAGGCCCGTTGTGAGAGCGAGTGGGGAACTGGCTGGAATAGGAGGTGGGAGGCAGAAAGGAGGCGAAATGGGGAAAACCACCCCAATCTCAGAGCCCATGGCTGCGGCTCGACGTGCGGGAGCGGGTCCTGTCCCAGGACAGTCCCGGCGGGGGGAGGGTCGGGGCTTGAGGGGCTGCGAAGGGGCTCAGAGCTCGCAGAAATGTGCTCCCTCTCCTCCTCCCCCCGTGGTCTTACAGCAGAGGTTCGGTTGGGTTTGGTTTGGGGTAAATTTTTTTTCTAGATGAAGTTTTGGGTTATACCAAAATGGTTTTCAAAACCTGTAAAATCCCGCTCCTTATTCACCCCTCCATTATTGCCTATTATTAGCTATTTAAATCGGAGTATTTTTATATTTTTAAGAATATATTGTGGATATAGAACCAGATGCAACGGCAAAATATCTCCTGTCGCTGTAAGCTTTAATACATTTCCAACAACACCCCGTCCCTGCAGGCTCATTTCCAGCAGGAAAAGTGTATTATAAGTGAAGCAATTGGATAAATATATTCTACCGAAAAACCAAATTTCCCTTTTTTCTCCATGGTTTGGAAGCGGTGCACCCAGCCACCGGCAGCTCGCCGGCGCTGCTGGGGTTTGGTGTCCTGCCCTCTCTGCAATGACAGCCCTGCAGAGGATTGTGCCACAAACCATCGTTTTTCTTAAAGGCAGAATCAGAATTAATTCACGCTGGTTGTTAAACTGTCCTATCCGGCCGGGTATTTAATCCTGCTTATAAATCCTTGCTGAAGAGAAGGCAAGGGGGCCGGGAGCCGTCCTCCCGGGACAGGCGGCTTTCTCTGTGCTGGACATGCCCCCAGGCAACCCCCAAACTGGGGAGACCCCAGCCCAGCCCCGGCTTTGCCGGCCCGGGCGGAGGGTACGCACCCCTGCACCGGCCAAGAACTTGAATTCCTGCCCGACGGGGAAGGAAAAAGAAGTTGGCTGAGTCGGAATGCGGGGGACACCACCGGGGGGGCTGCTCTGCCGCCTGCCCCCTCCCCTTCAAGCAGCCCGGGCAGGCCCACGCGTGTGCAGCGCCGCAGCCCCCGGGGTACGGGTTTTCTGCAGAAGTGCCCCGACCCCAGCTCTGGTTTTGGCCCCGGGAAGGGTGAGGAGGGGCTGGGGGGCGCGTCCCGGTGTCCCTTGGCTTTGGGGTGCTCCGTGTCACCCCTCGGCTCTTCCCTCCATGGCGCCCAGTGCTACAGAAAGAAATCCCAGCCCGGAGGCCGGCTCGTATTCCCTTCCCTAAAAATCCAACGGTTTTTTCGCCTTTAATATTTAATATTAAATATTTGCCCCCCTCTGCAGGCAGCTGTGTGCAGCCTGCAGGAAAGGTGCGCTGCAAGGAGGCAAAGGCTTCGAGCCCGGCTTGCAAACGCGGGGTTCAGTGGCGGAGGGCTGGACATCAGCTCTCTGCAAGACTCTTTCTCCTCTTTATTTTTTATTTTTAAGGATGAGCTTTCATGCCCTGGCACAGCCACGGGCTCCCACTTCACCTCCACAAAGGGTTTTCCCGAATACCCCGCCCCCGCCTCCAAAAACGGGGAGGCTGGAAATAGAGGTATGAGCGAACTGCTTGGGAGTGGAAGGGGCGGGGAGGGCCGGGGGGCAGCTGGGGGCAGCTGTAGGTCTTTATATTAAAAAATACACATCCCCACCGCCCCAGCCACCCCCGCTCTGTAAAGCAGTGAAGTTCCCCATTAAAACCGACACCAGGGGATGGTCTCAGCAGCCTCGGCCGCCCCGGATTGGTGAGCTCGCCTGCAGACGCGTTTTCTAACAGATAAGTCAACCGTCAGAGACCTCCTCCCCCCCGCTCCCCCCTTACCCCAAAATATCTTTTTTGCAAAGCCCCAGCCCGCTCCTTCCCCTGGCAGCGGCGGGGCAGCGACCCTCTCCCCCGCCCGCGCTGGCTGCCGCCTCCTCCCTCCCAGCCCTCCTTCCTACTGCAAAGCGCGGGGTACGGGGGTGTCCCCCCCCAGCTCTTTTGCGGATGAATATGAGCGTCCAGCAGCCAGGGCTGCGCTTCCCGCCACCTCTCCTCCATCCCGTCTAGGGTCACCCCCCCGGGGCCGCGCCGAAGAGGCCTGCCCGCCCCCGTGTGTGTCCCCCCGGCACAGACGATGAGTCCTGCCCTGGGAAGCGAGGCTGGAAAACCCCTGCACCGCTCCCTGGCTCGGGGGGACCATGCCGGAGCGCGGCTCCCCGCTTTGCCCCCCCCCCGCAGGTCCCGGGGTACCTCTCGGGTGCCCCCCGCCGCCGGCAGCCGCCTCTCTCCGGGAAGGGGGGGCCGCACCAGTCGGGCACAGGCTGCCGAGGGGGATTTTGAGGTGCCCGTTGTGCTGGATCCCGCTTATGGATAGGGGGGAAGTAAAAGAGAAGATAAAGTACTTTTTTTTTTTTTTTTTTACTTTTTTTTTTTGCGGCAGAAATCTCCGTCTTTAGACAGGTCTAAAGATGCTAAAACAGCACGAGAAGTCGAAGGTGGGTAAAACAAATCAATAAAAATTAAACTCCCCTCCCCTGCTTTATAGCAGAAGGCAAACAGGCAGGAATTAGGGAGGAGCGGGGAAAGCCTGCAGTTTGCCGTCAAAACAGTGATTTTGTCTAGACAAGGGGAGGGAAGGTATGGGGTGGGTGGCTGGGTTTTTTTTCCCCTTTGCTAACACAATAGCCCTTTGGTTAAAAATTAATTTACAGCACCCTCAGTCTCAAGCCAGACTAAAGTGCAACCAGAAGGAGTCCCTAGGATTTAAAAAAAAAAAAAAAAAAAGAACCTTACAAAATAAAATCCAACCAGCCGGAGCTGGGGAAGATTCGCTCGGCTGTAACAAGTGGTGAGGGATGATGCTCTGCGAAGGAGGGAGGCTGCCGCTAGGTATTTATTTCCCTATAATTTTTAAGGGGGAGGGGAAGCGTTTGCTTAAAAAAAAAAAAAAAAAAAAAAAAAGAGAGAGAAAGGCATGGGCAGGTAAGTGAGTGCTGGGTTCGGCCTCGCCGGGAGGCTGGAGAGGGAGGCGTTTTTCGTAACGTGTTGGTCTTTTATAATTTCCCACATGTAGCTCCCCAGAATACTCCATCCCGCTCCTCAGCGGCGGGCGGTGGAGCAGCGCGGCGCTGCTCTTCCCTCTTCTCTATTTTTTCATGATAATTTCGTGCTCCGTCCTCTAAAAAAGCCCTCAAGATCTGTTTTCACCCAGAGATCTGCACTGCTTGTATCCCCCTTCTCCACCCGTCTGTTTCTCTGCTGGGAGTTTTGACTATTTATTTTTTTAATCTTTGATCCGACTCTTCATCGTTAGCATCACGCATTTATTTATCTATTTGACTAAAACCACTAACCTGCGCGATGGACCCGGGGACTAGAGGCGGCCGCGTCGCAGCTCCAGCTCACCGCAGAGAAATCCTGCTTGGCTCAAAGGCTGGGAATGCCTTCTGGAATAAATCCCATTTCGGCCTCTCCCAGCGCGTACTTTAGTTTTTAAATAATAATAATAAGAATACAACTCACGCTTTCTACTTACGTGGCTCTACCATTTGCACGATTTTCCTGTCCCTCTCTTTTTGGGTGGGTTTTTTTTTTCCCTCTCTGCTGGCTCTCAGAGCTCACCGGTGGGATGGGAAGGAAGGCTGCTTGCTAGACTTGAAACCAAAAGGTCATTTCGACAGGATTGCCAAGTCCACTTGCTGAGGGGGACCCAGCTTTTTCATGTCGCCATGTGTTTCTCTCCGTCTGCATAAACTTGCGTCCGTCCGCGGCGAGGCAGAGCTAGGAAAGCACTTGTGCCATAATGAGGTACCTTTAAATTTAATTTCCTGTCCCTCCCCTGCTTTATGGATTTCTAATACCAATGTTGAAAACCAGAGAAGAAACCTATTAAAGTCTCCGGGACAGAGGGCTTATGTGAGTAATTCAAAGTAGCCAGGCTTAATTGAATTTCCCAACAAATGGATGGAATAGGAACAAATGGAGTATTTTGTTTAAGGGACCTCCCTGTGTTGGATATATTTCTGTTGCTCATTTCCAGAGAATTTTTATCAATATTGTTCCTTCCCCTCCCTCCCTTTTTTTTTTTCCAACGGAGAACTCTTGCAAAGATTGACGCATAATTCAAAATACTCCGAAATAACAGCAACTGAAAGAATTCCTAAAAAGAAACAAAAACTCTCCTGAAAATTATTTAAACGAAGATTTTAGAAATTTTGCTGGCAGGCGAATATACGGAGCAAAATAAATTCTCGCACGAGTTGTTGGACCTGGAGCGGTCTTGGCAGAGCGAGAGGTTTAATTCAGGAAAGTAATGTGCGCTTGACGGATCGATTGGTTTGGCCATAGGCTTGGCCCTAGTATTTTGTTAATTTGTTTTATTTTATGACAGCCAGCGTAACGGTTCTGACTCTTTTGTACCTGTAAAAATGACTTTTTAAGGCTTAGCCCCCAACCCCTCCCTCCGAAGCCGCTATTGCTAATTAAAGGAAGCCTCACTTGACTAACTCAGAAACTTTGCCGCATGTCTGGAGACTCTTTTTTTTTTCTTTTTTTTTTTTTTCTTTCTTTTTTTTTTCCAAGCAAAGCAGCTCTCCCCAGTGCCCCAGTCGGTGGGACCCGGAGCCCGCGGCAGGGCCGGGGCTGAGCTCCACCGTGAGAGGCCCCCTCTGGACCCCCGAATCTGGGGGAAGATGCTCACACGGTTGCTCCTGCCGGGATGCCTTTTCTTTTTGCTTCTCTGCACCGTCTGGGTCTCCAGTTCACCCTGCGAAGAAATAGCGAATTATTGTGAGGATGGGTGGGAGCTCCCGCCGCCTTTTCCTTCCTATTAATTAGAGTTTGCCCATTAATTGGAGTTTTCGATTTTTTTTTTTTTTAACCTGGATTCTGCTTTTAAGCCCGGGGCTTTGCAGTTTGCTTTCTCTTAACGCCTCGGGAAGTGGGTGCGGAGGGGCAGGGGCACTGCGAAGGCACGCGTGGGTAATTCCTTGGGTTTCCCTGCCCAGGACTAATGACTCCGTCTAATTGCGGGTTTAGTCTATAAAACCAGGGGCTCCGGCTCTCCCTGAGCGCGGAAGGAGCGTGGGCGGCCTCGCACCGTGATTTCGAGGGGGAGGGAAAAACCGGAGGATGGAAAAGTAAATCCTCTAGCCCAGCCCAGACGGGGAGGGCAGGAGGTCGGGCCGAGGGGCTCCGAGGGGCTCCCGTTTCACCCCACTCGTGTCTCCCTGTCCCCGGAGGAAAACTTTTTTCCGCAGCAACAAGTAGCTGGGGCGATGCTGCCGTCGGGGTTTTGCTTCTCCTCGCCGGGCCCGCAGACCCCGCCGAGGGGAACAGTGGCCGGAGCTGCCCCGGCAGGTCTGCCCGTGGTTGAGGTGGCCCACGGTGCGATCTTGCCCCTCACGTGGGTGC
Organism: Falco naumanni; assembly: GCF_017639655.2. Taxonomy (NCBI): domain Eukaryota; kingdom Metazoa; phylum Chordata; class Aves; order Falconiformes; family Falconidae; genus Falco; species Falco naumanni. The sequence continues at coordinate 5,426,338 of NC_054071.1, read as the reverse complement.
AGGAAAGCCTTGCTCGTGGGTCCCCCCGCCCCTCCACACCCCGGGGCCGCGGTGGGGCCAGGAGTGCTGCCCTCCTCCGTGCCTGCCCGTCGCCGTCGGGACCCCCGGTCACCCCCGCTTGGGGCCGTGGCACCCCGCCACCCACCCGGAATTACTAGCGTGTCAAAGCTCTTTGCGTGGGTCATAAGAGCCCCACGGGCCTTCAGAGAAATACGTTTGGGTGTTATTTTTGGTTGATTTTTGTTTTAATTTTAATGCGGCGTTCCTCAAGGCAGAAATTTGAATTTAATTTTTATTGCAAAGCTCTTTTCTCTTTTTGCTTTTCCCTCCTTTCAGGTCAAAAAAAAAAAAAAGGGGGGGGGAACACATCAGTGAAAATGTTGTCTTCTCCTTGGCGGAGAAACAAAAGGTGCCCCCGGAGCCGGCGGCTGGCGCTGCGGGACGAGGGGCGGCGGGGCCCAGCCGAGCCCGGCCAGCGAGCGCCGCCCCGAGGCCACGGTGACCGGCGCCGCCCGGAGGGGACCCGCGCCCCGCCCGCTCCTCCGGGAGCCCACTACAACCCCGCCGGCGGGGAGGCCCTCTTTGTTATTTATCCCTCTTTCTTAAATTATTGTTATTACCCATGCTGTAATGGATCAAGCATTCACACACACACAAAAATGTCAATTTTTGCAATGGGTCAGAACTATCAGAGCGCGGTGTGGTGAGCATCCTTCAGCCTGACGGGTGGCTGGCAGAAAGAAAGAGCCCACGCCGAGCTGTTTCCGACTCGCATCCATGCAGGGCCATGTGGAAGGGGAGGGAAGGAGGAGGGTTTGAGGCCAACTTTTAAATCTTTTTTTTTTTTTTTCCTTTTTTTTGTTATAAATGCAACAAGCACCTACCGGTTTGTAACGTATTCTGCTTGGGAATAGCCACATGGCTCCCAAGGAGCGGACACCAAATACTCCCAAAGGCTAATGCTGATGAATGGGGACTGTGCAAACCAGCTGCCATAACCATATTTTAATAAAAATAAAGTAAGATCTAAGTAAGTCACAAAGAAACCCGTAATGAGATCTTAAGATTCAGTGCCATTTCCCTTGGATGATCTGTAATAGATTCTTCTATTATGTAAGTGTGCATGTGTAATGGATATGTACACATATATACATTTACTGATATATGCTCACGCAAACACTTGAAATCCCTCCCATCCCAGCCTATTAATTATTTTAGCACTTATTCCCCTGACAAGTAGAAGTTATCTTATAGCTAAAATACCCATTTACTGTCTAAGAGCTCTAACTTGTCTTTGACGTCTGAATGTAAAATGTCTTTAAAAACTTTAGCAACAGCCAGAAGGGGGGAGGGGGAATCCCATTACCTTAAAATGTTATTTCAGTCCAAGAATTAAACCTAATACATCACCTACTTAGATTTGGGGTCTTTTTTTTCCCCTCTTCCCCCCACTCCCCCCTTACTGTTATTTATTTTAAAACTAATCGTGAAATTAAATGGCACATGCAGTTTTGTTTTTCACGCTTATCTTGAGTGCTTTTCTTTCTTTATGTTTTCAATCTACAATTTAGGGGCGGGAGAGATGCTTCATTTCCAAGTTGCAGCAGTGAAAGCTCTCTTAAAATATATTCCTCCTGCCTGCTTTGTCTGAAAGAAAGAGCTTTTAGTAGGACGAGTTCAAGTGTGACCACGACTTTTGTTTTACAAATTGCATTGGTGTATAAGTAAAGCAGTGGGTCTAGAGATTTCTTTAATCCTTTTTGTAGGAAACAAAATATTCGACTAATTTTAGAATTATTATAGGTGTACATGTAAGTATAGCAGACTGTAGGTATACATGTCTGCAAATACGTATCACATATGCTTACTAGAGGTATGTAATACTGTAGGTCCGTCATGTGTAAACATAACTGAAGTTTTACAGTAAACTTTTAGTTCTTTCTCCACGCAGGTTTGATTTAAACTTGAATCTGCCTACATTTGTGTATGGAAAAGGAGAGAAAGAGAGAAATTATGAATTATGCAATAATAGAAAAATCACTATTAATTTCAAATTAATTATAGCCTATACCCAGGATGCAGAATCAGACAATGTTCTATCCATCCGTGCATTTAGAGAGCTCTAACCTCGCACAAAATAAAACCACAAACAAACCTCCAGGCTGACAATATTTAAAAAAAAAAAAACAACCCCCCCCTCGTTCTATTCTCTTTCAAATGGCTGTTTGGTTTTTTCGGGGGGTGGCTGTTCTTTGTGGGTTTGTTTGTTTGTTTTGGGATTCCGCCCCGTCTCCCCGCCCGATCTGGTGTAAACTGTTTGAAGTTCAACAACATGGCTAAGTTTTATTGTATTTCCGGTACAATAGATTTATATACCGTCCCATCCAGGCTTTTAAAGGCTTTTCAAATGAAATGAAGCTAAGTTATAGTCAAGTTTCTGGCTCCTTCGTGCATCTCTTGAACTCGGAGGATTTGTTTCTCCAATGAACTTTTAAACTCCCCTAAACTTGCCCTTTCGGGACAGGGCTATCTCTGCCTATTGTCTTTCCAGCCTTCATTATTTCTTTTGCTCATCCCGTTTAGTTATTTAATCCACTTGATGGCAAACCCCCCAGCTTACGAGGTAAGATATTGACTTTGTTATATATATATATTTTTTTTTATATATATATATCAATAATATATATATATATATATATGGGGATGTATGGTCTTTTTTTTTTTTTTTTTTTTTTTTTTTTTTTTTTTTTTTTTTTTTGTCGTGTCCCCCACCCTTCTTCCCGAAATGGGGATTTTGGCTTTCTTTTTTTCCTGCCAAACTTCCGTCGCGGAAGTTGCTCGGAGCTCAGCAAAGCCCCCGGGGCCTGGCCGCCTCCCGGCCCCTCTCCCCGGCTTTAATTCTCCCTTTTATCACCACCGAGTCATTATTTTATAACACGCTTTTCCAGAGCAGGGAGCGCGTTGGAGGGAGGAAAGGACACAATAAGTTTCTCTGTGTTGCTATTTACACCTATAAAATTGTCACAAAGACGCTTTTTTTCTCTTGCTTTAATTGATTTATATGTTCTTTACTCTTTTTTTCAACTTTTTTTCCCTTTTTCTTTCAATGAATCACGTTATACTTGCTTTCAGGGGAGGAGAATATGAATTAATTACTTTATTCCCGGAACTCAGTGTTTTAACTCTATTCTCTGCGGAAAGGTATCCAAACGCTGGCAGGTTTAGATTTAAAAAAAAATAAGATCTGGTAATAGTATTTTAATACGAAGTCTTGATAAATTAGCTTAATATCGGAAACGATCCTTTAAATTAGCTTTCCAGAGGAGGTGGGGGAAGAACTTTAGGAATTTTTTCTCTTTTTTTATAGCTGCGATAATCGCTTGTTTCTCAAAGTCAATAGCATTTTACTGTTTCCTCTGGTCTATTTGTAAACTATTTGTAAAGTCCTGCAGGAGGGATCCGCTCCAGACACTGTACATAGGAAATCATTTGAATAGTTATTTCGTGCAATCGGAGGGGTTTTATTTCGTCTCTGAAAAGATCCTTTTGTTGCTTTTGTTTCCTAGCAACTGTTTTCTATTATAAAAGTTCAGATTGCAGATGATGTCAAACAAAATGGCCGCCCAGGCGCCTTTCTTGGGAATTTTAGCCTTTGACCCAAGGCTGAACTAGAACTGCTCTGTGAATTAGGTAGTTTCATGTTGTTGGGCTCTTAATTTTAAACACAAGAACATCAAACTACCTGATTTACTCCAGTTATCCTCCTCGCTCTTGTTTGCTGAGGGCAGTTGCCCCTGGAAGGATGGGGAAGGGGTGGCATCCCTGTACCCCCCCACCCCGCCCACCCCCATCTCCCACCCTCCGGCTCCATCTCCTGGACCGCACCGGCCCCGGGCGCGGAGCCGCCGGGTCTGCGCCCCCCCAGCCCGGCCGCCGGGCCCCAGCACCGGGCACCACCGGGGCAGGGGTGATGGTTTCTTTGTTTAAATCCCCGTTTCAGGGACCTTTTGCGAGACAACGCAGGCACGCCCCGAATCATCAAGAGCTTATTAAATGTCTAATTAGGCTGCGGTGCCCCTCAGAGGCTAACAGACACGCACCCCCCCTTCCCCAGCGACATATGCCCCTATAAAGTTTGTGTCTCGCATAAAAATGTATACCTCTAAAGAACTGGAAGTGCGTCTCTGTTTAGTAGCTGTGATCCGCATCTCCGTGCAAAGAGTTACGTCTGGGTTTAGGGAACACAGAAGACCTGTGTCCAACTCATGATTTTAATTGTCCCCATTAATAAAATAAGTTTATTAAGGGCCCTGCTGCACAGCTCCGCAGCGCTTCACCTTTGCCTTTCCACTGGTGATGTTTATAGGGACCAGGATAGCAAGTGGGTCTCTGTGGCTTTGCCTATGGAGGTAAAAATCATGGATTTAGCCATACAGGCTGGGTATTGAATATTTAGTCATCGAGGAGCTCCTGCATCTCGTAGGAGACATGCCCACGTCATTAGAGACTGATAAATGCCAAGGCGAGGTCTATAGGCATAAGATGCGTGGGTGATGCTCATTGCTGAGCGTTAAGCCCTAACTCATCAAAAATAACATCTTCAAACCTGGGTGAGGACAACAGCTGCGAAGTTCACGAAATAAAAGGGTTTAAGGTGGTGTCAGAAATGCCCACAACAGTTTCATCACACCCTGCCTCCGTATCTCAGTGTTGCACGTGGGAATATGCTGATTAAAACCAAACCAAACCAAACCAAACCAACGCAAAACTATAAAATCCGTGAGAGAAAGAGGGAGTGCAGAGAGCTCTGCGTGTCTCAGTGTGTGCTTGGATGAAGTCCACCCATTCCACTTTCTGCAGACTGGAAGCCCGTAGAGGGGTGTATATGTGTGTGTGAGCAATCAGCTCATGGAAGACATTTCCCCTGCATTTGTGTTTCAAATATGCATAAAACCAAGTTTCGCATGGTCCGGGCCACGGCTGGGACTGGATCTCCCTTTCAGGTTTGAAGAATTAAACTTTGATACCATATCCAGGGTCTAAACCACCATCTGCTGCTACTTTTTGTGGCCGAGGGGATTACTTGGATTTTAGGGTAGGGTTGTTTTTTTCCCTCCCCTCGGAGTGTTAAAAGAAAACGAAAACAAGCAAACAAAAAAGTTGTATGTGTTTTAAACTGGTGCGTGCTTTATTCCCGAAACTGGTGATGCTGGCAGACGCAGTGCCTATCTCGCCTAGAAAACAAACAGCCGCTCAAGGGGAGGAGAGGGAAAGTCAAACAGCGTAAAATAACTTGGAGTTTTGTACCTCACTCACAAGCCCTGTGACTCCTTCCTTAGAAACAACGTGCTGCTTGTGCCCTAACTCAAAGCCCTTAAACGGAAAAGGACAATCTGGGAAAGTTAATCATAAACTATTCTGTAATAATGTCCCCATAGGCAACCACTAACCTGCCTTGTAAATGTCTGGGCTTCTGATTTTGATCTCCTCCTACCCACGTAAAAACAGGAAACAAGGGCCAGGGAGGAGAATGGGGGCGAACAGAGCTGGGAAAGATCAGAATCAGGCCCGGGGGGTCTGTATTGCCGCCTGAAAACGGGAATTGGGACTCATTTCCCCAGGGCTGTGGGAAGGAAGGAGCGAGGAGAGGAGGGTGCGGTGAGCAGGGGTCCCGCCTGTCCCGCAGGCACGGCTGCCTCTCTGAGCCGTTTGTTTCTCTTCTTTTCCAAATTAGAAAGATAAGAGCCACCTTACCTGGAGAAGCAGCTCTGTGTAGATGGCTAAAAAAACCAAAAAAATTAAAAATTTTATCCTCTGCATAGCAATTGCCAGGTTTGCAACACGCTGCACGTTTCTGGGCTTACAGGCAACGAGCAACTGCAGTTGATGCAACAAATTCCCCCCAAGTTGCTCTTCTGGCCAGGTCCAGCCTGTCTGATGTTGCCCCCACCGGGGATGAATTTTAATTAGGGGCAAAAGTGTGGGGAAAAGAGCCTATCCGAAAGAAACTCCCCCTTTTCTTTTACCGGGGCTCATGCTATGGATTTTATGGAAACAATTCTATCGCAACTTTATTCTGGTACCTGCGCTTGTATTTTCCCACCCTCTTCCCTTGCCTTGACTGGGAGCGACAGATTTTTCACCATCATGGGCTGTTACTTCCCTTACTCCTAGACTAATGCGATTTGGACGATTATTTTTTAATTATTATTTTTTTCGGGGAGGGAAGAGGACTGCAGTTATGTCCTGGTGACCCCAAAGCAGAGCTGGGGGAACCCGCAGCAGTTGCACCAGCAGCTCCCGCGGTGTAAAATCTGCGGCAGCCGGAGCGAGGCAGGCGCCCAGCTATTTCATGGGAGCTGAATATTATTTCAAGGAGTGTGTGTGTGTGTGTGTGTGTAATTAGTCTAGTAGCCAGAATGTGGGCTCCCGAACAACAATCCAACTTTATTTAAACTTTCTCTCCTTCCAGCTTCCCTTTTCAAATGCACATACGCTTTTACTTTACAGGGGATCTAAATGCTTTATTAACTGCTGAGATTACAAACCTCATTTGGAACTGGGGTTTTTAGCCAGAGTATACTTTCGGTCCTTGGAAAATTGCCCACATGTGTAACTTGTTTTTGCTTCTCTTCAGACAAGGAATTCCCTCCCCCTCGCCTCCCACCCACCCCCCCCGCACTTACGGATTTTTAACAGACGGCAGCATTCAAACTGGGAGCTAGCACAGGAAATGGCAAAGGTAGATCCTTCGGCTTTTAGGCTACAGAAACTTATTTAACTTTTTTTTTTTCTTTAAAAAAAAAAAAAAGGTTTTACTCTTCAGGAGGGATTTTTTGTTGCGCTTTCGTGCGTTTGCAGGGGTCCGGGACTGAAGTTTCTTTCATAACCTCTTAAACCTACCTAAATGTATCATTCATAAATTATGTTTGCTTTATGTTGAGATTTTACTTCTGTTTCCTGACTCTTAAAAAAGAAAAAAGTGATTCGGTTGTTGTTGTGATTATCACTACTATTGTTATTATTATTATAATTTCGGAATGTTGTATATGGCCCAAAAGAAACGCTCAGCCCTTTGAAGGCTGGGTTATCTCAGAATCTGGTCTCCAGACTTCTCCATAGCCATGAAGTTCACTCTCAGCTTTTATCCCCTCTTAGCTTACCCTTATCATCTTCCAAACCTAAACTGAAGAAGTAAATATGCCTGAAGTAAGGCAGGTTACATCCCGACGCCGTGTCGGCCTCTTGGTGTAGAGATACTGCTGAACCCCCCCAGTCCTGCCCTGTCCGTGCACCAGAACGGGGGGAAGCTCCACACCCCCAGGTCTCCTCCACCTTCCCCATATCAGTGATAAAGAGGCAAAATCAGCTGGAAGAAGGTGCCAGTTCTAATACATGATAACAACCGTCTTTAAAAAGTGGTTAAGTATGTTTCCGGTAAGAAATGGATCATTTGCTTTTTCTTTCTTATGCCAAAACTTATAAATCAGTAAAAGGTGGCAACTCCACAGACTTAAAATCTGCATATTTTGAAATTATTCTATACTTGGTTGTTTTCATCTTAGAAATGCCAACTCAAAGAGTTGTTTGTTAAGGATGGATTTTGGCAGTTGTGTATTTCAAAGCACTATTTGGAAATAATTCCGTCTCTCCAAAAACAATAAAGATTATTTATAAACAATATCTGAGTTCAGAAGCCTCTGGCTTTCCATTGCAAGCTGACAATACCCCAAATTTTCCCTCGCAGACGAATACACTTGGTGCTGATTCTGAAAGGAGGAAAAAGTTTCCACTTCGGACTTTTTTTTTTTCTTTTTTTTTTTTTATAATAACTATTTCCAGTTCCACTTCCCTTTACCAACTCACAACAATCAGAGATCTAAAATTAATCTACTTTGCGAACCTAGCAAAGCTCACACATCCTGCCTCCTCTCTCCCAAAGATTCATCCTTTTAGACTTCTAGACTCTGCTGCGAGGTCACTTTCTTCTTGACTTTTCCTCCTCCAAGTCTTTTTGCAAACAGAAGACCTTTTCGTGTAATTTCTGATGGGCTCTATTCGAGGCTTTAAAGTATAAACGCCTATGTAGTGTCACCCGGAGCAGGCAGCGCTGCACGACGTGGTCTCTCCAGGCAGGCAGACCTGGGATGAAGCTATAGTTTGCCGTAAGCTCCTCTCAGAAAAGGCTACAAAGCGATGAGCTATGGGGATATGTATAAAAAATAAACTACTGAACAAACGGAAACCTCCAGAGGAGCAAAAGCAAATGGATTTTGCAGATCTTCTTGTGAGGTTTCCATTCACTAGGGATCAGAAAACCCTTGGTTTCTGCCTCACAGCCACACTCCTAAGAGTCTTCTTGGTTAAAATTTATATACTACAGAAAATTATATACTCACATGCTGACATAGTTCATCATTATTTATAGGAGGCGCACCAGGATTTTTTCCAAGAATATATTTATTACAGGTAAGACATGGCCAATCTATCTAGCAAACAGAGAACAGGTGTTTTGCTTCAATTAACGTTCAATAATTTCATCTATACTTATTCAACACCCTGCTACCAACACGGCTGTTTATCCATCAGTTGTATAAACACATTTCCATGCGCCAAGCGACTTTAATCTCCACAACACACTTAAATCAGCCCTTTCCTTTCCCAAGCTCTCATAACATTTGCAGAGTCCCTCCGAATCTCTTGTGAAACAGTCTGGTTTTTAAAAATCATTTCTGAAAGGCAATAAAGCCGAGAAATATGACAACATGAGCAACCAACTCTTATTTCATGTATGATGACACAGAGTCTTTTCATTTCAAAACCTCCCCAACTCTCAAGTTAGTTAAGGGGGGGGGGGGGGGGGGGGGAAGGAGATAGAAATGTGAAAAGTTGGAAAATGCAGGAATCCCCCCCCCCCCGCCCTCGTTTCACACAACCCCTGTTCGTGTGAGATGCACTGGAGACAGCAGCGCTCCTGCCCCACGCTGCTCACTGGCACGGGATTTCTCTGCCTTCACTGGTTTAAACGCGAAAGGGGTGAAGTGGAGTTACTTTGGATTACCCCCTCCCCTGGAAAGGGGAGTTTGCGGGTCAGTGGGGAGCACTCACCTGGTGGCACTTACCCACGGCTAGCTTGGCAGGATCTCAGCCCAGGGGCTGGAAAGGGCTCCCCAACCACTCCTCAAACCTCACCTTGGCTGGAGCCTGCAGACTGAGTCTGCTTTTGCAACACAGGGAGGGTTTTGAGCTGGCTGGGGGGCTCTTGCTACCCTGATGGAGGCAGAAATTAAAAATAAATCTGACCTCCGGCATTAAGCTCCGGTTGTCCTTGCCCATCATGCCTACCCTCTCGATTTTTTTTATTTTTTTTAATTTTTTTTTGTAAATGAAAATGGACAGCTTCCTAATAGCGCCTCATTTAGTGGAGCTCTGGTCCTGGACATGGGGAAGCGTGTCCTTCCATCGGGCTGCAGGGCAGATGCTCATGGAAAAGCACCGGTTATAGGAATAAGGGAAAACCTAAGGCTTTGGTTGTAGGTTTTTAAGCGCCTTCATAATCTTCCAGTATCAGTAAAACACCTCTGATAGCAATTTCCCACATCCGTTTTGTGTAGGCACGGACATATGGACACACACGCACGCACGCTCTCGTACAGACAGGGAGAAACGCGAAATATATTTTTCCTTCATTTCAGGCAGCTATTAGCACCCCTCAATGTTATTATTAGCCTGTTAATATAGACTTCCATCTCTATACACTTCAGGAAGGATTCGCGATGATTTATCATTCCTAGAAATCTCTTTGCCCTTCACTTTAAATATCCTTCAGTGTTGGGGTGAGAGGGAGAAGGGCGGAGGGGTAATAGATTAAAGGAGGCAAATTGATCCAGACTGTTACAGCTGAAGTCCAGAGAAACACTTTTGCCGTGATCACGGAGAGCACCTTTTCCTTAACCAACATTTACGGCGCCGTCGGACCATCTCGCAATAAATGGATTTATCATCATAACTTGGTAAAACTGACCCCGTTACCCCGCACCGTTTGGGCTTGGAGCCGCACCGAGAGCCAGCCCCGTGTCAATCATTCGCTTCGGTGCAAGGAAAAACACCCGAAATGGTCGGGTTTTCGAAAACACACGGAAAATGCGATGGGGGGGGGGGAGGGGGGAGTGTTGTTAGACACGCACACAGACCGTGGGCACATACATGTGAGGTGTGAGGGGGGCACGGTGACTGAAAACGCGAGGGATTCCTTTTTTTGCCCCCTTTCTTTTCCACAGGCAATAAATTCAGGGCTATAAAAATCAAAGAAAGCTAATGTAAGTTTTATTAAACTATTTAACCATCACAAGTTTAAGGCATTCTGTAACAAAGCCGGATCAGTGGCGCACTGTATTTTACTAGCCTTGTAAAGTTAAATGAAGGCTTCTGATTTCAGCAATGTGGGAAACTGTTTTAGCCAAAGCAAAGCGACCCTGAGATTAAGCCGCGAAATATGCGAACATATGTTCATATGCAGAGATATTTTAAAGATATTTATATATACATGTACAGAAGCATAAAGTCTGAGGCAGGCTTTGGGGGTACCCGGGGGCTGCGGTGCGGCAGCTTGCTGGGCAAAGTTGCAACGCCACGTCCATGCCAGTGACATTTTAAATTTCATATTTACCCACATTATTTTACCATGTTAACAATCCGTTTCCCCATCCCAGCTGGTTAATTATTTATAACACCCTCCCTACCACTTTTGCGACCTAGATCCGTCTTTTTCCTTACAAAAACCCGTATATCTGTGCGTTTATGTATACGAGCCTGTAATGCACGTATGTATGTATATGAAATCACGGCTGGGGGTGTGTGGGGGGGTGCTTTGCACTTATTCTCTGTTTTTTTGCTATCGTACTCTGGAGCCCGAGTGGTAAAGAATAGCTTTTATCTCTGTTCCCCCATGATGGTTATTAAAGCCAAAGCGAGCACATCAGCATCTTTCTTTAAAAGAAAAAAAAAAAAAAAAAATAACCCGCGCCAACCCCCTCCCCCCCCCGACACCCCCCCCCCCCCTAATATTTCAGGCTCAAATCTGGGAAGGGATATTAGCCCCAGCTCTGCCCGTTTGGTGGCTTTTGGAAACTCCTGACGTTTTGCAACATTGCATAAACATAAAACAATCCATCCTTGATATGGAATGCAAGGGCGGATGACAGCGCAGCGCAGCCCCCTCGGCTTCGATTGATTTACGCCGAGACTGACGCTTTATCAGGCTCACGAAAAAAGTTTGGCCAATCATTTCGCTGGGAGCTCACAACACAGCAGCCCAACTGTACTTTGTTGGCTGGGAAGTTGGAGAAGGGGGTAGAGTACAAATCTAGATCTGTCCTATATATTTTTTTCCCTTCATTGAACCGTGCTTTGTATGATGTCTGAGAATGTCCATTTCTGGGACTCTTAGCAATTATTATGTCGACTCTATTATAAGTCATGAAAGTGAAGACTCGCCTTCAGCTAAATTTTCATCTGGGCAATATACAAGTTCCAGGCAAGCTGGGCACAATGAGCATCTAGAATTCCCCTCCTGTAGTTTTCAGCCAAAACCTCCAGTTTTCAGCGCCTCCTGGACTCCTTTGAATCCACATTCTTCTGGTACCCTTCCTGCCGTCTACCATCCATATATTCAACATCAAAGCGTCCCATCTGATAGCAGGTATCTACGGAGCTGGCTGGATCCAGTGCCCAGAGCAGAGACCCTCCCCGGGCAGGGGTCTGTTAAGGCAGAGCCGCTGCTGGGCCGTCCCGGGGATGTCCATAAACAGGGAACACAGGAGTACAATTTAGAAACTTCTGCTGCAAGGGAAGGGATCGTTTCCAATCAAAGGCCCAGCTTCGAGGACAATAAAGTTTGTGAAGGAAGCGAAGACAAAGACAGGACAGATCAAAGTAAGTTATAAAAGTGAGGAAGTAAACAGTATAAAAGCTGGAGGAGGTGCAATAAAAGGGGACAATGCTGCGTAAAGTTGAAAATCAGGGCTTAAAGAAAAGTCTCAGCTGGCTGATGCCAACCTAAGGGGAGAGGTGGGGAGGGGAGAGGGGTGGCATTGTCTCTGCCGGTAAATAAAAATAAAAATAAAAATGAGCGTAGTCTCTCAGTTTAAACAGAGTCCAGAGCGGACAAAAGCCGGAGAGAGTCATCCTCTTTCCTGAGCCAGAGCGCTGGCTCCGGCAGCAGAGACCACTTTAGTAAGCGGGAGTAAATGTGCGCGGGTGCGGGCAGTGGGGAAGGGGAAGGAAGGGAAGGGACGGGGGGAGCCAGTCACGTCGGGGAGGAAGGTAGGGGAAGGGGAGCGGAGGGCGGCGGTCGGGGGAGAAGGAGAAGAGGGGGAAAGAAGAGAAATTACGGAGGAAAAGTTCACGTGGGGGAAGTAAACAGCAGCGGGGGCTTCGCCGTGCCCGCCGCGCCGGGGTGCGCAGCCCGGCGGCCGCGGGGACGGGCTCGCCGCACTCCGCGGCTCCTCCCGGGCTGGTGCTGCTGTCGTCGCTTTTGTATTCCTACTCTCCGTTTGTTTATTTGTTTCTTTTAATTGTTTGTTTATTAAATGCAACGGTGCAGGGTATGAATATTTCAAAGCCACGCTCCTTCCAGAAAAAAAAAAAAAGAGGGAGGGGGGGTGCTTCCAACTTAATTAGCTTTTATTTGTAATGTAGCCAGATTGGGGAAACAGTTAAACTTCAGCATGTGCTTTTTTTCGAGAGCTGGCTTGTCTTTTTCCCCCTGAAGTATAGGGGGGGGGGAATATAATTCGCCTTGAAAATAATTAATAATACTATCAATAATGCTAATAATGCTATTAATAATAATAATACTAATAATTATTATAATACTGATAATAATAATGCAATGGCGAGTAAGAAAGAATCGGTATCTTCACTTCGTCGTGCTGGTTGGTACCCGGTTTCCATCTGGAAGGTACCCCGGGAGCTAAAGCCGGAGCAGGGGGCAGGGAGGGAAACCTAGCTTCACCCCCCCGGCAGATATTTCGCGGTGGAAACCGAAGTTTTCCAAACTGGCAGAGGAGCAGACCCCGCCGAGGGTATAACTCCTTGGAGCCTGGGCAGGACACACTGACACAGCCATTCTTTTTCCCCTTGAATTAACTTCTTTTTTTTTTTCCTCCCCCCTCAACGTGGAACAGCAACAGAGATTGCTATTGCAACCATACGATTAAAAATACTGTATATTCTCGCCCCTCATGATTTCCTCCCCTCCTTGTGCAGGATGTTATGGTGACTTTTTTTTTTTTTTCCTATCATTTAACTTGCACACAGACACGCAGACACACACACACTCACACACATACAAAAAGAAAGTCCTTTTCTATTGTGCTGGGCAGAGATCCAGAACAAACTGCAACCGTGAGGTGAATGATTTGAGAGAATTAAATATCCAGGTTCTGTGCTCAATGTCCCTGAAATTGAATATATAAAAATCTTGTCCAAGAAAATGTTATTAAGTTATAAGTAAGTGCAGGGACCCGCGCTAAGAGGATGCTGTGTGGTTTCTATGGCATGTGGTTACGACGCATATTTTGTTTTAAATAATAGTTTAATTTGGGCTGATGTTGAGAGCCTGCCAGGGCTGGAAGACGGAGCTGTTTTGCAGAAAGTACTCCCACCAATTTCCCTGACTCTTTCAATTTTTGAAAGTATTTCTTAATAATGAATCTCCGCCCTGTGTATGGCACAGGGACCTGTTAAATTATTTGCTGGATTTTAAAGAAAATATGTGCCAGAACCTCTCCCCATTCACTTCCCTGTTTAGGGATTTGTGTATAGTGAATAGATAAAGCATCGCTGGCGTTTAAAATATCTTCTATTTTAACGATCCAAAATATGACCAAAAAATAAACCCAAACCGAATAAAATTCCGTTATGAAGCAGAGCCCTTCATTGCCATTAAAGGATGGGTAGCAGGATTAACGGTATCAATTATTAACAGCTTTCTTCCTCTTTAATATTTAATTCTGCATATTAGATCAAGTCAATTACATTAAGGAAATAGCCGTGCAAATTTGTAAGAGGCAGTACTTACAGGGGAAGATTAACCGGATTATTTTTTAAAAATATTCAATATATTTCATTTTACGTAGAGGAAACGTTCTGATGGCGCGCGCGTGTGTGTATGTATATATTTATAATGGTCCATTTAATTGGTGTAAAGGTTTATGGCTTCAGTCATAATTTTAGAGGAGGCAAAGGAAATAAAATAGAAATACGTGGTCTGGCTATAACCCTTCATTTTACTCTTTCCCGCCTCTCAGTTACCCAACGGTCAGCTAATATTTGCATGTGATTAGCAAATGCTCTATTATTTACCTTAAAACCACTTCACCTTTGGGTGCGACCTTCACCATTCGTGTCTGTGGGGGTGGTTTCTGTTCCCAAAATGTTGGTGTCGTGTCGTGTCCCCTCCCCATCCCCTGGACAGGCTAATTCCTGAAATGTCCTTTTTGCAAAAGATTCCCACGTAACTTCTCCCACACGCGAGGGTGACAGGCAGCCTCTTATTTATTTTTGGCTGCATTTGCAGCCCTGCAAATGTCCATGTCTCTGGGTAACACTGTCCAGATCTCCGGCAGCAGAGTCCATCCAGCCCTCGGAGGATGTTTATTGTATCGAGACCGTTTCTTGCCACATGGGGGGGGGGGGGGGGGGGGGGGAAAGCAGGATTTATGAAAGGTTTCTCCAGACCTCCTCTCTCTGCTCTTTTCCTGCGCGATGTGTCTATAGGAGTGAATCTGTAGACACGTGGGAAAACACGTCTGAACAAAAAATTTATATATATATATGATTTTTGTATTGGTTTCTTTGTATATAGCGTGCGTAACGTGCAAATGGGCGTTATGTAAATGTCTAAGTGCATGTGGGTGTTTACCTGGCATAGATGGAGCTGGGGAAAGTGGGGGGAGCTCTGCCAGAGGCACGTGTGCTCCCAAACATACGTGTGCGCTCGGACACGGGTGTGCACGGAAACATGTGTGTGCGGGGGCTCGGGCGTGCGGGGGCGGGGGCGTGCACGGACACGAGTGTGCACGGGCACGGGTGTGCACACACGCAGGGGGGTCTGTGCTTACAGACCGCGGGGGACCCAGCCCCCCCCCCCCCCCCCCCCCGGAGGGACGGGGTGCGCGTGCGGCGGTATTTGGGGATCGGGCCCCCCGCCATCTGCGCAGCCGGTGCTCGCCCTGACGGTCCCGTATGATTTTCGTACGGCCTCCGCTGCTGACTGCTATGGCAGGGAGCATTTTTCACCCGGGCGTGCATACGCGTATGTATAATCTTAATATTTGATGGCATGATTAAAACCTTCTGAGAAACACTCAAGCTGCATCGTATTGATCTTGCTGCTTTTCTTTCAGCCAACCCAGCTGCCAGCTGGCTTCACGCCCGTTCCTCCAGGAAAAAACGATGCCCTTACACCAAATACCAGACCCTGGAACTAGAGAAGGAGTTTTTATTCAATATGTACCTGACGAGGGACCGTAGACACGAAGTGGCCAGACTCCTCAACCTGAGTGAGAGACAAGTCAAAATCTGGTTTCAGAACCGAAGGATGAAAATGAAGAAAATGAACAAGGAACAGGGCAAAGAATGAAAAACCAGAAAAGCAGCATTCCCCCCCTCCCCCCCCCCCCAGCTCCCAGCCTCCGCGGCCACGCACCCCCACTGTAGTGCTGCCAAATCCCCCCAAACACGAGGGGAAACCCTCCTCGATTCCCATCTCCACCTCTACATGCGAGATGTTGCTTCTTCTTCTTTTTTTATCTTTTTAGTATTGCCACATAGGAGGCAACTTAGCCAAAACTGCAGCTCCTTTTTGGGGACACATGCTGGGTTTTTTTTCTGTTCTCTTGTTTTCTTTATTTTTTTTTTTTTCTCCTTTTCTCTTCTCCCTGCAGTGTAACACAGACACAGGCTCCTGCCTGAGCAGCAGCTTCCCCTGCTTGCATTTTCTCCAAGGAAAGCAAGACGGCAAACACAACTGGCCACAAACAACCCCGGCCCAAGCCCCCCCCCCCCCCCCCCCCCCAAACCTCGCTGTCTTTCTTTATCCACGTAAGGACAATGATTCTCTATAACATGCACAACACCCCGGCGCGCGCACACACACACACTCACACTCACATTCACACTCACACGTTGAGGTGGCCCAGGAACCAGACGATTTAATTAAACTACTGCAAGGCAGACACATTCGTAAGACTTGCTTTTAATTGCACCCAACAAATCATTTTCAATTCGCCAACTTTATACCGGGGTAGTCTGTTAATGACAGCCCAGCTCCCAGCTGCGCTGGATTTCTTTTTTTTTTTCCCCCTCCACACACCCCACCCCCACCCCCCAGTTTGTTTTATTACGCGGGATTTTTATTTGAATCGTGCCATGGCAGATATGTGACTTTGACCTGAAAGTTTAGTAGGATCTTTACAGGCAAAGCTCCTCATCTGGTAGTTTTATACTGGGTCACTTGGAAGAGGAGAAAAGACGTGGAGGGAGGCGAGAGAGTGTGTGGGGGGCACTCTCAGAGCCGCATTGTAAATTATTTAGGAGAAAAAGGGGCGGAAGAACCCCTGCCAACTTATTCCTAACTTTTAGAGGAGAGGAAGAATGGGATTTTCTAGTTAAAAAACTACCTTAGTAGAGCTGTAAGGGAGGGGAAGGTTGTGTTCTTAGTGCTAGCATATTTATAATTTATTGTGAATTGACTTTTCCTAAAGCAGTAGGCTGTTGCAGAGATGAAGTGCCAACCCCAGCCCGTGTGTGTTCCTTCCCGCTCCCGTTTGCTGAGATGCTTTTAATACTTGAATGTCGGTGGGGTTTTGTTGGGGTGGGGTTTTGGTTGGTCGTTTTTGTTTGTTGTTGGCTTTTTTTGTTTTTGGGTTTGGGTTTTTTTTGTTTGTTCGTTCGGTGGGTTTTTTTCCGCCTGAAGCTTGCTCCCGGCATGTTTTCCCATTGCCACCCGCTTTCCTCCGGGACCCGCCGCCTCCCTGGGGAAGGAGCCTCGTCCCGCGGGTGGCACCGGGGGATGCGGCTGCTCCGCTCTGCCCCCCCCCTCCCCATCCGCATCCCGAAGAAGCATTTAGAGTAACAAATCCAGACCTTGCTGGTCTCATATCATGCCGGCCGGAGCTGATTCCTCATCTGACAGATCCGCTGGAGGTTTCTCCAACCCGCCCGTGCGGGACCGGTTTCCCTTTATCTCTGTAAGACTTAACTTTGTTTTGGGAAGGGGCGGGGGGGGGGGGGGGGGGTGAGGTGGGGGGGGGGGGGGCCGGGGGGGTTTAGTACCAGTTGATTATATGGTGGGTATTGTAAAATGTGTTTGTGGTTGTGTTTCTGTGAATGTTGAAGCTCGTTTTCTGTTTCTACTGTGGCTTTTAAAGTATGCGAAGAGTCCTGCAGTTGATAGTGGATGGAAAATATCGAAATAAACCTCTCTCGTTTTCTTCGTGTGCAAATTTGTATATTTAGCTGCCAGGAGGCTTTCTAGGAACAAGGCGAGTGTAAGGTGGTTTGTTTTAATAGGGTGGGGAAAAACAATAGAGAAAAGAAAATTATTTCTGCTGTATTTCGGCCCGAAGCAGTGCAAATCTGATTTCAGAAGGACTAAGTTGTGTCTCCTTAGGGCAGGTTCTGTGACACCAGTTTTATCTGCTAAGCAGGTATTGCTCTGGGAAGAAGCGATAGGCAGATTTGAGTTTTTGGGAAGTGTTCCTGCCCCCCCGCCCCCCCCCCCCCCCGCCCCCTCCGATGCAGAGATAAGAATCAAGTAGCTGCGCCTCGGTGCACTGAGATTTCCACCACCTCAATTCCTCTTGAAAGGAGTAAAAAAAAAAAATAAAAAAAAATCTTCACTCGACAAGACCTTAAGTGTTCAAGATCATTCCTCAGAAAGTTGGAGTGTTGTGTTTTGTTTTTTTTTTTAATGCCTAGACTTTCTCATGTAAAACTTTCCATCATGAAGTAGCTCCTTGGGGGCTTCCAAACTTAACTGTTCTGTTGCCGGAGGGAGTTAAATGTAACCAAACTTCACCCTGTGTCACAGCCCATAATCTCCTTCCTTGAAACTAAATTAAGAAAAGCTGTTTCGGAGACATTTTGAGCTGGGGAAAAAAAGCTGGTGGCAGCAGGATCATTTCCCTAAATCCAGATTTACTATTAAAAAAAAGAAAAAAGAAAAAAGAAAAAAGAAAAAAGAAAAAAGAAAAAAGAAAAAAGAAAAAAGAAAAAAGAAAAAAGAAAAAAGAAAAAAGAAAAAAAAGATAGTGGGTCGAAAAAGATGATTTAGCTGTGTCTAAGCTGGGCAGTCACATTTTTCAGTTGTGTTTGATTCTTCTCAAGGATGGATGAATTTCAGATCTGCTTGGTATATTCCTCATATCTCGAACTGAGTATGGACTTGCCTAAAACCTCATTACTATATTTTTCAGAAGCTTACCCGTGACTTAATTGATGTTTGCAACCCATCGGCCACTAGGATTTAGAAACGTTTTTCACTTTCCTTAGACTTGTGGTAAAGAGCGGATATTTTTAAGACGACAATATAAGGTTCTTTTTAAATAGAATTTAAAATGTTAGTTCATTTTGTTAGGAAATATGCTTACTTTAAAAATGTTGGAAAAACTGTCTTCTGTAGCATCAGCCCGGATGTATTTTCCAGAGATGTTTAATGCTCCAGAATAAAAATCGATTTTAGAACAACAGCACCTATATGTCATTGTGTTATACTGCTTCATCTAAAATTTCAGAAATATTTTCATTGTGTTTTCCTGCGTTCTTTAGTGGCTCGTTAAGTGTATTATAAGAATCAATTTTTGCTTAGGTTAAAAAAAAAATGACTAGAGGCAAATGGATATCATTCCTCTCCGGTGTAGCAAGTGCTTACTTGGTCCCAGGCAAACTTGCTGCGTTTCTAAATTTTTAACAATTTTTGATTTTAAAATCGGAGATCGTTAATCTCCGGTTATGTTGAACGGTGGTTGTTTGTTTGTTTGCTTGTTTATTTGTTTGGTTTTGAGGGTTTCATCTTTGCTTTCCCGCATCAGCCTTAGGGGAGCAGAAGCACAGGCGCAGTGTGGACTGGCTTTATTTGATTTTCCTTGGCTTATTTCCCCACCGTCCAAGGAAAACTTTGCTAAAGAAAAATTAGAAACGCAAACCAAACAGTGGGAAACCCCACCCCGCTTTCCCCGCTTGGCATCACCTCGGTTTTGACACGCGGTTCCTTTTTCCAAGGGCTCAATGAGCAGTTCCTATAATTCCGTCTCTAAATTCGTTTGACATTTTATTGCTCATGAAGAAATACAAGCGCTTGAAAAGTGTTTCTATCTCTATATTTTAAAAACAAACCCTAAGACCTGCTCAGCCCTGCAGGAAGCAGGTAGTGAGAAATATAACCGAGAATCTCTTTCCACTAATTTTTAACATAATGGGCACTCTAAAGGGCAATATTTCACTTCTTAAAAAAATCCTTTATTTGGGGCAGCTCTGAAAAGAAAACAAAAGAAGAAGAAAGATATTTGGAGTTTACTGAGGGAAGAGAGAGAAAGGGAAGTAACTTGTCATAAAAAAAAAAGGAAAATTCAGTGCAGTGTGCTGCAATAAAAGAATATGACCGCTATAAAACTTTATAGGGTATAAATTTCTGAAGGTTAAGGAACTAAACGGCTGTAAAGGAAACAGTGCAAGAAAACTTTCAGGAACTCCTAAATTACTACAACGACTTGGGAATGTGGGGAAACCCAACGTGTAAATGCTCTTGTTTCTGCTTCAGTCACATCCAAAGTTTCCCTCTTTTTTTTTTCTTTTTTTTTTTTCTTTTTTTCCCCTAAGGAAGGGAGTAGTTAAAAAATAGCGGGGGGGGGGGGGGGGGGGGGGGGGGGGGGAGGGAGAGAAAAGGTGGGGTGGGACTTTTGTTAATTTATTCT
This sequence comes from Falco naumanni, assembly GCF_017639655.2. Taxonomy (NCBI): domain Eukaryota; kingdom Metazoa; phylum Chordata; class Aves; order Falconiformes; family Falconidae; genus Falco; species Falco naumanni. Next base: position 5,406,359 of record NC_054071.1, on the reverse strand, counting down.
TCTCTTGCAGATGCCGTGAAAATCCAGCGCTCTGGATGATTCCCTTTGTTCTTCCCCCCCCCCCCCCCCCCTTTTTTTTTCTTTTCCCTTTAAAGCAATTCCAGGCTGCCAGAATGCTGAGCCACGCACACACCAACAACACACACAGGCACCCCCACACTCACACAGTCGAAATTCTGGCGAGACGTCTGGGCTTGGGAAGCTCTTTATCGGTTTACAGCTCTGGCCTTCCCCCTCCAGAGCAGAATGACCAATTGTTTAGTCTCGGAATTTGAAACAATAGTGGTTTTCAAAAGCAAACCCATTTTGCCTCTTTTATTGCCGGGCATAGTGACTGGCTGGTGGAGCTTTCCGCGCGTAAAACTTCAGCGCTGTGGGGCGAGGAAGAAAAACGCGATTTTCCTTTTTCTCCCTTTCCCCCCCCACCTTCCACCTCCCCTCGCTTTTGGCTGTTTTTATTTCCCCAGGTCCGAGCGGGACCCCCTCTTTTTTTTAGCCCACCCGCCAAGGAAATCCCCCACGCCTCCGCGCCTCTCGGGCGGACTGCGGTGCCGCGCAGCGCCGCGAGGTGGCGCCCTTGCTCCACGTTAGACGAGCGTCTCCCGCGCTCGGCCGCGGGGCCCCGCGTAACACCTTGATTTCATTAGCGGCGGCAACCCGGCTGTTTGCTGGCGAGCATGAATAATCCCGAGGCATAAAATATAGGGTTAATTATAGCTATTTTGCAGATTTTATAGGTTACATCTATTTTTCCCCACGAGGGTAAATTATGTGAGGCTGGGGGGGGCCGGGGGGGGAAAGAGTTAATCTGGAGGCTCTGTGCTGGGATGCGGTGAGAGGTGGGACACGCATCTATTTCAAATATTCATTTAAAGGAGAGAAAAAAAAAAAAACATCGGGTTTTGTCTTCTGTTATTTCGGGTGGAGGTGGGACGACGGCTTAATTATCCCCGCACCGAAGATTGATGTTTGCAGGACTGGAAAAGAAAGTGGCTCCAAGATTTCGGGGAGAAAGGCGCACACAGAGTCAGGACATTTTTCCCTGGCTCCTTACCTTAGCCGTTAGGATGAATCTGCGTTTCCTCGGCTCTTTATTTTATACGTCTCAGATTCACAGCCACCGCCCGGGGTGGGGGAGGGAATAATAATAAAAATATATATATGCTTTTTAGAAGTTGAACTGGTCATTTTTGGTAGAGTTGCTCCGTCTTTTGGTAGTGCTGCTGCTCTTTGCCTAAGGTCTTCACCTAATACGTCTGGAAATATTTTTAGAGGCTACAGTATAGTAAATTAATCCAAAATGCTGTTACCTTAACCACATTTTGTGATAGGTACAAATACACCACCGATGCAGCAGCATCAAAAATGTAAACTTCTAACTCCATCAGTTCACTTTTATTTCGGCCTTTGTTTCTCCAAAATTACAAGACAAAAATTATTGAGACATTCCAGTCCTTCAGCTACAATCAGCTACGAAGCACACAGAAAGGAATGGTGGCAATAATTTCAGTATAGGTTTTCTTTCAAATTGTTATAAACAGATATTTCTGAATAAATGTTTCTCCGAAGTCACCCCAGAAAATACGCCCGTTCCTCGCTAAGTTGCATCCTGGGAGAGCGAGTCACAAATTAAACCGATACAGGCAACAGAAGAGGATGCAGTATGTTGTTTTAAGAGGCAAAGTTGAAGCATCTCAAGACTGTTTAAATGCTATAAAATGAAATACAAATGTAAAGAGAAATAGATGGGGAAAATAAAGAAAAATCTTGCCCTGGTGCATTTAGTAAAATGCAGAGCAGTGAAAACTTAAAGGTTTACCTAGGAAAGGGTTTGGGGTTCTTCTTTTTTTTCTTTTTTTTTTCTTTTTTTTTCTTTTTTTTCTTTTCCTTATGAATTCCTAATAAATCTTTCCTCCACTGGGTATTTATAAATTATCTTCTCTCTCACAGACACACACACACGCACACACATCCCCACTTGTTTTTTCTTATAATAGAAACATTTTCCTTTCATCAAGAATCGGAGTACAGTATACGAATGATTTAAGATCAGCCATTGGTTTCTGGTGCATTGGTGAGTTACCATCACATCACGACCATAAAATTCTACTGCACTTGATAAAAACGTTAACTTCCAAGAGCAACTTTGCTCCCTCCTTCTTGGGATCCACATATGAAGGGTATTCCTGCTATTTTTTACTTTACAAACTTCAATAGATGGAAGTACGCCTGTAAACACACATAGAAGAAGATAGGTTCTTTTCTAAAAATACTTTAATCGATTTCATTCTCTTATTTTGTTGTTTTTGTTTTGTGTTGGGTTTTTTTTTTCCCTTTCCTGAAAATTCTAGCACCAAGCATCCCCACGCCAGGCTGCAAAGCTCTATTTACTTCTGTGCACCATTTCTGGGGTTTTATGTTCAAAGATGAAACCAAAATCTGCTCAATCGACAATAAAAGTGTTGAGAAAAATAAAATGTTAACTTGTCTTTTAGGGGGGGAAAAGCCTTAATTATACCACTGCAAGTACTCCAACAACAATAATTACTTGAAAAAGCTCTTAGACTGAACTGAAATTATCCCTACACAAAATAAAGGAAACGTATTTACTTAAATTATTTCTCTAAGGATGGTTTTAAAGTTTTATTCCGTTACTATCTTTGGTTTTTTTCTTTCTCTCCTTCCTTCTTTCTGTCTTTCTTAATTCCCTGCCTATTCCCACTGCCAATTTTAATGTTTTGGTTTTGGGTTTTGGTTTTTTTTTTTACCAAAGCCCTGGCCAGACAGACTAACCGGAACATTTCAACTTTTCCCTCTTTTCCATGCTGCGGAGGCTGAAAATGGTCCCTCAGTGGACGGCAGGCACGGGTGAAACCATCTTAATTCACCTTTCCCGTGTCAAACCCGCGCAGACGGATGCAGCGGGCAGCAGCAATCTACCCAGGGCAAAGGGGGGGACAGAGGTTGAAAAGAGTGTCTTTAACTTCTATTGAAGGTTGAAGGATTTGAAAATATAGCTGGCATTGCGAAGGGCTTGGAGGGGCGTCGTGGGTGTTAGGCAGGCTGGGGCAGCCTTTGGCTTGGGAGGGTTTGGAGTCGTTATTAGCTGAAATACGTCTCGGTAATATTTGCTGACTGCGATAAATGAATTTCAAAATCTACCCCCTGTGTGTTTAGATGGTGGAAAGCTGCAGCGTTGGCATCTTCGAGGTAAGTTTGCTCCGTTGTTACCAAATGCCAATAAAATAGAAAGCCTCTCTCCTCAGTCCCTTACCCCATCCCCCTCTTCTCCCCGCTTTTCATTAGAAGTCTCATGCAAACAAAAAAAAAAAAGAGAAAAAGAAAAAGAAAAAAAAAGAAAAAAAACCCAACAAATTGAAGTTATTGAGGAGGGGGTGAGGTAGGGAATAGTCATCAGTTACTGACCATAAAGGTTCTGTTCTGGATGTGATAAGCGACACAATACTTTGAGTTGCAATCATCCCCAACCACATCTTGAACAAGTCCTCAGCGGGGGAGGAGGCGGGGGGGGGGGGGCTGCGGGAGAGACACAAAAAGTCAATGTTATATATGAAAAACTATAATCATTTTAATTCAATATTGACACCTCAACATCTCGCTGTAATGCGGACGGGTCCAATCGAAACCTCTGGTTTATAGCAGTAGAGGAACGAACTCGTAAAATCCTAACGGCTTTTATGTAGTGCGGTATAAACAACAACAACATCCCCGGCTTTATGGCGTTTTATAGTTTGTTAAACAGTTTACAGCCTTTTTTGGGGCTATTACAAATGCAATTCCCTTCATGTGATAGTTAAACCTTTATCAATAATAAGGAAATTGATCATTAAAATGTTAAATATGACTACCTCGTTTGTTTTAAAATATGTTTAGGGTAAGAAGCTGTATGATTTGATAACTTGTATTAAAATACCAATTACATTTATAGGACCTTTTAAAACTGGTAGCAATTAAATCGTGTTCTTTTACAGTTTTCCAAAGCGACCCTGACATTTAAAAAGGCTAAAACTGCCTCGTTAAAATTTTGAAATTAACGACTGCGAGCGCTTCTCTTTAATTTTCCAACACTCCCCAAAAATCAATCTTTTGGGTGGTCTAGGTATGTGATTTGTTGTGAGGCGAGCGATATCTCATTAATGTAGGTAGTTAAACATATTTAATCCGTATATTCACCCCACCTCCTTCTCCCTTCCCCTCTCTCTCCCTCTCTCTCTCTCTCTCTCTCTCTCTCGCTCCCTCTCCCTCTCTCGCTCCCCCTCGCTTGCTTTTCCTTCTTTATTCTCTCACACTCTTCCTTTCACAATCATGCAGTGCAGAGTCCGTGTGGAGTAAGGAGAAGCCAATAGGATGAGGTTTTGGTAATAGATGCAAATGATCATGAAAAGACACTGCAAAATATGAAACAACTCATTTGCGCTGAAGTAAATCACTGAAAACTGTTTATGAACTGGCATCTCTTCTTGGAAATGTAAAGCGAGAACTCTTTTAAGTGGCGATTTTTTTTTTTTTTTTAGGGGTGGGGGGGAGGAAAGAATTCAATATCATGCAGGCTTAGAGTTTTGATTATATCCTCCTTTTATATTCCTGGAAATCACAAACTGTCGTTGCTTAGCATCTTAGCGCTTTCTTTTTTTGCTAATAGATTCCCGTGGTCTGGTTTGGTTGGCTTTTTTTTTTTTTTTTTCCTTCCTGCTCCAAACAAATATTCTTATTTAAATTAAAATGAGCTCTTATTTTGTCAACTCACTCTTCTCCAAATACAAAACCGGGGACTCCTTGCGTCCCAATTACTATGACTGCGGGTTCGCTCAGGATCTTGGGGGCAGACCCACGGTGGTGTACGGACCCAGCACGGGGGGCACCTTCCAGCATCCGACCCAAATCCAGGAGTTTTACCACGGAGCATCCTCACTCTCCAGCTCCCCTTACCAACAGAATCCCTGCGCCGTGGCGTGCCATGGGGACCCCAGCAACTTCTATGGCTACGACCCCTTGCAAAGGCAGAGCCTCTTCAGCGCCCAGGAGTCGGACTTGGTGCAGTACACGGACTGCAAGCTTGCTGCCAGCGGCCTTGGAGAGGAGGCGGAGAGCTCGGAGCAGAGCCCTTCTCCGACCCAGCTTTTCCCCTGGATGCGACCGCAAGGTGAGGCGAGATGGAAAGGACAGCGAGGAGGCAATTCCTGAGCCCAGAAAGTAGCCCTCTTGCTTTCTTTCTGCCCCTCTTGCTTGCTTGCTTGCTTTCGCTCTCTTTTTCTTCCCCAGTGACTGTATTTTACTGCTTTATGGGGGTAAACTTTTGCACTTGTAAATTGCTTTATAGTTTAATTACCCTGAAGGAGACCTTTTCTTCTGGGGGCTGAGCGAGCCGGGCTTTCTGTGGAAGGAAGCGTTCTTAAAGTTTATGGCACTTTTATAGCCTTAAAAAGCCCCTTCATTTTTGTTTTGCGTTTGATTTGGGATTTCGCTGGTGCTCCTTGCTCTCCCCGGGCTGCAGCTCTTTTGATTTTTTGGTCTGTTTTGTTTTGTGGGATCCCAAAGACCCGGAGTCTGTTGTTGTTGTGGTGGTGGTGGTTCGGGTAATAATAAGTGTGCAAGTGCAGGCTTCAGCTGGGCTGCTCAGAGTGGGCTGGTGGGTGACGACCCCCCCACCCCCACCCCCCCCCGCCACCATCACCCCTTTCCTTTATAACCATCTTGCCTTTTATAATATTCTACAGGAGCCTTTTCCTCTCCCTGTTAGCTTCCTGCCTTTGCTCCTGCGAGCCCTTTCTTCCCCCCCCCCCTCCCCGTGCCTGTGTGTGAGTGTGTGTGAGCGGGTGTGAGCCTGTGTGTGCCTATTCCCGAGCCTGGTTTATGTATCTTTCAACCTCCTTCTCTTCTTCCCCTCTTCCACCCAACCTTTGCAATTCCCCAGCAGCCGCTGGACGGAGGAGGGGGAGGCAAACCTACAGCCGCTACCAGACGCTGGAACTGGAGAAGGAATTTCTATTTAATCCCTACCTGACCCGCAAACGGAGGATCGAGGTCTCGCATGCCCTGGGATTGACAGAAAGGCAGGTCAAAATCTGGTTCCAGAACAGGAGGATGAAATGGAAAAAGGAAAACAACAAAGACAAGTTTCCCAGCAGCAAATGCGAGCAGGAAGAACTGGAAAAACAGAAAATGGAAAGAGCCCAGGAGGTGGACGAGGAAGGGGAAGCACAGAAGGCGGACAAGAAATAAAAGGATTTTTAAGGACTGAAAGGCAAGCACTGCTGGGGTGGACGAGCCCCTGAGCCCCACGTTAATGGCAGTTAATGTAAGGGAGGGGTGGGAAAAAAAACCAACAATGCATAGAAAAGAGAAAGGAAAAAAAACCAACCTTTTATTGCTGTAAAACAATATAGCTGTAAGCACCACTTTCCTGATTATCCTTTGATACAATGAACAGTATGCAAAAGTGATCGGGAGGTCTCTCCTGCCTTTTGCCAGTTATTAACTAGTGGTAGTGTAACGCAATAGCTTATGTAAAACATGACTGTGAAATTTTCTCTCTCTCTCTGTCTTTCTCTCTGTCTCTCTCTTCTTTCCTGGGGGGGTGGGTTGGTTAACATAGCTTTCAATGCTATAGGAGTTACGTGAAATTACATTTGTGCACTTTTTTTTTGTTTTAAATTTTCCACCTTTTTTTGTTGTGGTTTATCTGTATGTACTGGAGGTAGCTATTGAAACAAACATCCCAACAACATGAAACTGCCTATTTATGCTCTAGTTATCTCTTTCTTTCTCTCTCTTTCTCTCTTTACTTTCCCTGCTTCTGTTCTTTTCTTTGGTTCGGGATTTTCTTTTTTGTTTGTTTGGGTTTTGTTTACAATTTTTAAATGTCTCTTCCAAAAAAAAAAAAAAAAAAGGGAAAAAAAGGAAAAAAAAAAGACAAGAAAAAAAGCGGTTTTCTCTCATTTAGTTAGCATGCGCACAGTGAAGCAAGTTGTAAAGTGATCTTTAGGTTAACTGTGAAAAAGAATGTATACTGTATACGTGAATTACTTTATTGGGGGAACTAATGATATATTTTGTTGTTCTTTCATCACTTTGTTCTATTGTCTAAACCTGGAAGCGGCGGAAGAAAGTTACAATAAAGTTTACAAGCGAGAATTCCGTGACATCATTCTTTTACCCTGCTCCATTTCCTCCAGGACCACTTTGATAGAAAGGAAATAAAAGTCAATTGTGTCGGAGCTGCAGCCCTGGCCATCAAAGACTTCTTTGCCTGGAGAGATGCTGGCGGGCTGGATCGCTGCTGGGACGGGCGGAGGCAGGGGCTGGGGCCGGGTAGCTGCTGCCGGGGAGCCGTGGGGAAGGGGAGGGGGCAACTGCGATGGCTTCTGCTCTTGTTTCTAACAGTTCCTGGGTGGTGACAGGTTGGGAGACTGTGTGGAAATCCTTCCTGAAGGTAAAGTGTGTTGTTGTTTCTTCCTCCCCCACCCTCCCTCGTTTCTCTTTCCTCCTTTCTCCGTCTCCCCTCGCCCACCCCACTACCCCTGCAAGACGAAACCCGGCTCTGGGTCCCCCTTCCCTTCCTCCCACTCATCTCGCTGGGAAAAAAAAAAAAAATGTCAGTCGCGCAGCTGAGCTGCTTTCTGCTCCTTCGCCTGTCTAGCTGCCCTGCCATGGCAGTACAGTGCGGGGATGCACACCCATCCCTCGTAACATAACCTTGGGAAAGGAGAAACAGCAGAGAGCCCAGATGCACATCCACCATTGTCCGGGCTGCTTCTCCTGCCAGTAAGACTTTATTTCTTCCTAACACCATCATCCCACCCCCCCACCCCTCAAAAAAAAAAAAAAAAATTGAGGCAGATCACATTTTGGAAGGTCTCTCCGCTTCTCCAGCAGAAAGCAGATCAGCCAGCTGGTAAGGTTTTACTTCTGACTGTAATTGAGTCCTGCAGAACCGCTGACACGCTGAACAAGGGATCTGTGCACTCGTTCTTTTTCGCTACAAGAAAAGCAAATGCCAGCTCAATACGAAGCTCAAAGCCTGTGGCACTGGAATAAATTAGATATAGAGCTGAATGGCATTTGGGAAAAAAGAACCCTGAAACTATTAGGTATCAATGAGACATTTGTCTTTTTTTTTTTTTTTTGGGGGGGGGGGGGGGGCGCGGGGAGGGGGAGAGGGTCAAGGGGGAAGGGAATTATGTACAGTCTTGTGAAAAAGTACCTCGGAGCCGGGGAAATGGTGCGAAGGAGGGAATTTTAGACGGGATCAATAAAGGGATAAATAGAGCTCCCTTCCCTTTCCTCCAGCAGAGAGAGACCGAGAGGGAGACGCTGGTTTATCAGCAACGTGCTTTTACCGCCCCCCCCCCCCCTTTTCTCTTTCTCCCTCGGTCTGAGCTGAAAACTGATTACAGGTTGCTTATCGACTCCAGCACAATTTCACCCCTTCCAGCATAGATCTTGGAGGGTTTTATATCGCATCAATTATTTATCATATTTTATAAATCCAGCAGCACTACAATTTTTTGCCCCCGAGGAGGGAGCGCGCGGCGATTGGCGCCGCCGGAGCCACGTGCCCGCGCGTCACATGGGCCGGGAGGAAAAAGGGCTCCTTTTGGTGTAAATCTGGACTCTAATTCCGTAATATATCACGGTACCTCGTAAAACCGACACTAAAACGTCCCGACCTACAAATCACCCGGCCAAATTATGAGTTCATTGTATTATGCGAATGCTTTATTTTCTAAATATCAAGCCGCAAGTTCGGTTTTCCCATCCGGAGTCTTTCCCGAGCAAACTTCTTGCGCTTTCGCCTCCAACACCCAGCGAGCGGGGTATGGGGCCGGATCCACGCCTCCCTTCGCCGCCTCCATGCCCGGGCTCTACTCCAGTGGCAGCGCCGTGCACCCCCAGCCCCCCAGCATGTACTCCTCCGGTTACGGCCTGGAGCCCGGCTCCTTCAACATGCACTGTTCCCCCTTTGAGCAAAACCTCTCCATGATGTGCCCGGGAGATGCCTCCAAGCAGAATTGCAGCAAAACGGACCAGAGGGACTCAGATTTGCAAAGCGACAGTAACTTCCGTATCTACCCCTGGATGAGAAGCACAGGTAAGCCCCAGCCTCCCTAAAGAAAGAAACCCGGGGGGGGGTGGGGGGTGGGGGGAGTGTAAATTATTTGCTGGCGTGCGCGGGGGGTGGCGGAGGAGGAGGGGAGGGGGGGAATTGTCCCCAACTCCTTTCATGACGTTTCACTGAAAACGCATCTTCAAAAGAGAGAGGAAGAGAGCGACCCCCCTACCACCCCCCCGCCATAAAGCCATCCTTTTAGCTTTAAATATTTATTGGTGTTGCTGGGGCTGTGTATGTGCCATGCAAAAGGCAGTTTGTCTCAGAGGGGACAGACAGAGCTGCAGAAATAATGGCCAGCCCCTTCTTCTCGTATATTTACAGGATGGAAATTGTGCTACCCCCGTGTAGATATAGATATAGATTCTGAAAGAAACTATTTATGGGAGGTGCTTGCAAGCTTGGTTTGTTTGCTGTTAGATTGCAAAGCCTTCATTTGCCAGCCCCTCACCACAATGTCCCAGACACTGCAATTAAGCGTAGCGTGTTGCCATCAGAAACAGCAACACATCATTCCCGCTGCAATTAAAAGCCCCTCTCTCCGAAGGGTGACAATCCGGCCGGAATCCGGATGGAGGGATGGAGGGACATAGCTAGGGGAGCATTGTGTCACCCTCCAAAAAACATCACCGCGGAGGGGTGTAGCCCCGCGCGTTGGGAAAGGCTCTTTGGGGACCATGGGGTGCTCAGCATGGCCTTGCTGGGGGGCTGGGGCTCTCTGGGACGCTGCCGCGACGCAGGACAGCGTAGCTCCGCGAACGGCCGCGCAGTGCCCGCGGAAGGCCGCGCAGTGCCCCCGGCGGGGCGGGGGGCGCCCCCCGCAGGGACGCGCTGCCCCCGCACGTCTCCAAACCAGAGGCGCCGAGCGCCGGGCGGCCGCGCTGCCTCCCGTCACCGGCCGCTCTCCGTCTCAGGGCGTTAATGTCAATTAACATTTAATAAATATCCATCTCCCTCGCGCAGGAGCGGTCCCGGCCCCCCCCCCCCCCCCCCCCCCCCCCCCCCCCGCCCCCGGCCCCGCCACCCGGAGCACACAGGGCTCCCCCTGTTCGGAGCAGCCCGGTGCCCGCGGCCACGCGTGGTGATGGGTGATGTTTACACTCGTGTAATCCCGGGGAGGGGGGAAGCGCTTGTCCCGTGAGCTCCTTTTCCAGCCTCCCTGGCCTCGCCTCTGCTGTGCCAGATTGCAACTTGAGAGCATCCCTGCGAGAGCCAACCCTCCTCCTCCGCCAGATATTCGGAAAGGGTCTTGTTAGTAAACCCCGGGGGCAGCCGAGTGCGGGCCAGCCCCCCTGCGAGGCAGAGGGAGAAGAAAACAGAGTAGCAGCCACCGTAGGGCAGCTTATAAAGGCAGGAGTTACAACTCACCACCACCACACTTATTTGGTGGTCAGTTCTTTCCATTACCTGCTCCATAATTCATTCGCTTTTACAGTTGATTTATCAAAGACCAAATATTTCTGGTCGTAAACACTTCACCTCTGCTTTTATCTGACTTTAGATTTAAGAAGCCCCCCCCCTCCCCTTTTTAGCCTCTGACGCTGCGAGGATCAGCATTAGAGAGGGTTTGGAAATAGGGCAAATGCGCGGGGTCCCGCTCTCAGAAAACGCTGGGTGCTCTAGGATCTGCTGAGCCTAAAACCAGAGAAACTCGACCTCGGTCGTAAAAGCGGGGTCCCCCCTCCCGGCCCCCCCTCTCCCCCGTGCTTCATGCCCACTGTGCGATCGCGCTTGTGGAATTTCATCAGCGAGCAGAGATAGAGTTGTCATCCCTATTCAGCAGCAGTTTATGGCTCTCCCCTCAGCGGATTTTACAACCCACATTCCACGACCTGCACATTTTTACTTTACAGCTAGCCTGGCTATTTTGCCTTTTTTCTCCTTTTAATGACTGGATCTTTTCTTCTTTTAAAAAGAAAGAGGGGTGGGGAGAGGGGGAAAAGGGAAGAAGAAGAGGAGTCCGGTGGAATGTGTGGAGGAGAGGCTGAGGGCTGCTGTTCGCCATGCCCACTGCTCTGGGAAAGCATACATTATAATATAGATGTACATAGCATTTACATAGAAAATAGAATCAGGATCACAAGCACCATATTGTAGAATTATTTCCAATCAGACTCCAGGAAATGTCGGGTGGAGGGAGAATTAGGAGCTGGGCCCTTTCCAGACCCTGCTCGCGAGCAGCTGGAGGGTAGTGGGGAGCCGGGGGTAAGTGTTCAGGCGCTTCTCATCTACGCACCCCGCACCCCACCCCTCTAAGAGCAGCCCGGGGGTAGCAACCCCCTAGAAGTCACTGCCGTGCCCAAAATATCCCCTGAAATAATTAAGACCATCACACACCTTCCAAGCAGGCACCCTGATGACAGCTTTAAGAGAGGACAAATAGTTGGATTTGTGTAGGTAGCAGATGCCTCTCTAGCTCTGTTCGGCTCTGTTTCTGTGTTTATTCCCCAACCATCCAAAACTTCTGGTGTCTAAATGAAAATTAAAGCAGGAGTTCAGAGGCTGAGCGGTGCTGCGAGGGCAGGAAACTTTCTGAAGTTTGCTGGTCCCTCGGAGACACGCACAGGCACAAAGAGCACTGCAGGCTGTCCCGAGGCGAAGGAGTTTAAAGATGGGCTGGTTTGGGGGCTGAGGACGGGTGGGGGTGGGGGGGGTGAGGTAGGGAAAACCTCGAGCAGAAGCAGTTGATCTCGGAAAAAAAAGAAGGGCTGTGCCAGTTGTACTGTTCCTCGGGGGATTTCGTCCCCTCGTGGGACCGCGGTGGGTGGCTGCTGGCAAGGCTGCACCCACAGACAAATCAAGAGAGCAAACCAGAGCCAGCATCCCCCAAAACATCCCCCCCCCATCCCCCCAGCTGACCTGAACCTGCATTGATTTCCCAGGCACCGACAGAAAACGCGGCCGCCAGACCTACACCAGGTACCAGACCCTGGAGCTGGAGAAGGAGTTCCACTACAACCGCTACCTGACCCGGAGGAGACGCATAGAGATCGCCCACGCCCTGTGTCTCACCGAGAGACAGATCAAAATCTGGTTCCAGAACAGGCGCATGAAATGGAAAAAAGAAAATAAAACTGCCTGCTCCGGCTCCAATAGCCAGGAAAAACCAGACGCGGAGGACGACGAGGAGGAATGAAAGGGGCGAGAGATGGAGGCAGGAAACGTGGAGACCCACGCAAGAATAAAAGGGGAAAAAACACACAGAAAAAGACTATATATTAAAATAGATAAATGATACGCGCATAAATAATTAAAAACCCTAGTAATGATGCATTGTGTTTCCCGACACTGAAAAAAATACTACCTATATTAATTTTTTTTTTTTGTACAATAGAATGACTATCTACCTATTAAATGTGGCTTTAGAGTCAGAATAGACACATTTTTCTATGTGAGTCTTCCTATCGTATAAGTCATTTGTAAATCTCCGTTTGTACTTCGCTGTGTACTTTTTGGTATGAAGTAACGTGGTCGTGTTTAGCACCTTTAATTTAGAAAATGTGACCTGAAAGTCTGAATGCAAATTATACTTAGCATATATAGTCCTGTACATAACATGAATGATTATTACGCCTTCTCCCTGTAACCTCGGTGGTTCTTTTCTCCTTGCTATGCTCTTTTGTCTGTGTATATTTTTACCTGGATTCCTTCGTTGTTCAAGTCTACGAAAAAAAGAAGAGGAATTAATATTGTACCACGTAAAATGTTGTATATCAAAGTAGCAAATTATTTAATGGCGACGCGTTGCTTTGCCCCACCCCCACCCCTTGTCTGTGATTATTATTCTTCGAAATAAAAAGGAAATCTCCAATAATCTACCATCGTTTTGGCTTCGTTCCTCTTTTTCTTATTAAAAATAACACACGGGCTTTTGGAATTGCTTTTCCCCATGCAAAGTAAATGTACTAAAAGACCCTTTTAGATTAACGCATGCTTCGATTCAGCACCCTAAACTCTCTTTTTTCAGGAGTCACTCCTTTCAAAATGTTAGTAGCTTTTCAATAGATTTGGCGAATAGACTGAGCTATAATTTGATATTCGGGGCTCTGGAAATGGAGGCTGGTCTCCTTTCCCTCTCCTCCTCTTTGGTTGCGCTGGGGCTGTTACTGAAGAAGGTAAGACCATAAAGGAGGGATGTAAAGAAGCCAGAATCAGCCCAAATTGTCTTTACGCCCCTTGTTTTAATTCTCTTCTTCTTGCAACTAATTTGCAGAAAACCGATCTATTTTGCAGTGCCTATAGTTTTGGTTGGGGTTTTGTTTCTTTTTTTTAGCTTCTTCCTCCGCCCTTCAATTACTTTACTGAGCACTGGAACTCTTTCATTAGCACCAAATAATGTTTAGCATCAAAGCACGCATAAAATAAATTAAAGCAATTAAACGCAGGAAAAATCAACAATGCAAAACAAAAGGCGAGTAAATTTAAGTACTTGCGCGGGGGAGCATCCTCCGCCGCCCTCTCCCCCTCCCGCCCCTGCCTGTTTATTTACATTGCCAGGCTGCGCAGTAAAGACACGGATTCCTCCCGCGGAGGCTTCACGTAATTTACCCCACAAATGCGTTGCGCAAGATGCACAGGCAAAAAAAAAAAAAAAAAAAAAAAAATCCAGCTTTGGAAGGAGTTGGCGATGGCAGATTTCCACCTTCTCCCTTTCCTTCCCTCTCTGTCTCTTTGCTTTTCCACCACCCACCACCGCAGATGACTTCATGCCCTGAGTGAAGGCGCGCGCAGGGCATCCTTTAGCAGGTTTTAGCGAAAATAAGATGCCACGTCAAGCATATGAGCGCCCACGACTATATACATATATATATAGACAGACTTGCAGTATATGCTGCATATACTAATTATGGGAAGACCATTATTAAAGGCAGCAGCTATTATGGCTTTCGCACACTGAAATTCCCACTTGAGGGGAAGGGAAAATAGAGGGAAATCTTCCTTTTTCCTTGGTGAAATCCCTTGGTGCAAGCTCTTTGCAGGAGCGTTCTGTGCATAGCGGAGATGGGAAAAAAGGGGGAGGAAAAAAAAAAAAAAGAAAAAGAAGAAGCGGTTCCAGAAATTTCGGGGCCCCCCCGCGCTCCTGGACCGTAGTGGCCCGGTTGGCTGCCCCCCTGGCACGGACCTCTGTGGTGAGGGGGGGGGAAAGCAAGAATTGAGGAGAATTCCAGGAAAAAAAAAAGGCAAAGCAAGTCACACCGACGCTTTAACATGCTAAAGCCAGGGCAGTGGTTTACCGGCGGAGTGACCCACCTTGCCGGAACATCCCCCCCCCCACGCTATAGAGAGGCCGGGGGGGCCGGGCGGGGTCCCGGGGGGGCCGGGCGGGGGTTCGGCCGTGGGGAGCCCGGCAGGCACGAACCCCGCCGGCTGGGCACGGGCACCCCGGCCAGGCTTTTATCGCCTTTATTTGCCTCTTCTCTTTCCGCCCCCCGCCTCTGAAATCTCCTAATTGCCCCTTTTAGAGAAAAGGATCCCAATTGCGTGGGAAAAAAAAAAAAAAAGACATCAAAATTCCCACCGAACCGCACTGTTTTACTGTGCCCTTCCCCATTTCAAAGCCAACCCAAGCCCAAGCCCTTTATTCTGGGGGGGCTCTTATTGTTCATAGCCCAACGTCTCAGGCGTTATTCGATTATTTCTCTCCAACACCCCCCCCCATGCAACCAAGGAGGGGGGGGGTGGAAAATCCCTGAACCCCCTTTCATATTCTTTTATTTTTGTTTAAAAAAAAGATGGCGGCTAAGAAAAAGACTGCTGTTAAACCGGTCATGAAGAAATGCAATAAATTCCTTGTTGTTTTATGAAAATTTACAACTTTGTGATAGAACTTTATGAGTGGCTGGGTTCTGGGATTGGCCAGAGCCGGTCATGTGGACTGCTAACCGTGAACATGAACTTTTTATTATTTCCCATGTGGTTATATTGCACCATTCTTCTGTCCGCTGCACCTTGGGTCGGATCAGTGTCCTCTATAGGGCTCTCGCCTCTTTACATTTTTTTACTTTTGTGTATAAGCTCGATAGGGCTAAAGCAGGGGAGAGGGGAGGGGGGGGCGCCTATACACACATCCACACGCACACATAGGCACCTACCTCCGCACACAGACATAGGAAGAGTTATATGATTTTTTTTTTTTTCTAATTCCTCTGTTAATTTGCCTGCTGATTTGGAATCTCAGTAGTAATGGAGAGGCAGAAGAGATTCTGGACCGAGTGGAGGCTATCATTTTTCAAAGAGGGAAGTTACTCCATTTTCTATGCAAATGACAGAAATGCAAGAAGCTCTCACAAGTCAGAGAGGCAATCGACGGCTATCAGGTTGGGACAATATTTGTCAGCTAACAGATAAGCAAACGCTGTCTCTCCTTCCCTATCTATTTTACTTATACCACAGAAATGGACGTCAAAAGGTAAGGGAATAATATCTGTTTCTTTTAATTTAATTTTTTATTTGAGAAAATGCATTTGTCAAGCTGCCTTTTCTATTCCATTCCCCATCTTCCTCTCCCCTCTACCCAGGGAGGGGGGATAGAAAGACAAGGGTGGGGTGATGAAGGAGGGAGGCACTGGAAGAAATCAGGGGTGGTGGAAATCTGTTTAAGTGACGATTTCCCCGAAAAAGTGTAGCGTAAAGGTGAGAAAAAGAGAGAAAGGGAGGGAGAAAGAAGAATGGAAAAAAGGTAAAGAAAGATCTGGAGAAAAAGAAAGAAAGAAAATAGAAAAAGATATAAGAAAGAAAGAGAGAGAGAAAGAATCAGAGGAAGAAAATAAGAAAGGAAATAAGAGAGAGAAGGAAAAGTAACGGAATAAGAAGGGAAAATAAAGCCTGTAAGATCACCTGGAGATAGTAGACTTGGAATGAAGGATTTTGCAGTAGCTCGGTGACGGAGGCTTTTAGACACTGCCTTTAAAAAAATACCAAACCCTTTGTGGGTAGTTGTCGTGTTTTATTTTTTTTCCCCCTTGCAGAATCTCTTGCCAGTTTGCCTGTCTTCAGGCGAGCCCAGTAATTTGGCGAACTTTGTGTGGAAGCCAGTTGGGTTTTGCGTTGCTCTCCAGGGTCATTATTATGTGGGTGGTTTCTTCGGAGAGGGCAGTTCGCGGCAGTCCTCGGAAATAGGGTTCTGGAAATTAGTTTAAAAAAAAAAAGGGGGGGGGGGGGGGGAAGAAGAAACAAACAAACAAAAAAAAAAAAAAAAAAGAAAAGAGAGGGGGAAAAAAAAAAGATAATAAGAAAGAAGCCAGCCCAGAGCACAGGGCTCTCGTATTTTTTTTTCCCCCTCGTGAAACTCCCAAATGAAGGTGACGTTGCGATGCAATAAACCTCCTCGTATTTAATTGCGTTCTGCAGTGTTAGCGGGGCTCTGCGGCTCTCCCGGCCGGAATCCCGGCTTGGGTTCCAGCCCCACGGGGTGCCGGTGCTTTTCCACACCAGGTTCTGTGCAAACCTCCCTCTCCTCTCCCTGCCTGATGCCCTGACGCTTGCCTTCGGGTTTAGGAAAATATTTGTCCGGAGATGCCCGTCATTTTCAATGTGGTTTTGTCAAGATTTCAAGGGGCGTTGTGTTGAAATATAGTACTAATTGCTACTGTTACGAGGTGATTTTTAAATAAGATAATGTGAGAGCCTGTGTATGTGAAGCGAGATTGAGTACGAGGAGATTCATTACTTAAGCATAAACCATTTTATGACGTGACGATTTATCTCATCTAAACTGACTGTGCCTGAATATTGTGTGGACAAGAGTAAATGATCGCAAGCCGTGGAAATAATAAACAGAAAGTCATTTTTTAAAAGATATTTCTTCCCGAACCTGTTACATTTTTCATAAATCACGAGGGGAAAAATTAATGCCGGTTCAAGCGCCTGATTCTCCCTTTTCCCTAAGTCTCTCCGCGCTCGGGGTTTGGGTTTTTTCCCTCTTCGTAAGGAAAAAAAAATAAAATAAAAAATTAATTTAATTTAGAAACCTTGCTCCAAAACTCTTTCATGCCGATTCTTCCACATCCTGCGTGGGCAACCACTTGTGGAAACCACGCACCTCGGTGCGGACAGGTCTTTTTAACCATTTCAGCCCGGTCCGGCATGGGATGACCGCGGAACCCCCGTGCACCTCGGTGCAGGGGGGGGGTGCGGGGAGGGGTGCTGGGGGGATCCGCGGCGCTCCCGGCTGGGGGTCCCCTCCTGGCATCCTTCCTGCTTGTTTATTTAAGAAAATAAAATACAAGAGCGTGGAGCGCGGGCAGCCCCCCGCCGCGCCGTCCCTCCGGTGCCGCCGCCGCGCTGCGGGACTCGCCCATTCCCCGCCGTCTGCTGCCATCTACCGTCGGCGGCGGCGGCCGGCGGCTCCCGGGGGGCTCCCCGCAGCCGGTGCCCCGGCGGGGGGGGCTGCCCCGGATGCCCTCCCCTTCCCTGCCAAGGAGCGCAACCCCCCGGCCCCGCTCTCGGATGCGCGTCGCCCCCGAGTCCTGGTACCCTGCTGTGATTTGCAAACGGTGGATATGCTTTTAGCTATACGTCTAGCCTTAAAATGTCTGGAGGTATATATACATATATAGGATGCACTCGCACATCTATGTGCACTCACATGTGAGCTATGGCCATCCCATAGGCGCGCGTTGATCCATACCTCCCCCGACCTGCGCCGGTACGCGTACAGCTGTTCCGTGCCATGTGTGTGCAAATCCACACGTGCACACACGTGGAAGGACTCACATCCATCCGTACGCATGCACATGGAAGATGAAAGGTGGCCGGTGGGTCGCTGAGCGTGAACACAAGCGGAGATCTTGTAAAACGCGGTGCAGTGATGACGGAAGAGGCAAAGGGGATTTCAGCCGATCATAAAAGGCAGAGGAGCTTTTATTTATTTATTGCTTCGAGTGGTCATTTCGGTGGGGTCTGGAAAAGATGTGTCAAGTCGTGTACACAGGCTGGAGGTGGTTGCTGGGGAAGGAGCAGGGAGCAGAGCAGACGACGGATCACTTTTAAGTTACTGTAGGCTTTGAAGGGACAATGCGTGTCTGTTATTTTAAAAGGTTTCTCTCTCTCCCTCCCTCCCTCTCGCTTTCTCCCTCTCGTTTTCTCCTTCTGCCACACAGTTTCCTGGCAACTGTTTACGTCTAGACTAGGGACATTTTCTCGAAGAAAGTGAGATGCCCAGGGACTAGGTTAAAAAAAAAAAAAAAAGTTTCTCTCTTTTGACCAGCAACAGCCATGATTAACTTGTTCCATGCTGTAATTCCCAACACCCCCCAGCATTCACTTTCTGCATTACATGATCCGTCTTGCCTTTTCCTCTCCTTCTCCCTGCTTTTCCAATATTATTTGACCAGCAGCCCCCCTTTCCCTTTCCCAGGGCTTGTTTTTTAAGAAATACTTCGGGCTGGATTAATTTTGACTCCCTCAATGTCCCTCTCTCCCTCTGCCCTCCCCTCCTCCCCTCTTTTTTTTTTTTTTTTTTTTTTTTTGTTAATAATTAGCTGCACTCTTTAATGGAACAATGGTAGATTATTATTGCTTCTTTTCAAAGATCCCATTAACAAGGTTATTATGCACTGCACGGGAAGTCAGGTAAATTAAACTTAAATTGCTGGAAATTAAGTTTCAGGCGGTTATGCGCGGGGAGAGCGGGTATTTTTTTACACCTTCAGGGGTCATTGTTTTAAATCCTCCAGCCCTGGAGCTCTACATGGCTCCGTCGGCTTTTTTTTTCCGATGTGATTTCGGGTGTGCATGAGCATTACAGGGAAGGCTTCTCTGCTGCCAAGAAGTCTATGTCTGACTCCAGGAACAAGGGGTTTTTTCAAGTGTTTTCGTGGTGTTGGCTTGACTTTATGGCTGCAATAAGTCCCTCGGTAGGGAAACCCCCGCTGTGTTCTCACTTCAGAAGGATCGGGAATTCCAGCTCCACATGAAAAAAAAGAGTTTCATTTTTTATTGGAACCAACTGCACTGAACTTTCTACCAAGTTCTTAGCGGGTTTAGCTTTCACACAAGCAATGCTCTGTTCTGTTTGCATTTCGAAATATTTGGGTGTTGTTTTAATCCCCTCATCTATCTGCCTGGCTCTGCCTGGTGGGGTTGGCGTTTGCTGGCCAGAAAAGCAAAGCGACAAAAAGTGGGACCTTCCTGAGCAGAGTGCTAGGGTTGTACATGCTGTAAATACTTTTCTTTGTCTTTATTTATACTCTGCCAGCTGAGTGATGTCTGTCAGGAGGGGAAAGCCGGCTTCCCAGCGCAGTTAAATGTGTTATATACCACCTTCTGGTGTCTCCCGCAACTTCCCCGCTTTATTGCTCCTTCTTGGCAAACGCCGCTCCTGTTTTTGAGGAGATGAGGCCGAAGACTGAATAAAGATGTGCCCACCGGTGCCCTCAGAGAGGGGTCTAACTTAAGGGCTACTGTATGAGCCTGGTACTGCAACCGTTATTGCTCTGTGTCTGCCTCCTTCCCGGCTGGGCTGGCGCTTCAGGCGTCCAAAGAAAATATATTCCCAAAATCGGTCTCAGATTTACCTTCGGATTTCAGCTGGGAAGGCAGGAGAGCGTCTGTTAAACAGCTACACTAATAACCCAACATTTAAAAATTTTTGTAAAAAATTTTTTAGGCTACTGAACTGGGAATAATAACTGCCTCTGTGCTAAACATTCAGTTCCCGGAGATTTAGTGCGGTTTAAGACCTCTGCTCGGATTTACATGTATTATAGGTGGCAAATCAATTAGACGGCGGGCCTGACCCTGCGTAAGATGAAAACTATGACAGGCTTTGGGCAGGGTTTTTGATTTGTTTGTTTGTTGGGGTTTTTTTTCCACGTTGCAAACCAAGTTTTCCTCTTTTCCTTTCCTCCCCCAAATAACCATCTATAGGGTCACCCTTCTTCGAAGAGGCAAGACGTATTATTTTTTATCTATAGCTCGTCTAAGATGTCAGCAATAAGCAATTAACAAGCTGCCAGTTTCAATTAGTGCATTTTTATTTTCTTTCAAAACGTCTACTGACAAACTGCGTGAAAAGCCTGTTTTAGCCACAAACATACTAGGATGAGCAGTATTGGGATCTGGGGGTATGGGAGGGGGATTTTTTTTCCCCAACTATTTCGAGAGATTTATTTGCAGAGCAATCACGAGAAGTGAGAGAAAACATCAGAGCAAACATTTTCAGCAGATGTACTCACGCACTGAATTATCAGGATATCCCATTTCTTAGCCCAAAATTTGCATGCGGAGCTGATCATGCCAGATCATCGCTGGTTTTGCAGAGCTACAAATATTGCGTAACTCTAATCAAATGTATGAGCTGTTCGGCTCTTGCAAAGCAGTTAACTTCAGGCTCTCATCCCCAGCCTTTTTTTTTTTTTTCTTCTCTAGGCATCGTTCCTTTCCAATCCCACTTTTTTTTTTTTTTTTTCCCTTGCATACCAATAAAGCAGATCTACGTAAGTTTGGGTCCATTCCATACACAAAGGGAAACTCTGCAAGAACAAATATAAGAGATATCAGTCAGAGAGGGGGTGGAGGATGGAAAACTACTTCCTTTGCATGTTATTTCCTTGAATTATAAGGATTACGTTTCAGTCGAAATGTTCATTGCAGCCGTGGCATGAAACAATCTTGGCTTTGCTGCTGTAAACATGATGTTTAAAATAAATTAGCTTGTAATAAGATACCAGTTTCGTAGATACTTAAAGCTCCGTCAGAGAGTGCCGCATTGGCAGCTCTACAGTCACCACGCAATGTATGTAATTCTGGATTTGTGGCACACACATTCACAGACCCAAGTACAGGGGAGTGTGTATTACAAGGCGTGTCATTTCATTGCATGTAGGACCCGACAGACAGATGGCTACAAATTCGGACAGGAAACAAATCCTTGAAAAAACCGCAAATGATCGGGGGGCAGTCCTGGGTTTAATTTAGGTTGGGGTTTTGGTTGATTTTTTTTATTTTATTTTATTTCTTCCCTGTGAGATGGCTCTGATTTTCCCGTTTGAAAAAAAGGGGAAGGCGGCAATCGGAGATCCAACCCTACCTTGAGCAGACAGGGATCTGAAGGGGGGATGCGCCAGGTAGAGCAAAGCAGATCTCTAGCGAGGAAATCCGGACAAACCCAAGAGAGGCAAAGCTCAGAGCAAAGCGTAGCTTTTAGGGTGACCGGGAATTACTCGAGACTTTCGGAATTATCCCTTCCAGCCTTTCAACTTCGCAAAAACAGGGATTTTGCAGTGGGAAGGGGCTCAAAGAGGGGATGCAAACCCGCGGGGTCTCCACACCTCCAAGGCTGCAGCCCCATAACACCGCCAGCTTTCCTCTCATCAAAAAACCCCACCTCGATCGGTAACAATCAATAAACTCGGCTTCTGACGGTCACCCAAGGCTTCCTTTTTAGCCATAAAAGGTCGGGCATGGATCTGGTATTAACAAAAAAACGCAAGAGGGCACAATGCGGTACCGGACTCCGGAGGAGGTCGGGATCTAGCAAGGGATAAAGGAAATTTTTTTTCGATTTTCCATTTGTCTCTCCAATACGGAGCCTTTGCGGAAAAAGAAAGGAAAAATGCAATAGATGAAAAGCGATGGTTTGCTTCAAGCTAGCCCAGCTTTCCTGAACAGGGAGTGCTAATCTATGGTAATTAGACAAACATGAACCGAAATAAGTTGTCAAAACAGAGTTCTTCTCCTATGGCAAATCTAAGTTAACCAACCCGGCAGGATCTTCTCCTTGCAAAGTTCACACACACACACAGAGAAAACTTTTTTCTTTTTTCTTTTTTTTTTTTTTCCCCTCCCCCTGTAACTGTAGCAGAGCACCCAGACCCATTTCAGGACGATCTGCAAACACTAGGGGTTAAAGTTTGCCGAATGCGAATAAATAACTTTCACACACACACACTTACAGCGGGTATTTGTATACGTTATATGTGTGTAAATATATATAGACGCGCACACCGCCATCCGTGCAGACAGGCTCTCGCCCACCCCCGCGCTCAGCTCCGGGGCGGGGGGGGGGGGGGGGGGGGGGCACGTTTATTTATTTATGAAGCTCCGAGCGCGCCGGGAATGTTTCTTTCGGCAGATATTATATATTTGGTTAAGGGGGTGCATTTCTGTTGTTTAAAAGGGAGGGAAAAGGGGGTGGATGGTTTGTTCTTGGGGTCCCTGGTGCAATCTCAGCTCCTCATGGGTGCTATTTTGCAACCTCAGGCGCCTGCTATTGGTCAGCCCATGATCAGATGGTTGTATTTCCTTGTGTCCCTCGCTGGCACCACGCCATCTCCCTTCAGCTAAAACCCAATCTCCGATATACTACTAATAGCTAAACCACTTGGACTATAAAACACAACAAATCATAAAGCCGGGAAAGGACGGCAGGCTCCTTCCAATGAGTTCTTATTTTGTCAACTCGACCTTCCCGGTGAGTCTGGCGGCGGGGCAGGAGCCCTTCCTGGGACAGATCCCGCTATATCCCTCGGGCTATGCGGATCCTTTGAGGCACTACCCCACCACCTATGGAGCCACGGGCGTCCAGGAGAAGGGCTACACCTCCTCTCCTTACTACCAGCAAAGCAACGGAGCCTACAGCCGCAGCTCCGCCTGTGACTATGGGGCCGGCGGGTTTTTCAGGGAGAAGGACCCTGCGTGCGCCCCCCCCAGCCTGGACGAGGTGCCCTTCGCCCCCGAGCCGCGCAAGGCGGACTGCGCGCAGAGCAAAACTGTGTTCGGAGAGAGCGAGGAGCAAAAGTGTTCCGCCCCGGTTTACCCCTGGATGCAGCGGATGAACTCTTGCAATAGTGAGTTTACTCTTTTACAGAAATAAATACATCAATCTCCTCCCCCCCTTTCTTATTTGTTACCGCCAGAGAGAGAGAGCGAGCGAGCGAGGGAAGCAGGAATAAGGTTCACTTTAGAGCCCAAACTTCCAGCGGGGAAGTTGGGCGACACGAGTAGCTCCAACTTGCTCTTGACACGCACCAAAACTTCACACCGCTGAAGTATTTTCGCACGGCAATCCCCCACCTAAAAAGTTCGCCCCGTCTTTAAACCCCAATACAGAATTTCTCCATCCACCCACACACCCCCTTTTTTTTTTTTTTTTGCACATTCCAGTTTGCGTGTCACTCAGCTACAACGATTTGTCTCTGTCTTCCCCCCACACGCACAGGGAGATATCTTTTCTAAATCAGATCTGGATGACTTTACACACACAGACGGACCCACACCCCCACGCAGCTCCCTCTCTCGCTGGCTACCCGATCTGGAGTTAAATAATATAACAGTGTTTAAATATTTGAAAGGAGAGGGGCTACATTTTTAATGAAATTCGCACATAATGAAAAGTCTGCCTGGGGAGAATTTTTTTCCCCCTGGTGATGTATGACTTCTTTAAGTGCTGTTTCCTCAATCAGGAAAAAAAAAAAAAAAAAAAAAAAAAAAAAAGGGAGGTGGGGGGAGAAAAATAATAGAGGCTCACCACCCTCCTTCCCATGTTTAGATGCATTTGTTGCCTTTTAAGTTCCAAATTGATGTCCATTAGCGCAGGGACATAAAGTGTTGTGTCCTCTTTAATGTAGAGTTTGGGCAGATCGATTCACTTCATTATTGCTTAAATGCTCAGATCTATTACAGTTGCCGGTAGGGTGGAAAATAGCGAGGGAGGGCGAGGGGGGTGAGAACACCTTGCGATTTTTCATCCCGGAATAAGATAGATCTTGCCCTGTCTCCCCAGCCCTGCCTGCAGCCTGGCAGCTTCAGCATTAACTCTTCTGCGCGGCTGCCTGCAGCGCGGCTGCGGATGCTCCGCGGGTGCGGCCCGGCTGGGAACCCCCCTGAGCGCACGGGGGGGCTCCCCGCGGTGGGGCTTGTTTTGGGGGTGGCCAGACCCTTGGGAGGGCAGGGAAGTGGGCACGTACCCCTGCGCGCACAGCCGCGGTGGGGGGAGTAGCATCCCCGCGGATTATCCGGCACCTCCGCGGCTCCACTAAACCTCAGGGCTTTCCCCCTCTTTTTCCTTTCCTCTCTTTTTTTCCCCCCTATTTCCCCCCATTTTTCCCCTGGATCCCCCCCCCCCCCCCCCCCATTTGTTTCCTATGTGTTTCCTATTTGTTTCCCATTTTTTTTGCGGGTGTCACAGGTTCTTCCTTTGGGCCCAGCGGCCGCCGAGGCCGCCAGACCTACACCCGCTACCAGACGCTGGAGCTGGAGAAGGAATTTCACTTCAACCGCTACCTGACCCGGCGCCGGCGGATCGAGATCGCCCACTCCCTCTGCCTGACGGAGCGGCAGATCAAAATCTGGTTCCAGAACCGCAGGATGAAGTGGAAAAAAGAGAATAAATTGCTCAACTCCTCGCAGCTGAGCGCGGAGGAGGAAGAGGAGAAAACGGCGGAGTGAAAGTATTATTTAAAACACACAACAACAACAAAAAGAGAGAGAGAGAGGGAGTGAGTGTGTGTGAGAACCGAGAGGGTGAGGGGGGTGTGGGCTGGTTGCGAGGACAGGGAAAACCTGCACGTTGGTGGGACAAGCCCTCTGCAGCAGCGGCAACAGCTAGAAAGTTTGGGCCACCAATGCCATGGACTCGTGTTCCCAGTCATCTGTCGTGTCCAGAAAAAAAAAAAAAATCAGGCTTCTAGTTGCGTTTTTAATTTTTTTTTCCTTCCTAGACCTCCCTCCCCTCCCACTCCACCCCTCGAAATGAAATAATAATAATAAAAAAGCGAAGAGAGAGAGAGAGAGAGAAGGAGGGAAAGAAAGGGAAAGAGAAAAGACAAAAAAAAAAGGACTCCCACCCGTGTTTCTACCCTTGGTGTCACTGTTAGTAATCTGCTAACTCTTGTATTTAATGGAAGTGCTGCAATATATGTCATTTGGGGTGTTTATCGTCTTAATTTTGTAAAAATGTTTCATGCACGGTTGACATAGGGTTTTTTTTTACATTTTTCCTTTTTTTTTTTTTTTTCTTCTCCTTTGGTAAATTAATCAAGCCCTGGGGTCTTTGTAATTAGTTTTGTTTTGTTTTGTTTTGTTTTGTTTTGAAAAAGGAAAATCTACTGAAAGAACGAGTACTACCTAAAAGGATGCAAAAGCAACAACAACAAGAAGAAAAAGTTATATTTTATTAATTTTTGTACGTGTTGTGTTTGAAGTTTGTCTTAGGTATGAACATGGAATTCTCTAATAAAAACAAAGTCTTCGATCTCACGCACACTACCCTGTCATCATTATTCTTATTATTATTACTACTATTATTACTATTACTATTATCTTTCCCTTTTCCAGGGGAACTTGCCATTCTTAAGGAGCAGAGAGTTGTAAAGCAAGCCTTGCTTCTCTCTGTATGACAATGTCTTCTAATCTGCAAGGACAAGCAACTCCAAGCCCACGGAAGTTACAGTGGAGAGATAAATCTGGTTTTCCCTCTTTTTGTCTAATCTGAAATGGAAGACCTTTCACCAATAGTATTTCCTCGCTGACATTCTGCTTTAGTATCGCTCTTTTTTATTGTTACAGTACAAAGAGTTATGACGAAACGCTCTCCATATACATAATAAATCAAGGAAACAGGCAAAAATATGCTCTCATTTATCTACCAAAGATACCTAACATTTGCCTAGCATCTTTCAAACATCTGGTCCCTTACTTCATATCCCCAAATCAAAGTGAAGTGTATTGCAAAAAAAATCCAGATTTCAAGGGAATTTGCCCTGCGAAACGAGTAGCTTCTCAGCTCCAGGAATATAGCCTGCATCTACGGGGAAGGAGGGGGAAAGGTGTAAAAAATCTCAACTAAGTCTGACGAGCTATTTTGAAAGAGTAGATTTTTATGATCTCTTGAAAGCGTTTTCATGGCTCCTTGCGAGAGGCTGGCTTTGCTGGGGACGGGGTGGGGAACGCTTCTGCTCCGTACCAAAGGGGAATCTCGCGCATGCAAATCGCAAACTTTTCCTGGGTTTTGGGAATTTAAACGAAGGGAAGTGCTTTTTCTGCTGGGGATTTAGGACTGGAATGAAGCGACCAGCCCAGCCTCTTTCGGATACCGTTTTCCGCAGCTTCACAGGGGGAAAACGCGACGAAACAGCATCTCCTGCCTCCCACCCCCTTTCCCCTCTACCCCCAAGAAATACCTATGTATGAATGCATTCCCCCATGCCACAAGCTGGTTTAATGTCAGTCACTTTTAAAATCAATTCATGCAGAAGCTTCACAGCTGTAGGACATTTACTATTATTGCCACGCTTTTCATTGCCCGTAATTATTATAATTATATGTCACTTTCAATATGGCGCATAATTTCCAATGAGTTGCAGACAAGCATATGAAATTCCTAAACTGCCTTGGAAAAAAAGAGAGAGAGAGAGAGAGAGAGAAAAGAGAAGGAGAGAGGAGAAAAAAAAAAAAAAAAAAGAAAGTAATGCTTAACAAAGCACAGCTCTTTCACAACGTTTTTACCAATTTCAGAGTGCTTTTGCTCCCCAATATTCCTTGCAGGTTAGCAAATGGAAAGGAACAATCACGTAGCACAACGCTGTGTTCAAAAAGGACGTGAAACGCTCAGGAACAAGAATATCCTAAAAGCAACGTTGTCAACCAGTTCTACCGACTGGACTTTCCCTCCTTTTCCTTTACCCCCCCCTCCCCCCCAATTTCCCTCCCTCCCCCCCCCCCCCCCACCCCCCCCCCCCCCCCCCCCCCCCCCTCCAGAATTAAGGTGCGACCGCATCGCTGGCCCCAGGCTCAGCGGAGCCCGACTTTTCTGACAACAACCACGCGAAATGCCCCCAGCAGCCACGGCCCCCCTCAGGGCTCCGCGGTGCGCCCCCCCCCGCCCCCCCCCCCCCCGCAGATATTAAAAGAGAAGACTGCCCGGCCTCACAGCGACCCGACACCTCATCCCTCGCCGCCTCTCAAACTTCCCCGGCGGTGTTACAAAGGAAGAAATTAAGAGTTTAATAAAGAAAAGGAGCCGGGCGAGAAGACCCACTCGGGGAGCACGGACACGCGACCCGCCGCAGGATCCCCCCCTTCCTCCCCCTCCCCGCCTTTTTCATGTCCGCGTTGATTTCTTTTTTACTATTAGTATTATTATTACTTTTTATTTTTAGGAAGGAAAAGGAGAACAGAGGAGCGGGGGGTGCGGAGGGAGGCGGGGGGGCGGGGGGCGCGGGCCCCCCGGCGCGGTGCGCAGCCCCGGCGCGGCCGGCAGGTGGCGCGCTTCGCCAAGGTGGGGGGCGAGCGCGCGCCGGCGCGCCCGGGGATTTGGGGCGCCGCGCACCGACTTGGGCCTAAACGACTCCGCGATCGTCATTATTTGTAACCATAGAGCATGAATTACCTCTTGAGGTCATCAGTGAGAATTTACGACTGGTCAACAAAAGCACGTGATTCCCAAACGCACCCCCACCCTCCCCCCATATTTGGCCGCATACATAGCAAAAACGAAGTACAGTGCATTGCTATAATTCATTAATACATCATAAATCGTCAAGCACAGGGTTATAACGACCACGAGCCACAAATCAAGCCCTCCAAAATAACCCAAATGAGCTCTTACTTTGTAAACTCGTTCTCAGGGCGCTACCCAAATGGCCCCGACTATCAGTTACTAAATTATGGGACCAGCAGTTCCATGAACGGTTCTTACAGAGATTCAAGCACCATGCATTCCAGCTCTTATGGCTACAACTACAATGGGATGGACCTTAGCATCAACCGCTCAGCCTCCTCTAGTCACTTTGGGGCTGTGGGGGAGAGCTCCCGCGGTTTCCCTTCTCCAGCTCAGGAGAGCAGGTTTAGACAGGCGTCTAGCTGCTCCTTATCTTCTCCCGACTCCCTTCCCTGCTCCAACAGCGAGAGCCATGGAGGCAAACCCGCCCCGTCCCCCTCCGACCAAGCTACTTCTGCCAGCACCACCAACACAAATTTCACAGAACTAGACGAGACCAGCGCGTCCTCGGGAGCCGACGAGGGCACTCCAATAAGCAGCAGCATCCCCCGAGCGCAGGCAGAGCCCATCGCAACCTCCACCGCAGCAACAGAAGGGCAGGCACCTCAGATATTCCCTTGGATGAGGAAACTTCACATTAGCCATGGTACAGCTACTTCTTTTTCCGTCCTTGTCGTTGTTGTTGTTTATTTTCGCACACCCCTCTCTTTTTCTCTTGTGTGTGTGGGGTTTATCCCCCCCCCCTTTTCCTTCTCCATCCCCCCACCCCACTCCCTTTTTCTCTCTCCTTCCTTTTATTCGGTGGAGGCGCTTTGATCAGAAACGCAGCTATTTATTGCTTTTGTATTTCTTGCTCTGATCGCTGCTTTAAAGCTGCCTCTGGCGCCTGGAGGGGGGGCGATTTTATTTTACTTTCGCTATTCTTGCCGCAAAATGTGCGCTTATTTCAAGCTCTTGGCTCTATCTGGGTGGTGGGAGAAAGTAATTTAAAAATTGAGGGAAGGGGGTGTTCCGGGGGGGGGGGGGGGGGGGGAGAGGAAAGGGAAGAATTGACCATTAAAATGGCATTATATGCCCAGATGGGTCTCTCAGTCCTTTCCTACTCTTATTTTGCTGGGTGTATTCTTGACAATCTGCTCTTGACAAACCCAAAACTGCGAGGAGATACAGGGGGAATAGCGAGCCTCCCCCCCCCCCCCCCCCCCCCCCCCGCGGTTTTTCTCCTGGAGAACAGAAAGCAGCATTAAACCTGCAAACAGACCCAGAAACACCCAGGCAGAGGCGAAAAAGGGAGATTTCAGCATCTCGCTTCTCCAGTTAAATTATGAATATTGAGTTGTGAATGTCTGTTCTGGAGGGGCCAAGGGTGGGGGTTTTTACACGTGTCTGGGGGTGTGCAAGAAAGGGGGGGGGGCTGTTATTTGGGGAATAAGCAGCTTTCCTAGCTGCCCGAAGAAGGCGAATATTTCACCCCGGTATTAAAAAATAATAATAATAGCCTTAAGGATCTATAAAAGCCCTAGTAGAAAGCAAACCCCAAATCCCGCTGTTGTCTGTGTTACCCAGACATGACTGGCCCAGACGGTAAGAGGGCGAGGACCGCGTACACCCGGTACCAGACGCTGGAGCTGGAGAAGGAATTTCACTTCAACCGGTACCTCACCCGCAGGAGGAGGATCGAGATCGCTCACGCGCTCTGCCTCTCCGAGCGCCAGATCAAAATCTGGTTCCAGAACAGGAGGATGAAATGGAAGAAGGATAATAAACTGAAAAGCATGAGCTTAGCCTCGGCGGGCAGCGCCTTTCAGCCATAAATTCTAGAGGAGGAATCTCGAGGAGAGAAGACGAGAGAGGAATACCTAAATAAATAAATAAAGCGCCGCAGATCTTAGTTTTGGAGTACTGTACAGTGAGGCACCTTCTTTTCGGCATGTTGTGGATATTCTAAAACAACGCGTATGGTACCTTTATCCCAGGACTGAGTTAATGTCGTGTTCTGTTTGGGTTGTTTTTTTTTTTCTTTAATTTTTTTTAATTAAATTTTATTTCCCAGATGCTCCTCATGCTCTTGTTGTTCTTATAAATGTATGTGTCCGTGCTCTCTTGATGCCTTCTGGAAAGCTAGCATGTTTTATGTGAGCCCTTTAAATGTTATAACTTATTTATAAATTGAGAACAGATACGATTGTTTGTTTCTTTGTTGGGATTTTTTTTCCCCCTTTCCTGAGTTTACTGCTTTTGGGTGAGTTCTTCTCTGCCTAAGCTAAAATGGGGGGTTCCTGCACTACAGTAGCAGAAAAAAAATAATCTAAAAAACCAAACAAAAATGTAAAAAAAAAAAAAAAAAAAAAGAAGAAGAAGAAGAAGAAGAAAAAGCTCTTGTATCTTTCTGTCTTAAAATTGTCCAGTCTGTGTTTTAGTTCAAACTTCAGGCCAGGATTTCTAGTCCCAGGCTAATTCCGAGACGTACTCTTAGACGTGGGTAAATTTCACTATAAAAAAAAATGTATAAAATCGGACCAACAATAGAGTGCTCTAATGTTTGTAAATATTAAAAATATTTCTGATGTGACTAATAGACGGTTCGTAGTGGGCAGAGTGAATGCAATGTTATGTGTAAAAATGGCATCTGTCATGTCTAGCTGCCTGTTAGTACTTTGCCAATAAGCTTTTTGTATTTGTTTGTAGCTTTACTTGAAGTCAAATAAACGTTTCTCCTACTCACAAAGGCTCCCAGTCGCACTTTGTACACAACCCCTGAGACCCCCGGCGCACGCTGGAGCCGGGGAGATGCCTGGCACCGAGCTGCGCCCCTGCCAGGGGCTCCCAGCGCCGCTCCGCGCAGCTCCGCGCAGCTCGGGAGCACCGAACACCCACATCCAACACCCCCCCTGGCACCAACAAACCGCCACCTTCCCACCGCCTCCCCCCAAACAACACCGACCCCCCCCACCCCACCGTACCAGGCAAACCGGTTTCAAGCACTTCAAGTTGCAATAACGCGGTATAAACGCGTCCCCGGCAGATTTACGCACATTTCAGGAACCGTCAGCTATAGATCCAGCCACGCGCACATCCTCCGAGCACGAGGGATTTATACCCGCATATATGTCCACGTAAAACGGTGCTCTATAACATTACAGCTCTGTGTGTTTGTACAGATATATTTATTATATATATATAACCTGTATATCTATAAGACATTTCTGTGCTCTCCCCGCCACCTCTCGTCCTCGGTTTATTGTGCTTTTACCTCCTGCTCTCCGGCTCAACATGTAAATAACAGCTCACCGCTCTGTAACTACTGACACTTAACTACAACGAGTCATTTTGGCTGCAGATAATTTAACATCGTCAAAGATGGCAAATGTTCGCCATCTCGCTACCTCGGGAATCCAACCAGGCACGAGACACTCCGGTTTAAAGTCGCTCGATTTGGCAAAACGCCACTGACATCTCTACAACACGGCTTAGGCTTTTTGTTCGTAGCAAGTAAAGTTGGAGCTTAAAACTTACCAAACTTAATCTCCCACTGTTTAGGTACTTCTTAAGTGATTTTGAGAGGGATGTGAAGTGGACTGTCAGATCCCAAACCATTTGCTCGCCTTCCCTTGATTTTTTTTTCCTTTTTTTTTTTTTTTTTTTTTTTTTACCAATAGCAAACTATACCAAAAGTGGGTATGACATTTAGATGTCAAATGGATAGGGTTTTATCTAGAAGTTAGATCGTAAAAATCGCCCAGACCTCAGACAGATACCCCTCACTGGCTCTCAAAAGTCACGTGAGGTCCATAAAGTTAGTTTTATGGTTTTGGGGAGTTGACAATGTACAATATATTTCACATTCTCTAGAATGTTAAGTGACACTTTAACTGCTTGGTTTGGCTTGTAAGGGGCAGCAATGGGTGAGCACTTTTCCAGATGAGATAAACGTTGCAATTGCAGGGAACATGTTTTGCGGGTCCAGTTCTCAGCCCAGAGAGCCAGTAGACTGGAGTGCTGAAAGTAAGTTCTTCTGAAATATTATCTGCTTAAACTATTTTAAAGGGTTGATATGGCTAAAGGCTGAGCGGGGAGGAAAGAGGGTCTGTCTCTCTTTCAGAGCTGTATTTCTCACTTTTAGAAGGTCTTAATCCTTATCCTCCCGAGAGCTGGAATTGCATTACATTCCCATCACAGCTTCGAGGCCCGCAAGTAAACTTTGTGCAGGCGGGAGAAATAGAAAATCTGTAAAGATTTGCATCGCAAAGCAAACTCCATCCTGTCTTTGCCGGGGGACATGTGTAGTTCAGGCAAAGTTTGGGTTTGTCCTTCGCCGTCTAAAAGGCTCTCGCTGGTTTACTGGAGGTGCTTCGGTGTGGTTTGTTTGTACTGCTAGCAAACAGCCACAGATCTGGCCTGTGCCTTTGCATTTCAATTAGCTATATTCTGTCTGTGCTCTTCAGGTTGTTAACACCTTTTCATTTTAATAATTTTCACCTGCTTGCCAAAGAAATACGTGTGGTTTTTTTTTCCTTTCCCCGTTCGGCCTGTGTAGACACCGGGTTTTTTTCCCCAGGGCTTTTTTTTTTTCCCCTTCCATTTTTTTCCTTTTTTCTTTTTTTTTTCTCTTGGGTTTCGTTTTTTCCCCCAATAATAGAAACGAGTGTCTTCATATTTCCGTAGTTCTTTTCTACCATATGGAGACACTGAATGACCGCTGTTATGTCTCCAGCCTGTCTTGAAGTGCTACAGAAAAATAATCAGAGAGGCTGCAGTTTGCATACGGACCCTCCAAATCTGATTGAACCCACCGGTATCTCACAGATTTCCTTCGCTCCTCCAAGGGTGACATCTTTCTGGAAAAGGCAGGCAGCAGCCTTTTTCTTTGGGAAAATAAACAAGTTAGCGGGGAAGGGCAGGAGAGTGGAGCCTGCCATGGCTGGGGCTGGGGGCTGCGCCCCCCGCTCGGGGTGGGGCGGGCAGGTGTCCCCGTCCGGAGGCTCCGGCTCCGCGGCCGCGCAGATAGAGCAAAATAGGGCGAAATAATGCAGATATAACAACATAGAGGGGGGAAAAAACCCAAACTCCAGCGTTGGAGAGGCTGCTTCTTTTTTGAAAGTCAACTCGCCACATCTG
The DNA here is from genome assembly GCF_017639655.2 of Falco naumanni. Taxonomy (NCBI): domain Eukaryota; kingdom Metazoa; phylum Chordata; class Aves; order Falconiformes; family Falconidae; genus Falco; species Falco naumanni. The sequence continues at coordinate 5,373,669 of NC_054071.1, read as the reverse complement.
CAGGAGAGGGGGGGGGACACTTTGTCTACACCTGAACCAACTCACATCCATTCCCTGCCTCCTCCTCGCTCCTTCAATAATAATAATAATAATTTTAAAAGTTCAAAGCGGAGGTACTGGGGAGGGGGGGAGAGGGGGGCGGAATGGGGGTTTTCTAGAATTTGGAGCAGTCACAAGCTTCTTCTCCCCCCCCCCCCCCTTTTTTTTTTTTTTACGGTAAGACAACATTTGGTGGACACATGTCCGTCTCCTTTACACAAAGCAGAATGTCCCCCTTTAGCACACTTTGGAGATTGCTTTTCCTTCCTTGGGCTGTTTTTCCTGTCCTGCTCCATGTATCTCCTAATATCTTTGCTATCATCTGAACTTCTGGCTTCTCGCCGAGCAGTCAGAGGGTGGCCAGTGCAATCCTGGAAAACCTCTGCTCTGCAAACCTGTAAACACAAACGCTAAAGCTGGGAATTCAAGGCACAGGGAGACTTTCCCATCCAGCAGGCTGGGTTTGTGCTGACCAGCCTCTCCCTAAGCTCTGTGCAAGCTGCACGCCTGCTTTGCAGTTGATAATAAAGATATTTTATGCGATCTTGAAAGGCTTCAGTGGTGTATGGTCTGTAAAGGTGAATTTAGCCGCAGAAACACGACAGGCTGCAGGCGGTTTGTCTACAGGGGGTTAGAAACGCTTGGAAAAGAGGGGATGTGGGGAGAGGTGTGCGATCGTGCTGGGGTCAGTCCAAGTGATGGCCTGCTAGTTCTTTGCCCTTCTGATCTGTACTGGTGACTGGAAATAATTTCTCCTCATTCAAACGATAGCGAGTGATTTAGGCAAGAAAAGTGACACCCCTGCGCCTTAATGTATATTTGAAAATGTAACCGTACGTTCAGTGCACGCATCTACCCACAGACACCGTGTTTCCAAAATATGTCCATCCCGCCGTGTATCCAAAGACCTACCCATTCACCCACCTCTTCCCTATCCATCATCTGCATCACTGTCCCATCCCCACCTCCCCACTCAGAGGTATTAATTTTTTATATAATCCCAGGCAAACTTTCCTTCCAAATCCACTCCGAGCACAGGAGACACAAGAGGTTTTTTCTTGAGTACCATAATTTCTAATCGCTTGGTGTACCCAACGTGCTATTTCGGGGAGGGGGAGGGGGGGAGCAGACCCAGAAAGCCAGACCAAGGGGAATTTGCCATGCAGTTTAGCTCCAGGACTTTGCAGAAAGCAGGAGATGCCTGCATGGGTGACAATGGGTGACAACAGGTAACAACCCTGTGCCGCTTCCTTGATTTGAGCATCCTTGGCACAGAGATGGCACCGGGCCTGTGCTGCAGCAAAGGACCAGGGGCTGGATTCTGTTGCTGGCATAATAACATCATCCATCCCTCTCCTTTCCATTACTCACATGAAAACCTGTCCTCTCTGTCCACGAGATCTGCCTTCTACCTGCAGCCTGTAGCACGTTTTTTTGGTCTTGATATTTTTTTATTTTTAAACAAGTTGGATTTGGAAGGGTTTATCTGGGGATTATTTTTTTTTCCCCTTACATGGTGTTAACCTCCAGCTTCCTGTAAGGCATGAGGAGGTATCATTGTCTACCATTTTATAGCCTGGAAGGGGTCACAGGCTTAACACAGGCTCCCCCCCACCATCCTTTAAAGAAAAGGAAAAAAAATCTCCCTGTTGCTGGTGAAAAGGAAGCATAAGGAGAGTAAACAGGAAAACGGGGCTCTGACCGTGCAGGTAGGCGGGGATTTTTCCTTTGCATTTTTCATCGTTTCTCTCACTTTAATGGCATATCAGACACGGGACAATTAGTTCTTCTGTAGCTGTGGAAGACAGAATAAATACAAAATGCTTTAATATCGGGTCTAAGAATATGGAGAATCTAGGACACGATTAGAAGGAAAATCTTGCTTAAACCTGTAGTTGTGCAGACCTTTATGCCATGACTCTGGGTACGAATGGGGAAACCCTATGATTTAAGGACTCCCCAAACAGAGGTCCGGTCGTGGCCTCGTGGGTGGGAGCTGTTTGCCCCAAATGTGCGAAGTCTACCACAGCCCAGGGGAGCCCCCCCACGAGCTCACCTGGCTTACAGCACCTCTCGCTTACTAAAACTGGGTGCCACCATGTCTACTTGTGCCTTTTTTTTGCCCCCAGTCCTTTCTCTTTAGCCTCTCCCCATCCCTGAAGGGTTTCCTATTTCGTTTAGTAAACAGTGTATAAACCTCATGGTACTTTGAAGGGAACCCCCCCACCAAAACCCCAAAGCAGTTATTTCTCACCCAAGAGCCAGCCCAGGCTCGACAGCCTGGAAAAGCCGAGCTGAGCATCTGTATTAATTACAGCTGCCTTCAAGCTGCCTTTTGGGGCATCTCCCCAGGGCCCTGTGCCAGGGTGGGCGCAGGACCCCCATGGCCACGCTGCTGCTGGAGGGCGGAAAAAATAGAAATTTCACCCGTAAAATACTCATTCGGTTTCCAGGTTCGTTTAGCAAGAAGTGGGGGGTGCAAGGGGGGGACGACACCACATTTGTGAGGGGCACAGAGAGGTTTGGGAAGCGCTTCAATGCAAAAGGCAGCTCGATGTTGTGATGCTGTTGTCAGGCCATTTTGGATGTCATGGGTTTATTTATTTATTTTAATTTTTTTAAGCGTTTATGCATTTTAGACCTTCTTTCCTCACCGGGTACGGCGCAACACAAAATAAAATTTCCTTCCACCCAGGTTTTAAAAACTCAACCAAGGAAGCAAGCAGGGCAAACTAAAAACAAAACCAAAACAAAGAAACCCCACCAAAAACAAACTTCGCCAAGGTAACCTAGTTACAGATGCGTATGATGTCTTATTTTATTCAACAAAAAGTGATTAAAATCTGTTAAAGGATTTAATTAAGAGAATTAAATGAAAAGGAAGGGGCACAAATGAGTTGGAAAAAAGCGAAGCTATTCTAAACGATTAAATCGCCATTTTAACAGTATAATGGGGTTTGCATACTGAAAAGAGAAATCAGAGCTCATATCTCATCAATAATTCATAGGCAAGAGGGATCATTCCGAGGTCAGCAGACTTGTACAGCCCCGGCTCCTCTCTCGGAGGAGAGGGTGAGCACCGTATCCCAACACAACACGGACCCCGGGGGCTGCCGGGTCACCTTTTTAAGGAAAACATAAGCTCCAGGGTGGTTTTTTTTTTCCTCCTTTCTTTTTTTATTTTCTTGGGGTTTGGTTTTTTTTTTTTTTTTAATTTACCAAGTCCCACTGCCTGGGTGTGTTGGTGACTGGCAGTAAGAGAGGGGGAGGGTTGGAGAAGGACTGGATGTGGTTCATATTGCTCCAGTACAGACATACCAACAATGTGGTAATTATGCTTTTCAGAAGCCAAAGGGATCTCCTTTTTTTCCTCTCTCTTTCTTTTTTTTTTTTTCTTCTGGACACAACACTGAAGGTTGGGAGGGTGTGGGTCCTTATCTGCCTTGGCGGGGAAGGGCTGGCGGCAGGGACTAGAAATTGCACTGCTCGGGCTGTAATTCTTGCATTTCATTCTATTTAGAGGAAGACTCCGATTATTCACCTATTTCTTTGCAACAGTCCTGTAAATTACTCCAGCCCACCCCCCCACTCCGACCTCCCCAAGCAGGGAAAGCTTTCCAAGGAAACCAGCCCCTTCTCTCCAGCTCCTCTTCCCAAACCCTTTTCCCTCCCCCACAGCTGAATTTCAGGCTGAGAAATCGGCTGTCCCTTTCCCCCAGCCCCAACCCCCCCCTTTTTTTTTTTTTTTTTTTTTTTTTTTAATTACACGTCCGACCTGAAGGGAACGAGCTGACGAGATTATTTAAAATCTTCTGGATAAAGGTCCCTCCTCAATTAGGGAACCCGAAAAGGACTTTTATGGGGTTTGGCTCCTCCTCCGGGGTCTCTTTCCAGTCCTAGAATGGATTTAAGAATGAATTTTTCTTCCAGAGCCTGGCTGTTGGGTGTCTGAGCTGATTTTTTCCCATTCTTTCCTCTGCTGATGTTAAATAAATGATATTTGGAAGGAGGTTGATAACTTAACTCGAGAGGTGTCCACCCGGCACAGTTTTTCCGTGTTCTGTTACCCTAAATAGCTTTGAAAAGAAACTATTTTGACAGCGAGCGTTGAAAGAATAAGACTAGTACGAGGTTTCCCCCCCCCCTTTGATTTATCTCTTTTTAACATGTGTATGTATGTGTATGTATATCTACGCGTGTATATATCCCTCCTTCAAGTCAAAACAAATTACAGCGCTGGGATTTGGTGTAAAGGCGTTTGTTTGGTGGCAGAGTGGGGCTCTGGTCGTGCGGGGGGACTGTGCAAAGGCGGGGGGAGATAAAAAAAAACATTTGGGATGGAGCGGGGGGAACAGGCGACCCCGGGCAGGGCACCGGCGCGGCCGCCTCGCCTGTAACGTCCCCGAGCAGCCAGCAGAGCCCGCCTCAGACCAAGTTCACTGCCAGCAGGGCCGGGCCGAGCCGAGCCGGGCCGGGCTGGAGCGGCACCGGCCGCCCGCAACCTCCCCCAAGGCTCCGGCTCCCCCCGGGCGGTCGCGGGTGCGCCCCGCCGAGTCCCTGGTGCGCCCAGGCCCCCCCATGGGCACACCTTCCCCAGCACCCCCCGAAAACAAAATAAAAATCAGAGCAGGCTAATTACCGCAGACAACAACTCACCTAGGTTAAAAGCTCAAACAAAAGATAAATAACCCAACGCAGCTGTGGTGTAAGGGATTATTTTTTCCTCCTGTTCTTTTAAATATAAAAGGGGCAGGGGGAGCAACAGGGAGGGAATAAAAAAATCTGCTAAGACAGCAATGGGTGATCTGGAGATAAACATCTCGTGTTTGAAAAGCTCTGATATTTTTGTTCTCCCCTGGGGAAAAAATCACTAAAAAATGTCCAGGCTTTTTTTCCTCCCCTTTTCTTTTTAAAGTAAAATAAATAAAATAGGGAAATCAGCTCCGCATTAGTTTCTAGAGACGTAGACTGTAACTCTGGTCTTGGGGGGCTTGTTAGTACAGCATTATAGCTCGAGGGGTCAAAAAGTTGAGGGTCAAAAGTTTACGCTGTGCGTGACTCAGTCTTGTGTATAACCCTGATAGACTGATGTCAGTGTGAAAAAAAAAAGGGAGAGAGAGAAAGAAAGCGGGGAGGGGGGCGAGGTGGGAGGAAGAGTCTCTGGTTGTGGGCAGAGATGGGAGAAGATGATAGCGAGGTGGGAGCGACCTTCAGCCGCGAACGGGGGGGCGGGGGGGGGGGGGGGGGGCGGGCTGCAGGATTTGGGGTGGGATGTCGGTAGAAAATAAGGTAGATTGATTTGGGTCTCCCGTGAGGAAACGCCAAGCGACTTCTTAGTATTTTTCTAAGATAACCCCTGAAACGCTATTTGGAGTCGAATTAACAGAATATAAGGGGAAATGCATTTATTAAATCCAATTACGTGGAGGTCCCTCTAGGATATTAACGCTAGCAGTTAAAAAATAATTTTCATTCCAGCGTCAATTTTGTTTGGATAGGGTTTAAATTATACCGAGAAAAAAAAAATTCTGACATGGTTGGTGAGAATGTGTTCTAACATCTTTACTTGGAAACACTTCCCAAATCCTTGGAGAGGTGCCTGTCTCCCCCCCGCCCTCGCCCCCCGGGCGCCGCAGCCCCAGCGCCAAATATTTTTTAATCGGCATGAGTGCAAATCCTTATCCAAAACCCCTGAAAGAATCACACGAAATAACGTCCCTGATTTACTGCGGGCGTTTCTACCTTAATCGTAGGAAATCTCGAATAATGATATATAGGCAAAATCAATGGGCTGATGGCTTTAAAAATTTCAGTGTATGTATTTAAAGGCGCTTTTAAGTGCCCGTTTCGTCGCTGGGTCCGGTTAAAGTAGCTAATTTTGTTTTGCAGCACGCTCTCCGTCGGAATTTGAATGAAATGTTTTATATTTCTTGCTTGAAATGTGACTCCACTCTGGGCATTGCAACAGTTTAATGAACTGATATAATAAATATTTCCCTTGGCATTTCAAAGTTATTTCTACACTGCCAGACTTTGAACCCTCCAAACTCTAAATATTATTTGCACTGGGACTGGGGAAGATCTTTTCAATCGCTCCTTAAGCAAACAGTCGTAGCAAGGCAAACTCTTCTGAAAAAAAAAAAAAAGGGGGGGGGGGAAGCCCTGCAAATTTGCTCCCCCCGCCTCCCCTTCGGCTTTCAAATATTTTCAGTGACTAAATACTTATAACAAGGGTCATTTTTCTTGGAAGAGAAAGAGAGAATATTAGAGCCCTGGGAAAGGCATTCTGGAAAATCCATTTGCTTTCCCGATGCGGATATATTCATGGAGTAGGTGAAATTCAAGAGAACGTAAAGCGTTTTGTTTCGTGTGATAAGGCTCGGGTTTAATTAATTGCCATGAATTTGCTTGGTATTTATAAAATATCACTATATAAGGGCTACCGTTTAGTTGTAACTTGGGTGATCCATCTCTTCGCCCTTGTAATTACTGTACTTATCTCTCTAGAACAGTCATTTCTACTCCAGGTTTATAGAACAGGTAATGGATAATAAAGGCCATTTGTTTTCGGGATATTAAAACAAGCAGGTATAATTTCACGGCAATAAAAAAAAGAAACCACCTCCCAACTTTCCTTATAATATTCACTCCTACATCATAACGTTTAACTTTCAATTTAGGGACGCGAGGCTGCGCGTGCATTTGAAGTGAGTTCATTTGGAGAGATGTAAGGAGGGAGGGAGGGAGGGAGGGAGGGGGGAGAGAGGGAGGAAATTAAAGGTATCATTTTCAAGGATATTTCTAATTTATCTCCCTTGCTCGGGACGGACTCGGCTTGGCCCCGGGGTGAGGGTCTCCTGAGTCCCGGCCAGGCGCTGCAAACACGATTCATGGGGGGGTTCCTTCTATTCTGGGGTGTATTTTTTCCCCCTACCGGACAATGAAATGAGCTTTTAAATCCCGATCTACTTTCTAAATGACCTCTTTATCGCGGGGAGAAACGCGGTGTTGGAGCTGGCGGTGTAAACGCGGAGATAACGGCTGGATCTCCGCAGCCCCCGGCAGGGATGCTCCGCTCCCCGCCCCCCACGCCGGCGCCCCTCGCTTGCTGCTTCACCGGCTTGAGGTGAAAATATGATTTATTTTTTTCATTAGAAATGAAAAGGATACACAAGGTTGGCTGGGAAACCACGCAAGGTTTAAATCTTCGTTTCCCTGTTGCAAAACAGGTGTGGGCTGATTTCCACCTAACCCCGCCGCCACCCTTCGCGCATTTACACAGCTCACGGCGCCGGCTCCTCCTTACCAAAAGTTCTGCCCTAAAGAAGCACCTCAGATCTCTAGTGCTCCCCGTCTTCCAGGGGTGATTTGGGGGGTGGTGGTGTCCTAGTTTAATACACACCCCCAAAAGGTTTGCGCTTCCGAAAGGGGGGGGGGGGGAAATTAAATTAAGACATCCCCATCCTCATTGCTGTTAGATTGGAGAATGTGATCTCCGGGGGAATATAACCGGGAGTTAAAAAATAAATAATAACAAAAAAATCAAACAAACCAAAACGCCTTGAAAATGAAGCGCGGAGCGGCGCGGAGGGAGCGCGGCGCGGGGTGAACCGCGGGTCAGCGCGGCTCTCGGCGGCCGCCGCGCTGCGGACACGCCTCGCTGTTTAACAAAGACTGACAAACTATGAGATTAATACCAAAACTTGCGGGTTTCCCACCCCAAAATGCTCAGAGGGCCTCCTGGCGCTGCCAGGAGCAGTTCCGCTCGCCTTTAAGGACAATAGTGGTTTATACTGGGGGAGCGGGGGGAGGGGGCACCACCAAACCCCACCAAAAAAAAAAAAAAAGGAAGAAGAAGAAGGAGAGAGAGAAATTAGTGTTCTTATCGAGAAATAATCTCAATGAAAAAGCAACACGGGGGAGAGAGAGGAGAACAGCCAGGCTGGGTTGGGGAGGGGGTGGCCGGGGGTGGTGGTGATAAGGGGGTTTCTATAGGATTCTGCCTGCAAAACCTTACCAAGTTTTGAGGGAGCATCCTAAACCCCTCGGGGATTACTCCAGGAAAGGACCCACGTTTTGCCAAGGTAGGTACCGCTGCCGGCGTTACACCTGGGCTGGGGAGGACACCCCGCCTAGTGCCCCCCCTTTTTGGGGTGACCAGAGAGGAGCTCAGCAGCAGGAGCCGCTTCAGAGCCCCCCTGCGCTGGCAGGTGCCTTTGAGAGGTTTTTGGAGAGGGTTGGGGGCTCCCCCGGCTGCCCCATGGAGGGGGTGGGGGACAAGCCGGGGGTCTGGGGAGATCCCCTGCCCTCCCCGACTGAGGTGGCTTTGAAATGGAAAAGAGCTCGAGTGGAATTTGCTGGGGGAAACTTCCGCGGCGTGGGGCGGTTTCCCAGCGAAAGGTGTGCGGGGAGGGGGGGGGCAGCAAGGGGCTGCCTTCAATTTGGGACCAGAGGCGGCGAAGGGGGGATCTCCTGGAGGTGTGGTGGGGGGAACATTGCTGGTAAACGCTAGGGGTGCTGGTTTGCTGGCCCCAAACCCCCTGTGCCACTGGGAAGGAAAATTAAACCCGGGGTTTCTTGATTTTTTTTTTAAGGATGTGGGAGGGGGTTAAAAATACAGAATAGGCCTAGTTATTTCTGTTCAGGGTCCTCTCCTCTGTTAGGAGATCACTACGATACCGGCTGCGAAGAAATACAATAAAATAAATCAAAGAGAGGATTGGAAAGGAGGAATAAAATTTAAGAGAGGAGGGAAAAAAAAAAAAGGAGCTCTAATGGGATTGGTTCTGTAGAATTATTTTATGGCATCCATCTACACGTTGTACAAGCAGATTTGATTTGGCTTCTTACTTTTATGGCAGGTTTTAGAGGGGAAGGTAAATTTTAGCGTTGCAGCCTGCTCCCCAGCAAAGCGGAGGTGCCGGTTCCTGGAGGTGGGAGATGCAGGAGGCGCCTTAGCTTTGCTTTGCGGCTTTTGCTGGAAAACTGGGGTTTGCTCAGGCGTGTGCAATGGTCCGGGGGCTGTCCTAGGTGCATTTGGGCTTATTTCTGAAAATATGTCTTCGTTTTTCTGTTTATCTGGGAGTTACACGTTTTCTCAGGAAAACCAACTATTCACCTTAAAATACCTGAAAACTCTCGGGCCATCGTGTGTCCGGGAAAACTGGGACGTTCAGTCTTGGCCATGACTGGTTTGTGTTAGGAAAATTGCAGGAGTTTGTGCAATATATTTAAAATATTTGTCAGGAATTTTCATGTAGGGGAAATGCAGTTTTCTTTGATAGCCTCTCCACCGTGGCATTTAAATGCAATTAATTCGGGAGATACTTGACCAAAAAAATGTTCTGCCTTTTGAAATACAAAAAAAAAGGGGGGGGGGGGGCGGAAGAAAAAAGGAGTGGGGGAGGATGCTGCTATACTTTTAATCTCTTGGGCAACTGTAATTTTAAACGAAATCTCAACATGATGCTACCCTCATTAGTTCCGAATGAAGGTTCATTACCTAGACAGTATGAATATTTTATTGCTTTATATCCCTTTTTCGGAAATGAAACGCCTTTGATCTTTTTCTCGGGTTGTAAAAAGAATTGCCTGTCATTAAAAAAAAAAACCTGTCGTCCCATCTGCCTTTACATTCTGTATTTCTTTTCATCTGTTTCTTTCTTTCTTTCTTTCTTTCTTTTTTATTTTATAATTTATCCGCACACGCACGTATAAACTCAAACCTTGGTTGACCTCCAAGAACGAAAAATGGATGAAATCTTTGCGCTGCGTATCAGAAAATAATTTCGGGGGGGTTCAGGCTGGAGGGGGACGGAGCTATGGCATTTTGCTCTTAGCTGACGATTATTTGGATTCGAGACTCGTTGTGCGCCTATACTTATATATTCACTCTAGGGGCTGATTATTTTTAGCACAGCTGAAAACTAATGTATAGGGTATGGAGGAGAGGGTAGAAAAGTGCAAGTGTTTCTATCCTAGTACCAGCTGTTCTATTCGGAAACTGAGTTGGTGTTTTCATTAATCGTCTTTCCTCTGAAGAGTGGATATTTTAACCGTCTTTACCTATGGATTAATTCTTAATCTCTCGAGTCACAAAACTTTACCCCCCTGCCCCAGAAGATAATTATGGCGGTAGGCGAAGATCTCTGACCGAGGAGGATGCATCTGTCTTCTATATGTACCCTGTAGATCCGAATTTGTGTAAAGGAAGTTGGGTCACAAATTCGTATCTAGGGGAATATGTAGTTGACACAAACACTACAGGTCACAAACCCAGAAGGCATTACCCCCCTTCCCCACCCCCCCACCCCCCACCCCCCCAAAAAAAAAAAAAAAAAAGCCTCCCACATCTCCAGAACCCGAAATAAAAGGGTGAAAACAAGGGCTTAACCAGAAACCCGGTTTATAGCTGAAAAGAAATACTTTGGATTTGACCTTAGCTCAACTCCAGCGCTCCTGCGATAAACTTTATCATCACTTGGAGATAAAATCTGAGCTGCAAAGGAGGGGAGTGGGGGACAGGGGCGTTATTACTGCGATTTGAGAGCCAGGATCCCACTGTTGCGTTAGTTTGTGTAATCTCAGCACTGACACCGAAAAAACCACCCTTGCTTTCTGTCCTGCCGCCGGTGGGGAGCTTATTGCGCGTTTCGGGTCTAAGGACGAATTTGAGGGGCTGGGGGCGGCTTTTGCGAGGCAGCTGCATCGCGCTGGCTTTTAAAGCGTCTTTATTACGAGAAGGGCGAGGCGAGGCTGCGTTAGGACTTGGGCTAATTCGCTTTTGTAATTGTTCATCAAGTCCTTGATTTCTTGCTTGGAGGACGGGCTCCTTTTTCCATCGGTGCGTGGGAAAACAGTCAATCTCAGAGCCCGGCTAAATGTGATTTAGGAGACCGGGTACCCCGAATTAGCTGATGAATTTCTTATCGATCCCAAACAAGCCTTATTCATCTCTGCCAGGCTCGGGGCGCAATGTCCCTTCCCGCATCACCTTAGCAGGGAATGAGATGCGACCACCACCCGAAGGGACCGCCATGGATCATGCGCCGGGGCAGCCGCTCCCAGCCGCAGCCGCGCACCCCCCGAAAAAGCATTTTTACCCTCTATTTTAATTTTTCGAATTTTAATATTCGAAAAATTAAAATAGAGGGTAAAAAATGCTTTTTCGGGGGGTGGGGTAGGGGGTGCATTTTTATTTTTCCCACCTCCTCTGCGCCGTTGCCCCCCGCCCCGAGGCAGGACACACCCCCGAGGGGTGTGGGCCGGGGGGGCCGGTTCCCGCCCGCGGGCGCTGCGCAGCCCGGGCCGGGGGCCGGGGGCCGGGGGGAGCGGGCGCCCCCGGCCGCCTCCCCGGGGACGCGGGGCCCGGAGCGCTCGCGCTGGGCTCGGTTCCTTATCCGGGGACCGCGGGGCACGCGCCATTGGCCCGCGCTGTCACATGGACTCCAACTTTGTTCACTTGACAGTAAGTAGGAGGGTTTCACGAAACAGGAAAACGAGTAAAGGGGGGGACAGGAATAAATTTTAGGAGATATATATATTTTTTTTTCCGTGTGTGCAATTCTAAGAAATTAATGGCCATGAGCTCGTTTTTGATCAACTCCAACTATGTGGACCCCAAGTTCCCACCCTGTGAAGAGTATTCCCACAGCGATTACCTTCCCAATCACTCGCCGGGATATTACGGCAGCCAGAGGCGAGAGGGCACTTTCCAACATGAAGCGATGTACCAGCCGCGGTCAGCCTGCAAGGAGCAGCTCTACCCGTCCTGCCAGAGCTCCGGCCACCCAGCAGCGGTGTTATCCCCCCGGGGTCATGTCCATCCTCCGGCCGGACTGCAGAGCCACCTCTCTGAGCCAAACCATCCCTGCGAGCCGGTCACCCCCAGCCCACCACCCTCCTGCAGCCAAAACTCTCTGAACCAAAGCCCTTCCAATTCCTCTTGCAAAGAGCCGGTAGTTTACCCCTGGATGAAAAAAGTCCATGTAAGCACGGGTAAGTGAACTAAAGTGGCTTTGCTTTATAGTAAGTAGCACCTCAAAGTCTTGTAGAAATCTTATTGCACCAGTTGTAAAATAACCATTCGTGGAGATTTACGATCGCCTGTTTGCAGAGCGGTATAATTACATCCTCCATAAATTTTTATTGCTCTGCTTGGCCATGTGCCTTTGAAGTCTCTGTTACCATCCTCCTCCAATTTCTTGCAGGCTACTTTTTTTATGGCTGTTGAATCTTCATAAGTTAAGTTTTATGTTTTCGTAATTTGTATTTAAGTGGCGGGTTGAGTAAACTTTTACTATTACCCCCCCCCCCTTTTTTTTTTAGCGTGATATTTAATAAAAAGGAGTGTCTGTGTTTGCCTGTTTGCATGTGTGTAGGGGGAACTTTAAAGATTTGGGGATAATAGAGCGATGCTCAGTAGAGGTGTATATATATATGTGTATATGCACACACAGAGGGCATGGAAAACGCGTCTAGGGGACCTTATAAAAACGTTTAGACAGGAATACACGTCAAGCAATGAGGATGGAGGTGGAGATTTGGAGATAGTTTCTGGGTATATTTTTAGAAGGTTGGCGGTATATTTTTTTGAGTATATCCCCCCACCAAAAGAATGTGTGATGCTTTTTTTGGGGAAAGGACCCATTAAAGGAACAGCTCGGTAATTCTTCTTCTGCTCTTTTTTTTTTTCCCCTCCATTACCCCCCCCCCCCCTTTTTTTTTTTCTTTTTCCTCCTTTGTGTTTGTTCAGTAAACCCCAATTACTCAGGAGGGGAACCGAAACGCTCCCGCACAGCCTACACCAGGCAGCAAGTCCTGGAGCTGGAGAAGGAATTTCACTATAACCGCTATCTCACCCGGCGGCGCAGGGTCGAGATCGCCCACTCCCTCTGCCTCTCCGAGCGCCAGATCAAAATCTGGTTCCAGAACAGGAGGATGAAATGGAAAAAAGATCACAAGTTACCAAATACCAAGATCAGGTCTAATTCTTCCAGCTCCTCTGCCAGCCTGCAGATCCCACAAGGAGGATCTCAAAACCGATCCCATGGACCAGCCACCAGCCTATAACTATTCCTTGGATGGATGAAGTGTGTGTGTTTGTGGGTGTGAGTTTGTGTGTGTGTAGGGAACACATGATATTTTTTTTTTAAATGCTCCGAGAAGCGAGGGAAGGAGGGGTGCTCTTTATTTATAGGGGGAACAGAGGGAGACTCAGCTGCAACAAAGCAGAGCTGTGCTGTTGTGCCTCTCTTCCATTAAAAGAAGGCTGTAGATAGTAGTTTTCAGATTTGGCTAAGATGGATCCTTGTTTCATCTTTAATCACGCCAAGCTCTGCCCCATTTGTCATGTTTACTCTCCCGTACAAAGGATGGACCTTATGTCTGCTATTACCTCGACAACCAGCGCTCACTTTAATAAATGAGGCTCAGTTTCTTCAAGACGAACTGGATTTTCTCCCCACCACCCCCACCACCCCCTTTTTCTCTTCGTCCTCTTTTTCTTTTCTCGCCTGCCAGCCACAAATGGGAAGTTTCTATCCCCCCATCCCAAAGATGCGGCGGTTCTAGCACAGCCCTGTGATGGAGAGGAAAAAAAACAAAACAAAAACCACCAAGAAACACAACCAAAATCCCCGCCGGACACAGACCGTGGGGAGCGGGGGGGCTCTCGGACACTGCGTTGGTCGTGCGTGGGAGTGGGAGGTGGGGGCCACCCTGGGGGGGGGGGGGAAGGAAAATTAGGTCAAGTGGGTGGTGGACAAAGAAAGCAAGAGGATGGAGAGGGATGTAGGACACCCCCCTTGCCTTTTTTTTCTTTTTCTTTTTTTTTTTTTTTTGAGTCCAGCAGGTTAATTGTGAGTCTGGGAAAGGGGGTGTGGGAGGGGAGAGGGGAAAGCAAGGGGTTTAGGTTAGAAACTGTGGCACCTGGATTCACCCCCCCGGCCTAGGGTGAGGGGCAGGGGACGGGGGGAGCTCCTCTCCCGCTGTCTAGCCCAGATTTGTACTGGAAATACGACTTAAGGACGGCGGGGTGAGGGCTCGTCCCTGTCGGGGTGCGCAGGGGTTTGGCGAGGCCCGCTCCGACACCCCGCCCGGCCGCCGCCCCCTCCCTTTGTCCTCCGTGATGTCCAGGATTACCTGTAAATAGCAGAGAAAAGGAACAACAACAACAAAAAAACGCAATTGAAAATAAAATTTTTCATTGTGAATCTGACCCTGTGTGGTTTTTGGTTGGTTTTTTTTTTTTGGGGGGGGAGGGGAGAGGTTGTATTTTTGTTCGGGTGAGAAATAATATCTATTTTAAAGAAATTAATTAAACAGCACGTTTCTTTTTTACAGGGATTTCTGTTGTCAATGGCACAGCCTCAACTCCCTAATGAAAACAAAAGATGTTTGACTAGGGTATATCAGCCTTAAGTACTGCTAAGCCTTACATATTATGATTTATTTGTTCTAAGCATATATTAATATGCTCTTCCCAAACTGGTCTCAGACAAAACAGAGGTAGTCATTAGCGCTTTGCTTTGCTGTAAGGAATGGATGTAGCGTTCTATTTCTCTAGAGAGACTTCTCGATTAAAAAAAAAAAAAAATCTCCTTCTCCAAGGTAGTTAATGCATTAATGAGTCTAATTTTTGCACAGATGTTTCTCGGTGTTTGCAGGTTTTCTGTGTATTTTTATATTACAAAGGAGCTGGCTCCTGCGATAGCTCATAGCCTGACAAGCAAATAGATAATCAAGAAGACAAATGGCTTCTTTTGTGAGCCGCAGCTCTTGTATTAATTTTCATTTTCTTTCTCATAGAAAGTATCGAAAATACTGTTCAGGACGAAATAACATTCCAGTTCTAAGTTGCAAATAAAAATTATAATAATAAAAAAAAAAACACTATTGTGAGCAGTGGGGTCCGCAGGGGGAGGAAGCCTCCGCAGCAGCTGAAGAAAATAATCACTTTCTTATACTTGCTTCTAAAAAGAAAAAAAAAAAAAAGGCTTTTGCTTATTTTTTCAATGTTCACGGAATTCTCCGAGACCCCCCATCAGGACCGAAATATTCCCCCACATTATTCAGAAACAAAGGCAGGGCTTGAAATATTTAAAGCCAGGGTGTGTTTATGTGTTATTCCTTCAGTTGTCGTAGGTCACCGCAAATAAAGTGTCCCCAACTCAAACAAAGGGCCGTTAGATTTTTCTTTCTATTGACATTTTAATACTTTAAAATAATATTAATATAGTCACATGGTACGGATCTGCTACAAGCTCTGGTGTAGACGAAATGGATTTATGGATGTATTTTTGGATAACTATCGCATTTTTAGAGGTAGCAACTGCAAACCTTCAAAGTTTCCTTTTTTTTTTTTTCCCCCCCGGGGAGGGTGGCAAGGGCTGTATTTTATTGTAATGCCTAAGGCTGGGGTGTTCTGCTGTTGTTGTTGCATTTTATTTTACTGTTTCTCTCTTTGATCTGCTGGAGTTGTAAAGAGGGTGTTATTTTCAAGATAGTGCTTCTAAGAATGGCAAAAAATAGTTCTTTAAAAAAAAAAAAAAAAAAAGGCATATGCTTCCAGGAATGTGGGGTCTATAGAAGCAAATCAAAGCTGGAAAGTATGAATAGAATAGAAGGGGGAGAAAAGAAGATCTCTATAGGACCTAAAAGTTCACAGCCATTATAAGCAGACAGAAGCCAAGAAAAATGCGAGAATTATACAGAAAATCATTAATCACTTCTTTTCTTTAAATACTTATCCTTTTCCCATTGTTATTCAACAGCATATCTCCGCAGACCGTCTGTTGGGAAAAAAGCACCCGGAGCCCTACAAGAATCTTCAGGGGAAATAATAATATTAATAATAAAATCTGGATCGTAAAGGTGAAAGCTTTATTTTTGGGGGAGAAAAACAAAACCAAACACATTCCCCCCCAAAGCCACCCCCTCCCCCAGACCTCTCACTTTGGAAGAAACCACCCAAACCATGAGGGCCGTCTCTGGGGCGTTGGAAAAAGGATGTGGGAGCGAACCAGGTAACGGAGCTGCTCTCTTGGCATGCATTTCTGATCGGTTTATTGCCTCCTTTCACGAGGAAGCTGGGGGAAAGCAAAAGAAAAAAGGAGCTAAAAAAAAAAAGGGCAGAAAGAAAAACAACACGTGAATTCTTGTGCGGGGTTTTCCTTCTGTTTTCTCGTTTTATTTTGACCGATGTGAGCGAGGGAAGCGGGCAGGGAAAATTTGCAGCGGGTTACTTGTGAGGGGGGGTCCCTCGATCTGGGGCTGTGCGGGTCTGGGGCTCGGTCCTGCGAAGCTTTGCTACGGGACCTCTGGCGGGCCGGCGCGGGGACCCCCGACGGGGAGGTGCGGGGGTACCCTCCTTCCTTCCTCCTTCCCCTTTTTTTTATATATTCTTTTTTTCTTTGTTTTTTAATTTGTTTTTGCGAGCAAGATGCCCCTGCCCGTCACGGGCCGGTTTGGGGAGGGCTTGGCAGGGTCCCAAAAGGGGACAGAGCGCCGGGGTGCGGATGACCCGGGATGAGGATGTCCCGAGGTGCGGGTCACCCGGGATAAGGAAGTCCCGGGGTTTGCGGGTGTCCAAGGGGGTGTGTTTGCCCCCGGACTGCCGGTGTCCTGGGAGTGCGGGTGCTCCCGGGGGCTGCTGCCCCGTCCCGGGAGCGGTGGGGGAGCACCGAGGCGAGGAAAAGGGGTGAAAACTGGGGAGACAAAACCCAGCGCTGGCAAGCCCCGATCGGGGGATAGGGTTCACGCAGAGGACACGTTTTCTAGGCGATTAGCTGTGTATTATCGCCGGGGACTGACCTCGCAAACCCCTTGACCTCTCCGAGGCTGGACATTGTGCTCAGCCCGCAGTTCAGCAAAACTTTGCGTCTGCGGGGTCCCGCCGGCCCCGGTCCGCACCGCGGTTTTGGGCCGTGGAAGCGGGGAACCGGCACCGGGAGGGGAAGGAGCGGAGGGGGGGCAGGGAAGGAGTGGAAAGGGTCCTAAAAGTGAGTTTATTTCTGATTTCTCACTGTTTAACGGTTCTGTTTGCGAGCCCGGGCCCGGCAGACGCTTTCCCCTCTGATTTCACTTCAAAAGCCCTCGGTGTTTGCTTGTTGCTTCGCTCCTTTGTAAGAAAGGGAGAAAGAAGGAGGGGGCGCGGGGGGGTCTGCAGCGGGTTGGCTTTGCGGAGCAGACCGGCTGCTGTTTGCTTTACAAAAATAGTTTGGGGAAACCCAACCACAAGCCCTCAGCGAAGGCGCAAACCTCCACCCCGGCGCTCCCTTCGCCCTGCGTCTCGTCTCGTCTCTTATTTTCAGAAATTCCTTTGTTTCCGAGAGTCCTTCTCCATCCCCTCCGCTCCCTTCGCCCTCCCCCCGCACCTCCTCCCACTTCGCCCCTGCCCACGGCGCTCTCAAAAGCCTCTCTGTGCCCAGCTGCCTGCGCGGAGCGGCGCGGAGCTGCGCGGCGGATCTCAGCGCCAGAGGATCCCCGGGACCCCCGAACCGGGACCCATCCCCACCCCAGACCCCCAGGCATCGGTCCCGGCCGGGCTGCTGAACCCCTTTGTTACCTCTTGGTCCCAAAATTGGACCAAAAAAGGGTCCTTATGTGAGAAAAATCACGTAACCCACCCCCCTGAGACGGAGTTACTAGAGAGAAGGGGTATAGAGGAAGCATAAATAAATAAATATGTATATATACATCTATATGTGCTTGGATAGGGGGAGGCTCTGCCCGATATAGGGGGCCTGGGGGGTCGTGCTGCCCCCAGTATAGCGCTGGTCGCTTTAAGGGCGGCTGGGCTCGGCGAGCGGCTTGGGAGTTTCTCAGCCCCGGTGACAGATTTATGATCCGCAATAAGAACGGCGTGTTTAAATCCGTAAATCAATCTCGCTTTCTCACTATATAAACGTTCATTTTATCTTTAGAAAGAAAACGGCTTTGATCACGGCACCTCGGAGGGCGAAGCCGCTGTTTATGGCCGCGTTTCCGACCCTTTGAACTGGGGGCTTAAAAAAAAAAATATAAATCGAAAAGGGGGCTTCTTTAGCATGAAACAAACCCGAAAATTCCAGTGGAGGCGATGGGGGGGTGGGGGGCGTGGGTATCTGCCCCGTTTACTGCCTGGGATGGCTCAGTTCCGGGTTGGGTTTTTTTTCCGCTTTTGAAAATTTATTTACTCGGCTCCATTCACAGCGACACTTCGTTTTATGACAAGAGAAAAAGAAAAAAAAAAAAAAAGAAGTGGTTGTGTGAAGCGAAAGTTGCGGCTTCTGAATTGACCTGAAGTTCCCATAAAAGCCCACCGCCCCGAAGCTTCCTCCCCTCGTGGGACCCCCCCAGCGGCGGGAGCCCCTTTTAATCGGGTTTCCCCCCCCCCCCGTTTCCTCCCACACCTTGACCAAACTTGTCTCTTTTCCGACAGCTACGTCCACTCGATAAAATCGATTCAGGAATAATCGAGGGGTTTTGAAAACGAAGCGCTTCCCCGCTTTCTCCTTCCTGGCCGGGGGAATCCCAGCACCTCCACCCACCCCACCCCACCCCACCCCCCTAGGCTCAGCTTAAAGTGGGAGGGGGGGAGCGCTTTTAAGCTATTTTAATTAATTTTTATGTTTCATACGAGTTCCCTCCAGGCTTTATCCGCGGAGGGGTGTGTGGAATTTCGGTTCCCGGTGTAGCCGGGTGTAGGGATGCTGGGGATGGGGGGAGGCTCTGCCCTGGGGTGTCCCCCCCGATACCTGGGGGTTCTGGGACACGGTCCTGAGGCTTTCAGGCTCTCCATGGTGCCTGCCCCCGGATGACCGTTTTCCCCGTGCCCGTGGAGGTCGGCGGGGCCGCGCTGGCTGCCCTTTCTGTACCGGCAGCGCTGTGCCAGGGCAGCGCGCCCGGCTCCTGCCCTGTGCCTGCTCCGCGGCCTTCCCAGCCGCTCCCTTTGTTGCTCTTTTTTTTTTCCTTCCCTTTTTTTTTTTTTTTTTTTTTTTTTCCCCCTTCCAGGATCCTTGTACTTGGCAGCTCTCTTCAGAGTCAGAATTTGATTTTTTGTTTTTTTTTTTTTTATTATTATTATTATTGTTAATGTAATAAATGCTGGCCAAACAATAACAGCAGCAGGAAGAAAAGGCCTGGAAGTGAGGCGAAGGGAGGGCTGAGCTTTTTAAAACCTTGAGTTTTCCTTCTTAGCTGATGTAGTCTCCAAAACAGTTGTTCTATTTAGTGCAAGATTGTAATAAAAATCTCAGTGGCGAGAAGAAAAAAAAAAAGACAGAAAAAAAGCACCATGTCGCTTAGCTGAACCAAGGTCCAGCAAAGCCAACCTCAAGGAAAGGTTTGGAGAAGGGTTTAAATGCTCCCAACTCCAGGCAGGCCAGAGGTTGGGGAAATAAACCTAAAATCGTGCCTTTTACCAGAGAAGGGGCTAAGGTGGGTGCCCTTGTGCACCCTCACCCCGCGCTGGCACCGCCGTGCCAGGCAGCCGAGCGAGCAGCCTGGGGAGGGGGGGCGTCTGTCCACCTCGAAAAGCTTCGTTCAGTTCGAAACTTCTTTAAAAAAATACTGTTCCGGTGGAAGGTCACAGTGGTCCTTTGAGTATGAAACTGAGAGACCCCCTTCCCCCTTCCCCATCACGTGATTCATTAAATAATTAATGCAGAGGTTGCAGAATAGATATGTATTCGTCAGGAAAATCGCAGACATGGTCTCCTTGTGTCTGACGTGAAATTCAACTGTCCTTTAAAAAACAAGCCTATAGCTGAGGAAAAAAAAGAGAGAAAGAGCGAGAGGGAGAGAGAGAAAGAGGGGGAGAGGAGGAGAGAGGGAGAGGGAGAGGAGTCTGCAATAAAACAATTCTCAGGAACCACGAAGCCACGCCGAGGGCTGGATTATTGTAAGTAGCAGGGGCTTCCCAATTCCTAGCGTGTCTATATGTCCATGTAAATTTATTGTTTGTTATTAATGTTATTGTCGTAAAATGTGACAAATAGCCGTCTTCATTTCCTCCCATTTCTCTTCACATGGTGGTATGTGTGTTTATACCCATCGAGGCATTTCATTGATATTTTTAGGAATATTCCTCTCTCTCCCTCTCCCTCTCTCTCCTCGCAACCTCTTTTTTTTTCTTCCCCCTTTCTTGATTTATTACAATAAACATGTCAGCAGCAGTGCGGCTGCCATTGTGTGTGTGTTTGTGAGAGAGTTGTGTTGTTTATAGTGGTGTCCAAGATAAATCATTTCTCGAGTGAAAATGATGTGCAAGCGATGATATTTTAGAGCGAGGATCTCTCTCTACCCCACTCCCTGGAGTTGATTATTTCAGACGATTTACAGTAATAGATCAGCAGCTAATATGAAAGCTCTGTAGCTGGGGGTCTTAAATTACAGCATCTGTGATTACCAATTAAGGAGAGATTTGTATAAATTTGGTAAACCGGGAACGCCTCATTGGCATATACACCTAGTAAAAGAGCACGACCTTAATATAGAAATTACAGCTCGGAGTCCTGCGTTGCAGCATCCCTTCATCAACGATAACCCATTTTCTCCCCAGTTCCCTCTCCCCATCCCTCGGCAGGACTCCTCGTTGGAGAACAGGCACAGGTTGCTTTAGCAAAGCAAGGCAATGAGGTGCCTCATTTTAAACCAGGCACTAAAATTGGATTTAAAACGCAAAAAGAGAGAGAGGGGTTGCAGCAGGAAGGTTGCAAGGTAGCCAGCTGCCTCTGAGAGAGGCAGGGAGCTGGTCCCAGGCAGCAAGGCGAGTTTGCCCATCAAAACCAGAACAATGGGGAACTGGGGCGCTGCCGAGGGACCCCAAGCAGAGGCGGGCTGTCCCCATAACTACTGACAACCACAGAAAGGGGAATAAACTCACTGCGGGTAATTCGTTGTGCTTTTCTAGCAGGAGGATAACTTTGCGTGGCTTTCTAGCGCCCGGATCTCGCTAAGGCTGTGATGGTGATGGATGGAAAGAGGGGATAATGTTCTTAGGATGAAAGTTGATGAAGGTGCTCCAAGGAATGTCTTTCTATTTAGGATCCCGAGCCTGTTATTCACCTCGGGAATAGCAGAGCTCCGAGGAGAAATAGCGCTGAAAATGGGCTTAAATACCAGCAGAACCTGGCCGGCAGCTGTGAGCTTTTCGGGGGTTCCTGTGTGAAATGTCGCTGAGCTCCAACAGGGAAACCTCTTTCGAGGCACTGGCCAGGGTAGTGAAGCTGGAGCTTTGGGGGACGAGCTGCGCCCCAAACGGGGGCACCGCTGCCTGCCCCCCTGTCAGCGCGGGGAGCGCATCCTCCGCGGAAGATGGGCGGTCAGGAGACAGGCACTGCCCTTCCCTCGCGTCTCCGAACTGGACCAAATTGGTCCTAACCGGGAGTGTTGAAAGGGAAGGAGGAAGTGGGAGATCGCGTTTTTAAATATTTTACAATCTCCAACATGCGAGGAGTCAATAAAACTGACAACAGGAGCAAAGATTAAATGTTCGCACCGGATTCTCGGATGAGAATTCACCGCTTTTCCCTCTTCCCGTGCCTTGCCTTGCCTTGCCTTGCCTTCCCTCCCTTCCCTTCCCCTCCCTTCCCTTCTCTTCCCTTCCCTCCCCTCTGCTCGCCAGCCAAGTCTCACACCGCCCGAGCGGGGATATTTAACTCTGTCTGCTAGTGTAAACCTTTATGTAGCAAAATTAGAGGAACTCAGCGACTTTCATTAAATATTAAGGGAGATCCAGGGACGGTGACTGAGCCAGAAATACAGCATCATTCTCTGTCAAGCCCCGTATTAATTTAAGTCGTCGTATTCAAACGGATGCAGACCCCTTCGCCCTCTTTTTCCCCCACTTTATTTTATTCAGTGGTATTTTGTTTTATTTTGTTGCGTTCCTTTTTTTTTTTTTTTTTTTTCCTCCCCCCCTCTGTCGGCTTAGGATGTTGAGCGTGAGAAACTGGCCCTTGGCAGGGGGCGGCTGCGGGCTCGGTGCCGGGGAGCCACCCCGCAGCCCCCGCCCCGGGCGGCAGTCCCCGTTAAATCAATACCGGAGCTTTATCCCCGGTCCAGACGTCTTTGTGCAATTGTCGCCCTTTAATAATCACATGTCAGGAGGAGATGGGGTGGCCGAGGGCTGCCGGGTCGCTCTGGCCAAGCCCTCGTGCTGGGGACACTGCCCCGACCCCCGAGCTCTGCCTTCCCGGCCCCGGGGGGGGACCCTGGCCCTGGGGTGGGGCTCCGGACCCGAAATATGACCCTGGATATGAGCCTCAGACCCCGGTTAAGAGACCAGAATAGAAGCTCAGATCCTGGTTAATAGCTCCACACCTCCATGAAGAGACCCAGACCCAGGAGAGCACCCCGTATCAGAGAGAGGACCCCAAAACTCAGGAGGAGAGCCCCCAACCTTGGAGGGGTTCCCAGACCAGAGAGGGGACCGCAGACCCAAGATAAGGACCCAGACCCGGGAGGGGACCCCAGACCCACGCTAGCACCTAGACGAGTGAGGAGACCCCAGACTCAGGCTGGGAGCGGGGCCGGGCGGTGAAAGGCAGAGTGCTCCCCATCCCGGTCCCTGGCCGGGGGCTGGGACGGAGGGGCCCTTGGGTGATGCAGAACGTCCCTCCGTGCAGGATCCGGGCCGGGAGGGCACCGTTATCCCCCCAGCCCCGAGCGCTGCCTCGCTCCTTGTTTTTGCCCCAGATCCTCAGGGCTCTGCCCCCCCCGTCGCGTTAGCTCCATCCCCCCCCAAACCCAAATCTCTCCTCTCCGCGCTCGGCGGTGACCCCAGGGAAAGGGCTTAGTTTCGGCCAGGGCTGGGAAGGGAAAGTCCGGAGCAGAAGCCTCTGCCCCGCGCATCCCCCGCGCATCCTGCGCGCAGCCCCGCCGCTCGCCACAGCCTCTCCCACCTCACCGCCCAACAGCTTCGCTGCTCTCCCAGACCGGCTAAAAATGACGAGCAAGTAGTTCCTTACCATTTTTAAGCTGCATTTCTTTATTAACTCGTTGAAACCGAGTTTTTCGAGAAACCAGCTATTGTGCCTTACAGTTACAAATGGCAGAAATAACGTTCAAGAGGCGAGAGGAGATAATAAGCAATTTCAAGTAGCTCGAGAAAGTGTTATTACATTAATTTCTGTGCAATAAGCCTTTCTGCTTGCCTGTCATCTCGTCAGAAGTTCCTGGTCTATCACCGCTGCGAATCCGTTTTTATCACATCTCACCCCCAAAGAAATCTCCCTCCCTTCCCGTCTCGGCCAGACATTCCCTATCTTTTCCCAAAAAGGAAGCTATTAACGTTGTAAATACGAGTCAACAGCACCTTAATTCATAATTTATTGCAGGCGGTAGGAGAGAGTTATTTAAGATCAAAGCATCGCGGAGGGCGAGAGCTGGAAGGCGTGGAGACTGGGAGCGATGAGGAGGGGAGCGCGGAGACCTGTGGCTGAGGCGAGGAGAGGCGCGGAGAGGAGCGGAGCGGAGCAGCGGCAGGGCGGGCAGGACGTGGCAGCAGTTCCCCCCCTCACCCTTTTTTTAATTATTTTCCCCTGGAAGGGGGCTTCAGGCAGGCTTTGCCCTGCCCGGCCCACAGCATCACCCCCGGCTGCTCAGGCCAGAGCAAACCCGGCATCACCCCAAATCCGCCTCGCCGAGGCCCGAGGGGCCGGGGGGGCGGGGGGCGCATTCGATGTCAATGCTGCTGCTTCATTTTCATATTTAAAAAGGGAGACCAAGACGAGTCACAGGCAGACAATACAAAGGGAAGAGCTCGGTCACTTTTTAGTTAAACAGGCAAAAATTTGGGAACGGTGACGGTTTTCTTTGAAGTTTTCTTTTTTTCCTTTTTTTTTTTTTCTTTTGGTGGGGAGGAGGGAGAGGAGAAGGGGGAGGCGAAAGAAATAAAGGACAACAACCACATTTCAACACTTCCCTGTGCGTAACCCTCCCAGTCGAAAAGGAAGGCTATAAATCAGAGGCGATGGTGGAGATTTGACTCCTTTATTTTTTTTTAAAGCGCAGCTACGAGGGGAGGGCGCCAGGAGAAATCCCCACTCGTTGCTGTTTCGTCTCCTTTTGATGTCCGACTCAATGCGAAATGTATCAGCACTTTATTGGCAGCGGTATCTAGAGGTCAGGAGAGAAGCCTGAAAAACTTCGGGTCAAATTCTCTCCGAGCATGTCCCGCTGAAATCCATGGGGAATGGCAATCCGCAGCTTCTGGGCTGGGGGGTACGGGGAGGGGGCCCGGCCGCCCTCCCGAACCCTTCTCCCACCGTCCTGGGGGCACGGGTACCAGCGCTGTCCCGTGCCCATCACCTGCCTCCCGGGCTCCGGCCGCTCACCGCTGCCCAGCTGGGGAAGGGGGGGTTGGGGGGGCTTTTTTTCGGTGGGGAGAGTTCCCCGGGCTTGTTTTCGGCCGGGAGGGTTCCCCCCCCGTTCCCCCCCACGCTTCCCTCTCGGTTTTTGGGGCTCATGGCACGCCTCGCCCTTTCACCAGCATCCAGATCCATGTTTCCTCTCCCAGCGCTGAGGTCAGCTCCAGCAAAGCCGAGGCTAAAAATAACCCCCAGGATCTGGCTTGCTGCTACTGGTACCTCTCTCTCTCCGGGCTGCAAACGCCAGGGTCCAAAATATTCCCTGAAAAAGGGCGAGATTTAATGACAGGGTATTTATCCGGGGCTACCGGGAAGGGTGGGGGGTGAAAGTAAGGAACCTGGTGGGCTTTGCGTAACTTTTATTCCTCCCCTTTCTTTCTCTCTTTCCTTCTTTCCTTCGTTTTTTTCCCCTTTCCCCGGACGAGACATATGGAATCAATTTTGAATCCTGACATTGAAGGCTGGCCAATTCCTACTGGCTCTAAAAACCAGAATCCATTTGGTTCTCTTCTCTCCAGCACCCCTTGTCACTCAGTATTATAACCGTCTTGCAACATTTTAAGTCTTTATAAAGAGAAACAGCTTTCCAGATAGATACCAAGCAGTCGAGAGTGGGGGAGTTTTTTTGGGGCTTTTTTTTTTTTTTTTTAAAAAAGGGGGACTTGTGCGCAGCCCCCCCTCCCGACACCTCCCATCTCATCCCCCTCCGCTGGGTATCTCTCTGCAAAGGGGGCCGCATCCTTGCAATACTTTAAGCTGTTTTGGAAGAGTTTCTATTTTTCTCCACGTCAAGTCAGTTCCATTTGAATCAAGGGAGTCCAAAAAAAATCAAAGCATCTTTGGGGGAAAAAAAAATTAATCCCAACCGTCCGGGAAAGCTGTCAGCAAGATCCATCGGGGTGCAATAAAGTAGTTTCTTCTCCTTAATTTGCCTGCTCCAGTTGCGAACTCGCACCACCCCGATCCGGCTTCGCTCCTTCTTCTTGAAGTCCTGGGTCGGACAGTATCGCAGGTAAGAAGTTAAAAAAATAAATAAAAGAATGATGCAGCTCTGCTTTTCCTACCTTCTCAGCTCCAACGCTGTGAGATATAATTAATTGCTCCGAAAGCTTTGACAGGCTTCTCCACCGGTCCCCGTGAGCTATAGCTGGCTTTCTCCCGGTAACAGATTAAGACTGATGCCTCGGGAGCAGGATGGGGGAAGCTGAAGAAGAGCAAAAATTATCTCGCAGAGTCCATAACCGGGACCGGCCGCAAACCGCTGCTTTCCAAGTGCGTGTTTCCCCGCGAAGTTTGTCTGGGACACATTTGTTAAAGGTTTAGCACCTCTCTCTTGTTTGAAAAAGAAACTACAAAAGCCCATTGGAAAAGCGGGGTGTTAAACTGAAGAATGTATGTGATGGTGATTTATGACCCTACAAAGTTTTTTGTTTACTTGAAGCAGACCCTAATTACAAGGGCTTCTTAAAAAAAAAAAAAAAAAAAAAGAAAAAAAAAGATTTCCCAAGCTCTGGGTATGTCCATAGCGGGTTTTCCCTCCCCAGGTCTGGGTGTAGTGGCCAGATGTGACTAAGGAACATCTGGTTAGTTGAGCTGATTTTCCTTTTAGCCGGCCAGTGCATATAACCGAAATGGGTAAGACTGAGACTCTTAAACTTTTGGCATAAAAGTGGTGGATACTGGGGGGGTCCGAGCCTGAAAATATCAGGCTTTTTAAAAGGTTCAAGATTTGTTTGGGGTGGGGGGCGGGCAGGAGGGGGATGTCCTCGAAAATGGGTCATTTCGCTCAAATGCAGTTTCTGGGATTGAAAGGGAAACGGCGGGGAGGGCGAGATTTCGCGTGGGAATATCAGATGCGTTATTTTCTATGGAGTTGTGCTATTCATTTCTGGCTAAAAAAAAAAAAATTCTCCCCTCCACCCTCCCCCTCCCCCCGTGAACGCCCGATGCGTATTTTAAAAGCGAGACAGGAAAATCGTTTGCATGGAGGAAAAAAGCCTCCGAGAAATCGAATTAAACCTGGAAAGTTTTTCTAAATATATAAATATATTTGCACTCTCTATTCTCCTGTAGTTCCTTTCCCTTTAGAGCGACATAATAACTCAGTCCCCGGGACAAGCTGCCAGTTCTAAAAATGTCCTCATAGATTGTGAAACTGGAAAAGTTTTGACTCAGTGTCTAATATTTCCCGAGGCGAACTGGTATACTGGTGGAGAACTGGAGCTCGGATACACAGGCGCCTGGGTTGTTTTGTTTCTTTTCTTTTCTGAAAATTGCTTTGCATTAAATTTCCCCAGCTTCAGAATTATCTTAACTTGCCTCCAGCTAAACTTGAATTTTTTTACCAAGCGCTTGATCTGTTGGCGAATGAAATCTGAGAAGAAACCGCAGGCCCTAAGTGGCCGTAATTTAATTGATTTTATCATAAATCATCAACTTCATGAAGAACCAAAGTTTTCATTGAAGTAAATTGATATTAATGGACACTTTCTGAAATTTAACCGTATAGATCTATATGGTCATGGTGCTCCCACTTCCGCTCTTTTGGACAGGAGATTTTTGTGGGAGGATGTGTGTATTTTTCCACCCTTCCAGTTTTTGTTTCTCCCACCCTCCCAAAAAATAGACTTTTTTTTTTTTTTTTTTTTTTTCCCCCCTCATGGTGGGGAATCTGATCCCTGGGGTGGAGGTGGGGATCTGAAAGCTCAACTCCTCTTTGTGGCACCGCAGCGGTGGGTAAATTCAGGAACGGGGAGATGAGGCTTTTTGGGGGGGTGAGCACCGAACAGGCGGGTTTCTTAGGTTATTCCTCTAGGTGGGTTAGCCCCTCTGCCCAGGGCTTTGGTGGGCGTAGGGATGGGGTATTTCTGTCAGAATCACGCGTGTTGCAGCGAAGGGCGTCCCGGCTCGGCCAGCGCCAGCACCGCCTTGCTGGCATCCGTGTTAAAAATAGAAATAGGATTTAAAACCTCCGCTTCCATCTACGCGCCCTCTGTTGCGTTAAACATTGCCGTTCCCAAAGCTTTCCAGCCTAATTAAAAATTACCTAAGAGCCCGGGATGGATGGGAGCCCTTTGATATGGTGATGAGTATGGCAGACCGAGCACCCGTACAGTAACAGGATTTTGGGGACGGGCAGTGGCCCGGGGTGTGCGGGGTGGGGGCAGAGATGCGCTGCGCGGGGAGGATGCAGGACGCGGCGGCAGCCGCACGGTTCTCTACAGGCAATAAATGTTCAGTGTAAACATCCCAAAGCAGGGAATTACAATTCCTTGACACTTCTTTCTCCCTCTCCCGAGCCTTCCTCCTCCAAAATTTGTTTGTCTTTATGAATTATCAGAAGGAAGCAGGTAAAATGGAACTTGTTTCTTCTCCCAGGTCCCTTCTCCCCCATGCCCAGCTCGTTCTCCAGCACCAGCCGGGTCCCGGATTCAGGCGAGTATCACTGCAAAAAAATAACCGAATTCCTTCCTTTTCTCACAGAAACGGCCACGGCGGTAGTGTGGGTGCCTGGTCCACCCGGGAGGCGAAGGAAGGGCAGTGGGAGAAAAGATCTGAATCCTCTTTTTATCCCTGTTTTTTTTTTTTTTTTTTTTTTTTTTTTTTAAGGAGGAGGAGGGTGGGGGCTCAGAAGGGGAGACGCGGGGAGCCTGGACGTGAGCGTAGGAGCCGCGTCCCCTGTGCCTGAGCCAGCGGTGGGAGCCCGGGCACAGCCCCGGGGGGGTGGCGAGGAGCCGGTGCCCAGGGTCTGGGGGGGCTGCCCCGCCGCCGGGGAGGCAGACAAGCCCCTCTCCGTTTTTCCTGTCCCCCAACCCCGTTATATCCCCCTCCGTTTCCGTCGTCCTTGCCGTTTGTCTGGATGCTGAGGCTTTGGGAGCGGCGGCTGGTGCCGTGCCTTTCCTTAGTATTTGTTTGCCTCCTTCGCCTTCAGGTTAAAATATTAAAAGGAAAAGAAAAAGCAAAAGAAAGGAAAAAAAAAAAAAGGCAAAAGCAGCCCAGAACGCCCCAAAGGCCGGGGCAGCCTCAGCTGAGGCGGGAGGGAGCGAGGGGCATCCCTGCCCGGCTGCCCGGGAAGTTTGGGGAATTTGCTGATGGGGGAATTAGTGGGACTGGAGGGGGCAGCCGGTCATTTACCAGTTCTGTACAAAATGTGTAAAAAGCTTGACGTGTCCCAGTCACGTGAGTGCATAATTCAAGCCATTATTTTGGCATTTGGAAACAAGGGGGAGGGGGGGGGGGGAGAAGAAAAGTGGGGATGGTGATTCCCAGCTCGTCCCTGGTGAGCTGCTCCCAAAATAGCTATTCGCAGCGCGCTGATATCACAAAGTGCCGTCTCCTCTCACCCCCCATGCCCCCTCCCCCCCCAACCCCCGTTGGGGCGAAGAGTTTTTGGCCACGGCGGACCTATGGGAGAGGGGTGCTGCGGGGACCGGCAGCACCCATCCTCGGCAGGAGCCTGGGAGTTGGGTGTCTGCCCGGTTGTTGTTTTTGTTTTGAGTTTGGGTTTCTTGTTTTGGGTTTTGGGTTTTTTTCCCCCTTTTTTGAGACAATTCCAAAGCACTTCCGCTGATTGATCATTAACCTGGTGAGTTATTGCGCTTCTAAGCAAAGGTCAGTGGGAGAAAAAGGTCTAATCTGTCAAGGCAAACCCACTGGTCACTCAGTTTCATTTTGATTTCTTATCCGGGCTGGCTTCTGTTTGGGGTTTCAGGAGGTCCTGGACCCTCCATAACTCTCCCCTCCTCCTCGGAGCTCTCCCCTCCCTCGGACTCCCTGTTTGCGAAGTAGGAAAACCCAAACCCCTTCCCTTTAGACAAAAAAAAAAGACGGTGAGCAGCCCCGCGGGACGGGGCGGTGGGTGCTGCGCTGCTGCCCGCCCTGTCCGGGGGCTGAGCCCCTCGACGGCTGCGGGACGAGCAGGGGCCGGGCTGGACCGGCACCACCTCTAAGAAATTAATGCAAACCACATAAAGCAAAAACTCCAAAATCAAAACAAAGAACACCGGGGCAGGGGGGAGGGATGATGACGACGACGACGGTCCTCGTTCTATCCCTCTTGTGCCTGTACTGCGAGGGAATAAATTAAAAACAAAGAAAAACAAACACCCCCCTCGCCTTCCTTGCTGGGGCCGTTATTTATGCCAGCTTCTTTTTGATTGTTTGTTTCTCTTTTCCCCTCCCTCCTCTTGCATCTACTGCGAATAAACGCGGTTCTCCCTCTTTCCTCCACCTTCCCTCGGGCTGCCCACTTCTCCCCGGCCTCCCCGGCGCGGCGTGGGAGGAACTTGCCGAGGCTCCGCTTGGCTTTACTGCCTTCCCAGCGAAGAAAGGGTGCTTGCCTTTCTTCTTCTTCTTTTTTTTTTTTTTTTTCCCCCTTCTCTCTTTACAAATCTCTGTGTGTACTCTACAGAGGGAACTGAAAAGCCCCAGTCAACCGGGGAAGGCTGTGATGTAAGTGGAATATTGCCAAAGCTGTGTATTAAAGTGTGCGCATGTAATAATAATACTAATAAAAAATACAGCTATAGGCCGCCGACTAGAGAAGGTCACGAAGCATCCGCGGTGATTTATGGACTCGGGGATGTTGTCACAAGCAGAGTAGGGGTGTGAGGGGAACATTTTTATTTGAGATTAATAACATCAACATACAGAACGGAAACAGGATTATTAAAGCGACTGAATGTTTCCCAAAACGAAAATATTTTTAAATGAGATTGCTTTTTCTCTCTCCCCTTCTTTCTCCCTTTCTGAGTCCTTCGTGCCAAAGTTGCGGTGATAAATCTTGGCGTGGCTTTAAAAATGTTTATGGCTCGAAACCGTTAATTCTGATACCAAATCACTGCTGTGTGAATGGTGTCCTCGTATACCATAAAGCATCTCCGTCCTCCCCCCGCTTCGTGGCGATCCTCCGACCACACTGGAGAAACACGAACAAGCATATCCTGAATCCTTAAGGCTTTTCTGCCTTTCAGGAAAACGGCCTCGTTATTTTCCCTACAGTTATAGTGTTGTTGAACCCAGAGCTAATTAACTGCATGTATTTAATCTCTTAAAGGCATTTAACTCTGAAATTACCACCAGAATTTAAAGCAAACCCTTCCCGACATATATATATTTTACATTGGACATTCAGGGTTCACCACCAGCCGTGGACAAACCGCCCACGTTCACGCCAAACCGTCCCCATCACTAACGCGAAGCCCAGACCGGGGTAACGCTTCCCTCGCCGGGGGCTTTCCACGGGGGAAGGTGGAAGGAAAGACCGGGGAGACGTGGGATCGCATCAGGTTTACAGAAATAAACCCGGTGGCCACAGCCTCCGATGGAATATTGGGTTATCCATGGATGGAGCCCGGTGCAGCGCGTGGAAATGCGGTGGTTACTTGGATGGGGATAGTCTCCGAGGAAATGCTGAGGCTTTTGTTCATTAGAGCCTGTCTTCTCCCCATTTCCACCTAAAGATTTCTTTCTGATGCATTCCCTTGTCCACCCTTTTCTGACCGAAGTTTCATACTTTTTATTGTTTTTGTTTTCTCCTTTTTGCCCACCCAGTTCTTCTCCTTTCTCAAAGTCCACCGCTGCCTCGTATTTGCTGGACCAGACATCCGAGAACTGGTGAGTTTTCCTGAATATCCTACCTGGTCCCCTGTCCGTGTGTGTCTCCGTACCTCCCTCTGCATCAGGCTTGGAAGCCATTCCTTCTCTAAAGTCACCCAACGTGACTTTTCTTTTTTTCCCTCCCCTCCACCAACCCCAGAATAAGCACGGCTGCCCTGGATTTCAGCTGAGTATTTTCATTTTGCTACTGGCTTGTCTTTAAACTTTGTGATTTATGGCCGTAACTTTGAGGGAGTGTTTTAAATGGAAGATATTTCCTGTACTCCCTTTGAAGGGAAATCCAGTCAGATTGCAACATTTGCTGCTGATTTCGTGACGAGTGCGAGGGAGTTACATTTTAAAGAAAAATAAGTTGCAACCAAAACAGAGATGGCAATACACAGGGAGCCTAAAAAAAAACTACTTACACGAGCTCAACATATAAACGTGCAACGATCTTCTTAACAGTTTGAGGTTTTTTTTCGGCTGCCAGTTAAGGTTAAAACAAAATTTTGCTCTTCAGAGGAGTTATTTGCAGAATTCCAGGTACTTCTGATCTCCTAGGTACTCCAAGTCAGCCAGTGGATATCCATATTCAGAAATCTAAAGACTTACAGGGAAGTCTTTAAAAGAATAGTCCACTGCTGGTTTTTTCCTCTTTCCTTCCCTGGATTTTCAACGCCGGGGCTCCAAAATAGGCGCTATCTTGTAGCAGAAGATTTATGCTGGAGCAGTTCATAAAAAGTCGATGGGGGGGGGGGGGGGGGGGGGGGGGAAATAGCAATAATGGTGTCCCCTGGTCGAAACTCTCACATCTGGGATCTGAATGCTGCGGCCAGAACAATAGCTGGAAACACCGTAGTCCTTGGGGTAAGACTTTATCCATCACCTAGAAAACCTTGGCTGTCCAGCCCAGAGTAAGTCCTCTCAAGAGTCCGATGTTTACTCAGACACCTTTCTTTTCTTTCCAGAGTTATCAGCCTAAAGGTGCACACACACCAAAAAAAAAAAAAACACAACCAAAAACAAAACAAAACAAAAAAAAAAAACCAAAAAGGAGCGATGCAACCCCCCGCGACGGGTCATACCTTCCCAGCGAAGTCCAAAGAGCCTTTGTGGTTCCTCTTTTTCTTGCTTTGCTAAACGTTAATTCTCCCCGTCAGCACTTAACCCAAAGGAGTGAGCGCCAGAATTAAAGGAGAGAAGATAATTGCGATGTGAAACAAAAGTAGCACTTTAAAAAAAAAAAAAAAAAAGTGCAGACACCTAAATTCCTTGCCCTGCCTTCCTCCCACTCGCCAGCCCCTCCTCGCACGGACTTTTCCCAAAACGCATCCTGGCCAGTTTCTGCTTTCGGCAGCCGTGTGGGAGCGGGGAAAGGCATAAATCTCCCGTGGCGACAGCAGCAGCGTCTTGCATAGCCATAACGACATTATTAATAATAGCAATAATAATAATCTTTATTGTTCAACACCTCGCTGCCTTGGTCTCCCCCCGGGGTGATTTGCGCCTTGAACGCCCCCCCGCGCCCCCCGCCCCGAGGGGCGAGCGGAACCCCCAGACATTGGGACGCACAAACTTAACGCCGAAGTTACGAGGGGCTGCGGAGTTGCATCCACACAGGCGATTCCTCCCCCCTGCAAACACCGGGGCCCCAGGCTTCCAAGCCCCAGTGTCCCCCTCTTTCCCAGAAAAGTGGGTTTCATATGGGGAGGGGGCTCCGCGAGGAGCCACAGGCAGCCCAAGGGCCGGGGGAGGAAGAGCAGCCGCTATTGAAAGAGCCGCGATCGCCGCCGCGGAGGGGAGGGGGGGAGACTATGACTATGTTGAAACGGTTTATTAGCATAAATTGACACCTAATTGTTAAACACGTGAATCAAAGGCAAGCTTTGCTATCTTTCTGCCTAGGCCTCTGTCCACCACGTCTGCAATTAGCATAATTTTTCACTAGTGACGCTGTTTGGGAGGCTCGTTGGCTTTGCCCGGCAATCCAAACCAAATCTTTATTTTTAAATATCCCCTTTGCTTTATTCCCCCCCTCACCCCCCCCCCCCCCCTCCCGTAGCCTGGATTCTTTTCGTTATTATTTTAATCCCAGCCAAGCATTGCATAGTTAAAAGGGGGTGGTGGTGGTGTGTGTGTGTGTGTTGTGTTCAGCTTTTCTTTCTTTCTTTTTTTTTTTCCCTTCTCCTTTCCCTTCTTCCCCTTTGCTGTGGTAAAGCAGAGGCCATTGTTATCAGTGAGCAGCGCGTACCAGTCTATAGGGCAACTAGAATCTCAGGGTTTGTCCATTCAAAGCCCTCAGCTTTTCTGCACATCTTGGAAGCTGGAAAGCATCTTGATTTTTTTTTTCCTCCTTTTCTCTTCCCAAACGGAGACAGAGAGACAATTTGAGCTGCCGTAACCGAAAGCTCCATTGGCTGAGCCCCCTCCCCCTCTGTTTTGGCTTTTTTTTTATACATATATACATGCATATGCTGGATTTTTTGCCTCTCTCTCGTATATTCCTTTAACGTTTTTAAAGGAAGGGGGTCATTCCTTGCTTATTGATTGCGTGGATGCTGGATGTGAAAATATATTATGTCTGCCTGTGCTTTGCTCGTCAGAGACTAAGGTAAGCCGGACTCAAATAGGCTATCACTTTGTGAATGGCGGAGTATATGTCCCAATGATTTATGACCATATGACTCCAATCTCGGTTCAAGAAGAGTTCACAAGCTTTAAGCTTCCTTCCACGCAGAGGCTCTTTTGCAGCCCTCATCCAGGGCCCTTTTTTCCCCCCTGCTTTACAACTGGGGAGTTCTGGTTGGGGTGAAGCTCGGTTGTGGGGGAGGGAAAAGGGAAATTTTAGGAATGTGTCTCTATTTTGCAGGCTTATCCACCGCAAGGCAGTCGCTGGGATTTGAGCTTTCTGAGCAGCCGACCTATTGTTAAGGGCATGTTTAGAATATTTATTATTAATAATAATTTAAATTAAAAGCGGGGCTATGCCTGGTTTCTCTGGCTCTGGGAAATATACCTTCGGAGGGGGCGGGGGGAGGGGAAAGGCGCTGCTCTTCTTCATAAACACAGTCAGGTTGTGAATTTAGGATTTCCAACATGGAGGGGATGGCTTTACAGCAGAATACCTCTCCCTTAGCTTTCTTTTATCTTTTTCCTTCAACTGCCTGATTTCCCCCCCCCCCCCCCCAGCATCCTCCTTTTCCTCTCGCACCTTCCCCCGATTTTTATTTTTTTAATATCTTTTTTCCAAAATCTCCCTAAATCCTTGCACTCAAAAGTTGCAGGCAAAGAGTTTGTGGTTAAATGTTACTGCTCGCAAAGTGAAACTTGCAGCATGATGAAACAGCCACCACGGATCCTGCCCGGGTTTAATTGGAACAGGAGATAATCGAATATTTATTATTCTGCCTGAGATTTTTTTTTTTTTTAAGCAATTCCTTGGAGTAAATAATTAGGATTGTGGCCGTCCTTGGCGAAGATAAATGAGCAGCATTTGTGAGGCGCTGAGAGATGAGGTACAAAGCAAATCTTCTGTGGAAGCCACAAGCGAGCAAGCTTTTGGGCGAAGGGGATTGTAAATTTATTTTATGGACATTAAAAAAAAAATCATCGCTGTTATTTTTAGCTGCTTTAGCTCAGCCTCTCCACTCGGTTCTGGTTTGGTTTTTTTGTTTTTTTTTGTTTTGTTTTGTTTTTTTGTTTTGTTTTTGTTTTGGTTTTTTTTTTTTTTTTAAGAAACCTATGCCAGACAGGAAGGCCTTGGAGAAATTCCCACCTCTGCCCTTGTAGATATTTTCAGCAAACCTATTCATAATAAAGGCGCTGCTGTTTGTTAATTAATTCACAGCTTCTCAGCTCGGGTAGTGGAGTCTACTTTTTAATAAGACATATTTATCATGGCGAGGAAACCAAATGAGAGTAACTCCCAGCAAGGATATCATCCTCTCTGTAGACAATAATACATCTCCGTGGAAGATACAATACAGATTTGGGAATGCATAAAGGATTTAATCAGTGTAAAAAAGCGAAGCAGTCCCTTCGTGGACACGTTGTCTGAGGCTGTGTTAGGAGTATACAGAGGCTTCATATGACATGACATAAGAACACAGCAGTCAGGGAAGGGAAAAAAAGATGTTATTTATTGTCGAGCTGTGGCTTCTGTTAAAGCCTGGTACTTAGAAATATCGCATTAGACTTTATCTCCACAGAGTTTATTTTATTTTATTTTAGAGAATGAAAGAGCCTAGATAAAATTGAATATACAAGAGATACAACATATGCAATGGATATCAATTTCAAAACAAAATGCACAGTGGCTCTTTGCAAACTCTAAGCTGCAGAGAGAAGTCTCTGCCTTTTTAAAATACATATGCTGCTTGATTGATCCTCACACACCAGATTATTTTCAGGTCATGATAGTTTTCATATTTCTCAGGGTGTTTCTACTCTGTGGTAGAGAAAGTTTATGCTTTGAGAAAAGGAAAAGAGAGAGAAAGAAAAATAAAAAACTCAGAGAGAGAAAGAAAAGAGGAAGGTTTCATTTTGTAATTTGAGGCTTTGGACTGGATTTTTAGACTTTTTGAGCTTGGATCAAGGAGGCAGGAACAATCAAAAATGAAAGAGGTAGAAAGTTAAGAGCAAATGGCCTGGTGACGTGTTTGTTTTCCAAGGAAAAAAACAACAGCAATTAAACTGGTTTTGGAATCACATCTTGCCAATGGTACTTCCAGATTCAGGACCGATGAGTACAAAGCCGTGCAGGCAGTGAAGGGGTATGTTTTCTAAATACAACCTGTACTACCAGAGGGAGAGAGACCAACAAACAGGCCAGAGGAAGCACATTCTTGAATTCATGCCCCTACTTAAATCTGCTTAAAATATTTGCACGGAATTCCAAAGAGATTGTGAGTCCCTGTGTAAACAGTAAATTAAGCCAACTGTGTCTAGACACTGTTACCTGGATAAAACATATTGATCATTTGCTATTTCCAGTTTAAAAACAAATATAGCGGACAGAGGCCGTACAATAAACTTAACAAGACTTTTAATTTCTGATGGTATAGCATCTTGCTGGGTTTACGTCTGTGAATGGCTGATTTGAATAGGTCAGGGGTAAGAAAGCGAGACTTTCATTCCTTTCGTGCTTGTAGCTAGCAATTGCCCACTCTGTATTCTTATATTTACATTAATGTGTGTGCTGTCTGGACATGGATGTGTGTATGTGCACATGACACACATCTACATGCATACACACACATTTATATAGGAGTATATGTGTATGCATGGGTGTGTGTATATACCTATATAGATAAATATAGAAGTAAATAGATGTATACAGATGAAACCACATGTACATATAGAGCATGTGTGTTGTTATACATCCTGGACACTACCCACTAAGGGAAAAAAAAGGGTGCAAACCACCAACCAACCAGGAAAACTATCTCCCAAAATCAGCTCAATGCTTTTGCACTGTAATATTTGTTGAGCCTCCTTGGGCTGCACACGGGACAAAATCTGCTCAAAGCATCTGTTTGCCCTGTTCTGCGGGACCCTATTCATGTCATGGGCCTTTCAGGCCCCAAGATGGATTCATAGGCCGGGTACTATTATTGTGTGTTTTCTCCTAACCTTTCAGGTCAGCTTCCAATAGACAGCTGGAAACGGCCTGTCACGTGGCCTTGGGGTGCCAATGTTCTGCCATAGGGGTGTCAAGACCCTGGTAGCCGGAAAAATCATTTTGGGGAGTCCCAGAGATGCAGAAGACAACGTACTACGACAGCTCCACGCTCTTTGGGGGTTACTCCTACGGGAGTGCCAATGGGTTCGGCTACGAGGGACCCCAGCAGTCCTTCCAGCCGGCCTCTCACATGGAGAACGACTACCAGAGGTCCGCCTGCTCTCTCCAGTCTCTTGGCAACACAACCCCGCACGCAAAAAGTAAAGACCTGAATGGGAGCTGCATGCGTCCAAGTTTGCCCCAGGAGCACCACCCGCCTCCCCCCGTCTCGCCGCCCCCAAACCCTGCCACCAACAGCACCAGTAGCAACAGCAATAACCAGTCGGGGAGCAGTAAAACGGCCCCCAGCAAAGCCAACCTCAGTGCAAACGCCAGTCTCACCAAGCAGATTTTCCCCTGGATGAAAGAATCAAGGCAAAACTCCAAACAGAAAAACAGCTCCCCTAGCACAGGTACACTGCTCTGCTTTTGTAACCCTCCACTTTCCTAAACAGCAAGGTAATGAAGCCACCAGCCAGAGTGGTCTTGTTTGGAGGGAGGGGAGAGCGGGAGAGGATCCAGCAAGGATCTAGTGAGGATCCTGGTGCCAGGCACAAACCCAAGCCTGCCAGCCGCATGCCCCAGCCAGGCTGAGCGAGCCTTGGCCCATCCTGCAGCACTGGCTGTGCACACTTGGTTTATTTTAAATATATCCAAAGCACCACAGGGAAATACAACCAGGTGGTTGTACACAGCCGATGTCCGACTGTGTAGATACAGATACATGAAAATGTACACCCACTGCTCAACCTAGCGATGCTAAAGCAGAGTGCTTGTTCTTTCCTCACCTCCCTGCCTCCAGACATAGCAGTAAACGTGGTGCTCTGAGTCTATGTCTGCATATAGAGAGCATATGCATAAACGCATGCATATTCTTGCATGTGTACACGCAGATCTCTAGCACACTCAAGAGAAAAAAACAGTATGGAAATATCACTGTTTTGACAAATATACCATATAAATTTTGTGGCACACGCTTCACTACATTAGTGTAATTTATCTGTTATAGACATGTTTATATCACAAAAAGGTGGCAAATGCGATTTGGTGTTTAACAATGTACATGCAAATATTTGTGCTACACAAATACAAGACACATACAAGATGTGTGTGTGTGTGCATTCATGCCTCCTAACACTGACCTGTGTTGGTATTAATTGACTTTGCAGTGACTGCCCCCCTGCCAAATATTATTTTCTCAACATTATCTGTTGGAAATAATCGACTCCTAAATAAATGCTCCTGGAATCCTTTTCTACATGACATGATCAAATTTTCATAAACCAGGGGCAGCTTTGGAGAACAGAACTCTTAATAAATGACATGATTATGGAGTGCAGGCTAATGCAAAGGGGTGAGAGAAAGGGGGGGTCGAACTCTTGTGCCTGTTCCAGGATTTATTAAGAAACGATGCATTCAATTTCTACATGTAAGTAATTATCTTTTATTTCATTTCGCGGCCAGCAGAAACCTGCAGCGGCGAGAAAAGCCCTCCAGGCTCCTCGGCCTCCAAGAGAGCCCGCACAGCCTACACCAGTGCTCAGCTGGTGGAGCTGGAGAAGGAATTCCACTTCAATCGCTACCTGTGCAGGCCCCGGCGCGTGGAGATGGCCAACCTGCTGAACCTCAGCGAGAGGCAGATCAAGATCTGGTTCCAGAACAGGAGGATGAAGTATAAGAAAGATCAGAAGTCGAAAGGCATGGGGTCTTCCTCTGGAGGGCCTTCCCCCACTGGCAGCCCACCCCAGCCCATGCAATCCTCCGCCGGATTTATGAACGCCTTGCACACCATGAGCAGTAACTATGATGCCCCCTCACCGCCTTCCTTCAATAAACCCCACCAAAATGCCTATGCCATGTCAACTAACTACCAAAACCCCATCAAAGGCTGCCCCTCCCAACAGAAATACGCCAACACGGCCCCTGAGTACGACCCCCACGTCTTACAAGGGAATGGGGTGGCCTATGGGACTCCCAGTATGCAGGGAAGCCCTGTCTATGTTGGAGGTAACTATGTGGATTCTATGCCCACCTCTGGCCCGTCCCTTTATGGCCTCAACCACCTGCCGCATCACCAGGCTGCCAACATGGACTACAATGGGCCTCCACAGATGCCCCCGAGCCAGCACCACGGACCATGCGAGACCCATCCCACCTACACAGACCTTTCCACGCACCACGCTTCTTCTCAGGGCAGAATCCAAGAGGCGCCCAAGCTGACCCACCTGTGATAGGGAGCAGGGACAGGCTCAGGCAAAGCAGATGGGATCCCGCCATGGGGCACGGGAGAGGGGAAGAGGGCAGGATCGTCTTCAGGAACATTTGTGTTGACCTCTTTTCTTTCTTTCTTTGACAAGGCAATTTCTACCAGGTTGTTGTGCTTGCTATTATTATTTCTGGGTTTTATTAAGCACAATTTCCAACCATTTCAGTATTTACTGCCAAAAGCAGCTCTCTCTCTCCAAAGAGATATACCTCCTGTGTTTCAACACAAATGCTTCTGAAATGGGTGTGGGGTAGTTTTGTGGGAATTTAGCAGATTTTAAGCAGCGACATCCTTAATTTCCAAACTAAGTACAGTCCATCACTGATAGTTCTCAGACACTGGAAAGGAGAATAATCAGCCAGCCAAGCCTTTACAGTTGGTGTCTCTGTGTCTACATAAACATGCACAGGTGTATACATATGCAATCAAAAGAGATTCGCAAGAAAACTACCCCCCTCTCCAACTCCTTCTCAAGAGGAACCTTCACTTTCCTTTCCAGCCTTCCAAGGAAGGGCACCCTTTTTCGCTGAGTTACTTCACGCCAGTCCCCACATAAACTGCAAATATACATACCTGCCAACACGTGGGATTCACACTCTTCCCCTCCGATCCCTGCCTCCCCTCTCAAAAGTAATAATAATTTTAAAAATTAGAATACAAGAGGTCTAAGAATTGCAAAAGGTTTGGGAAAAAAGGTTTTGAAATGCCTGAATGCCCCCATCAACAATAACAGCAGTCCAAAGAGAGGAAGAAATAGTTGACAGGTCTGAATATTTTCCCACCTTTGCCTCTGATGACATGAAGTCTCCACTCGACAGCACCGGAGCTTTTTTTGTGGGGTTTGGGGGTATTTTTCTTAGGGTTCATTAACAGAAAAGCAATCTTAAGACTTAGAAGTCCTACGCTTCTTTCCTCCTCTTCTCTTGACCTTATGTGAAAACAGGGTATATTTGAACAAATGGAATGTCCTCCAATCGAAGCAGAAGTGAATGGATCTCTAGTATTTGCTAATGCTTTCTTGTCTGGACATCTTTGTTGCACTTAGAGTTTACATATAATGGGTATAAAAACAACTTTGAAGGGCTTTCGTCCAAGACAGTCGAGATGTCCTTCAATGGGTGTGTGTTCTGGTGAACATTCATATATATTTATTGGTTATAGCCAGTTTAAAATATTTTCCTTTTTTTGTATTATTTATCCCCAATATTATGTATTTATATGAGGAAAAAAGAATCAAATTGTACTTTTTTAGTATTTACTTGTTATAAAGGACATTGTGTTTCCTTGTCATTGTACAACAAGCTTATTTTAGTTATTGTAATTTAGAAAGACCAGTAGTTTTATGTTACCTTCGTACTTATGAATAATGTAATTAGTTCTACTGGAGGCATGAGAGCAGAACCAGACTGTAATTGTATAGTCCTGAATTAGGAGAACTATAGCGAATCCCTCCCTCCCACCTCACCCCTCCTCTTTGGAGATCTTTCTTTGTTCTTATAGTAGTTATTTTATTTCCTTGCTTAAGGGTTGTCTGTTGAACAATTCTTGAATAAACTTTCTGTTATCAATTTTATCTTGTCCTATCCATCGGATTTAAAGGAAAAAATTAAGGACGTGTATGGAAAAATAGAGATGAGAAGGCAGGAAAGGGGCCACTGGAAATGCTGTGGAGGCCAGATGGCGGGATTCACTCCTGCCCCCCCTTCTGGGGTGGAACCCCGCGGGCTGGAGACACGAGTGGCCGGGCCGGCCCCTGCGCGCTCCCTGCGCGGCCCCTGCGCAGTCCCTGCGCGGCCCGGCCCGCGCCCGCGGTCACAAAGGGGGGTCACGTGGCGCCGGGGCCGGGCTGCCATTGGGCCGCAAATGAAAACAAAGGAAAAAGATTAATCACAGGGAAAAAAAAAAAAAAGAAAAGAAAAAGAAAAAAGGCCTGGAGTTTCCGTTGTGGGGACCTTAGAAGTAAAGAGAAATTAAATTACTTGTTATAATGAATTATTATCAAAATACACGCACATGCACACACGTGCACACATGTACAGACATGCATGTGCACACACATGCACACAAACACACGAACCCCCCTGCACTCCCTCAGACCAACAGACGCATCTAAAATTGTTTTTAAAAGGGGGAAGAAGATGCCGCCAAATGTTACATCCCCGGTGCAAGCAAAAGGGGGAATAACCCTTTGCCAGCAGCAAAAGCAGATGGGATAATACCGTGAATAATTTGCCTTTTATGCTCTAAAGCCCTAAGAAAACTTATATTAAAGCAGTGAGGGCCAATAAAAGTTTTATGGTTCTGGAAAGGGGGTGAACTGCTTGTCAGGCTCGAAATGCTCCATTTCTGTGGCTGGTGAAGAGGGGAAGGTCCCTCCAGAGGAAAGGAGAGGGGGATTTTGATTGCTGCCAGGAGAAAAGAGTGAAAAGGCTGTAAAAGGTACTGAAAAAAGGGTTGGGCTGTAGAAACAGGGAGTATATGTGTGTGTGTGTGTGTCTGTATTTTATACACCTGTGTGCACAGCCAGGGACATCCATAGGTGCCTGGATAAATCCACACATATAAAAAGGTCTAGTGGAGAAAGATTTACATGAGAAATGATCTTGTGCTCCTTTCTATCTCTGATGTCTCTTAATAAATGAAGTTCCAGGTTAATAATTATAACCTTCGCGCAATAATAAATAACGGTATAACAGAGAGACAGGGCTTGTTTTTCTCCCCAGGATCAGGGTTGGGTGGCGCCCGTCCATGCAGAGAGCAATTTACCATTCAGGGATACTATAATTTAAAAGCATAAAAGCGTGCAGGGTCTGATTGGGATCGGCTCAAAGAACAAGGGCTTGGGTCGGGCTTGGGTCTGTTGTTGGCTTCCCCCCCACTCATATTTTTCTGTCTCGCATCCTGGTCGCCATGTTGCTGGGGTTTATGTCAGGGATTCCCAGGAACTAGTTAATATCGGGAAAAAGAAGCCAATTCCGAGGCTCAGAACATGAGACCTCTCAGTTTCTCGATGCGCTCCCTCTCCTACAACTCTTCACCTCCACATCTTAATTTGTGCCACTGCATTAAAGCAGCAGGCCCTGGTTTGTTGTATAATTATTGCATTTCTCTATCGTTCACTAACCCTGTGAATTTATTCGTATAAGGCGATGCCTTTCCCCTTGAGTAAGGAGATTTTTTTCCCCCTTGTGCCTCTGTGTGGTGCGTGGGAAAAATCCCTCTTTCCCCAAGAGGTTCTCTTCTTTTTTCTTTCTTCTTTTTTCTTTTTTTTTTTCTCCCCCTTGCAACTTTGGTGTTAGCAAAAGCAGCAAGAACAGTTGGGAGCGTCTGGGAAGAGTTTCTTTTTGCATCCCAAACTCTGTTGCTGCATCCCAGCTCCCTAGTGACCCGCACCGTCCCTCAGGAAGGAGGAACTGGCAGCTTCATGACAAAGCCTGAGGCCCCCAAAATGCCACTTTAATTCAAACCAGCAAAAATCGATAATAAACCCAACTATTAATTTTTCCATTCACCCTGATCTGCTGAGTCAGTAGATTTATGCTGGTTTCGATAAGCGCTTTCACAGATACGAAATATTTAGGGAAATTCACCCTTGAA
Organism: Falco naumanni; assembly: GCF_017639655.2. Lineage (NCBI taxonomy): Eukaryota > Metazoa > Chordata > Aves > Falconiformes > Falconidae > Falco > Falco naumanni. The sequence continues at coordinate 5,331,035 of NC_054071.1, read as the reverse complement.
ATGATCTGCGTTTTTTAACACTTTTTTATTTTCTTCACCTCTTTGCTAAACTGCACTTCGGCTTCAAGCTGTAGATTTATTATGTGTTTCTCAGAACCCCTTGCCACCCACACAGATGCTTGAACTGACAAAAGTTTCTAGGCTTCTGCCTGCTTGAATGCAGCCTGCCAGTCCCTCTCTGCTGCAAAATGGGAGAAATGGAGCTTGAACAAACAAGCTACAAACCAGCCACATTGCCATTCTGCAGCAGGCACCTTATTCTTGCTTTCCCCCTAAATTTTTACTTTCTAGACTTCCCAAATTCAGGCCCTTGATTCAACTTTTAAAAATCTTCCTTGGTTTAAGTAACTTTAGCAAAACCCGGATTGCTTTGCTGAGCGAGTTAGGCCAAGCTGTCAAAAGTCTTTCGAGAAAAAGATTGATCGTTTCTCTCTCTTTTAGGTTTGTGTGGACTCGAGCACTTTAAAAGGGGATGGTGGTGGTGAATCTTCCTGAGAAATTACTTTTAATTTTATTTATTTATTTTGTAAACTCTGGAAGTGGCATTGTTTATTGGCGGTGGGAAAAAAAGATGGGAAGGAAGAAATGTGATTTCAGAGATATCCATGACTTTAAAACATGTTCGGCCTTTAAGGAAAGTGCAAAGGGTCCATTACATCTGGCTGTAGAAGCAGAAGGATTACTCGGTTTCTTTAAAAGTAATTTAACTTGGTAAATCAGGCCGGTCTAACTAGACCTGACTTGAAAGCTCACTTGACTTCCTAAGTGCTCATACCAGGCTCAGACACAAACCTCCGGCCCAAACACTGCTGCTGGCTTCAGCTTTCCGAGTCCTACGAGATACAGAGAGATGTATCTATGTACATGATAGGGAAACAAACCGGGGCAGCGCCGGCCCCCACAGCCAGCCCCGGGATCCAGATCTGCCTTTCCCCGGCTGCCGACGGGCACCTCGGGGGGGGCAAAGCCCCTTTTGCCACGCCCGGTTCCCCCGCCCCGGGGGTACAAACTCTCAACCAGGGTGTCGGGAGCTGCCCGGCGCAGGCAGGGCAGGCAGCGCAGGAAGAGCAGGCAGGGTAGGCAGGGCAGGCAGCGCAGGCAGCGCAGGCAGCGCAGGCAGAGCCGCCCGGCAGCCCGCGGCCGGCCGAGGAGGGATGGCGGCGGCGGCGGCGGGGCGCGGACGGGGGGGGGGGGCTTTTCTGGGGATCTTCTCTCGCTTTTTTTTTTTTTTTTTTTTTTTTTATCAATTAAAGAAAATAATGCTTTCTGTTTGGCACCAGGCCCCGCCTGCTATTGGCCAGGGCTGCCCACGTGACCAGGAATTGGCTGCAATTTCGCCCCAGTCTCGAGTTTAATAGAGCAAGGTCCCCATACGCCTGTATTATCAGCAATATAACAATTATAAAAAGCCCGAGAACCATCATCATCACTGCCATAAAAACTGAGGCCCTCAGATTTCTTTCCCTCTCCCCCTCCTACTCCCTCTCCCCCCTCCCGCTTTTTAAACCCTGGGCCCTGGAAAAGCCATGAATTTTGAATTTGAGAGGGAGATCGGGTTTATAAATAGCCAGCCTTCGCTCGCAGAGTGCCTGACGTCTCTTCCCGCTGTCCTGGAGACATTTCAAACTTCATCAATCAAGGACTCGACATTAATTCCTCCTCCTTTTGAGCAAACCATCCTCAGCCTGAATCCTTGTTCCAGCAGCCAGGCAAGACCGAGGAGCCAAAAAAGAGCATCTCATGGCCTGCTCCAGCTCCAGCCCCAGCCTCCGGCACAGCCCGGCCCCTTGGCAGCGGAATTCCCCTGGATGAAGGAGAAGAAATCGTCCAAGAAAGCTACCCAGGCTCCATCCTCTTCTTCCTCTTCTTCCCCCCCATCATCTTCCTCGGTGCCGGTCCCTGCCGCAGGATCTCCTGCAGGTTCGTATAATGAGGGGATGAGGGGGTGTTTGCTGAAATCGGAGAGGATCCGAATAATAAATAATTCCGCCCCCCCGCGCCAGAACAGCCCTACCCCAGCCCCCCCTCCCCAAACAGACTTTGCCCCGCACCTCCCCCGAAACTGTGTCACGCAATAAAATACACCTCAGCAATGTACACAGCCGGGGCGGGGTGGGGGGGATTTCTCCTGCCTCCTCTACCCGCAAATAAAAAAGCAAATTGCTGCAAGTTCTGCGAAAGCGAAGAGGGAGAGGGGTCCGGGGCAGCAGGGCTCTTCATCAGCTCCAGCGGGGGAACTGGCAGCTGAAACGCAGCTCCATTTGCTTGATTTTCTCTCCCAGCCCTGAAATTTTTAACAGCCTACAAAAGAGGAAAAAAATAATATCCAAACCAACAAAACCCGAAAGAAGAGTGGAGGGGGGGGAAGAAAGACGGGTGGGTAACGCGGGGGCAGAGCTGGACTCTCAGCATCCAGCACGGCGGGATTTCCTGAGTGGGCGATCCCCACTGCAAAATAAAAAATATACCCCCCCCCCCAAATCCTCCCCCAGCCCCCCAACAAAGCAATAGCTTCTCTTCCAGGATCCCCTTGGCCGGGAAGCTCAGAAGCCCTGGCCAGGGACCCTCCTTCCCCTGGGACAAAGAGTTCAAGGCACAATGCACTGTTTCAGGATTTTGATGGCACCGTTCAGGTAGATGCTCGGGCAGGAGAAGGGCGGACAACCGAGCTCATTGGCCAGGTAATACGGGAATAATGAAATCAAAGCCCCGCAGCGTCCGTCCCCAAACTACTGGCACAAGGAGAAGGGAAAAAACAAACCACCAAACCAAACCGAAAAGGAAGGAATGGGTCGAAATTCCCCTTTATCGACGAAGGCGGCAGAAAAGGAAAGTCTCTAAAGGGAGAGGCCAGGGAGTAAAGTCCGTTCTTCCTCCTTGGGGCAAGGGGACCGGAGAGTGGTTTCCAATCCTCTTCCACAGTGGGAAGAGTTTAATTAAACATTTATTTTCTCCCGTAGCGCCCCCCCCCAAGCCACCCCTGCTCGTTAGTGCGGGGCACGGCTCTGCCCTGCCCGCAACAGGGAGGGGACGGACCCGGACCCTCCGCTTGCCCCCATCCCTCGCTTTGCAACGTGCGGTTTTCTGTGTGTTTAAGACATCCAGGGGCTGGCAGACAGCAGCGGCTCCAGGAGGCTCCGGACCGCGTACACCAACACGCAGCTGCTGGAGCTGGAGAAGGAATTTCACTTCAACAAATACCTCTGCAGGCCCCGGCGGGTGGAGATCGCGGCTCTGCTCGACCTCACCGAGCGGCAAGTCAAGGTCTGGTTCCAGAACCGTCGGATGAAGCACAAGAGGCAGACCCAGTACAAAGAGCCCCCCGACGGGGACCTCGCCTACCCCAGCCTGGACGAGGGCAGCGACCCGGCGGAGGAGGCCGAGGGGAGCCCCGCGCTCGGGCCGGCCCCGGAGCCCCGCGGGCCCTACCGGAGCGCCGAGGCGGGTGGCGGGGAGCCCGGGAGCCCGCTGTTCGCAGCGGCCGGGGCGGCGGCCGGCTCGGGCCCCTCGGACCGTGCCTACCCCGAGAGCCAGGACTCGCCTTTGTTGCCAGAGCTGAGCATCTTCTCGGCAGAGCCCTGCCTGCAGCTCTCGGAGGGGCTTTCTCCCGGCCTCCAAGGCTCCCTGGAGAGCCCCGTCCACTTCTCCGAGGAGGACCTGGACTTCTTTACGAGCGCACTTTGTACTATAGATTTGCAACACTTGAATTTTCAATAGCGACCCCCGCTCCCCGCCCGCCTCGCCGTTTCTGCCCCTTCCAGGCGCACCAGCCCCGTCCCGAGCCACTGCCAGCTCCCCCCAGTCGTCTGTAAAAGGTGTGGGGGGGGGCACCCCCAAAAATAAACCCAAGCCATCTCCCATTCGATCGCCCCATCCTTCCCCCTCCAACACCCTCTTCTAAAGCTCCTCACACTGTGGGACCCGAATCACCCTCCCAATATTTATTCTAGAAGGCTCACATGAAAGAACAGCCCGAGTTTTGCTAAATGCAGGTATTTAATTATAGTTATATTTTTTCCCGTATTTATTTTAAAGAAAGCACCCGATAGTTCTCACGCGCATCAGAGATGTCAGCCCCCCGAAAGAAATGATTTGTAAATCCTTCGAGCGACTTTCTCAGGAATCAGAACGAGACTTTTTAGATTTCTTAATAAAATAAAATTAAATTAAAAAAACCAGAGGATTTTTCCTTCCTCTTTTTAAGTTTTAGATGTAGACTATTTATTCAAATCCTTTAATAGTAAATGGCAAATTATTTATTGTACATTATTTTCATAGAGTAAATAAATGTCTTTATAAAACCAAGAGACGTGTGTCGCTACACATTTCATTCGAAAACGTGCTAATTTTTTGCCTGAACCATTCGCCTTCCTCTTTCCTGCTTTGCAGTAATGATGTCCTAATAATCTCCTCGTGTGCACTGAGAGGAGACAAAAGAAATTGCTTCCAACTAACATTTCAGGAGGCTTCGGGAGTCAGAAATATTTGCTGCGTTCAGTTCTGTTCGCATTTTCCGTGAGCGTGCTCTTTATTTATTTTATTTTTTCCTAAATGAAAGCAGGACATTTGTTTCTAATTTTAACATTGGCGGTTATATTTTTGTAACTGAAAAACCCTCCCTTAAGGAAGTCGCCGGATAAAGGGATGGAAAGCAACACAAAGGCAGCACTCGGAGGGGCTCCGCGGAGCCCCCGCACATTCCACGGCCCATGGTGGGGGCGGCGGGGCCGCGCAGCCCCCCGCGGGGACTCCCCCTTCTCCCGCAGCCTGTTTCTTGCCTTCAGCCCTCTCCTTCTCCTCTTTGTGGCAGAAAATACAGACGTACCACATTGAAATTAGTGGTGTTTTAAGCGTCCCGGACTACAAACAAAAAAGGGGCGGAAAGGCAGGATTTTGAGTAAGTGCAAAAAATCCACCTTGGAAGGGTGGTGCGTGCCGGCATTTTAGCCAAAAAATAAATGTTATAGAGAAAAAGAGGGGTAAGAGCTTAGCCTGGAAGAGGCCTTTCTTTTTTCCTCTCTTTTTTTTTAGCAGTGCAAACCAGAACCCCCTCGGCCTTGCAAATCTGTGATCTCCTTCCACGGCAATTTGTGCTGCTCTGTCCCGGCTGGCGGATCCCTTTACGAAAGCTTTCTCGCAACATGTAATTTTAAATACAAAACTCATATATCAGGGAGGGTGAGGCGGGAGTGGGGGTGGGGAGGCTTATGAATGAAAAGGGGTCAGCGCAGGAATCAGTCGCGGTGACACCCAAAATAAATCATATTACGTCTTTGCTAAGTCATTGGTGTTTCCTCAGACACGGCAGAAATTTGGTAGGCGTTCAAGCGGGGTTTGTGCGAAAGTAACGCGGAAAGGCGAGCCCGGAGGGACGGCGAGGGGCAGGGGGAGAGCGGCCAGGGAAGGGGAGGGGGGGACACCCGCGGAGGCGGCCTTAAAATGGCGCAGGGAGCCGCGGAGAGGAGCGGAGCAGCCATGACAAGCCGCCTTGCTTTTCTTTGCGTTCAGGGCAGGGGAAGGCGCAGGCCGGGCCACCCTCCCGGCTCCCCCGGCCCGCGGGCGGCCGCAGGGAGCCAGCTGCGCCCGGAGGGGCACTGGCCTTGGGGGGGGACTCCTGGAGGCTGCCGCCCCCTCTCGCGGAGCCCCGGGCCGGCCTTGCCCCGTGCCTGGAGGATGTCTGGGGGGTGTCATCGTCCGCCGGAGCCCCCCCGGGGAAAGCGCCGAGTCCGGGAAACTTCCGCATGGCCGCCCGGTATTTCATTTCGGATTAAGAGCATCCGAGCTGGGCTGGCTTTCTACTTCGGGCTGTAAAGAGAAATAAAATGGAATAAAGCAAGCCCTCGACAGATGTTTTCGAAATTGCTGTTCGCAGATCTGGATTATCTCTTCCCGCTGAAACAAAGGGGGGTTGATTTTACGGCTACCTTTTCATTCTTAATAATGTCACCAGCCTCTTTCCCTACGAAACGAGCAGAGGTTTCAAACCTCCTGCAATCTCACTCCAGGAAGGAGTAGGTTTATATTGAAAATCGAAGTAGATTGCAATTAAAATACGCCAGTGAACATTACGTAACACCTTCCCATAAATAAAAGGAAGAGGCTAGCGCCCAGCCCGCACTGCCTGCGGACGAGCCGGTCCGCATCCCGGCCTGGGGGCCACATCCCCCCCCCATCTCGCTGCCCTCTCTCGCCGATCCCTGTCCGCTCTGGAAATCCCAGAGCCATGCAGGGGGGAAGCAAGTCCCGGCACAGCCCAAGGACCACAGAAGGCTATTCATTATCTTTAAGTTTATTTAATATCTCCAGCTTCTGGAACATACTCAGCGGCAGCGTTGGCACTGCCAGACGTTGTCTATCAAAGCGCCATTTGTTCCAGTGCTTTACATATTTCCCCTCTTGCCTCCTCCCCCTCGCCAGCCTGAATACAGGCTCGTCGGGGGCGGCGGGAGCGGGGATCAGATGGTCGGGGCTGGCCCACGCCGAGCGCCCCGGGCCGCGGCGGCAGCGCGGGGCTGGCGGGGCGGGGGCCATAGGCCCGGCCCGCTCCCCGTTCTGGGTCGGGATCACGGATCTGCACGGATCCCCGTGGCTCCTCCAGAGAGGGCAGCTCCCCCACTCAACTTTAAAATACGTGCGCATAGATGGATCTCTGCACAAATTGATCTCGCAGCGGATTTCCACAAACACACACGCCCTTTCCGTGGGGAAGGGAGGAGGGGAAGGGAGAGGCGGAGGGGAGGGGACAAGAGGGACAGGGTCCTCTGCAGGGTCCCCCCTTGCTGGGGGCTGGGAGCGGGCAGCCTCCTCCTGCAAGCACCGAGGTGGGATGGGGGCGGGGGAGGGGTTTCCACGAGCCCCCCAACGTAAACCCTGACACCTTATCAATACAGATCTCTAACAAGGGCTCTTCTGCAGATCATAATGACTTCTCAAAGTTGCTGCAGGTCTAGAAAGCATGCCAGTCACAGCCACAGATCAATTCTACACCCACGGAAAGTGACTTAATAAATGGAACCTCGCCAGTTATTATCCTTGCTAACAGCAGGCCCCTTCTTATTTGTCCTAATTAGCAAGACTGAAATGTCGGAGGAAAGAAGGGGAATATTCAATAAAATCTAAATTATTGAATGACTGTAAGATTTCACCATTAGTTCAGCCATTCTTTACCTTCTTCAAAATGTCAAACAAATGGGGAACGCGTATTTGCAACCCTGCCCTTCTGTTCTGTGCAACTGGAGGGCATATATTAAGCATATTAAGCGTATTCAGCTCTTGATCGTTGTCAAAACACTGCAATTGCCTCGCGATTATTAACCTAGGAATATGCAAATGAGATAGGCTCGCACGTGCGGTAGGGATGCTAAAGTAATATTTATCTTGTGCTGATCTAGTCTGGGGATGTGTTTGCTAAGAGCTACTCGAAGCCCTGAAGATGCTGAACCAACCCATTAGAGCCCCCGGGAAGGCTCAAGGCGGAAAACCTTCTGTGAAGGCAAGGCGGGCGGCGAGGCAGGGGTCGAGCCTCTGAGGTGTGAGGTGGGAAGAGTTAACTCCTCCTGGGGAATCACTCCGACCTTCCTCCGGAGCCGCCGGTGGCAAGGAGGTGCCGGGAGTGTTCCTTCAATGACCGTTTTCTCAGCCGAGTTGTAGCATCCCTTGCCAGCGCTTCGCCGCATCCCTGTCCTCGACGGCCAGAGCTTGAAAAATGCTGCTAATGTGCTTAGTACATGCTCCACCACCACCAAAGGAGGAGCTGGCAGAGGGGACGTTTTTCTGCTCGCCATTCTGGCACCTCCCGCATTTATCCCGGCTTTGCTGGTTGATTTTTTTCTCTTTATATACATAGAAGGGGGAAAATACAGAATGCCTTAAGAATCGCTGCAGTCAGGCAGGGTGAATCTAGCCCTCAACCCCAGTGGGATGCTCTTTAAACTAACACCGGTTGACATGAATAATGCTGACCTACTAATATTAGCAACACTGATGAAGCTGTTAATAAATTCATGCACTTATTAAAGGGCGGGTTTAGGTGGAGCTAGCCCCCGTCGGGCCTGCCAGGAGCTGGATCTGAATGAAACTCGAGGGGGTTTTAGGCCCCCCCGGGCTCAGCCCCGGCCCTGCACATCCCCCCAGAGCTGCCCACGCCAGCCGGGCCCGGGCAGGGGTCCCTCGGCGTGGCCAAGCTGTCCTGGGGGAAGGCGAGGGCCGCCTAGACGGGGCTCAGCCGGGGTGAGGGTCCCGTAGGGTCTGCCCGCTATGAGAAGGCGCACGGCTATAGCTCCTCAGAACCATCGCAGGAGGAATTGGATCTTTTGGCGCAAGAGGAGGCGGGTTTTGAGGGGTTTGTGCCACCTTGAAAAGGAAAAAAAAAATCTAAAGAGGCACTTCTCACCCAAATCTTCCACTCAAAGTGTTGCTCAGGAACCCGAGAACATAAAACAAACATGTCCCTCTCCCTGGCTAAGAAGGCTCCCATCCTCTCCGGGGGATGCTGACCACCTGTGGACCGTCCCCTCCCAGAGACCCTCACGACATCGCGCCGGTGCCGGTCCCCAGCCCGGCCGGTCCCCGCCGCTCCGCACGCCCAGCTCTCGAGAGCGGCAGATAAGGATTATTGTATCTTATCTTAATTGTCGCGCATTTATTCTGCAGCGCGGAGATAGCCCGCTCTTGTAACTCGTTAAAAGGATTCCTTCTGCATTTCTTTAGACTCTCAAACTCTGCAGATTTTTTCCATGTACTATTTTATTTTCCCTCTTCAGTTTTTAGCCCCAAATATAGCTTAGCAGGTGATGATCTAACCAAGACACATGCCGGGGCTATAAATTTCTCTGACAATTTCTAGGGACAAGTCCTTTTTGGTGATAGCGAGGTCTGCAGCCAAACACTCACCCCCAGCGCCAGCAGTGCTTCTTATAAATCACCCCGCCAGGAGCCAGAAGTGACATTTCTTACGCACGGCACAAACTTTCTCCGCAGAGAGTTATATTTAACTCCAAAACGAAGCATCTGAAGACTCCGAGCACTCCGGAGCCTTCGGAAATGCTTCATTCCTTCTGTATCGCCTGCATGGAAAACTCCTCGGTCTGCCTGGGGTGAAGATTTTTTACAGGAGGTGCACCCACAAACTGCCTCGAGAAGGGCCCTATCCCCCTTGTCAGGAGTTGTTTGAAAGCAAAGAAATGGTCTTTTGGGGAAGGGAGAAATCTCACCCCCACCCCCCGGCTCCAGCCCCGCAGAGCCGGTTTATGCCACGAAGAGGGAGAAACTGCTCTCAGGCGAAGGTTTATTTTAATAAGATGTCTCCATCGGGTTGGAACAAAAGGCGTGGTTTTCCCCAGGGGGCCAAAAGCCCCATATTGCTCATTTAGTGGGGAAGGGGTGTGGGGGTGTTTCCACGCCAGGACAGCGAGCTGCCCCGCGTTTTGTCACGCCGAGTCCCTCTGCCTCGGAGTGGGTATAGGGGCCAAGGACAGGGGATGCCCTTGGTGGGCATCAGAAGTCCTCTGCCACCAACATCTCCGCGAAAAAACGATGTTATGTTGCTGCTGACCTCCTCATTTCTTATCTGCCCATCAAGCGAAGCCTGAGGTTTAGGGGCGGCAGCTCCTGATGTGCTTCAGGCCCGCATTGCTGCCGGGGAGCGGGGGCAGAGCGGCGCGGGGCGCTGCGCCCTCGGTGCCGTGCGAGCCACCCGCGGCAGGCGGGGAAGGGATGCCCGCTGCCTCCCAGGGCTAACCGGCCCTCTCCGGGCAACGCGGCTTCTTTTTCCAGGGATCAAAGAGCTAAACATGCCCCGCTCACCCTCTATCCTCATCCGTCTCCAGATATTTAATTTCAATCCTGTTGAGTGACAGACAGCAGCCGCCCCAAAACGGTGCCGTCTGTGGTATAAGGAATAACTACTGTCTCCCTCAATATATAAGTGAAAATCAAATAATAAATATAATGAAAGGCTAAGTAACTGTTGGGAGTGGGGATGGGTTAAGACACAGCTCTAATAATTTGAGAATCTCCACTTACACCTTTTCTTTGACCGCTTTCCCTCTCTCAGCTCCCCATAAAGGAGATTTTAAAGAAATATATGTGTCAGTTATCGAACTGGGTTCACCCGGCGATTGGTTGTTAACGATAATCTCGTATTTCTTTCTCCTGCGTGTTATGAAGTTCTGTACTGAAATTAGGTCTCACACCTTCTCCACACGGGGAATTAAACCCAGAAAAAATAACAGCGGTGATCTGATCTCTGACCCAGGGCAAGGGGCTAAGGAGGAAGTTTGGAAAAGCCATTCCCAGTGTGTCTGCGTGCGCGTTAGCGCTGCGGCTTTCGAAAATACCGCGCAGTCGCCACAAGCCATGCATTTTGGGGAAGGTCGTGCCACTTTGGGGAAGTAAGCCGGAGCCGGGGCTGGGGGCGGCGTGGCCCGAAGAGCAGCTCCCCCTCTCGCCCCGCCCGGGGTTGTCCGCCCGGCAGCTCCGGGAAGGGGGACCAGGGGAGCCCCGGGGCTGCCGGCCCCGGGCAGGGAGCGGGCAGCCGGCACCTTCCGTCTCCCAAGAGCTGCCCGGGTTTTGGTGTCCGGGCTCCCGCAGCAGGTAAGAAGTGAGGGGCCCGAGCAGGCTCCGAGAGGAGCAGATGGCGAGCGGCCCGCAGCACCCGGAGTCCGGGAGGAGCGTGACGGCAGCGGCCTCCCTCTGGGAGGAAACTGGCTCCAACACCCCGTCTTTCGCGATCTGACAGTTGCCTCCACAGAGGGACAAAACCCAGCCTTTGCCAAAGTGAGTTCAGCTCCGCGCATCCCCTCCCCGGCTCCATCTCTGCGTTCCGCCCCGAACCCCACCGGCAGCTCCCTTCTCCCCCAAGGCCGGGGGTGGGGGGACTCCCGGGAGCCCGGGGCCCGCATTCCGTCCCCTGCTCGGGGCAGCATCCTGGCTGCATTTCACGGCTACAGTTAGCACCCCGTCCCATCCGATTTTTCCATTTATAGGAGGTACTGTTTTCATCTCAGAACTGCCTCGGGTCCAAGCTTGGTTTAGCCTTCCCTGAAAGGAGATGCACAGCAAAACTTTTCCCTCCATAACTCCACAGCAGTGAGCTCTCTCGGAGCTAATTCTGAAACTCCAGAAGACAGCTGTATTTTAATGACGTAAAGCATCCCCTTAATGTAACAGTGGAGTGAGATCAGGGTGGAAAATTATCAGACAATACGGAACAATTGATTCAAGGATGAAATAAACATCTATCCTTTTCTTTTTTCATTTTGCACCCATAAATCATCTATTGTAAGCATCGTTTAAATATAATACATTCATTTAAACGCGAGTGCAACATAATATAAAAAGCACTCCTGGAATCAAATTAGAAACCGATTTCTCTTGCGAGGGGAATGACATGAGAGTTGCTTTGAATCTTTATAATCACTTTCGGTTTTTTTATGCAGAAAAGGAGGTAGAGAGTTTCATAGAACATTCGTAACCTAAAAGATTTCCTTTTTGAATACCTCAGCATCAGCAAAGTCGGCAGAATAAATGAATAAATAGACACACTGCTCTGGAAGTAGTTTTCTCCTTATTCTTTTTACTAAAGGACGAGAGATGTAATTGGCTAAAACTCACGTTTTCTCTCGGGGGGGATTTAAAGGAGGGAGGAAGGTTGATGTCGTGGCTGCCTGTGTTGCACTTTCTTAACAAATGTTACCCCAACGTGTTGCATCAGCCAAACCTACCAACTAAAGGATGTGTTTATGCCTTTCAAAGTGAACTTTTGGCCTAGGGGGAAAAAAAAAAAGAAAAAAAAGAGCCCTCCTGGTTCTTCTTAAAAGCTGAATAACCAGTAAATATCCTGACAAGTAACAAATGACTGTGGGCGTCATATTGTTGGGTGCTCTTGTCTCCCTTCTGCTAACAAGTAAATAAATGTTGCCTACCTATGTTTCCATTCTCCAGCAGTGGAGTGGCTGACCTGAAGTCAGTGTCTTTCCACCTACTCATCAGCTGGACTCTGCTAGGGGAAAGCTCCATCTGACACCAGATTTGAGCAAAGCTCAAACCAGGTTTGCCATGGAAAAGCAGAGCTTAATGCCCCAGAATTGGTTAAAGCCCTTAAACCATTCCCTGTTTTCAGTAGCAAATGTGTAGGTGCACGGGTGCGTGGATGGATAGGAAGATATGCAGATAGATACATGGATCATTTCTGATTCCATTCCTCTAATTGCTAAGCTGGGCATGGTATTTCTCCAACAAAAGACATTCTGTCTTCCTAACTTTATTTCATCGCCTCATTAGAATATTGATTTAATTACATTGCTTTTACCCACACTGGCTCTAGACACAAAGCCGGTGTGGCAAAATTAAAACACATAGAGCGTATTTTTCTTAGGAGCTTTTATTAGACTCCTCAGCCCAGAAAATGCCAGATATGTTCAAGCCACTTTCAAGGGAAAAGTTTCGAAATGAAGACAAGAGCATCCTTTTGTGCTTGGGGGAGCAGTCAGACCTCCCTATCTCTTTTCCCTCTGCCTTTTTTTTTCTCACATGGAACTAGGGCTGGGGAAAACCTTTTTAAGTTGGGGCAAGGAGAAGTTCTGCTGGAATTGGCTAGTCACATAACTTGGGGGCCTTTTTAGCACTTAAAACAGTCGTGGATAATTCTAATTCTTCCCCTCCACCTCCCCGCACCCCACCTCCCTCCACTCTTTTAAAGTCTTTGAGGAAAGATTTTGACGTATTCGTGTTGTTATCAGATTGATGGGCAGGGTTTGATTGAAACCCCTTTGTCATGCAAATGTCAGGGCCTTGATGGATGAGCTCAGAGATGTGACAAACTTCAGGAGCCCCTCGCTCATTGGGCTGGGGTAGACCACGTGGCCGCCTCCCCCGGCCCCCACCCCGGCCCCGCCGCAGGCTGCGGGGTTCGAGGGCCAGCGATGCATGGAAGGAAGTTTTACAGCTTTGACATACTATCTAAAGGTTGTAGGGCAGGCGGAATCCCCCCCAAAACAGGCTGACCCTCCTCCATCAGTGGCAGATGGACAATACTAGGATGAACTCCTTCTTAGAGTATGCAATTTGTAACCGTGGGACGGGCGCCTACCACCACTTAGAGCAGAGCTCCCCTTCCTTCCCCTCGTGCTCAGGTAGCCCCGCCAGTGACACTTTGAACGGGGACGGGCGCTTTGGCGTGGGAGGGAGCGCGGCCACGGCCGCCCACCTCCCCCAGCAGAGCCCCGGCTACCACCCTCCCTCCTCCGGGCGCCCCAGCCCCTTCCCGGGCGCTGCCCCGGCCGCCGGGTACCCAGCCCAAGCCTGCAGCCCCAGCTACGGGCACCACCAGCTCTACCTCGGCCAGCAAGACGCGGATGGGGTGTACTTCCAGGCGGCCGGGTACTCCGCCAGCGCGGGATCCAGCCTCAACCCCTTAGCAGAGAGCTACTGCGGGGCAGTGGCGGCCGCTGGGCAGTACCAGCAGCAGCACCTTTACGGGCAGGAGCAGCCCAGCTACTTGCCCGGCGTTTACAGCAACCTCTCGCCTTCTTTAAACGAGGACAAAGACTCTGCGTGCCCCTCCGAGCCGTGCCCCAGCGCTACGCAGACCTTCGACTGGATGAAAGTGAAGAGGAACCCGCCCAAGACAGGTGAGTTTGGGGGGAGCAGAGCTTGGCGAGGACGGTCCCCATCAGGGGGAGGAGGGAGGTGGAGGGCAGTTCCCCAGCCCTGCCAGGAAAGGTTTGCCTTCCCCGGGGTTTGTACCCAAGGTAGCTGGGCTCATCTTCCAGGGGAACAGGGATGTGGTTTGCTTTGGGTTTTTGGCTCAGCTCTGCGGAAAAACCAGCTAGAGATTGTCCAGACACGTCTGATGGAGGGTCCCTGAGCTCAGCTTCCCACAGGCCCAATGCGATTGGAATAGGAAACGCTCCAGGCTTCCTGCTTCTTCCACAGTCGTGGCTTCCATCTCCCCTATTGTTCAACTTCCTTCTCTACAACCTTCCTTAAATCACAATCGTCCACCCCCCCACCCCCCCCCCGCCCCATCATCACCCTTCCTTTCCACTCCTTCCCACGTACGGTCGGGTCTCATGGCAGTTTGCAGGGAACTGGAGGAAATGGTTGCAAGGGAAGAGGGGGCAGCCCTGCAGAGCCTGGGCTGGTGTGGCCCTCCGGGTTGTATCCCTGGGCTGGGCAGCCAAGGGTAGCTGAGGGTCCAGGAGGGAGCCCGAAGCTCTGGGCAATGGAGGGACCAAGCGCTCAGGAGAGTAGGGGAGTAGGGGTGAGCCCACACCCACAGCTCCCCAGTCCCAGCGAGGGAGTTGTTTTGGCTGCTCCTGGCCTGTTGGTGTTTGCTCGTTAACAGCTAAAGTGTCGGAGTACGGACTGGTGGGCCAGCCCAACACCATCCGCACCAACTTCACCACCAAGCAGCTGACAGAGCTGGAGAAGGAGTTCCACTTTAACAAGTACCTCACCCGGGCCCGGAGGGTGGAGATCGCCGCTACCCTGGAGCTCAACGAAACCCAGGTCAAGATCTGGTTCCAGAACAGGCGGATGAAGCAGAAGAAGAGGGAAAAGGAAGGTCTTGCCCCAGCTTCTGCCTCCAGGTCTGCGAAGGAAGCTAGCGAAGCCTCGGATCAGTCCAACTGCACCTCACCTGAGGCCTCTCCCAGCTCGGTGTCTTCCTGAAACACATCCGCGCAGGGCACAGAGATGAGCCCCTCGGGGGGCAGCTGCTCCCTGCAGACCCCGACAGACACACACGCACCTCCCACGCACAGCCCCATCCACACACACGCGTGGAAACAAGGCCACACTTGCCTCCGAGCAGTCCCCCTTGCTCTGGCTGTCTCCACAGTGTGATACCAATTCTCCCGCTTGCATTTCTCTCTTAATTTATAGACCCTCTGTAAAACACTGGACTCCAAAGGAGCAGCCGTGTCCTCGTATATCCTTAGCAATAGGCATTTGTCTCAGGGACGTGTCTCCCTCTCCCCTCTCCTTCCCCTATAGGAACTGCACTTTCAACTACAGAAACTTTAAAACGAATTTAGTTCTCTCCCGTTTAAAAAATGTGCACAACGACTTTTGCCTGCAAGAATCCTACGTTTAAAGTATTTTTGCTCCCCGCGAGGTTGTAAAAAAGTTTTGGGTATTTTTTTGTTTCCTTTTTTATTTACTGTATGTATATCTTGGAATGAGATCTGAGGCGCCCAAGATGCTAAGGGCCTCCGCAGAGACCCAGACACCAAGCAAACAATGCAACTCCTCTGCTACCATTTTGCACTATTACTGCTTTACAGGGTTTTCCACACGCTCCGCGACCACGGCTGTTACTGCTTCTGGGGGAGGGAGGGTTGTGCTATCAGAGGAAACGAGATGAGGCAAAGGCTGACCCCGGGGTATTTTGGGCAACGGTCACTGTCGTAGGAAGTGTGAAGGTGGACAGGAACAAGGCTGCGGGGGGGCCGCGGGGCTTGGCTCCCCCCGGCACTGATGCACTGGCTGCTATTTATTGTACGTCTCCTCGATAGCCTGAAGTCTTGGAGAGAAGTAGCACGGTTCCTTGTACCCCCACCCTCTTAGGCTTATCGGAGTCCGATAAAAACATTAGTAAACCATGGCTAAATTGTTTCCCTTCCCCACGAGAAACTTTAGGGTAGGATGAACTGAAAACCAAGGCAACTTTTGTTAACGATTGTTCTAAAAAGGAAAAACGTCATCGAGAAAAACTAGCGGTTTCTTAATCGGAATCTCCCATTTCCCTTCCACTCCCTTCCTCGTGCTCTGTATCTCGAAATGAAACTACCTCAGTCTAATAAAGTTTACTTTTTCCACATGCAAGTCCTCTAGACTTTAAGCGAAATGGAAATCTCTCCTGTCCAGGGAAACGCGCGACACGGGGCGGGGGGACCCCGGGCTCGGAGAGAGGAAGAGGAGAGGAAGGAAAGGTCTCCGGCTGCTGCCAAAGCTCCCAAACACACCGGCCGGTCCTGCTTCCTGCGGGTGCCCTACGATCCGCCCCCCCCCCCCCCCCCCCCCGGGCACCAGCAGGATCGGGCACGGCGCTCGGCTCCGCTTCGGGGGCGTTCACATCGAGTAGCCCGGACGGGACGGGATAGGAACGCGGCGCTCCCCACGTGGGGTTATTTCACAGTGTAACAAGGCCTGATGAGAACAGAAAATCATCATTATCCTCAGGGTTAGCATCCCGGCACGGAAGCAGATCTGCATTACTGAAGCAACAACATCAACTGGAACGGGCTTGGGGGGCGGAGTGGGGGCAAAGAGAATTTCTCGTTTATACGGAACAGTTAGTACCGTGAGGTTGATCCAACTCAAAACCAAAACGAAGTGTCAGTTTGGTTTCCTCCCTCCAGCTTCCGAAGGGAAGCCCTGAAAGGGTGTTTTCCACAGCACAAGTCGCACACGAGACCAGCGGGCAGCGGGCCGGGACCCGCGGGCCGGCGCGGGTACCGGCAGCGCAGCGCGGCGGGGCAGAGCCGCCCCGGGGCCGGGCGGGGCGGGGGGTGGCAGCGATCCCGGGTACAGCTCTGACCTTTTTACCTCGAAACGCCTCTGGGATTTCTAAACAAGTAAACAGAGGAGCTGCCAGGAGAAACTATTGTTCTGGCTTCGTCAAATTTGCAAACCTTTTTCGGTGGGGGCGGGAGTGGGGCGAGGAATGAGCAAAGTACCTGCTGCAGCTGCCGCCGAGCCCGGCCCCCCCGCCCGCAGCGCTGCCCGACCCCGGCCCGGCTCCTCCGGGGTCCCTGGGCGACAAAGCATCCCTCTGCCCTGGCGATACGATCTTCCCCCATCTAATACACCTCTCTTGCTCGAAAGAGAAGATTTTTGAGTGTCCAATTAGCTCAGAGATAAGGGCAAAAAAAGAAAAAAAAAGAGGGGGGAAAAGGTGAAAAGAGGATTTTCTTACACCAGCTGTTTGCAAAACATCAGGAGAGGAGGGGGGAAAAAAAGCACAAGCAGCCAGATTGACTTTATAACCTGTGGAGTGTGAGTGAGTTCGGTTTAACCTATTGGTTGAATCCATGTGATTGAAGGTTTTGTGGAACCTGTGCGATTTAAGCTCTCATCGAAACAGTTTTTTTTTTCCTCTAGGTCTCCTGCGGGCCCTGCGCCCCGCTCACCCCAGGTGAGGCGGGCAGCGCCCGGCCGGCAGGGCCCTCCAGGGCCGGGGGGAGCGGGAAGGCCGGGACAAAAAAGAGGGTACGGATGTGTCAGTGTGTCGGCCACAACAAAGGCCCCCAGCTCCCATTTGAAACTCAAAGGGACTCTCCGGAAGAGTCCGAAGAGCCGGTGCTGATGCGTCCTTACATATGTAACACCCCCTGGGATCCCCCTCACCCCATTCCCTTTGCCCCCCTCGCTGCCAGGCCGGGTTTCTCTAACAACGATCACCGCACACAGCTAATCTCTTTTTTCCCCTGCTCTCCCTCCAAGTTTCTCACGCTACCTTTTGTCTCAAGAGCCCGAAACCCACTGCTGTGAAGCAGAAGCCGGCTGGAAAGGCCATGCCAGGACACTCGCGGCTGGGGGTCCCTCGGCTGGTGACAGATGCTCCTGCAAGGCAGGGAGGGACACTCGTGTCCGCCCCACACCCAGAGCCGGAAATAAAGAGTGGGCACCGGTACTTCAGTACCCACAAAGGTACCTATATGTATCCATATGGTACACTAATGCACGCTCCTTACCACAGCACATCGGCATAGACTACACAGAAAGAGGCACACATGAGTCTCCACAGACCTGCGTGCGTAACTCCTTATCGAGACTTAAGCCATAGTTGGGCTTTACCACAAATATGAGGTCTACACACATTCCTTTGTTTTATATAAATGATACACAACGATGTGGCTATTTATAACCCGGTATATTCCCATATCTCCATGTGTGCCTGTCCGTGGGTCCCTGGTATTGCATTTTTCATGAGCAGGAAAATTGGCCAAGTCCCCCTGTACACTCACACACAAAGCCATGTCTTAACGGAGATTTATTCTTTTAATATCCCAAAGGAAGGGGAAATTCCCAGTTAAAGAAATGTAACTGTGTAAATTATTAATGGCAGTTCCCGTGTTGGAGCAGGAGGAGGGGATGGGGAAGGGATGCTGAGAGTCCCTCTGCTCTGGCTCTGCTCCCAGAGCAGGGACCTGAGGAGCACGCCCAGTGCTCTGGCCTGGTGTGGCAGCTACTCCAGGGCCATCTGTTCCTTACCCCTTGGTGTGAAATGTTTCTCCTCTCCCTAAAGCATTTGTTCTCACAATGTGAGGCCCTTTTGATCTCGGAAGAGGACATTCTATTTAAAAAAAATAATAATAATACCCTGAAGACTTCCTTACTTTCAACTCCACTTTGCTGGCTGCTATTAGCTCTGCTCCTGGAGTCTTTTTGCACTGAAGGTGTGAAGCATTTCTGGGGCTCTGGCTGGGGGCAAAACTTTCCCCTCAGTGACCGCACTGCGCACTGCGGTGGGGTTGGGCTATTGCTCACGCCTAAAAGCCTTTGATGTCTTGAAGTGGAGAAGAGGGGAGGAAGCCTTCTGGGTTTCTCCAAACTTGTTTCACACAGAAAAATTAGGCAGGGGCAACCCTGTCCCCAGCTCTCGGCAAAACCAGAGCAGGACAAGGGTGCAACGTTTTCATCACACAGGGAGCAAGCCAGAATGGAAACAGAGTTTGATCCATCTTCTGCGAGTGGCACCAAGACAGCAAGGTGCCCATGCACCTGCTTACCCGCTAACGTTGCCAAGGGTTTTGATACACCCTGGATCAGGCAAACCAGGAGGGATTGTCATGCCTGCTAAGTTTTCTCAACATTTTGACATGCACATTTTTTTAGGTGTCACTAAAATCCCTGGAGAACCAGCCAAAAGACCTGTGGCTGTGTGAAGCCTTGGGTGAGTGCAGCTGCTCTCAGATGCCAGCTGGGCAGCAGAGCTTGCACACCCAACAGCCTTTCTCCATCCTTGGGGACTTCCCCTGCCCCACAGCCCCAGCAGCACAGTTGGGCTAGATCCTGGGAGCTGGGCATATATGTGTCTATATGGATCATATGTATTTATAGACAATGTATTTCAAGGTATATCAAATATATAGTATATTTATTTTTCAGGGTTGATGCTGCATAGGTCACCTGGATTTAAGTCAAGGACCTCCAATCTACTATCTCATGTCCTAGCCCAGCTGTAACACTCTTGGATCATTAGACTGAAGGGGCCACCCCACTGTGCCGTCCCCTTTCTCACCCCTCTGCCCCTCAGCCGTTTGCTTCCACCAACACAGATATTTCAGCACTGTTCAGTTTCAGGGTTGCTTTAGCCTCTCAGGCAGGTGAAATGAGGTCTGGGGCAAAGGGCTCGGGTGGAAGGAACAATTGCAGAAGTAAGCGTACAAAATGTTTCCTTGCTCTTCAGAGGCCTCACCTATCCTTTCAGTTTACACTGGTCTGACAGCTCCATTTCAACCCCAGCCTTCACATGGACTTGTTCAATATTTACTCAGGCTGATGGGTTTGCTCAGAACTTGCCTCTGTCAGCCTTGCTCTGTCGGGTTCCCTTCCCCTCAGGCCCAGGTTCACACAAAGTTCAGCCTGAAATGAATTCACCCAAAGATGGGCCCAGCTTGGCCTGAGGACCAGAGTTGGGGTCAAGCCTGGGTCTCTGCATCCTAGCCAGCCCTCACGAAGGCCAGCACTCAGCACTCCCAGTCAGGAGACTGCTTTGAAAAATTATTTGGGGTTAAAAAAGAAAAAGCACTGGGCCAGGTCGGACACACCAAGAAAGGGGAGCTGCTTTTCAGTGCAGAGAGCACAGGTCAGCCCTTCCGGGAGGGTGGATAGTTCATGGACGTTTACTCTGCCCAGGGGGCCTGTGTGACAAGGTACAATCCTGCAGACTCAGTACAACCATAACAACTGCAGCAGGGGAGAAGTTCTTCGTATATGTAAAATGTATTTCTAAAATGCATTTATATAAAGTATAGAATTCTTATGTATAAAGTAGAAAGTGAACACATATATATTGCATATTGTCTATTATGTACACCTATATTTTTATACGTAAAAGTATATCTAACAACAAGGGATTAAAACCTAAAATGAGTGAAGTTAAGGCCGATTTTTTTTCTAACTGAAACCATGACAAGGGAGATGGCATTAGGTAACAGCAAACTGAAATCTGCTTCAGCAACAATAATAAAAGACTTTTCTGAAAGGCTTTCATCAGAGGAGCAAATCAAAATTCGATGCAACCCAAAAATATTGCAGTGGGGCTTATTGCATAACCGTACATGCTTCCATTACAAAGAAAGAAGCCAGACCACAAGTAAATCCAAAGCGGCTCTGAAGGAGGTAGCAACTGGGTCGACACCTAGGGCATCTCCATGGCCGACCCTGTGAGGTGACTGAGGGAACAAGGGTTGGCGGGGGACAGTCCTGGAGACCTGAGATGTCTCAGGGATATGGTGGGAACCGAATCTGCTCCTTTCCAGGGCGCTGGGTCTCTAGTAAAGGAGGGGAGACTACATTTTGGCAGCTGCTGTCTGCCCTGGGGCTTGGCAAAAAGCCTGTGCGATTTTCCAGAGGGTCTGGGATCAGGGCCTGAGGTAGGAACTCCTACCTGAGAGCTAAAGGGTCCCGGGGAGGGCTCGGTTTGTCCCCACAGCCCGTGGCAAGAATTTCTGTTTGAGGATCTACAGCCTTACAGAATATTTGCACCCTTGTAATACCTTGACAGAGCGTCTCAGAACAAGGGGTATGTGAGGTCTATGTTGCGAGTCTACAGCCTTTTCACACAGGATTGCCAAACAACCATGAGTGAGGTATCTCTTAAAATCAGACACGAGGAAGGTGAACTCCATTTTAATGGCCATAAAGCTAATCCGATAAGGTTTAACGGATTTGTTAATGGCTATAAAATTCTGGAGGTTATCACAGTCCTTGTTGATTAAACAACCTGTGAGGTGTCAAAACACAAGCGTTTTGGTGCAGGAAAGAAAAAAAAAGGGGAGGGTGGGGTCTATCATACGATTCTCCTGGTCCTTCCCGCGGGAGTTCAGGGAAATATTACCTCTTGGAAATCTTACCTCTGTTTAATTTCTTCCTTCATTCATCAGCTCTGCCCGAATAATTTTCTTTGCATTTCCCTCTCCCAGCTCAGCAGTGGGTCCTTGGAGTCCCCCGAGTTTTTTGTTCACAATCTTTTTGCTTGAGACAGCAAGGCACGGAGCTACACAGGGGCAAACAGCAAGAAAACAGCGTTACCGGAGAGAAAACAAAATGCCGCTTATTTCAAATAGAGAAGTTGGCACTGCAAAAAGACGGTAAAGCAAACTGTTTCTTGTCCAAAAACAAAGCCTCCCTAACTTTTGCTAAGAGTTCAAAGAATCCCTTGTTCTCACCAAGCTAAAAGATCAAAACCACCAACAAAAAAGCCTTTCCCAAAGAATTTCCGTAATTTAGGTGAGAACATTTTCCCTCAAATAAAGAAGTGGCTTTTTACCTCGGTTATATTATTAATGTGTCAGGGAGAAAGGAAGGTTGGTTTATTTTGTTTAGTCACTACTACAAAGTATTTTTTCCCTGTAAGTTACTCTGAACGTGACACACCTGAAAATATCGGCATTGCTGGCATGACAAGGAGCAGTACTTGAAATCCAGTTCCCGATTTGAATTCCTTTTGCATCAATTAGGGTGTCAAATGGCCACGGATTGACTCTGGGTTTCAGCATGCTATACAGTGCGGAAACATGCAGGCTAACTATTTTATTATAGAAAAGGATACGAGAAAAATGCTTTCTTAATGACACTTTAATTGTGTTTCCTACAGAAGGATTCGAGATAGTTCACATTTAAATGCCGATTGACAGAGTGAAGAAAATACAGGAGATTTTTTAAGGCTCTCATATTTCAAAGGCGATGCTGAGGCTTCCTGATAAAACGCTCCAGCGTGTGCGAGGAAAATGTTTTTCGGAGCGATGCTCCTGAGCACGGCGCTCATCGGAGGGACGGGTTAAGCTCCTGGCAGCGTTGCTGCAGCCTGCAGGAGACCCCGCGGCGGAGTCCCGGGAAGCCGGGGTTCCCTCGGCACCGGGACACGCCGCTCCGGCGGCCCCGGCCCGCCCGGTCCCCGCCCGCCCCGCCGGGACGGGGCTCTGCCCCGGGCAGCCGCAGGGATCCACCGCGCCTCAGCCCAAAGGATGAGAGAAGCGGGGGAGAAAGTGGGACTCCTTCCTTGTGCATCACCCGTAGCCACGTCTTTAGCAGTTCCCGAAGCATAAATCATTTCCTCGCTAGACTTCCCCCAGTGAAACAGACGGGGTTACTGCACCCCCCCGCCCCCCCCCCCCCCCGCCCCGCTACTCTCCCCTTTAATGTTTTACCCCCTCTGAGCTGAATGGCAAAAAAAAGAAAAAAGTTGTTTTCATACATTAAAAATTATCCTAAATTATTCTTCAATCGAAGATCAAAAGTCGTGGCAGCATTTACTTCCCATAATTATTTTTGAAGGGGGTCTTGTAAAGAAAAATAAGTTTATAAGAATCATTCCCCACTTTCCCTTTGTCCATTTGCTCTGTGAAGGCTCTCTTCTCTTTATTATTAATGGATTTGGCGAAGGTTTTCCTGCAGTTTGGAGGAATATGCTAGCAAATGAAAGCATCTCATTGATGGATGAGGAGCTGGGCTTTAAATCAGTCCCTACTGATACAAATTATTTTAATATGCCCTTTTTATGATTTATTTCAAATTTATGAAGTAGCAAGCTATGTTGTAAGACTTGATTATGGAGGCTGGTTTCCTACAAAGTTATAAAGTCTTCTAGGGGAGCTTTTTTTGAACAGCTTATTACAAATTCGGTACATTCACAACTGTGTTGCCAAGGCTGTGTATCAAGAAAAAGTAAATCTTTTTTCCCTTGACCCATACCCTGCCTCTCCTCCATGCTGGAGAGGAAATTGATAGTGCCATCAAAATCAGCAGGCATTCTTTGTGCATTTAATATTGTTTCTGCTGGTCTATCAAAAAAAGCCCAGAAATAATACAATTCAAACACAAGATCTTTCTTTTCTCTCAAGATAATAAGAGAAGGAAGGCAGGGGAAGACTGGGATAAGGTTTTGTACTGTACACGCTATTTCCCAGGAGAGTGAGGCTCTCTCTCTGCTCAGTGCTGTGAAGGGGAGACACTTTCTGCTTTGTGCACCTTGCGGTCAAAGACATCAGAGGCACTGCACTGGCTGGGCTGTCCTAAGTGGCTTCTGCCCTTTGCTGTAACTCCTGCAGCTGGGAGGGGAATGACAATCCTCAGGTATGCTGGCCCAAGCCCGTTCAACTGTTCCTGAGGATGCAGCAGAGGTGACCGATTCCCAGCTGCCTGTGGTCACACTGGTGCTGGAAGCAAGCATGCAGGAAGGGTGCTCTGAGCACTCCCTGAGGCCAGGTGGAGCAAGGTCCGTCTGAGCAGCCTACGAAGGCAGCCTG
This sequence comes from Falco naumanni, assembly GCF_017639655.2. NCBI lineage: Eukaryota > Metazoa > Chordata > Aves > Falconiformes > Falconidae > Falco > Falco naumanni. The sequence goes on along the minus strand of NC_054071.1, from coordinate 5,307,555 downwards.
AGGTCAGCTGGCTGGTGCTGTACAGAGCGGACAGAGCCCAAGGGCAGGAATCTGCAGGTTGCAGGCAGTGCCAAGCTTGTGAGGATGACACCCTCTGCAGCCTTCCAGTGAGAGGCAGATGTGGGTATTTAATAAAGACCTGAATTTTTGCAATGTCTTTGACCTGCTGTCTTAAGCTTTGTCCAGTCATACATGAAATACACCCAGAGCTCTGTTTTAACTAGCCTGCACTTTTCTGTCATCATCAGCACTGGACATAAATCAATTGCACAGTCTTGGCTATGAAAGGTATGACTGGAACCTCATCTGGCTTGCTTAACTGTCTCTGTGCCAAGGCCTCAGTACCCTGCTGTGCTGGACTGTATTCCAGATGAAGCACATTGTATTAACTGTCTTTGGTGGTCAACATCTCTCAGTGAGAAGAAATATTCATGGAAGTACAAGAAGAGGATACATGTCACTAAATGCATTTGATGCACGCAAAGTATCTTAGTGCTTTTTGGGCTCTGTGTCTGCAAGATCAGAGTACTTCAGGTCAGTATCTGCATCATTTCAACAGCTTGACAGTCTAAATTTTGTTTCTTCTGAAGACCGTTGTACAAGTTTAAAACTAAATTCATAAAATTGGCCTTGTACCACCTACTTGAACATAAAAACTTAACACAGTGTTCAGAGGTCAACAGCATCAAGTTGAAACTTCTGGTCTTTCTGCCAGTAAATTCAGAGCTGCGTATCCCCTTGTTTCCTTGTTCTTGTCCACTAAATGGAGAGCTTGTGGAAGGTGCCCGTGAGAAGGCCTGGGAGAATGAACCCTTGTGTTTATTCATAAGGTGGGAATAGCAAGGGGAAGTTTCACCCTGCCAAGGTTCCTTCCCTTCCTGATCTTGAGGAATAGGAATTCAGCACCAGTAATTCACTTGATCTCTAGTCTGTGCTAGACAGTATCACTTGCAATGGGTTTTGCTTATTTGTTTGTTTATTTTTTTATAGCAAACCTACACTTCTGCTTGTCTTTAGATCTGCTGAATTAATTTTGTATATCATCAGAGAAAGTTTATTCTCAATATCTACCAGCTCGGTGAAAGCCAAGCAGTAGCAGGAGCTTCCCCTGACTTCCTCCTCTCAGATATGTCCAACACTGCTAAAGTTCTACTTTTTTTGCTAAATCTTCTGTGTTGTGGCCACATTACTGCATAAAAAGGGTGGTGGAGAGAGGCATTCCAAAGACATTTACTCACTAGTTTATTTAAAACATTAAAAACATGCAGTTTTTTTGTCTGTTCAGTTCCTACAAAACAAAACAGACAGAGATGGTTGCAAAACTTCTGATATTACTGCAAAAGCATTTTAATAAAAAATAACAGCCCACATGCAAAACGCTCTCAGAAAGATAAAAATTCTCCTTGATCTGCTGATAGGAAGGAATCTATGAGAGTGGCAGATCAAAGGGAGAACAAAGGCCAAACCTTTGAATAACAAAAGCAGTTATGTCTCCTCTTCTCCATCAGTCCTCAAAGTTATATCTCCTTCCTATGTTCTTTGGGACAAAATATTTCCTACAGTAAATAATTTCCAGAAATTCAGTGTTTCAAGCCACACAATAACCCAAGGAAGTTGGGGAAAAGGAGTAGGATTGTTTTTCATAAATATTTCTTGGAGGCTCCACATCTTTCAATTTCTTATCAGTTTTGAAATACAAGGCACGGAGTCTCTAGCACCATTGGGACCAAAAGGTTATCAGCATGTAAATACCTGAGCTAGAAAGACATGTTTGAGAAAGAACAGATAACATTTTAAACATACTTATAGCCCTCATCCTTTCCAACTTTTATCCCAATTTCACCTGAACTTTCACAAGTAAAGGTGTGCTTCTAATAACCCAGCAGATAAAATTGGGTTTATCTCAGATCAAGAGCAATAGAATCAGCACCATGACCACCTCTGTTATTTACTTTTTGTTAGAAAGTGATAGCCAGCTCTTTCTTTTAATAGAGGATTTTTAGACGTGAATCTGAGAACATGAAACTACTGGGCCACTGGTAACTGGGCAACCTGTGTATCAGGGGTTTTATGGTATTGCTGACAAAGAAGGAAATTGAGGCAAAAGACGAGAATGTAGTTGTCTTTTTCCTGCACAGAGGCAAGATCAGAAAGAAAACCCAGGAGTTCTGCTTCTCAGAAGTAACCACTAGAAAATGTCAGTTCTTAGAAGACCATAGTTCTTTCTTTCTGGAAAGGAGACACGTCAGCCCAGAGGCCAAGACTTCCTGTCCAAATAGGTAAATGACAGCTAATAAGGCCAAAGGATATTTTCAAATGAGGAAGGGCTTAGTTTGTAAAGGAAAACAAAGGAGAAAGCTGTACTTCTCATTAAATGCTGGGTAGGCCTTGCAGGATTTTGGAGTACTTTAGGAGACTGGAGGCCTCACTGTTCAAACCGGTCTTAGAGCTGGTAGGGAGAAATGGCCTTTGGCAACTGGTCCATAAAGGCTTCTTGAATTAAGAACTAGTCACCTTACAACCCCAGTGGCAAACCTATCTTTGCACTGTTGTCTCCAGCAGCCTCAGACAGCAAGGGCAGGACTGACTTTATTAAATGTGGGTGTTTGTGACAACATCACCTCTGTCTGGGCTGTCTTCCCTTTCTAACCCCTGGAACTGTAGCGTGTAGAGAGAGTGAGTCCAGGCCACCATCCATCTCTTTCTAGAGAAGGTCACGTCTGGTCAGGTGAATCACCTTCTAGATTTTGCTGTCTGTATTGACCAGATCTCTGCTGACTATAAAGGGTTTGTGGGCAACCAGCTTAGATTAGGATGGCTACAACCTAGGCAGTGGTTGGTTCCCCCTTGGAACCTGGGGTGCCCTGATTCTTGGTATAAGCTTGCATCACCCATTCAACTACAAACTCACGCAAGGAGAGAGCAGAGTCTTTAGTGGACAACCCAGACACCACGACTGTATTGCAACTATTTTGACTTACAGTGCAGTGGTATAGAGCTGTCTCAGATTCAAGGAAGTGAGACTGACTTAAATTCACCTTTTCTCCCTCCCCTTCCATCTATACAGAGGTGGAAAAACTGATACCCAGGCGAGGCCGATTGAAATCCTGGTACTAAACAATGGGTCAACTGTATGTGTCATGATTTGCACAAGTTTCTTACAAAGGGAAGATCTGCGAGATCACATGCTGCTGATGGCATTTAGGTCCATGCAGAACTGGTCCCTACAGCAAATTCCCTACTTTTTTTGCCTAGTCAGCTTCATAGTATGTCTCATAAATCTCTGTTTAAAAAAAGATCACACGTTAGTGTTTTATCTCTGGTATGTGCTACCCCATGTTTTCCCCACTCACAGCATATTAGCCTCACACAGGTGGGGAGAAAGCAAAATAAACATTATCAAACAAGGGCATCAAATATTTAGTGTAGAGGTTTCTGAGTGCTTCAGGATGAGTGGGACTGTTTAGATATCAGATGTTCTCCTGCCAGGTCAAATGAGCCACTGCTGAGTAATGGCTAAGTTCCCCCAACCACCTTTGGCCATCAGTGCATTATCACCCCTGCCCTTTAACTTTCTGTCCAGGGCAAGAATCACTTTCTTAATCCAGCATCTCAGCCTAAAGCTGTTTCAGCTGAGACAGGGGATTGTTTACAGAAGGTGCTGGCTCCCTCCCCTCCACCTGGTTTCTGTCTGGGCCACACTGTTAGGGATGAGGGCAATACATCATTTATCTTGGCCTCATTTCACAGGCAGGTCCTGCTGTCATTGTGCTGTTGGTGTCTGGAGGTGCAGCATCCTGATAAGCACGCTCTGCTCGCCGGTGGGTGAGTAGCCGCCCAGCAGTCAGCAGATGATCTGTGCTTTGCTTGATACCCCCCGGTGTACAGAGTGCTGCAGGACATGGGATCCAGCTGGCAGGGGCTAACAGGAGTTTATGCAAAAGGGTCAAGTGGTTCTTGTGTTCAAGGGACGAATAGATACTAAATAGGGGGGATTTTCTTTTCTTTTTCTTTTTTCCCCACCCATCCTAGGAAAATGGCTAGAGAGAATGATGGGAAATTGTTCATGTCTTGAGGCTGATTTAACTCTGGCATAACCCCAATAGAAGGTGTCCTTTGCTTTTTCAGGGTCTTAGGGTTTCAAAAAGCAAACGGATAAGCGTATGAGTCAACTTTTTAGTATGGATGTTTAAAGTGACTGCTGTTAGAGCAGTCCAAGTAAGAAAAAACATCCATATCTGATAATATAGACAAGAAGGGAGAGAGAAAGGAAATGTTCAGACACAGAGTTTTGTAAAGCTTACAAACCTTTGTGCTGACGGGTATAAACTGGTTTTTAACTAGTGGGTGTCAGGGATGAAGTTTCCTTATGGGTAGGTGGTTTGTTAATTGCATTTGCAGAGGTTTCTTGTACTTTCCAGTACAGCAGCTGGTGCTGTGTCTCCTGGAGAGAGTCTCAAACCAGAAGAAACAATGGTCTGATCCAGTTCCAGTTTTGTGACACTGTAAATCCTGTACATCAGTTAAGATGTTTGCTCTTTTCTATGCTCTGTTGTAAGAAAACCAGTGAACGGATGGTGACGGAAGAGCTCAATTTAAACTGGGGATTTGTTCTGTGGGATATTGTCCAGGGTATTGCATGAATTTGTAGCCACACAGTAGGGTGCTGGCCTCAGATATAACTATTTTAAATAGCTGGGAGTTCACTGTTTGTTATGTGGCAGGGGGAGCACCACTATGTACAAGGGACCATTATCCATATCGAATACATGGGTTGGAATGGGGTGGAGAGGGTGTGATCACATCTTTTTAGCAATAAAACTCACTCACATACACCTTAGGACTCAGCCCTCTGCTGTCTTTTCCTCTCTGGCAGCATTTTCACCTGTGCAACTCTCATTCACCATTGTGAAATCATAGAATATTGCAGGTCACAGGGAAAGGACAAGGCAACAAAGAACTGGGCTCAATGGCTTTAAAATGGTCTATTTTAAATCACACATGCCTGCTTCTCTCATCATATTGATTTCCCTTTTCTCAATGAGTGTTCTTGGCTGCTGAGAAGCTGGCTGAGGCTTTGAAATCTCTGACTAACTAATATATTGTGTCAGTTTGCAGCATTTCATAGAGAGAAAAATGGCAAATCAGGAAAAAAAGCTCAGACTCCGTTTAGATTGAAAAAAAAGAGGTTGTGTCAGTAGGGTGACAAACATGGTCATCTTTCTATCCCAAAAATGCAAGCTCATCTTGTTCACAAATATGAATGTTATTGTTTTGACCAGCTGTTGGGTCACTTCACAAAGTACTAAACAGTCGGGCTTCAGTTGTGTGAAGGGGCAGAGCAGGATTTACTTGGGTTAAGAGAGCTGGAAAGAAGAGCTGGATCAGAGAAGAGTTACTGGTGTGAGGAAGGACTGCTGATAGCTGGTAGACTTGGCTGTAGACACAGGTGGGGAAAGCAGAGTTGTGCAGAAAAAGGTCATTGCCATTGTTAGATCTGGGGTTATGAGACCACTGGAGTGGCTGGGATTGCTGCAGGTTCAGCTGCAGCCACCCTGGCAACTGCAGAGAAAACCTGAGAGCCATCGGAGCAGCAGTCACAACTGAAGGGCTGCACAGTGTTCTTACGTGGCTACAGGCAAAGGACCAAGTGTTCTGACAGCTAGAGGTGGAGTTTTGTGGAACTTAAATCCTCTCATTCCTATTTTTAGTGTAAGCTCATTTCTCCAAGTCAAAAACATAATTTAAGAGATTAAAAAACCATCAATTAGCCATGGGGCTCTTTGGTCCACCTGCTACTCTGTCTTTAGTGTCTGCTTATTTCTTCTGTGGCATACGTAAAGAGGGAAAAGCAACAGGGCAATCACGTATTGGTTTAAGATTTTAAATTGCTGCCTATCATAGTAATAGCTGAATGTCTTTTACATAAGAACAAGCAGCAACAGCAAATTGACCAGCAGATTTCACCAGAGGGACTCATCTCTGCAAACTTTAGATGCTTACAATGTGTATGTTTTTATCCAATCCAGCCATCCAGACTCCTTTTATAGCTGGTGGAGAGCAACTGGCACTTTGCCTGCACAGTTCAGTTAGTCTCTGGCTCGGGAGATGAGCCGCACCTTAAAAGTGCCTGTTTCCCTTGAGTTATTATAAAGAAAGCATAAACCACCAGCTCAGAGGCAGACATCTACCACATCCATGATGACTCATGTGTAATACTATTCATATCGCTCCCTGTATGGATGTACCAGTCCGCCTGAAGCAACATTTTAAAAGTTGTTATAAGGCTTTAAGTATTTTCTGATGTTTCCTGGATGGAGTTTTGGGTTGAAAAGGTAGATTTTCTTTTCAACTTGGGATGGTTTCCCTTACACCACCAAAGTTTTTGTAAGGAGGATCAGCATCTCCCAGAAATGGCCAGCTTCAGACCCTGGGTGAGCGCCTCTGAAAATCTGCCCCTATCCACACTAACACCACAGCATGCTGACAACATTGAGAATTTGTTTTCTGAACACCTGATTTTGCAGACAAGACACAGATAAACAGCAACAGCTCCTCTTAATGAACACAGCAGCATCTCCAGATAAACTGTCACCACTTACGTCGTGCCCAGCTTCAGTATCACCAGGGGAGGAAATGCCTCAAAGCTTGTAAAAACACATGCTCCTCTTACTCTCCTCTCCCAAAGTTAAGACACCATGGAAGTAATTCTCTATGATGTTTTTTGAACAAAGTAGAGATGAGGTTGCTTCCACCTAATCTACCCATGTATGATTAAGATGCACAAAGTTCTAAATTATTCCAGTTTCTGGAAATGTAGGTTGGCTCTAAGATCAACCAAGAGGTTTACAGTTCATGGTTTACTACTCTGTGGGGCTCCTGGACACCAGACTGTATGCACAAGGGTGTTATGTTGGAAATTTACTATCATAAGCATCTACAAAGAGAACTGTTATGCCTCAAGTGAGTTGAACATTTTCAAATCAACCCACAGAAGCTTCAAAGCAGTATATGTAAAAATGTACTTGAATCACTGCCTCCACACAAGAAAAGACAAGATGGGGTTGAAAACATCATGCGTTCTACACTGCCTTCTGCTTCATAAGTCTTGGAGCATGAAGCTGCTACTGTCACAGCTGCTGGTTTGCCATAGATGAAAGGAGAAGAAGAAAATCTCAATATGGTCTTTGGGTGACAATGTTGTACTGCCCTGCAAACCAGGAAACATTCTGGATTAAACATCTCCTTGCTCTTCTGCACTTGAACATAAGGTCCTGACTCAGGAAAATGGCTTGTAGATGCTATCACAGCACACATTAGCTGTCAGGACAATCAGGAATCTGGAGACAGAGTCTGTGGCTGTCACAAGGGCTATTGGTGAAAAGACTTGACATTTATAATAGCCTGATACAGATAAATTAATATCAGGGGTTTTGGACTACAATCAAGAAAACTAACTATATTCATAATCCTCATCTGCCTGGGGATACTGGCAGCCTGATTTTCATTCCTGCTAAGGTCCCTTTACATGAGTTGTTTTCACACATATTTTAGAGGCACTTTTTTGCAAGGCAGAGGATTGTAAAGGCAGTTTCATGTAAATGAGAATCAGGCCATCAGTATGAACATTATCCATGTCTGCAAATGTTTGCCAAGCTTCAGTCCTCCTATAACATCTGCTGAGGAGAAAATATTCGTGAGCCTCAGCAGTTAAGGGTCTGGGGTTTTTTAAAAGCCACATCAAGGTCCTGTTAAGCTTTGTGGTGACTGTTAAGCTTATTGCCAATGAGTGCGTTTCTTTGGACAACATCACAAGGAAATGTGAAATGGAGCAGAGATTAAAGCACGGATGGATTTTGAAAAATGTAAAGACTGGTTTAATGCAACCAGGTGGAGACTGTCCAGTGCTTGGAGCCTTTCTAGGCCCCTTTGTTAAACATCTCAGTCTTCCCCTTTCTTACTTGAAAAGAAACTTTTCCCCATTATTCTCTGTGGTTTACAAGAGGTTGGTGGAGCTGGGCCAATTCACACAAGTTCAGAATCTAGTTAATTTAAGTGCAGTTTTCTCAGCAATGTTGTGACATGCACCTGAGCTTCACGCAGTTTTACAGCCTCTGAAGGTCTGTCTGAAAGCTATATGTACCTTTGTTAGTCCTTTGTCTCCTCTTTACATGATTTCCTACTCATTCTGTTTCTTCCTTTTGTCTCTGTTGCATTTATGTTGGTCTGCAGCCAGAGCTCCTGGCTGCTCCATTCATGGCTAAGTTTAGATGCCCAGAAAAACACACTTGAAAGAGGAAGAACATGCCCCACAGCCATAGTACGTTTACCACCCATCTAGAAAGAAATCTAGGGCCTATTTTAGCAGGATCTTTCACAGGCAGATTGCTTATTCCCTTTTCTTGCCTCCATCCAAATGCCTGTTAGACTAATCTAGGCCCCTATCCACAGTTCTTTGCCATTCTGCCCCAGCAAGTGTTTTGAGATTGGAGGGCAGGCTTATACTGGTAATGCTGCTTCCAAGAGAATGCCATTCCTTGATCACATAGCATATATCCAAATATGCTCTCCTACCCCAACTCCCCAGGCCAATCTGGAGACCCTGGTTTAACTGGAGAGCTGGCAAATCTTGACTGCTGTATTATTTTTGATATTTACTTACACCTGCCCATGTGCCATCCCACTGTGTGAAACCACGGTGAAAATGGGAAGGGAGTCTTGGAAGGAGGTATCTAAGGCAGGATTACATTCAGGCTGGGTTTTAGTGATCATTGTGGGCAAAATTGTCGTCTTCCCTGTTCCAATAGCCAAGGCAAGTGCCCCTTCTGTTGTGTCCCTCGGATTGTCTGGGTATCTGTATCACCTGCTGGGGCAGAATTCATGTTTCAGTTAATTGTCCTCAGATGCTTATGTAAAGCAGGATTAGACTGACAGTGTTGCTTTCCTTTGCTGTAAAAATAGTGTTCAGTCAGTAATTCAGTTCGAAAATGAAAGAACAACTCTGTCTCTTCAGATTGCAGAGACTGTAATCTGGGATCCCAAAATTCCACCACTGCAGATTTTGTCAGTACTGTTCTGACAATCCAAAGGCCTCAGTCACGTCTTACACCATACCCAACCCTTGCACACAGACAAAATATTATTCCAGGCTTGGCAAGAGGTGGGAGAACAGTCCAGAGCCTTTCTAAGTGTGCATGGTGTTTGAGTTCAAATGCTATTCCTTTCTGCCCACAGAAACTGCATGGCTGTCAACAACCCCTCGGCAGGAATCTTGCCTCACTCTGGAGAAAGGGGATGCTGGGTCCTTGGCACAAACAATCCCACGAGCTGTGTAGGAATCAAAGGAACTCAGTTAATGAAAAAGAACACCGGTAAATCTCTGGAAGTGTTGAGTGAGAGAGCAAAAAGAGGTATTACATGAAATCAGAAAAATGTCTGTCATGGCAGCTGAGGATGTGTCAGTCAGTCTGATGGGTGTCTCTGCCCTTTGCAAAATCTCAGCAAAGATGCCTTCTAATGGCTTTAAATTCAGAAATTGCAATGAGGCAATGGGCTAGGATTTTGAACACCTTAAGTCTTTCAAGGATGAAATAATTTCCCCTCCCCTCTCCCCACATACACATATGCCTCATCACAGTTATTTCTCTGGAAGATTTTTTCCTTTTGGATATATCATCTTTCCAAAGTTTGGAGGGGGAAAAAAAAAAAAAAAGCAAAGAAAAAAACCAGGAGACATTTCAGAGGTGAAACTGGCCAGCTGGCAGTTGATTTATGAAGTGCTGAAAAGCATCTTCGGAGCTGTCATTTATCTTAAAGCTCTCAGCCTAAATAAACAAAGAGCCCCCCTTCCTAATTATAGTTACAGTAGAAACAACTCCAAAGCCTAATAGCTGGCATCTGAAAACAGCACCCTTCAGACATCCAGCCCACAGATGCACTCTAGTGGATCAACGCTTCCAGCCCTTCCTGGGTCCAGAGAACCTGGCCCTTCTCTCCCTCACCTTCTGAAAGGGAAATCAGATCAAAAGCAACAGGGAAACCAAATCAAAAGCAACAGAGCCATCTCAGTCCTGCTGAGGAATTGCAGATCCACAGCATGCTGGCAAAGAAAACTTGCTCCATCACTAACATTAGATCCCACTCAAAACAGCAAAAGTGCTCCCCATGACTTTGTTTTTAATGTTGACTGATGCTGCATTTTTCCTGTGTTTTGCTGCATTCACCAGCCTAAGGGATCTTATCCTCCTGTTTAAGCTAAGAAAGGATAATAACTTTTCTGTAATTGCTGGTTGTCTTATTGGGTTTGGGGTTTTAGTTTATGTTGCACTGAAGTCTACATAGATGGAGTGAAAATCCACACTAGAAGGAGCTCTACCTACTGTCTAAGAATAAATAGGATATGGAAGCACCATGGCAGCTGATGACTCAGTGGCAGAAAAACTCCAGCTGTATGGGCCTCAGCATCAATCTACGGAGATGCATAGAGCAGAAACCACTCGGAATTCCTTTCGGGACCTGGCTTTCTTCTTGCTCTTGTTGTAGTAGCAAGAGTTCACTGCAGGAACTGGATTCTCTTCTTGGCTATTGCAAATAATTAGAATTCCACTGAAGGAAACAAAATTGCCCTAGCTGTACCAGCCGAAGACGTGCCAAGACAGAAATATACCATTGTAAAAATAGTGTGATAAAAACCCTCTACTGTGTCCATGCTCTTTATCCCTCTACCTTCTCTACTGTAATTTTGCTTATAATCCCTGCCACACCACTAACTTTCTTACATGACACTGGTCATACATAATTTTACTTAACTACCTTAATCAGCAAATACCACATAATACAAAGATAAAGCGTTATCAGAAGATAAGCTAAAGACTAGTCCTGGTTTTCTATGGCAGATTTCAGAAATGATATCAGCATTTTCATGATTTTATAATTGGGAATGTAGGGCCAGGCAAATTGAGTTGCTCATAACCATCCAGCAAGGTGACCTGGGAAGAAAATTCAGATCCTCTGAGCCCCAGCCCAGTGCTCTATCCACTAGGCTGCACTGTCAACACAAATTTCCTGCTGAAGTATTAATATAACAAATATTAAAACCACTTGAAAATAAAAAAATAGATCATTTTTGTAAGAAACCACCTCTCCCTGAACAGCTTGGGTAAACCCTTTCAATTTGGATAACTAAGGTAACGGAAAACTTGAACACCAGTTGAATGCAGCTGACTGCGCTTAGAGAATTAGCATGAAAGGAATAAGGCCAGAAATTAGGGGTGATTAGAAGAATTTTGCATCATCAGAACAACTGCCCAGAAGAGCAATAATGAAGAGGCATATGAAGCTGTTCAGAAACTCTTCTCATCAAGAACAGTCTAATTCAAATTAATGGCAGGCTGGTTCTAATTCCCAACTGTCTGAATCACCTCTGTGCCAATATTCCCACTCGTCCCTTGTCAGGAACAGTCCCCTAAGTATGCTGGTAGAAGCCAACATTGAAGATATTCACAGCAGAGAGGCCAAGAATAGAAGGGGTCATAGTTATTCTATTTTCTTCCTGGATAAGGACAAACAGTTTCAGGCACTTAGACACAACCACAAGGATGCTCAGAGAGAGATCCAACTCCTAGGAACAAGTGCTGGAAGAGACGTTTCCTCTTGTATTAGGGTCACTGTCAACCAGTAGTTCTTCTGGCACTACCAGGAGGGAGTGTAGACAATCAGATCTTCCTCCAGGAGAACTAAATGCACTATTAAATTAGATCTTTTTTTAAGGCTGAAAGATCGTTCTTACTGGTGGAAGGGATCAGCTGCAGTACCACTTTCATAGCATTGGGTGAGGGATAAAGAATCCAAAATCACTAGACTGTAATGCTTATAGTACCTACTACTGTCTGTACAATACAAACAGACCTGGGATTCCCTCTGACACACTGGATAATTAGCGTTACCTTCCATCTTCCTCAAGGGCAGAAAACAATGCATTAGCAAGCCTACATACTGAGCAAAAATACTTGACAGCATCACTATAAGCTCTTACGGCAGCTGTATATTGCTCTGTTCCTGCTCAGTTTGAACACATTCTTATCCACATCTCTCAGGAGAGTAGAAGCAGTCTTTTCTCCCCCATACCTTTCTCTACACCCAACATCCCACTTTGTAATCTCAGTTTCTTGAAATTGCATGAGATTAAACACTTTGGTCTATCAGTATTGCTAAGACTTTCCATACCTTTGATCAATTTATAGCTCTTTGTACCTTCTCCAGAATTTGTAAATCAGATAATTCCTTATATCTAACAGATAAGTGAGTGAGTCCAGATGCACCAGACTCACCAAGGAAGCATGGGAGATAACGTTAGGCATTACACATGCATGAAATCTGGATCCTTGTCTAGTGGAAGATACCAGTGTTTTGGGACTTGTTAATTGTTGTTTTTTAAACACAGCATCCTCGATCAGATTATTGTCGACCAGAAGCCACAACTGCATATCTGATGGAAAAATAAAGGGGAGAAGAGAGACAGACATGAGAATGAGGAATGGGAGGTATTTCATGGAGACAGGATAAATTGAAGTTGTCACTCTTCTGAAGGGGGATTTATTGCACAACTTGCTTCAGGATATGTGGAGTTCTGTAAGTACTGAATTGCACCTGCTCATTGTGGGCACAAAAATATGAAAGAAAGACGGAAAGGAAAGGAAAGGGGGAAAGGAAAAGGGAAAAAAAGTAAAGTAAAGGAAAGGAGTTGGATAAGAAAAAGAAAGAGAAGACTAAAAGGAAGGCAAAAGAGTTATTCTATTCTGCAAGGTTGCTCTGGACTTTTTTGATTACTCCAGCCTGTAACTGTTTTTGCCCCAATTCAGCCTACCTATCACTGTTTACAGGAAGAGAAAGAACTGCATCACTTCACCCAGAAGAAACAGAAGGAGGGAATTATCCTGGGCTCAATTGAAACTGCAGCCAGCAGAAATTTGTGTCTGTTTTTTCCTCCAGCTGCGAGCCATCTGCAGTTATCCCTATTTTTTTTTTTTAATCTGTAATAAATTGATAGCTCCAAGGGGTGAGCACACTGCAAGGCAGAGAAACAGATTTCCAGGTTGCCATCAAGAAGTGGTTCAAATGGATCAAATGAGAAAGGAGGAAGCTGGCTACTCCTCTCAGCCATTGTAACAAGTCATATGGCAACGAGGCAGTGACATGTCATCTCCTGGTAGCAATATGAGCTATGGGGATGGGGACAGGAAAAGAAATACATTTGAAAGCAGTTTCTGCAAGTCTGGAGCCAACAGATTCCAGTGAATGTGTGTACATGCAGGGTGTGAAGACGAGGGTGTAGGAGAAACGCTTGCCTACTGGAAGGTTTTACATACTCCTCTAGGCATCTGCTTTTGGCTTCTGAAACAAATGGGATCAAATTCAGCCTAGTCACCTTGGTCTGCCAGTGTTCTCATGCAGCCCTGGTGGCCTGTCTCTTGGCTGTTGCCACTAACAAACAGAGCTAGTGGAAACAAAGAATTTGCACCAGTGTGAACATAAGAATTAATAACCAAGCAATGGATTTGAAAGTAATTGGGCAAAATGATACATCAGCTTTTAGCTACAGGGTAGATTTCATGTTCCACTAGGCCTGTTGTACCGGCAGTCCAGCACAGCTCTGAGCATTTCTCAAGGCTGGCCGTGCCTGCTAGCTGTAGTGTAAGTCCTCAAGGTCATGCTGTAAGGCTGCCTGAACCTGAGCTCTAAAGCTTGTGGGAAAGGGAAAGCCCCAGCTTAGCATGCAACCAGGTTCTTTCACACAGTGCAAAAGAATCAGATACTTCAGATGAAGCCAACTGTCCCAGGGTCCAGTCCACCAGCAGATAGTCTAAAGTCAGCTCTTTCTAAGTACACTGCAGATCTCTGAGTCTGAGTGAAAGCTGGCCTAACAGATGGCCATGTGGACAGAAAGCATGTGAGTCACATCTGCTCTCAAGCTCATCCTTCATTTCCCAGAAGAGATGAAGCCACTTCTGTCTCACCTTATCACCAGATACCTTGTAAAGACGGAGAATGCTGAGGCTGCAAGTACTCCTTGTACAATGTACTCCTTGTAATGCACAAATGTGAGGTGCATTACACCTCACATTGCCACAATTCTTTGTAGAGCACGCTGATCTGACAGCACTTTACATCTGCATCCTGCAGGTGTAAACTGGGCTACTAGAAATCAGGTCCTACAGCTTTGCTTTGGTACCTGGAAGCAATGATACATAAAGGATTGCAACACTGCACCAAGGTATGGCCATCCTTGAAAATGGATGCTTTTTTTTTCAAGGGAATACCAAGCATTTCTGAACCTGAAACCGCAGCAGCTTCCCTTTAGATCAAATGATTGCTGAGCATTTCCAGGAGGCTGACTCAGTAACTTTGTGAAATCGCTAATGCCAAGCTCTCCTGTGTTGACAGGCAGAGGAATAGCAGTTTATGGTCTTCCTTGTTCACCAAAAGAAACCTTATCTCTGATCCTATAGTCACCCTGAACAAATGCAAGGCCTTTCTGGGGGAGATGTGTGTGTTGTGTTAATTGCATATTTTACTGAGATGAAAGGTCTCAGCATCTCTCAGTAACTTCCTCTGCTTCCTTTTGTTCTCTAGAAGCCTCATTTTTTCCCTCCTAATATTTATTCATGAGGATTTTTGCTTTCAGAAGCTTTAGAGCAGCTGCTCCTGGTCTGATGGAATTCACTCAGCAGCAGAGATGTCTTTTCATCTGTTCAGCGCAGCCAGCTTCACCATTGACGAGCATCTGCTTCTCTGGACAGGACTCCAGCTTCAGCACCATTAATATGCATTTTATGGAGTGCAATGGAACACATGTGCAATCTGCAGGCTAAAAAGTCCACATAGTTTTGCACATATGCACACCTGCATGCAAAGGGCATCTTGTCAAGCCAAGATCTTGCTTGTCACAAGATGGACATGGATTCATGAACCACAGTGACACATGAATATGGTATACATATGAATATATCATAATATCCATATTCAGACTCTTGAATTTTTCTGGTATTTGTACAACTGGCCAAATTAATCTTTGGTGTTGTTCCAAAGTTCAGATTTTTAAAGTCATTAGTCTGGTTGTGAGTCGAATTTTGATGGCTCAACCCCAGAAAGTGGAAACAGGCTTCAGTTTTGTCATGGAGAAGTAAAAAGTGTTTTACCTACAATTTCCTGGCAGAAACTTTTCTCTCAAGAAGGGACAGACTAGAAGTTCTATTATCATTAGAGTATTAGTAATGCAATGATAGAAGATGTCACCTCCTATACTGTTGTGCTCATTTCAGCACACACCACTGAATTAATCTATATATTGTGGATATGCAGCTGATTTTGAACGCACAAAACATCTGGTCTCATGGGCACATCTGGCAGCTGGAGAACCAAACACCTGCTGTGCAAAGCGGCAGCTGCACATAGGGAATGGGGATGTACAACTCAAAGAGGAGCGAGTGCACATGTAAACCAGAGGATGGATTCAGGGTCAGTATGTGCCATCTAATATCACACCATTTTCTGGAGATGTTAAGCACATCTCCTTAGCTCAGGCACACATCTCTGTTGTCATTTCCCCACACCTTAGACTAATCCTAATTGAAAGCAGCCAAAGTCAGGAAATTCAGAGTTAGCAAACAAAAAAACTTTCCTGAATGCCCTTCACCCTCAGCCTGTTATCTGTGCTCACACAGGGAAGGTAACAGTATTTCTCCTAGAAGAGTGAATTTTGCTCTTTCCAGACACAAAAGAAGGTGGGGGATGAGGTTGGAGTTGCATTAGTACTGGTAGCTTTGAATGGTTGATCCGGTATAATATATGACCTATGTGAAAACTATCTTTCTTTTGGTATGTCTCCAAATACCCTGAGACTTCTTTGATTTGATTTAAAAAAGAAAAAGAAAAAAAAAAGAAAGAGAAAGGGAAAACCAGAAAAAGAAAACAAAAAAGAAAAAAAGAAGGGTAAGACAAACATATGGAACAGGTTCTGCTCTGGGGCAGTTAATCTCACAGGGATGAGTGAAACTGGTCTAATTGCCTCATTCTCCTCCCACTTCCACTATTAGCTTCAAGAGAGGAACCTCTTGGTAATAACTAGAGTGGGATGACTTTATCAGTTGCATCTTTCAGAAATGCAACCCCCTAATGCCTTTGTGATTCAGTTTCCTCTCTGATACTAAAAGGAAATAAAACTTGTCCCATGCCCCCAAAATTCTGGAGATCCTCAGATGAGTCACACTGTGGAAGTCTGAATCACTGCTATTTAATTAATTCACTAGAGAATTTCAGTGGAGTCCAGAGAACCAGGATGGGGGTTCCCATATCCCTGCCAGCTTGGAAAGGTCCCCTAGGGAATCTCAAGCTCTGCATCAACTACTTCCAGAAGGAAATCTGTGGAGCTGCAGGGCTTGCACTGGAGCAGTGGCCAGAGCCTCTGCCTTGCCTGCCAGGCCTTCCATCTGGATGTGTCAGAGAGCACTGGGGAGCCACCGAGCCAGAGACAGATGCAGTGAAGAGGGAGCAATGTTTCACTAGTCTGTCAACATGTCATTAGGTTCTCATGAGGGAACATAGAGCAGAGGGGTGTGGGGAGGAGGGGGGATATGGCGAGGGGAGAGAGAAAGAAAGAGGGGCAGAGAGAATGACAGAGTATTGAAGAGATGGAGAGGTTGGTGCCAATGCCATGTAAATCACTGCCAAGGGGAGAGCTCCATCAAACACAAGGCCAGTACTATAAATCAGCCCATAATTAGGTGCAAAGAGAAAGCTTTAACATCCTCATCAAATTGATTAATACATCTCACGGCTCAGGACAGATGTAGATGGTGTTTATGAACAACTGCAAAGCAGCCAAGGCTGTGTCTGGGGCAGGGGGAAAAGGGGATGAAGGAAGGAATGATGGATCTGAAAACAAGCTCCCCTTCTCTTCATCACCACATTCTCCTGGGCAAGGGCTGAGGGTCTCCCCTGCCTCTCAGCTCATCTGCCTGCAAGCTTTGTGGAAATGAAGCAGTTAACGTTAGCACAGCATGAGGGCAATAGAAAGCCTTTATTTTAGGGGCTGATCCAAACCCATCAGTGCTAATGAGCATCTTCCCATTGATTTTGGTGCAATTTGGTTTAGATTGATAATAAGCATGATTGCAGGTAGTCTTGGGTGAAGATAATAAAAAGCAAGCTGCTGGCTATGAGAAAGCAGAGATGAAGGAACAGAAGATGAGAGGTCTGAACTCTGCTTGCATTCGACTCAGCAAATCTACCACTGATTTGAGTGGGTCAAAGGTTCAGTCCAGATTGCATGTCCTGGAGGTGACAAAGTGCAGAAAAGAATGGGAAGGGTGTTCCCAGCACTGAGATCCTGATGTCAGTGGTGGCTGTGAGGCAAAGTCGAACTAGAAATGAAGAGCTCCAAGCCACCCTCATGGCTGCTTATCCAAATCTTTCTACAAACCACCTGCAATTTTTCAGTTTCTAGGAGTAAGGCTCCTCACTGAAGGAATGTTTTTGGTACATGTCATGTGGTCAGCTTGAAAGTACTCAAAAGTTTAGGGCAATCAATGTTCCATGAATCATGTGCCATTATTTTCACTGTTGATGTATTTCAAACCCAGCCTGTAGTTCATTATGAGTTGCTAATGCTCATACTCATTCACGATTACAAGCACACAGAGAGAGTCCTTACCCCAAAGCGCTTACAATCAAACGATAAGAAAGCAGGTGGATACAGATGGATGGGAGAACCTAAGAAAATGATGAGACAGTGTTGGTCAGCAGGGTAAGGCCACAGTGTCTATGCACTTGTTGCTTAGACTTTGGCAAATGAGCATGCAGAATGCACAGGTGAGATGGTCAAAAGTGCACAAGGCAAACAATTTATCACACAGCTTTGCAACTTAGCTGTTACCTGTCACTTCTAGGTGTGTGTGCAGCATGCATGCATGGTCAGGGCAACTGAACACGGGGCGGGAGGAACAGCTCTGTGGAGGGAAAGTTGCAACAGAATCTCAAAGCTGCAGCTTTTCTACCCATTTTGCTGAAATAAATACTGCAATGCCAAGCTCTTACAGACTGCTTTTGATCACTGGCCATAAGATGCTTCATAAAGGAGGTCAGCATCACTCCCATTCTTTTAACAAATGGAGAAACAGAGGCATAGGGAAAGGAAGTGACTGATTTGCCCACTATCATCCAGTAGGTCAGAGACAGAAGCTAGAGTAGAGCCTGACTCTTTGGACCCCCTGCTCAGTGCTCTCCCACCCCCCTTTCCCCTTAGACTACACTGCCTGGCATTCAGAGACTATTCTGGGGTGCTGGGAGAGCCCTCACCTTTCACTCTGGCTTGACAGCAGGGATCCCCCACTCCTGCTGAGGAAGGTTCGTAAAAAGTCTGGGATTTGCAAGTGAGGTGTCTATACTGGAGTGACAAGATACTTAACCCCTCAGCCCTTAGGAATTACAGACACGATGTGGTGTCCATGTGTCAGCAAATAATTCAGAGGTGAAGGGGTTACAAGAAACACAGCTTCTCTGGATCCTTCCCTTTGAGAAGACACAGGTTGGCTTGATTCCTGTTCCAAAACGATGCTTGTCTTAAGCCCCACATCAAACTGCACTTACTGTTTCATAGGATATATTAAAAAAGAAAATAATAAAAAAAATCCTTCCATAGAAACAGCACAAGCCTTTACTGGTAAGAAACACCCAAGAAAGGAAGTCTATTTTACAGACAGGTTTTAAACACTACTGGTTCCGAGGACCTTTAACCTCTCTGTATTAATCCTGGCAGACAAAGACCTTGCCCATGTGTCATTATGGCAGAGGAATAAGGCCCCAGTAGACATGACTTACAGGCTCTGAAAGCCACTCCCTGTGCTCACCAACAGACTACAGACTCCAGAGATCCAGCCCCAAGGGATGAACCACCAAAGGGATTTTGTCATCCTCTGTCTGCCTTGGAGAAGAGTTTGAGAGAGGAATACAGTCTTAGCAATTATTTCACCTACCCACAAAATGTTATGAGCAAGTCTATGAAGAGAAATACTGAAAACTCTTCACTTTTAAAATGAAGAAGTCTTCAGATTTAGAGGATTGTGCTCCCTTTGGAGCTCGCTTGCTTGTTCTCCACTTTTCTCTTGGAATTACATATTCCTGAAACACAGGAAACACTAAAAAAGCAGAATATCCTTTTCAGCTGCAAAATCTCTCCCGTCCACTTAGGCTCCCTGCCCACACCAAAGAATAAACATCTAATCCTTAGCTGAAGCAGTCGTCCTTGCTGCAGAAAATAAATGCTTCCAAGGAAAAATAAATCAATGGAAATTAGCAGAGCTCAGGATAAAAAATCCATGCCCTGCCAGTGTGATATTTGAGACAACATTTTTTTGCATGATTTAATGTCATATAAATACAGATATCAGTTCCCATTTTTTAATTGATTATTTCCCTCCATTTATTAAAGCTTCTTAAGGCTGAACCTGCTCTTCTTGTAGTCTGTGGCAAAAGGCTTTTAATTTAACAAGGACAGAATCTGTCCACGCTGTACACTCCATGGATAAAGATGGCTTATTTCCCAATGCCTGTTGTAAGAGAGACCACTTTCTAATGGGAGTTCTTAGGTACTACTGTGATACGTTCCAATGGCTAAGCTTCTTTTTTCTTTTAACACATACACGTGCACTTGAAGAAAAACAGCCTGTAAACATTATAGCCTGATTCCTCTCATGCTTGGGGAAATATTGAACAACTCTTTACAGTCTATAGAACTACATTAGTAAAATAAGAGAATCAAACCTTAGGGTATCAGGCACACTGTTGACTGACTACAGGATACACTATTGATTGACTTGAAGTTTTGCCTGGAGTAAGATCTGAATTCGAATTTTAAGATTTAACTCTGTGTACATTCATACAGAATAATATAAATTTTACTTTTCAGGAATCAGACCTGGTTTTCTCACCTTTATCCTGATCTTACTTGAGTTAGTTTTGATTTCGTTTTTGAATTTATAGAAGATCTGAGATTTAGAAACAGTAACAACCTCATCGAAGCATAGCTTTGAAGTTACTGCCAAGTAAACTCTCCCACAGACCAGACGCTGAAGCTTCCTTCTGTCCCAGTCATTGTATTGAATTGGACATTGAAGCTTATGATGTTTCCCAAGTTAACTGACTTTTTCAATAACAATTTAAAAACTCCACAATAAAGAAGAAAATCATGTGTCTATCCCTCTCTCCCCCAACTCTTACTTCACTACAGAGTTTTCAGTCAAATTACCCCTCATTTATACCACATGAAGTCAGGGAGGAAAAAAGAATTGCTTAAAAGAAGAAAGGGCATGTTTGGATGTGAACTGCAGGAGGGAATTTGCCATCTCCCATCTACCCATCCTGCAGAGCTCTGAATAAAACTGGTGGTCAGAATCTCTGGTGGCCAGCTCATCAGCTGGTGTAAATCAGCATTGCTTCACTGACTTAAACAGAGCTTCAGTCCTTTATCTGAAGGCTGTACCTGCTTTGAGGCCACAGCATAACCGAGCCTGCCAATGCCCTCATGGTCCAGTGATAAAACCCTCATAAAATCCAAAAGGTGACTAGCAATGCCCTGCTCCCCAAAGACAACCCTTGAGAAATATAGGAGTTTAAACCTTCAAAAGGCAATAAAAAATTTCTGTGGTGCTTTGCACAGCAAAATCCAGTGAGCAAGGGCCCCGCTGTGGATTGCTCCCCCACTGGAGTGACAGCACAACAGACAAGCCACTTTGTGTATCCTTTAGCCCTGTCAGGGAGCAGTTATGGATGAGTAAGGGCCATTCTTAAGGTCTCTGCTCCAGCCCCTTCCTCTGGCTAAGGCCGCATTGTGGGTCCAGCCCAGGGAACAGTTCACGAACTCTGATAAGCTGAAAAAAAAAAAAAAAAAAGTGCAAAGCCTGGTTGTGGTGCAGGCAGAAGCCATTCCCAGGGGCTTTACTGGAGGAAGGCAAATGTGCATCATGCGCAACAAGCCGGAGACATGACCTTCAAGAGCAAAGTACATGTTCAGTGATGCAAAGTTCTAGTATCTGTGAATACTTCTGTGATCAAACCAGAAGGTTTTGTCCTGCGAAGCGCTACTTAGTCCTCAGTTTTTGTCTGAACCTGCTCCTGAATTCAACACTATTCAATATTTTTATTAATAACTCAGTCAATGGAACAGAGCATCTGTGCAGATGATTTCAAGATGGGGAAGAGGGACAGAGCTGCAAGCCCTTCTGAGAGTAGGGCTTGAATTCAGAAAGCAGTAAGATAATAAAGATGAATGCTAAATTCCAAACTTGTGAAGGAATAATCAGCTACACAAATGTGAGCTAGGAAACAGGTGCCAAGAAAAAAGTTTTTCAGGAAAAGATCTGGGACAATCATTGAACCAAAACTGAAGAGGCATGAACAGAATTATGCTGGCCTACATAAAAAGGGTGCCAGATTTAAGATACACAAAGAAACATCCTCACTCTCCTCAGTCCTAACAAGGGCCTCAGCTGGCCTAGCTTTGGATATCACAAGAGAAGAGCCTAGAGGGAAAATAACAGAATTTCAGATCTAGAAAACATGACCTACATGAAGAGACCAAAAGCAGTGAGTGCAGGGAGAAGACTGAGGGGAGATTTATCAACCTTCAAGCATGTTAAAAGCTGCCACAAAAAGGAGGGTAATAAACCATTGCTCTATGTTCACTGCGTATTTGACAAGGGGTAATGAGTTTAAACTGTGCCAGGGGAGGTTTAGATTGGACATTAGGGAAAACTTTCTGACAGTGAGGATGGTGCAGCACCAGCATGTACTACCCGAGGGGCTGTGGGACCCCCATCATCAGAGATTTTTAAATATAAGAAAAGTTAAATACTTGACTGAAGTAACTGTCACTTTTGAAGGAGAGATTGGCTGATACAGCTCTATCTACTGTGTTTCTACAACTGTGGTTTCCAAGTGCCCTTGAAATACATAAATGAAAACGCACATAAGTACAAACAAAGAAACATAAACTCTACCTGTTGTAAAAGCAGACAATATCGAGGCACTGAATTTTCCAGTGAAGCTTTCAACAGTCATTTGCTTAATGTTTCTCTCACACCCAGGTAATAAAAGCAGAGCAATTCCTTCAGCAGCTCAGAATCAGGCACTCTCATCCATGTGTTGCTCTCTTCAGTTTTTCCCCTACTACCAAATCTTGTTGACTTAAACAATAATAAATCAAAGGGAACGGCTGCAGCTCATACAACACAGGCAAAATCACAAGCTTCTAACCTTCACCTTCAAGATTTCCCTACAAGGGTTTCAACATCTGGAGCCCATTCAGCTTGAAGTGATGACAATTTCCAATAAGCGTTAATGGGGGATCCTGCCCAGTCTATACTCTATGACTATAATTCAGTCTGTCTGTCCATCTGTCAGGGTTTATGACAGCCAGAGCTCACACACACAGGAACAAACTACAGCTACAGATTTCTTAATGAGCACATAATGAAGTCAACCTGCTTCATTTTTTTCAGCTCTGCTGATCATTTCCACTGGGCAGACTTCTCTTTGCTTTACCAGCTCTTGGTGCCAGGAGCATGTCAGGCTGTGGATGAGTTGATGGGGGCAAAAAGCCATAAACGGGAATCTTGGGAACACAAGGCTCTCACACTTTTCCACAGGCAGCCTCCCAGGCCCATGTAAACCATCAGGATGACTTTTACTGCTTTTGAATCAGTCTCATAAGAAGTGGAACCATGGTGTAGCCACACGCATTACCTTTGGGCTAATGAAACACCCCAGAAAGTGCAGGCCGAGCTGGTGATAGCACTTACCAAGCAGCACTGCTCCCTGTTCCTGCATCTTGTGCTGTCTGAACTGCAAAGTCCCTCATAGTCTCCTCCAGGCATGCACTCAGAGCGAAATCAGCATGGGAAGGTTTCCAGGCGAGCTGGCCATGTCTCTTCTCCCCTCAGGCTGCAGCCTGCACTGCGGGGAGCCTTGCAGAGCCTGTGGCCTGGCCAGGGCAGGTGCCACAAGATGGTGGCCTAGGACTTGCTCTCCAGACACAGCATCGTGCCTCAGTCTGAGTCACCTCACAGACAGGCCGCTGGAGCTGCCTCACAGTCTGCGTCACCACACTGCTGGCATTGCCTCACAGCTGGTGTCACCTCACTGCTGGCATCACCTTGGAACTTTCATCACCTCAGAGCTCAAGTTGCCTCACAGCCTGCATCACCTCACAGCCTGGCTCGCCTCACAGCCCAGGTTACTTCAGCGCCTGTCACCTCACAGCCTGAGTCACCTCACAGCCCAGGTTACCTCACAGCCTGAGTCACCTCACAGCCTGAGTCACCTCACAGCCTGAGTCACCTCACAGCCTGAGTCACCTCACAGCCTGAGTCACCTCACAGCCCAGGTTACCTCAGCGCCTGTCACCTCACAGCCTGAGTCATCTCACAGCCCAGGTTACCTCAGCGCCTGTCACCTCACAGCCTGGCTCGCCTCACAGCCCAGGTTACCTCAGCGCCTGTCACCTCACAGCCTGAGTCACCTCACAACCCAGGTTACCTCAGCGCCTGTCATCTAACAGCCTGTGTCACCTCGCAACCTTGTCACCTCCCAGACTGCACCTTCCAGCTTCCCCTCAGCTCTATGCCCCGTGCCCTGCGCCATGGCAGCCCCACCTCTGATGGCAGACCCAAGCACCACAGCACCAGGGACATGACAGCTTGCTTTTTGCCTTGTAAATACACTTGGAAACAGACTCACAGCCTCCGCACAGTGATGGCATTTTCAGGTGTAGGAATAACTTGCTCTCCTCCAGTGGCCTCCATTTGGGACCCGAGAGGCCTTGGGGGAAGGTCTGTCCCGCAGCGCCATGGCCTCGCTGCTGCTGGGAGGCTCAGGAAAGCTTGGTGGCACCACCAGGCCAGGAGCCTTCACTCTTCTTCTTTTGGGAAGTATTCACCCAGGTTTTGCTTGGAGTTTGAATTTGATCCCATTTGTTCAACACATCACCTGCTCAGACAGCCCGATCTATGCCTGTTGGAGTCAGTGGAAAAGTTCACCCTGAACTTGGTGGCTTAGGATTAAAATAGTGGGCACTACATCTGTTCTGGTTGGGCTTAAAACTCTTTAAAAATGCCTTGGCAGATTGAGAAGTTGTTGAATTATTTGCTCCAAGCACAAACAACCCACTACATACGGTTCAAACTGCAACTTCAGACTTTATTTCGGTGTAGATAATTTTTACCCTTTTATTAAGTAAAATTAAAAGAAACTTGAAAATGAAAAGAAATAACTCCCTCTGGATGAGAGTCCTGGGAAGATGATTTTTGTCTTTTGCTGCTGCCCTGATGGCAGGAGTGGTAAAAGCTGCTGGCAGACTCAGTCTGCAATAGCTTCTGCCCTCAAGACCCTCAGCAGCCACAACAGCAGAAGTGGTTGTAACTTGGTAAGCAACAAGCAGAGAGATCCCCTATTCTTGTAGCACAGGCAGACAAGGACTTGTCTTCTCCCTCACAGGCAAAGCAGCTGGCAAGGGCATGGGCATCCTTTACAGGCCAGTTTACTGCTGTTCTAAGTACCTGCCTGTTTTGTGGGGGTCCTGCTGCCAGGCTTTGCTCCTACAGCTTCTTCTGACAGTAGCGACAGGCAGAACAGATATCTGTCCAAATCTGACTGTTTCTGTGCTCTCAGAAAGTGCTGCTTTCCAGCTTAGGGCCCTCTGCAGTGGTGAGGACTTGAGGTGACCATTTTAGGTGTCTCTTGATACCTCTATAGCGGGGCTGAGATACCAAGGTACCTTTAAACTAACCTAAGCTCACAAACCCACAAGGCACATTGCTCTGCTCTTTGGTCCCACTGCTGTGCACCTGGATGCTGTAGGTATTTGCAAATCCATTCTACAAAACTCTGGATTTGGTTTATTAAAGGCCCATTTCCAAAGACTAGTTCTGCCTCGGGAAAGACAGAGTCCCAATTCTACTCATTTAATGATGAACACCCACTGAAAATCTCCACTTACAGGAATACTAAAGTAGTAAGGTCTGAATTAGACCACGTCTCCTTATTCTTTCCTCTGTCTCCCTTTGAAAACAGTTTTTAAGTTGTCACTTGCTCTGGGATCTCAATGGATCTATGTAAGGCTTCTCTCATTTCTGTTGAATAATCTGTTTTTATTCTGATTGCAGAAAGAATAGGTCTAGAGCATCCTACACAAATCCCTCTACCCACCTAAACAGATATTGAAGGCTGTTCATCAGCCCTAAGCTTGTCTGGCAGATGTAACAGAGCAAGGCTTTCTGCTTCTGAATTTAACTTACAGCACCTGAGCTAAGGAGTTCAACGGGAGTTTCTTTCCTGCCCAGTTAAAATGACAAATTGGTACATGAGTGTTTAATGAAAGATGCTGGAAACGTCCGTGAAGATCAGAAAAATCACCTCTTGGAATTGACAGGCAGGCCATCTGCATTCCTGCGTTCCTATTAATTCCCTAACAATAAACGACAGGAGAGCCTAGAGGGTTAAAAGCTTAATTCAATCTCCTAGATTCCTTCCAGGGGCCTGTCTGCATATAGAATGAGAAAGGCATTTATAAAACTGTTATTTGCACACTAGATTCTTCATATGGCTCCATGCACCAAGTATCAATCACGCCCCTCTCAGCCATGGTGTCACCATGCATCACCCAGCCCTGCAGAGACTAATGATGCGCCTGCCTGTGACATCTGCCACACAGATTGATGACATCACACCCACTGCACACCTTGTGACTGTTGCCACAGCTCACATGCCTAAATTTGACCTGATTCAGGGTTCAATAATATTCCTCCCAAACTCCGATACTGAATTTGGGCCATTTTATTTACTAAATTATAAATGAACTAACACCTGCATTTTGGGGAAGTTCATAGCCAGGTTAGGATTTTATTTCACTACTGCCTTCACACTGATCATTGTTTCAGGGTAATTTCCATCAGTGAAATGGCAGTCTTCTTAGTCACATGTTCTGTAATCTCTATATGGATCAGGCCTTGATGTGAGCTTAATTAAAACAACAGTCAAGTTCATTCTGTTACACACTAAGCTTTGAGGAAGCCTCAGACATAGATTTTCTTCACGCTTCAGTGAAGGATGACAGTCTTTCTGTTCTCTTTGCTGCATGTTTATCTGTTCTACTGAAATGGTAAATTCTCAGGAAGCTGAAATGCCAAAAATGCCTTGGTTTACCCTCTGTTCAGCTCTCCATTGCTGTATTACACACACGCACACACACACACACATACTGCTGCCTGTGGGAACATTTAGACCTGGTACTATTTACAGCCTAAAGTTCACAACATGGATTGAGCTCTAATTTTAATATGAGAAATTACTTTTCTGCTTTATTCTGTCCTTGCTTATCAGTTTTACTTTCTTACAGCTTGGACCAATGACCATTAAAGTCAGCGTACTCCTTCTGTAGACTGCTGCGCACAGTGGAACATGGTCAGAAAATACCCAAGAGCTTTTAAAGTTTAGGTAATTGGTCTCCTAATGACATGATGACTCTTTCTTCTATATCTGAAACTTATTCTGCAATAAAGTAAGGTGCAAATTTAAAGCAGAATGCCTCACTGGGATAACTCATGTGTAGACAAGCCCTTAACACAGTGGCATTAATTTCTGTGAAGGAGTGTTACAAGCATTGATCCTGCAGGCTCTTCTTGGATAGAGGAGAGAAGATTCATATTAAAACATCTTGCCTCCCAGGGCTGGCCTTTAAAAAAGCACTTTCTGGTAGCATTAGGGATAAATACTTAAACCATGGAAAAACCTTTTATCCATTGCTGTATTAGTCAAACTGTCCCTCATGAGCAGACAGCTTCAGCAGAAACCTGCGGACCTGTACTTGAGGAAAGATGAATGGAAGGAGTCTGCATATTTTAAATGGCCAGCCAGCTACAATGTGGTAGAGCTGGTGCTCAGGTGGCTAGTTTGTGTTCTGACTCAGTTTACTGACTGCAGTTCTGTTACTGCTGCAATACAAGAAAGAGGGATGTGGCTATTCCTCCGAATGGAGGGCCCCCATATGCTTCTGCCCTTCTGAAACTATCAGTTAGATCTTGCTCTGTGTGTGTGCTTTCACTGCAGGAATCAGAAAAGGTACTGAAAAACCAGAGGAGCAAGCTCTTTTCTCCAGCAAAATTTGCATGAGGGCAAGGATGGCCACTCTGTAGCTCTAAAGCTACACACAGCTTTTCAGCACTTTTAAGTGCTGCTCCTGAGTAAGATGCCTTGCAGTGTGACCCAGGAATTGCTGGGTAACGTTCCCACAGTGCATAGGAAGCTGTTAAGGCTGACACTGCTGGATTGCCTGGTTTCCAGTGAGTGCTGGAACATCTTTTATATCAGCCCTTCCACCTTAGCCCTGTATAATGGACAGGTTTACATGTATTGTCAGATCCTGCAACATGGAAAAACCTTTTGCTGAAGTCAGAGTGCTGTGTAATAGGTTTTTACCAAGTCTCAAATTCTGAGTGCTGGTGGAAAGATTCTCTCTCTCTGCTGGTATAAACAAATCTCTGACTCCTGTTGGAAGGCAAGATTTCTGACAGAAGTTTTCCCCTTCTAATAACACAAGACTTGCATGACTAGATATCACTGTCAAGTGGTCACCATCATCACTTCTCTCCAAGCCTACTCACACAGACTGAAGTGGACCAGCTTCTGCAGCCAACATTCCCCCGAGGGAGCATGATGACTACCTTCCTAATCAGCAAACTTCAACTCCCCAGCCCAAATGATATGCTACATGTGCTCAGCTGCCATAGCTTTAAGTCTCCTGCAAAGCGCAGACTCACCACAGCAAGTTTTCTCAGCCGCTCTGCTACTGCGGCTCGTTCACTGAAGATTGAGGGAATATTGTGCTGCTATTTCTCAAGCTAGTTGGGTTGCACAGCTGTGTGTTTTAAAAAGAGCCTGGGAGGTAGCCATTAGCCTGAGGGCTGCCTCCCCAGATTCACAGTCCCTTTTCCTAAAGTGCAAACTCAGACAGTTTCTAAGCTGTGATTGGCATATGGGAATATAGAAATCAGCTTCATAAAGGCCCGTGCTAGCTAACACTTCCCACCGGTGAGGAAGATGGATGATATCCTGTAGTGTTAACATGTGGAAAGTGCTAATATTTCATCTGATTGTTCAGTATGTAGGAAGGTGAGACACAGGCCCAGAGCTTCCTACTCATGGACATCTTGAATAAAGCTTTTCTTAAATTATTTCCATTGGAACTAATTCTCCTGCCCCTTTTGTCAGTGGCCCATCCATCTCTCATTGCAGCTCTGCACACTTACCAAAACGTCTGGGACACAGAATACAAAGTATTCAGAGGAAAAATAGTGTTTCTAGGGCTAATATCAGGCTGAGAGCAGCTTAGGAAGTCTCTGATGAAATGTTGTGTTAGAGTTGTTTGTGCAGGTAGAAGGATGGCAGTGGATGATGCTTGACAAAACAGATTTTTTTACAGATACCAAAAGAATTGCAGCAGACGTTAATTTATTCAAAATGTATTGTATCTGGCCATCAGCTGGCTTGCTTAGTGTGGAGTGATCCTGATTTACATGAGCAAAAGACCTACACTATTGAATGCTATGTGTGTCCACCTTTCCTGAAAACACAAAGGCGGCGAGTAATTATTGTCCTCCAAAATCTTGCCCTGAAAGAGCTGATTCCTCAGGGGTTCATTCATCCTAAACCAAGTTTCAGCTGTATACAAACAATTATAGACCTGACAACTTTGCCCTGAGTTACTATAAGATGTGAGATAACTGGATAGCAGCAAAAATACATAGACAAACAGTTGATGAGGCCCAGCTTTTAAGGAAACAGGGAAAACAGACTTCAAGAGGGAGGCTGAACACGGGTAATGTTGGCTCTGTAGGGCAAAAGTGTTGGCTTGGAAGCAGATCTGTATTTATAGAGGGAGAAAGGTCTGAAAGGAGAGAAGCGATATCAGAAAATAAGGATGTTGCGGAAGCAAAGGAAGGGCAGGTTTATGTAAATTCTGGGTGAGAAGAAAGGCCAAGCACCTAT
The DNA here is from genome assembly GCF_017639655.2 of Falco naumanni. NCBI lineage: Eukaryota > Metazoa > Chordata > Aves > Falconiformes > Falconidae > Falco > Falco naumanni. The sequence goes on along the minus strand of NC_054071.1, from coordinate 5,278,461 downwards.
GGCTGATTCTTGAGGGAATGAAGAGACAGAAAAGGCAATGTCAGAGACAGCTAACTGGTATCAACAGGGCTGAAATGCACATCACAGGCTGGCAAGATGCTGAGAATACTGTTTGGATCAAACAGGTGGCACACCTCCTCCTTCCTCTGCATAGCTCCAGTCTTGGCTTGCAGTAGCTTTGGTATTTCAGTACTGTTGGTCTCACACAGCTCTGCGAGGGATCTGTTTCTGACCCTGAATGTCGCTGCCTTTCCATTACCAGCCTTCTCCCACAGCTATTCCAATTCATCTCAACCCTGATTTCCAACACAGCTGTCATTGCAGGACTTGGGTTGCCCCTGACTCCTTGGAGGCTGCCAAGCACACTGAATTGTGCTGAACTGTGTGGCAAGTTCTGCTTTGTTTTTTATGATGTTGAAAGATGTCTGCTAGAGACTGGGGACCAGAATAGCTGTCTTTCAGAGCCAGCACTGTTTAAGAACAGGACCTCTGCTAAGTGCTCTCTAGGCCACATTGATGCTTTGTGAGATTTATTCACTGACCCTTCCAGGTACAAAACCAGGAAGGTGGCAGCAGGAGGGGACGAAAAGGGGAAATCAGCTCTGAAGCGGTTAATTTTACTGGCTCCAAAATTGATAAGCAGTGGTACGTCAGCCTGAAATGAACTTGCCTTGTTCAGTGGGGTTCTAAGACAGCGGAACTCAATCAGCAACGGGCCACATGGTTCAAAGCCGCAATTCATCCCACCGTGCCTCTGAAAAATGGGAGGTGACAGTTCATTTTGCCAGTGACAGTCTGTCGGTCTCGCTCACTGCTTCTCCCGTCGATTGCACTGCTGAGGTGAAGTGTGAGCTCTGAGACACCCTTGCTTTGTATTCCACTCAGCTGAACAGGACAATCCGAGGATCAAAGGTGGAAAAAACCTCCCCTAGCCCAGCCCTATCCACTTCTATTTCTCCCTCCTTACTTTCAAAGGCTTTTGCAAGCCAGATATCAATAGCCCAGGAAAGCTCTATTCCTCTCATTGGTTTCACCTCACTTTTTTGGATTATTTGTCCCAAGCATGTATGCCTCTTACCATCAACACCTAAGTGTGCACAGTGCAATCCACATGACAGACCGGCAACTCAGGCCCGCTGCTCTGAAATGCTAAATATGCTGCGCACAGCTAGACAGGATAATATTCCAGGTGACGGTTCTCTGAGATGCACAGGATCCTGGCAGAGTTTCCATTCTCTGTCCATGCACAGTGTGGAGGCAGACGAAGCAAAAAAGGTAATAGAGATGACAGGCAGAGAGATTTCTTTCTGCTCCTGAGCTTTGTCTTCAGCAATCAATTAGTTCCTCTCAAAGAGCACTTGCATGTATGTACTCAGCAAATTCCCTCCTGAGCACGGTGATGGCACTTGGGAAAGACTGGCATGGCACGGCATAGTGAGAGTAAAGGACTGACATATTGGCCGGTACTGCTGCCAGTGTAAGGCAAGCATGAACTGGTGGTTAGGACACTTGCTCACATGCTGAAAAAATCTTGAGAGCTTTCAAAGCATTCTCTCAGCCAAAGATTCAAAGGTATGGTTTCAATGAATCTATGCATGCCACATTAGCTGCCCAGTCAAATACTGGTTTGACTACATGTGAAAGTTAATCTGAAATTAAAGGTTGTAAAGCTACAGTGGAACGGCAATTTTGGATGAAGTCTGAATGAACAAGTCCTTTAACTCTTCTTTTGCAGTATCTATCATACTTGCTGCTGTTGTGCTGCTGTTGATCTGACGGCATTCAGGGAGAGACCCTGAATGCATGTGGCTCCTACTAGAGAGAAGCTTTTAACTTCTCTTCTCTGCAAATGCACAAATACACAAGAGAGAAAGCAGTAATTGCTATTTGACTTCCAAAGTCAGCTATGCAAACTGTTGACTCAGAAAATGGAGCTTTCCAGTACTATTACAAGCTGGGCTTAAAATATTCTTGGTTTAACTTAATAAAAGAGGAGAAGCCAGTAATTAAAGCTTATTAAACACTGTGAAGCACTAAACCAGTTTGGCACATGCAGCTGCTTTTAGCTTTGAAGATGAGAACTATTCAGTTCTTATGCGTCTTAGAAGCAGGCAAACTGAGGCTTGCAATGCAGGATAGATATATAGCCAGAAAAAAAAAAAGGATGAGGAAAAGCATAAAGCTGAGAACTATTGGAAATACTCAACATATGACATAGTCAGTAGATATCCAGCTTCTGCATATGTCATAAATAGCCAGAAATTTTGTGTTTCATAGAGTATAATCTCACCCTATAAAAACTCAGCACATGCCCTTCTTGTAAATCTCCATATACTCAGTTTAAAGCCCTGGGTACATTCCCACAAAGCTCCTCTGCAACACGTTTCATAAGAAATGCTCCTGCCCTACTGAGGAGTTGTCTGACTCAGACAGCAGCGAGGTACACTGTTCTGCTGTATTGCACTTGGCGTGTAGGCATTGTGGAGACAGGCACATTACAATGCAATACCTGTGTATCCAGACGGAGAAGGAATGAGAGACCTGATAGATGTGGAGTGGACTAAGCTATGCCTCCAACCTTCCACCTGCACAGGCAGTCAGTGTGGGATAAGGAACAGAAACAAGAAAAGGCGATGGGCAGCTGGAATGATATGAACAGGCTTTTGCAAAGCCCCGAGCAGTGAAATTTGGGTGATGCTGGATCCCAGGTGGAATTGCTCCATTGGTGCTTAAAAATTAAGGTGAGATGGCAGGTGCGCGAGAGAACTGGCAAAAGGCAATGCCATCCTGAAGATAACAGGTTGTCTGTCATTCTGAGGAGCTTATGTACATGTTGGACCACAGAGCTCCCACTAACGGAGAAATTAAACCTGTCTCCACACACCAGTCCCAGTGCTCTGATTACATTTACAGAGGTTGTGACCTGCATCCTGTCACCATGGAAACCTCTCCTGCTGCCGATGTACAGTCAGGTTGTTTCTGTGGGTGGCTGATATTTAAAGGTAGAGGCTATGGCACTGTAATATTGAAAGCCAGGGCACCAACTTTACAAGCAGCCGAGTGGCAAAATTCATTTCACTCCCTGTGACACCTTGTAATCTCAACTGGTAATTCCAGGAGATGCTCAGCAGGTGGTAGAGAAAGAAGAGGAGAAAAGAAGAAGAAACAAAGAAGGGGAAAGAGGGGGGAAGAAAGACAATTCACTCATCTTTATCAAGCAATTCTCCTGGATAGGGAAGGGAATTTGTGTATTAAACTCATTACGAAACACAGCAATTTTACTGATCAACCAAAATAGCCTTCGCCTTCCACTCCCCACTTCCAAAACAGGCTTTGCATCCAATCCATGCCTCTCCCGTGCCAAAAATAGTTGTAGTCTGCCTTGATGTGAAATGATGTTTTAATTTTCTTCTGCATCTCTTTTATGTATTTGGAACTGAATGTGCCCTTGGTATAATCCTGTGATATTGCCTGAAATCAAAAATATTGCTCTGGAGATACGTGGGATCATTAGTCCCTGGCTGTTTGAGAAACTATAGACTTCCTCTAGCACTGGGCTTTGTATCTCAGCAGTTTCATCTTGTCAGCTAACGTCCCGTGTGCGCAGTGCACATGGGTGTCAATGGAAACTGCAGCATGCTGCTGTACAAGTGGCACTGTTACAGACATCAGCATAGCGAAACAGTGCGAGCAGGAGGGCTCTGGAGCCAGGACTGATGCTCAGCATGGAGATGGCTGACAGTGTAGCTGACTACGATGTCAGCTTCTCACGCAGGCGACAGACACTACCTGACAGGCAACTACTTAGCTTCCAATTTTCTCTGGTATAAAACTATTCTGTTAAGCAATGGAAGGCAGTGCAATGAAGGTAAATAAAACTGACACAGGACCCAGGCACTGCTCCCTCTCTGCTCTTCTCGCAGATGTGATTCTCTGATCGTTTGGTGGAAGACAGAGGAGAGCTGGGAGCTGGGGACTAGCTGGTGGAGGCAGGATGAAAGGAGATAAACTGCAGGAGAAAGGCACTTGTGATGATAAGGGCAGCTGGCTGGGAACCAGAGCAGTGCCCCACAGAATGCGAAGTTTGTAGCTAAAGCATTTGTTGGGAACTGAGATAAGCTTGGTTCTGTTCCAGATTCTTCCATGATTCCCTGTGTGATCTCAGGTGCATCAGTTAAAGTGAGCTTTCTCTTCCTGAATGTTAGTTTCTGTAAGTTCAGATTGCATATAGTTATCCAGGCTCCCTCCGCAGACAGCAGGGAGCGAGAACTGGAAATACACGTTGTAACTGGTATGGTACAAAGAAAAGAACCATCACGAGGGAGTGTCACAGATTTATCTAGCCAGAAGCATGTGGCGAAATGCAGATTGTGGCGAAGAGAGTTGAAACAAGGGAACGACTCAGGAGCTAGCAGCAAGAAAGGGAGTTATGTTTGTGGTGTGAGGAGTCAGGGATGCTTGTGGGGAGCTGGACAGGCTGGGGACCAGTGCATCTAGCTGAATTTTCCATGAGACTCTCATTCCTGCACCTCTTAAGGTCCTATGCCTTTGTTTCCCTCTCTTGTCTCCTGCCTTATGCATCGACTGTAAGCCCTCTGGGGCATCTCTTAGCCTCGCTTGCCTATCCCAGCAGAAAACTGCACCATGAAAGGATTCAACAAAGAATAAGAGTTTGCATACCAGCTCAGGAGCCCCTGGAGCCCAGCTCAGTGTAAGAGATCCATTGTTTAGGCACCACAAGAGTGATTACTGGGTGCTGTAGACAGAGGATGCAGAGCCATGACTAAGAGATCAGTTGGTTCAGGAGGAGGTGAGAAAGAAAAGGCATCAGCTGGACTCCCAGATCAGCTTGCTCTGGGTTGGATATCTGACCTTTGTAATGCTTTGATTTGAAAGTGTAAACCCTTGTAATCCTCGTGGATTACAGCTCCATAGCCTTTAATATGTGCATCCCTCAAAGCCATGCAAATGCAGAGTGAGAGAGAATGGGGCAACAGCGGCACCACAGACATCCTTACCGATGAAGGGTACCTCTCCATTGCCCTCTCTTTCACCTTGAATAATCTCCATTTGCTCTGGGGCAGAAACAGAGAAAGAGTGGAGGTTAGAAGTAGGGGATTGCAGAAGTTTAGAGAAGTGTGATACAAAGTAGCAGATAATTACATCAAAGGAGAAAAAAGTAGAGAAAGAAAAAAGATTTTCAGACTTAGTTGCATAGTAGGGCACTTAGTCGGCTAAAGATCTGTAGCATGAATAACCACTCCAAAAGAAAGGCCAAACTTTTCACACATTACCACCACCCCTTTGTAAACTGAACCAGAGGCAGCAGAGAGGCACTGTTACTGCCTGCCTGGATATGTTTGGAAGTGCTAAGGGAATGAAAAAGTGGAAGTCCTGCTGTAGGAGTGATGCACTGAAGCTGTATTTAGGAGACCCAAGTTTGATTGCAAGCTGTTCTACAGACTTTGACCAAATCGCTGGAGTAGGCTGGATCCAGACAATGAGTTGTAAAGTTTATCTAGGTTGTCCTACTGCAGTGGAAGCCGATGCTTCTCTGGTTTGGGTACTATACTCTGCTTTGGGGAACTCGGTTAACTTTACTGAGATCTGCTGTGTAATTTCACCCACAAACATTCAGCAGGAAGCAGGTCAGATCTGCAGGACTTCCAGGTGCTTCTTCATGGCTGGAACCATAGCTCAGCATGGGTGTTTATCCAAGCAGGGACTGGAAAAAGCTGTGGGTAAGAATGCCAGAAATGTGCTCCTTATCTAGCAACACAAGAGATCATCCACATGTGAGACAGCAGCAAGCTCTGAGCACAGTTTGCTGGTGATCCAGTTCTAGATCTGGGCCATTGACTGAGAAGCCCAGTCCAATACTTACCCCAAAAGTGCTTGTGCATTGCCTGCACACCATCCAGGGAGGCTGTGCTTGCTCTTTCCATACTCAGTCAAGCATGGACGGCCTCTACAGCCAGTGGAAGAACTGAGCAGCTCTGGAGGATAGTTCAGATTATGGGTGGAGTGAGGCTATGGAAGTGTCACCCTCTGTTTCCCCACTGCCAAGGGACAGAGCCCAGTGTGACATGGCTTCTAGCACATATGCTTTTGTTGTCTGCCTTTTCCTGAGGTGGGAAGCACTAATTAGGGAAACTGCTATTTTCTTTCTAAAGTACCATTTCCGCTGTTTTTAGTTAGACAATTCATAAGCTTGGAGTTAATCACATACTTAAGTGCTTCACTGGAAGAAGGCCAGAGTGCCCAGTACTTTGTAGAATTGCACCCTTGGAGGATACTCATTGCAGTAGGAGTTGCTGGAAGAGGACTCCAGTTTTAAACTTCAAACAAATTGAGCTAGTGGGAAAGGCACTAGGTTGAAACTCAAGAGGACGGTGGGCCCTGCTCCTTGCTCTTTCACTGCCTTGAGGTGTTGTTTAGGCAAGACACTTCCTTTTCTTCAGCCTTGGTTTCCCTTTTCCTGAAATGGAGATTGCATTTTTGCACTAGAAACGTTCTGAAATCTGTGTGTGAAGAGTGTAAAAGCCAGGCCCTAGTGCCGTTAGTTCAAACATGTCTCCAGGGTTTCACCTTGAGAGCAGCTCTGAGATGTTTGAATTCGTCCCTTACATGGCAGTGTTTAAAGCATCTGGCAGAAGGGGGCAACATAATAACAGCTGTGCACAAATGTTTGGGGTATTTTTCAAGCTGAATTCTTTTGCATCTGCAAGTTTTATCCTTTAATTTCATAATGAATGAACTTTAGTAACACTTTGCATTTATAAACTGTAGCATCATTCATTGGAAGATCTCAAAGCCATTTACAAACATTCATTGATTGCTCGACAAGCATGAAATGGAAGGGTAACTGTTTTACAAAATGACAGGAATGAAACAATAAGCTCTTGAATTTAGGGAATACTTCTGCCTTCCAGTTCTTTTAGCAGATAAGATCGCCGACTAACGGTAGTCATTTTTGTGTTTAATTAATAATGTAATGTATCCAGTATCCAAGCTCGCAGATAATGGGCTTGTAATACAGCATAACACGCCTCCATATCATTAAGTTTAACTGTCACACTAAATACCAGATTGTCATGCAGCCTTGTCAGTTTTTCGTTCTTTCTTTCTCATGAGTATGAAACAAGAGCAGCTGTGGGGAAGGAGAAGCTGAAGAGCTGAGATGATGCAGTGTGGCAGTAAAAAACCCTTGAGGGACGAAAATCATGGCTTATTCACCATCACAGCTTTGAAGGAACAGTGAGGCAGTAAACACTTGCAGCCAGCCCCTGGTGTTGTGTCCATCACATTGCAGGGCTGCTTCCAAGACTGACTGGATTTCTTTTTGCTGTTTTTTAAATGCAAAAAAGAATGAAGTGGGTGTTTTTCCAACAAAAATATTTGCTTTCTAAAGATTTGTTTTTTCAACAACGAAATACCCCCAATTACCTGGAATGGACTGTGTTTCAACTTGCAAATATTATTACATAGCACATTATATTGGACATAATTCCAGTACTCTGTGTAATCATTTACATGGGCCTCGCACTCCCCTTTCCACCCCTGGGCTGTTTCTCCAGGATGTGTCGTGGGCCCTGAGGACATAGTCTCTTTGCCAAGACAGGTTGAGCACCACAGGGAAGGCAGCCTGACTGAGGATCCTGTTCATACAGTCTGAAACACCCAAATTCCTACCTCCGTGCAGCAGAACAACCATAATCCCCAGGCAGAATTCATCAGATGAGTATTTTGGTCTTAAGTCAAACTTGTTTGATTTTACATTTTGACCAAAATAATCAGTTTCTTCAGGACATTATTTTTGACCAGATCTACTGCTGTGCTGCTTGCAGTGCTGAGCTTCCATTCCCCAGGCCTCTGGCTCTCATTTTTCTTCATGAAGATTTATAGTAATTTCTCCCATATCACTGATTTCTTCATAAGAGAAAAGATCACTTCAGGGACCTACTTCTGTCTCCAGCCACCCTGTTTAACACCTCCAAATATTCCTATTTATGAACTAACATCTGGGTCAGTCTACATAGCATAGTTTGAAAGCCATTAAGACAGATGCCTGTATTTCATTAAGCAAGATTTGATAAGGTGGGTAGGGTTACAGGGCAAGATTACTATGGGAATTCAGTGAGTTTAAACCTTCACTCCAGTTAATAAAATCAAACAATACATCATAAAAGTGTCTGGAAATTGGCTCAATAATTGAAATAGAACTGTGTGATGGATGGAGATTTATGGATGTTAATGCAGAAGCAGGGCTACATTAGAACATCATAACTGAGTCTTTTCTGAATCCAGACCCTCTAGCCCAAATCTGTCTGTTGTGCTGGTTTTAAGTAGGAGATTCTTTTCCAGAATGGAAAACCCCTCACAGAGTACTTGGTCCAGTTTTAATCTGAAATGTCACTGAACTGTCCATGAGATCTCAGGACCATCGAGTGTAATGATAGTGTTTGCACAGATGTCTCTGAAATGGCTTTACACTGAGCTGTGGCAGCCTGGATCTCAGTACAGGTGAGCCAACCATGTAACACTCGTTTGGCAGACTGTACCGAAGCTGGCGCCACATTTCTGTCTGTGTTCCTGTTCACAGGTGTCTGACACATACTGCCATCACCACCTTCCGCAGCAGTGTAGACATACTGTGTTATTATTATACTGAATAATAAAATCAAGGTTAATTTTAGCCATTAGCCACCCAACATTTCTTTGTCTCTCATCTTCATCCCAAACTGAAATATTCGAAGAACTCTTATGTAACATCCTTTGTGTCCACCAACACTCTTCTCCAGGACTGATCTCTCCTTCCTCAATCCACTACTTCTTAGATCATTTGGACTTTTTTCCTAAACCTTTGTTCTCTCTCAGGAGCAGACACAGAGCTCTCCCTTCTCTAGAGAACTATGGATCCTTCCTCAGCTCCATCCTTCTCCCTCAGCCTTGATGGCAGCCCTTGGTCCTAGCTGTTTATAGGAAGTGTCCCCTCTGCAGCCTTAATGAAGTGTGTGGCAGTCCTCCTCATTAAGACTCAGTGTTGTCAATAAAAGAGTCATTAAAGTAGTTTGATGAGGATTGGGAGAAAGGGAAGAGGTGCTACAACACATCTACAGGGCAGAGGGCAGCTCCATCACACATTGTAACAGAACAGCAAGGGATCAATATCACCTTTGCATTAAACTGAAGCCCATCCGTCAGCCTGAGGAACAGCAGCCTCCACAGGAGCTCAGCTCACTGCTCATTTCTGGCTTCCTATCTTTCTAATCCTTCTCTTTACAATGTCCTTCCTTTCTTGATGTTGGCCAGCTTTTGCCAGAGGCTGTAGAAATGCTGTCTCAGAGCCGTGTCCTGCTTAGGATTCCAGTGGTGTTATTCATTCCCCACATCTAGCTTCCAGATCTCACATTTTCTGAGAACATGCTGTTGGGAGATGCCTCCTCCATGTTGTCACCTCACAGACCACCTCCACCCCGCTGATCACAGGTATTCCCAAAGACAGACCTCCCTGCCAGATGCCACCTCCACAAGGGAGACGTAGGAGTGGATGGACCAGTGGAGTCCATTCACCCTGAAGGTGAGAGGAAGTTTGTGCCATATGAAAAAGAAATGTGTGCCCAGTGTCCCCTGGCTCATGTCCATAGGGTTACAGTGAGGGGCCATGTGGTGAGCACAGATGAATCTGAACTCCAGACTGAGGCCTGGACTTGAACTTGAGCTTGACATACAGCCAAATGTTGCAGGAAGAATGAAGGAGGGGAATCATGCTGCCTTTCCATTTCTGGGGTGCTGAGCACAAAGCACTGCTTTTGATAATGGCAATGTGGGCATGGATAACCTGAATACCAGCCCAGGCACCAACACTCTTGCTAATTTTCCCAGGGTCTTCTCTTGAGATGTGCTTCTCTTCTATCCATCACCTTGTCCAGTCAGACTATAAACTCTTTCAGGGGTTGATGTGTGCTAGTGGAATATTTCAGTGGGGTCCTACTGTAACTAATATGTTGGTGTGATGAAAACCAGTTACTGTATGTTCACAGACCCTCTAATAAATACATCTCAACACACCTGCTTGCTTCCGAGAAACTTTCACAGCAGAGATGCCTGGAAGGTAAATGAACCCAGAGTCTGGCAGTCTAAGCCAGGAGCAAGGTCCAGTCATTTAGTTTTGCTTTGGGACCAGATCTGTTTACCATAACTCAGAGCAGCTGACATATTTTTGTTTCTCTTTGGCCTCAGAAATTGATGAACAGTAACCTGCAAGCCCTCGCGAAGCAGAGGTGCAGAATCGAATTATGAAGACAACCAAAGACCACTTAGCTTTAAAAAATGAAAGAGGCTTTATGAGGATTTTAACCAACCTTTAAGTGAATGATTTAGTCACACAAAAAGATACACGAGCTGTTGGACAATGAAAATGACATAAGCATGTAAACTCTGGGATTACAGCAGAGCATTAGCATGGCATAGCTGATTAGTAAACCAGGAGACATTATTCAAGCAGTCAGGTGCATTACCAGATTGGAAAGTTGCCTTTTTTCTGAGTTGTTGGTCACTGTCAGAGGCAGCAAATGACACCCAGTGGCCCAACAATTTGCCCTGGAATGGCAGGAGCTGTGATACAGAAATGGATGGGCTAGCATCTGCTCTGAAAAAGCAAGAATTAGAGTCTGCTCTGAATTGGCAGGAGCTACAGTACCAGGAAGAGAGGACAAAAGGGCAAGTCAGTGCACTATCCAGGGATATCGAGCAAGATGAATAAAGGGACTGGAAATGTACTTTCAGTGCTGCAGCACCAGACTAGGTGAACAAATAACCTGATCCACTTTAATGAAGCCTGTGATCTTCCACCTCCTTTGTGGAACGGGCATCCCAGGGTCAGCGTGTGCCTGCACGAGCATGCACACATCCTTATCTTATCTAATTACTAGAAGTTTCAGATTAATTTTAGTGCAGCTGCTTGAAAGGGCTGTTATCAGCCAGGGCTTTGTGGTTTAACCTTGTTACCCCTTTGTTGTTAACCTTTCTGAATGGCAGTGAGAGGAAGGCTGAGATCCTGATGTGCAGGAGGAGCAGGGAGGGTGCAGATGGGGACTGGCGACTCTGCACCCCCCCGGATTTGTGCATTCAGCTCCACTTCAGGCTGCATGACAGGACAGCTGGCTGCTTACCTCCACTGACAGGCACTGGTACCCAGCCACACAGAACAGCCCATAACAGGGACACATCTCCTGCCAACCTCTCCAGATCCTTTGATATTTCCGACAGCGCAGTAAAGGACTGTGACTCTCACATTTTACCTTGCATCGCTCAGCTCCTCTAAGGCTGCCCTGCTTTGTTTCCATAGCTACACCCAATCGCATCTGGCTTCCTGTGAAATTGGATTTCAAAGCAAGACAAGCCTTCAAAGGAATTTGTCCATTTAACAGAATATCATTAGGAGAGAGCCTGTCTGCTGAACTTGGGACCTAAAATGATTAAGATGGGGCTTTTATCATGTAGGGAGGCAGCTTTACATCTAGAGCCCATAAAGCTCGATGCTACACCACAATGATGCTGTGGAAGTTGCCAGTCAGTGCTAGACTCCCCCATCCCTTTCCCAGCTGACCACAGAAGTAAATTTGTAAACTATTCACACATTCAGAAATGAAACTAGCAAGAAAAAAGGAAAGAGGAAAAAAAAAAAAGGCAATTCAGCTGGGAATCAGTCTGCCTGGCTCTATCTGCAGCTGCGTAAGGCTTGGCTTGGTGCTGAGGCTTCAGGTAATAACACCTATGTCTGCATGTCAGCTGAGGCTCTGTCCACAGTATTCCTCAGTAAAACGGATTTAAGAACAACAGCTGCCACACAGTCAACCTGGTCTTAACAAAATCTTCCTGTAGGGCCTGAGAGGAACATTCTGAGTGCTGGGTCCTGTCTCCGGCTGCCAGGACCATGGGATGGATGTGTGGTTCAGGAGCATCTGGGGTGCAACAGTGCCAGCTTCCACACACAATGCTATTTTCAATGCTTTGGGATAATCTTAAGATCTGTAGCAAAAGACCAAAAATCACAACTGCAATACATCTCAGAAGTTGAGCAGAAAAGATCTAGAGCTTTACTGATGCCGTAAAGACTGCAACAGCAGGAAATTTGTTGGGTGAAATCCCCATATACTCTCAAGCACTGACGACACTCTCAAGCACTGATGACACCCAAAGCAGGAAAGGAAGGCAACCCCCCCCACACCACCTGTGACACTTGCCTGCCACCTGCCAGCTTGACATGAGGAAAAATTTCTTCCAGACCCTAAATATCATAATTCAGTTTAACTTGGGCAAGACTCACTGACCAAGTATCTTCTAGTTCACTCTTAACAATACTATACTTTCAGATTATTGTGTGAGCTATAGAAATGCAGACAACATGTGAGATGACCCTTTTCTTTACAGTTGCATGAACATTTCTTCCTCCGAGATCTGCATTGATCAGGTTTTATTGATCTTTCTGGCATATCTGAAGGCAGTTTCTTCTGTCTAAGGGACCTAGTTCATTCCTTTATAAACTCATTTTTAAAGTTAGTCACTCTCAGCAAGCAACTACTTTTATTTGTAGTCTGTAATAAACGGAATAGGATTTCTACACAGATGTGTTTAAATATTTATCCTTAAACACCTCTAGGAGAGAACATGTATACAGATCCATCTACTGTACACATCCACCTACACGCACTACCATTTCTGGCATACAGTCACAGCCACTCAAATGTGTCGGGAGCCTCAGGCAGCTTACAGAGATTCACATTATGCTCCCACAGGAAATTCTCAATTTTCTAAATCCTGACTCATGAAACCCTAGCTGACTAGGAGATGTAATGGGCAAGACTACTGCAATGTATATGCTTTCTAGCAAGGCAATCTCCCATGTGAGGCCCTCTGAACTGCAGTGACATTTTCTGTGTTTTAAGACCTCTGCATCTGCTGAAAAGCAATTTCTTGTACCTGTTCTAAAATCAGAATATGCTGCAGCGGTGTTGTCCGTGCGGGTGAGCCCACATGGCAGAGCACAAGGTAAAAGGGGAAGGATAGAAACTGAGTGAACTTACTCACAGTAGGAAACCTGTAAGGTCTGGATTGGTAATGTCAGATGTGAAGTCTGTCTTCAGATTGTTCTGAAATTACATGTGCGTGCAGAGCACAGCCAAGTGACAAATAAGAAGTGGTGGTGTGTTTCTTTTCTCAGATTCGGAAAGCAATTGAGCCTCCCAAAGCAGGAGAGCAAACACGCTGTCTTCTCTTCTTTGAGACTAAACCCCAAACGGCAGCTGCCACTTCAGCATTACCATGCAGAGACTCAATACACAGAGAACAGTGTGACATTACTTTCCTGGCAAATCAGTTGCATGCACTAAACATGTTCATGGTCACAGTATCTTCACTTCTTTAAAGCCATCCCTTCTTGACAAGTGTTATTTATATGTGAGTTATTGAAGTGTTGTCCCCATGCATAAAAGTGCACTTTTAACCAGTAAGTCCCAAAAGAACTTTGCTGCTGCTTTGGGGGTTTTCCCTTTCACTTCACTGCCTACAGTGGAGTCAATGTACTAGAATTGCAGGCACACACCCAAAACAAACAAACCCAAAGCACTCTGCTTTATCTTCTGTGTGTTCTTTATCTGATTTGTACCAGTAACTAAAAGCATAACAGAGTCTGTTCCCTTGTTTCACTCACTTGCCTCAGAAAGTAGGTCACAAAGCGTTAGCAGCTGATAGCATGTGAAGGAACATCTCTCATATATTTCTACCTCTTCCATGTCTGAGCTTTTGCCAGTATAGCTCTTATATCACGTGAGACACAGAGATTGCCTTGATTGAACCAAGCGAGAAGCTCGGGGCAAATCTGGAATCTGCTCCAAGTTTCCTTTATCCTAGGCCTGATATCCAACACCTAAACCTTTATTCCATCTAGGTGATGCATCCTGAGAACTGTAAGAATCTGATTCTGCAATTATATGGGAACATGCTCAGCCTCACAGCATGGCTTTGTCCCACTGTACAAGTGTTTGTATCTCAGCCTCCGCAGGCTGGGGGCCCTGTGTGCTTTTTTTTCTTTCTTGTTTTCTTTTCCCCTACAGATTTTGTTTTGCCAGCTCGTGACAATTCTGTGGCAGGCTGGCTTGCCCAGAGCAGGAGGAGAGCAAAGCAGCTAGAGAAGCAGTTTTAGGGGGGCTCCTTACAGAGTTCAGAGTGGCCTGATACACCTTAGTACACAGCCCTGGCTCTTTGCTCTCTGGAGCTGTTATGCCCCTACTGAAAGCAGCAAGCATGTGAAGCTATATGGTTCTGTTTTGTGGCCAACAGAGCCGGACTGCATCCTTTTTTGCTATTTCCAACATTTGCTGTGTTGGAAAAATATAAGTAAAGATTACATACCCAGGCATAAAACACCAGAAAAATGAAATTGGCAAGCCTGTTCAGCGTAACCTTTTCTATGTGCTGTAACAATAAATACTTGTTTGATACCAGGATATTGCAGAGTAAGGACTGGACCCCCTACACCTAACTGATGGAAAATCTTAAACTGGTCTTTGGAATCATTGATGAGCTTCAGATAAAGATGACAGCCTTTAGATTTGTCAATAATAAGCCTAAAATTTGGAATGCAAGAAAGAAAAATAATAGTTGTATCCCCATAGTCAGCTTGTGCTAATTCATTTATACAGGAGAGAGGCAGATGCAGGGCTGTGGGTTAATCTAATGCAATGCCATTTTTGTTTTGTAGAGCACAGTTTGCATTTATTGCCTGTCATAAAGCAAGTTAAGGTGCACAACCCTGTTATTTCTCTGGGCAAGACTTAGAAATATGAACGGCTATTACAATCCAGCCCCCCTTCCTACGCAGGATACAGGAAGAGGGGAAGCTTTATTACAGAGCAGCCAAGCACCATTCTCTTCCCGCACGCATTAGAGGAGAGAGCCTGCCTTTGCCTGGAATAAATCCAATCCCCAACTCCTTTTGTGCAAGGAACCCGCACAGGAGGTTAAATCGATGGCCGCACAGCCTCACAGAGCTGCGTCTGCTGTGCCAGCAGCTACACTGAATTGTGATAATGAAGGAGATGCACCTGATGCTCATTGAGCTAATTGAGGAGTGCAGGTTCAGCTGTGCTGTTGCTGGGGTCGGGCACTTTTGTGGCTCATTGGCCAGAGCTTTGGCTCTCAGGGGTGTTCAGTGTCTGGGCACCTGGCCTGTGAGGAGGTGGGTTGAACTGGCTGGGGCTCGAGGAGGAGGAGGTAGTGGTATCTGAGCAGAGCGCGGTGGTTTCTTTACCTTATTTTGGGTGTCCCCGCCCTCCCTGCTTCCTTTTGCTCTGTCCTTGCCCTTCAGGGAGCTGTAGCAACAGGTTTGACTCCTGTAGAAAGGAAGGTGGCAAGGTACCATGATCCCAGAGGAGATTCAGAGACTTCTGGAAGGTAACCATGAATTCCTCCTTGCTCCCCTTCTGCTTAATGGGGGAAATCTGCTGTGGTTGCAGGGGGAGAAGCTGAAAAGCTCTTTATACCTCGCTGTGCTGAGCCAGAGAGCGATGTGGAGGGACTGTAGAAGCTACTCCTTCTCTAAGGCTGATGGTTTTGGGGTCCTTGGGTTATGTATGCCTGACCTGTTTCTAACTGCAGTTGAGAGTGTGGGGGATGCGGCTGCCTGTTCTGGTGATTTTGGGGCTGTCCTCCTGTAGCTCAGAAGTTGGTAGGTGCCTCCATGCCTGCGTTAGGGGTGAAGAAGCTCTCTGGTGGTCCTAAGGTGAAGGGGGTGTATGCAAGATTGGGGGGTTTCTCCTGGCATGGTCAAAAGGTGCCCCTGCTGGGTGTTTTCCATGAAGGTATTGAGGCTGTGCTGGTGAGCAGTGTGAGGTGAGACAAAGGGGTGGGTACAAAGGGTAAAAAAAGATTGTGTGCTGCAGGGAGCCCTCTCAGCAGGCTTTTGTTGTAGATGTGATAGCTGAGTCTCTGGGCTTTAGATATTGTGCAAGTGTTGCGTGTTGCGCTGGAGATGCAGTGAGCAAGCTCGCTTGCTGGGGGTGCATCCTCAGGAAAGCTTCAACCCTATTGAAAATGGGGGTACAGCTGAGAGGGCCCCACTTCTACTTGATAATTTGAATGCTGCCTCCTGAGGTCTCATCATCTGAGCAAATGAGCTGTGCTGAGAGCCGACAGCATTTACTTCTGTGTGTAAGATGGCAGGTGTGAGGCTTCTGAAGTTGTTTTTCATGGATTTCTTCATCAACTTGACCTGCAACACCTCCACTCATTGAATTGGTGGGCCAGCCAGGCAGAAACCATGCAAAATGCTTCTCTTAAAATGTGCTTCACAAACATAAACAAGTTCTGTACGGACTTCTCCAGCTATTGCTGACCCCATGGTGCAGTAAGCGAAGGCTGGGTGACAGAAGTGCCGCGCAGAGGTGACAATGTTATAGCCTGTCCCTAAACGGAGCTTCAGCAGCACTTTGCAGGCGCAGTGGTTAGCCCTTGCCAAACACACAGGTGCACGTTACTGGCACATCCCGCTGCCGCAGGTGTGGGTGGGCGGTGGGGAAGGAGTCGTTAGCATCTTGCTGCTGGGAACAGTTGTGTTCGGGGCTGGCCCGGCTGCTGCAAGGCTTTGTGACCTTTTGTTTCCTGTCACGATGGCTGCCGGCAGCACGGAGCACTTGCCCCTTCCCCTCCGAGAGCGGGAGAACTTCCAGTCCTGGGGTCTGTCAGTCTGAGAGAGAGTGTGCAGCCTCCAAGCCCGTCAAAGCTGCCTTCCAAATGCTTTGTGTCTTCCCCCAGATGTAGGTGTAAATTCTCTCCTCTGTTTTTTAATCATGGGGGCTTCAGTGAAGTTCACCCTTTCACATTTCTGATGTGCAGCACTTTATTGTTCAGTGCTGACACTTTTGTAAACAACTCATTTCTGCACCTGCCACCTTCCTTTAACTTAGATTATTTTCTTGTTAGCTGACTGTTTTTAATTGAAGGCTTCAGATCTCCTTCTAAAGCACAGCCTTTGTTTGCTGACAGGTATAGCAGGCTATGAATGGAGATTAATTGCATGTCACATACCTCTGTATCAAACTTGCTGTGTCTTAACAATCTATACGGTGTTGAGGCCTTCCAGTGGCTGAGGCAGTTTCTAGCTATGCAGGCTGGAAATGAAGGAGCTTGAGCTATGACATTGTTTGCAAACTGCATTACTATGAGAATTCTTGTATTTAAAATAAAAATCACAAATAAAGGAGGAAACATACCGATATACAGGTAATAACATTTGCATCCTTATGCTAAAGTTTCTGATTCCTTATGTTAAAGTTTGGTCAGTGGTGCAGGGCTGCTCGCATGATGTGCAGAAGCAGGTAGTCAATGGTGTGCTAGCAGCAGTTGTGTTATTATCACGTAAGATATCTCTGAGGTTGCAGTGGTTGAACGCCAACACAATATGGCTATTGTCCCTCCACTGCGATCCTGCAACACTTACGAACGCTTGTTCTTTTCTGTTTATACGTAGGTGTGGTTGCACCAACTGCAAACAAGTCAGTTCATTACACAGTTTCACTTCTGGGTCAGTTGAGTCCCTTTTAAAACTACTTTTGTTTAAGGTTATTTCATACTTGTTTAGTACAAATTTCTTCTGAAGGCTGGAACAGTGGTTCTAAAAAATGTGATATATCTCTGACAAACCCAGGGCTGCTTTTTTTGTCTGTAGAAGCAAAGCCAGGCTGGCAGTCTGATCATCTTCCCTTTGCCTGCCTTGCTTGATCCTCTTCATTTCAGATGGTAGGGCTGGAAAGCCATTTTCTTGCTGGGGTTTGGGCACCAGGAAGGACAGAGCAGGTGCTGCACTGGGAGGCTGTGACTGCACCTGCACAGCCTAACAAAGCTGGTAGCTGCTAATTGTAAGGCGAGCAGCCTCATTGCTGTTTTAAAAATAAACAAATGCTCTGTTTGTGTGGGCTAATAAGCTGCAGTCAGATAGCATCATGAGTAGCTCTGGAATTTAAATATCAGGGAGTCTGGGGTTGAGATTTGGAAACGGTTCTCAGTTCCCCCATTGTCTGTTGCATAGGAGAGAATGTCCCATTCAGCTCATTGCAGGAGGATGGATGAAGGTTGCTTCAGTTCTCAAGGTTTTCTCTGACTCAGCCCCACAAAAGCAGGATGGCTCATCTGAAAGATGTTGTTTCACCATGAAACCATCCTTTCTTGAGCTTACAGAAAAGTCAAGAAACACTGTGCAATGGTTCATGGCTTTTATTTATTTTGACAAGTGGGATGGGGTGATACAACTAGCCTTCTAAATCCCAAACTGCCTTGGGACACATTCTGGAAATATTAATGCAGTCTCAGGGAATCTCAAGGTATCTGTACTCTCTGTGTTGATAGGTGTCCTAAACTTTTTTTAAACTGATTTTTTTTTTTTTCTAGCCAGCTGGGGTGATAAACTGCAGGAGGGATTGTGTGAAGCATCAAATAAGTGTTGGAGCAGACTGGTTGGCTCAGTGTTACCTTGCACAGCAAAACCATTGTGATTCTGTGGGACTAGTCCCTCTGCAGAGGGAGTGTAGGATTTCTGTTAGCAGTTTTCTGATGGCAGAGTAGAAAGAGCAAAAAATAGTGAATGTGTGTACGTGCGTGGAGAGAATACACATGGCATCTTAATACCTTTCAGCTCTGTTATTGAGTGCTGATTAACTCCTAGAATTTAGTGCTGCCATTAAAAGGTTATTTACTACCTGGACTTCAGTGGTTGTGACATAATTCTTATGATGCTGTGCATCTCCTGCAGGATTAAAGTGGATAACTGCAATTGCCTCTAGAAACTCCCCTGAAACACTTGATGAAATTTCAACTTTTTTTTTTTTCTCCTCTTACCTTTTTAGCTGCAGGAAATGAAAAGGAGAGTCCTGTAAACTTTCAGAGTGGATCGCAGAGAGCAATCTATAAACATCAGGAATATAATGTTACCGACAAGCAGTAAAACTAACATTAGGGTGATTTACTCTAGAGCTGCTTACATATTGCTCTTCCTGATCCACTTTGAGAGTTTATGGTTGGGCTTTCTTTTTCATTTCCTGGTGCTATAAACATAGTGGCTGGCTCTGAAAGGGGCTTTGCCTGGTTTGCAGAAGTGACCCTAGTTCTACTATAACTTATCCAGCAGCTGATCTGTGCTGACATCCCAGTAAGTAAATACCATATTAGAGCTAATTGCGTACTCGTGGAGCTAATCTGTGCTTAAAAGTGACAGAGGGATGCAACTGGTATTTGCACAAATTCCGGGAGAGCTTGTTTTTCTTGCTTGTTCTTCCACTGTGGAAATGCAGCCTTCATGTAGTTTCTCTTGCTGACCCATTTCTACTATGCTGTTTTTATGCTGGTTTGTATATAATAAATTGTCCCTATAGCCTCATCTGTTCTTAAGCAGTAAGCTCCTTGGAGCAAGATACATCCTTTGTGCTTAGATATATGTACTTGGGTGCTTTCTATGTAATTTGTAAGCGATGTAAGCCTCAGCATCGTTAGGCCTGTCATAAGCTGGTACTGTATCTTGGATGTACAATTAAAACTGCGTAGAGATGTACTGAAAATGAAACTTAGCCTAAGGATTACACATTGGCCTGGGATTTAAACAGCTTCACTCAGCTCTCTGGCAAAGCCTTTGTCTTATCCCAGGCGGGCCACCTAGGGCTAAATTACCAGTAGTGAACTTGATATTAACAGGCATTTTGGCCTGACACCTCTGTGCTCCTGGGGCTCCCAAAACCGCTGCTGGATATAGGTGTGGGTTTGAGAGCAATACTGTGAATTAGCATTACTGCCCATCTGCTGAGATGTGGCAACTGTGCATCCCCACGTCAGGGGCGTTGTGCTAAGATGTTTCACAATCTCAGTGCTGTATCCAGGCTTCAGGCAAAGCGGTGACTGCAGGTAACGGGGCACAGCAGGCTCAGACCTGGTTCCAGTGGGTCAGGAGCCCTCCTAGTAGGAGGGAAGGCAGGGAGACAGAAAGTAGTGAGGACCTGGAGGAGTTTGTTTGGCTGAAGTACGCTTGTTAGCGAGCACTCCCATGGAAACTGGTGCTTTTAGCTAAATAAATCCAGAAAGGAGAACTGGACTGTTATGGAGACAGTGTTGTTATCTGGATTTGCTTCCCCTTCCCAGGCTGCTGAGGGGAGAGCTGAGTCTCCCTGGTCCTGCTCGTCTCCCACTCTTCAGAGGCGGTGGGAAGAGGGCTTTGCTCCTGAGAGAAGCCCAAGTATCAGCCTTGTTTCCCTCCATGTTCTTCCTTATGACCTTAGCTTTAGAATTCCCTTTCTTGTGCTCCCCCCTCCCTAGCTCTAAGCCTTTGAGTGTGTCATGAGCAGGCAACAAAAAGAAATGAGAGCTCACGATTTTAGCAGAAAAAATTACTAATTTCTCTTGTGGCATTTTGATCTTGAGATGTGCTTGCAGGTAGAGGAGCTGTTTTTAAGGAGCTGTGCAGATTCCTGGGGTGTGCTAAACAGTGTTGGCTGTTGTACTGGCAGCTGAAGCATAAGGAGCTGAAAGTCCTGCAAGCAGGATATTAAACTGACATTAGTGTCACAGTATGGGGTGTGAGTTAAAGGCTGGAGAGGCCCGTGGATGTACAACACCATAGCTTTGAAACCAATCTTTTCTCTGCTAGGGGAAACTAGCAGTAATGCTGCTGAAGTACAATGATGATATTCTTCTATACGGAGCAGGTGTGATTGGAACTGGTTTGTTTTCTATGAGATTTTTTTCCCCGGTTTTCTGTAAAGAGCATAAATATTTATGCAAATAGAAGACACTCAAACCTTTTATCTTCTAGTTCAGATTAAATTTCTGCGTACAGATGTAGTTTCCAGGTGAGAGAATACCATATTTACTTTTGTCTGGCTGTCTCTGTTGAGCAAGCACAGGGTGTAGTATTTCAGCGGCAACCTTGCAGAACCCATGTTGTGATACAACTGCATGTGGGCTAGTGCACACCCAACCTGTCTTTCAGTGCTTGTCCTTCATGAAGATCATCCTTGTGAAAACCACAGGTTAGGGTTTCCTTGAAGTGTCAGTGGATTCCTTGCTCTGGCGTTTTAGAAAATGCTTTGGATCCTCCTCTGGATGGGATAACCACTCCTGCTATGTCCTTATTTAATGCCAAAAGCCTTTCACAGCAGCAGATTTGTAGGGTTTGGGGCAGAAAAGAAGCAGGTGGAATTGCACTTGGTCTGATAGGCTTATCCATGTTTCACTTCACCTTCTTCCTTTCTTCTGCTTGGTGGTTTCTCTGCTTATTTACCTTACTGCTACAGAGAAGCTCTGTAATCACATGCAATATTTAGATCCACTTCTATCTACAGTCACTGCAATGTCTTCTCCAAGTGAAGTCTTCAGACTGACTTGTGTTTCTGGATCAAACTGCTCAGTATGGTGCCTCAAGGGCTTCCCGGGGTGCAGCCAGGTCCAGGTTTCTTAGCCAAGACCAGGTATGTGCGTTTTAACCTGTAATTCTCTTTTCCAGATGTTGAAGGCTACCTGGCAGATGCACTGCAGAATGAAAACTTGAGTGCTAAAGCAAGGGAGCAGAGGGATGCAATTCTCTTTGGCTTCCAGCAAGTCAAAGCTAGGTTTGTATTGTCTGCATTGCATTCTAATGAAAGTGCTTCAGAACAGTGTCCTGCCTTGGGGTACCCCATGCTGTATTTAACTAGCTGGACAATTAGCCCATGATTTGAAAGGTAATGGGCATTCAGGGCTTGGTATAATGTGAAAGTGCACTGCACACTGGTTTGTAAACTCTCCTACTTAACCAGTTTTATGGTTGTCTACAAATTTGTTGTCATTTGTTTGGAATTCTTGTGTTTCAAAGTAAAAAAATTATGCCTTGGGCTGTGTCTGCCCAGCTCTTTGCATATGGCGGTCTGATCCTGTCCTGTTCTTCCTTCTCCCTTGTGCTAGAGAGGATTTTGTGGAAAAAAAGAATCCATCACTCAGGCTTGTGGGTAAATCAATACATTAAGTAAAGACTTTTGTTGCGGGCTTCCTGCTGAAAGTATCTATTTCACAAGTGGCTCCTGAATTCAAATATGTATTGCCTGGACTTTGATATGGTAAAAAGGAATGAAAAGAACTTCTTGAATTAAAACTGGGGTCTGACCTGGGTTCCAAAATCTCATGTCCTCAGGACTGCTCAAGCCCTGCATGAGAACGTGAACTGCCTCATTTGGATAAGCGAGTGAAGCAAACAAAGCTTGTTCTATTGTGCTAGGGGAAAAATCGAGGAACATAAACAGAGAACAGGATGCTGAAGGCTTAAATAAAACTTCCAGCATCAGCTGCATTGTATTTTCGGCTAGAAATGTGATCCAGAGCTTGCTGTTAATGCTCTAGTTATAAGATATGAGTTGTGTCACTTGACGTTAAGGCCTGACAATAAAACTCAGGGTGGCTGACTGATGTAAGCATCCAGTTTAAATAAAACTGCTGTCGAGTCCCTGAGAAGCGGAGAATTTTATCCTTCGGAAGGGCACAGCCAGACTCTATTCCCTGCAGTCCCACTGAAGAACTTTGCAAGATGCCCTGCTGTATCTTAATCGATCTTTCCTGCTGGCTAATTAAGCATCAGTTTTACTCAGCAACTCGGGACTGTGTAATTATCAGCCTGGGTTGCCCTGAATAATTGAAACAAGCTGAATGCAGAAGATGGAAGCCTTTGGAAAATGGGGCCGTAGCATATCTAGTGGAAGAATGGTGTGTGTGTGTGTGTCGCAGTATCCTGTGAGGTCGCAGAAGAAAGGGCTTGATTGCATGTTTATGTGATTTCTCTGAAAAATTCCCACTCATTGGCAAGTATTGATTTTGGATAGAAAGAATTAAGTAAGGAGAATTCTGAACCTGAAGTATTCAGATGTCAAATCAAGCTTTTTTTTTTTTCTACACACACACTCCCCCCAAATGTCCTGAGATCATGCAACTTTAAAAGTGACAATTTTTTATCTTCATGTAGTGCCACTCTAGGCCTGTTTTTAATAGACTATATTAACAGCTTGGAACTTGATAAATGTGTGAGGCAGCTGGCACGCTTGGAAATACTGGATTGTTCTTGCTTCCCAAAGTGGGTGGTCTGTCTTCAT
This sequence comes from Falco naumanni, assembly GCF_017639655.2. Taxonomy (NCBI): domain Eukaryota; kingdom Metazoa; phylum Chordata; class Aves; order Falconiformes; family Falconidae; genus Falco; species Falco naumanni. Next base: position 5,255,305 of record NC_054071.1, on the reverse strand, counting down.
GAGCTGTTAGCTGTGAATGGTGCTTGAGCGGTGGGGAAAGATGCTGCTCTGGCCTTCATGCCATAGACCTCTGCCTTCCCAGAGGTTATGTGTGGTTTTGGTGACTTGCTCAAGAAGGAGCAGCCTTTTAGGGTCCTGGGACAAACACTGATGCTGTGATGCAGAACTCGACCTTTGCTCTCAGCCTAAGAATACAATTTGTGATAAAGCTTCTAGAACAAAATAATCTCAAGAAACCCCAGATTTAGTGTGAAGCAGCCTTTGCATCAGGAGGAGAGGTGATATGCAGGTTCCTCCTGGATGCTCAGGTTAAGATGTGGGCCTCAATCCTGTTGCTTATTGAAATAAATTGCAGGTACTTCTGGAGCGGAAAGCAAGACCCTTGAGCAAAGACTACAGGGCACTGCTGATTTCCTGCTTATGTTTTATTGCTCAGTGGCATTTGGAAAGGGTGAGAAGAACAGAGTATACAAATGTCCTTGTTCTGACCTGAGCCATTAATACAATGATTTGTGGTGGGAGATTACTGTAATGATGACTGTATCCTTTTTATTTGAAAGGATCTAAGCAGGTCTTGCTCTTGGGGATGAGGCGTAGGTTTGTCTCTTTGGGGAGCTTCCTGTGGCTTTTGTGGCGGGTGTTCAGGAAATCATCAGCCACCGTCTTCAGGAAGCGCCTGCCTCCCCCCAGCAGCCCTGCTCTCTGTGTTTCCCCTCTGCAGGGTGAAACACAACACAGTGTGTAGGGTTTCATTATTTGGGTTCATAATGGACATAAGTAAACTGCTCAGCTACTGGGGAGAGACGCATGCGTCTCTGGGAAGGACGAGCTTCATCTAGTACGATTCTCCTGAGCCAGTCACAATAACTGTTCCTGTAAGTTGGCCGTCAGGTCTTTGTATCACTGCTCTCCCCATGGCCTCGTAACGTTCCCCCACCGGGAGGTTCACTGATGACTATAAAGTGTACAAGTGGTTGGGGTTTATGGCTCCTTGTGCTACCTGTGAGGATATATTGTTTCCATCTCACTGCAAGAAGTGTGGTAGGTAGGGAGTGGATTGTGTTTGCAGGTTATCATTTTTTCCGAGGCAGGCTGGGTTATTTCTGTTTGAGGAGCCGTGTCGGAGGTGTTGCAGGCGGTGGCTGTGGGGAGGCTGTCACTGTATGGCTGAGTTATGCCTCCTCATACCGTTTTACTTTCAGAATACATTTGGTTATTTAAAGTGCACTGTTGTGTTGAAACAGTTCTGTGTTCTTTCTTTTTTTTTTTTTTCCTCCCTACTGACTCAGATCCTATTCCACTTTCTAATATCTTACATCTAAATCCTGGCCTGGCAATTTTTTTCCTAATCATATCTCTGGTTTCATTGACAATCTCTTTTAATTGCTTTCCCTGCCGTCCAGGAAAACAAGCCACAGAACATGACAAGAGGCTTGGTCCGCAGGAGTTACCTGTGGGAGGGATGAGGCTCTTGCAGCACAGTAGCACCTACAGTAGTCACCTGTGTCCTGACCTTAGTCCAAAGACCCTGCTCTAGTCCTGATCAGAAAAACAAAGTCTTTGTAATGAATAAAACTTGCTTAAAAAGCACCTTTGGTTTGGGAGGGGGTAGCAGGAGGATGCGGTGCTGGGGCAGAGTTTTTGCTTGTTTCCCAGAAACCCCAAAAGTTGTCAGTTGCTTCTGGTGCTGAGGGTTTGTTTCAAGTTGTTCCTTGGGAACATCGCTGCTGCTTCTTGTGTCCTAACAAAGCTGACTGCAGAGCTAGCAGCAGATGTCCGACACCTGGGATGCATCAGATACATGACTCCACTCAGGAACACAAGCCCATTCTTGTCCTTTGGCAAGAGCAGTAACAAAAAAAAAAGTCTTCTTGCTGTTAAATGACCTCACCTCAGCATTTCGACATTTCTAGTGCAGTTACAATGGCAGGGGGTGAGATGGGGAGAATGGGATTTATTTAAAAAAATATGGAGATAAATAGTTCCTCCATCTCCTTGGAGTCAGCTACTCATTTAAACTCCCTGTTGGAAAGCAAGGGTGCATTGATGGAAACAAATTCTTAGGTTTTTTTTTTTTTTTTTCCCCTGAGGTGAAATGTAATAGTGCTAAAAGGAGAGCAAGGCAGACCTGTTGTATATCAAAGCAGCAATGAAGAGAAAGGGGTTTAATTAATGTTGGGTTTCTTGCATACACCCACTAGGACATCCAAAATAGACACTGGAACTCTACCTTTAATGTGCTCTGTTGTGATGAAAACAATGGCATGAACCTGAGGTCCAATCCTGCTACTCATAACTAATACACAGGACCATTTCCTGACATTCCTACCAGCAGCAGGCGTTCCAGTGTAGACCAGGTTATTCACCTCTGGATAACAAGCTTCAAACTTTGTTTTACTGCCTCATTGTCAATCCCTCCTTAAAGTTTGTGGCAATATTCCCAACGCTAATACTGTGCTATCAGCGAGGAAAAATCTGCCCTTGGTCTTTTAACTCTGCAGTGAAACTTCTCGTGTACCAGATGTGTCCAGGTGATGATGCCCTGGCCTGCGAAGGAGAGCCTGCAGGTCTTTCCCGGACCTCCACCATTGCTGTACTGCCACACTGGTATCTGTGTGCTGTGTCACAAAGGCAAGAGTGCTGTGGCTGGCAGCTTGTTTGGGTTCCCAGCCTGGTCAGCAGATGTGTGCTCCTTGCCTAGTCGAGTGATTTAGGTTCCTAATATTAAGTCTGGGATGAGGTTTAAATGTCTAATTGCATAGTGAAACGACATCGCTGTCCTGCACCTTCAACCAGAGGCTGTGCTGCCGTGAGCCTTGTTCCTAACACTGAGGTTCAGAAAAATAAATACAGCCTCCGAGCTTAGAAATTGCTCACCCTTGGCACAGAGATGCAGAGTACAGAGGGGAGCTGAGATGCTCCTGGTGCTGGGGTACATGTTCCTATACTCTGTTTCAGTCTGAGCTGCACAAACACTTGGTTTTGAGGAGCAAGCTTCGGTAATACCATCACCTAGCTCCTGCTGGGTGGTTGGCCACATCTGGCCCCGACAGTGTAACTGTCAAAAGAAATCCTGTGCTTGCTGCTGGGGCTGAAACAGGGTGGTTTTACCCCAAATGGAAGTGCAGGGGTAAAGTCAACACCACATGACTGCCTCTGGTTTGGGCATCCTCGGGGTTGTGTACAATTCTCTTGTAGCCTGTGGTTCATGCATGCTGTCACAAACCAATAAGCTACTGGTTTTATTGGTTTACAGGTGTAGCTGAACTGTAGACGCTTCAACACCAGGGGAACTTTGCTTAATTATCTGGGGTTGAACTTGATCCTTCCTGTGGCAAGGTATTACAGTAGGATTGTAAAGATTCACTAACAGAAATAGATCCAAAATTTTGTCTAAAGCAGTGTTTTGCCTGTTTTAATAAATTTCTAACCATATTAACTACATTTATTACTTCAATTTTCAACCTTATTTTAAAGTTTTAAGATTGAAATTAAAGAAAATGCAATTTCAGGGTAATTTTGCTTCATTAGTCTAAATGCACTGCCTGTAATTCCTACCAATATTAAACTCATTATGCTGAATAATGTGTGATACCAAGATAAAAAGGAATTTAAGAATGTGACCTGATGGGCAGATAATTGAGCTCAGCACATTAACGCCAGGGCTGGACTATAGCCCCACCACATTGTCCTTAATTAGGCAAAGTGCTGTTCTCCTCCTTCATGTTCTTCAGAGAGCTGAAATTTATTTGCTCAGCAAGGAAATGATCTTGCTGAGCATGATTTCATTCACACTTACTTTGGCCATTAAATACAGATTTGTTCTGCAAAAAAATAAAAGCAAATCCCTGTCACTTCAAAAGTACCTAGCAGGTTTGGAATTTGCATTTTTCTATCCTAAAAATAAGCTCCTCTAGTTGTGTGGGTTTTTTTGTTTTTGTTTTTTTTTTCTCCTTTGTGCGGGGGAGACCTGTCCCTGCTCAGCACTGGCCTGGGGATGCGTAAGCGTGCACTGCACCAGCTGGTGTTAATGGAGATCTAAAGCCTCTCACCACCCTGCACCAGTACATCTGTGCCTGGGTGTGTGTGAGCACAGGCATTCCTTTAGTTTTCAACAGTCAAGTTTAATACTGACCGTGGTGATTATTTCTTTTTAAAGTCTGGTAAAGTTTCTGTTAGGATGTTCCTAATTTATTTTGTAATCTTGGTAGGGGATTTTTTTTTTTTACACCCCCCATACCTCCTTTTGGGGAGTGCTGAGGAAGGAATTCTCTTCTGTTAATATATGGCCTGGCAGGGGCACAAATTCAATTCAGCTGTTATCATATTCTACCTGCTTTTATACCTGGGGTGAATGTGGCCATTCACTCTGCCAGTAATGCAGTTTGGTGCCTTCTGGGTTAGGCTCCTTTCAGTAATTTGCATCATTTTCCATTCCAGCTGATAAAATTACCCGTTTCCCCATCCATTTCCTTGTGAATGCATGGTTAATCTGAAACCTGAGGACTGTAAATGATTGAAACTGTGTAACCAGAGTCTTTGCATAGCTGCTGGTGCTGCTTCTGTAACATTTAACCGAGAAATGCATTTGAAGTGGTTTGTAACAGACTTTGCTAATGGTGAGCTCCCCAATCCCATTTTAATCTTCTTTTTTTCTACTTGAAATCTTGTACAGCATTGATTTTTAAAATTTTTTTTTGCAAACATTAAAAACCAAAGAATACTGTGCACCAAACAAATTAGACTGTCTTGAAATATCTAATTTAATAACATCTGTGGTGATATTAGTGTTCTTAATTGGACAGGAAAATACAGGAAATTTGATTGAAACCTGACTTTATTTTATGGTTCCTGCTGAAATTGAGTCTGAGAGGAAAGTGGGGTTTAGACTTTTATAGACTTTAGAGCTGCAGAGAGACCATTATAACCATCAAGTTTGACCCCCTGCGTAATACAGACCGTAAGATCTCAGACAGTAATTTTTGCTTCTAGCCCCAAATGGGTCTGGTTTGTCTCCTTCGGCTCTGGGGTTCGCTGCAAGCAGGGGATGCTGGGCAGCAGGCTCAAGTTGTGGGTGGGAGGAGGGGTGTGTGTGTGTTAATCATGTTTTTTACTGGATTTCTGGACATTGATGGGATTTGTGACACACACGCCTGCCCCCCATGTAACAGAGGACTAGAGGCCTGGGGTAAATCTGCTTGAGTTTTGTGTGAAGGTTGGAAATACAGGAATAAAATCGAATTACCTTGGTGCTCCGAAAATATGTGAGTCCTGCACTCATGCCGAAGGGCAGATCTAGACCTAGTGTGGGCAGAATAATGTTGTCTTAGGGGGGAATTTCATTCTTGCATATTCCAGGGCTTAATCTGCCCTTCATTTTGGAACAAGAAGGGATATTTCTGGGTTTTCCTGGTTTAAACACTGCTGTTGAGGAGATAGGAGTGTTGAAGTAACTTCTTTGCTGGTAGTCCTGCTTGGTCAGACCTGGAAGCATCGCTGTCTTCAGGTGACTGCTTTTGAGTAGCAGCTATGAAAAGCAAACTCTACTCTCCTGAAGTGAATCATGATACGGTACAGCTAGGAAGGGTAGGATTTGGGGAGCTTGTTTTCAAACCTCACAAGTGTACAACTGATGCTCTTGGGGTTGCTTCCAATCTTGATTCGGCTGTAAAGCCAATGCAAGGGTAAGATCTGGGATGCAGGTCCTGGAAGCATCTTTCACTTCTGAGGACCAATTCCTGGTTCTGTGGGAAGCAGCAGAAGGCTCTGGTCCTTACAGACCAACGTGAGTTCTGGCTCAAGACTCTAAGGACAGTGGGTTTCTGTTGGGAACAAGGTTTTCTGGCAAACCTGCCCGCTCTGCAACTCCATTTCCCTTTCCAATGTGACAACAGCATTGTCTTCTGTTCTTTCTCATGGTAACCCAGCCTTTGAGGTCTGCTTACACAGTTGAGTTGCAGTTTTGATTGGGTCAGTCTGGAGACGCTGCTATTAGGAGGCTGACAAATCAGAACTGGGATCTGTACGTCTTTCAGGAGCAAAGAACCTAAACAGTCCCAGAAAAGCGAGCCCCTCTGATATTGGATTGTTGAGTGTGTAACCTCAAAGACTATACGATCATGAGAAACAATTTGTGTTTTGAACAGAACAAGTCTGTGGCTTCTTCCTGTCTGGCCCCAAATATGCGCCGATGAGGTGAGAGAGGTGGGTGGTTCGTTGCAGGGGAAATACTTATAGGATGTCTTTTGTTGCAGTATTGGCAGTGCGGTGCTTTTTCTTTAGCTTTGTAATGGAAATCAGATATTCTGGGGTTAGTTCCTCAGTTTACATATTGCATCAAAAATCTCAGTAGATTCCTTTGTCAGCTCATTTTGCTGAAGCTAGTTAATCATTTGAGAAGAGTTTTTCCCATCTCCCTCCACTTTCTTAAGGTCTGATGGAAAGTGGACCTTCCTATCTGGCTGAAACCCCCTTGCTATGCTTTGCCTTAACTGGTTCTTTTCTGGGGGATTCCACCCACAGCTGGTGGATAGGACTTTTTTAACCAAGTGTTTTAATCAAGGACCACTTAAGACATGACCAGATATATTGCCTGCTCCCAAACTTTCTGGTTAAGAAAAATGAATGAAAAGCTTTTACTCTTGGTGTTTGTGAGATCTAAAAATTGTTTATTAAGGATGAAAATGTCAAACTGATTCCAAGGCGAATAACTTTCAAAATCAAGATGCAGTTGGCTAAAGATTAGGCCTCTGGTTTCTAACTTATACTGGCTGGCTCAAGGGGGGCATGTGTATGGAGCAATTACAATTTTTTAAAAATTATTTGCTGTAAGAAATTATTGGGCTATAACTTTCAGGATAAACCTCCTGTAAAGGTAAAGAACAAAATGTTGTGTAACTGTTACCCACGGATCAGGCTTGTTAAAGGTGTAACATGTGTGCCAGTTGTACTATCTTAATTGGGAACAAAAATCAGAATTGACCTCGAGCTGTACTTTGGAGAACAGCCCAAGATGACTAACCTTCTGCTAGCTGAGTTTCTCCTCCTCTGCTGTGCAGGAACAGGCTTTATTCTGAATCTATAAGCATGCACACGACTTGGAGCTGTAGATATATTTGAATTAGCCCTCTTTGCTACCTAGGTTGTTGCAGCAAAAATGGGCATTTTGCCCAAATAATTGTATTTCTTGGGTAATGTGGGAACAAAATAAAGAATATTCTGGCCACTTCTGAAAACTATGAAAATATCACTCGCTGATTAACTAAGGCTGAAGTTCTCTGCAGGAAGGGGTGGGGGAAACACAGATGCTGAATGTCATCCTTCCCCCTGCCCTCTCTTAGACACATACAAAGCATCAGGGGGAAAGAAAGAAATCCTGTAAGTGAACATACTGACAATGCTGTGGCATCGTATGTGGGTGCCTTTTAAGCTCTCAAGATAAGTAATTTATTCAAGATTTTCGTGCAGCCGGTGGCAGATGAAGGAATTAGATCATTACTCTTCCATCGTCCATAAGAACAAGACCATCTTTCCCCTGCTCCCGATTAAATTTTAAACTAACTTTCATTCTCTGCTTAAGCCTTTCCAGAGTGAAAATGATCAAAGCATGAGATTAAAGACACATCCTGATCTGATGAGATTAGAATTTTTGACTGTTTCCTTATGCTAAAAAAGAAAAAAGCGCAAAACATCTTTTTGGTATTTCCCCCCCTGCCCCCCCGCCTTAAATTTGATCAGAGTGAAGCTAACACGGGCTTGCTGGTCCAGTAGGAAATGGAACTCAATTTTACATTTTTTTAAACCATTTTACTGTATTAAAAATGACAGAGGTTAGAAACAAAGCTCTTATACTTTTATTGAACTGGAATTACAAGTGACAGAAAATCATTTTGGTCCTAGTGCAGTAAATGTTATCACTAAAACATGTTCAGGGGAGATTAGGACAGTCTCTCAAGCACAAGAGACAAAAGTTCACAAAACAAGAGGTGATTTTGCTGTCCTTGTCTCGCAGTCATTGTCTGCTCAGGAGACAAAAGTATTTCAACTCTCAGGGATGCTGGACATGGGGGGGGCGTCTGGGGAGTGCAGTACCTCTCACTGAGCAGAAGCTGAGCCCATGGAGGGGAGCTTTCTCAAATCAAATGTTCAATTATCAATGTTTGAATTATCAAAGCAAACACTGAGTAACAGTTAACACTGATTGGAAACAAAAGGATGGAGCTGCTGTTACGGTTCCCCTGACCTTGGGCAGGTGGTGACACTTCCCTGGGCTTGGGAGATAAGATGTAGCTGCCATAGGATGGATAGGAAAGAGCTCATAAAAAAAAAGGGGGGGGGGGGGAGGAACCACTGCCAGGAGCATCCAAAGGTCCAGAGAAATTTGCAGCCCTTTATTGCGACAAAGCACAGCGGTATGGCTCTTTCCAGTGTGATACAGCTGTTATTTATCACTGAGCCCATTCTCCCAGGAAAGTTTCTTCTGTCTGTGCGCATTTTTATTGTTTTTTTTTTTTGTCCAAAGCAAACAAGTCAAATATTATGCCCTTAATCAGAATTCTGTTGTTGTTTTCTAATTAATCTGTGTCAGTAGCTTGAATGTTTGTGTTAAATCATTTTCTTCATGAAAGCTTTTAATGAGGAAACAAATTGATTGGATTTTTACGTACTGGATTCTTGCCACTAATGCCTATAGACCAACCCTTTGTTACACGTCTTGCCTGAATGGTGTCATTTTGTGGTTTATCCCCAATCCTTGATCTGTTTCCAAAACTCGCCAGTGCTGTTCCCATATTAAAATGACTCAGATGTCAACCCAAGATGTGCTTAAAGTGTGAGAGATGAAGAAATTGTGGAGGATTTTTTTTGGCATGGCCTGAAGTGGGCAGCGTGCATACTGCTGTCTGCGATGCTGCTGCTTCAAGGGAAGGCGTGAGATGGGGTTAAGAAAAGTCATAGAATAGAATCATAGAATAGTTTGGGTTGGATGGAAGGGATCTTTAAAGGCCTTTAATTAAGGCTGCAACGCAGAAGGTTTTGTAAGCTCTTCTGTTTGGAGAGATACCTGTGCTAATGGAAGGAAGTTGGGAGCTTTTGAAGAGGAAGAGATGTAAAGGAGTTACCTTGGGTGGCAGAGGCTGCTCCAGGGGCCAGCTAGCATCTGCAGGACTTGCAATTCCTCTTGAAGCTTCTTCCACAAAATATGCGTTGACCACTTGCTGAGGTCCTGGCAGCATAATTCTCCCATCTGTCACTTACTCATCAGGCTGGAATAAATAATTAAAAAATAATAGTAAAAAAAAAAAGTATGCTGATGTCTGTCTTTTTTTTTTGTCTTTTAGGTACCACTTGGAATTTCCGCCCCAAGGTCAGTACAAGCCAAGGGAAGGTTGGTGAGTTCTAGCGGTTATGAGCTTGGGGAGTAGGGAAGGGCTGGGCATGTGTGGTGTTTTCTAGGAAAGTCAGCAAGAGGAAGAGTTTAAATTGAATTTATAGCTGTGTGTGGCAGTTTGTAGGGGTGGAAAGGGGCAAAGCTGTGTAAGGGCTATAGCAGGAGCCGGGGTTAGCATTCGTCCTGAGCAGCAGAAGTCCATTTCTCCTTGCGCTTGAGAGCAAATAATACAAAACTGTGTGATGCTGACATAAACATGTTGTCCTGGACAAGCTCAGGAAATTTTGTTGCAAAACTTCTGTCTCCAGAAAAGTCCCAAAGTTCAGAAAGGTCAGTGTATTCCCGTGGGCCATCGGCTTGGGTAAAGCCTGTGGGGTAACCTTCAGCAAGTTTCCTCCAGTCTTGTTGCTTCGTGTTACCCCGAACTTGAAACTGAATCAACCTCCAGGTGTAGATAAATGGTCAGGCTGTACATTTTTCAGTACCGTGACCATCTCTTGTTATGTCTGTTAACAAGCTGGGAGATTCTGATTGTGACTTTGATCTTCATTTCTGCCATAATGGGGGTGATGACTTAAACTTCCCAGGGTGCCTGCAGGTCACAAGTCGTGTCAGTGGTGGTACTGCGTATTCAGGGCAATTGATGGATATGTATTTGCTCAGAGCTGACCTGGAGCTCCTCTGACTCTGTATTGGATCGGTGGAGCTCAGCTCTGACTCCTGATCTGGAGTATTGGGTACAACCAAGCTGCAGCCAAGGCACACAGTTCTGTGGCTTCATCCTTTTTCCTTCGATGACGGTTGTCATACGTGAGCACAGACAGGATGATTTGCCAGTGTTCAAACAAGATGGGAGCTGGGGCTGTAATAAAAATCCTTGTGAGTGTTCCAACTCAGCTAATCCTTCATTTACTCCAGGAATAAATTCCAGAATGTTACCTCCTCGATCAGGGCCCACTTCCAGCACATCCTGTCTGTCTGGCAGCACAGAAATGTCAGAAATGCAGCAGCGTTGCAATTCCCACTAGAACAGTGTTATCACATTTTAATATGAGCCTCAGTGCAGCCTCGGTGCTTCTAATTGCTTTCAAACCATTGTTTTCATGCGTTTGGTTGATGAACCCAGCATCTGGCATCATTTGAGAAAGTACAACAGACAGCTGTGTTCAAAATTAAAAAAAAAAAAAAGAGAGAGGATTAGAACACATAAAAGGGCTCAAAATTAGATTTTTTTTTTCTTCTAAATTTTGAAAGTTCATACAATTTAAAGGGTGGAGGAGGGATGCTTTTGTTCTTTTGAAATAGTTGTTATTCTTTTGTAGGGTTGGAAGCCTAAGTAATATTAGGAAGATTGGTTTGTAGAACTGCATATAGATTTGTAAATGAAGTGCCTGGTTCACTTAAATGCCTGCTAGGAATGACTGTGTAAGTGTTTGGGTCTTCAGATATGTAGGTTTCTCTAAGTGTGTCCCTATGTCATCTTGGGAACTGATGCTATTTGGAAAATAATGTACTAAGGAAACAGGACAACCTGAGAGGGAAGGCATGGGCTTGGATATCACCTTGAAAGCCTCACCTCCAGTTTATGATACCTTGCTGGGAGAAGGAGAGGTGGTAATGAGAACTTGGTGCATGCTGAATGGAAAAGAGACAGAGAACTACTATGTGGGGCTTGGTTTTGAAGAAAAAAAAATAATCTCATGTACCTGGACATCTTGATAAGAGGATGGCAACAACCAGGTGTAAATTAGCTGCCCAGCTGCACTGCCAGTGCATTTAAATAACAGGCTGATGTGGCAAAGGAAAAGGCTTCTTCTAAGAAGGATTTTCTTTGTAATAGCTAATGAACAGCTGTTCTAAAGGGGATAAGCACAACTTGCGACCACATCTGGTAAAGGCAGTTGAGCTCCTTGAACTTGGAGACATGCTGAAATCCCTCTGAAGACCAAAACCTCAGTGATTCCAGCTATCCCAACCTGTTGGTTTCTAGTATTGACTGAAATTAATAGAATCCATCTTGATATCTCCCAGCAAGCAGATATTTATATGAAACAGGAGTACAGGTCTTGAGGGTGAGTTGAGCAGACGAGTGCGGTTTCAGAAAGACATAATTGAACAGAGCGTAAGGCTGCAGGATGAGTTGCTGTTCCCAATTCATATGTACCAAGCGATGCTATTGACTGTAGTGTGTAGCTGCAAATTATTTTTCCCTTGTTCCTTAGGTGCTTTTTGAACAGAGCCCCAGGGTGACTCATATTTCCTTTTGGAAGAGAGCTGACTGCCTATGTGAAGCATTTTATACACTTAATATATTTCATGCATGCATACCCTTGCTGTCTTGCAGCAAACTCCCCTCTGTGGAAAGAGAGCTAAGGAAAGTTGGCAAAGAAAATCTGGACAGGACCTGGGTCAGTTGTAGCCCTCCCCCAAGCTTCTTGCTGCCGTTTCCATCTCCTCTCACAATTCAGTGCAGAGGAAATGTTCTGCAACAGCTTTGATTTAGAAGAAACGCGTGGTCTGAGGGAGCGGCGGCAGGCGGTTCTGGGGTACTGCAAGGGAATCCAGCACTGAACAGGAGAGGGAAACTGGAGGGGAGAGTTGAGCAGTTGGGAAGAGAATGGTGGGACAGGGAGCAATGCAAAAGGAAGGATTAAAGAAGAAAAAAGTACCCGTGTAGCTAAGTAAGAGCTGTGGGTCAGGGCTGTAAGTTTGGCTTTGCTGGAATGGGACTTTACACTGAATTATAGTCACTGGTGCATTTCAGCTTCTCCATTCCCAAGCCCCCAAAACATGCAAAAGCTGGGCTAGTGTAAAAAAACTAATGCGGCCACTGGTGGAAGTGAGCTAGATTAGATCATTGATGTCTATCCAATATTTTGAGATACTCAGAAGCACAAGTAGCTCTGTAACACTCTGCTTGAAGACACAGACCTTCAGAGATGGAGAGAAGGTGGCTCTGCCCTCCTAGCCGAGGGCTCCAGCCTGGGGATGGCAAAGACTTGTCCCTCCAAATCCTCCTGTGGGGTACCTGGGCCTTCCTGCCGGGGGGGTGTCCCCTTAGCACGGTGTCACACATACAACTCATAACTTCCATCTGCTCGTTCATGCTAAAAAAACCCCACCATACAGTGGATGCAGTCGTAGGCAGTTAATTTTTACTTTATTTTGAAGGAAACAACCCCAAATAGATGAATAAAGCCAAATTTATTTTCATTGAGCTTGTGATAACACTTATGTTTTTCCATCAAAAATTCATCCCAAATGGTTTTCTCTGAAGTGCTGCATATTTGCTGGATAGTAGTGCTCCTTCAAATATTCATAAGTAGTCAAACATGCGGGAGAGTGGGCATGGTTGTTCCCATTTATGAAATTTAGGAAAACTGAGGCTCAAGAAATGTGCTTAAGGTACCAGAGCATCTGCAGGTGTGTCCAGGAATTGGGTCCAGATCTGCTGCTTCTCCCAGCTCTGTGCCTTAACCCCCAAAAATGTTGCTTTCCTGAAGTTGGCAGCAACAAATATAAACGTGTGCTGGGAGGTGGGGTAAGGGACAAGCCAGGATAAAACACGGTTTAAAAATTGGGAGCCTTCGTGTTCTGTTAAAGGCTTAAGTAACAGTGTGGAAAGTCTTAGTAGGCCACTTATCTCGTAGTATATACTATTTAGATGAAGTGCGTATCATTTTACCTCTGCTGGCCCTGCTCTGGCTCAGATGCCGAGTGCTTCATGGGTCGCCGGTTATTCTTGGGGTTGGACTTCGTAGCAGTGCATGAGGTATGCGTATACCCGAGGCATGCGTGTAGTTTTCTTTCATTAGCTGGCATTAGACAAAGGCCTCAAGTGTTAGATTTATGAGGTAGCTTTTCTATGTAAAGCCTCAAATCTATTGAATTGAACTGAAGCGGAGCTGGATGGGAGACGGAACTGTGCATTTCCCTAAACCGCTGCTCCCTGGTATTGCATATTTGGTTCATGTAGTTATGACAAGTACAAGTAGCAAATCATTAAAGCAGCAAAAACACCATCTTTACTGTAAAGATCCCCTTTGAAGCTGGGGCAGAGTGTTCCTGAATTAATGGAGTGCATAGTGATTTTACTAAGTTTTATTTATAAAAAACCCTCTTTGCGTTCATGCCAAGAGTCTCCAGCTCAGTGGTAAGCAGGGTTCATACACAGAAACCTGGTCTAGATTTATGATGTGTTTGAAAACGCAAGGGAAAAAATATCAAATTGACAATATTTGTAACGTATTGTTAAAATATCTATTCTATCGCCATGCGTGGAATTCCCCAGCTTTATAAACATGAGTGCCAGCTACAACCCTTGAAATGTCATAACATGCAGAGACAAAAAGAAAACAAAAAAACTTTTGTTAGAATGCTTTCTAAAGTCCAAGATGTGTTTGGGTGGTGTGTGGAACAGAGTTAATTAATGAAAAATAAAATATACACAGAGGCGTATGTTCTTTAACTTAAAAAAGAAAAGCTTTAGTATCAACACTTTTGACAGCTCCCTTTATCAGGACTGAAGCTTTGCTTCCTGCAGTTCTGGGCATGCAGTTCTTTGCCTCTGTGTATGTATTATATTCTCGGCAAGCTAATCTGTGTAGAGACAGTATTTTTTTGCATTGAAATCCCTCCCGCTTCATAGTTTTGCAAACTCTGAGCAGCTGCACAGCTTTGCTTTTACATGGGCTTATAAATTATTCCGCTACCTAAGGTATTGTGCACAAATTTTGGAGGCAAGTAACGATTATAGGAGAAAACAGAATGCTTCGCTTGGAAAAATGTCATAGGTAGGAGGCAAGCGTCTGTGCTCTGGGAAGGGCTGTATGGAGGTGTATTTGCATTTTTATTTGCATATATCCATAAAAAAATCAAGAGGTAGGTGTAACTTTGAAACTGTTGATATTGCATTTCAAGCATTCGAACCAGGAGTCGAGCCCCCTCCTTATCAAGAAGCTTTGAAATCTTTTACAAACCTGGGGTCCAGGCCAAGGGCTGCAACGGACCATGCAGCACCCGTCAGCCGGAGACAAGAAAACCTGGGGGAGCACGAGTGTGCCCACACCCTGCCTTGTCCCCAGCTGGGGCTGGGACCAAGTCACTCAACCCAGACCACTCCAATGAGTGCCCTCGAATGCAGTTCTGTAGTGGTCAGAAATAGGTTTCGCTGGTTGTGAGCACACAATTAAGGGGGAGTTGTTTACCCTTGATTAAAATTAGTATTGCTGTAGCGCAAGGGAATACAAAAGACTTTTTCTGTATTTCTTGAAAATGTGTGCGTGTGTGTTCCCATTGCATGAAACAAGAAGAGAAGGGAGAAAAGCCTCCAAGAATAAACATGTCATTTGATTAAAAAAAACCAAAAAACCAAACCAGCTTTGCTGTTATCAATCTTTGCTTGGAGCCAGCAAATGAAGAACTTGCAGAATTTATAATAGGATTGAAAGACCAGGTAACAGGAACTAGCAGTTCGGCAAGGTTATTCTGCAGTTAATGTCAAAACTTTTATGACCTTTACTGCGAAGAATTAGGTTAATGAGGAGGGCTTTTTGAACTCTTTTTAAACCAGCCCATTGATTTAAAACTTCTTACAAACTTGAGGAAAGTTTCCTGGTTTGGATTACTAGGTGCTTCTTGGAGATCTCTACTTCATTAATCAAAGTGTTCAAGTTACTGAGTCACCCATAGTCCTTTGAAACCCATCCGAATTGTAACACCTTGGGGCAGAGCTTGCCCTCTCTGGTCACATCTAGCAGCGTCCCATGCTTCCCTCCCCAGGGAAGTTCGGAGCATGCCAGAATCTTAAGAATAAAGCAATGCATCATAAAGAAGGAGGTATAAAACCATCAGTAAAGATGCTAAATATACAGCAGTTTGGGGAGCCCCAGTAAGTTAAATATTAACAAGTTCTATTGCTCTCACTTTGGTCAGTTAATAAAATACTCTAATTATTAGATTGTCTAAATTGCCTGATGTGCAGCTTTGGAGATAGAGAACCTTCTCAAATGAACCCTTAGTGCTTTCTGAACTTGTTTGTGTAATAGGAATGTGCTGCAGCTTTCTTTTTATAAAGGAATCTCGGGGGTTATTGTAATGTGTTGAGATGAACGTGCAGCCCCAGCGTTGCTCTGCGTTCACACAGAACAGAAGAACGATCACGAAATCGCCCCACTGGGGACAGAGTGTGGGGTGTTCGCATATCCCATCCCCTGAGCTTTCTCACAGCAGGCAATAGACCCTCCTGCCCCACAAAAATGGGGAAAAGGATTAAATTCTCTGGTTTGGCCATTAAGATTTTTTGGAGACCTTAAAAATGGGAATGCCCACTTGCTACCTTTGAGCCTCACTGGGGAGCGGGGGAATCGGTGCCTTTGGCACCCACAGCCCTGGCTCGGCAGGAGCGGGGCTGGGAGCGCGACTCTGGGTCCCAACTCCTAGGTCTTCCAAACCTTTGGCTGGTTCAGATCTGGAGTTTTGGGTCTCTCTCCCCACGACAACTCCTGCATTGCTTTGGTTTGTAGAGCAGTAACCCCATCCAAGTAATCTACATAGTAGTAATTCTGCCCTTTAGTCAGCCTCCATCTTAAAACACAACTGTAAAGTCATCCTTTGCATTATCATAAATGCCTAATGGGCATCTCCTCCGGTCCCCAGAGTGCCTATTGCTCTGCTACACGCTCCTGTCTCTGCATTCACTGTCTGTGCTTATTTTTTCTTAACAGTGAAAATTGCTGTAGATACGGGCAAGACAGCCTCCTTGTGTCTTGTCATTGGAATATGCTCGCTAAACTCCAGCTCCCTCGTGGCTTAGTTCTGTTTATTCCTTGTTCACTTGGAAGGGTTTCAGCTAAGAAAATACATTGAACCGACTGACGCTGCAATGGACATTACTCAAAGCTATTTGGCCCGTAGCCTCCTCTTTGGTACTGATGATGTTGACAATTTTGGGGTTTTTTTTAGATTCCCAGACCATATTTGCAGAACTGCTTGTTAATTACTGCACTGCACAAGCGTGGAGTCTGGCTTCACAGACACTGCTTTGCTGTGTTCCGAGCAGGGCTGGTACCTCAGGAGATGAACCAAAGTGCAGATTTGTGACGTTCCTCTGCCTCAGTATCCCCCTCCTTTAAATGAAGACTTCTCTTCAAAGAGGCTCACAAGGAATAATTTATTAGCAGACAGATATAAAAAGTGTTGGTAGCTTTAGGCTGGTTTTGCTTTCATTGGATGGGCTTTGTATTTCACTGATGTGTTACTGGGCCATAAAAGAAAGAATAAATCTTGTTTACTTGTTTACATCCCGTGGGAATCTTCTGCTGCGCTGGGTTTCAGGCTTGTTCCTAGCAAGACTGAAATGTGCTGTGCTTCCCCTGTCAGGCAGCTGTTTTGTGTAGCTGCTGCCCACTTGAGAGGCAGAATGTGCAGTGCCTTTGCTGAAAGGGTGCCAGGGATTGCAAGTGAGGAGCTGGAGGGAGGAAGTTAGAGGGGAGGGGAGGGAGAGAGCAAAGACACAGTGAGGAGAGGAAGAGAAAACTGGAGAGGAGAGCTCAGCTGGGGAATGACACAAGGGGCTCGCAAGGCATTAGAAAATATGGAGCAACGGGAGTAGATGCAGCATAAGCTCAGCAGCTTCTTCTTGTCTTCATGGGTTTGGGGGGATATCTAGGCCCCCAGCCTCATCAGCTACTTGGATTCATGAGAATGAGCTTTTCTGTCAGAGCAGCCCTGCCAAAGGCTTCTTTCAGCCAAGGCTTGCAAGTCACAAACTTCTTGAATGTCATTTGTGGGGTGGCCTTTTTGGTGTGTGAGTAGGACTTGGGTTTTCTATTGCTGTTGCTTGCTTTTTGCTTTTCAGAGGTAAACCCATAATCAGTTGTGGGAAGACTTTGGTTTGGATATCTGTATATTGGATTAAAGGTCTACAAATGTATTATTTCCAGGTTATTTACTGTTTTGTGTAATCATGAAGTTTCTATTCCATGTGACAGGGAGAGAAAATAATTTAACCCCAACCTGCTCGGAGCTTCTTGGCCTCCATTGGATTTATTCTCTTGAAGCTGAGAGTTGCAAACTTGAATTCCTTTTGTGTAATAAAATACTTGGACCCGCTGTAGGGCTTAGGGCTTTTTTTTTTTCTTTTCTTCTCACCTCCACCCCCAACAACAGGAGTGGGTTTTGCACCCCAGAAAGCTGCCTTTTTTTTTTTTTTTTTTTTTCTCACCATGCTTTAGGAAGTCTGCTGTTGCCTTGCCCGGCTCCTGCCTGCTGGATTTCATTAATCCCAGGAAGTTTGTGCCTTGCCTTGCCCTGCCCTGCCCATCGGTGGGCTGAGGCTGGCAGCGGTGCTGGGGTCCTGCCTGTCCGGAGGTGGCTGCATCCCCGGCTGATGCTGCGCGCTGCAGCCCGACCTGCTGGGCACACGGCATCACTGCAGCAAACCAGCCTTCTGCAAAAGAGCTTTCCACTTTCTAGCTGGTTTTTAACATAAGTGGCATTTTTAGTGGACCATTAATTTGCTTTACTACATGTAATTAGCAAAAAAACTGGGTACTGAGTGAACAAAATTAGGCTTGGACTGGATTCACTTGTCAGCCAGCCAAGACCTGTTTGGGTCGACGTTTCTAAAACAATGATAAATCGGCTCCTCCTGTGTGCGAGGAGGTCCCTCACTTTGCGTTTGACCCTACTGCCATGAGGTAGACCTGTCCTGCTGATAAAACACAGCGTAATCAGAGACGGGCCCTGCTCTCGCTGTGGCCTTGTTTGCCTCGTTAGCCAGGGACAAAGTTATTTTTCTTCTGTGCGTGATCTCCACATCCAAGAAAATGTTTATTAAGCAGGGTAAATGCTTTGAGATTTGTAGATAAAGGAATTTCTCTTGTGGTTTGTTAATAATACCACTGTTGGTGGTAGAGCCCAGGGAGGGGAGGATGGACACATACGCGAATCACGGTGATGTGCAACAGAAAATTTGGGATTTTCAGGCAAATGTAACACGACCTGGGCACTGGCACCATCGGGAAGCCAATAGTCTGTGTGAAGAAGGTGCAGAAAGTCTGCATCCACCCAGACCTCAGCTATTCACATATTAATCACAGGGGCTAACCACACAGATCCAAATGGGTGCTTAGGAGCTGATGAAGCCTTTAAGGCATTCAAAAAAGAAACATCATACATTCTCTAGCACATAAATGTGTTTAAAAAGGTATATAATTTATAATAGCAATGTTGACAGAGCTTTAACTACGTTACAAAAGCTAAACTATAATATATTTACATGTGAGCAGTACTTACTGTGTGGGTGCGTCTCTGTTGATGTGTTTCCATGTGATTCTCCATAATTTCAGCAAGTGATTGTAGTGAGGGATATTAAACCATAGTATTGATAATACTTTTACAGCTCTGCTTTGGGAAATGCATTACTGCTAAATTAGTCCCTGAAAATCTAGAGATATTAACACTGTCGAGCATGAAGGCAGATGGGATTTGGATCAGAGACCTTTATTTGTAGTATGATACTAAGGAGTCATTACTTTAAAGCAGGAACTTAGTTTCCTTGAATATTAACTCGAGTTGGGGATTTTACTTCCGCTTTGGCATGAACAAGCTTATCATAAAAGCGTAAATGGAACTCGCTTGGTATTGATTTTTCTTATGCTCTAAAAAGATGCTTAATGAAACTCTAGGTACCTAGATAAAGACCTTCACTGAATGCAAAGTAAGCTTAATTGCAGTTCCCTTAACAAGCTACTGGAGATGAATTTTTTTTCTACTACAAAGCCCTTTCACCTATTTAGATTGTTTCTCTTCCTGTGTGTGCCAGGATGCATTAATTCAGCTTTTTGTTTCTTTTTCTTCCCTGCCCCGCCCCCCCCCCCCCCCCCCAAGAGGCAAACTGCAGCTTAAAGAAGAGAAAACTTACTTGCCAGTTTGTGTGTAGAAAAACTTTTGGCCTTGGAAAGGTTGGTTTTTGAGATCTCAATAGAAGTTTTAGTCTTAAAAGAGAGTAACTGTCCCTCTCGCACTTCTGCAGAAGGGGGGACGGGCACGGAGGCATGTTCTGACACTGCACAACAGACTTGTAGCAAAACCAGAATCTGAACCAAGGTTTTTCTAGCTTTTGTCCTAAGACCTGTCTCTGGAACTATGCCAGAGCAGAGGCATGTCTTTTATTTTTACTGTCCAGCATCGCAAGCCCCAAAGCAATGAGGGAAAGTTACGTTCAAGTTATTCCCTTCCTTGCAGAGAGTGTTTGTGCTCTTGAAGCTGTGGAGAAGGAAGCAACAGTGTGTTCCCTGGTCGTGGTGACTCTTTCTCCTGTAGGTCCTGCTTGTGCTGCTTACTTGGAGCCCTGTTAATGCTTAATTAAGTTCTTTTCATTCTCCTCTTGGTATTTTTTTCCCCTCCTCTGATACAGGGGGTCTGCCAGAGGCTGCGTCTCTGCCTGATGCCAGGTCTGTGTGATGTCCGTGGGTCCTGCATGGATCTGGTGTGACTGATGTGACCTGCCTGATGCTGCTGTCCAAAGCCACTGGACTCTAAATTGCCACCCCCTCTTCTGCTGGGGACACCCCCATCACCAGAGACACAATCTGTCCCCTCTGCAGTTTGCTGAGAGTTGATACATATAAAGCACGATATCTGTGTTAATTACACAGAATGCCTCAAGCCCCTCTTTCTGCTGCTGTACGAGAAACTGTTTCTGCAGAAAATGTCAGATGACTAAAAGATGGCATAATTTTTTTTTTTCTCCTGTGCCACAACTATCACAAAGCACAAAAGCTGGGAATTTAGCACACTTGGGGGTAGCCAAAAAGTGTCAGGGGAGCCCCTGGATGAGGTGCAAGCTCAAGAAACCTCTTGCTCTTTCCCTTAGAGTCAATCTTGCTTTTGTTCATGCTTCAAAGAGCGATGAGTTAGGGAATTTTGCTGAGGATTTGAGTAGGAAGATAGAGCAGCTTTGCGTCAGGTGCAGAGTAATTATTTGCTGGGGTTCTGTGCTATTTGGTTTTTATTCCCTGTGTTTTCATTAAAAGCTAATGAGTTTTTTCTTCATTCAGAACAATAGCTTGGCCCCTGACAAGTTGTTGGTTATTTTTTCTGCTTGGACTCAACTAGCTGTTGCTGCTCCATAAACTTTATGGAGAAGTGGATTAAAGCACAAGAAGTTCTCATAATGCAAATCTAAATGGAAAGGCAACAGGATTTGTTTTAAGTAGCTATTTCTGCAGTGGTTTTGTTCACTTTGGTTTTGTTACTGAGGCTATAGGTGGTGTTTGAAAATACTCCTAATGCTAAACCAAACGAAATGCCTTTGTTTGTATCGATTTGTGTTGCGGCAGCTGACGCAATTCAGAGTCCCACTGTGCTTGGCATGATACACGTATGTACAAGCTGCAGCCTGGTCTGTTGGAGCGCGTTACGGTAGCTTGCCTGAAGACATGACATCTCAGTTCCCACTCCTGTGTGGGGACAGCCCCCTCCCCTCCCATGATTTTTCCTGACCAGCGATTATTCTGCCAAAACAGAGACCTGTGGCTTGATTCTTCCCCATGGCTGATGCCTGTAACAGCTTCTCCTGTTGTTAAAGCCAGTGACTTATTCTTGCAAGTCACTTTGGCGATCGGGCCCTTGTTCTTGTTCCAAATGGTTCAGCGCAGCCACGCGCCGGTGCGTGAGCCGTGCCTCCCCAGCGTGGCGGCTGCACCGCGCCACGCTGCCTCCTGCTAGTCGGAAACCAGGAGCAGTTTGCTCGTTATCGCAATAATCCTGCACCTGTATCTCGTTATAGGGGACCACCTGTTACCTCGGTGTGTGTTTGAAAAGCTTGGTTTGATACAGTGCAGCCTGGTTGAAAGAAAATGTTCTTTTTAAGGGGCTTATGGAAACTGTCTTATAATGCTGGCATCTTCACACCGCTGCAGATAGTCGAGCCCGCAACGCTGCAGCACGGCGTGGGGGAAGGCTCCTCATTAGAATGAACGTTGTGTTTTCCTACGGCACCGAGTTGCCGTTTGGTAGCAGCTTTTCATATAGGCTTTTTAAAGCCTTTTTATTTGAGGATCTCCAAGTGCTACAGTAAAACAGGGAAGAAACATACCCTTGTCACACACAACTGAGCAAAGGCTGAAATGACTTCTCCAAGGTCAGGCGGGCAGTGGTGCGCTCATGGATGTGCTCTGCTTCCCGAGTCTGGCCAGTGGAGCGGGGGATTTCACTCTCTGCTTTTTAACCCCTAATCGGTTTTTTTTGTTGTTGTTTTTTTGTGTTTTTTTTTCCCCTCATGGAGGTGCATGCATGAATTTCAGTTTGTTGTAGCATAGAAGAACGTGCTTTGCTTACTCTTCATGACTGAGAAGCAGCCCGTGGATGGGAGACTACTGCAGTACCACCTCTGCTGATCTCTGATCCTGCAGGAGAGATCAAAGCCTGCCCTTTTGGGCCAGGGACCTGCAGCTTTCTTCTTGGCATGGGAGATTAGCAGTGCAGATGCTGAACGATGCACCTCCCAAAAGGAGAAAAGTTATGTTCTGAATTTCCTTTTTCTCCAGAATCTGATGTT
Source organism: Falco naumanni (assembly GCF_017639655.2). Taxonomy (NCBI): domain Eukaryota; kingdom Metazoa; phylum Chordata; class Aves; order Falconiformes; family Falconidae; genus Falco; species Falco naumanni. The sequence goes on along the minus strand of NC_054071.1, from coordinate 5,233,352 downwards.
CCGCACTGCGTGCTGGGATGGCTGCTGGAAGCAAGCGAGCACAGAGCTGGAAAAAGATTTCATTACTTCTTGGGCTCTTCCCCTATTAGAATTTTAGTGGCTTAAAAGGTGGGCTGCCAGGGACCCTTCTGTTCAGTCATTGACCCCTGTACGCCTTTGGTAAATCTCAAAGTCAAATCTTCAATCAGTTTTTCAAGACCTTTGAGCCTGTACTATCAGCAAGGCTATGATGATGCCTGGCACTCACTGTGATTTGTTTTTTAAGGAACTGATCTGTGGGAGGATTATCTCATGTGCCCTATGTTCTTCACAGCCAGATTATTCCTTCTGGTGGAAACTAGAAAGATATTTTCTTGAAAACATGCCCTTGAATGCGGGAGCCTGGGGTCTGTGGGAACTTCACACTCAGAGCAGACAGGGGAAGGTTGCAACCTGGGATGCTGAAAATATACCACATCCAAAATATTGTGTCACGTCTTTCTGCAGCTGGAGACTTAATGGCATCTCCACTGTGTTTCTTGGTGGGAGGAAGAGCTTTGTAACCCTCCATTCCAGGCCCTGGTACCCTTTCATCAGCGCTTGATTTAAACTGTGGAGCACAGTTCCTCTGTTTGCTGAGATAAAACTTGGTTTTAGTGTTTGAATACAATTAACATCAGCTGAAAACTCACCTTTCTTGCTGTTTGTTGTGTGTTGAATGAGTAAGCAGCTGTCTTTACCTCTGTTATCAGCAGTCTGGGTTGTGTGTATTCAGGAAATGTAAGGTAAAAGCTTGAAAGGCCACTTTTTCGCTTTGTTTAGGGTGAGTAGTGTTTTCTTCTACAGGTAGGCTAGCTGCACTCCATTTATATTAAAATTTGATATTAACATCTGTCACTGTAGTATCTAAGTGCCTTCTGCATAAAATCCAATATCAGTAGCAAATTCCCTAGCAAAAATTCAATGCAACATCAAGTATGGGGAGGTAATAGCTCCTGCCTCCACACACAGGCACATTGTTTTGTTAATTTATATGTGACTGCCTGTCACAGGGAGTCAATCTTTTTTCCCCCTACCGCTATTCAGTTGAGGATCTCAAAGCTTTTCCCTACAAAATAGGAAGGTTCTTCATTCTGGTGAAGCAGGTAGCCTAGTCCTCCATTTTACAGATGGGTGATTTATGCAGAGGTCATGTACTGGGGGCAAGAACAAAAAACTGGACATAGCTCTGGTAGTTTGGTCCCAAGACTGGTGTTTCCAGCCTCCTCCTTGTATGCCTTCCAGGTGTGAAGTCTGTACATACCCAGCACGAGCGTTCTCGCAGCAGCAATATGCCACCTTGGCCCTGAACGATGAATCTGGTCTTAAACCCACACGGAAGTGGTTCTGAGTTTTGTAGAGAACTTCAGTGGGAGGTGGGAAACAGGAGGAAACATGTCTCAGGGTGCAGGCAGTAAGATCTGGGTTTAGAAATGTGTCCTTTTCAATAAAATCAGACTGCTCTTCTCTTTCTAGGAGAGGATCATCACGATGCTTGTTTTGGACAGGACAGTTCCGATGAAAATCAGAGCTGGGGTTTGGCCCCTTCCATGACATCTGATGCTTCGCTTCTGTCAGACTTCCAGGATGACGGTAAGTCACTGATGCTTTTTGAAGTCCTTAAGTGAAGAAGGTAGAAATGCAAGTGTAATCTAGTATGACTTCCTTGTTGTCTTATATCCATCTCATAACACAGGAGGTGTTTTTTGGGTTTTTTTGTTGACTGGTACCTGTTTTGTCAATGACCATAAAATGTTATGGCCATCCTGAATTTAATTTACTGCTGCCGGAGTTAAATGTATTTCTTGATCATCTTGGTGCAAGCTGGAGTTGGTAGTGCTGGTTTGGATTGACAACAGTGACAAAAAAGAGCAGAATTTGACCTGGTAGCTAGCGTTTCCCAAAATTAACATGCCACACTCAAGTGTGTTTCTTCTTGGGTGCTCTGCCTCGCACTTTGAAGGAGCTATGTCTTCCCAAACCTTGCCTCCCCCCACCCTTTGAAAATTAGACGTCTTTAAGGTGGTTTGCTTTGGAAAGACTTTTTTGGGACCTTCTAGTGCCTGGGAACGTGGGGCTTCTTTTTCCTGTGAGCGTAGAAGTGCTCATAGCAAAGCGGTGGATGGGAGCTGGCGTCTGAGTTCCAGGGCACCTTCCAAAGCACTAAATGGCAGACGGGGGTTTTCTGGGCAGAGTTACTGGGATGGTCCCGTCTGCTTGGGAGTGGCGGCTGAGGAGAGATGGATTTGCACTGTGCTATTGAAAATGAAGTCTACAGAGCTGAGATTGTTCTGATCTTCTCAGGGGTTATCTTTTGGGCTCTAGTGAAGACTTGATTGCTTTGGTCTCAGATTCTCAGTCTCTTACTTCCCACAGATCTTGTTTCCTCCCCCTCTTTCACTTCCCTTGCACTTCCCCCCATGCTTTCTTACCTCCCTGCCTTGTCCTTCCTCTTCCATTTTCTGTGCTTCTGTCCCTCCTCTTCTCCCCTTCTCTGTGCTCAACACACTTTTTCATGTCTACTCCCACTCCTGTTAGGAATCAGTAATCATCAGTCAAGAAATGAGGATTTATTTGGGATGAGGTCGTAAGAGCTGATGGGCACCAAAGTTAGCTTCTTCGCACAGTGCAAACAACCAGGCATATCTGCTGTGTGTGTTGATTTATGCCATAAAATAAACATCTTTGTTTAGACTGATTAGAGGCAAGGTTGGCCTGATAGTCAGCTAGTAATTGCAGCGTGGAGAGAGGTGTGGAGTGTGGGACTGGTTCTTTTAAATAACCTGTGTGCTCAGATACGATGCACTTACGCATGGAGAACGTGTGACAAGGATAATGGATGTTGGCCTAAATGGGACATGAAAGGGTGCTGAAGACCTCGAGCTTGGCCTCGTCGGGCGAGCGATGCCTTTATGAAGTCTAGGATTTCTCCTGGCGTGTTTATTAAGCTTGTCTAAGGAGGTATTTGCTTTGCTAACTTTGAGTGGTGGTTTTTGGCAGCCCTAAGGGGCAGAGTTTGACATAACACTTGCAAGGTATGCAAACACTTGGCACCACGGGAAGTTTTCAGACACAGATGAAATGCCAGGCTCGAGGGAAGGGTGCCCAAATGGGTGAATGGCGAGGAGATTGATAACATAAAAAAAAATGACATACTACAAAAAGGAGGGAAGAAAGCTGGCATCGAGATCAGTTACATTAAAATGAGGTGTTAGTGCTTGGAAACTGGTTAGAGTGCTGAGTAACAGCAAATCACGGGCTTGACACTGTGTGTGTTCGTTCTGGAGGAAGCAGAGCAGTTTGGGGGGGCTGGATGCAGGCTGTTGGTATCTGAAAGAGTGATATGAAAGGGAAAATAGGCTGAACACATGATTTGGGAACCTTTTCTTTGCCCTGCCATGGTTTGTAGGGGCATCGTCAGAATGAATTTTTCTAGATGTCCGCCAGCGGGAAGGATATGGATCGGGTTGTGATTTCCTCTGGGTTTTTGAATTTCTGTGGTGACTTACTATCAGATGTTTTTGTTTACTTGGGGGATTTTTGTTTTGCTTGATTGTTTTCTTTGCTTACTTTTTTTCATTATAGAAAGTGAAGGCATAATGATTTCTTTTTTTATTAATATGAAGTCGCTCACCTGAGAGTTTAAATCCTTACTTCAGAAAAGCGATTAAGCTAAAGTGTGTGTCAGACAGTCTTGATTTCTGAATTAGATCATGCTTATGGGAAAAGTAGAAAGTTTTAAGATTGCGTGAGCTGATTTTCATCATGATCAAAGTTTGCCTTGGCTTCTCTGCGTGTGCAAACCTTCGCTTTGACTGTGCCCTTTTTGCTGCAGCACTCACTTCTCCACTTACCTGGCGCAGGGACCCGGCTCCTGTGTGCTCATACAGAGCTGGGGCCGCGATGGACCCTCGGGGTGCTGCTGTCACACGGATAAGTGACCGAGAGCTGCTCCTTTCAGGCAGCACAGGTGGCTGACGCATGGGGATAATCCGTCTCACTATGGCCAGGAGAATAAATTGGCCGGCTGTAGGAACATGCTTCTCATTCCTGCGGCTTTTTTCCGTCGCTTCTTAGCCCTGTTTTGCAACAACAAGAGGTTACGTCCTGAGGTGCAAGCCCACAGCTCTGTTAAAGGCTGCTGTTTCCTGAATTTCCCAACTTTATTAATTCAAGGTTTTAATGGAAGCAGGTCTCTGACTGGGATGATGCTCACTTCTGCCCCTCCTTGCTACAAAAACCAGCGGGGTTTGAAGCAGGGGATGCCACCACTGCTCACTCTGAGCAGACTGTTCCTTGCTTGCTCTGAACTTCTCGTGGGAATCAGAGAACCTTCGAAGTTGTCTCTGGAGGGAGCAAGAGGGACTGAGCGAGTTGGGGATGACTTTACTCAATGAGGCATGGCCCAGCTCTATAGGATCATCCCTAATGAGTGATTAAGAAGCTAATGTTTGTACAGTGCTGGGAGGCTGGGAAGCACTGTGGAAGTACTAAGTACTGTGATAATGATAAGTATTTCTTAGGAGACACTTCCCATGTAATGTGCTCTGCTCAGACCACTTGGAGACTTTTCAAAAATGTTTTGTCTTAAACTGATAGTTCATTTAATTTGCCAGTGTTTGTTCATTTAGTTTTCCTGAAGCATAAGGTAGATACGACAGTGTCCTGAGGGTAGGAGCTGTGCATCTTCATATTTAGAACTTCTAGATGTTGCTTTATCAGTTTGTGTTTCCCCAAAGTGGCACTTCTGGATCCCTTGCTGGAGGAATGCTGAGCCGGGATCCAAATGATTCACTCGATGTCGCGGCAAGATCACGCGGAGCGGAGGGGGTGAGGGCCACTGTGGCGTCCGCCCCTGCACCTGGCTCTCAGCTGTGCTGCCGTGGCGTGACAACAGAAGTGACAAGATATTTTCTTTTATGTTACGCAGGTATCCCCTAGCACGTGGAAAGACACATAACTCAGAGTGACAGGAATGTACTTTACAGGTTCTGTTAGGCACTGGGGTAAGAAACCTTGCCTCTGACTTCTAAGGTTTTTCCATCATGTCAGCAGAGGACTTTGGCCAAACGTACTTACAGCTCATTCAGTTGAAATAAAATCATTTAGCAAAAATTCCCTTTGCTTTATACAAATGTGCTAAAAATGGTTTATATCGTAAAAGGTGTGGAGGGTGGTAGATGAGCGGGTGTTTCACTCAGCCCCAGTGGCTTGGGGATGGGAGGGGGCAGATACAAATGCAACACGATATTAGAACGTTTTTTGGGGGGAATTAGAAACTGTAACAAGGTGGCTCGTCTGTAATCCATCTCCAGGTGCTTCTTGAACCCATTTATGTCCCGGAGAAGGCCCCATTTTGCTCGTTTGGCCTTCTAGTATATAGAAATGGGTAGGGAAAATAGCAAAGTGAGTTTTGTAGGTAACTCTGCAGAAACAAGATGCTGGTGAGCGCCCTGGCAGATCTGGAGAGAAGCCTGTAAACTTCTTCTGGGAGTTTCTTGCCTGGTCCATGGCAGCCTCCAGCCCACCTCGGCATGAGACTGAACGCGTTCCTCTCTTTCAAGGAGTATTGTGCTCTCTCTCGGTGGTGGTCTGGAGAAGCAAACCCTTTCCCCCTGAAGTGTGTGGTGTGCTGAACGACGTGTGCTCCCCTGCTTTTAGGTAGCCCTTGTGTCTACAACTATAGCTGCTGCTTTGGTTTGCCCCGTACTTCTTACATGCTTCTAAAATCTGATGAATCACTTCTGAAATATGGAATTAATTGCTTTAAAAACCCAGCCTGCAGGAATGTTTTGGATGTGTGGGTGGGTGTGCTGCATGGTGTGGGTGTGGGTGGGCAGGCAGGGTGCTCGCTGTGCTGTGCAGGTGGGCGCGCAGGGTGGGTGGCCAGCCTGTATGATGTGTGTGTGGGGTGCACTCTGGATGTGCCAGCGCTGTGCTGGGGGGGGGCCGGTGGGTGGGTGCTGGGAGATGCCAGTGGGTGCTGTGGTGTCATGGGTGGGTGCTAGTGGGTGAGTGCTGAGAGTGCCGGTGGGTGCTGGGGAGTGCTAGGAATGCAGGTAGGTGCAGGGGTGCCAGTAGGTGGGTGCCGGAGTGCTGGTGGGAGGGTGCCAGTGGATGGCTGCTAGGGGGGGCCAAGAGGGGGGTGCTGGTGTCCGGGGAGTGCCGGTGGGGGGATTCTGGGGGGGTGCTGGTAGGCGGGGGGGTCCGGTGAGGGGGGTGCTGAGGCGTGCCGGGGGCGGGGGGTGCCGGTGGGGGAGTGCTGAGGGGTGCGGGGGGTGCCGGGGGGGGTTCTGGGGGGGTGCGGGGGGTGCCGGTGGAGGGGTTCTGGGGGGTGCCGGTGGAGGGGTTCTGGGGGGTGCCGAGGGGTGCGGGGGGTGCCGGTGGAGGGGTGCGGGGGGGGGGCCGAGGGGTGCGGGGGGTGCCGGGGGGGGGGAGGGTTCTGGGGGGTGCCGGTGGGCGCTCTCAGCGCAGCGCGGCAGCGGAGTTCTGCAGCGCCCCCGTGTGGCGCAGAGCGGCGCCGCTCCCGCGGGCTGCGCGGCTGGAAAACCGTGTGGGCGCCTTCGGCTTCCTGGTCACTTTTGTTTAAAAAACAGAACCAACGAGCAACTCCCCCGCCCCCCCAAGAAAACCAATAAAAAGCCAAAAGGACAAACCCCAACCTCCCAAACAGGCATTTCTGTGATTTCCTTCTTCCCACCGCTTTGACAGCTCGGTGTGGGCTTGAATTAAGCCCTTGTGTGGGTGGAGTAACAGCAGAGTTCTGCTTTTCCAAACCAAAAATTGTGGTTTTCTTCCCCAATGACAGGCTGCTGCCCGCTGCAGTAGGGTGTGCAGCGGTGGTGCGGCACTGGGTGACCGCTGCAGGGGAGGGTAGTGTGGCCTGGGGCTCTGAGCACATGCGATGGTTCAGAGGAGCCACGTGCCCAAATGCTGCTGAATTTCTGGTGTAATAACAAAGTGTGTGGAATAAAATGCAGACTAAGAACCTGTTTCAGAAATGCTGAGCATCTGCAAGTCTGATAGGCTGTATAGATCAAACCTTGAATGCCCACAGATGAGTGGAAATGCCTCTTATGCTGGAGTTGAAAGCTTTACATTTTTCTTTTCAAATACCATTAGAAGCAATTATCTCTGCCTCCCTGATGTCCAGAAACATCTTCTGTTGCTTTTGACTGGGTTATTATAAACTTGCTGTTGATGTACTTTTAAGCCATAGGAAACAGAGTAGGAAACGTTTGGGGAAGGGGTTTGTGACAAGTGCAATTGCCGTTGCATGTTTTTCCCGGCCTGATCGCAGACATCATCCGATGAGCCCAGGGAGGGAGAGGTTAAACCAGGGAGCAGTTATTTCTCCCAATTCCTCACCAGGGCTTCCAGCAGGTTTGACCAGTTCAACCTGAGTTTTGCCAAGGGGAGGAGAACAGGCATGAATCCACTGTATAAGGAAACAACATGTTTTCTAAAAAATATCTACTTTACTGCGTGACATTTTGGAATGATATCAGACTCCCTTAAAGCCACAGAGCCAACGTTCTTTGATGTATCGTTTTCTGAATGGAAATGCACTGTAACATTAGCACTTTCAAGCCCAATGTGATAATGTCTCTGGCACTGTGCGAATAAGTTCCTGGAATGGTGCTCTGGCTGGTCCAAAGGTTTGGCTGTATTTTATACAGAGCAACTTGGTTCACCTCTATATTAAGGATTATTTGTTCGGGGTGGCAAGGAGGGTGGGTTGCTTGCAGGCTGCCAGAAATAGATGCATAAATTATATAGGAGAGCTCAGACCTTTGTAGAGAACAAGCAGCGGCAAGAGTATTGCTACCAAGATTTTCAGCTATCATTTAAACCAAGCAAAACCAAAAAACCCCACAACCCAAAGTGGCTTCACGTCCTCATTTGGGATTTTACAGCTGCAGCAAATTGTAGCGCCAGTAACTGCTGCAGAAATCCTGTCTGACTTGTGGACACAGCTCCCATCAGCTGGGCATGTCGAGCTGTGGATGCTGGTCCTGAGGGCAGCCCCCTGAGCCCGCAGTTTTGTGGGTGCCTATTCTGAGCTCAAAGTCGTTTTTCCTCAAGCTGGAGACGTTTGGAAGTTGGTCTGAGAGGCTGCTTTTGTGCCAAGGGTGTCTGTGAAAGAGCGGGTGATTGCAAGTGCCTTTTGACTTGTCCAATGTCCCCCTTTATCTTCCCCTGCACCCTGTAAAAGCAGTTCTTCTTTATAAAGTGTTGAAACGTAACACGTCGGCACAGACTGACGGGAGGACCGGAGGGCGAGTCCCTGCTGATGCTCAGCCCTGTGTGGAGCTGGCAGCCTGGATCTCTTAGGAGCATCCTGTCTTGTAATTCCTTAGAGCTTTTTGGGAACGTAATCCTGGCACAAATCAGCTCGGGCCCCAGAATGTGTTGGTCCAGCCCATGCCTTAAGCTCACACATCTAAATGGGATGTGATTTCATGGTGGTTATTTGACACTGAGGACAGGCAACCTCAGGAATCAGGCGCTCGCTTTAATAGCATGAGTTGCTTTCACACAAATACAGTGTTTGTGATTTGGTCTTTGGGTGTCGCATACCTCGGTTTGTGGTTTGGAAAGGGGTTTCTGCTCAACCACTGGGATATTTGTTTGGTTTTTAAGCTGAGATTCTCAAGTAATTCCTTGATCGCAAGAGCTCTTAAGAAAAACAGAAATGTTATGAAACATGTGGTGTAAAATCTCAGCAGTTTGGTGGGTCTGTGGGGCCCCAGACAGGAGTTATAATTGAAATCACTTAGAAGTCAGTGAAATGCCGATAACTTATTAATGCAGCTTTTCTAAAGCAAAAATCCTGCCGCTTTTGCTGTTTGCCGACAGGGAAAAAGCATAATTAAAGTTTCTTTGTATTGCTTTGTAAGTGCGAGATCAGATGAATAGATTTATTTTCCATACCTAGAGGACAGTCTTTAACGACAAGGTGTTATTTGGATTTTTTACTAAGCGGGTTAACAACAGCGAGCTTGCGTGAAAACAGGGAGTGTTGGCTTATGGTTGCAGCTTAAAATTAACTGCAGTGGAGGATGCCCTCAGCACGTAGATTATTTCAGCGGGCTCGGGGGGCTCAGAGCACGGACGTCTTTGAGCCAACACTATCAGGTGTGTGGTCCCGGGTGCTGTGGCTGCTGTCAGGAGCCGGGATGGAGCTTCCTCTCATGGTGAATTGCATGTTCCCCATGTCAAACACGTGTGAATTATCAATGCACAAGTTACTGTTTTGTGGGGGGCTGGGAAAACTTACACACCCGCCTCCTAAAGGCCTTTCTATTCATGAGTATGTAAATCCAAGGCATAAATGCTTTGTGTCTCTATATTCTCCCCAGCAGAGGGATCAATATGCAGGAAATGTAAGTTAACAAAGTGTTGGGGTGGAACTTCATTAAGGCTTCTTTTCTGCCCTTTTTCAAAAGGAAGTGCTTCCAGTGTCCTAAACCAACAGGCTCTGGAGCCTCCCGTTACTGACCTGCACAGGTTTCCTCCGTAGGAGGGATGCTCGGAGGGCAGGATGCTGGGATGCAGCAGCTGGGCGGCATGGCAGAGGTGATGCCAGTTTCAGACCAGCTTATCTGTGACCCTGTGGCCCCGCAGAAGCAGCCTTGGGATGCCCAGAGCCCCTGGCTGGCACCAAGGACCTCACGTGGGCTTGGGAAATGGGGTTTCACCCTTGAAGAAGTGCCAGGGGTTGAGCGTGCTTGGCACCAGTGTAGTGGTGGGGTTACTGGTACAGCAGCTCTGGGATTGACATTCTTTCACCGAATACACCAATAGTAAGATATGTGGTGGATTCTGTGTGGTTACTTCAATGGGAACCAGAGTAAGAGGTGCTCTAGGTTACGCACTTGAAATATTTTGGGGTTATAGCAAAGATCTGGCTTGTTGGGTTTTTTCATATTAGAATTCTGAGCATACCGAGGTCACTGGCAGAGGAGGTGGAGGAGGCGCTTCCTCTGCTTGAACGACTTGTCTGCAACCAGGGCAAACTTCTTTTCATTCCTCTGTGGGACATGTTTGTAGGACAACTAAAGGACAAAAAGGCAAACAAAATATGTGCTTTCCCCGAGTTCCTGGTGGTGAGTGCACAGAGCCTTGGGGCCCTTCCCTTTGGGGGAGAAGCAAGAACGTTCCAAAGAGCCTCATCCCACGGATGCGTTCGGAGTGTGTCTGCTCACCTGGGTGGAACTGCTTGTGGGAATAACAATGACTGTACCCCTGTCTTGCAGGATCAATCTCAAAACACTAACAAGTCCTGAAATACAAAATTCCCAGCTGAGAGAAATGGTCTGGACAGCAATAAAAGTCCCTGATATATATATATATACACACACACGCATATGTTAAGACATGCTGAACTACTACTGACTTTGTTCTGACTTAAGCATGTGCTTAAAAAAAGTGTGATTAAGTATGAGCCACAGGGAATATATTAAATTATTACTCAGGTTATGTAATTGTGAAAATCACTATGTGCAAAAATAAAGCCACTGTCCTGAAGAATTAATTTCATGTTTGGTTATAATAAATTCTAAAATGAAATGTGTTGAAGGACAACTTTAGAGGGAAGAAAAGTCTCCTCTTTTTTTTTTTTTCCCCACTTTTTTTCACTTCTTTCATTTCTCCTTTTAATGTAAGGAGTGAAGAATAACTTTATTCGGCAAGCGTCTCCCTAGAGCTGTTGTATCTGCTAGGGATTTACTCAAGCAAAGCGGCTGTGTTGGATGTTCCGTAATTGTCATTTTGCACGAAGGCATTTTGTGTCTGTGCACATGTGTATTTTAAAGAGTAGCTTTGTTTAAGGCTTACGGTGATGAACTACTTCTTAAAACAAGTTAAACTTTTATTGTTCAACCCTCGGAGAGATGTGGCAGTTGAAAAAGATTGGGTGTCCAGATTGATTTTTGGTCTGCATTGAAGGGTGGCCGGGAGCGTGCGCTGCGTACCTGCGTGCAGAGGGGCAGAGCTGTGGGGCATTAAGCAGGCACCGGGGCTTCTTCTAATCCAGTGTCACGGGAAGAGCAGCCGAAAACAATCGGCATCATCCTTCACCCTGATAATGCTTTCTCGCCAACTAATAGCTCCTTGTTCATCAAGGAAACGAATGTGTGCGGAGGTGACACGCTCTTCACCCACTGCTCTTTGTTCTAGGGTCCTCCAGACTGATTGTATCAGCTCCAGCACTGACAAATATCCCCCCAAACTTTAACACTATGTAAAATTGAGTTATGGGGTTTTAAGGTTAGACTCCTCTGGCTGAAGGTTGATTGTCTCCGAGAGATAAAGGAATCAGTACTCAACAATAACAAAATCTTTGCCATAGGATAATGCCTGTTATTGAGCTCACAGCTCTCTTTATTTGGTTACAAAGCTTCACTCCTATTTTTTTTCCTGCACTCATAGGTTAAAGTGGGAGCTGCTGTTTGAAACTGGTGAATTGCTGCTGTTCCTCTATCCACCCTCACCCCATGCTTGAGCAAACGCTCTGGCAGATAGATCAATTCCTTGAAACATCCCGTCACCCAGGGCTGTGTCTCTGCAGCTGCCGTTTTAAACGAAGTTGCCCTTGCAGTGGCACCTTCCCAGCAGCGGAGCAGTGCAAAGATGCTGCTGGCACTTGGGTAGCTTTTGGAGAAGGAAGCCTTGCCTGGACAATCCCAATGAGCTTACTAGGGAAATTAAAGAGTTTTACAGTAAGATTCATCCGTTGGAGTGGAGGAAATAATTCTTGTCGAGCTGGGGCCAATGTGGAGCGCAAGCAGCTTGACCCAGGTCCCATGAGGAGCCCATGGTGTAGCTGGCAATGGCATCGTAAAGCCTTGGACCCCAAACACCTTGCTCAGGTTCTCTGGCCAAAGAACTACTTTGCGTTTAGTGATGAGCCTTGGCCATCTGCGGTAAATGAAAATGGTCTGGCATTAACAAAAGGATCAAAGCATTAACAAAAATGGTGGAATTTGGGGGAAGAAATCGGAAGTTTATTTTAGCTTTAAACTAATGGTACCTGGGGCAAAGGCACTCAGTGCTGAGACAGTCTTATGTTGAGGGCAATGAGAGCCTGCCAAAAAGAGATGCCTAGGAGGGGCTGTGCTAGCGGTGGACGAAGAAGTCACAGAACCCAAGGGAGGACAAAATTTAGTGGGGTGAAGCTCCCTGCACTCTCTGAACTCCTTCCAAATCCTGGAAGCACTCTGCCTTCCCTGATAAACACCTGATGCATGAGGTGTGTGGAGAGGACATGCATGATAGGGATGAACTTCCCTTGCAGATTTGGAGCAGGCAGGTGGTTGGTGTCAGTCTTTGAAAATACGTATAAGGGTGGCACTCTCCACCCCCCATTACTTGCATCTTTGCTTTACCCACTTGTAGTTACCTAGAAAGACAGAACTCTGCTGTCCCCCAAAGGCCATAGGTATCTCCAGGAGACGTCTTTGGCTCAGTGGAGCTTTCAAGTCTGCCCTGATTTCTGCTTCCTTAAACTTCATTCATATCCTTCTGCTTCGAAGCAGACCTGATTATTCCAGGGAGCTGCTGACTGCGGGAGGAGTTCAGAGATCCCCTGCCTCTGACCTTGGAGGGAAATGGTTTCCATCCTGTTCCTGTGCACACCCGTCACGTGGTTGGTGTATTAGGTGTGAGCTGCCAACATTTCAGGCCAGCTGCAGTGTTGGGGATCAGGCTGTGCTGATGTTGCATCACTGCAGGAAGACGCCTGCTGTTACCCTGACCCCCCTCCCAGCACAGGGGTCCCTCACCCCTGTGCACTGTGCAACCAGTTTGGTTTTGAGATCCTCAGTTACCTTGCAAATTCTTATTTTCTCCCCTTTTACTCAATAAGATTCCCTGGTGCTGGATGTGCTGTAGATCGCTTTTTTTTTTTGTTACCCTGGTTTATTCTTTAGTAGGATGAATCTCATTTTATTATTCTATCCATGTTCTTAACCTCTCAGTGTCCCCTACTATTATTTCCTCTGCTTTCACTTGATATTTGCATTACCACCTAATTTAGTATCTTCCTGCTCATTGAATTAATGGACTGTTTACTTGCTTTAGATAAAACGGGGACTAATACCCTGCAATACCCCAACACAGACGCTTCTCCTCCACGTGACAGAGAGCCATTTATCACCAGCTTTTGTCTGTGGCCCTTGGGCCAATTTTCAGTCTGTGACGATTGCTTCTATCCAAGCTGAGGTAAATTAATTTTTTCAGTGAGATTTGCTGTGGCACCACATCAAACGCTCAGTAAAGTCTCTAGATATATTGCATCTTCCACATTACCCTTCGTCTGCTAATTTTGTAGCTTGATCAGAAAGGCTGACCGTATGTGCCTAAGGTCATTTGCTCTTTACAAACCCAAAGGTTGCTTGTTGCTAAGAAGGCAATTATTGCCTAGGTGCTCATAAAGTAATTTAGTCCTTTTTTTTTTTTTTTTTTTTTTTTAAATCTGTTCCATTATTTTATGAGTGTGACATTAGATTTGCCAGAGCATTTTTCAACTTGACCTTGGTATTGTATTTTTAAACTTTGGTGCTACCTTTGATTATTGCCCACTCCATATTTCTTAGTTCTCTGCTATGATTAGAAGGAAAAGCCAGTGGTTTGGTAAGGTTGGGAACTTTGTTACTGTAATTCTTGTAAGACTTTATGCAAATGGAGATTGCTGGGAAGGAAAGCACAACCTTAGAGGCACAGAACAATAAGTGGGTACATTTTTCTACCCCTTTCCACGGTCACACCTCTGTCATAGCTCTAGTCTAGGAAATCCATGGCTAACTGAGTAATCTCTATAGCCATCATGGAGCAGAACATGACTTCGGCTCCCTTGAGTTGTAATGGCATCTCCCAAGTAGGTGAGAAATCTTCACTGCCAACTTCTAGCTATGTTTGTCATCTAATGTCCGTCAGGGTGGTGACACTGCTCTTAAGATGGGTTTCCAGTTTGCTTTCTGCCAAGGTTAATTTAAAGTTGCTTTATTTTCATCTGTAAGTGGAAATTCCATGTCTGCTTTGAGTATCTCCTGGATCTGCTAGTTCTGCTGGACCAGATCCATCAGCTTCCATTATTTTGTTTGGGGAAAAAAATGTATCTTAGTTTGAACCAAGGAAAAAGATTGTATTTACCCCCATCCCAGGTTCGGAGAAACCTAGTTGGAAAAACACCCAAACGTAACTTTTTCTTTTCAAATGGAACTGGAATAAGTTGATCAGAAATGCTTCAATTTTAGATTTAAGGTCTTGCAAAGCCACTCTTAATTTGCTTAAGAAAAAAGCCCCAGCCGACAGAAAAGCAAAGCAAGATGACTGAAAAACACACAAACTTTTACGATGGAAAACTAAGCAGCCCTACCAACAGAAAGTAAGGCCAGACAATATCGGTATTTGAATATTCTCTTTTCCTTCTTTTCTTTGATATGCAAACTTGCTGCTGATCAAAGAACTCTGGGAGGAGGAGGACAATAGTGCGGATCATGGTGACTTTGGGTTTTGGTTCCTGAGCTTGATCCCATGATGGCTGGGGTAGGCTTGGTGACGGGGACAAGCGCCACTTTCCTCCCCTCCCCCTTGGTCTTCCCGTTCAACCCCTGAATTCACGGATCAGCAGGGGAGCTGAGCTGTCTGAGCAGGGGCACAGGCACAAGCCCTGAGGTTGCAGAAATTGCCATAAAATGGCTATAGCTCTGCTGTCTACAAAGCCCCCATCCCTCTTGGGTACCCCAGTATGCTAAGTCTGTGGGTTCAGGCTTGGGGCAGGTGGTAGGATTTGCTCCTTTAATCTTCAGTGTCTATTTATTACAGTGGAGCTCCAGGGCATCTGAGCATGGCCTTTCTCGCCCAGAGACCATAACAAATGGCTGCCCCACCTCTGACACAGACCGGGCTTTGCGCACCACCTATCTGCGCCGTGCGGTGCTGGCTCTTTCTGTCTCTGCTTCTTCTTTTGTTGCGGGGCTTAGAAAACTAAGAGGAAGGATCTGAATGCCAAGAGCGGCTCCGTTGACCGTCCACACCTGCCCTCCCTTCGCTTCGTGGCCGGTCCTCGGCTCATTTTTCACGGGGGGGGGGGGGGAGATGCTCACCTTGCGGATGAGAAAAGGCTCTGCCCCAGGCCATGGGACCGTGACTCAGAGTGATCCTTTTCCCTTTGTTTACTCATAGGTATTGAACCCTTTCGCAATTGCTAATTATTTTTCAATTGCCCAAGACAAATGAGGAGGTTAGGGAGGTGCCATTTCTCAGTGACCCTGCCTGTCAATCCCTGGGACTCTTTATTAATGTTGGAGCTGGTTTTGTTAATTTTTTTCTTGTTGGTTTTAAGGAATAAGAGGGATGTATCTTGAATTGTGGAGGTAATTTACGCCTTTCTCTGTCTCTGAATGCCATCAGAAATTAGCAAGCTAATGACATTGGTGGGGAGTTCCATCCTCTCGTTGCAATTTAATTTTATTTTTAAGGGGGAAACCGTCCTTCAGTAAGGTGGGGATCCACAGCAAACCTCGGTCTTATACAAGGAGGTACGACAGTCTTGTCCTAGTCTTCTGGAAGATACTTTTACTCTGATTACAGATATTTTGTGGTGCTACCCCAGTACCAAACCCATTTTGCACCAAGTTACAGTTCTGCGGAGCCTGCAGTTTGAACAGGCAAACAGACAAGGTGAAGGATGACAAGGGGGGTGATGTTAGAGGAGGGTTAAGTGATTTGACTCCAACACCCCAGCTGCTAGAGGTAGTGTCTGACTAGGATCAACCCAGCACCCTCAAACTTTCCCTTATAGCTTGGGAGGGTGAATTAGGGGATGAGGAATCGGCAGTGTGATGTGCACGTGAGTCCTGGGTTCGCCATACTGGCTCTATTGAGGCTGAAAATGTCATTTAGCTGGAAACGTTGATTCTTGGCAGCTGGGTGACCTCAGCTTGCAGGTGAGATGCTCTTTGCTTGGATTTGGAGGCAGAGGGGACTGCGGGGTCATCCAGACCCCAATTCTTTGTGCTTAAATTCTCAATGCCATCACCTTGCTCTGGAGTTAGAGGAAACATTGGCTTCAGTCTCCCTATCAGAATTCCCGTTCCCTGGTAGCATAAAGCTTTTAATCCGCAGAAGCAAACAGCCCAGGCTTCTCTGGAGGGGGGCTGCGATGGGGGGTTGTCTCTGTGTGGGGTCCGATGCTGCTCCCCGAACCCATGTGCTCGCGGTAGGTGACGGGTGCACGCTGCGTGTCTGTGTCCACGGGAGACAGTTCTTGGCAGCCTTTTGCAGAGCTGAATCTCCTGGTTCCTATTGAATGGGGGAGCTTGAAAAAAAAAACAACACAACCCTGTGCTTTTCAACACGAGATCCATTCTGCAGCTTGTCTCCAGGCAGCTAGCAACCCAAAGGGCATCACCGAACGCGCCAGCAACCAAATAGCAACTGGGGGGAGGGAATAGGAGGACAGAGGAAGATGGAAAACCTCCTATACAATAATTAGAATAAAATTGGGGTATCAAGAATACAGGGGTCAGCTTCTGTTCACACCAATATGGCTTTCACCTTGTAGAGAAAGGCCTGCACCAGGTAATTAGGTCAAGTCAATGATTATATATCTTAAAGCGAAGTGGAAGGGACTGTAATTGTGATGAAATTTGTTTGAAGAGGGAAAGCATGGGGAATTTTGTTTAAAGGTAACGAGTTCAAAGGGTAAATGAAGTTCAAGGTTCAGTTTCTGTTCACTCCTAAGGAAAAAAACCCACCACACAACAACACCCACGCACGCCGAGCAGCCAATATTTCTATCAGACGAGTTGCTTTATCTTTTGGGGAAGGGAATGGGATCATATCCCTGTAGGAAAACTGGAATTAAAACAGTGACAGCTCTTTAATGGGGCTTTCTTTCTCTAGGAGCCAACAGAAGGGTAAACCTTGTGTAATGGGTTTTTTTCCTAGTTGGTTTATTCTTCCCTTCGGAGCGCGCTTGTCACATGCAGCCACCTTGCATGCAAATCGGTGACATCCTGAGAAGGGCCTTGCCTGTGATATGCAAATGCCCACTTTGTTTACAGGAACTTTTGAAGAGAGGGGAAGGCAGCTGGGCCATGAACGGTGGGGAAAACTGCCCATCTTGGGGGATTTAATAGCATTTCAACTTCCCATAAATGTTTTTGGTGGGACAAAAATGCGTTCCTATTCAGGCTTCTGAAATGGTCTGTTTTTCTCCTGGTAAATATGCGGCTTCAATTGATGCTAGTGGGTGTTCTGGGTGGATGGAGGGCAGGAGTGGATTTCCCTGTAGCCCAGCTGGGCAGCACTCCGGTGCTCTTGGGCCGGGGAGAAAAGGGCATAAGAAAAAGTAGTCACGGCTGCCTTTGCAAATCGTTGGGTTTTAATCGCGTGTGTAGGTGTAGAAAGGTGGGATAATAGTTACAAGTCAGGATCTCTGGCTTTTTCCTCTCAACGTCATTATGGGATCTTGGGAACAGTTTTGACCGAGGCACCAAAAGTGACTTGTAAAGCATCAGGGCATCGGTTCTGGGTGGCTGGAGCCCCTCTGCTTGCCCTGCCTGTGCCGGGCTGTGAACGTGCAGCGCCGACGTTTGGGCCCAAAGAGCCTGTGGTGGGTGTGGGAGGTGGCTCTGCTGGAGGTGGCTCTGCTGGAGGTGGCTCTGCTGGAGGTGGCTCTGTGAACGGATTTGGCTGTGTTCGTTGTCCTGTTTTCTCTGTGGAAGCAAGGAGGGGTTCACCGTGGTGGTGACTGTGCTGTTTTTCTCGTGTGGGTGTAAAGCCTGACTGCTTTTTCTCCTCATGGTTTAATCCTGGGACAGGAGGCTCCTTCTGAGCACAAAATAAGTTGTTTGACCATCTTGAAAGCAAACCATGGAAGTTTAATGCCTTCCTTGCTTGAAGGGGAGAAGTACCAAAGCGGCTCCCCAGGAACCCTCTAAACTGGATAGAGACAAGAGGAAGCCCCCAAACATCTCGGCGTGGTCAGTAAAGCTTGCTGTGGACTTGGTCAGCGATCCTGCTGGCCTTGGTGTTCACGCAGTGCTGGTGCCTGGCTGGGGGGACACACCACAGAGGAGGACATGGTGACATGGGTCCTGACCCACCCCTGCTCAGCATGAGCAGCACCGTGGGCTGGTGCCCACAGCCGGGGTTGGGGAAGGGTGGCTGGAGGGGCCAGGAGGGCAGAGCCTCACCTCTGCTGAACCCGAGCTGCAAATATTTCCATCCTGGCAAAATTTAGCAGAAGTTCAAGGAACAACATTGCAACAATATTAATGACCTCAAAGGGCATGCAAAGTTCAGAGTTCGCCTTCTGTTTACACCCCTGATCCATTTCTCCCTTTTCCTATTGCACCCGTCCTATCTTCCGTATAAATTTGGTGTCATTGCTTGCTGTTAAGATCTGTTTTGTGACATTTCAATCTGGTTTAGTTTGTTAGGTTTTAGGTTGGTTGTTTTTTGGGTTGTTTTTTTTTTTTCCTCCGGGAAAAATATACAGTGGTTTTGTGTAGATAATAGAGGGTGAAGGGTGGCTGTCGGGGTGGAGGGTCCACGGGGGAGCAGGGTGCTCTTGTGATCAGTTCAAGGTTCACTCTTTGTTTGTATGTAATAAAAAGTCTTCAGTTATCAGGTATTTAAACCCAAATCAGCAGTTCCATATCCGTAACCTGAGCTAAGTGTTCCTCCATCTAATGGCCGTGCGGCTGTCGTTTGCAGCGAGTTGGGTGACACTCGATTTGTACTCGGTGACGGGAACAGATGGGTCTTCATTGTGAAAGCCCGCCTGTATGCAAATGTGAACGGAGTTTCACCCGCGCCCGCGCCTGACCTGACCACGCACAGGCATTTACCCGGCGCGCTCAGCCGAGGGGGCGGCCAAGGGCGATAAAAAATGGCACTCGGATAGTACCAGCGGCAGGTCAAGTTTACCATCCGTCTTTCAGCGGGACCGAGATGGCAACACAGTTATTTAGTTTCAGTGTTGATGTTGGTTGCAATAAACTCCATCATTTCACCTGTTTATGAACCCAACCTCGTACCGGTTTTTCTGCAAAAAAGCCAACGAGCGCGGGCAATCGGCTCCTGGTTTCTGCCGGGATGAGGAGGGGTCCTGCTCTCTGCTGGGGTTTCTTTCTCTTTTATTTGATCCCGCGGTCTGTCTCGTTACATTTTCCTTCCCTCCGCTTTGTATTTTGACATTCTGTTTATTTCTTCAGAAGAAACAGAAACCCGTCTGTGCCGAAATGGGCTTTTTTATTATTTAAAAATTGAGAAAAATGATAATTGATGCCAGAATAAACAAGCAGCATTTTAGGCGTTGGTTAACAGTTTTGCATGTACATAGGCGGTATACAATATATAATAAATCTTACCATTTAAATGTGCAACCCTTCATTAGAGTGAAAATATGAACAGCTGTAATCGCACATTTACGCTGGTGACAGAGAAAAATCTCGTTACAGTTGTAATTTTTCATGCTGATGAAGAACTGGGAGCAGGTTTGAGCAGTGATTCTGTAACTGGGTGGAATTTTATTCCACCCAGCCTCTCTTCCCCCCCCCCCCCCGCCTCTCCCCCCCGCCGCCTCTCCCCAGCCACATCCAGTAGTGTAGAAAATTAGCGTCTTTTGCTCACAGCAATGCTCCGTTTCTATATTATTCTCCGGCTCATCAGAAAAGTAGATTTCTCATGCCAATTGTAGAGCCCTCTTGGCTGTTGGCTCCTACGGGACTGACCCCCCAAACTGTGGTTAGGATGAATGGTTACACATCCCCAGGACATCTGTTCTTCAAGGGATGCTGTGAGCTGGAGTCTGGAACTGATATAAAAGAAACCCTCACTACAAATATAGTAAAAGCTTCTTGCTGCAGTAAATCTTATTTCTTGCAACTTGGCTTCCAGCAAGTGACCGGCTCGTCTTGGGAGACGAGGGGGGGGGCTGAGAGGGCAAATGTTTTTTATTTTTTTTATTTTTTTATTTAATGGTGGTAAAGTCCATTTTGCAGGACCAGAGCCTGAAATGCAGTAGCTGTAACCATTGCAAAGCGTCTTGAAATCTTCCTGTCTTGTTTTTATACTTTATTGTTCCTTCCGTAGGAAAAAAAAAAACAAACCCAAAGCAAAAACCAACCAAAAACCAAAACCGGAACTCATATATATTTTTAGGCAGTTGAGCCTCTGCTCAAATCATCATGAATAGAAATGAATGGCCAGAATTCAAGCTGGTATTTGTCCAGTCGGCACTTGTCATAACTGACAGGGATGATGAAAATAAGGCACTTTGTACATATCGAGAAATTGAGGGCTTCTGAAATGGTTTTATTCCCTCGTTTTTAGTCATTGAAAAGTGGGTAGATCATTAATTTCCTGTCCTAGAATAAGGAACTGCTTTGAACATGTGGAAGGCTTCGTACGTACATTTGTAACACAAACATACACTCGTGCTCTCGGACGGGTGATTGCCATTTGACCTAATATTCTTACCTTAACACGCCAAGGTCTTTATTAAACCATTACTTAGGCATTACTTGTATGGACTGTGAGTCACAGGCAAAACTCTCAGCCAAGTCAGAATAATTACTAAATAAAACTGAGTAAAGACTTCAGGATTTGGCCCGTTCTTTGTGACCTTGAAATTGCTCTCCGAGGAAATTCTGGCAGGTAAAGAGAATTGGATTTATATTCTGATGTATGAAATTCTGGTCGCCTTACTTCAACAGAAAACTGACTGTAGGTTTGTTCAAATTTATGGGACTAACTAAAGAATTTGTAAATGATTTTTTTCATTATTTTCTGGAGGAAGAAAAGCCAAGGGTGACTATTAGAAAATTATTGGTCACCTGAAAGCATAATTTTTACAACTGAAAGCTGATTAAAAGATACTGGTTTAAAAGAAAAAAAAAAAAAAAAAGAAAAAATCCAACTTTATTTCAAGCAAGTTGATTTTATTAATTGCTGCCTTACAAAAATGCATTTAACAGCTTGCTGGTTATTTGCTAGGCTAAAGGAGCTTTTTATAAGTGAGGTGATTCTATTTTAAAAAATATAAAATCTTGAGAAGGTGGAAGATGCTGCTAGATGCAGGAGTGCATATGTACTTATTACAGATGAGTGCCCTTTGGAAAATAACTGTGGTGTTCGTCCAAAGTGCAGCAGCTTCTCATTACTGCCGACGACTCCAGCGCCCCTTAAAGTGTGACTGTTTCTCATTAAACGAGTTATAGAAACAATCTGGCTAATTTTCCCTAAAAGGCTGCAGCGTGTTTCTAGAATGCTCAAATTTTATTATTTCAGCCTCATCCTGTCGGTCCTGGCTCGGGTGAAGCTCCAGCACCTCGCTGGAGGGGCTTGGTGGCACCACCTTTCAGTATCTGCCCATCTGGGGAGGTCTGATCCAGCCCCCCTGGGAAAAGGGGCACCCGCTGGCATCCTCTAGCTCTCCCCCACTTCCCCCCCATGTATCTACCCTTTTTCTTTCCTGCCAGCCTCCCCCCGCTCCAAACCCTACCAGGTGAGCTAATACAATAAAATCAAATGATCTGACTGTTTTCTGCCACGCAGCCGTGGGAAACCTTTTTCCTCCGGCATTTTGGGTGCCCCTGCTTTTTTAAAAATTTTAAATAGCATTACATCTTTTTTCTTCTATTTCATAAAAGCAGCAAAAAGCAGTCACAGGGCAGTTTTGTGCGTAGATTTCGGTAGCACCTGTGCTCAGAGAAGTCAGGGCTGACCCTGCCCGGTGCTGTCCCACTGGCCTTTGGGGTCCTGGCGCATTTCTGGACCCTGTGCAGACCCTGGCGGTGGCCGGAGAAGGGGTCCAGGAGCCATCTCGTGGCCATGGCACCGAGCCGCAGCCACCCCGCTTCCCTCGGAAGGTGGGACCTCAAGGAGGGCGAGAAAGGGGGGAACCGCGTGCAAATATAAATCAAACCCATCAGTCACTGGGAATCCAGCGAAAGTGGCACAGGATATAAATAGAGGCTATAACTGCAGTGACAAGCAGGGCTGCAGTTGTAAATACTCATTATCTTTCTTAATATGACAGCGTGTGGATTGGGAGAGCTCGGGAAATTACAAAGAGGGGAAAAAAATTAAACCCGGCAGAAGGGAATCCAGCGTTTTTAAACCTAAAATCTCCATCCTGCTTTTCTGTAAAACAATAAAAGGACACCCCCCCACCCCCTACCCCATTTATATATATTATTAATATATATTAACTTAGCACCCTGTCTCCTCCCCAAAGCTGAGTGAAAGCCCCAAAGACATCTGTTTGCATACATTGTGTGTCAGGCAACATCAGATCTGAATAGAATTTATCTAAATTTTATATGCATGGCTTGATGTAAATTGAAATAAATTGTACAGCATACTCTGCGTGGACATATTGGTTTTTCCTTCGCTGCTTGAACTTTTAACCTCAGGGTCTGAGCCGGTCACACGCTGACCCGTCTGAACTCTTGCTGGTAGAGCCCAGTCTGGAAGGATGACCTTGCAGCCATGGCAACCCCCACAGAGAGTCCAAACCTCCTCCATCCTCCCCTTCCCCCAGCCCTTAACCCCCCCCAACAAATTGGTTATATCTTGGGCAGTTCATCTCTGCACCTTTGCACAAAGATGCAAAAAGTTGGTTTTGTTCCCCCTCCTCGCAGCCCGCTGCCGAAAAGCTTTTCCGCGTCAGCGGCTTGTGTGAGGACCACAAGAAAGGGGATGGGTGCTGGGTACCGTGGTGCAGGTGGGCAGTATCGGTCCCCGGTCTTGTCTCTGCTGCTGGCTTCCGTGGGCACTGCTGCAGAGTCACTTCCCTCCTCCCCATCATGCCTCAGTTTCCCCATGAGTCTCATTGCAATAATATTTTGGGGCATTTTTGTTATTTTTTCAAAGCTTTGAGCTTCCCAGGTGATGAACATTAGTTACTTATTTGTTATGCATCTGCATATAAAGTGTTGGTCGTTATTGCTGCTGCCCCTGGCCCACATGAAAGTACAGATTCCTTAAAAGTTTGATGGGGATGCAGCTGAGATCTGATTTCTTGGCTCCGGGCTGACCCTGGCTGCTGCCACTGGAGGGGCTGAGGGGCTGGAACGTGGCAGGTTTGTTGGCTGGTAGCTCAGGATCATGGTGGATTTTGGAGACCAGCATCCAACTGCGGGTTTTTGGGCTGCAGAAGGGATGCATTTCCCTTCCTGAGCTTTTGCACTAAAAGCTGACACAGCACCAGGCTGCTTTGGGGAAGGCGGTTAGTGTTTGCCAGTCCTGATGGTGGCTGCTTCTGCCTCCAGCCCAGCAGAGCACAAGCACAAAGTCCCTTTGAAAGGGGCAATGGCAGCAGCTCATGCAACCGCTCGGTGGAGTATTTGTGTGCGTGCACATGTGGTGTGCATGCACAAGCAATTTCCACACCAATTATATACTCAGGCTGGAGTTGTGCACTTGCACCCTATGCGGTTTGTTATTTAGATGTATTTATTGCATTACGTATGCATTAAATGGTCGCTGTTTTCTTTTGTGGCTCATCTTCTTTGGATGACCGTTTGGACAATTCACTTTTGTGCTTGATCTTTTCTGCGCCCTTCATAGGAAAGGAGAAAACTTTCTGTAATTCTGAGTGATGCCCAGCACTACGAGGCCAAATCTGGGTGAATAACATCTGCCTCAGTAGTACCAGTAGTTCTCCAAACTGTAAAGAGGTCTCGTGCAGGTGGGGGTGGTTTGGGGAGGTCAGTTCACTGGAGTCAGGCAGCAGGAATGGGCTTTCTGTCATCCCTGCTCCATAACTGCCTCTCAGCTGGAGCTGCTACTGGTTTTGGTATGGGAGTCCAAGGAATAATGCTGGTTTTGTGTTGCTGACAAAATGAATGTTATCTGGAAGGAGAGTCTGTCCACGTTCAAGTGTTTCCCTTTACCTTTCTGGTGAACTCCCAGTCTCTGTGTGTCCCAGAAGAGGTCTTGACCCAGCTTAGCTGAACTTGGGAAAAGCCAGCATTTGCTGTTGAAGTTATTTTGAAAATAATTATGCAGCCTCTCCCTCTCTAAGCTCCAGAAGAGAAAATGATTTGTCATCAGTATCACACGTAAGCATATGCTTAATTGCTTTCCTGAGTTTAGGTGTCTAAAGGGCCTGACTGCAACTTCCAAAGACCTCGGAACAGCTGTGAAAATACTCACTTGCTCTGAACAATGCAAATACAAATACTACTGCCATTACCTACTCTCCAAATGCCTTGGGGGTGGTGTGATCCTCATCCCAGCAGAGCAGTTGCCTCGGGAGAACTGGGCTCACGAGAGCTGCACTTTTGTGGTTGCGGTGGTGCCTTTGAGGACACGGATTAGTCCTCCACCCTGCTGCAACCCCAGGGAGGTCCTGGGGAATGGGACCTGTATCCCTGCACATCTCTTGGGGTAAAGGAAACAAGACCGAGAGGTTCTGCAGGGACCAAACTAGGAACTAAGGATGAGAGTGTCTATTTTTACCTTTGACGCTATTGTGCTTGACCTGAAAGAGGACCAGTTTGCGCCTTCCCTCTGTGTCCCATTTGTCCATCTGTGCCACAAAGTTTTAAAGCTCCAGTGTCAGAATCACTCTGGGAACCTTGGGTGGAAAGTGCCATAGTGGTGCAGGGCTCCCCACCTGGGCCTTATTGTGAAGTTCCAGTGATGTGTGGTGTCTTCCAGACAACAGAACTTACAGATAATTTATTTAATAGATGTGGTATTAAAAAAAAATATTCCTTCTTCCAGCTAACTGAGAGTAAGTCGTATTTCATCATTACAAAGCAATAAGCAGGCTATAGATCCCTGTTTATGGCCTATTTTATCAGTATGACTTCATTGTCTTATTTTTAAAAATTGTTGTTATAACCCTATTATTATAAGTTAATAGATATAAGGCTGTAACCATAATGTAAAACAACTTTTGCAAATCAACTGCAATCTGCATGACTGAGACCTTTTTTATGCAAGGAACACAGAAGCACAAAGGACTGCGGGTCCTTTGCCGATGTCTGGCGCTGCATGGGGCTGGTGGAGTTGGTGCTTGGATCTCTGCAGAAGTAGAATATATAAGAAACTTTGAATAAAATGAACCCTAACAACTCTGCAATATTCTTTCCTCTTGTCTCCGTTATGAACAAAAATCTTTCCCATTGGCATGCAAACCACAAACGCGCTCGTGAGGCACAGTCTGTTTGTATTCGAAGGACTTGAAGGTTTTTGTAGGAAAAGCGGGAGGCAAGAAAACTGGTAGCATCATTTTCTGTGTGTGGTGCTTTCAGCTGCGTGAGCTTGTCACCAGGAGGGAAGCCAGAACCCCTGGATATTTGTTTTGCCCTCTACCTTTACGGCTGGAGATGCCCCAGCAGTAGCTGAGAGGAAAGCAGCAGACATATAACCAGCTCAGCAATTAATGTTATAGCTCCACATTGATAAAATTTGGTTTTTAAAGTTATTTGCTTTGCCCAATATATTTTTAATGCACTGAAATGTCATAATAAGGACATAACTATGCCAGGAAGCCATTGTAAAGCAGACTGGGATGTGGATTGTAAAGTGCCAGCACCGTTTTGTGAAAACTCCTTTTGTAGATACTTCATACCAAGAAAAGCTGTTTCTGCTTTCATCTCCACTGGACCCATGTCTGAAATGTGCTCTTAGCAATGGGGGGAGCTGCTGGGGATGGGCAAGATCTTACGTGATGCTCTTCTGACAGATATCAGACCACTTTATACTCTTTCTCCTGTGCAGAAGCGTAATACAACTGCCACTGGTTTATTAAACAAGAAGCTGAGAAGGGAAAATAAGTTGCCTAAGATGAAAGAGATTTAACAGCAAAATTTAGAGGAACACCTGGAGTCAGGACTCCATCTCTCTGTCCAGCTCCTGGAGTTCATTCTCTGTAGTTGCCTTCATTCCCCAGCTATCACTCATTTTATTAAAGCCCTATGAAAACCTGATGTGATTTTTCCATCCTTTTGGTCGTCTTTTTCTTCCGCAGTGGCTGTTTTTCTACATCGTAACCTTAGTTTGAGTGGGAGGGTTAATTGTTTGAGCAATGCTGGAGCATGAGGCTTTTCTGAAGCTGCTCCAGATGTAGGCAAACACGTGGCACAAAATCTCTGACTTTCTGACTTGTGTCGAGGTTTATGGCGATGTAACGAGGCTCTGTACCCACACAGAGCAAGCATCGCTTCGTGAGCCAGGCTGGCTTTCACGTCGCTGACCTCTTCACTGGACGGCTGGTGCAAGTGGGGAATTGCACATTTTTGCTCACGTACACTGATTGTTGGTATTCTGCCATCCGTGCCCGAGATGGATGGGTTTTTTTGGCTATGGACATGCAGGAGCCAATGCTAAGTGTGCCAAACGTTGCTGCCTTCACTGTCGTGGTGTTGCTGGTGGGTTGGGTAGGAGTTATCTCCATTCGGCAGTGTGTGTGGAGATGGGGGACTAGGAACTGAATCAGAGAAATTTAAGTTGTTGTTATATTAAATCCTTAAACACCTTGTAGTCCCTAACATGTTGTGGACCAAGGCCAGTGAGCTATCTCACCTGCCCTTGATTTTGTGTGTGCATTTTTCCTGCACGTACCAGTTAGACCTAATTAGAGCCCAGTCCTGTATGCATAATTTCCTGCATACTAGATTTTCTGACATTTGTCTTTCAGCATTTGCTGAAAATGTGCTGTTGTGCTGTGAATCTTTGCTTCTATCCCTTTGCTCTGTAGTGGCCATTTGAACAAGTGAAATGCGAGTAGCTCATGGCTAGTGGTTTCTTTTTTTGTAAATGGAGCATGAAATTGCGGATGGTCAATAGGTACGTCAACATTCAGGTGAGAGAGAAGTCTCGCCCCGTGCTGTTATTTCAATGTGCTCCTTTGCTGCATTGGTTAAGGAGCCCTTCTTTTATGGTTGCTCCTAACGTCAAATTTTGACCTGACCTAATTAGTTTCCAGAATTTTCCTCAGTTGTAGCTCAGATGAAATGCTGATGCAAGCCTCTCTTCTTTAGCTGGCATTTAGCAGAACATCTGTAAGTTTTTGCACATTAGTACCAACATGCAGCTAAGTGGGTTTTGTGGGCATCCTCCAAGGTCCTGCTACCTCATAGGACTTATCTCTAGGAAGGAAGAGTATTTGCTCAGAACACCCACCTCAGCTTCGTTTCCTCTATCACATTCCTGACATTACTGCTTCTCTTTGGGCCAACCCCTTCCTCTTCCCCTTTCCTTTCAGATGCCATTAAAACTCTGAGTTGTTTATAAAACTTGCCAATTCCCAACCCATGGGATTCAAAGATATGGACTCTTGTATATTCTTAGCTGGGATGGGGGGTAAGAAGGAAGCAAGAAACGAGGAGAGAAGGAAGGGGCTATGATCTTTTTGACCTATGGAGATCTAGGTTCAAACATATCCTGGGGTTTTCAATCAAATGTGGTGGTGTTGCCTCTGATGGGGAGCAATTCCTGTCAAAAACCCAGCCAAGCGGGGCTGTGTTGGGAGGGTCTGGTTTAGAAGGAACCTCAAGGTGGTTTGAGGAAAACCCAGTGATTCTTCTCCATTGCTTTAGAAGAGCGTGGTCCTTGTGCGCTCATTTTGGGGCAGCCTGGGTGAGGTTGCAGTGGGAGAAGGATGCTGGAGGTGGGCTCCATCTCTAGAGCACAACAGTCTTTTATTAAGGCTGATGGTTTGCAGAGCTCGCGTGGCTCCTTGGGCATTTCTTGCAGTCCCTTGCCTATTTTCAGCCAGATACTCCACTGCCAAAGGACTGGAGGTTTGGGGTTTGCTCAGCAAGCTGAAATACAGCAGCTTCACTCCAGAGCACACCCCCAACAGTCGGTCAGCTCTTTCTTCCCACAGGCTCTGAGTAAACACCCTCACGTGTCTTTAACTGGATAGTGCCAAGGCCACAGAGTGAGAAATTTGGGTAGTGGGGCTTTCTGAGCCTTGAAAATAAATATCTGCAGTGGGTTGTGTGGTGGGTCTCGGTCAAAACACGCTCTTTCTGGCACAGTGCGGGTGTGGGTAGGATGTGAATTAGGTTTCTGTCCTTATTGTTAGTGTGGGAATGGGGGGAGCTGGGTGGGGGTAGGGAATCGGAGCTCTGCATCATTTTCTGTGCTGTTTGCAAACCCCTCTGAATAGTGAAAAACAATGCGATTAATTTTCTCTAGCGCAATCATGCATAGATTTAATAAGCATCCAAAGGTAGGATCCATCTGTAAAGTACGCACTGCATGCTAAATTACTTCTCTTCTGCAATTTTTTTTCTTTCCAAACCTTAATTAATTGAAGAAAAAAAAATTGTTTATTAAAGTGGGAACAGGCTAGGCTCTGTCTCTGCATCTCTGGTTCAAAAGTTCATACAATTCCCTGAAGGCTCATCTGTGTGTGTGTGTTTGCAATTGGGTGTGTGTGCGCACATCTCTCACTCCCAGACTTGCTCGCTCTCTGCTAAGAGACAGATGCCCAGAAAGGTGCTGTACTTTAAACAAAGGTTACTTTTTTTTTTTTTTTTTTCCCCTGGAAGAATCCTAACTTGGTAGCGCCCTTCCTCCCACCCCTGCTTGTCCTTTATCCCTTTTGGCTCAGGAAGGTAAAGACACTTCCAGCACATAGCTTAAACCAGCGTAAGTGAATAAACAGGGGTAAGGGACGGAGGACGGGAAGCTGATTCCACAGGTGGGTCCACGGTAGGAAGCGCCTGTGCGTGCGCGAGAACAAGAAGCAAACAAACAAGGCCCACTGAAAGGAGAGGGGTTTGGGTGTGCAAGGCATGCATGGGGAAAATATCCGTCAGTGAGTAGAGCTGTGCCAGGTAAGGACAGAGAGGAGAACAACGTGCGTGTTGCCAAAACCATAATCCCCTCTTGTCTCCTTTCAATGTTGCCCTCTCCTTGAATCCCTGCCTGCCTTCCTGTCTCCATCAGGCTCCTTCTGTTCAGCTTTCAGCCCTGGCACACCACGGTCTCTGTGTAGACTGGGGTTCTGCTGGCTCAGCTCACCTTGCTGTCCCCTCCTGGGCTGGCTGCGTCCCTCCAGCAGCCACCGTTCTGCAAGGTCACCCTGTGCTGGCCAGACCTGCTGCCCTCTCACTTCTCCCTACCTCGGTTTGACATTTTTTCCCCTCTGGCTTTTTCGTCTTGTCCCCTTGCAGCGATGTAGTGTCGCCAGCTGAGAAACTTGGTCTTACTTGCGAAGAGCAGGCGTTGGGCTGCTTAAGATGAAGCATAAAGTCCCCCGGTGAGATGCAGCCACCCAAATGCCCGTGGGGTGGGCTCTGTGCAGCTGGTGGTAGGAGGTGGGTACTCCTGTGGTACCACCGATCAATCCCCTTTTTCTCAGGACAAGGAGTACCTGTCCCTCTCCACTGACCGCACGCAGAGCTGGGTTAGTTACCAGCCCCGAGGCAGGTAGAGCCGGGGAGGTGAGCTCAGCTCTGAGGGAGGTTATTGCTGCAAAGACCTTGGAGAACGTGAAGGCTGGGAGGGAAAAAGCCAAAAGATTACACAGGGGGTCAACAGCTGGTGTCAGAAGGGGGAACCAGGCCCTCAGCATCTCTGGGTCGTGGTGGAGGGGCGAGGTGGGACCCATTGCCCGTCTCTGTCAGAGCCCCGTGCATGCACCCTTCGGCTCCCCAGAGGAGATCAGCCGTGGACCTCCCAGCACGGCCAGGGCGCCTCACCTCCTCCATCTGCAAGGGGCTGCGTGCCCTTCCCAGAAGAGTGAGGCCTGATCAGCTTACCGTAAAGACCTGTCGGATGAAGGCACTAGAAAGTGCACCACATACTTAGATTGTAAACAGAAAGCAAATACACTTTTTTTTTTTTTTTTTAATAGCTATACCCAGTGATGTGGGTGAAGTGGCACAAATGCTTTACCCGATGCAGTTAAATTCACGCTCAGTCAGATGAGATTTTTCAGGTTTTGATTTCCACATCTGATCTGTTTAAAGTTCTATCTATTGTGGGGGTCCTTTAATCTGAAATAATGGCATGATTTTTGGTTTGTTATTTTCATGCTGACAGTTGGCCAAGGACTTGGAACCACACACCACAGATGGCAAGTATAGTGTTGTCTTGGATTATACAAGTCCTCCAAAATAAAAATTGCAGCTGGATTTTATAAGCCACCTGGATCAGTGATTTGAGAGTGGAGGAACAGGCTATTTCATTTTTCCAATAAATTTAAAAGAATTGGTAAAGTAATTGCCACCTGGGTAGCAGAATTTAGCTCTACATATGTCTGTGCTCAGTAGCATCTTTATAACTGTTCACTTGAAATCCCATTGAAACTGGTGCTGAGTTCCTCTGAAAATCATGCATGGACTGCAATCCCAAGCATTCAGAAAACCGTGAGATTTTTATTTTTTTTTTAATGGTCTTTCCTCCCTTGGATTCAAGTTTCCTGCTCTTTCCCACAAACAAGGGGACAAGGAATTTGGGAGGAGTGTGAACTGAAAGTTGAGATTCTCCTGCGATTGTATTACTCCAGTTGCTGGGATTCTTGGAATATTCCAAATATATTCAAAAAAATTAGCCAGAGCTGCTCATCCTGTCTTGTAAAGGTCACGCATCCAGCAGCGGAAGGGATGTGGTGGTTTTCCCTTGGAAACCTCTAGCGAAATCTTTAAGGATCTGAAGAATGAGAAGTTGAGGAGCGGGCTGGCATGGGGAAGAGAATTGAGTTTGGGGTTTTTTTGTTCAATTAGAGGTAGGAATGGTGACACTACACGGCTTGAATATGGCGGGCACCAGCCACGAGGACACCCAGTGCACCTCCAGAATACACCCAGGACCCGACGCAGCGCCGCCAGCCACACGCCCGCTCCGCTGCTCCTCCGCAAAGATCTTCCTCCAAGACATCCCTGTGCCACGGCTGCTGTCCCGTGCACCTGGGAGGGATGCAGCCAGAGCCCCCTGCCCCCCCCCCCCTTTTCTTCCCCCTTCCCTTCCCACTCCGGCTTGTGGGGACCACCCTCTCTCCGCTGCCAAGCCCGTGGTACTAGCGATGGCTGGCGAGGAAAGGGGGTGGTGGGAGAAGGAGGGGGAAAAAAAATGTTGAGGCCGGTGGCTGTAATCATCCTAGTTGCTGTCTATTTCCTCAGACTAATAGCAGAGCGATCAGAGTCGGGGAGTTCAACCAGAGGTTATCTTTCCCAGGTACCATCTCGCCCAACGAGAATTTGATTTTTTTCTATAGGACTTTACTCCATTAGATTAATGAAATTTCAATGAGAGCCTGGCGCCCCCTGAAGCTTTGTTAACAAAACAAATGGGGATTCTGTAGGTGTGACAGCTTGCGAGGAGAGTTACGAGAAGGTGAATACATCCTCGCAATCCACTCAGCCTGCAACACATTGATCTCTATTTAAAGCACCAATCGGATTTTTGTTAATTATAAATGATTGATCTGCAGTTTCCCCCACTCCCATCGCCACCCGCCCTTCTCGTCTTACATGTGTTTTCCCCCCTCCCCAAGCCCCCAACACACTTGTAACTTCTTTGCATGCTGCATGTGGAGCTTTTTTGTTTCAAAGACAGCCCTGCAAGGCAAATTGCAGCAACACCCAATGGCAGTGCTCTGTCTTTACTGTTGCTGTCAGCACTTTCATTGCAAACCCCATGTTTTTCATGGTTTATCAGCTGAACGTTAAAATTAACTCCACGCCAGGCGTATTTTACAGGTTAAAAAAAAAAATAAAAATGAAAGCCCTCTGAAACAAACTAAGGTGCAGTAATTAAAGCGGGGAAAATACATTTGGCTTCTACTAGGTTCTAGGTTTAAATTTGTAAGAGCTGGGAAATTGAACTGCCATTCTTAAATCACCATTTTAAACCTGGGGTTTTATAGGGGTCACAGTGGTGCATGATCCGACATACAGTGTGACTGTGATCCCAAGCCTGGTTAGAGATGAGGGTCCAGCTGCCTCTGATTTCATCCCTGAGCTGATGGGCGAAGTCTTCCTTTGCCTCTGGCTTTACTCCTGTGAAGCTGCCCTGGATTTGAGCAAAGCCCAGGAGAGCACACCAAACCCCTAACGCTTCTAAAATATATTTATTTATCTGACTGCTGATGCTTTTGAAAAGCTGGGGAGTTCTTGGGTTGCGTCAGGGATGCCCAGTCTGGTGCCGACGAGGGCTGGAAGTGGTCACCAGTGGCCCGAGAGGGCCAAGGGCTGTGTGGTCTTACAGAGCTGCTCTGCCCTGTAGATTATAAGAAACTTCTGTAGCTTCATAAATCCAGCTTATCCCTTGGGGAGGTGGTTCCACTTCCAGGGCACTGGAAGCACAGGATATTTTTCACCTCCAGATCATCCCTCTTTATTCTTATTGTTCTTGTTGTGGCTTTCTGAAGCTGGTTTGATTGCTGGGAGTGAGAAGGAGGACGGCTGTGGTTCCTGTTCTCTTTTCTCTGCTGGTTTCTTCTAAGGATGGGGCTAGATGTGCATGAGAGCCCTTGGAGGTACCACCGTATAACTCAGGACCTCTGTGCCCAAGTCTTTGTGCTCCAGAGCGCCCATCAGGGTCTGTCTGGGGAGCTGTGGCGTTTGTTTGACTCTTCTCAACTGCTTTGAAAAAAGAAAGACAAAAAGAGGGGAGGCGATGCTCCTGTGGCCTTTATTTTAGAGACTCCATCCAAAATCCTGTTGTCTTGCCTCATATCCTCCCAAAACATCGTGATGCTCAGCGTGTGTGAAGCTTAACCAAACCTGCCACCCCAAACAGCGAGTTGCACAACCCTGCTTTACAAAAGACAGACGAAAAATGAATAACTTGAATTAATGCGGCAACATTTACCATAATAGTGATATGGATGGTGGAAGGTGTTATTAAAGATGTCCCCCATGAGATACTTAGTGGGGGAGAGTCTAAATTAAATGTGCTCGTTTTATTACTTAATGCTCAGATAACAACTTGAAGCAAGCATACTTAATTTTGCTTCCTCCCCCTCTTTTTTCTCTGCCCTGAGCAGACCGTGCTTGGGTTTCCAGCACAGGGGTCTTCTCCAGGAGGAGCAGGTAAGGTCCAGCCTTGGGGGCTGAGCTCCACAAGCTCAGATTGCCGTGGCTGGATCACGTGTTCCAGCTTTAAGGAAAGACACACAAAGTGTTTGGCATTTATTTCTGTAATTAGGAACTAAATTCTGCCTCTACTGATGATGATAAAAAGGTGTTTAATAGTCTGCTCTCCCTCGGAAGGCAGCAGAGGAGCTTTTCAAAATATTCCAGATATCGGAAGGGAAAAAAAAAAGTATACTCCGCAAAAATGTTATATAGCTGTCTCAGATGTTTTGGTATCAAGCTCTAATCAGCACGACGTGGGAAAACAGATGATTGTGCTGAATTATCGGATATCTTGGATTTCAAATACAAAAAAGAGTTGATTTTAAAATATATTTAATTCTTTTCCTGTTGTCTTTTTGAATAGCCTAACTAATGATTTTCATTAGTGGGGCTGTAATTTATGTGGTCCCAGTGGGCTCTACCAAGGTTAAATAATTTAAAGAAATAAAACCCTTATCTGATGTAATATAGCTAATGAAGTATACTAGATACTTTGCGCCAGTGCCATGTGAAATAGATCTCTGAAGCAAAACAGCAGCCTTGTGTGAGGACACAAATCTCGACATAAATATCCAAATGCAGCAAGATGCTGCAAATTTTTAAAGATATGCCATAAAATGAGATTAACACAGGGATGCAGCCCCCGTTCTCCTGAATTACAAAGGGATATCATGGGATTGCAAGCGACACTCACATAAATAAAAAATCAATTCTTAATGATGAGGCAGGCTTGTTTTAGCGCATTACCCAGGTTAAATGGGAGCACACAGAAACAGCAAGTACTATAAGACTAGTGGAATCATTGTATATTAATATGATTTAGAGAGCTGCATACCTCAATGGAATAATTGTTATTATATCTATACAGCCAGATGGCACTTGGTGTAAACAGCCATCGAGCACCTCCGACACAAGTGCTGTCAGTGGATCTTTCAGGTGTTCTCTGCATCCCCTTCACTCATCTCATCACCACAATCTGCATTTCTGTTTGGAAAAAATGCTTGAAGTCTGCTAAGTAGACACATTTTTCAGACTTATCTTTAGCTTAGTCCCTCTCCCTCTTTTTTTTTTTTTTGTTTGTTTTAATTGAAACAATTTTTTTAATTAAAAAAAAAAATCCGCTACAAATGCTTCCTAGAAAAACTTGCAGAGCATGAATTTTGCCTCTGCCAGGTAGCACGGTGAATAAAGACTGAGAATTCACTGCTGCCTGGATTTGTTTTACACATTTATGATGACAGATGTTTTAAAAGTCCTTTCAGCTGAAGAGCTTTGGACTTTTTTCTTTCCTCTCTTCCTTTACAAAAATACAAGAAATGAATGTTCAAAAACTTAGATTGCTTGAAAAAGTTGAACGGTAAGAAATCAAGACATGAAATTGTCACTTAATTCAGTAACACTGAATTTAAACTAGCCAGGTCAGATTTTGCATCACATGGCTTTTATTTTAATATATTTTAACATTGCTTTTTTTCTTCTGGGCTTTTAAAACATGCTGTGCTTTACAGACAGGGATCGTGAAGGAGTTATTTCTCTTTATCCTCTGCCTCCTACTTGCCCTTATTCTGGCTTTTTTTCTGTGCCCCAAAAGATTTTGTTCTGGTGTCTGGAAACAAACGGCTCAGATCTGCTCTTTCCCATCTTGGGTGGCTGAAATATTGCTCGTCCATTGCTGCCCAAGTATTTCATACTTGCGCATAGTCTACTACAGGCATAATTAATTTAAATTCAGTTGCTGAGTTCTTCTGCAGCTCTCTGCTGTTCCTTCTGCAGCTGAAATACTTGCATTTATTGCAACTGTCCTTGGGACACCTGTGGCAGGGAATGGGGTCTCCCATGTGGAAAGGACATATGTGCTCCATACGCGGAGCTGGTGTATTTTAGTTTTATGGAGGGGTGGGTTGTAAGGAAGGAGCCACTTCCCCTGATAGTTTTATCTATAGATCAATATAGGATCTTGACTGTAATGCAGCAAACTTGTGCTGCCCAGACCGTCTCCGGATGAAAGGGTTTACATCTGCGCTCTTTGTTCAGATCCCTTTTTGCCTGGATTTTGTAGATATTCCATGAAATAAGCAGGGCTTGGAGAGAGGGCTCTGTGGAGAGAATCACAGGAAGGGAATCGGAGATAGAGACTGATGTTTTCTGTCGATACGGCGGCGTTGGGAAAGCGCCGGCGTGGTTGTGACCCTGGTCAGCCGCGCAGGGCTATTGTTCCAGTGATGGAAGGGACTGTCAGGAATGAAATATGGGCAGCGTGGCTGGCTTTCCTGTTTGAGGGAAACAGGAAAAAAAACAACCCACAGCCCAGAAGAAAAGTGAAGCCCCTTTTTTAATACTATTTACATCTTTTGCTTACTTGTAGATCATCTTTTCCCTGCATATCTGAGAAGCTTTTATTGAATCCCATCCTTCAGCTGAAGGGGAGAAGAAAAATCCCTTTGCTCGCGAAGGAACGTTGTTGTTCTTTCTCCTTCCTTTAGATATGGGAATGATTCTTAGGGATCTCTTAAAGATGGTCATGTGTGCTCTGCAACGAGCTTTTGCTTAAAACTAATTCAATCCCTCCTCCCAGTATTTCTCTTCATTAGATGAACAGATCCTCAGCTGTTGTAAATTGTCGTAACTTCATTACGGGGTTCGGGCAATTTACACCAGCTGAAAATCTGCCTGGGAGAGTTTTGCCCGGAGGGAAAAGGCACAATTCTGTGCATGGCACTTTGACCCTGGCATTACAAATGTCCTGGATGCCTGTGATATGTTACCCTATTTGCCTCATATATTACTGAACTTCAGCAGGAGGACATGACGAAAGGCTTTCGGTCTTCATTTTGAATTTCCAAGTGTTTTCCCTTTTGTTCCATGATCACTAGAGGACGTTTTGTCTCTTATCCTTGTGTTTAAAAGGAGAGGAGTTTGTAGTAAAGTGATTTTTAGGATGACAGTTAGAGGAAGACAATGGGGTTGTCATTCCCACCGCCTTGGAGTGGGAGGAAACTGAGGCACGGAGCAGCCAGCCCCCAGCCAGGCCAAGGATGTAGAGCCAAAGCAAACTGTTCCCTGATTTACTTGCTCTAAAAGTTGTGGTATTACCTCCTCAGTAACTTTCCCCTTCTTAAAAGGATTGTCTGGGTTGTTTTTTTTAATTGCATGCTCCAAGTGGTTAATAAGCCATTGCTCCTCTAGCACAGAGCCCAGCTCATGCAGCTCGTCTACGCGCAGTCCTTGCAACGCGGCTGGTCCTCCTCGGCACAGCAACTCCAAGTTCTGTGGCCTCAATTGCAGCAAAATATTTAAGCATATGCTTACAACAGCCTTTGCTTAACAAATTAAGTCAGCGGGGCTTAACCATGTGTGTAAGTACTTTTTGAATGGGGATTGTCTTTTTAAAGAGTCAGAGCCTCCATCTATTAAAGGCATGTCTGCATGCTCCCGGACTGTTTTAACGATGCGTTAAGACATACGACCCGTTCACGTGGAGGCGCTGGTACCAGAATACTTCCCGAGGAAGTAAACAAGTTGTACCAACATAAACCAGATCCGTTCTGGTCTAACTATACTCACTTCAGAAGTATGTACTAATATAATTATTGTAATCCCTTTCAAATAAATCACAGCAGGGGTTACAGCGCGCAAAAATCCATTTCTGGACCACAGTTTTTTCCGGGACAGGGTTCACTGATAGATGAGATGCGTGTGAAATCCTGTGTCTGTTAGAAATACTGCAAAGACGCTGCTATCTCCTTACTGAAAGAAAAACCAAGCTGCTCCATCAGCAGCAAGCAGCCCTACTGTCACATTGGGGCTTGACGGAGGAAAATGTAGTTAAAGAAGAAGCTGGCTTTCTTTTTTAAAGCTTCCAAAGGCGAGATAGAGCAATCATTTAAACGGCCTTTTTTTTTTTTTTTTTTTTTTTAAACCATCGGTCCAAAATCCTGAAATAGTTTTGTTTGGTTTTAAGTCTCTCCAAAGCATTTGTGCGACGCAGCCGCTCCAAACTGCTTGACTCTTTACACATGCCTCCCCCCTTTTCACCCTGATTGTACCTCTCCGTGTGCTCAAGGGGAGGAAACTACTGTTAATTTCAATGAAATTAACTTACATTGTTGTTTTGCTGCTCAGTAATAATTTTTACGGGGTGCCCCAGGGGCACCTCTGTTCCCTGTTATAAGATGTCACAATCTCTGGGATACAGCATTGCTGTTCAGCTTGACTTCTCATTTCTGTTGCCTGGAGCTGTACTGCTCTCAGGAAACCGTATCGTATAAATCGAGGCATCTCTGGGCATTGTATACACATATATAATTTATCTATTTTTTTTTAATATTTTATGTATACTTTTAAAAGCTCTGTGTTGCTATTGTGTTTTTCTCACCTCCAATTATTTTTGCAGGTGCCCAAGGGCCAAATTTAGCCCGGCTTTGCACTGCAGCCAGACTAAAGTGAGCAGGGTTGCACCAGTACCACCGAGCAGAGAATTTGCCCCCGAATAGCAGTTTAGCTACGTAACAGCATGGGTTATTTTCCGGAGAAACTTGGCAATGTTACACGGCAGTATTGAGCGAGGGGGGAAAAGGATGCTTTGGTGGCTGTGGCAGTGGACAGGACCTATAAGAGGATCTGAGCGCAGCGTCTGGCTTAGCAACGGATTCTGCGTGTGCAAATTATCTTTATGTCTCTGTCCCCACCTGCAAAATGAGGTTCATTATCTTCTGTTTAAAATATAATCTCCTCTGAATATAGACAGCCTTTTCCAACGCGTACATAAAACACCCTGCATGATAGGGCCCTGATCTCTGCAGGGACCTCTACTTCCATACTGATATTATTTATATATGGGAGTTTTTATAAGACATTTGAAGGACTCTAGAGATTAACCATCCTTTTGTGCGATACCCGATATTGCGTTTTCTGTCATGCGGCACGTTGACAGTCCCTTAGTTCTCAGCAAGCAAGGGCCATGTCAGCAGCGAGGCAAACCTTCCAGGGCTGCTCCTTGGCTCCAAAAGGGACAGCCCTGCAGGGGAAACGGAATAAATTCTCCAAGACAATTTTAACCAAGAGGGTGCAAGCAAAAGGCCGCGTCGCGCAACTGATCCCCCAAACTAGCACTTGCTAATTAAGCGAGCACCCAGCCACAGAGCCAGTGTCTGAATCCAATTTCGAAGGGCCTCCATCTCAGCGGTTGCAGTCCCCGTTGGGGGTGCTCTTAAATCAGGACGAAGCACTGACTTGGCTGGGTGCTGTTGTACCCAAAAGCCAAAACTACGGGGAGGGGATGAGACACACTTGGTTGGTTTTAAACCAGTTTGGTATCAGATCGCGGTTTCCACGTGAGGTTCCCTGTCCAAGTTAACTGCATCTGATATCGTGCCTGTGCCTGGCTGGGGTCTCTGGTGCCCTGTGTAATGCTCATGGTTAATAATTTGTATTTGAAAGCTTTTTGGCATTTGCATGGCACTTTATTGCGCCTCTCAGAAATCTGTTAGGAAAAAAAGTCACAACTTCCATGAATCTTCAGCACTGTTTTTGAAGGAGCAGCCATTGCCTTTCCTTCGTCGATAAAATGAGGGTGGGGGGAGGATGATTACTGCCTTTTTGACATGGTTTCTAGGGCTCGGTAGGTGACTGTCTTATATCGAGGGCTGCGGAGCTAATGCTCGTTCAGCTCGCTCTATAAAAGGTCATGCAGCTCGGTCTGTATAAACATATTGCAAATATTTAGTTAAAGAGGGAATGCTTGTAAAGAAGCAACTGGATGTTTTTCGTTTCTCTTGTCCCGCTGTGTGTGTGCGTGGGTCTGTTCTGTACATATGAGGCTGTAAAAATTTGACAAGCTTGTCTTCTGGTAGGGAAAGAGTTGATGTAATGGCTAAGAGTCAGTCACCTATCCCAACCAGGCTCAGAAATTGTTAATTCAGGAGCCAGACAGATGTGTCTGGTCCAGGGAGATGTGTTTATCGAGCATATGTTTAGCTTCATGTGCTTATTCTGCAAAGGATGCTGAAATACTTTGCTTTTTTCCTCTCTTCCACTTAGAAATAAGTTACAGACCGCAGCTTTGCACTGA
The DNA here is from genome assembly GCF_017639655.2 of Falco naumanni. Lineage (NCBI taxonomy): Eukaryota > Metazoa > Chordata > Aves > Falconiformes > Falconidae > Falco > Falco naumanni. The sequence continues at coordinate 5,194,196 of NC_054071.1, read as the reverse complement.
AGTATTTTGTGTTTTGGCCTCGGTGCAACACTGCTGGTTCTGGGTCCCCAGAGATAACTTGGTGCTGGTCCCATCTTTCAGGATGGCTACTACGATATGCTTGAGAGACCTAAATTTGCAAAATAAAAAAATAAAATCCCAGTTCCCCAAGCCAGTGCAACCCCAGCAGGGGAAACGTGTGCCTGGATGTCTTAAAAGCTGCAGTAGTGATGGGGTGATGGGACTTCGCCTTGCACAAGGGCTGGTACAGGCACCCTGTTAAGAGCAAGGGAAGCTCTTTCCTTAAACTGGAGCCTGTTTTTTCACCAAAGATGTTTCGTGAGACTGCGCCAGCTTGGCACAATTAAAGGGGTGCGACTGATAGGTGATCGGAGTGATAGATGAGTCAGCCAGAGATGGAGACCTCTTTCCCGTCCACCCACCCTGCAATGGCCGGGGTGGCTGTCCCCCCACTCTTTTCCCCAATGAACTACGTGGTTACGGGGACCTTACGAGCCCCTCTCTTTTTATTTTAATATCTTTCTTTTCATGCTAGCCATGCCCTGCGTGACAGCCGGGGAGCAGAGGCACGCTGGAGGCTCAGCAATGTGCCCAGGGCTGCTGGGGACGACTCGGTGGCAGAGCAGATGTGTGAGCCCAGTCACCCCAGTTCCAGTCTGGTGCTGGCCCCAGCAGACCGTGCTTCCTATCCACCAGGTTTGAGCTGCTCATGCGAGGCCACGCTGAATTCCAGCTCCTGATGAATCGCTTTCATCCCAGCAACACAAACCCCACACTTAGGCAGAGCACGGGTGACTGGTTTTGTGGAAACTTTCTAGAGCTGGAGCAACTCTAAAGCAAGCTGTAAATATATTTTGTGTAATGTTTAAAGATGCCCAGGTGGCACTGTTAAATATTAATCCAGCTGTATTTCTTTGTTTCGGCAGTTGATACCAACTGCGAGGGCTGCGAGCCACAGGTGTGCTGCGCTGAGGCAGGTGACAAATGGGGCGCTGAGCTGTGGTGACACCACGGCCGTGTCAGGGGGGCCTGCACCACCCCCCATCCCAGTTTTCCTTGTGCTCGTTGCCCTGCAGGTATTTATACCTGGGGAGGCCAAGCCAGGAGAAATGTTTACTGCACCTTTTGCTTCCTGCCGGAAACTTGCTGCTTTAATTTTAGTTTTTATCTGGGTTTCCTGAGGGGGGCGAAGTCAGTCGCCCACCCCACCTGCCTGGGTGCCACCGCTGTCGCTCTTACTTTTTCAACCTGTTGGCCTGTTTCAGCCAAACTGAACAGAAGAAATTTTAAAGGATTTCATCTCTTTACGATTTCTATGGAAATGTTGTGTCTGACAGAGAGGAGGCAATGAGTAAATGTCTTGACTTGCCACAGGGCCCGTGGCCATCAGGCTTGGGTCTTGCAGGACCCCGGGACATCCAGACCCCGCGTGCCCCCACCCTGGGGACAGCTCTGGGCTGTGGTCCCCATGTGGACATCCCTCCACCCAGGGCTGCTCAGCCAACCTGCTTTCAAGCTCTCGGGGCTTGTGTGTCGTGTGTGCTCGAGGTGCTGGGGAGGTCTCTGCAGTAAACACCTTTCGCCACAGAAATAGCCCCTCTAGCAAAAAAAAATCAGGTTTTGTTTTCAAATGGAAAACAAAGTCATTTTGATTGGGGAATTGGCAAGACGGAGATTACCTCAGATTGTAGTCCTTGACCCAGGCTTGCTTGTTGTATGAGCATTGGTGTAGTTTTTTTAAACTCCAGAACTTTTAAATTAAAATAAAACTTTACAAACATGAAAAGCTGCCACTTCCCTTTGCAATAAAACTCGCTGCTACTTTTTTAAAAAAAGAAAATGGATCTTTCTGGCAAATAGTTCCTAGCATGGATTAATCTTTGTATTAAAAGCAGGAGAGGTAAATGGCCAGATGTTTCATTTCCAAACAGGTCACAGTGCAAGAGCAGTAAACTTCTTCATGTGAGGTGTCCTGCGGTCTGCGGCGCGCGGCCTCGCTGCCAGCCTGCGACAGCTGCATCGATCCAATTCGGAGCTGTTACTGTCTGCTGGATCAATGATCAGCAAAGTAAAAAGTCACTTAGTGCCCATGACACAGGCTGTATCGTTAGGACCTATCGTGTCAAGGAGCCTGGTTTTATTAACTCTGTAATTACCTGTTAAGCCAAATCGGCCAATTTTATTGCACATTTTCTCCTACCTGGGCGGGGACCTTTGCCTCCCTATTAGAGCCCTGGGCATCCCCTCATTTTTCTCTGCTTGCTCCGGGGTCCTGTGCGTTATTCACCATTGCTCAGGCTGGGAGCGCGACGAGTCGAGCATTTACCTGCCTGCCCAGGAGCTGGGCTCCCCGCTTGCCTGACCGGGCTGCACGGCCCCTTCTGGAAGCAGGTTTCCCCCTGAGCCTGGGACGCAGCCCAGCGTGCTGGATGCCTTCCTCTGGGACCCGACCCTGGGGACGGGGTTCGAGCAAAGTTGGGTGGTAGGAGAAGAGGGATTTTTGTAGGTGGCTGCTTACAGAGTCTTCTCCGTGCTCTTCACCTTAAGAGCCCGTGGGATGGAATAGGAACCTGTTCTGTGGAACAATATTGGCACATTTTGGTGTCCCCTTGGCTTCCAAATGTGGTTATAATTATTTACTTATTTGCACGTTCCTTTTATCATCTTCTTTTCTCCCACTCCTGAGGAAGAGGAGGCTGGGGAGGGAGTCCAAGGGTGATGGGCTGCCCTGCCCCGCAGGCAGGTCTCTCCCTTGAATATTCTTCACGGATTCTGGGGAAACTGAGTCACAGCACGGCTGCGTGTGGGATGGGGATAACAGCCCCTGGCGCTCTGGGGGACGCTAATGGCTGAAAAGTGCTCAGCCGGCTCCGGCAGTGCTCTGGGCAGTAATGGAGACCAGGGAAACACACGGGAGAGAGTCATGATATTGGTTAGCTCACTAATCCTGGCTATTAACTGTCCCAGTGGAGCCGTACCTTGGGGTCTAGGGGGGACAGATGGGGGGGCTGTCCACTAGCGTAGCCTTGGAAACTACAGTTCTCGGGGAGGGCAGGTTGTTGAGTAAAAGGAACTGTTTAAGAAATCCATCCAGGGGAATTCACTAGCTTATTATCAAGTATAGCATCTAGAAAATCAGATATTTTTATCGCTAATCTGTGCTTTGGGCATTTGAGAGGACAGAGGAGCTGCAGGCCTGCTGTCATTTATGGATGAGCTAATTCTTGCTGTGCTGAAATTAGATGTTAAAGTAGTCCCGGCTTATACCCAGCATGCATGCAGAATTCCTGTTACGGAGCCAGCTGTGCAGATAGAAAATCTGGGAGCCCAGAATTAAATTTCTTGTTCAGACCCAAGAGATTGGAGCAAGATCCTGTAAACAGCCTTCTCCATGAAGGGCAGCCTGCATGCCAGTATTAAGCGTTTGATCTTTCCCTGGGTGCTCTGGCCTGGCAAAAAAACCCCAGAAAACAGATCTGGTGATGCTGAGAAAACCTTGTTAGAGAGCTGGGGGTTCAGTCCGGTTGCTGAGCCAGGAGTTTCATGGTCTGTGACTCTGCTGCTGCAAGGAGCAGGAGGGTAGAGAAGGCGCGTCAGGAGGTGGTGAACTGAAGATCCTGGAGCCCTGTGGGCTCCTACGTGCACCCAGCCCTGGCCGTTGTGGGAGGGGAGAAGTGCCCTCTGCTCCTTGATCTCCTCTCTCCACAGCATCGACAGATGCGTTTTGTCTTGTGCTGCCCATGCCCTAACGCGATAGCTCTTCCTTTGACGGTGGGAGGTTGGATGATGCTTGTGGAAATACTTGAGGCTGCTTGATTCGATATTACCCATGACATTAGGTGGAAGTGTTTATAGAATCATAGAATATTTTGGGTTGGAAGGGACCTTTAAAGGCCATCTAGTCCAACACCCCTTGGGGACAGAGACACCTCCAACTACATCAGGTTTCTCAGAGCCCCTCGAACGTGATCTTGAATGTTTCCAGGGACGGGGCATCTCCCACCTCCCTGGGCAGCCTGTGCTGGTGTCCGACCACCCTCACAGTAAAGAATTCCTTCCTTATGTCTGGTCTTGACCGCAGCTTTGTCACTGGTGTCACTGGCTGATCGTACAGGAACCAGGGGCTTGAGCAGAGATCGCTCTTAGCTTGAAATGTATGGTCCCTTTGCCTTGGTGCATGGCTGAGACGTGAAAACAAGCAGGCGAGAAATTATGGGGACAAAATTGTCCCTTGGAGAGCTGGGGAAGAAAGGCACGTGTAAACCTCTGCTGCTGGGGAGGTGGCTTCTTGTCAGCCATGACAAGTCTGTCAAGTAGAGCTCGTGGCTCTTAAAACTCCAAAAAGTTACTCGGGGTCTCCAAAAAGCTGACCGCGGCTGCAGTGGCGTGCCAGAGGGGCTGACCGGGGAGCAGGGCGGCCCCGTGCGCCCCCAGACCCTTGCTGAGCGAGGGGAGGGCTGCAGCCGGCAGCGAGCAAACCCGCCGTAGAATAACCCCCTCGCTGCCCACCCCTGAGTGTTTACTCTGTGCATGTTTTAGTGCTGCTGGGGTCATTGCCGCTGACCCAAGGACTAGTCTATCTAGCACTAATGTCAAGAGACTGACATCCATAAAAAATTAACAAACTCCCGTTTACCTACAGACTGTTCCTTGTCTCAGAGGCAGGATGGGAAGAAGACGAGACCAACAGGGGCAAAATGCCAGAATGATGTCCAGGGCCAACACCAGGGTGTGCACTCCCCAGGAAAGATGAAAACGGTCAAAGGTTGTTTAGAGCACCTCTGCCTTACTGATGGGATAGGATTTTTATCCTATTTGATTTTAAATCAGACATGTCTGTGCATTGCTGGAGAGTGCCCTGGAAATCAGGGAGCAATGAAATGAAGACGTGAGCAAGGGCACCTTGGTGCGGTGGAGCCCCAGACCTGGTGGTGCTGCTGTCTGCGCAGGCAGGTGGGCTCCATCCTGCCGGGTGCCACGCAGCCGTTTGCAGGATCTGGCCCTGATGCTGCTTTCCCCGGGACTTGCTTCCTACCTGCGAGAGTTTAGCCTTAGTGGGAAGCCCCACCTCGAGGACAGCCCAGGCTCGCCCACGTCCTTGGCCTAATTTTGCCCTTTGGGATGTCTCATCCCCTCTCTCCACCCTGCCCAGCGCTGCTGAAGGTCGCTGCCGTTTTGCGTGCAGGCTCTTCTTTAGAGAATTTATATTTAGAATTCTTTAGCGTGCAGGCTCTTCTTTAGGATTTATAACCCCCTAACCACATCCCAGTGCTAGGGGACCCTGCTTTCCAGCCCCTGGAGGTGCACCCCACACCACAGGGCTCCCCCATAACAGCCCCCCTCCACCTGCAGCCCCCCCAGACTGGGATCCCAGTCGCTGCCCAGGCACAGAAGCATCTTCTGTGGGAGCAAGAAAAGAACAAGCCCTTAATTTCTCGCCTCCTGCTACAGTCTGTGGTGACCATTACCCTGTGCCGAGCTCCCACGCTGTGCATTCCCAGCCCTCCCTCCCCTTCCCCTTCCCTGCTTCCCCTGGTTTTAATGGGTCTCCTCCTGTATGCTGAAGGCTGGGGGGGGGGGGGAAGGTTTCAGCAGGGCTGGGTTTGCAGAGTGCTCTCAATGGTCTGTAACGTGCAAGCAAATCTCAGCTATAATGTAAAGCGTAATAAGCAGTTTGCAGGCTATGAATCTGCAATTAAAACAGTTATAGTTAATTTAAATAGTAGAAAATGAGGTTGATTTAATGCTTATTGATTTGGTAATGGGCACCGGCTGCATGTGACCAACTGACTCTGGGTCACAGCAGCTCTCATAAAACCACGGCGCTGCTCTTTACAGTTTATTTACCCCCACACCCGCCTTGCCGGCCTCTTCTCACCCACGTATCCCCCCTCCCAAAATGAAATACACCCGGTCGTTTGGTGCTGTGACCCTGACGTTGTTCGGAGAGGGCTGATAGCCATTAGAGGGTTCCCCTGACCCCCAGGGCTTTCCAGCCAGCCCCCCCCCCCCCCTTAATAACAAGGGTTGTTGCTGGTGGAAAGTCCTTCCTCGCCTATCGGTGGTGGCCAGACTGCACAGATCATCTAGCCAACAGCGATGCTAAAAATGACCATGTTCAACATTAAAGCGGTGTGGTTTTAATTAAAATTGATTTTAGACTAAGCCCCTAACTAGTGTTTCTAATGGCTGCCATTTTTTCCCCCCCTGATTGCAAAAACTTGAAGTTTAAAAATAAGGAAAGGGGAGGGAGCGATGGGCTGTTGGGAAAGCGGGGAAGGAGCGAGGTCGAGCTCAGCGGAGCAGCTGCCCTGGATTTCAAGTGTCAGAGCCTGATCGGGATAGAAAAGTTCGGCTTTCGGGACTCAGCCGCGCCGACTGCCCTGCCTGAAGTTTCTACATCACTTCAGTGCCAGGTTTTCAGCGGGCGGAAGGGATTTGTTTAACTGTGTGAGCTGGAGTATCAAAGCCACAGATCTAACGTTGCAATGTTATTTCTCTTTTTATTAATTAATTTTTTGGCAGAGTCTTTATCAGGATTCTTTTAATTATCAGCCCTTGGTACAACGTTAACGCTGTGAATACACTGAAGTTAATTCTCGGGTTATTATGTGTTTTAGCCTGCGGGAACCAAAGCTCGGTTGTAATTTGTTAATGAAAGTTGGGATTTCTCTGAGGTGCCTGTGGGTGTCGGATCCTCACTCTCAGGTAATTTGGAGTTGGCTTCAGCACCTTCTTCGTAAAGTGCAACTCTACGACGTTAAAATAAATAAGGGGGAGGTTTTCTGACCCTCTCAGGTGTGCTCAGCCTGCAGAGGAGCAAACGCCCCCCCGCGCCCCCGCCTCCCGCAGTGCAAGGACAGCTTTGTGGGTGCTGGCAATTGGTGCCGGCGTTTGTTTTGAAATGCTACTCATCTAAATGAAGCAGAAACCCAGGAATTTCATGAGTGTGGCCAAACATATCTGAATGTCAATCCTTGTTCCTTGGGCTATCCAGGCTGTTTCCTGAGGAGGCGAGAGGGCGATGCCCAAACCGCAGGATGGGGTGGCAAAGGACTGTTGAAGCAAACGCGGCTTCATTTTGCCTTTTTTCTCTTTTATTTTAAGCCAGTTTTAAATGCCAGGCCGTGGTTGAATGCCACAGTTTTGTGCCCATCGACTCGCAACTTGAGCTGGAGGATGTCTCTGCAGTTTAGTGCCACCGCAAATATTTGGCTATTTTCTAGAACATGTATAAACCCAAACAGAGGCTGATGCTGAAAATCTGCACGCTCCTGGGCTTGAGCATCCCTCTGGTCGTGCTCTGGAGATCTTCAGCCACTAATTCACGATTAAGAAGATTCCCCAAAGAATCAAGGCATGCTGTTGTTTTCATTGAAGTGGAAATGCACTCTTCCACAGTACAGCCCCCACCCAGCTGATCATTTGCCTAAAATCCCTCACGGCTCTAGTTTACCAGTAATCGCTGCAATCGGGTGACTCTCTGTTCTTAGCTTGTCCCTTAAGCAATACCAGCAGCATCTTATCGTCCCCATAGCAGCGCCGGCTCTGCAAACTGCCGAACAGGGACTGGGGACAAGATGAGACAGATAAACCCTTCTGGGGGAAGGGAGGGAATAAAGGGCTGGATTATTTTCTTAACCACTGCAAACTAAATTCAGAGTATAATTTAGGTAAATTCACTATGGATTCAGGCGGGTTCAAGTCAGTCTAAACTTGCTTCTAATGCCTGGTTCATTTTGCTTAAACAAAATCCTCTGCCTGGGCAGAAGGAGTTAATTTTTGAGCTTGTACAGAGGGAGAAGGGGGAAATATGCCATACTGCAAACTTGGATAAAGCAGAAAAGATGCAGATGGGTTGGTCTTGCAGGAGGCATTCTGGAGCCAGGCCAGCTGCATTTTCCACATGCCGTAGGAGTTAGTCTTTGGACAGATGGGACTCTGGGGTCACCCAAGAAAACTCCAGTGAAAAGGTTACCTTGTAGGAGCATTAGACACACTTCTCGCCAGAGTGCAGGGGTCAGGCACACTCTACTGTACAGCCACCGTGCTAGGGAAAACAAACAGCCAGCAGCCTGCAAAATGTCAGGGACTGTGGGAAGCAACTTAAAAAAAATAATTAAAGGCCCCTGTAAGGTTTTCCTGGACATAGAGCAGGCTGGAGAGACCCGAAGTTTCTCTCTGCCTCCTGTTAAGCGGAATTATAACGCTCCCTGTGTTCTTGGTTGTCACAAAACAAGCTGCAGTGGGGAAAGTTAGGTGGGAAAGTTAGATGGGGAAGGGGGCTCAGCTTGCCTTTGCAATTCGGTTTCTCTCCTAGCACGGGGAAAGCAGGCTGAGCGCTGACATTTCAAGATGCAGCCTCCTTTCTGGGCTTAGATCTTGAGGAACGAGCAAGTCTGGAGGCTTCGACCCCGGCGTTGCTGCCCCTGCCCCAGCTGGCCGGTTCCCAGCACGAGAGGCTGCATTTTGTGAAAGTGGCATTCAGGACCCAGGCTCCGGCACCCAGTGCCAGCTCGCAGAAAGTCAAACAGATGTTTCCTCATTTAGCTCAGCAAAGCTTGTCCGTCATCCCAAGAGGGAAATTAAAATGGGCCTGGGACAGGCAAGGCTCTGTCTGCTGCAGCCACTGAAAAGGGAGATGAAAAGCTTTTCTTTTTGCCCTTTTTTTTTTTTTTTTTTTTGCCCCCGTGTTGTGGGCTTGGCATCTGTATTTATTTACTCATTTTATTTTTAGATGGTATTAATCATCTCTTTGGGGCAGGGGACAGAAAATCCCTCTCCCTCTCCACACTGCCCCTTCCACCTCAAAGCATACTTTGTTTTGTTGTTTTGTATTAATTTTGCCAGCAGAATTCAGTGTTTTTTTTAGCTACTGGTTCAGGCAGAGTCAATGTGTATAACAACAGTGTATTTGTAGCAGTTTGTGGTATTTATTCTCTTCCATCTGGTAGTCTTGGAGCACTTAATAGATGTTCTTTGTGATAAGCCTGATGGAGGAGGATTAATTATTATCCATCTTTTTCAGTTGGGGAAACTGAGGCAGCTGTGGGCACTAGCAGTTTGTTCTCAGTCTTGCAGCAAGGTGACAAAAAAATGAAGATATTGCTGAAATTCTGGCTCTGTTGAGGCAAAACGCCTTTGGGTATCCACAGACCCTTGATTGCACCTAAACCTCCTGGCCCAAATCTCATTAAAGTCGGCAGAAAAAAATCTCATCATCTGTAGGCTTTAGGCTCAGGCCTCAGTTATGAGGTTAAAAAACAGCAAGACTCTCATTTCCCTAACCTTTGTGCTGCTTAATTTTGCTCTGGATTAATAGGTTGTTCTGGTCTATTAGCAGCAGGGCTTGCTCGCTCTTGCCTCATTTTGCTTGGAATAATAAGACCAAAAAATTATGCCTCGGCAGACGAGAGGGGGGCAAATAAAAGGAGCCGGGATTTCACGTCCTCTGATAAAAGAGCACGGAGCAGCACGGCTGCTCCCAAATGGTACCGTGAGGGATGTTTAGCGTTTATTTGAGTTAGAGAAAAAAAAAAAAAAGAAAAAAAAAACCATAAAAAAACCAACACAACAACCCAGCACTGGGAAACACAAAGAGACGAGAGATTTGCCTTTTCCCTTTTGTTGCGGGGCGCGGGGATGGGAATGCAGAGCTCCGTACCCTCCTTTCCCGGGGCTGCCGTGGCGTGTCATGGTTTTCTCAGGCTTGGGGGAGAATGCTTGGGGTTTCGGGGCTCTTTGTGAAAGGCGAGCTGTCGCCTTCCTTCCCCGAATGAATTCCCCCTCGCCTTAGGGCCCATAACCCAGCGGGCAGGGTCATGGCTGGTTTAGATGGTGCTCGCTCTCTCTCTGCGAACCAGCGGAGTGATGTCTGCGTTTTGGGAAAAGAATGTGTGTTAAAAGGACTAATGGTCCAACTGTCCATCAGGCCAGGCAGCCCTCGAGGTCATCTGGCGGTCAAAACCAAATCATTCCAGCCTGTTCCCGATGCTGACGGCTGGCCGCATGGAGTTCACTGCCTCGCATCGCTTTGGTACCCTGCGAGAGCGAGAGGGGTTGGTTTTAATTAGTATTTTTAGGAGGACGTGGGGAGAGCGATGTTTTCTCCTTAGCAACTGTATTTGCATAGAGTCTTGCCGTTGAGGCTGCAAGGGTCTTGAAGCACACGCAGTGTTCATCTTTGCTTTAGAAAGAAAGAAAGAAAATTAAATCTCCCCGGACTCCGCGCTGATGAATAGGCAGCGGGATGGATTCTGACCTCGGGGCCAGCACAAACGCAGGGGGAGTTTGGGAAGGGTCGCACTTGTGTGCGCGGAGGGAGCGTTTGTGCAAGGGAAGTGTTTGTGTGGGAAGAGAGGCTGCTCTGCTCTGCCCTGTGTAAACACGAGCGAAAACGCTCTGTTGTCAGATGGGGAAGAAATGTGATCCTGGATTTGGGAAAGGAGATGGATTTGGGGGCTGCTCGCCTTGTAGTTGGGATGGAAAAAATTCTGCTTTCTGTCTTCTGGGTGGTGCTGGCGTGGGGGCTTCTGCGTGGGCTTCATTGCCCTCTGCCGACAGTGGCGGAGGGGCCGCCATGGATGCAGGTGGTGGAGCTGGAGCCGGTCTGCAGCCGGGATGCAGGGCTCATCCTGGGGGATGGAGAGGCTTGGAATCAGCCCGGTGTCTGCATCCAGATTTTGCAAATGGCAGCATTTTCTGCAGCAGTCCAAACTCCTGCAGCCAGGCTGTTTAGTACATTTAAAATCCTGGCTCTGGTTAAAAATGTTTATATTTTTAAATTATCCCTAATAAAGTCCAGTTTAAATTAACAAAACTGCAGAGAGAGACATCTCATCTTCTCCTGACTTCAATTTCAAGTTCTCAGGCTAAATTATTTTCCCCTGGACAGGGAAGAGAGTCGGACCTGAGGGGCTCATTATGCTTCTTTCGCTACTTCATCAAAATCAGAGGAAGCACATGGCTGCCCAGACCCTGCCGATACCTCCCACCATGGCTCTGCCTGGACAGTCCCAGTACTTTAAACTGGATGATGGAAAGGACCATTCCCACCAGTATGTGCAGGATCGGGTCCATCTGAACTCTGGCCAGTGAAAATGGTGTTAACTGGAGGAACTGGAAGATGCCCAGTATGAAAGCCAAAGATAATGCTCAAGTTCTGAACATGTCTCTTCCTGGCACCTCTCAAGATTTTCCTCTTAGGGGTCACAACCTCCCCTTCATGCTCAGATTCTTGAATCAGATCGTTCTTTTTCTCTGCTCTTAAATATTTCCTTAAAAAACCCTCCTGCCTCTCCACCTTATCTTTATGGCATTGTTGCTTTATTCCTTACATTGCTTCCCAGATAAGACTGCGTGCCAGAGGTTGGGAGCATTTTGCATCCTTTAGCCAGGTCTTTTTAAGTCTCCTAATTGCACAGGGACACCCTTTGGCAGCAGAAGCATTGGGTAAACTGAGTTCATTGCTATGTTCAATTGATTCTTTAAAATTTATGCTTAATTACAAAATGGATTAGAATATAGCACAACCTCTTCTTGTAAAAGGCATTGCATTAGTTATGATTAAAATTGAATGACTGACTACACTGGAATTACACAGACGAAAGTCCCAGAGTGGTACTAGTAATGCTTGGTCTCCTCTAGTGCCTTCTGTGTATTCCCGTGGTACCTTATGGACTCCAAAATGTCCTTCCAAAGCACTAAATAGAAATTGTCCATAAAATTCTGTGAATTTGGTAATTCCTGTGTCCCCATTTTCTATGTCACATGCAGAGTCCAAAGCCAGAAGGAGGTCCCGGATCTGCTCAGGGTTGTGAAGAGCTTGAGCATCAGACTCACATCCACCGGGGTGGCCACGGTCGCCTGCCCTTCTCCTAGTTGGGAAATTTTAACCATAAGACATTCCCTGCTTCCTACTCCACATTGTAAGTGAGCTGCAATGGTTGTGCCTCCCCTTGCATTTTTCCTATCAGTCCTTTCTCATCTCATGGTGCCACAAGACAGGCAGTGAACGTGGACTAAAAAGGCCAGGCCGTCCTAATACTCAGGCTTTTGGTCCTCTGTGGAGCTGAGAAGTGTTGGTTCCCAACTCTCTTTTTCAGTCCTCGCTACCAGACCTTTGCTTAAGTGATGGCCAAGATCCTCAGGCAGTCTTATAACTTCGGGAGCTGGGACTCTGAAGGTAGCAAGAGCCAGATGTGCTGAGCTGCTGATGCTGCTCATCATCTCCAGGTGCCTGGGGAACCTCTCGGGAAAGGTGTGAGACACCGATCCAAACAGCTCCTCTGACGCTGTCCCTGTTGTGCAGGTCGGGAGGAACAGGCCAGTCCCAGATCTTGCTCTTAGCCAGGTGGAAGAATTGCCATGTTTTGCGGACAAGACTCTTCACCAGCACCAGAGGTTGAGATGGAGCTTTCTTCAACAGCGCAGCATTTTGGTCACAAAGAGTGACCAAAGCAGGTGGCAGGATGATGGGGAGCCACCGTTTTAACTTGATCCATAGCTAGCCAGGGAGACCTTTCCTGTGGTATTTGGATGTAAAAATACTTTGCAGCTTGATTTCAGACTGCATTCTGCCATCCCTGTCACCTGCAAGTACCAGAATGTCCTGTTACCCCATCACCAGTTTTCTGATCTTCTAGGCTTGATATTTAAAGTCATGTTGACTGTCCAAGGTAACCATTGCTGCCCGTTCAGGTCACGCTTTGTCTTCAAGAGTCTCCAGCATTTTATTGGGACCATGCTATTTTGGGAAGGGCATAGGAATGTCAGGCAACTAAGAAGATGCCTAATCAGCTGGTCATCAAAACATTGTTAAAAACACTCATTTAGACCCTACCATGAATGACACAGTGAAAGATAAGAAGCTTACGGGCTCCATCACAGCGAGCTGTGTAGTACTGCAAGCAGATACAGTTTCTTGTGGCTTAAAACGAGATTAATAGTTAAGATTGCTGGTTTCTGTTTGAACTCTGCTGGTGAGTTTGAGACAAGAGTGGAACATGTTTTGCCTTGGTTTGCTCATTGATTAAATTGGATGACAACATTCAACGTTCCTCTTCCTACCCTCCCTTTTCCCAGGAGTAACTTGTTAACATTTCTGCTGTGTTTTGATGTGCTCTGTCAGGAGCTGCTAAATGGAAGGAAAAATTCCTGACTAAAGAGCCTCTGCTGTGGAAAACCAGCTTGTCTCTGAAGACTAACCCAACTTTTCCTGGCCTCTCTTCTAAAAGGAGAAGCACATTTGTTATATTTCTGCACTGCTGCATTGATACGATGGGATATTTAGTTCTGCGGTTCCTAGTTTTCCTCCTTCTCCTCAGTCCCTGCACCGCTGCTGTCCTATTACTTTTCCAAGGTCTAGCACGACGGGTTTGATATTGTTGGGTCAGACTTATGAAGAAGACCTAACGCAGGGTTCTCCCATGGATACCTCCTCTCCCCTCCTCGCGTGTCGGTCTGCGTCTCGCTGTACTTCGCCTGCTTGCTGCTCTTCTCTGCTCATCCCTTCGGTTCAGGCTCGGGAGCAGTCGTCAGAGCAATTGGTTCTTGGTCTCAACTGAGTAATTTTGAGCAAATGACTTTGCCTCGCTTTCTCTATCTGTGAAACGGGATTAATGCCATTAAGCCTTCTCATATAAAGAACCTCGAAACCTATGCATAAAAGCCCCATACAAGAGCAAACACTGTGTAATCCCTGGGTTGCTGCTTTGGCTGCTCTAACAGATTTGCAGTGGGAATCCATTTTTCTCGAAAACATCAACCTGTCATTCTTTGCCCATTTGGCAAATCCTGGAAGTTGTCCTGCTCCAGAGAAACACAACTGGGTTTGCTTAAAAACATTGCCTCTTGCCACCCATTTCGGGATGAGAATATGTAATGAGCTTCCAGTGACTCTTCAATCTTGCCCTCCCTTGTCAGCCGCAGGTTCCACTAATTAAAAAAATGAGCGGAGTTGCTTTGCAGATAGTGGAGGTGGCTCTGTTATTCTTCCTTTAACACTTGTTCTTCTCATCACATGGTGGTTATTATACGTGTGGTATATCTTTCCCCTCTGTCAGTCCATTTACCTGTCTCTTCTTGTCGTCGGTGACAGATATGTGTTGTCAAGGATGTCCTCATGCTCCCTCCAGTTTCGAGTCTGACGTCCACTAGTCTATTCAATTAGGCTGGATTGGGAGTATAATTTACTGACCCCTCTCTCTCCTTAGCAGGTAAACTAGAAAATCATATACATGCATCTCCCGCACTCGCTGACCTTGGAAGGCAAATTTAAGAGGATTTATTGTTGTCAGCTGCAGGCAAATATTGAAAACGTTACATTTTGTCTGAAGGGGGATGCCATGATGTTTGCGCGTGTGCATTGTTTAATAACATTTCACTTAACTCACTATGATTAATTCAATTGATATTAATTACATTGCAATATAGGAGCAGAGACTGTAATACTTTTTCATATGGGTTTCCACCAATGAATCATTTTACATGTGGCATTTGCTAATGGCCCCTTTTTAAAAACATTAACCAATAGTTATAACAGGAGGAAATCTGATCTGCGGCAGAGCCGCATCCCGGCTTTCCATGCCTCGGCAACCTGCCGGCACGCGCAGGCTTCACGTTTAATTTTTTAGGCAACGATTGTCCAAATCTTCAGATCCATCACTTTATTCGAATGGTATAAAAACCCAGCAGATCTAATTTCCTTTCTTTGACTCTCTTTATTAGGGTATTGGTTATATCTCGTGTCCCTGCAGACTGATATTTTATTAGCTGTTAACAATGATCTGATAGAGGGAAAGAAGTTAACGTTTCGAGATGTTATTTATTTTTGTGTGTTTGTTCCTGGGTGAGGGTTATTCTCCCCCCTCCTCTCCTTGCTTTGGACATTTCCAGCTGAGAAGCCTCGTCGGGAAATGTCGCCACTGCCACCTGCTTGCGGAGCCGGGACTGACATGCACCCACCGGGGCTGTGCGGGGTGCGGGGTGGGATGCAGGATGCGGGGGGTGAGATGCGGCGTGGGATGCAGGATGCTGGAGCACCTGCGGGGCCGAGGCGGGTGCTCCACAGAAACCCACAGCCTGTCTCTTAGCTGGGGGAAGTCGATATTTTTTATGTTTAACGGACATTTAAAAACTCCTCCAGGATGCAGATTTATAAATACCTGCCCAATTATAATGTTAATTTTATTCCTCGCTTCCCCAAGCCCACCTACTATTCCCCTACTATCACAGCAGACTGTAATTTTTTATTATTAGTTGGATACTCAACATCGGGCCGTGGTTTGATATATACATCCACATTCGTATATCATCTCGCTCCCAGATAGCTCGTTTCTTGCTCGTATTGACGTCAATGGGAATTTTGCCATTGACTTAAATGGGAGCAGGATCAAGCCCGAAATGATTCAGTGATGGGATGACAAAACAGTGAGGTGTGGGGAAGGAGAGACCGTAAACACAGCCGTGAGATGACACGGTTACTTGGCAATGGCCCATGCACAGCGCGCTTGAACTTTTTTAAAATTTATGACACCATTGTATGAAATAAATGACTCATCATATAAAAGAAAATAGTCTCAAGGGATTCGCTTCTTGTGGGCATCGCAGCAATAGTAGGTTTTAAGAATAATGATGAATGAACGGGTTTTACTCTTAAAAAAAAAAAAAAGACAGAAAGGAAGGAATGTGCAAATACACATTTTTGCAGGGCTGGAGATGGAAGCCCTCCCCAGAAATGCCTCTCACTTCTGTTATTTATAATGCGACAGTTTTCCCAGTTAACAGTTTAAATGAAGGGGCCGTTTCTTAAATGCTTTATTCATATTATACAGCGATTACCAGCTATAGCCATATTCCTTAATAACCTGTTATAAAGCATGTTATAAAATCCATTAGTGATGATGCTAGGAAAAGCTGTTAGAAAGCATAATGCACGGTAATCAGGGCTGTGCAAAAGTGACAAAAATGTTTGTCGTTTCATGCCGGGGTTTATATAAGAGCTAAATAATTTATTTTGTGATCAAGGCATTTTGGGTTGATTTTTTTTTGTTTCACGGAGTGTTTTCAAAATGTCCTTTTTAACATGAAATATAAACCCATTTTGGCTGCTTAAATATTCTGGGTTTGATTAAAATAAACACTTTTTTCCCTCTCTCTCACACATACGCTCGTTTGAGAATAAATACATAAAAGGAACTTTCTTCCTACTTCAAAATCTTTGCATAAGGGAATTTTTGAGTAACATCTTCCTGTGCAAATCAGAGGTGTTTTTCACGAAGCTGGAAGGTACCTGTGCTTCAGCTTCTCGGTGTACTCGCAGGTAGCAGTGGTAGATGGGTTTAAAGCGTCTGCTTATGTATTTAATACCTGCCTTTGCGGCAAAGGCACCCCGTTTATTTTTTCATTTAAATGCCTGCGTAATGTGTCCCCAGCAGCATTTACTGTTTTATGGGGAATCGGTGAACTCGGTGGAGGTGACGAAACGAAGCGGCACCCATTCCTCCCCGCTAACAAAATCCTCCTGCTCCGGCTTCGTTATTTGTTAGGAATTAGGTACTAAAAACAATACCAGGAATCCACCTGGAGCAAGGGGAGCCCGGGGGTCTGTACCCCGTTTCCTTGTCCCGATGGATGGAGGGGTGACCCTGGCATGGCAAAAGGGGGTCGGATCCCGAGACCAGGCTGGGAACAGCTCCGGCTTGGGGCTGGGGATGAGTAGGGGAATTTGACAGAAGTCTACGTCCCCTGTTTGCAGCATTTCTTTGTGATTATGTGGGAGCTGTACTCTGCCAGAACTAGGCTGGGGAAATATTCTGAAATTAAGCAAATATTATGAGAGAGAGAGTTAGCAATCTAGGGGCTGGTGTACAGAAAACACAGGAATGAGGTGCAGGATTCAAAATAGCACTTGCAGAAGAGGAGTCCATCTAAAGCAGCACACTTTAGGGTTGTTTTAAGATCCCTTCCCCTACATTTTCTTCTCTCCTGTTCAGCCTTATTGCCACTGTCGGAGCAGCTCTCTCAGCCTGGTTTGGCCTCTGGGTTTCGGGATGCTTGTGGGAAGAAGGGGACGGGTATTATGTCTAAAACGAGCTCCAGGTTTGCTCTCTAAAAACGGTGTGCATATGTACAGAGGATTGTATGAAGCAAACGCCCTGGCATCCCCACACCATTTCACAGTCTGCAGATGCAGATTAGGTTTTATTGTGTGTGCAGATTTGAGGGTCACTTAGAAGCATCACTTAAAATAATATCCATGATAAATTAGTGTATTAGGAGGGTTCATGAGGACAAGTGAGAGTTTGGAGCTAGGACCAGGGAGCACAGCAGCTCCGGGCACGTTGTGTTTGTGTGTGTGTGTGGTTTTCTGTGTGTTTGTGTGTGTCTTGCCACATTCTCATCTTACCCGTTTGTTTTTAAATCTTTTTTGCACAGTTTGGACTCAGCTCTGCTGTTGTTGTTACACAAGCCTAAATCTGAAGCAATGCCGGTGAAGTAAATAGCAGTAGTCTGGATCTGGTCCTGTTTTTAAACGATAAAAAAACCCCAAAACACAAAAGAAGGGCTTCAACCCTCTAAACAAAAAAAAAAATAATTTTTTTTTAAATTTTTTTTGTATTTGTGTGAAATAGTGACTGGAAGAAAACAGCCCTTTGGACAGGGCTATGATGCTGCACGGGAGATACAGAGCATTAGGTACCAGGTACTCTGGGGCTAATGACGTGCTTAAGATTGAGGGCAGCCATAAGGTCCTTTTACATGAAAGCATAAAGGTATTTTATTGTACTTGGAAATCAAGTCCACTGTTTTAAGGAGCTTTTTGTGGAGATCTGAACAGCTAAGCTAATTACTACGAAGAAAAGTCATGTAAAGAAAGTAGCAGTGGCTTTAATTTTCTCCCCCCCCCCCCCCCCCCCCATCACAATGAACCTAAATCCTCTGTAGCTCTTCCTCCTGTCATCAAATGTCTGAAATGAAAAACAGCTCAGTCTTTCCTCGTTGCTCCCTTCAGTGGGGTATGTAACATCCCACCGTAAAATAAGCCCTGTCCTCCCCCATGGGCCTCCAGGAGCGGAGGTGGGGGGGGCAGTTTTGTGTTTTAACTTTTTGTCTTGCGTATGGCAAGTGAGAACTTTGCTTCCTACAGTACCAATAAACCACCGTAAATTCTGTTAACCCTGGGGAACGCGCTCGCTTTTGGTGCCCAGTGTTTCAGTAAAATGCTCTATCTTCAGGTTTTCCTGATACAGCATATGGTTGGGGGGTGTCGGAAATTAATCGGCGCATTCTGCTCGGTTGGTTTACAGCTGTGGCTGGGCATGCTGTGCCTGCGGTACCAAAAGGACCCGCCGCAGGGGACGGCTCTGCTGGGCCATGGGAGCAGGGACAGGATTAAATCTCAGCCTAAATTTTGCCAGGTTGAGATGGTGTTGCCTTGGGGAGGTGTGTGTGGGGGTGCTCCCTCCCCTCCCAGCCCGTCTCCCACGGCCGCTGGGTCACTCGGCCCCGCGCATCCATCCCCGTCCCGATGCGTCCTCCCCGGTTTGGAAACGCTTGCACATCCCAGAGATGCAGAGACAGTCCCAGCTCCTCGGCTTGTCTGCTGCCAGAGAAACAAAGAAACTGCAGCTAGCACAGTTATTTAAAAGGAGCTGTAATATGTTACTGTTATGGGTCATTGCGGGGTTTTTTTTATACCGATATTACCATTATTATCCTCTCCAGCAGTAAAAATTGATTGGTGAGATGAGCAGTCTGCGATACTCTCCGATTCTGGCTGTGGGACTAAATCTCTCCATCCAGGTAGAGCAGAGGAGGGATGGAGACACAGCCCAACCCCGACCCCCCGCGAGCATCCCCAACACACATGTATACACCGCTCACGTCCATATGACATGTGCCAGCTGCCCCGTGCAGGACCTACACCAAGGTTTCACACGGGTGAAGCTCTTGCAAAGTGCACCAGGAACTTGTTCTGGGTCCTGGGGAGATGCTGTTTGGGACCTGGAGTTGGGAGCGGGGTTATTTGGTGTGTGCCCCTGGGTCTGGTGGGTTGGGACAGTGTGAGCGTGTGTGCAAGAAACTGAGAAACTGAGGCTGAAAGTGGATTGGGGGAGGCGAAAGGGGGGGTGCCTGCGAGCAGAACTGGCCACACAGCGATGTCTTAAAATAAGGAATATACAGTGTATGCAGCGATGCTCGGAGAGTTGGGCTTTTTTTTTTTTTTTTTTTTAATCCACACACTTCCGTCTGCTTTTTCAAGATGACAGTGCTATTATTTTGTATTAAAAAAAAAAAAAAAAAAAAAAAAGGGGGGGTAAAGTTAAAGCGAACTGAATTAAGCAAGCTCAAAAGACACACACGGAGCTGGCAAAGCATGCAGGCATCCTGGCTCGTAATCCGTTGGACCAGAGCTGATCCCAAAGTGGTGATAAAACCCCGGGCTCCTGCCTGCAGCCCTCATGCGCTGCCTGCGCAACCCCAGTGGCATCGTACCATGTCTGGAAACGGTATCCTGGCCTGTTCTCCAATTACTTCGGTGGAGTTAAGCCAGTTTACGCCAGCTGATGAGCTGCCCTCCTGTGTGTATAATTATTCATAGAATGAGATCCAGGAAAGTTTAGATTAAGGCCATGGGTACATGAATGGGTCAACATGAGGCATTTCAGCCTGTCCTGCTTTTTAAAAGCTGTATCCACATAATGCAACCCCTTGAAAGCAATTTAACCCCAATAGTGACAAATTTAAACCCTTGAGGAATTAGGGCTAAATTTGTCACGTTTTTCCAGCGCTTGTTTTTCAATGCCCAGCCTGCTCATTTCTCACACTGCCGAGCGCTCCGCCTGCTCCGGGTACACAGCTGCCGCGCTGCAGTTTTCCTCCAGGTTTTCCTCCAGGTTTACGCCTTGAGCTCACGTGGCTGTGGCTGGAGTCACAGGGATGGTGGGCATGGGCCGGTCCTCGAGTGAGGAGGAGAGACCTCGTAGCGAGCGATAACGCCATCTGGATGTTCCCTTTTCTGGATGCTCACCTAGGTGTGGAGGAAAGCGGATCAGCTGCGCTGCCCTGCCACCCAGACCTTCTCCCCTGAGGACACCGAGCGGTCTTGTGCCACCAAAGCTCGGTGTAGACCTGGTGTCCCTGACCTCAGCCTCGCTGGGCTTTTGTTGGCTTCTCCACAGAGCAAAGGAGATCATGCATCCCTCCTTCTGTCTCATGCTTTACCCAACAGCTTGTTCCTGTAGCAGCCCTGGGCTGCAGGTGGGTCTCACCTGAGCAAAAATACGCTGAAGTCTTCTTGACTTCAATGTGCTGATGAACATGTGCTGAACCAAGGTCTCTGTTCCTGCCGTGATTGATTAAATCTGGGGTTTAGTGGATCTCCAACTCAAGCACTCTGCTGGTGTCTGGTCCCAGGGTTTGGCTGGTTTAAATCCCTGTTGCTGATGTTGATCATGCAGATTTTTATATTTGTCTTCACCACGCTCAGTTTTCTTTCTTTCTTAAGCTGATTTTTTGCAATGCATATAGCAGAGAGTGTCACCCATGTAAAAATCTTGCCTGGTTTTCATTGCAGTGACCAGAACTCAATATCAGGGTTAAAAATAAAAGGCAATTTTACCCGTCCAAACCTGGGCTTGAATCTTACAAGGGAATTTCAAATTCCACAGACTTCTAAAGGTGTTGAGGGCAACAAATTAATTATTTTCAGGATTGGCTTTTAATTTTTTTAACCTGTCATATTAGTTGAAATGGTATCAGAATATATAGCAATCATGCCTCAAATAGGAGGCATGTGTCACAGTGAAACATGCAAAACCTGCTTATTATGTAATGAGGTTTGCAATGATATGAAAAATATACCATGCCAAAACCTTTACACGTTCCCCTGCTTTACAAAAATAAATAAAATAAACGGGGAAAACCTCAGGGAAAAATTTCTGACAGTCCCTGAGTGCTGCAGGGAGACGCCAGCTAGTTAGGAAATATTGCTATGTCAGTCTGATTTCATTTATACAATTTATTTTATTGAGAAATATTGGCTAAAATAAATTTCCAAAACAAATGTTATGACTTTCCATCCTTGGCGAGCGAGGTGCCTGGATTTCTCATCAGCTGAGCGTGTAGATCCTGCCGAAAGTGAAATGTATTTGCAGGCAGCGCAGCAGCCACGCGGCTAACGGGGAGCAAGGAGAAAGGGATTTGAGAGCGTTAAAATAACATTGGGTCAGTTCTTTAAGGATCGTGTGGTGTCTGATCATAGCATGATTATTAATATTACCACCAAGGGCCATAATGTCGAGTGCTGAGATGGAAAGTGCCGCCGCGCTGACGCAGGGGGATGCCTGAGATAAATTTCCATTTAGAGGAATCGCTTTGGGTTTATATCCTTCTCTCAGCCCAGGTCTGTGTGCAGGGCACGAGTGGCTGGTGCTGCCCCGGGATGAGGGGACACGGGGGCTTCTGCTGCCCCAGGAGCTGCCCCAACATGCAGCCACCAGCTTCGGGGCTTCTTGCCCTCCCCTGGGCTTTTGCAGGAGCCTTTGGGGCTTTCACGGCTCCGGCACGGGGCAGCCAAGCCTTGCGGGCTGTGTCCTGCTGGGAATGCCCAGCACCTGGCTGTCCTGGGTCTTTTCTTATCCCGGGAAGCACTCAGCTCCGTCAGTAGTCAGGACTTTTAGAGGGTCCCATTATGAGGGGTTTGAGCATGTGCTCATTTGAAAAAAAAATATTGGGCATTGGGTGTTTTGAATCACACAGACAAAAAAACTGGTCTGGGAAGCTGGTTGGGATGCTTTCTTATTTTCTTATTTTCTTTGTTTTTTCCTGACTCCCTAGAATTCTCTGTGACTCTGCTTTGTTTTGCTTAGTCACCGTGTTGGAAATCAGGTTTACTTTAAACCAGAAACACAAATATTTTCATCCTATTGTAGATATCAAGGTCTTTGGAAAAAGGCAATGGCCACGTCCCCACGGGGACCCCTGTGACTGGGCAGGGGGGCCCGATAATCCAGATTAAGACTTGGCCTTTAAAGCTTGTTTCGTATTTCAGCCTTAAACCCCCCCAAACCACATCACTACCATGGCATTCCTTTTTACAGGCAGAACCGTCTGGGCTCTAAAGGAAATAATTACGTAGCTAACTCTGTGCATGAAATTAGATGGGAATTTGTCAGTACTTTAAATTTCTCAGTGCAGCAGGGCTTGAAAGTAGGTGCAGGCAGTGCTGCCTCTTGTACGAAGCGTTACCGTACTGCCCCAACCCCCCCAAAGCCCCAGAAACTGGTGGGTGCTGGTGCGATGGGGAGCCGGGGGATAGCGGGGGCTCAGGACCAAGGAGTGCTGGTGTAGATCAGAACATGGCCCAGAGAATTCAGAGGAGCATTTGGGGCAGGTGTACGTGTGATGGTCTGGTCTGATCCGCGGCGGGGAATATACTCCATGCAAAATGAGCGATGGCAGGATAAATCCCTGCTCTTTCCCAGAGTAAATCACGACGTGGTGGAGAACGGAGCCCCTGTTGCATAAGTCAAACCTAGAGAAATGTGAAGACATAAAATAATTTAAAAAAAAAAAAAAAAAAAAAAAGATTTAAAGTATGCAAACCATACTGAAAACTTGATTAATTAATTACAACCAGTGGACTAAATTCTGCTCTCAATTAACACGTGCAGCCCCATTGAAATTAATGGGGTTGCACATGTGCGCGGGCAGAAATTGGTGCGATAGGTTTATTACCAGTAAATGGCAATTAATAATGGTTCTCCTTTTATATTTTCTATTATAGCCTATTAATATTTCCAGTCCTTGCAATCGCACCACTACCACGACAGCAGTTATGAATTAGGAGCTGGGGGAACCCCCTTATTTTTTTTTTTCCCTGAAAGAAGTTTCTGTTACCAAAAGTTTGCCTAGTGTTATTTTTATAGTCGAGTGAGAGAGAATTTACAGGGAGCTGAAATCATTGAAGCTAATTAGCTGAATGGCCCTATTATTTATCCAGGGACACGTAGTACAATAATTGCTATTGCAGGTTTGAAGCATCTCAGGGATATTAATTCCAGAGCTTTCATGTCATCTCAGTACAGTAAAACTTCCTAATGGCACCCTGAAGGTGCATAATCTCATTTTAAAACTACTTTTTCTTCTTTTTTTCTGAGGGAACTGGCAGAATCTCCTTCCATAAAAGCTGAAAAAGGGGAAGAACTCATAATATTTTCCTCATAAGAAAGCAGTTATATTTTCTTATTATTTTTTCCACTCTCTGACCTTTCCCGCTTCCCGATGATGGGCCTGCCAGAGCACTTCATCAAAAGTTTCCCTGAACTTTGATCTCCTGCCACGCGCGGCGGAGCGGTGGCAGCTGTTTTGGCAGCACCCTGGGGACCAGGATGGTGGGGGGCTGGCGTCCCTCTTGGGGGCCCCTTCCAAAAGGAGAGAAGGGATGAACAGAGGACTGATGTCCTCATGGAAGGGACCTACCAGGGTCCAGGTTAGTCCTGTGGGGTGGAAGATGTTGGGCTTTACCTTCTCCTGAGGGGCAGCCCAGGAGCTCTAGGGGTCACCCAGCCCAAGGATGGTGCGAGGAGCTCAGGGCAGCGCCTCTGTCCTTTTGTCCCATCCCTGCACATCATTAACAGCCACTTTTCCTTGACGACCCTGAAGGACAGAGTTTTTGGGAGCTTGGAGCAGGACAAGCTCTGCGCCGCTTGGTGTTTGTGTGGTGGGAGGTGGTTTGCCCTGCCCAGGGGAGCACGGCTGGTAGCGCACCCCCTTTGCCACAGCAAGTTCAAGGCAGACCTGGCCCAGAAACGCTCCCAGTCTGGGCACACAAGGCAAGTGAAGGTGGGAGAGAGCGGTGGAGTCCCCGCAGTGCCACCATCAATTGTGTGACACGCACAAAGCCAGGTCTCCCAGGCTCCCGCCCCAACCTGGGTCCTCCCGGAGTTCGCACCGTTGTATCTGGCAAGCGCTTTTCACCAGGTGGGGCTGAAATAAAGCATCAACCAGAGAGAAAAGTCAAGATGAAGCTCAAGCTTCTCCGCTCCTGTAGTTGATCGATGGCTCAGGTTCATCCCCCCTCCCTTTGGCGTGTCAGACAGGAGCCTGGGCAGAGACCCTGAGACCCTGGGGCAGAGCAAGGCACCTCCAGGGAGAGGATTGCATCTAGCAAGGGGAGGAGGCGGTTTTTTTACTCGCAGAGACATCTCCTGTGGATTTCAAAAGTTAAATGAGACAGGCCCAGACTTTAGACAGCACACAGGACCGGCCCTCCGCAGCAGCTGCGTGATGAGCAGCGAGGGCAGGTCCTGCACCAAAGTCCTTCCCGGAGTCTGATCATACTCTTCCAAAGATGCTTATTGGCAAAGAGAATCGGTGGTGGTACCCAATTAGGAGTGAGATACCCCAGAGCATCCTCACAGCCCAGGCAAGGATGGAGTGCAGATACCCGGGAGGAGATGCTCGGGTAGCCCTGCCTGAGGCTTGCAGCTGGACACTGGTGTGGAAATAAGTGGTTTTAACCAGCCAGGGTTTGTGATGGAAACGTTGATGGGCCTTTAATTAGAACCATGTGAATGGCACTGCTTTCACTTTAATTTAGCTTGATTTAAATGACACTCGTGGGCCAGATGAACCAGAGTCACTGGAGCTACACCAATTTACACCAGCTGAGGATTTGGCAGTAAAAGGGGGGGATGAAGGTGATTCCCTGTACTTTGTTTTAACCCAACAATCTTTACAGCCATCCATTAAGGCGCTCCACCAGGCATTTCTCCTTCTGCAGAAGAGGTTTCAGCGGAAGAAATAAAGCTGTGAAGATTCAGTTTTCACTTTGTTTCTCGTAAAGACAGTCAGACTCCAACATAAACAACAATTTACACCCAGCATTTATTCTGGAAATTACAGTATCGTGCAGCTAACGCACACAGATAAATAATGTTTTATGGGATTCTGTGGAGTCCTTTCAGGGTAGCGGATGTTTAGTAGAATTAGAAGACTTAGAAAACGGAGAGCTCCAGCTCTGGCTGTTAATCCTGGAAAACACCAGCATAGAGCAGGCTCACACAATTAAAATGATAAAAATAAATTCCTCCATGTTTACACTTTTTCTTTAAAAAACATCTTTATTAAACATTCAAGTGGACAGGTCCTCAAACCTTCCGAGGCAAAGAGAGTTTTGTGTTTGTCGTGTTTCCAGCTTGTGGTAGGAAAAACTGGTCAGAGCTCCTCAGTCTTCTGAAAAAGGTATTTATTTAGTGACCCCCGTCTCATCTGAGCTGGTCTGGTGCAGGCTGACCCCACACGTGATGGGTCCAGGCACCCCTGTGGCAGAAGTGTACCCAGGCTTTACTATTTAGTGTAAAATAATAGGGGGAAATGGCTGGATGTAAAAAAAATCTGTCATTTTTGAGGCATACCTGATGTGAAAGGGAGTCAGTATGGGAAACTTCAGCATAATACCCCTTGATGCATCGATGGACCGAGGAGATGTTGTGGGCTGCCTGGCAGGAGATCCTGGAGCAGCTCCAGCAGCTCCCCGAGCCCAAGGGGGGCTGAGGCACATCGGATGCCAGGTGTAAGGGACCTTAAAATGCTGGTATCCTCTTGGGAGCCACAGCCAGTCCTTAGGTCCTTAAAACTCATTTTACCCTTGCAACGGTGGCTGATGTGCCTGAGGTGGCAGCTTTGCTCCCACCAGGGCTCGCGGAGCTTTGGCTTCGCTGTGGCAGTGCAGGCACCCGGGCAGGAGCCGAGGTGCTGGGCTGAGCTGCAGCGTCCTGCATCAGGGCTTCAGCGCAGGAGTGTGTCCAGCTGGTGTCCTCCTACAAAACTTTCACCCTTTTAGCCAGGATACCTCCAAAATACATTGTCCATAAAACCAAAGGTCGAGGTCCAGTGTAATAGAACAGTTCACAGCATCCATTCCCTGGGCAGGACAAAGCAACAAGTTTAGTTTAGTAAACTGGCTCAACAAAAGTCCGCTTGTTCTAATTAATGTCAGCCTGTCACTATTATTATTAGTTAGGGGGGTTTAACTGCTTCACCCAGAATTTGTTCTTTGAAGTACGGCATCTCCCACCTGATTGCAGCTTTCTTGCAGAGGATCGCCTCCTCGCTACGCATATTGCAGGGGTCAAAAGCGCCGTCGTCTTGTCAGACTTCTGCTCGTGGGGTGGTGGAGGCTGAGCGTATCTGTATGCTGCTCAGGCTTCCTTTGCTGTTTAGTTTGTTGCTGGCTGTGGAAATGCAGAGTCTGGGGCAGGGGCCGCTGGCCCCCCATCCTGACTCACTGCAGTTTGATGTACCACCCTGGAGGAGTCTCGGCCTGGTTACTCCACAAGCCCGCGGAGGGATGGCCATATGGGTTTTTTGGTTTTATGGCACGTCTGTCCTAAGAAGATGGATATGACAGCAGGTTAGGATGGAAAATTAATGCTTGTGATTTAAAAAGTAGGGAATTAGACTGTGGAATTCAGACTCAAGGTTTTGTGGCCCAAGCCTTTACTAAGAGTGGGAAAGCATCAGCCCCAGGGACAACTGCGTGTGAGCCCAGGATGGAGAGCATCCGCGGTTTCTGGGTAAGCTGCTCCTTCTGCAGGAATGCCCGTGCGTCTTCGGGTCCAGAGTTGAACATTGCGAGCCAGAAAGTACCTGGTGCAATACAAGTTGCCAGCCCAAATCCTCAAACAAGTAGAAAATTGAAAAGGTGACAGTTTTCCCCATTCTGCTCAAGAGAACATCAATTACGGAGCCTCAGTGTGGCTTTTCCAGTATAAAGCTGTGGAGTATCAGGTCTTCAAACCTCTGGGCTCTGTTCCGTGCCCAATAAACCAGCAAACCCACATCTTACGTGAGGTCCTCGTGTGGCATTGCAGTATAAAACGAAGACTGTAGAAGTGTGGGATGCAATATAAAACAAACACCATGGAAATGTGGATGGGCCAGCTCACATTGGACTCGTGGCCCACCTTGTCCAGTAGCCGATGCCTAGAAGTGACCATTACCAGCTGCTTTGGAGAGTCACAAGAAAACCCCGTAATGGACAGTGATGGAATAACTTACCTATATTTAGAAATTCCCTTCTGACCCTTACTGCTTTACGACTTGAAGCATAAAGGTTTATAGTCCTTAACTTTTATCTTGCCTAATGAAGCTGCAGATGTTCGTGCTATTTGTGTAAATATCTAACCCATATCGGTGCAGGTAAACAAGAGGGTACATTAATCCTGGCCGCATCGCCTCGGATTTAGATATACTGGGGGGGGGGGGGGGGGGGGCTGGAACTTGGGGTCATTTTGATTTTGGCCCCATCAGACTTGCTGCCAGGTCCTCTTGGTCCTGCTTCCATCCCATGGACATCTCATGGTGGACTTCATAAACCCATGTATGAGGCAGGTGTGGGTTTCCTTCCTTTTTGCTTGTAGATTCCATTATTTTTTTTTTTCACCCTTACCCTCTCCTTTCCCCTCTGTTGTCGGTTAAAACGAACCTCAAGAGGAAGGGAACTGGCCTGGTGCGTCCCAGCTGCAAGAGACGGAGCGAGAGGCATTTACAACCTGACAGCAAGATAAAGATAAAGATGAATCTGAAGCCTCGATGGTTGTTAGCGAGGGGAGGAGGAAACGTTTATGGCCCCATCTGCCGGCGTTTCAATAGGATGGGACCAGCTTTATGGCAGGAGCCTCCAGTGCCACTTCCTTCCATTTGGGGATGAAGAGCTGATTTCAAGCTGTTCCCGGCAGCCCTGCTGCTTGCCCCGCTGTTTGCCCCGGGGCTGGGGCAGGAAGGAAGGAAGGAAGGGAGGGGATGGCGATGCCACAGGGGCTCGGTGGGGTCCATGGGCACAGGTCGCGCCCACAGCCTTGAGTTGATGATGCGCAGTGGACAGGATTATGGAGCCAGCCCAGAAAAGTGGGATCTGGGGGGTTTGTGTGGGAGCCAGGGAGCGGCACGACTGCCTGCCCAGTGAGCCTCTCCACTGCTCTCACTTCCCCAGCTGGTGATTTTATCAGTGATAATGGTACCCTCAGTGATCATTGACACCCCCTGTGCAAACACCATTGCACCTTGCATGGAGCTGCTGCTGCTTTTTCAGACCTGGAGGAGTCAAAGCTGTCTCTGCTCCTGGAGCAGCTCATGCAAGAGAATCTAAATCAGGCTGGACGAGGATCAGCCCCATCTTAGTTTCTCTAATAATAGGGAAAAATTACGGTCATGTTCCTGTTAGGACAGAGCACCTTACATCGAAGATTATCAAGCACTTTACAGTAGAGGTTAACTGGTGTTATCCCTGTTTTGCAGCTGGAGAAAATTGATAGTTAGAGAGGTAAAACGGTGTTCTGAGGGTCAGCGGAGAGCCGGGAGCGCTGTCCCAGCAGGTTTGCTGCACTTCGCTGGGAGCCAGCACCAGGCGCCAAGCTCTCGTGCAGGGGCATTTGCCACTTGGGTGCTGAATTGGCTCTGATTTCAAACGGCACCCCAAATATTTGGGGTTTGTCTGTATTTTCTGCAAAAGCTTGCCGCGAAGAAGTCGTACGAGTTTCTCCAAGCAGGTGGTCTCTCCCCTCTCCTCTGCGCTGGCTCTGTGCTCAGCTCTGGGACTCCACAACAGCTTCCACAAATATTTGCTCCATAATATGACAAGGTGCCAAAAGAGACCCAGAGCAGCAAGAAAATCTCCGGGAAAAACAATTATAACACACCTGCAATTTTTTTTTCCTCCAGTAACCATAGCAATAATCTTTTGGTATCTTGGGGTTACTAGGCAGCTTGTGAAAGCACTGGAAATTGCAAGCAGCTGAATCCTGCCGGGTGCTGAGCAGGTCCGCGGAGGGGAGGGTGGTTGAGCATCTTGCAGGAGCAGAGCCCTGGCTGGTTTTAAACCACGTAACCTCCCACCTCGCGGCCTCGGCAAACTCTTTATGCGTGTGAGCAGCCTTCCCTTGAAGTGGTTAACTCAGCTGTGAAGCCTTCTATCAGCTGTAATAGCTTCAAGGTGGGGAATAAAAAATGGAGAGTGTTTAAATTGTTAATGGGTTTCATGTTCTTGTCACTGTTGAGGGTTTGTTCCCTTTTATAAACTCATAGTTTTTGGTTGACATTGCTTTTATGTGAGCCATCAGCCAGTTGGTGATGGTGTTCCTGTGTTAGACCATTACTGCCGGATTGTATTTGCAGTAAAGAAAGAGAATGGAGGCTGTAAATCTGCAGCCAGAGATTTAGGGCTCTGTTTCCCTGCAGTTTAGGTCCATGTGCTCGGGAAGTCCATTCTCCTCGGGCAGAATTACACCCCTCCAAACGCTCCCGCTCGGGCGCTGGCGGAGGGTGCCCATCGCCTCGCTGCAGCCATTCGGCCGAGCCCGGGGGGTGGCAGGGGATGGGGAAGGTGGGCACTGGGCAGGGGAGAGGTTTTATTCTGCTCCGCCTCAGCCTCTCGCTTCCATAAGAGATGGGGAAAGTGGAGGATCGCTCCGGGCAGGGCAGATCCTGCTCTTGCTCAGGACTCAGGACGGGCTCCGTGTGTGTTAACCCTCACAGCTCTGCGCGGGGGCTACACAAGCGCTTTGGGGGTGTCGGCACGTTCAACGTGGGGCAGGGGTGTTCACTGCATGTAAGGGTGGTCCAGGCACAAGCACAGTCCCCTGGGATGCCCCTGCCGGGCCATGGAGGGTCGCAGGCAGCAGCGGGGCAGCCAAACCTGCCACCAGAGTGAGTCGCATCCCCATGGCCCTCAGGCCTTTTTCCTACCGGGTCTCCGGCAATGGACCTCTTGCACTAGGAATTGTCTTGATGGTGAATTGTGCCTTTGCTGAGACTTCCCAGAAAACCTGGAACAGGGGCCCAAGCGCTTCCGAGTTCTGGTCTTGGCTTTGCCTGCTGATTTATTGTAAGCTCCATAAAGTACAAACTGAAGGTGATGAATAGGTGGTGGGTTGTTAGAAGAAATAATTGCCTGTGTGGGGCCAAATTCTCATGGCCACTAGCACATCAGCCTGGGGTTTACCCCAGGAGAAACAAAGTCTGAGCCAGCTGAGAGCTGGGCACTGAGTACTTGCAGGCGCAGAGGAGGGCAGGAGGCGGTGGAAGGAGTGTGTGTGATGCCATTACCCCATTTTCCTGTGGAGCAGAGCCAGCGGTTGGATGCGCAGTGGTCCCTAAAACCCCCTCCAGCACATCTGGGCTCATCCCCCCTCCCCACGTCAGCCACAACACCAGCATGCATGATTTAATTGCACGCAGCCGCTGAACCCGTGTTCACCCATTAAGGGCATCAGATGATCTCTTCATGAGCTGTCAGTCCAAATTGAGCCTAAAATCTGGTGCTTAAAAGATCTAATTTTCATAATTAGACCAGGACCACTCCTGCCTCCCTCCATCCCTATCCCTCTGCTGCCACCCATCCGCATGCGAGAGCCATGCCGAAGGGCACGGTCCTGGGGGACTCATCGGTGCCTCTGCGCTGAGAGGCTACGGAGTTCATCCCGGGGTCAGGCACGGATCCTGCGCAGGAGCCTGGGGTGCTCTTTGGCCTCTCGGGCTGGTGCAGGTGTGTTTTGTGGGAGCCAGGGCCAGCGACATCACTCAGTCCTCCTTTTGGAGGGAGGAGGCATGGGAATGCACAAATACAGCCTGGACGGGCTGTTCCTTCCCCGTGCCAGGAGCCTAACACAAAACTGTGAGCTCTGAGCACTGCAAAAGCCCAAGCCAGCCTTCCTCACTATTCCCCTTCCTCCTCTTCCTCCCCCAAAATGAGAAATCATGACTTTTTGGCTTTCAGAGCACGTGCTGTCTGGGATGTGCACCCTGGTACTCCTCACCAGCACACCCCTCGCTGCCCTCCAGGCTGAGTCGGTCCTGAGCTCTGCAGTGTCAGAAACGTGGGGTCTGGCTTCAGTTTCTGTCTTTCGCCTTGAGTTTTAAAGCTTTTCTTTCCTCTACGAGAAAAATGAATCGTCATGTATTCACGGGACTCCAGGAGCACAGGGCTTTAAAGGAAACATTTGTAGTCGTCAGGATGAGATCACACAACTGGCAAGCGATCGTTCACGCGGCGGGATCGGTGACGTCCCCCTCCAGCCCACTGCTTGCTGGCTGCCACCAAGGCTGGTCAGGTGGGGAGCTTGCAGAGTGAGACCCTCCCCCAGGAAGAGGTTTTACCCTCCGAGGCTGGGGTCTGGGGGTGCTGCACCCCTCGCAGGTCCACCGGGCTCAGGTAGGCTGAAGCACTTGACTCCAGCACAAACACTGACCGGCTCTGGGGGTGCGGCTCTGCCCCAGAGATCCCCCAGGTGCCTGACCCACCTGCTCAGGGCCACGTCTGTGACTGGTTCCCCCCTGCCTGAGTTACTGGTTTCAGTACCTCAAACCAGCCCAGGACAAGGTGTTTCCCACTCCCACTGCCGGTTGTTTTCCTCTCGCCGGGTGCAGGCAGCGAGGGGTCCCACGGGCAGAGCAGGGCGATAATTTCCTGCACTTGCTGCCCTATGTGCTTACATAAGTGTGTATGCGCATATATATACGCATATGCATGTATGCATATATATATTATCATAAGTGAAGGTTGAGCACATTACTCAAACCTCAGCTTTTCCCTGAAGTCCGTTGTTTGCGGAGACAATGCCTGTCCCTAGGGCTCACTCCCATAAAACCTTATTATCATATATTCCAGGGCATAAACTTCAGACGTCAGCCCCAGCACGCTGCTCCTGAGCGCAGGCAGCCTGGTTTTGTCTTCCATTTTCCTCTGGTTTTATTCTTGCCGCTGCAGTTCTTATTTTCGTGAGGGTGTTTGATCTGCCGGCTGATACACTTCTTATTCTTCTAGTAAGGCAGGAGATCCTGGGAGACGGTTAATGGACCCCGAATACCTTTATCGGGAGCCCGTTACAGGCTTTAATTCCACACAGGCAACACAACTGCCAAATCTGCCTGCCCGCTCCGCACGCCCTGTCCTGGCTGGGGCAGTGCAAACCAGGGACGATGCCGGGACGCGGCCCCGGTGCCACCCGCCATCAGGCTGGGCTTTGCCGACGTATAAAACACCACTGGTTGCCAGAAATCAGGAACGCTGCCCCGTTCCCCAACCTCCATGTTAATGTTATTGATGTTGGTTATTTAGTGATGCCGTTTCCATCCTCCCGCGCGCATCCCTGTCACCAGCGCGGGGCCGACTCACCGCTGCTTTACTGTGGCTGATGACCGGGTTTCATTGATGCCCCTGTGTTTTCTGAGGATTTTTTTTCCCCCTGCATCACTTTACTCTCTCTCCCCCTCCGTAGTGATACCTCAAGCCATGCAGAAACCTCTCTGCATGGCCTGCCAGCCTCCTGCCTTTCTCTAGAAGGCTAATCCAGTATTATAATATAGTAACAGCAAACAGGCACCTCCTTTTACTCCCCCCACCCTGTTTCATTCTTTTTTTTTTTTTCCTTTTCTTTTCTTAATTCACTGTCTAGTGAGTTTCTGATTGACTCAAAGACCAATTAAAGTAAAATTTAATGGGAGAATAGATTAACTCCCTGAGGTTCCCCTGCCATCCATCACATTTTTATAGCAGGAGCTGTGAAGAAGCTCATAACTTCATGCTGTGAATGTGATAATAAAGAGGGCACAGAGAGGATTCCGATTTACTGCCAGGCTGATGTGCACCGGGATGGGATTTACTGCCCCAATCCCATCCTCCTTTTATTCGGAGGGAGGTCACCGGATCTGCACCCAGCACCGGCTCACGGAGCCTGGAAGATGGGATGGCGGGTTGGATCCTGCCCTTCCAGGGCTGAGGAACCACCTCTGCTGTTGCACGCTCAGTCCTGGTTGCCAGTAATGACAGTGAGGTTGGAAACGAAGGGGGGTGTCAGGGGGCAGCTCCCTGCCTGCACCCCTGCTCCGTGGGTCCCCGGGAGCCGTGTGTGCAGGCTGTCCCTTGCCACTCAGACAGGCACCAGTGGTGGCAGGGAGGCGGTGGCAGGCAGGAGTGACATGCCCAAGGCCAGGCAGGACATCGGTGGTATTTCCCACGTGAAAACCTGGTGGGACTCTGCTCGTTGCGTGTGGCACTGGGGACTTGCAAGGTGTTGTAGGTTTTTTAGCTGAGGGTCAGAAGAAATGTGAGGGTTACAAAGAAGTGTACTTCCTCTGGGATGGATTATGAAAGAGTTGAGGGGAGGGAGAAGGAGGAGGGAGAGACAGGAGAAGATGCATCTCCCCTGGTGGGTTTCAGTGAAAAGGTTTGTGTGTGCAACAGCAATGAACTGAAGAAGAGAGAGAATTTATCTGGAAATAATAGAAACTATTTGTTGGATTTTCTAGGCTGAAGATCTGGAGTTAATCATTATTCTGCAAAACCCTGAATGATGTTTCTTGCAGCTTTCCTACATAGATAGTGTTCCGGTGGGAGTGCTCCTAACGGTATTTTGTCAGGCGCTATCAGCAGTATTGAGCCAACCTGAGCACCCGATTATTAATCCTTTTCTCCCAGTGACATGACGGCAATCGATGTCTGAACAAGCTATTGAAACTGCAGCAATCAACTGGACTCCAGTTAATCCAATGGGATCCTGTCCTGGGGCCTGGCAGAAAGGGGGTATTTTAGGAAAGCTTGAGCCTGGTCTGAGCTGCGCCTGCTTGGCCGCGGTGCTGAGCCTTCCTGTAGACACCGACGTATATAGGAGCAGGAACCGCATCCTGCCTGGTGGCAGGAGGGTTTAAGACATTGTAGAACCATGTATTTCACCTGTATTAATGTTATTAATTAATTACAGGCATTAGCACATCTCTTTGCCCCAGATGAGGAAAACCAGGGGATTTTGGCATGATTTTTTACATGCAAAGAATCCCACTACATGCACACACGTGAAAATATGTGTGGGCACGCACATGACGCAGGCTGTTTCTGGTGGGAGGTTGAGGCACAGGAAGATGCTTTTCCCCTTCCTGCATGCCGCGGTGCTGGGGGACACATGGGTGGCCGTGGGCAGGGACAATGCCATCTGCTGAGAAATCCACTGTGGTTTCACACAGGGATTTCCCACCGGTGAGTGGAGCTGGTGTTTTTCTCTGGGCTGGTGTGTGGCGTGAGGGTCCGCTCCCATCCCTGATGCATCCCCCCCCGTATCCTGGCTGCAGCTTGGGTGGGTTTTCTGACTCTGTGGGTAGGACTCAGGGGGCAGAAGCTCCTCAGGAACATAGAAATAGAGGAAGAAATGGAGCAAAAACTTTTACCGTCCCTTCTACTCTTGCTGGCTGTCAGGGAGGAGAACATGTCCCAGCCGGGCGATGCCTGTCAGTCCCTGGCGCTGTTGGGTCCCCACGTTCAGGTCACCTCCACGGCCCTGCCGGGAGCACAGCAAAGGGTTTGTAGCAGGAATTTGGGGACCTGAGCAGGTGAATGTCACTGCTTAGCCTTGTGCATGGCCTTGGTCCTTGAATGGACCTGCAGGAGGGCAGAGGCTGGGGGAAATCCCATTTCTTGATGCAGCGTCTGGGCTGTAGCTGTTGGCTCTCACCTGCAGCGTGAAAAAATGAGCTGAGACATGTGAGCCCTGCTCAGGTAAACAACGTGGTGGAGTCAGAAGCAAAAGAAGAGGGAGAGCCCCTGGTTTCAGGATTGTCTGGGATCCTCTGCACCAGTTTGGCCCTATAGAATCATCTGTAATGTTAAAAACTGGCTCCCTGAGGGCCCGTGCCCTGCCCTGTAATGTCAGGGTGGCAGAGCGGGGCTGGGAGAGCGGCTGGCTCTTGCCCTGCATTGCTGGTGGATATTCAGTGTGCAAAGAGATGGGGGGTGCCTTGGA
The DNA here is from genome assembly GCF_017639655.2 of Falco naumanni. Lineage (NCBI taxonomy): Eukaryota > Metazoa > Chordata > Aves > Falconiformes > Falconidae > Falco > Falco naumanni. Next base: position 5,159,400 of record NC_054071.1, on the reverse strand, counting down.
GACCCGCAGCCCTTGCCTTGCCTCCAGAGCTGCAGCAGCACTGTCCTGCCACCACTGATGGGGCTTTATGGATGTGCCCGGGGCTCTCAGCCACGCTGGAGCCAGCCCCCGTAGCCAGTGACCACCCGCAGTTCCCCACTGATGCCCACCCTCGCATGGGGCTGAGCCCACCGAGCCCGGCTGCTGCGCATCCCATTCCCAGCACCCTCTCCTGCCAGGTGGGACAGCCCGTTTTGGGGAGGGCGAGGGTGGCTGCCGTGGGCTGTCAGCTCCGGCGAATGCTTACTAATAAGGTTGGCCATTAAGGTGGGTCAGTGATGGATGGGCTGTGTTCCCGTGCCCCAGCCCGGCATGTGCTGAGACACTCCCTGACCAGCAGCTGTTGTACTGGCTGCCTTGTTAAGGGTCTCTCTCGGTGACATCAGCTATACATCAACCTGGCTGATGCCTTTGATTATTTGGACAGCTCTTGGCATGATGAATCGTTGGGATTGATCTGTCTTTTCTTCACGTTCACTCCTTGCCCTGTTTCTCCCAACTCTCTCTGCTCTTCAACCACAAATCCTTTAAAGGTTAGCACCTTGCAGGGTGTCCCACTTAAACAACTCCAGCGTCTAAAACATGGCACTGAGGAGTCTGTACGCGGTGATATAGTTTCTTGGAGAGAAAGGCTGCTGTGGGATGGCATGGAAGGGCAGGTAGCTCTGAGCTGGCCATGGGGAGAGGTGACAACCAGGGGGGACAGCTCCGTCACAGCACTGCCATCTCGGTGATCCATGTTGCATGACTGCTTCGGAAAGGGGCAAGAGATGAGCACGTCTCAACTAACCCTGGTGCACATTGCAGCCCGGGGAGGCTAAAGCATAAAATGCTTTCTGGGAACCTTTCCCCTCCTCTGCTTTGCAGTAATTATCCCTTGCAGCATTCAGTAATTGCTAGATATCTGTTCATGTCAGGATGCTGCAGTGGTGGGCCTGACAATGGTGCACCTGTGGTTACCGTCCTGCATCTCCCCATGACATCTCCTCAGGGGTTTGTGGTCCAGGTCCCAGTGAGGAGCTGTGCAGCCAGCATCCCCCAGCAGCATGCGAACCCTCCCTCCCAGGGACTTGCCAGGATTTGCTGCCTAATGCAGTTTGCTGTGTTGTCACGAAGACACTACCCCTGTGACCCTGTCAGCAGTGTAAATAGAGCTGGGCAGAGTCTCTTAAATGTGTCTCTGATGGATGAGTCCCACAGCGGATTTTGGACTGTCCTCTAAAAGAGGAACTGCCTGTACTGGAGGAGTCAGAGATGCTGATGGGCATTTTTGACTGCATTCTACGAGCTTTTGGCCTTGCTTTTTGTTGAACTCTGTTATACATCCATGGGCTTTGTTCCAGCTGGGCTCTCCAGGGCCATCCTGTAGCAGACAGCTTCCAATGCCTGCTTTACTCATTCACTGAGTTTTTCCCTGGTGCAAGTGCTCTGGCGAGCTCTCTGACCCTGCCCCAGTTGCTAAAACCTGACCGAAATGCTGCAGGTGGTACTCGAATGCATCACGCCGCCTCCAGCAATCAAGGCTGGTGGAACCTATGTCCCTCCATCCCGGACCCCCAGTAGACAGTGTTGCTCCCAGGGCTACATCCCTGCTCTTGTGGCAGTCCTGTGGCAAACCTTACATGTTTTATAAGCTGTGGCACCCCTTAGCTGAGAGTACGTTTGGCTGCAGGCTGTCTGGGGGGCGCTGGGTACCAGCATCCTGCAGGATGCGCGGTGGGGCTCAGAGGTACTGTGGAGCAAAGTCCGGGAGCCCCCTCACCAGTGCATCTCCCCCACCCAGTTCTCCAAGACTGCACTCCACAGTGCCGGAGCATGGGGATGCACGGAAGGAAGATGCTGTTTACCTGCTGTGCTGGCTCGGTGCTGGGAACCGTCTCCCTGGGCACGCCAGCCAGCACAGCCTGTCTCTTTGCATCGCTTTGAACTCTTATCTGTGGCGTCTCCGGATTTTCGCTGGAGCAGACGGTTGAGCCCCATGCGGGTCCTGATAACCTTTCTCTTGTTCATTAAGGGCCCACTTAGTGCTCTGTGGGACTGAAGCGAGACAGTCTGGAAGAGAGAAGCAGCCCAGGGCTTTTAGCCTGGGTAATGCAAAACTTCATCAATAATCTTCCAAACGCAAACCCAGAACTTAAATACAACCCTAGCGCTCCCCAAACTACCCCCAAAGAAAGAAAAACCTGCAAGGTCAAGACAGAGCATCTCCTTGTGAGCTGTTGTACTTGGGGAGGGTGAGTTTGCCCAGCTGTGTCCTTAACAGCACTGCGTGTGTATGGGCAAATTAACTCTTTGGGGCAAGGACTGTGCGCTGGGGGTGATGGATGAGATGGTCCTTCCTTGCTCCTGACTGCTGCTGAAGTTTTGGCTGTGCTGGTGGCAACAGCACGCTGCTGAGGGCCAGCGGAGAGCCAGCGGGGCTGGCAGCTGGGGCAGGCTGCAGGGCTACGGGCTCGCACGGGGGTGTTGGTGAAGCAAGTGCCCAATTATTTGGTTTGGCGTTTCAGCAGCAGCACACAAATCTACCTGACCTGGCTTGAGCACGTGTGCTTGGGCACGGGCTCCCTCTGCCCTCTCGGTGTCTCCGGAGGCAGTTGAGATCTATGGGGTCCCCAACATTCCCACCCCAGGGCTGGGGGGAGCCAGGACCTATGTATCCCCCTCTCGAGTGACTTGTGATTTTCAGCCCAAAGGGAGCTGAGCCAGAGGCGGAGGGGAGGGAAACACCCCTTAAAAATTGTCGAGGTAATGGAAACAACCTTAAACTATCATATTTCAAGCATAACGCCATAATAAAAGTAACAGGATAATGATTTTTTTCAGTCCAGATATTAGAGGCCCAGATATTGATTGGTTGTTTCCCTTGTCGTTCTCGCCTCTGATGGAACTGCATTTTTTGACAGAGAGTGCAATAAAATGTACAGATTCCAATTTGAGAGCCCTATAAATGTCATCTCTACATGCACGGTTACAAATTCTTCATGATGTTCCTCTCCCTCCCCTCAACACCAAGAGGGTCCTCAGGGATGGAGGAACACACACCGTCTCCCTTCCCGGAGGAGAAAGTTTGCGGTGAACCCATCCCAGCTCAGTTACGTGCCGTAAAGATGGAAAGATGCTTCATTCCCGTGGGAGAGCTCTCTTGGAGTTAGAAGGACTGAGGTTACCGAGTTAATATATCTTTGTAGTTTTCAGATTTATAGATTCTGGGGCAAATTAGCAAACTTGTCGCAGCCCCTGGTTGTTTGGAGTTGAGCTGTCAGAAGCTTCCAGTTTGACTCTGCTGGGCAGGATTTTTTTTTTTTATCTTTTTCCTATGAGAACTTGGTACCTTTTGGGCAAAGGTCTAAAGAAAAACTCAAAATTTACAGGAGTGTCGAGGGAGAAATGCAGGGTGCTGGTATCTGAAGTTGCATGAATAACATGGTGGCATACAAAGTTATGTGAGCCCTTTTTGCTCCGTGCTCATATTTTTAGGGTTCAGTTTGTTTAATGCCTTGATTGTCCGCCCTGTCTGGGTTTCCTCCTTGATTTAGAAAGCCGGGATTTTCAAAGGAGGTTAAAAAAGGGAGTGCTCACGTCATAAGAGATAAGGTATCTCCTGTGGAGACAAACCCTTTGCATCTTACCTCAGATAGGTTTCAGGAGGATACAGCCCAAGTCCTCTTGCTTTTTAGGGTCAGCTGAAACGCCTACGCTAAAGACTCTGCACGCCCCCGAGATGGAGAGAAGAGGGAGGAAAGCTGCCCAGCCAGGTCAGGCAGGGTAAGGGGTGGCTGGAGGCAGGTCTGGGTGCAGAGGGACTGACCAGCGCCGATACATCCCTCCTTGAAGGCTGTTATTTGCCTTTTTTTACTTCAAACCCCTGAAGAAATTCAGGGCTGGAAAAGGGGGTGGCTTGCAGGTGCCTCAAGTGAAGTAACCAAAAGTGGAGGAAGGCAGAGCAGCCTGATGAATGTGCTGTTCCTCCACTGCAAAAATAACAATAATCAGTTTTATATAAATCTCTTTTCCACAAAGAGACTTGAAACCACCAGCACTGTCCCCAAGGTGCAGGGGGGTACCCCGGTATGGGTAATGAGGGCAGTCACCTTCCATGAGATACGCTCGCGCTGTGACCTTCCGTTAGGTTTAATGCAACCTTTTTATTTATTTCCAATAACTCTCCAATCAGTCAGCACTCTGCCAGGTTTCCTCTAACCTCAGATCACAGGCTCATAACTGGTTTTGGGGCTTTTATTGGTCTCTGAGGTAGCCAGAGCCATTAAGCTCAGTGTTTTGATTTGATGAGAGACGTTTCAAGAGTCTCAGTGTCTCTCTCACCTTTGCCTAAACATTTCAGCCCTGTCTCTGTGCCGGGAATTGGGATTGCAGAGCCCAGCCCTGCCATTCCCCAGCTGCCCCTCTGCCAGGCAGGAATTGTCAGTATTCATATTCAAGGGGTGCAGAACTGGCACTGAAAGTTGCCCTTTTCTCCCCATTTTTGTAGAGCAGGTTGCACGTGGCTAATGCCAAATCCCTAATGGGAACCTTTACCCAGTGGGGTGCTGGGGGTTGGGTTAAGGTCTGAATGTCACCCCTGGGTCCTGAGCCCCCGAGCTAGCCTGGATTTGTGGCCAAGGACACATCTGATTAACCACATTTGGTGCTTTTTATAATAAACTCCTGATCTATAGCGTCCTGGATTTATCACTTAGTGGGTATCCGAGATGTAATAAGAAGCAGCTTCTTTTTTGGACCCGGCATTCTTTATACAGCCCTGTCACTTCCTCGTATTTCCAGAGGTGGGATACAGCCAACACGATCAATACTTTATTTTATCTCCTTTTACCAATAATTTTTTTAATCATAGTGTGTTTCTCTCATCCCCCACCTTTGGATAAATAATTACAGTGAAGCAGTGCCGCGTTCAGCACTTTTTAGAAAAGTCTGCAGAGGAAAGGCGATGAAGCCAGGCGTGGGGAAGGGCAGGAGCGTGCCGGGCTGTTCGCCTGCTGAGCATCCCCATCCCGAGCCAAACTGGGGGCACGAAGGCACAGCCGCCCCGAAAGCTGTGCCAAAGTGTGCTGTCCCCGATGGCCGGGGGTCACCGGACCCCCAGAGTCCATCCAGGAAGGGGCTGGAAGCAGGCTGCCACCCCTGCCAGCCGTGGGGTGGGCTGAGGGACATGGGACTGGGGAGCTGGGAAGGGTGGACTCGGCCAGTATGACCTGTAGGACGTCAGACTGGGAGCTGAGAGAGCCCAGTTTTACCTCCAGGTCTTGTTTTAGTGCCTCTTTGACTTTGCCCAAATGTATTTCCTCGCCAACCCGCTCCTTTCCAGGCTTTTTAGGGTTAAAAGCTTCGGGGTTAGGACAAGGTCTCTGAAAATCATTTTTCTGGGGGCTGTAGCCACCCCCCCATCTTCCAGCCCACTTTGTGCTCCTGGGCATCGCCCGCAGCCGAGGGGCTCCCCCAGGACTGGGGCTGCCTGGGGTGCTCGGGTGACCTCGGGGGGCGGGGGGTGGGTGGGTTCAGCATAACCCCCCCTGGGGGAGGGCACACTGGGCCGGGGGGTCCCACCTGGCCCCCAGCGGGGCTCAGCCCTGCTGCTGCTGCTGCTCTCCCAGGGCCGGGGCTGGACCACGATGCTCTCGGCTCCCGGCTTCAATCCTGGGCTTCTGCTGCTTCCTTGTGGCGAATCCCAGGAACGACACGGTCCTTCCCCGCCCCCCCCCCCCGGCCCGCAGCCCCCTCCTCCCCCAGCCCTGCCCGGGCACGGCGGCCCCAGCCCCCGGGAGACCCCCCGCCTCAAGCATCTCCTGGGTACCAGGTCCAGGTGGAGGGGGGCTGCAGCCCCTGCCTCCAGGTTGGGGTCCCCCCGCCCCTGCAGCCACAGGAGAGAAGTGCTTCACCCCTGTCCATCCCCGCGCTGACCTTTGCTGGGTCCTTTATAAGTCAAAGTGGGATTTCTGTCTGGGAGCCCTTCCCGGAGACCGTAAATATGCCAAAGAAGCTGATGGAAGCTCTTGATTTCAGTCATATGTGTTTTTAAAGACCTGAAATGTAACCCTGATGTCAAGATGGGAATTCACAGAATATTTATGGTGTAAGGCTTTTTTTTCTCCCTTCCTTTTCTCCCTAATTTTAGTGTTGTTGCTGCTCAGGATTAAATGTGGGCTTCCCCCTCTGCCTGACACCCGCTGCGATAACCCCCCTCTCTGCTCCCCAAAATGGGGGGTATTGCCCTGGACTGCCCTACTCCTGCCACAGCCCTCGGGGCTGGCACATGACCCCTTCCCTGCAGAGACCCCAGTGAACTGCCCAGTGGGGACAAGGAGAAGGGGTGGCCGGGCAGGAGGAGCCCCGCTGGGGTCCGCAGTCCGGGGTCCTGCCCAGAGCCGGGTGGAGGGGAAGGATTTCTTCACATGTCTCAAGCAATGCTAATCCTGTTTATACATCACCGGGTGATGCTTCATCCTGCCGGTGTGACACCCTTGATTCATGTTCAGCTCATGAACCGCCCCAGCCCTCAGATCCATCCCTCCGCTCGTGGCTGGAGGAAGAAGACGACGGGATCGGTGAGGGCAGCAGCCGGGGTCTGCCGGCGGGGCTCAGCACCCCCAGGCTGGGGTCGTGCAGGGGAGAGCTGCCCCGGTGGCTCTGGGCTGGCTCTCCCAGGTGCTCTTTTCCATGGGGAGATTAGGGAGCACAGCGCAGCCAGGAGGGATGGGGAGCGGGTGACCCCCCGCCGCCCTACTCCGCTTGCTCGCTCCAGGGCTGCAGGGTGAAAGCTGAAAGTTGAAGAGTACAAAACCATCAACCCCTGGCTCTCAGCTTGTGATGGGAAATGAAAATATTTGGATAAGCCGTGATACGGAGCTGCTGCTATTTACAAACCTTGATCCTGTGGCCTGCACATCAAAAGGCCTTCTTTTATAAAGCGCTCTCTGCTCTCCCGGCTCCGTTTTCAGGCTGTCAAGGGCATTATTTGATGTTCCTCTTTTGTTTGTTTACATTAATTAAGATGGGCAAATCCATCACTGTGACTTTCTCCCTCCGTGGCGGCGGGGCGAGAGCGGCCGGGGCACACGCCTGCTGCAGGTGTTCGGCGGGTTTTGTTGGGCGGATGATAAAACACACATTTGTTCTCCAGGTCGTGTGGACAGACTGACAGTTTCCCGATAAAAGCCCCCCACCCCCTCCCCCCGCTGCCCCGACACCCACCCCGCCCCACGGTGACAAATGATTTTCTTATCTGGAACAAGGAAAAGCAGTGGCCAAGTTTCATCTCCGCTTCCCGCCCGGATGCTGGGGGCAGCGGGGTGATGCGGCCGCGCTCAGCTCTGCCCGCCGTGCTGGGGTGGATGGAGTAAATTTAAGGAGAGCGTGTAACCGGCTTGGTGCGGGGCCCTCGCTCTGCTCCCCGGCTCCGTGCGCCATCACTGATGTAAGGGGCAAGGACCGCCAGATTCCCTCCCTGTTTTGCCCCATTGCGGGTTTTGTTGCCTCCAGCATCCCCATCACCTGGCGGCGTGGCTGGCACCTCGCTGTGCCAGGCAGCGCTTGCCACATCCCCACGGCGGGTCGGCCTCGGGGACAGCTTTGCCTTCGGAAGTGCCCAGAATGGGAAAATCCGTGAAATCCAAGGCTGGCCCCAGCTCCTGCCCTTGGCACCATCTTGTAAGGGGAAGGTTGTGAAGCGCTGACGTTCCCACTGCTCCCAGCCCTCGTGCCTCTGCCCAGGTGCTGTGTCGGGAGTTCCTCAGGTCCCCTGCGTGTGTGGGAATGGTGAGACTGGGGCTTCCAGTGTGGGATCGGGACTGCCCCCTGTTTTGGGGCTGGAGCTGCCCCCAGTGTGGGACTGGGACTGTCCCCTGTGCGGGACTAGAGGTGCCCCAGTGTGGGACTGGGACTGTCCCCTGTGTTGGGGCTGGAGCTGCCCCCAGTGTGGGACTGGGACTGCCACCGGTGCAGGACTGGAGCTGCCCCCTGTGTTGGGGCTGGAGCTGCACCCCATGTGGGACTGGGACTGCTACCAGTGCAGCACTGGGGCTGCCACCAGTGTGGGACTGGGACTGCCACCAGTGCGGGACTAGGGTTGCCACCAGTGCAGGCTGGAGGGTGACGGGGCTCACCACAGTGGCAAAATGATTCACACCGTTGCTGAGCTGGACCAGTACAAGCAAAGTGGAAATTTCACTCAGCTTAGTTGGCAGCTGAGAGGCGGCACGGTGTGACGAACTTTGCATGTGACCGCTACGTCTTCCCAGTGACTCCCCTCGTGTCCAGCACAGTTGTCTGAACTGGGGTGGAGGCTGTGCAGGGCGATGCCCAGATCCTGGAGCAGCAAACACCCCTGCTCTTCTTGTGCGCGATCCATTGCCATCGCAATTCAATGCTTCCTAAAAATGCGTCCCACCTTTGTAATCTTCCAGCTGTCTTGCTTTAATGCACATTCCTGATTTTTTATTAAATACACTGGCTTTCTAGAACCGGTTCACAGGGATGAACCATGCTGATACTGGAATTTTAGGCAGGGGACTCCGGAGCCCAGAACCTTTCCAAGAGGAAGCAGCTTCCTTTTTTTCCCTGTTTTTTTTCCCTCGTTTTGAAGGAGGTAACTGGCACTTCATTTATCTGTGCGTTTGTTATGACTCTGGGCTAACAGATACCACACTTAGCAAACTCTCACTCTTCACTAATGGAAGATACGTTAATCTAATTGCCCCGTATCACCCAACACCGGAGCCTCGAGCATCCTCCTCCCACGGCATCGCAGCTCTTCCTCCGCCGGAGCAAGCCGCCGGCTCGCGGGGATGCTTCCCCATTTCCCAATTCCTGCATGGCTCCATGCCCAGCCAAGCCGGGACCGCAGGCGCTGGGAACCTGGGAGGACTCACAGACACCAGATTTACTTGTGTCAGCCTCGCCTCGGGGTGCCAGACCCCGGAAAGGGTTGGGGAGTGGGAAACACAAAGGGGGGGGGTTAAATCACAGCGGTCGGGAGGTGGAAGTTGCTGGAATAACAGCGCTGGGTTGGGAAAAATGAGGTGTGAAATCCCGGGTCATGCCTGCTGCAATAAGCCCCGTCTCTTTGGTCCTCAGCGTGGGGAGGGCGCAGGAAGGTGGTGCAGCCCGTCGTGGGTTTTGGGGGTCTCTGGCTCAGCCGGTGGCCGTGCCGGAGCTGGATCCAGCACAAGCGGTGCCAAGGGGCTATGGATGCAGGATGCTCCCCCCCGGGAAGCCAGCCCTGCCCAGCCCCGGGTGCTGAGCCACCCCACGCCTCACCGGATGCTGCAGGCTTTGTCACAAGGCCATTGAGGAATTCAGATGGATGTGTTTTAAAAGTCCAGATATTTCCTTTAAAAATGAAGTTTTAAAAGAATTGTTAAGACTCAAAAATAAAAAATACACAACCCTGAAACTTGTTGCTTGCCAAAAGTTTTAAGCAAGGCACTGGAGAGTCCCATTAGTCCCAGGATTTCTGAAAGGTCCTAAACCAGGCTTGACAACACAGAGGCTCAGGGAGAATACTTTTTTTAATTTGATATATGGCAGCAACTTAGTTCACATTCTCACGCAGAGCCAAAATCTGGAAGGCTGAGAAAGGCAACCGCTGGTTTCGTTCAAAGTTTAGAAGAGGAGACAAGGTTTGGGAGGATGAGATCTGGCAACTGGAAGGATGTGATAACTGGGAACCGCAAACCCCATCCCATCCCTACTGATAATACTCCCTTTGTTAAATAAATCAGCTTTAGATTTAATAGGATTTGATTTTTTTCCCCTCATATATCCATCAAGTTAAAAGTAAATTTATTTTACCAATAAAATGTGAAGTTCTTTTTGTATATCTTTATTTGATTTTCAGTCTCAGGCCATATAGTGTTAACATTAGCTGTGAATAAAAGTTAATAATCACTTCCTAAAACTGCATCTTTCACCATTTTGTAACATAATACAAAATTTAAGTACCCAAATAAATGTTTGTTAAGCTACATAATGACCGAAATATTTTTGCATAGAAATAGTGTGCTCTGCTGGTTAGCTAAGAGAAATGTTAAATTTACCATAAAAGCGAACTTTATCAACATGTTTTAATGGTTACCAGCTTTCCTTAAGAAAGTGAATAAAAAGTACAAACGCAAAACAACATTAAAATGGATGATTTCAATCAAGACGTCTTGCTCGATGATTTAAATCATCACGAAAATTGACGATTTAAATCACTTTGAGTTAAATCAACCCACCCAGGGCTCTGGTTCCTGCATCTCTGCTGGGACCGCGCCACCCAGAAAGCTTCTTTCATCACTTGGGCTCCTGCCCGCGGGAGCCCGAGGCTTTAAAAGGAAACATCTTTGTCCTGGACCAGCGCAAAGCAGGATCCTCTAATGAGCTCCAGACGCTCCCCATGCCCTCGCCGTGTCTCCTCGCGGAGTTGCACCGGGAGCAATGAAGTTGAGTTAAGTCTTGGGAATGGCGAGGGGGACTTGGGGGGAAAGAATTATCCCCATCACCTGCCTCCAGCTGAGCACCCCAGGCACCCTTTGTATTCCATGGGGAGAAAGTGCCTATTTCTGGCCCCGATTGCAGCAGAGAGCCGAGGGAATTAGCCACGAGGTCTGCAGATGGATGCCAGGCTGGGCTGCTAACGTCGGTGGCTGGCTTAGGGGTGGGAAAGCAGCCCAGCTCCCAAAGCCCCGCTCTCTGGCTGAGACGAGGAGGCGCTCAGAAATTTCTCAAGCTTTTTTAATTTTGCAGTTTGCATCTTATATAAAAAAAAAAAAAAAAAAAAAAACCAACTCAGACAAAAACCCAGAGCATCTGGTCAAAAGCTCTTTCTCAGGGAAGGGTTCCTCAGTCCTGGCAGTCCCAGCCCTAGGTCCTGGGATGCTGTGGGGACAATGTGGTTGTACTGGGCTCCCGCTCCACCTACCTTGTGTCTGCATCAGGCCCCTCTTCCTGGTCCATCTCCTCAAATACACGTGTTTAATTGTGGCTGTGGACTGACAAGGTACTAAAACCCAGTGTGAGGCACTTAGGACCAAGCAACAGCATGTGGGACAAAGGCTTCTGTACCCATCGCCTTGGCTGAGTCAAGTCTGCTCAGAAAGAATCCTGAGGCTGAGCACAGTCTGAAATTCATTTGACGGTGCTGGAGATCATCTCTCCTGTCTGGTGGTGTCTCCCAGAGCATCCCTGTCCCCATCTCCTCACAGCTGCCCTCCTGTCCTGCAAAACAGTCGGTACCTCCTTGCAAGGGGGGTCCTGGCCCGCTCAGACTGGGGGTGATGCATTAGAAAAGGCAGCAGGTTTAGGGGGGAAAAAAACACAACACTAAACCTGCTGCCTTCTGCAGATCCTCACTGGATCTGCATGGAAGGGAGCCGGAGCGGGACAGCACCATGTCCCGAGGGGCCGGGGGGACCCCGAGGTGTCGGTCCAGGAGAAGGTGCCGTCAAATGCCGGCTTGTGTTTCCATGAGGCTTTGCTGGTGGTTTTGTTTTTTTCTAAACAATATATCTGTATCCAGATTGGCAGTTGCTCTAGCACATTCATTTTGTAGAAAGGCATCCCTAAATGGGAAGAGAATAATTTATACTGACATAAAGCACCTTTATTTGGATATAACTATCTACATTAAGGAGGTTGGATTGCTCTCACCGTATCAGTATGGTGTAGTTGAAGCTCTATTACTCGTATATAAGCTATTCCTGGCTCTGCTCCTGATTTATTTGACTAGCAGAGCTAAGCTGGGTGTGTCTAGATTCATGTTGTGTTGATATCAGAAAATCAACGTTTCTTTCGTAATCCAAGGTATGTGATGTAAATCAAGAGGGCTCCAGGGAAGGCAGGGGCATTTTATCAGTGTAAAACGAGAGGAGAAGTGAGCCCAAGGGGAGGATTTACCAAAGAACATGCTTTTATCATTTTACGACCTGTTGATTTTACTTTTCTAACAATTACTCAGAAGTAGGAAGCAAGGAAAAAATAGGCTTGAGCCTAGATGAAAGGGAAGTAGGAGAACCAGGCTACTTGTTTGAAATGTAAGAGTTTAATAAGTATGGGAAGGGCGGCTTCCTCCCACTCGCTGCCTCCAGCCCTGGCAAAGACCTTTCTTATCGTTGCAGGAGTGGCACAGCATCATCACAGCAATTTCCAGCGTCAAACCTGGACCTTTAAACCGTGCTCAGGAGCTCAGGAATTTGGTTTGCCTTTGGTTTAATGGGATGCGGTCCTAACCCACAGCCATCGCACCCAGTAGCAAAAGACATTTGCAGGGGGCTCCGTGCCATGGGGTCACCGTGGTGCTCCCCGACACTGAGGGATGTCACCAGCACGCCCCAGCAGCGTGGCGCGGAGGTGCAAGGGCTGCGGTGCTGGGCAGCTTTTGCCGAGGAACGGACCCGCCGTGGTGCCTCAACTTGCTTTTGAGATGAGACAAACTAGTGGATGATTTGTAAATAGCAGTTTGGACTAATTACCTGCAAAATTCGTTTTTAAAGAGTGATGCTGGGTTTGAATGATGGAATAATGATCCCACTTAGTGCTTCAGTGGGGTTTCAGGCTTGGGAACGCTGCGCAAATAGCAGCTAATGATGCCGTTGGCATCCGCAGCCAGGTAAAGGTGGACTGCCTGCTTTCTAGAGAAATGCTGCCAAGAGTTTGGGTTAAATATACCTAAAATAAACTAATTTGATTCCTCAAGACTTCTCGTTAGCTTCTTAGCTTGCTGCAGACAGGAAAGCCAGACTAAAGCTGGCTAATGTGGCTCAGCTCACCAGGGTACCCTTGCTGGCACAGCCGGCTGCCCCCAGCCCGTCCCAGCTGGGCAGGATCGAGCAGAAGCGCCCATGCAGGCAGGCTCAGGACAGGGTTTAGGCTGTTCCACTGCCCGGTCTGGGTGTGCAGACCCAAACCTGTGACTCAGAACTTGTCACCAACCATCTGCCAGGCGGTGCCGGCTGCCTGCTCCTGCCTCCAGAGCCTGTTGCGTGCACCGCCCCTACTCCAGGTCTCTAAATCTCTCTCTGCCATTTCCATGCTTGGCATGGAGTGATTGGCCACAGGAGGGGCGTCTCACAGGGATGGTATCCAGGAGGAATAAATGTGTTTGTAATTGGGGAACAGCTCCTGCCGGTTTTCTTGGGATGACCACATTAAACACTGAATACTGTGAATTCAGGAGGAGATAGCAAAATGGCTCTGCCTGAGCTGGTATTCAATGACTAGGGAGAATGTGGCAGCATGTTACTGTCAGGCTTAGCGAGATGGAAAAATACCCGTAGGGGACGGCGCAGGGGGAAGCAGCGCGCTTGTGCGCTCGCTGTACCCACGTCGGCTGCGCTTCTCCATGTGCAGATGCATCCCCAGCACAGGGGAGGCTGCAGCTTCCAGTGCCCGCCCTGAGATCTGTGATGTCTCTTTATCCCGTGAGCCAGGCGCCTTCCCAAGGGTGGGAACAGGCCCAGGTATGCTGAGCCCCCTTGGCTGGTTTTATTCTTTCTCTGGGATTTGGTCCCTCGCCCTGTCCCCCGTGACAGGATGGCTTCTGTCTGCCTTACCCCTTGCACGAGCGGCCTCACTGACCCCTTCTCTATACCTTTGTACTGGACTCGCACTGGTTTTGGTTTGCGTGAGACCAGGAGGGATGAGCACAGCACGTTTGGGCTGTGGATTGCGTCGTGCCCCTCCTGCTCCCCTCCCAGGTGGATGCTGGCTGCCAGCATCCCTCTCCCCACCCCCGCCGGCCCTGTTCATTTTATACACAAATTGAGGTCTCAGGGGAAAGTTGTTCTTCATGTGAAACACAGCTCTACAGTTACAGGAGAGAAACCAAGTAACAACGAAAACCCTCAGGGAAATCATTTAATATTTCCAGCCTTCTCACATGGGTTCTTGACACTTGGGTCTGTGGAGGGGAAAAACTGATTTATGCAGTCAGTCGTTAGACAATGTGGAGGTGAGGTCAGGCGCGGGCATTCCTCATCTCTTCCCTGGCGCTCAGAGATCCCTTGGGCAAGGTGGAATCAAAGCATTTCAAATGGTAGAGGTCATGAGAGCGACACTGTAAGAGGTAAAAGAGCACAGCCTCCTGCCTCCTACAGAATGGCTGACACCTATATATCTTCATATTGCCATTGTTTCCACTTGAAAAATTGCACATCGTTTGTTTTACTTTTTCCTAACCCTCCTCTCTCTTTAAATCCTCTCGATTTTCCACGGTGATCTATAGGAATCGTTTGTGTCAAGGCTGATGATTATGTGGTACAGAATTTTTATAGGAATAAAAGGCCTAACCCGTGAGATGGGCTTTAGCCAACAGGTGCCTGGTCTTTTCGCAGCCTCGCCGAGACCCTGTAAATTAAAATCACATCTGCCCGTTGGGAGTTTTCCTGCACTGATTTGTGGCTGCGGCGAGGGGCTGGGGTCGAGCAGCTCTCGGGCGCGGTGTCACAATACCGGATGGCAGAGCGTGGCGGGGAGGTACCGCGGGATGCCGAAACATGATGCGGTTTGGCCCCTCAAAGCCAACATCCCCCTCGGAGCCCCAGCAGATGTCCCAGCAACCTGAGATGCTGCTGTGGGCACCAAGAGTTTGTGTTTGCTGCTTGGGTCCCTTCTGCCTGGGGTTCCCATCTCCGGCTGTTCCTGGTGTTCCCTTCATCCTCATCATTTGTTCCCAGCAGGGAAGGTCGTGGCTGAAAGATGTGGAAGGACCCTGGTCATGGAGGATGTGGGAGGGCCCAGATGTGCCGTACTTGGTGTCTTCTGGGGACACCACAACTTTGTGACAGCTCCGCAGAGCAGCTGAGCCCTTTCAGGTGTCTGTTTGGGGAGAAAGGCCAAGAGGGATTTCTGAGGTCGGACCCAAACTGCTGTGCTCGTGTCTGGACTGACATCCTACCACAGTGCAGCGTGGGCGTGACAACGGTCCAAAACTCCCGAGAAAATTCAAGATGGTGAAATGTTTCTACAGGGAAACTCCTTGGTAGGAAATTTGCTTCTGTTGGGAATTAGGAGAAATGGATGTTGCAAATCCCTTGGATCTCGGTGTTCGGTCCTGTTAGCTTCACAAGTGAGTGTGTAATGAAGGCGGAGGATGGCTGAGCCACCTTCCTTCTGGCAGAAGGAGCAAGCGCTGCTCAGCTGCACCCTGCATCGATAACCACGGTGCCTTCACCTGGGGAGCAGCAGGGAGGAGAAGGTTCCAGCCTGCGCACACAGCAGCAGGGCTGCGTCCCCTGCCACCCCCAGGGTCCCCCCAGCGCCACATCCCATCCCCGCTCTCCCACCCCTTTGCTTTTAGCTCACCGCCGAGGAGAGGAGAAGGGTCTCTAAAGCCCCCCTGAAGGTGCAGTGAGGGGACACATGTGGCACCGGTCATAGGGACCGGCTCTTTGCTCGTGCAGATGCGGTGGGGTCCTGGCTCCCGGCCCTGGGTGCAGGTACTGGGGCACGGGGCAGCGGGTCTCCTTTGGGTGCTGTGGGAAAAGCACCTTCTTGTCAAGGTCCTCGTCAGCAGCCCTGCAATAACGAACCCATCAGTGCAATTAACGGATCAGGTCTGCAGCCCCTGCTGAAGCCAGTGGTATTTTCATGCAAAGATCTCAGGATTGAGGCAGTAGTTAATAACTGGATGGTGGTGCCTGTTATCGCATCCCCACGGCTCCCAGCCCCACGAGCCCACCCGGGACCTCTCCTGAGACCTGCCACGGGGCGAAGGGGGACGAGGAAAGATGCTCCCATGCAGGAACCAGCCAGCCTGGCTGCCCTCCCCCGCGCCGGGGGCCATTTCGATAAGGCTTCACATGTCAGGCTTGGGTTTCCAAGGTGGTGGTGTAACATCAGTGAGAAGCAAATATTTGGCCAAGTGCACCCTGAGGTAAGCCAGTGTCCGGTGTAACCGCCCCGCGTGCCCATATGTTACTACTTATCCACCAGCCTCCTTGAGTAACGACGTACAGGGCCAGGGCGAGGGTTGGCTTTTGTCAAAGCATATATTTCAGCGGCGTTTAAATAAACTCATCGAGCTGCATGTCTCGTGAACTTTCCTGTCCCATCTGTCTGCGCCGAGCCACCCGTGGAAGGAAATGGATGAGGCCTTCAAACCTCCGCCAGTCCCCGGAAAATGAGCCAGTCCAGTTAACAATAAATGGTGGCCGGTGGGAGCACACATGAGCGGTCTAGTGAAGAAGAAAAGAAAGTTGAGCTTAATGAAGTCCCCGCGCCTGTGTCCCTGCGCGTGGACAGGAAAGGACGGGTGGTTTATAACTGTTTATTGGAGTTAATGGTAATAAATTCCTCACTTGTGATGCATTAACTTTAATGTTTTCATTACGTGATGATTTAGGTTTTCCCTTTTCACATTGTAAATCATGTTGTCCCGGTAGCACAGCAGGTCGAATGTCTGACATAATGTTATGTTTGGGGGAGAGAAATAACAGGGGAATGAGTTACACAGATTATATATTTATATATTTCATACGTTATGCCTTTTTTTTTTTTTTTTTTCAAGGACTTTAAAAAATTGCATCCTCGGGAAACGGGTGGATGGGTGGACGGATGGACCGACAGACCCATCTGAGCAGGGATTTGCGAGATGCTGCTGCCAGGGGCCCGTTTCCATAGCAACTCCCCAAATCCACTTGGTGATGAAGGGGTTTTTTTCCCCTCCCTCTTTGCTGAGTGTGAACCCTTGGCTAATGAGCTGTGCAAATAGATATTGAGATTTAGTGGTTTTTATTTTGCAATTATAGACTTAGTGATTTGGAAGGAAACTTTTGGGCCAAAGGCTCTGCCTCCTCTTTGAGTTTTCTTTCCTTTTTCTTTTTTTTTCCTTTGGCAAAGTTGGTTGAACTTCAAACTTGCTGTTAAATTTTCCAGACAGAATAAATAAAAAAAAAAACAGCAATAAAAGTTGGAGGCTTTTTTCCACCCTCTCGGGCTAAATCCAAGCCCAGTCTACAGTCAGCTCTTTGCCATCGACTGTCTCTTGTCTTGTTTGCTTATCATCAAAACCACAGTCATGGGCTCCTCTGACAAAACATCTCTGAATCCAGCACCAACTCGGCACCTAACAAAAGTCCATTTGTACAGCCCCTATTTGTTTGTGTTCGGTCATTAATTGCAGTCCAACGAGGACATTAGGGGCAACACAGTTAATTAGGTGCCGTTCAACCCCAGGTGAGAATTGTGGTTTTCTTCAGCGACTTCCGTGGATTTTGTGTTCACTCCTGACAAGTCAGCACTTGTCAAAGCCTTCGCCATTGCCTGGGACCAGTTAATCTTGGCTCCCGCTCTCAGCACTGGTCTGTACTGGCTGCTACAAGGGAGCATTTAGCAGTTCCCCGTCTGTCCCGAGGGAAGCTCTGGGTTTAGCTGCAGGTTTGGGATGGGCTCTTTGGATCGGGGTGCCGTGTAGCATCCAAGTGCTCCTGAGCCTGAGGACAACCGATCCCGAAGCTGAACACGGATATTTCACTTGATAATTTCCTCTCCATGATTTGTTGCCATTGATTTTTCACTGCCTCCTGCCTGCTGACTAGCTTTCAGTCTAGGTAGTGATCCTGGGGTGGATGCCTACACTCTGAATTTTGCTTACTAGCCTCTTCTGAAAAGTCGAGCTGAAGCCCAAATAAATCTTCTCTGCCGTGCCTTGCCTTTTCTTCATCTACTTTCTTATTTTCCTCCTCCAAAAAATGCACTGGAATTAGTCTGGCACAAGATGTATTTCATCTGATCCATGTTGACAATTGTTTAGTTCCCCATTTTCTTTGAAACCGTTGCTCATTTTGTTCCCGTCGTTATAAATAATCCCCAGCCATTTCCAGGGCGCTGAAAGGTTTAGTGACATTCCCGAGGCATGGAGGCAAGCGTGCTCAGGGGGCACCGAGGGCCTGGGAGCCACCGAGGAGATGCTCTGTGACCTGGAGCAGGGGAATGAGGAGGCAGAGACCAGGGGCACCACGCTGAGGGACGGTGGCTCGCTTCCCATGATGGCCTTTCTCCTCCTGCTCCATTTGGTCAGGACATCAGACCATGCCCGTTGCTGGCTGCTTTGCTGGGCTGCAACATCTGCATGGCACCGAAAAGACCCTGCCCAGCTGTGCCCGATGTGTCCAACCTCCGTCAGCCGGAGCCTGGAGCCAAGGGCTGAGCTCACTCCTGTCCTCCCACGGGGAACTGGCCCGTGGGGTAGATCTGGCCGGTGTGAGAAAGCAGAGATGTTTTCAAGATCCCCTTGATGCTGGAGAAAGGTAACAGTTGAAACACGGGAAGCGTTATCCTCCCATCAGAGCCCGAGAGCAGCCTGGCTCCCAAGCCGCTCCTTGTTCCTGCATGTATGAAACTTGTGTTGGAATAAACCCAAAAACGCCGCTCGGCAGCGGCTTTAGTGCCACCAGCCCCAGCAGCCACGGCCCGGACCCGTTTGCCACGGCAGCCCTTGGTGGTGGGTGGGATTTCCAAAAGCCTTCCCGAGCCCATCTCGCTTTGAAGGCAGCAGGAGGGGTTGTTTGTCTCTTTCTGATTGTTTTTTCCCTCATTAGCTTCAATGGAAAAAGAGCACAGCCACCACGGAGGGCTTTGGGAAATCACATTGTGCTCTGGTTTGAAATATATTTGGGTGTTCCCTGTGAAGTCCCCGGGAGCAGAATCTGCTCTTGGCACGTTTGAGCTTGGTGAATAAGCTGGAGGATGGGGAATTAGCTGTAACCGTCGTGCCTCCGTGCTCCATCCCTTTGAACAGTCGGTTGATGTGACAGCGTGGGCACCGACGCGGCCCCCGGGCATGTTTGGCTGCAGATACTGTGACATTTTGTGCAGCTGGTGTGCATGACTCAGAAAGCAAAGGGGCGAGAGCTGAAATCCAGAGGCCCTTGAGGACATGGTGGCGACCGGGTGGAACAGTCGTGGTGCTTGGCAGCTGAACTCCTAGGGTCTTTGCCCAAAGGATGTGCTTTGGTCAGCAAAACCAGTGGCTCCAATGGTCACCTGGGCTCAGGCTGACGCAGGAGCGAAGCCTTTGAGGCTGAGAGCATCCTTCGGCAGCACCTGAGGGATGCACATCACAGTAAAAGTTGGGGTGCAAGAAAGAGGGGAAAGGAAAGAGCTGGTGCCTGCTCCTGCATCCCTGGGTGTGGGTCTCTGGCTCATCTTCTCCCGCTCCTGAAATGCTGCAGCTTTGTATCCCCTGCAGAAAAGTGGTCTCCAGGATCACAGCGCGGAGCTATTCCCGGTGCCGCCAACGTGCGGCCCTTCTGCGGGAGGCTCCAGATGGAGCGGCGTGGATCATGAATTGGGAAATTCAACTGGGAGTGAGCAGCTCCCTCAGGAGCCAGGCTTGAGAGGATGGAGGAGAGGCCACGAGGGCTTTGAGGTGCTGGTGGCACTGGGAGGTGTCTGGGGAGGGTGAGGGGCTCATCAGGCTCAGCCACAGAGCACAGGGCAGCGTTGCCAGTACCAGCCACCTGCTGGGCAAAGGGTGGGCTGGGAGAGGTGCCGGGGTGGAGGGGACCACTGAGACCATCCAAACACAGCCACAGCCCTGCCATGCCATGCCAGGAACGACCAGAGAGAGACCATGTGTCTGGGAGAGCACAGATGTGCGTGTCTCAGATGAATTTAAGGCTTTTTCTTTCCCTATTTTATAAATGGTGAATGGCTGTTAGTGTTGGAACAGACGATCAGGCGGCAGGCTGGCTTTTCCATCACTTGGAGTCCTAGAAGATGTGGTGAGCCGTGGTTTACCTGCCAGCTGTGTGGTCCTGGGGCAGAAGCGTCTGGCAGAGGCTGCCTGGGTAAATAAACCCTCTGCCCTTGGAAACCTGGGAGCTTTCTGGGGCTGGGCTCCCACCTGGCCTCTCTGGGTCTTCTGGCTGTCCGTTAGGATGGTTTAAAGAAATAAAAAAACCCAGGGACTGTCTTTGTAGGTAGATTTAGCTATTTGCTGCTGGCAAAAGCCATCTGGGTTGTTGTTAGGAGCAGGCTGGGGTGTGGGGAGGGGCAGGGACCCCCACGTAGCCCCAGCCCCATCTGCAGGCAGAGCCCCGAGCGCCGCGTCCCCCCCACTCACCCACCTGCACAGATTTAATCTTCTCAGCTCTGCGCCAGCAGGGCTGCATTAGAGGGGCTGCGTGCAACACGCAGGTTACAGCTGTCATCTTCGTGTCACATTCTGTAAAACTTAAAATTTCCAGAGCCCCGTGCAATCGAATCAAGCCCTTGCAACCCCTCCTTAATTGCATTAGTTTGTCTGAGCAGTCACTGAGTATTTAAGAAGAAGGGAGTCTCCTTTCATTCTGATTTTCCTGCTGGGAAACTGAGGCACGGTGTCTCTTGCAGAGCGGGAGAGATTTGGGCTCCTGACGGTGTTTCAGAGGTGATGCCACAGAGGTGCCCCGGCCCCAGAAGGCTGCCAGCCCAGCAGGTCCTGGGACTCAGGGTCACAAATAACCTGAACCATGGGCTCTACTTAGGTGGAAGATTGATCTCAAAGAGGGCAAAGCACAACTGAAAAGGCAGCAGCTGTCCCAGGGGTCCTGCCTGCTTACAGGCGAGCGCTGAGAAATGATGGGCGAAGCGAGAAGATGTGGGGCTGGAAGAGGTTGTTGCTGGCTCCCATGGCATCTGTCCTGCTTCCCTGCTCCAGTTGCTCTTTGTAGTGTCTGACAGGTCCTTGCACTTCCCTAAATCTCTCCTGACAACCGAGGGACAAGCAGAAAGCACATCCCGAGGAGGACCAGGCTGGCTGGACCACATCCCTGCCTTGGCTCAAGCGACAGCAGCATCTTGCACGCTGGCGATTTCTGCAGCCGGTTTTCTTGGGGGAACAGGGGCAGAGGGAAGCCCCATGCTGATAATGTACTGAAAGTAAATGAAATTAAATAAGCGAAGCAGCACTCGCAGCTCCTGCCTTCCCCCCTGGGTAATTCAATTCGAGCGCTCGCGCTGATGGGATCTCGCCGGGGCTGCCTCTGTCACCCCGCTGGGGCCTGGATTCTTAACGTCTAAATAAAAGTTTCACTCAAGCATTTTTTATGCTCCTGCCAGCGGGATCAGTGAGCTGGTGTTGGGCACATTAATGTAATATTCATACTTGCAGGGTCTCTCTGTGCATCCGGCAGCACTGTCCCATTTTCATAATTATAAATGTCCCATAAAATGACATTTAGATTTGCATTAGCAAGAGGGGTTGGGGCATGGATTTGAGGAGACAATGTGTCTTTTTACAAAGCAGATGCTCAGTGTCAGTAGAGAAAAGCCTGAGCACGTTTGTGCCAGGCAGGTGCCTTCACCTGTGCACAGAGGAGGGATGCCAGGCTGGTGCCCTGGGAGGTGGCAGCGCAGGGTCCCACCTCTGAGGGTGCCCAGGGCCACCTGCATCTGAGGAGGGTGCAGGAGCTCCTCCAGACATTATTCAGCGCCTTCCCCCATCAGGAAAAATCTCCTGGTACCGGTCAGCCTCAGCCCTGAAGGGGAATTCTGGTCCTTTTCAGCATCTTCATTTATTTTCATTTTAAGAAAGATAATCACATTGATATCCAGTGTGATTTGTAGGAAGGTCTCGATTTCCCCTCAGCTCCTCGACCACTCGAGCACTGAGTTGCACACAGGGAAGGTGAAACCCTGCTCCCTTCCATCCCGCCGGAGCTGCCCTGTTGCATTTCTCAGGAGCAGAGTCAGAAACGAGCTCAACCTGACTCGTACCGCAGAGAAACGCGATTTCCCCGTGTGGGAAGGGGCAATGTCCTCCAGGCATTGCAGGGGGGCAACCCCACAGCACCCCGGGCTTCCTCTACCCTGGATCACCTCGGACAGCTTTGTGCAAGCCCAGGATCTGGTCTTTGAAGGATCCAGTTTCCAGCCAACAGAGGAGACAGACGTAGGGGAGCCTTCCCAGCCACCCAACCTCTGTGTGTCTGTGCCTGCCGCTCGCCCCCAGACCCATTTGCAGAGGACTGATAGCGAGCCTGGAGCTGGCAAACTATAAAACACAAAGATGAAAATAGCCCGTGAACAAGGGGGGTGCCGGGGGGGTGGATTGGGCTGAGAGCTGGATGTGAGTGAGACACGCTAAGAAAACAAGAGAAGCTCTTGGGACCTGGGATTCTGGGAAGTTATTCATACCGAAAAGGCTGCCAAGGCCGGGCACTGGGGAGGTGATTAGTGGCATTTAGTCATTTTTTATTGTGTTTTAGCACAAGTTATGATGACAGGAGCTGAGTAGGAGAGGAGGGGGAGACCTTCTCAGCAGTAAGCCATGCCCTGGGAATATCCTTGCCCTGATGGTTTTGGGGATGAGACGTAGCCATCACCTCATGCAGCAGGTGCCAGAGTCCCCCCACAGCCCAGTGTCCGTCCCCCAGCCCGGGGCGAGGTGCCGTGGTCTCAGACCAGACATGGGACAGGGGGATCATGTTTTCCAAGTCCATAAACCTGACCAGATCCTGCCTGGTGCCAAAGGCTCCCAGGGACCCAGCGAGCCTTGGCTGAGGGGCAAAGGGCTGAGCATCCGCCCCCAGAGCAGCACCAGCCTCAGCCCACGGAGGATGGCTCGGTGTAGCCATGTGAAGCATGGTCCTGGTTTCCTTGAGGACTTCTGGGAGTCTGCAGCCAGGCTTGGGAATAGCTGGTGAGATCATGATAGACAGTGATTTTCACCTCCAGTCACTGCTCTGCCTTCCCAGGCTGCTTCTGCAGGGAAAGGGGCTAAAAACGTGCTGAGGGGTTGTGTGGGAACAGGGAATCTCAAGGCTTGGCTTTGCTCTGCTCTCTGTAGGACTGGAGGAGACAACACTGAAGCCTGTTCAAGATAGTGGGACCATTCTGAAGCAAGGATACCTGGAGAAGAGGTCCCGAGGTAAGGGCTGACAAGTACATCATAAGATAAGGTTTGGGCATCTCACCTCAGAACTACCAAGAATGCAAGTTTTCATTTGAAAAACAACCAGGAAAATACATCTTCTCTGCAGATTTGTCTGTAGGCGCCTGCAGAATCTTTCAGGCTTTTCTTAGGCATCCTACATGCAGGGAGGGCACAGCTTTTATTTGTTCTCTTTTGCAGATCATCAAACTGCACAAAGATTAAAACCCAGAAATTGAATTAAGCCGCAGCCCAGTCCTCTAAGGCAAGATGTGCCCTTCTAATGAGCAATACCTAATGAGGATAAAATCCCGGTGAAGACAAGGTAGTTCGTAGCATCACACACATTAGCAAGTTGAGATAAGGACTGTGAGTCAGCCTGGGGTTTATCTTGATTTTACTGACTCTTGTGAAAGCTACAAATTATTTCCTCATCACTCAGATTTTATCTTGATTTATTTACTGTATGACAGGTGGTATGAGGCAAGAACAGCCCTTTTTCCTCATGGCCATCAGCTGAGCTGTATAACTGGCCCTGTGCATGTTTTAGCTTGCTCCAATTACAGAGTAAAAGACATTTGCTTAAATCTCAATTAGGGAGGTTTAACCCAAAGCTGTGTTCCCTCCCAGTCAGCAGGACTCAGGGTTACAGCAGCCCAGCCCATCCTGCCTGGGAAGCTGGGGAAGGCTTGCAGGGGCTCCAGCCTGGCTGGGCAGGCTGGCTTTCCTTTGCATCGTTGAGGTTTTGTACCTAAATGTGCTTACCTGAATTTTGTGCCAGAAATCTTCAGGGGTTTGTTTGGAAAAAAATCTTCTTTCCCCTAAATATACACCTGAAGCATATAGTGCAATACCTTCTGCTGTCCTTTTCTTTCTAGAGCACAGCTTTTTTGGGTCGGAGTGGCAGAAGCGGTGGTGCGTCCTCAGCAGAAGAGCCTTTTACTACTATGCCAATGAGAAAAGTAAGTGGTGAGATATCTGCCTCCGGTCCCCAGACTGTGGGTGGTGGCTGAGGGCACAGACAGGGCTGGAGAAGAGAAGAGGAGAGCCCTTGCTGAAGGACAGGCAGGAGAAACGCATATACCATGGGAAGGCTGTAATTCCCCATCAAGCCTTAACAAGCAGCTTCTTGAAAGGTAGATCTCAGTTTGCTTGTTGGGGTTCCCCCCCCCCCAAACACCTTTATAGGTATGGAACAAGAGAAGAGAGACACAGGAACAGAGCTGGGTGTAAATAAAACGATGCACCAAGTTTTCCATTAGCCATCAGCTGGGCTTCAACCCCCTAAGTGACTGTATATAATTCATGTGTCAGTGTATATAAATATTTTGCAGTCATGCTCCATCAGGTACATATAAACAGACAGCTAATATCTCCAGCAGAGTTTGGCATGATTAGATATACGGCCTTCCTCTGTTCTACCCATCCAGACACGCGGCGTGAAGATGGCTTACAGAACACCTACGTACACCCTTGGTTTACAGTGACCAGGCTGCAGCTAGGACAGGGTTAAACTCCAGTGGGTCGTGGGGATGAAGCTGGTCTTTGTCCTTCTGCCACGTCCTTTGCCTGAGAATCTCGAGTGGTTTTTGTTTCCAAATGAGCTTCCCATCTCCTCTCATCCTGGCAGGGCACGTGCAGGGGTAGGAGCTGCTAGCAGAGGTAGATGGGGAAGCGCGAGGGGTTGATATTTGGTTGTTTCTGGGGGGGGACAAGCGGTTGTCATCTCCCAAATGGTCTCCAGAAGACAACAGAGTAAAGCAAACCTGTTCTCAATGGGCTGAAATCCTCACATTGGGCTTGACCTCACCCCTGGAAGTTTTTGTTTTAGTGATGTGCATATCCAAAAACAAACAACAAAAAAAAAGGTTTGGAGCCACTGCCTGAATCATACTCCCACATTTCCTCAAGGACATTCATAAGGGAATAACGAGTCGGGGTAAATAACGATGCCTCAGGTGACTGCAGTGAAGTTCCCTCTCCCCACCCTGCCTGACACCAGCCTCACCCGTGCATCGGCACGATCTGCAGGCCAGTTCTCAAAGGCCCGCTAAATATTTCTTCCCCTACGCCAGCCCCTTAATGCCTCAGCAGCAGAATAATCATCGGCCTCGTATTTCCCCAAGTACACCCTTGTCTCTGCTTCATTACAACCAGCTCATCTCATGCAACCTTCTGACCCTGGCAACCTTTTGCTGGCTGTTCGTAATCTCTCGAGGCTGAAAAGGGCATCCTCTTTACTGTGTCTTTATGAAGATTTTGTAATATTCCCTTTGGATTTCCAGGGGATGGACATGCTCAGACTGAGGGGGGGGGGGGCGGGGGGTGTGTGGCCATTTCTCACCAACGCACTGTGTACCTCGGTTTCCCTGTGTGGGCAAAGACATCTGCACCACCCTGCATCACTGCGAGTTTGATAAAAAGATGTAAACTCCAGATTGAGCATATTTCTTTTCTTCCAGGCAAGCAACCTAAAGGCACCTTCTCCATGGAGCACTACAGTGCCCAGCTGGCTCCCCATCTCCGCAAAGACTCTCGAAAAAAATGCTGTTTTGAGATAATCTGCCCTGGCAAACGCGTGTACGAGGTAAGAACTGGGGGAAGAAAGGGACCCTCTGTGCTGGCTGGCCACGAGGTCCCAGCTCTGGGGACAGAGGTGCAGGCTGGAGCTGCAGGGTCAGGGAGGCTGGGAATCTCCAAACCCCCTGGTAAAACAAACCAAGGAGCGCTGCAGAAGGTGCTGATGCTTCTCCTTCTTGGCAGGTCATCTCAGCACAGACCTTCCCTTGGCACGCGAGTGACCATGGGCTCTCTTAGCACTTGTGGGGCACAAGGGTTAAGTGAGAACATGGGGCAGAAGCAGCAGAGGACTGGGTTTGGAAAACCCATTTTCAAATAAGCCATTCAGAGCCAGGTTAAACTTCAACCTTCGATTTGCTGAGCACGCAGGGGAGAGCCTAAAAGCTGCTGTAATGGAGAACCTGGCCTGATCCATAAAGTGTGCACGAGAGTCTTCCTGAGCTTCAGGGGGACTTTGGATGTAGAGTCTTGGTTCAGAGTCGGTATGGTATATTCGGTGGGGATTGTGGTTTTCATCTGAATTCTTTTAATGAATTAGGCTTGACAGCCTTCCTCTGGGATAGTCTAGCTTTTTTCCGCTTCTGTTTCCCTGTTTGGAATAGAGATAAAGAAGTGAAATGGCTTTCCCGAAGTCACAGGGTAGAGAATGGCAGATCCAGGATCTCCATCCTGTTCTAGCTGCAAATTTTTCTCTCTTCCTGCGTATGAGAACCAGCCCAATAACTGGTGAACCTCTCTCCAGTTCACAGCCCCAAGCCCAGCCGAGGCTGAAGACTGGGTGGATCAGATCCAGTTCCTCCTGAAGGGTGAGTTCAGCAGCTTGCCCCGAGCCAGCGTGCCCTGTTTGCTTGGGCAGCTCCTGACAGCATCTTCCCGCCTGGCTTGGGATGCTCCCTCCAGCAACCTGTGGGCTTGTGCTTGTGGCCAGGACCTTGCTGGGGTCCCAGCATCCCCTCTTAGCAAAAGAGAGGTTCTGGGTTTGCTTTTTCAAGCTGGTGGTTAGAAAGAGGTGGTGGGTTGGAGCCCCCAGGCACCTGGTTTCCAACTCGAGAGCTTTTGGCTGCTTTTAGAGGATGGAGTTGTGTGTCCTCTCAAAGGCTGCAAGTGTCATCAAGTAGGACAAGAAGAGGATGGGAATCGCTCCTCACTGCTGGGGCTGCAGATCAGAGGTTCTGTCCTTGGATGATGAAGGATGGGGTCTGGATCCACCGGAGTTGCTCCAGTTTGAGACCAGAAATACTGAGACAAGACTCCAGCCCTGCCTGTGGAAACCTGCTGAAAACCATAGGCAGCTGCCCATGCTCAGTTCCTTGAGTCTCTTGTTGAATTTGCCTTTGTTCTCTGGCATTTTCCATCCTTTCTTGGTCTTTTCCTTTGGTTTAGCCTATTCTCAGCTTCCATCCCATTTTCTGTGCACCAGGTGCATCGTGAGCACAAAGTGCCACGGCACAGGCTTTGCTACTGGATTCCAGCTCACTGAAAGTACCGGCATCCAGCTGGTACTTCATTTGCTCTTTTTGACCGTGGTTTTGCTCTCTCCTGCCAGACCTGAGCTCCCTCACTATCCCGTATGATGAGGAGGATGAAGAGGAGACCTACAATGACGTGGACAGTTCTGACTCTGTGAACACAGCATCCCACAATACTACCCTGAATCAGGATGAGCCGAATGTAGAGATGGAAGAGGATGACATCTACGAGGTTTTGCCAGGTAAGCAACCATGAGCCATCCCCTAGCCTTAGCACTGCGAACGTGGGAGGAGACCTTGGCCACAAAACACGTTGATGAGAATGAACATCTCGGGCTCTTCTGAGTTTGGTGGACCCATAACTCCAAGGCTTGGCCCCATTTCTCTGTTCAGACTGGTTGATGGACTGCAGGACCAGACCCTTTCTGTTCTGGTGAGGCGGGAGGTTTGTCAATTCAGGTGAGGCAGCTTTTAGAAGTTGTCCTCCATTCAACTCGAGTAATATTAAGTTTGGTAAGAGTGGAATCTCTGGGCTGTGTTACCTGGAAAATCAGAATTTAGATGATGAAAATGTTCCTTCTGGGCATGCAGTCAGGGCCGTAACACAATTACTGGCCTTCCAAGAGATGATAAAATAACTGCATTAAAGACTAGCGCTTGCTCACTAACAGTGCACGAGGTCTGGAGGTGGGAGGGCAGCGGCTACCGGTGAAAGGAGCCAGGAGCAATCTTCCTGGCACAGAACCAAATAGCCTGTGAGGGTGACACAGTCTGCAACGTTTCTTACCATTACAGCAGAAATCACGGTGTGACATGCCCCAGGGCTTGGTGAACAGGTCACCTGAGCCTTTTTGAAACCCGTGGGCTGCCTCTGCACTGAGGTTGGGATCACCCACCTCTCTGCACCCCATCCCTAAGAGCAGGGTTCCTCGGTGTCTGCCTTCGGAGATGAAAAATAGGTCCTTGTTTCTTCTTATTTATTTCAGAACTTTATATTTGTAGTGATTAAAAAAAGAAAAAATAATAATTAAATGCACCAGAAAGTTTTATGGTGCCCGAGATCTTTGTCTTGTTATTGCTGCCAAAGGAAATCTCTGCTCAGCGGTTTGCAAGTGGCATCCAGACAGCTGCCGGGAGCGGAGCGGGGCTGCGGGGCTGCCTGCGCAACCCGGGGCGAAGCCTCAGCCTCTCTCCATCTCTCATCTTTCCTTCCTGACCTTCCCTTCCCCTGTTTACATCCTCAGCTCTTTGGGCAGCAGCTTTTTCTTCCTCGGGGCGTACCTCCAGCCAGCCCTGAGCTCAGCAGGAGCCCCGGCGCGGTGGTGCCCAGGCTGGTGGGTGTGAGGTGCTGATGGTCTGTCGGGGTTTCAGCATCCCCGGCTGCTTCGGCAGCTGTGCCCAGCGCTCGCTGCCCTGGGGCTGCCAGCACTGGCTGCAGAGCAGACAGGAGATGTGAGGCTTGTTCCACACGTGGCTCACGGTGACCCCGCTAGGAGCTGGCAGAGTGTCGAGTTAAGGACAGAGCCCACCGCTGCCGCCGCTCCGGCACGCTGAGTGCCTCGAAAGAGCTGGAGCTGACCCTGCCAGCCTGGTTCACCCTCGGTCCTCACGGATGTTGCCCCCATGCACCGATCGATGCCCTGATGCTGGGGCTGTGGAGCATCGTGGTGGAAGAGGGAAGATCCCAGCCAAACCCTTCCTTTAATTAGGAACTTTTACTGGGCTCCCCGTCCTGCCCATCCCAGTTTCTTCAAAGCTTGCTGAGGGGTTCCTAATGCGGCCCAGAGGGTCGTGTCTCGGGCTGCTCGCCCCGCAGCAGCAGGGATGAAGCCTCTCGCTCTAGCAGTGCGTTTGCAGTACCCCTCAGTCCCGGTGCACGGGCACCTGGGGGGGGCTGCTGCGTGCAGGGGCTGCCATCCCGGGGTTCAGCCAAGCATCACGGCTGTGCCGAGCTGGGGCGCGGGCATCGCCCCTGCCCCCCAGCCAGCATCCTGCCCACGTGGCTGGAATCGCACCCACACGCAGGGAGGCTCCGGCAAAGCCACAGCTCTCCCGTCTGGCAGTTCCTCAACCCCCGCAGACCCCAGTTCCCTGCCAGCTGGAAGAGCTGGTGGTGGCACGTTGCTGTAGAGGCAGAGCACTGGGGTGTGCAAGCAGTGAGAAACCAGCTGCAGGGCTCAGGGGCAGGTAGGAGAGGTCTGCTCTGCTCAGGCTCATCCCCCCTGTCCCTTTGCACCCCTGTGACCCCCCCCAGCAAGCACAGGGAAGGTCCCCGTCCAAACTGGGGTGTCCTCTGGGCCTGGCTGCCTCCCTTGTGTCCCGAGTGAAAATAGAGAGAAAGAGGGAGAGGGAAAAAAAGAAGGGGCGGGTGGGGAGATGAAGAGATAATTTCCTCAGCAAGTCATCGTCGTTAATGAAGTTTTACAAAAACAGATACAACCAAGGAAAAATAAAATTTCACAGGTGATAAATTTTTCCAATTTCCCTGGCAGAATTCGATAGGATTGTTAAATTAAGAGTGAAGGTGTCTGTTAGGAAGCAACGAGCAGTGATGGGTAATTTTATAGAGTGGAAAATTGAATCAAATTGCTACATTAAAACACAGCTCCTCTGAGAATCTGCCCAATGCCCAGGCTGCTCCGTCGCAGCGGTGGGGTGCATGGCCCGCCAGCTCCCCAGGCGTGCCTGGGGCTGGGGGCTGCTGTGGGGCTCTGGACCCTGGCTGTGGGTACCCGAGCTGCCCACGGGGATGTAAAGGCATTTTCCTGAGGCTGGTGTGGCTGGGGTTGTGATGCTGTGCACAGGGAGGTGGCATAGGGAGAAGCAGCACAGCCCCCAGGAGATGCAGTTTTTCAGTATTTCCCTCAGATTCATCACTATAAAATCCAGATATTGGTTGAGACCAAACACCCGGGAAGATGGAGCATCGCTTCCAGGCAACTCAGAAAAACACCTGGCTGCAACAGGCTGCAGGTCTGCGGTGTGGCGGGGAGCTTGGCTCACCCCTGACAGCCGCATTCATTAATTTCACAGCTCAAAATATACAATTTTTGTCAATGTGTCTGTGCCCGGGGCCAGTGTGCTGCAGCACGAGCCACGGTGCAGGCAGGGCTGGCAGCACCCCAGGGTTCGTGCCTTCGTCAGGACACCCCAGGACACCCGCACTGCAGGCAGGGACAGGCTGCTGGTCCCACTCCAGCCTTGCAGGGAAGGGGGGCTGCAGGCGGGCGAGCAGAGCTGGCTACTGTCAGCCAAGGGGAAGCCACGCCAGCCAGCTGGCCACGTTTTCCTGACAAGAATCCCACGCGAGTTTCCTCCCTTCCTTCTGCCAAGGCTCCGTCTCTCACAGCCCTGGCAGACCTCGCGCGGGGTGGCCAGCCGAGCATCCCGGGCAGAGTGGGGACCGGCCAGCGCCCGGGCTTTTCCTCCCAGCACCTTTTGCAAAAGGCCCAGAGTGAGCGGTCAGCAGGGCAGAGGATTTGAAAAGAAAGGGAAACTGAGGCACAGAGGAGCGAAACAGAGCAGAGCACCTTGTCCAAGCCGTGGAGCAGTCAGCTGCCCAGCTGATGTCTCAGGCGGGCGACACCAACAGGGGTGAGGTCCCTGGCTTTGATTTCTGGTTAGAGCATGGCCCAAGGTGGGAGAGGGAGAGGGGGCTGCTCTGCGAAGCCTCCCCAGCCCCTGCCTGGCAGCCTTGCCTGGAGCCTGAGATGTGGGGGAGCAGCAGCTCTATGTGGGGCGAAGGGACCCACAGAGCTGCTTGAGCTCGTTAGGGGCTGTAATTGTGACTCCCCATTAGCTGTGCCAGCAAGGGGGACCAGCCCTGCAACCTGGGCGGGGGGAGGGTCCCGAGAAAGCGGGGAGGAAGCAGGACAGATCCATCTCCCCAGGATCACGGAGGCTCCCACAGCTGCCCAGCACCATTGGCAGCGCCAGCCCCTTCCCCCGTGTGCAGGATTCACGCAGCTTTGCTCATCCAGTGGCAATCCAGTGGCAGCATTTCCTCCGTGGCACGTGTTTTCCTGCACCAGCATGGGCTGACACTTCCCAAGGAGCGCGTGTGCGTGCCGGGGGGAGTGAGAAGGGCTCTGGGAAGAGGTTTCCTGAGGACAACCTGGCTCTGGGATGGAAGCGGTGCCTGCAGGATGCAGGCACAGATGCAAGCCGGAGGGATGTGCACAGCATGGGTGGGAGGAGGGGGTGGCCTGGGGAGACCCTGGGTGCAGGTGTCACCCACAGCAGTAGGGGAATGATACTGGCCCGCACTGGTGTTCTTATGGTGCGCAGGAGCTGGTTCCTCCATCTCATGCTAACATGGGGCTGGAGGAGTCAGTGCCATTGGTTAAAGTATAAAGGAATCCAGATGTGAGGGTTTGGAGCGTGTGTGGGTATGATGGGGGCTGAGCGCTGTTACAGATACATTTACGTTCTCTTTTACAAATGCAAAGAGCAGGCAAAAGCCACTTTCAATAATTTATTTTAAAATCAATGCTAATGAGATTCTGTCTCGTCAGTGGCAGAGTTTTACAATAAAGTCTGATTTATTTAGGAAAGATTTTTGGTGCTGCTTCCCATCTAATGGGGGAGCCGTTGCTGTGACCCCCCAACTTGGGATGCAATTTGTAATTGGCAGCGGGGGTCTGACCTGGTTTGCATCGATCAGCTGGGGTGGGAGAGCCGCTGGGGCTGGGGCTGCTCCCCTTGCCTCACGCTCGGGTGGGATCAGGAGACCCAGGCTTGGTTTCTGCTGGGTCTGCCAAAAGTGACAGCAAAGCCGCATCCCCTGGGATGCAGCAGGGCCATCCCCCGCCCCACGCTGCCCAGCTGCCCGGTGCGAGGTGCGGATGAGCCACCTGCCTGTGTCGGCTTTCTGAACGGCTTCAGATTTGCTTTTTTTTTTTTTTTCTTTTTTTTAGTATTATTTTATTAGGTCGCTTCTGGTATTTATGGTTGCAGAAGGAAGCCTGGGCTGTGATGGCAGCCAACGTGGGTGCTGTGCACCCGACTTGCACCAGCACCCAGTGTTAAACAATCTTATTTAAACTTATTTACGTGTAGATCCTTGCTCCTGTCAGTCTCCAGCCATCCCGCAGGGCTTCCCCACGACTTCCAGCCCCTCTGTCCGTAACCTTTTCCACAGTATCATTTCTCATTATTTTCTTGCATCCTCTCTCCCCACCCTCCGCAGCCAGCCTGCCTGCCCTCTCCTCTGCTGCCCAAGGTCCTCTTTCTCCTCCGTCACTCCTGCTCCTGCCCCCAGCCATCCTCGCTTGCCATCCTGGCATTTCTCCTCCGCGTCTCATTTTCTCTGCGTGGCGAGTCCAGCGCGGGAAGCTTCTCTTCCTATAGGGCACTCAGCAAAGTGCTGCCTAAATTTATGAGGCTATAATAAGTGATTTGTTTTTACCAGTGCTAACAACAATTCATATTTTTCTGCGACACGTTTTAAAATATTATCTGTGACTTCCTCCCTTCCACTCTTCACAATTAAGCCGGGAATTTATTATTCTGACAGTCAGATGCTCTCGCAGCCCTCTGCCTGCCTGGGGGTTTGGTGTAGCAGTAATGCTCACAGCCCTTCCCTTGACTTCTCTGCTCTGTTCCCCCCCCAGATGAGGAGCCGGAGCCCCCATTCCCAGAGGACAGTGAGGATGCCAGGAGCAGACAGAGAAGCGGTAAGAGCCCACGCTGCTCTGGCGAGCCCACAAGACCTGCAGGTCATGGCTGGGGGGTCCAAGTCCAGCCACCTTCAAGCATCCTGGTGGTGGAGGGTGTGCGGAGGACGGGGAGGCCCCAGAGCAGACTGATGGGTGACAGAGGAGACTCTGCAGCTGGCAAAGTTCAGATAATTTGCGCTTGGGGAATTGGAGGATGGAGGATGGAGGTTCGATGTTGGATGCTGTGGATGGGGGGTGGCTAAACCAGTCTTCTCCATGCTATGGGCATGGGGGACGCGCCTCCTTTTTGGCCAGACAGTCCATGAGGGGTGGCTTTAGTGAGCTTTCGATGGAGGAGCCCCAGCATCCATCCCCCCTCCTGCCTGGTGAGATCTGTGCGCTGAAGGATCTCCCATGGAGGCACCCCCATCCCTGTCCTTTATCCCATCCCGGACCACAGAGAGGGAGCCAGCCCTCCCGCTGCATCCCAAAGGGCTGGGGAGAGGCAGAAAGACCCTGGAGAGAGGGCAGGAAGCGAGTCATGGTCCAGAGGAAGCTGCCGCAGGGAGGGATCTTGGCACTGGAAGGACGTGCATCGCCACCCCAGGAACCAGTAGCCTGAGAGCCTGCCATGGTCACCAGGGCCCCCACCCCTGCTTTTTCCTTAAGGACCCACACCATGGGATGGGAGCGGAAGATCTGTTTCCTCCCCAATCCCACCTGCTTCACTTTCCATCGCCGCTTCCGTGCCGGCACAGGAAAGCAGCGCTTGTGTCCGAGCAGCCGGGGCTGGACTGGCTGGGGGCTTCCTGCCGCCCTGTGGCTCCTCGCCGGACAGGAAAACACATCCTCCTGGCAAAGCCCGGCTCGGGAGAGCTTCCCGCACCATCCTCCCACTCCAGAGTCTGGAGGGGACAGTCTGACTGCGGGCATCCCACTTGCCGGGTGCTGGAGGCTGGAGGTTCGGTGTTGGATGCTGTGGGTGGGGGGTGGCTATACCGGCTTCACACACGCTCGTGCTCCCTTGAACGCGCGAGAACCCCAGGCACTGCCCGGCTGGTTTACCCTTCCCAGCACCCCGGGAGCCTCCATTGCCGGTGTTTCTGGAACAACTG
Organism: Falco naumanni; assembly: GCF_017639655.2. NCBI lineage: Eukaryota > Metazoa > Chordata > Aves > Falconiformes > Falconidae > Falco > Falco naumanni. Next base: position 5,125,694 of record NC_054071.1, on the reverse strand, counting down.
ATCCAACAGTTCCCTTCAGCCAACATCAAACCCCCTTGGATGTTTCTTGGGTAGTTGTCCCCAGCCCAGGAGAGTGCTCAGACCTGTTGCTACTGAAATCTTGGTAGCACAGGCAGGGTCAAGTCCCAGCTGCTTGCACTGACCGGAGCAAGCCAGCCTTTCTCCACCCCGCATGGTTTTGCAGAGCTTGTTTCCCAGCCCCCCCCCCCCCCCCCATGATGACTTCTTTGGCCACTGGAGCATGTGGCAGCTGCAGCTGGTATCAGCACCCAAAGCTCGGAAAAAAACAACATCCCGATCTTTATAACTGTGGTCCTAAAGCTGGGCTGTACATCTGTCCGTGGGGACGCCTCGGCGCGGGGTATGAAGCAGAAGGTGATGGGACACGTGTGCGCACGCACGTTGGTCTTTGCCTTTCACAACTGCCCCAGCATTTACACATCCAAAGGCGCAGGCTTGGGGAAGCAGCTCCCCCGTGGGTTTTGCAGCTCGGGGTGAGGGTCAGTGGGGAGCAGAGCACGGCTTCATGGCAGGCTGGTGCCGGGGGTGGTAACAAACCTGCACCCCAAGGCCACCCCAAGGATTTTGGCACTCGCCAGTCACAGCCCTGCCAGCCATTTAAACACCCTGCTCATACTCATTAGCATCTGCCTGGCAGTTGTAATTGTTGTTAATCGTTATAACTGGTTTAGTTATTAGCATTGTCATGATTGCTTTAAGTCCTGTGTCTGTTTTTACACTAAATAATATATTAGACTCTTGCCTCGGAAAAGCTGGGCTGCATTTCAAGGGGAAAGGTTATGGCAGCGCCGGGAACCCCAGCCCTGGTGCCTTTTGCCTTGGTAATTTGTGCTTCTGGCCAACTGGCCCAACGGTGAGAAAGAGATGATGGGAGCCCTTGAGCAGAGGGCTGGGCTGCAGGGAGGGAGGGAAGGGGCTATTTCTTAATTATGTCACACGGCCAAAGTGCCAGATGAGCATTTGGCTAATGGAATGCTATTGTTTCTAATTTCTAAGAACCACAAGGATGCCACGATGCTGGAGCAGCCCAGCAGATCCAGCTGAGAGCTTCAGGCTGCTCCTGCCAAGACACCCATTTGCTCCTCTCAAGGCTGCTTAATCCCTTGCCTTCTGCACCAGCTGAGCTCCGGGGCTGCCGCTGCAGTGCGAGCTTACCAGCCGAATACAAACAGAGCAAAATTCCTCAACTTGGAAAACAAAAAAGCCTCGCAGCCTGCTTCGCATCGCAGTCCCCAACGCCTAGCGCGGCGGGAGGTTTCACCTAGCACGAGCACAGCAGTGAAAAGCCCTGAGCTGGGGATGGTTGTCATTAGGTTTCAGCATCAACAAGCTTGTGAAGCAACACGCCCGGAGCAAAGGGGCTGGGGCGGCTCGTGCCTCTCCCACAGCCTCTTCTGGGGGCTGCTCAGGCTGCAGAAGAAAATGATGCGGTTGTCACATTTGGCTGGTTTTCTTAATGACCCCAAGGCCCATAAACACGGGAGCAGGCTCTCGTCCCACTTACATCAGTGTAAATCAGTCACACTGAAATCACGGCTCTGCCTGAACGCAGATTTAAATGTCTAGACGGGGCACCGGGGCTATTTAAACATAACCTCTTCGCTGTAAAAGTGAGAGGGATTCGTGCAGGAGCCCTGGGATGGGTTGTCTGGGCCTGACCTACGTCCCACCCAGCCTGGGAGGATCGTGGACACCCACTGTCCCCTGTGGAGGATGCAAAGAGAAATCCTCCTGCGCCTGGCCTTGTCCTGAAGTGCTAAAACAGGAGCCGGGATCCCTTTGCTGCAAACAGTCTTAATTTTCAGAAGATATTCTTAGCAGCTGGCACAAACTTCTCCGTTGCTTTTGAAGCTGCGGCTGGGGATTAAGCGCAGAGCCCGGCCGCGCTTTCATCGTGAGGCATCTTCCTCATCCGATGCAATTAATTCTGACCTTTTGAAGGCAGGGTTGGAGGCAGGGGTGAGACCTTCCATCCGACCAGCTGACATAGTTGGAGAAAACACACAAACTTCTGGGAGCACGAACCTTCCTGAGGGCTGGAAATATTCCTCCCTTTATGTTTGCGGAGTATCATGTCCAGGCTCCTGCGTAGGGCTTCTGCGAAGCCTCTGTCTCACAGCAGCTTCTCCTTTCTCCGCTCTTTGACGCGATGGCAAGATGCCTCCAAGGTCTTCTTGTTCCTTTGATAAGCAGGAAAGTGCAGATGTGGGATAGGGAGGCATCTCCCAGGTGTTCCTGCTAAATGAGGGACAACTGGGACAAGGCTGACTCCAGCTTCCTGGCAGCATCTTCGGTGTGGGCGAGCAGCCCCACGGCTCCCTGTCCGGGGGGAGCTCCAGGCAGGAATGGGCGCTTTTGGCTCTGGAAACGACTTGTAGGGAGATGTATTTTCTGTTTCAATCCAAACCCTCTTCCTCTCCCGATACTTCAGTGACACAGAGCAGAACTCTGAAGAGGAGCAGAGGCTGGTGCGGGGCATCGCTACATTTAAATCTCTTTAGCAGCAAGTTAATGATGATGCTCCACAGAATTACTGGTATTTTTTATGCCACCGGTGCAGCCTTTCCCCACCCTTGCACACCAGCAGGTTGGTGCCAAGCACCTTCTCCCCGTACCAGGTTATTCCCTGCATTGCGATGTTGTCCTCACACCCTCCTCCCATAACGACCTTTTCTGTTAATTACACTGTTTGCTGGCCTCTGTCAAAGCTGCTGCTTGCCTCATCCTCCTGCTCGGTGCCCGCACGCCCTGATATTTCCTCTGCCTCCAGTTCATAACCTCTGGTTCCTGCACTTAGCACAAGCTTAAATAACTCAGTAGCTCCTACTCCTGCTATTCCCTCCACAATCTTCTCCTCACCACTGTGTGCTCCCCCTTTAATACTTTCCAAAGGATGCAGACCTACTTTTTTTTTTTCCCAGCCTTTCTATTTAAGTTCCCCAAGTCCCTGAGTCATTCCAGTTGCTCCCTGCTGTGCCATTATCCATCTCTGTAATGTCCTTTTTCATATTTAGGTGATCAAATCTGGGCACAGCACTCCAGATGCACCCTTATCACTCGGTCCCTTATACCATATTAGAAACATTTCCTCCAACATGTGCTCAATATTTTCTATTTATGCTTTCTGGGCTTGGCTCAGCCGCATGGCAGAGCAGCACAGACCGCTGGTACAGCCCCAGTGCTCAGTCCCCACACCCCTGCAGAACGTGGTTTTACTGGCTTTAATTATCCATGGGGGTCACATCATGGAGATGTCCATGTCGTGACATCTGGATTCACCCCCACTTTGGTGCCATGCCATCAGAGCAGTCTCCTGCCTGAAGTTTTTGGTCCAGAAGCATGTTTGAATGGTTGCCTTGTGTGCTGGAAAACTGGGACTCTGCGGGTTTGGGGAGTGTTTTTTTGATGCTGTGAAGGATCTGTTGGATGTGCTGGGAGAGGTCGCTTCCCCAGCCTGCAAACTGGGCACAGCAGCATCTCCTTTGGTCGTGGGGCTCTGCAAGAGCTTGGCATCAGGCTCATCTGGTTCCATCACAGGGTGGGATGCTTTCTGCCCCCATGGCAGCGACCCACCTTGCATGGTGGCTCGGGTCTCTAAGCCAGTTTTTGGGGTGGGAAAAGCCGTTCTGAGCTGGCAAAGATGGAAATGTTTCATTCTGGAAATGCTGCTGTGAAGTTTTCCAGAAAACCCACACACACATTTAGCCCAGGGCGGTCCCCAGCCTTGGCACCGCTTGCCAACAGCCTCATCAGCCCAAACCCACGGCTTTCAGCAAACGGATCATTTGCTTCTCAAAAAAATAGGGAAAAAAGAGTCTGCTGGCTGACGTTCTCTCCCCTTTCTGCAGCAGGCCGTGCTCACAGGCATCGAGCGGAGGCTCTGCCTTCCCAAACTCACAGCTCGGTGGGAAGATGGAGATCTGAGCTATCGGGCTGTATCGTGGCATGGAAGGTTTGGGACCTTCTCTGACCTCTTGGCAATAGGGGGTGAAGGCAGGTGGTTGCTCCCTGCCCTCCTCCCATCGCCATTCCTGCTCTGGGCGCTCCCAGCCAAGCAGTCGGTGCCCTGCAATCCCCTGCTTGGCTGCTTTAATTAATAAATAAACTCGACTATCACCTTCCCCCAGCAGCATCCTCCCAGAAGCCCCGTGCAAATACCCATGTTATTTAACCGTAGTGCTCTTCCATGGCCCCTGGCATGGCTGTCACTGTGGTGGGGACACTGCTCAGCAGAGCTGGCACTGGTGCCACGTGTCCCATCTTGACCAGGTTATGGATGACCACCCCAGGGACAGCTTGATTTGAGCCTGAGGAGGAGATGAAGGGCTTGGGAAAGAGGGAAGGCAACCTCGGGTCCCTTTGTGGTTTGTGGTAAATAGCGTTAATTCAGGGTCTTCCAAAATGGAAACATTTATCAGCAGGTTTATGTGTGTTTACTGATAGATACTGCGTGTATTTATTGACCAGCCTCTTTTTCCTGCAGTACCTCTTCGGCCTCTGCCTGTTAATTGAAGCGTAAAATTAATAACACCAACATTTCCTTCCTTTCCCCAACAAATACCAGCCCCTCTCCCCCCCCACCCCCACTCCCCACCACCCCAATGTTTCCCCATATAATTCCCTGTCACCCTGACCTCTCTCTCTTTTCCCCAGGAGGTCCCCAGCGAGATTACGCTAATTACTACCAAGGCATGTGGGACTGCATCAGCGAGCATCCCGACGAGCTCTCCTTCCGCCGCGGGGACCTCATCTACATCCTAAGCAAGGTAGAGCATCGCCGGCAGCCCCACGTTCATCAGCACGGGGCTGGGGCTCAATTGCAAGGTCAAGAGCTGATGAAATTGCTAAAAATCAAGTTCCAGAGCAGAGTTAAATAGCAACCGGACCCGGCATCCCGCTCCCCCCTCCGTGACTGCCCCGTCAATGCCACTCCTGTGAGTACCCCCTGTCTTCACACGTGACATTTCTAATGCCCCAAAGCCAGATTTTATTTTTTTTTTTTCATGGTAATGGAGTCTGTACGTGCTGTTGCTCAGGTATTACAGGGGTAATTGAGTTGCTCAGCCAGGTGTGACCAGGGCTCCCTTCGGCAAGCACACACAGGTGAATAAATTAAGTGTTTGCCTTAGCAGGTCTGCAGGGGCAAGAGCAGAGCCACCAGTGTGACCCCCTCCTACCCTGCCTGTCCCCCCAGGGCTCTGTCCTGGCTCCCAGCCGGTCCCTGCTGGACCACGGTGACCTCGACTGGCAGCAATGAACTGGGGCGGTTGCATTTCATGGGTGATGTTTTGTGATGCACTTTGCACCCTGATCTGGCAGGGGACCAGCGATGAGCCTGGGGGGCCGCGCGTTGCTGGTGGCATTTTGCAATGTGCTTGGTACCCCAAGAGACAGCGATGAACCTGGGGGGGTTGCGTGGTGGGGGCGATGCTCTGCAACGCGCTTTTGCACCCTGATACAGCGTGGGGACGGTGGCTTGGAGGGGGTTGCATTTTGCTGGTGGTGTTTTGCAATGCATGATGCAACCTGACTTGGTGCTCGGTGCAGCTCTGGCAGTGAGGAGGGGGGACAGCACCATCCCCCCTGTGCACAGCATCCTCCTGGCCGAGGTGCTGGGACGGCCGGTTCCTTGGCTGCCAACACCACATCTCTGGCTCAATCCCCCTTTCTGGGGAGGTTCAGCAGCCACATCTCAGGGCACAGCGTTGCCCATGCTCTGAGCAGCATCCCCCAGGCCGCCGGGCATGGCCAGCACACTGGTTTTTGCTGGTTTTGCGTTTGCCCTCGGTGGGCACCCACCCAGAGAAGGTCGAGCCCAACCATAGTGGTTAAGGGCAGTGGGTGCAGCGATGGCTCAACTGCGGCAGGTACAGTCCTTTGAAGAGCACCTCCAAGTCTCAGGCTTCTTAAAACCACATTTAGAGCTGAGAAAAAGGTCCAGAGATCATTTGGCAGCCACAGGATGTCCCCAGGGTGGACACAGGTGATCGGATGCCACAGTGATGGACAGGACAGCAACGTCGGCAGCATCAGGCTTCTCCCCGGAGGTCTGTCCATCCATCCGAGCCCCTGAGGCTGGACCCCAGCACGGGTGCCCTTCGCTCCCACAGGCTCGGAGCCAGGTGCTGCTGGCACTGGGCACCCCCGAGCCCGGCGTGGGCTGCCCACCCGCCTCCCCGCCAGCTCGCAGCTGGTGTGGCACGGGCATTTTTAGCTGGTGCTTTTGAGGCCAGCTCCTGTGCATCCCCGCAGAGGCAGCTGCATCCCTGGCAGCAGCAGAGAGCAGCTTCGAGTCTGGGCTTCGCCGCCCCTTTCTGGAAGGTTGAGAATTCCCCATCTGTGGATCTCAAAGCACTTTATGGCAGCATTTAGCGACTTGCTTCCCCCGGGACGGTGCTGATATGCTCCGGGCACTGAACCCACAGCGCTGGCTCATCACCTCATTTATCCAGGGGGGTGACACGAGGAGCAGCCCACGGCTGTCCCTGGGGGGTGACACCCGCAGCCCAGGGTGCTCGTGCACTGTCAGCACCTTGGTCCATCCCACCGACGGCCAAGCGAGTCAGGTGTCCCCCCCCGTGCCAGCTCGGGGACACAGCTTGGAGTCACGGCAGGGTTTTCGCTCTCTTCAGTGGCTCCAGATTGTGACTCTTGTGCTGGCTTCCTCACACGTAACCGATCGGTCCTGAGAGCTTTTCCCCCGTAAATTACTTTGTGCAACGGATGCTCGCGGCCGCCGCAGAACGGAGGCGGCGTGGGGCCGGAGGGGGGGAAAGGAGGGGGGCAGCGAGGAGGGGGGGGAAAGGTGTTTGAAAAGCCTGTTCACTCAGCTGCATTTTAATTTCCTTTTCAATCTTGTCCCAATTAATTTCGCAGAATTAATCTCACAGAAGCAAACTCGGCAGCATCGAGGCTGCCGTTTTAGCGGTGCGGTCGCTCTGTCTGAACATGAAATAGTAGCTAATATAAAAATCCATCTGGTGTGTTTGAAACACACGCCGGCTGCTGCTTGGGTCCTGTCTGACATTTCGAGCATCAACAGCGGGAAAAAGTGATTTGGGGGTTAGTGGACATCAGTAGCTGGGGGGAGCCGGCAGCCCCAGGGCTGTGAGTGCGGGGAGGGTGGGGGATGCTGCAGCAGATGGGATGCACGGTCCTGCCTGCAGCATCGTCACCCACCACATCCCTCCTCGGAGCGGTCCCTTCAATGCTGTGTCCCCATGGCCCCGACCCCCGACCTGGGCACCTGTGCCAGCACTGGGAGCCTTTGACTGGGAGTCGAGGGAATGCCACTGTCAAGGGCTTTGCTCAGCACCCCTGCAGACCCGGGCAGGAGGCTCCTTGTTGCACCCCAGTGCCACCAGTGCTTCGTCGGGCCCCAGTGCTGCCGCGATAACGGGGACAGGGTGGGTCACAGCCAGAGCTGGCCAAGCAGCGAAGCCCGTACCCCATCTCATCCCTCTGCTTTACAGGGACCCCAAAACGCTACCATGCCGCTCAGTGCAGCCCAGCTGGGCTAATACACATGGGAATGAATTTGGGGAGGGGAGAGCAGCAATCCCAGCAAAACGCCAGCATCGCGTCCCTTTCCCCGGCACCAGTCCCTTGTCCCCTGGCTGAGTGATTTGTATGTTATGATAATTATTTGAATGCAGCGAGACTTCCTATTTTAAGTGGGCTTAGTTGGATGTGACAAGCAGGCCATAAAACCGGATAAGTTAATTCTCTCAATTGCTTTCAATGAAAGCAGGGGGGGAAGGGGGGGGGGGGCATATTCCCATACCCCGGACCCCGAGCGAAAGGTGTGTGGTGACATCTAGTGGCATTTTGCCTGGGTTTGGGACCATCTCGCTGGTGGGCAGAGGCCGGGGGGTGGCCACGGGCCCCCCGACGATGCGCTGAACCTCAGGGTGATGGAGCCAACGTGTGATGAGCCAGGTCGGGGCTCAGCGCAGCTGCATCCCGGGGCGGTGGGCTCAGCCTCCGGTGGGGTGGGCTGCAGGGATGGGCCCCCGAGGCTCAGCAGCGTTCGGTTCCCATTAACAACCCCTCTGGGAGGCTCCTGAGTTGGGAGGGATGGGGATGGGACGGCGGGGTCAGCTGGAAGGCAACGGTCACCCACCGGTCAAATTCAAGCGAGGGCCATCCTTCCCCCGCCAGCCCCCTCGCCCCCCCCGGCGGGAACCAATCGTCCAGAACAAGCCCCTGGCAGCCTCATTCCTCCCAGGTAATTTTTATAAATGAGGGGACACCCATTGCAGGCGAGGACAAAAGGGTGGCCGAGCGCCAGGGAGGCAGCGCTGATGATGCCCAGAGCCTGCGCATCCCCGAAGCCGCATCTCAGATTTTGCCCCATCTGTGGGGGCTCCCCAATGCTCCATCCCAAATTTTGCCCCAACCCCGCTGCTGTCACCCCACACCGACCACCATGCCAGCTCCAAGCGTGCCAGCCTGCCCTCCTCAGGGGGACCCTGGTCCCCACGGGGCAGTGGTGGCCGTGGCAGGGACATGTGGTGTCCCCTTCCCTGCAGCCGTGGTACCCCAGCGCCAGTTCTGGAGGTCACGGGGGGCTGCTGAGCTGTTATCCCCCGGTCCGTGAACCTCTCCTGGGGTGGCACATGGTTCTGCTGGGGGGGTTTAAGGTTTAAAGCGTACTCTGACCATTTATTTTGCACTGAAATTTATAATAAATGCTGTTAAAGACTTTGGCTTTGACAGAGGTAATAATAAATTCACTGTTAAAGACAGTAGTTTAATTCCTTATACCCTCCAATACTGCACAGAATAAACTATATTCATCACCGAGTAATTTTTTACCACATAAATCTTTAAAACTAACCGTCGTAGGCTGTTGAGGCTGAAATATTGTGAATTTATTAGATATGCCCATGTAGTATTGGATTCAGAGGTTTCCATTCGAATATATTACAGAGGAAATTTGTGTCTTTAAGTGTGACAATCCTTCCATTTTCCAAAGCCAGCGTTATAACCAGCATCTCCTCCAGAGTCAACTCTGCCTTTATTAGACAGAGATTTAGTAACGAGCCCCTCGCTAATATGCCAGGGAGGTGGGGGTGACATTTGCTGCAATGCCCTGTTTCAAATGGGTGGCAAAAAAAAAAAAAAAAAGGTAAAAAAAAAAAAAAAAGGTTTTTGTTTCCAGCATAACAAATGCCCGACGATTTCCCAGCTTATTTCGTAAATGGAAGTGGAAATTTCACTTGGGGTTGCTACGAGGGGAAATATTAAAGCGAAGCGTCGTCGTTAAACCCATCCCTCCCCGGCCATAACTTTCCCAGGCTGCCGTCGTTTTATGGATCTACATATTATATACATATATATATGTGCGCGTGCGGGTAGATGGATGCGAGTTGTTTTTATTGGGGGGGTGGTTCGTCAGCTATAGAGGGAACGAGAGGAGACCTGAGGATGAAACCCCAAGCGCACGTCGGCAACACCGGTCAGGAAGGGTTTAAATCTGGCACCGATTCACCAAGAGGTGACAGGCAACACCTCCGCCACCCTCACGAGCTGTGGGGTTTATTTGTCTGAGCCTGTTGAGCACCCGTGCTTCGAGCAGGCATCCTTGTTTCCTTTGCTAATGTAAAATACCAGCAGACAGTAGAAATCTTTGTTCATTAGAGAGAGACGGAGATAATTATAAAACCATCTCCCGGTTCATGAGGTGCGGGTAACATTTAAACCAATTGATGTGGTAACATTTAAAGCAGTTATATTGCAAAATGTCACGTACGGTCTAGTTTCATTAGAGACGAGTTAATAGATGGATGGAATTGAAACTCCCAGGCCTGGGCATAAAATAAAAAGTTTCCCTTTGCCATAACTCAGTCTCTCCGGCTGCTGCTGTGCCCTTCCCATGGACCAAATCCCAAAAGGTCTAAAACTTCCAGTGCTTCATCCTCTCTGCAGCAGTCACAAATCAAGAGTTAAAAATGACAGTTGGGGACAGCACAGAAACCCCTCGGCCGGGGGAAAGGGTGCTCAGAGGAGCCGGGTTCGGAGGAGAACGGTAACGCACACCATGAAGGCTCAGCATCCCCGTTTGTGCTCTCCTCCACCCAAAGATGCTCGCAAGCCACCGGTGTTTTGCACTCGCTTCTGCACTCTTGCCTTTTCTCCTTTTATTTTTTTTTCCCCCTTTTCCAAGCTGCTCCATCTGTAAATGAACAAACATCTTGATTTTATAGCCTTTTGCTTTGTAACACGGAGGGGTGGAGGGGAAGGGGGGGGAAGTAGTGGAATGCCTAAGTAAGACTTTAATTCCAAATTCATTTACGCTATAGCGATGAAGTTGTCACAAACCATAATGCAGTATTTAATTAAAATAACAGAAGTGTATCTAGATATGTCCTGGGGTAGCTATCACCGAATTATAGTCTGCGCTACCCGGATTGTATTTATGAAACGGCGGCGTCTAAGGTACAGCTGAGCGGATGCGAAAGAGGAAATGTTTAAAGCATCGTTCTCGCGAAGGCTGCGTCTCTCTCCCTCCTCTCCCGCCCTTCCCTGCTGTGGTTCCCCACCGATTCGGGACCCTCAGCGCGATTTCGGCTGCAGGGAGGGGTCTGGGGGTCCCTGCTCTGGCTCCTGGCCCTGACCTGGGCTGTCTGGGGGCTGCTGGTCGTTACAGAAAGGGGCTGGAGCCGGCCGGGGCTTGGACTGGTGTCCGGGGAGAGGGGGGCACCGCTCCCAGTGACCCCCCCCGTCCTGGCACAGGTGCCTCTCCCAGCCCGGCAGCAGAAGGTGCACCCACCCCTGGGGTCCCTCACCCCCTCCCCGTGGCCCCACAGCAATCCCAGAGGGAAAGATGGGTGGGTTAGGGTCATCAATTAATTAGGAGCATAAATCCTAATGGAGGAGCGAAGCCATGATTTTGGGGCTGGCTGAGGGTGGGCTTTGTGCTTGGGGAGTGGGTGCAGAGATTTGCAACTTCCCAGTAAAGTCACAGGGCCATTGGCTTTGCCAGTGTCCCCTCTACCGGTCCCCATCCCTCCTCCTGGCACAGTGGCCACCACCAGCCCCTCAGGTGCCCCCCTCATGTCCCCCCCCCCCCCCCCCCACCTCCCCCGGTCCTATAAGCCCAGCCAAAGAGTTATGAATGAAGGGGAAATAATTGCAGTGACCTTTGGAGGGACGCAGCCCTGGGGGTTGCTGTATAAAGATATTTTGATAATACCCATCACGTAATCGGCACTCGGTGCTCCCCCCCCCACCCCCCCGCTCCCCTCTCGCAGCTCGGGGAGGCAGGGATGGATGGCTCCTCGCACACGCTCGTGCACACACACATGTACGCAATTATTCCGAGCCCTCTTCACAGGTCACAGGCAGAGTTTAACTCAGATGGCTGCTAATTTTCATCAGGCGTGAGCGTTCAGGACTTTAAAGGCGAAAATAATTGGCTGCAGAACAAATTTAGGAAATGGAGTGTGCGATAAAGCAAATACAAATCTCTCCTGGTTTTTCCCCCCCACCCCCTCCCTTTCCCGGTGGCGGGGAGGAGGGGGAGAGGGCAGGGAGAGGTGGGAAGGGAACCGGCCTGATCTTATTTTACCTCCCTTGCAACTTTGCCATTAAAGTTGCACCTACAGCTAGGAAGTTTGTCCGTGAAAAATGGTCATTTTGTTTCCCCTGCTCAAAGCACGTTATTAAAATGCTAATTTAAAAGAAAAAGGAGTTAAATATCTAGCAATGGTGCAGTCTAATTGCAGCCATAATGAGCTCTCTAAATGTGAGTGCCCCTGACACACAGAGAGCATAAACAGCCAGCGAACACATCATTAGTGCTCACGTTCATTTATTCTGCCGACCTGACTATGACCCCGCGGAGGGTCGGGGAAGGAGCAGGTGGATCCGGCTGCGCCGGCCCCCGGGGATGCAGGAAGCGAAGCCGGGAGCGGCTGCCATGGCAACGCCGGGGGATGCTCCACCGGCCGGCCCGCCCGCCGCCACCGCGCACCCCTGGGCCCGCGCACCCCCGGCACCCCGAGCATCCCCCCTGCGCACCCCCGGCACCCCGAGCATCCCCCCTGCACACCCCCGGCTCCCCGAGCATCCCCCCTGAGCACCCCCAGACCACCACACCCCTGGCACCCCGAGCATCCCCAGCATCCCACGCATCCCCCTGCACCCTAGGCATCCAGTGCACCCCATGAATCTCCTGCACCCCACGCACCCGTCCTGCACCTTGCACACCCCCAGAACCCGTGCATCCCCTCTGCACCCCCAGATTCTATGCATTCCCTGTACACCATCCATCCCCATTGAACCCCACACAAGCATCCCAGACCCTATGCACCCCCCAACCCTGCACATCCCCCCTGGACACCATGCATCCCACACATCCACTGGACCCCACAAACAGCTGTGGGGTGATCTGGGGATGGCAGCACTCAGCACCCTGGGGAGGGAGCAGGGGCCTTCCCAGTGGAGGTATCATCATAGAATAGTTTGAGTGGGAAGAGGCATTTAAGGGCCATCTGGTCCAGCCCCCCTGCCACGAGCAGGGACATCTCCAGCCAGACCAGGTTGCTCAGAGCCCCGTTGAACCTGACCTTGAATGTGCCCAGGGATGGGGCATCAACCACCTCCCCGGGCAACTGTGCCAGGGTCTCACCACCCTCAGCGTAAAGAATTTCTTCCTTACACCTAGTCTGAACCTTCCCTCTTCTAGTTTAAAACCATCTCCCCTTGTCCTATGGCTACAGGCCCTACTAAAAAGTCTGTCCCCACCTTTCTGTGAAGCCCCCTTTAAGTATTAAAAAGCTGCATGGGGGGGGGGGGGGTATCAGCCTTGGTGTGATGGGGAAACTGAGGCAGGGAGCGGGGATGCACCTGAGCTGGAGCATCTTGGCTCTAGGTTACGGCTGGGGTGGGGTGGGGGAACCCAGGAGTACCAGGCTCAGCCACCCCCACCCTGGGCTGCCGCTGCTTTGGGGCACCCCCCCCCTCACCCAAGCATCCGCGCCTGTTTTGCATTGAAGCTCAGAGCAGGATGGGGCCCTCCAGAGAGAGGAATAGCAGCAGCCACACGTGAAAGCAAGCGGCCGAGGAAGGAGATTAATAAAAGCGATTCTTTGGAAATGACTTTTGCTCCATTCCAGCCTGTTTGCTTCTAAACAGCCTCGCTAATCGCCTCCCAGCAACAGCACAATAACTTCACTCTGATTTCCAACCCCCACCCCCCCTTTTTTTTTTCTCCTCTCTCTCGCCTGTCCGAGGGGCACAGGAACACCATCCCTGGGAAATATTTTAAAATAAAAAATATCCCAGCCAACACCCCCGTCCCTCACCCTCCCCTCCCTGCACCCCCCTTCTCCCGTGCACTCTCGATGAACCTGTGATATTGTAGCAATGGCCCTTGAAGTGCAGTGGGGAGGTGATTTAGGAGAATATTAAAGGCAATGTGGAGATTCGAAGGCGCCTCTCTCAGGGAGATCTGGAGAAATACGCAGCACAGATGGGCTGAGCAGATTAAACATTTCCGTCACATTGTTTTCAAATTGTGTTTGCGGTGCCTGAGGGTTGGTACTGCGGTCAGAGCGCGGCAGAGCCGCGCAAAGCTGGGAGCCGCGCGCTTTATGGAATAAATATTAATACGGCAGTTTCACACGGGCTCCCAATCCCATCAGTGCCGCGGATCGGATGCTGCCGCCGCTATTGTCTCCCAGCTCGGCCCCGGCGGCTGGCAGGGCTCCAGCTGCACCTTCTGCCCGCTCCCGTGCTGCACGGGGGCCCGGCCGTGTGTGCCCCCCCCGTGCCACCCCCCTGGCTATGGCAGCCTGGTGGGGAGCCAGCAGCCCCAGGGTGCCCAAAGGGATGCGCAGCCCTCTCGCCCCAGTTGCGTCGGCATCCCCAAACCAGGTCATGCCGCTGCCGTGGCGCAGTCAGGGTGGGTTTGTCCTCGGCCACCTTGGTCCGTGGCACTGCCTTGCTCGCCTGGTTGGTTGCTTGCTTGTTTTTAGTGGGAAATGGCTAATGGGCTAAATCCTGATCGCTGTCGATCAGGCCAGTATCCCCACAGAAAGCTTCCTCTCAGGGAGGAGCTGTGCTGTTGTGCTTGCCAAAGCTGCCCAGGGGGTCATTTCTGCCTGGCCTTCCCCAGCTGGGAGCCATCACCTTCCTCTCCCTCCGTCCCTGCTGCTACTGCTTGCTCTGAGCCCCTTCTGTCTGTTAGCTTCTTCCCCCTGGGCTGGGACGTGGAGCACCTGGGTGGGTGGGACACACGGACCCCGGTGGGGTGGGATGCTGCAGCCACCCTGGGCAGTGCCGGAGCAGGCACTGCAGGTGGGACAAGCCCCAGCTGTGTGTCCTCAGCTCCTCACAGCAGCTGGGAATTGAATCGTTGGAAGGAAGTGGGAATCATTTATTTTTATAGCAATTTACCCCACAAAAGAGCAGCATGGTGAGGGGGCACGTAATGGCAGGCCACGATATGAAGCAAAGGGTGAGCATCACCCAAATGAACTCCTCTGTGTACCAGGCTGGGTGATGCGCCAAGGAAATGGCATCCCCAGCTGCATCCCTCAGCGGCCGCCGGCTCCAGATCCCGCGAGGACAGGTAGCCCCTGGATTTCAGAGCCTGCTGCAGCTCCAAGCTGGTTCCAAGGTAAATAGATGTATAGCTGACCTGGTATAAAACTCCCTGGTGTCAGCCGACCCCTCGCACGCCCGCCATACCTCATCTATGAATTAGATTCCTCCATTTTCCTAACAATAATGTATGACACACAAGCACTAATAATGGGGCCAAGCAATCATAAACCGATAAGTCCCTGACTGATTGGCTTTTCCTTTGGCATCCATCAAAGCGTCATTGATCTTCTGTGTGAAGGGGGCTGATTAATGGCGTTCCCCAAGCCCGACGGGGTTGTTTACGAGGGCTGGTGAAGAAGCACGGTAGCAAGGAGGGCTCGGGAGCACCGGCGGGGAGTAAATATCATCCCCTCAGCAGAGGAAGGGAGCCTGCGCTTCTTGGAGAGGGGCAGGAGGGATGTTAGACGGGACAATTTGAGTTTGGTGGAGCAGGGGAAGCACTGCTGGAGAGGTGCAGCTGCGCGTTTAGGGTCTCACCAGCCATCTGAGGTCGTGCAGGGGACACTTTGGCCACATTCCCATCACCACCTTTGTGACTGTGGGCTTGAGCTGTGGGATGTCCCCTTTGATGGGGGGATCTGTGGCTGGGTCATTCAGGGGCTCCCACTTTCCTCGGACAAGCATCGTCTCTCCTGGGTGATGCTGGAGGAGCCACGGTGCAAGGCAGGGAGAGAAACCAGGTTGTGGTTGTCGTCTTGTTGTTTCTTTTCCCCCCTTTTCCTTCTCCCTTTTCGATAGAGATTAGCAGCATAAAGCTTTTTATGGCCCCGTGCACCAACCCGCCATAAAAGCCCTGATTGCGGACGATTATCTGAATGAGCGTCTGCTTTGGGTTCGCTTGGCACCAGGGATCTCAGGAATGAAACGTGGAGAAGTGCTGTGAGGGGGTTTCTTCCTTCTGGGAGAAAATCACTGCATTTTGGGAGCAGAGCAAGGCCACCGCGGCCGTGCAGAGGATGGCTGGGCCGGGAGGATGGCTGCGGGGGTGTTGGGGTGACCCCCAAACACATCTCCTTATTACATGCCAGCCTGGAAAGGGCACTGGATTTCTGGTTTGCTTGGCCCTGCTGCATTTCTGGCGCTGAAGCAGAGCGATGGCTTTGCTCTGCCTCCTGCCTTGTGCCTGGTGCTGCACGCTACGGTCCCCAGGGGCTCCTGGCATGGCATCAGCACCCATGGGTGCTGCCTCCAGCACCCTGCCAAGCCCCTGCCACACAGCACCCGATGGAGGTTTAGCAGGCGAAGGGGGCAGAGCATCCCACTCCCCTCTCCTGATGCCGCTGTACCAGCACGCCTGGGGCCCACCAACCTCGCTGGAGCAATTATCTTCCCGATTAGTGGGTTTTCAGTCCCTTCTGTAAAGTCTCAGCTAAATTGCTTCCCCCCCCCCCCCAACCCAGTCCAGGCAGGTACCAAGCGCAGAGGCCCCATTAGTGTGTAATTAGGTAGATTCCTGCAAAACCATCCTCAGACTCCCTCCTTCTCCTCACCCCCCCTCCAAAACCCGGTACCAGGCAGCAGCACGTTAGCAAGATGTAAATTAGCACCTCCAGACGAGAGCAGAGTTCACCCTGCACTGGGCTCTGCCTTGCTGTGCCAGTGCACTCCTCGTTTTAATAGTTTAATAAAAATTAGCATAATTAACGAACATCTGTATGATCCAGAGTGGTGCAATTTGGCACTTGGAAACGAGGACTTAAACATTATTGCTGGGAGTTTAATGTTGTTTTAATTCTTTTTGGCACTGCGCAGTGAAATAAACGCTCGGTGCCGCGAGTTCTCGGCTGGCTCTCATTTGCATTTTCCTCCCTTGGATTATGAGCAATTGCGGACTACCCAGCAATTCATCAAAGCAGAAATTATTTTAAAATACCTCATAGCATTCAGGCTATGGCAGAGCTGGGGGTGGGCGAGCAGAGGCTGGGGGCTCCCCATCACGCCTGGGGTCCCTCTCGGCCCCTCTGGTTTTGCAGCAGGATTTTTCCCCCCTGGCTGATGAGGACGGTGGGGCAGGGGGACGTAGCCCCCATCCCTCTTCGCTCCTTTTCCAGCAGCATCACAGGGGCTTGACTCAGCGCTGGTTGCTGGGGTCCCTGGGGAGCATCAGGATCCCAGCCCGGGGGGTGTCAGGGCTCCTGGGACCCCCTCCCAGCTCTGGCGAGGGCAGCACCATCTGCAGAGCTGGAGGTGTGGGGAGCAGCGTCTGTCCCTGGTGACTCAGCCCCGCTCCCGAGCAAATCCCTGTCCCCGTCGGGAAGCAGGGATGAGCTCGGGGACCTGTTAAACGCCCCAGCCAGGTCAGCAGGGGGGGGGGGTCAGAACTCGCGTGGGACACGGGACGGCTGTGCTGCTGTGCACATCACTTTTAACACCTCCTTTTAAAAAAAAAATATTCTCCTCTTTTGATGGCAAACTTCCTAAGCCTGTGCGTGCTAACTCCTCCTCTGGCACGCACCAGGGGGGAAGTTTTCTCGGTTATTATTTGCCTCCTGTATCTGCTGCCAGAGGAAAATCACATGTAAATCTGGGAAGGGGACGTGTTACCCAGGCACGATCCAGCTGGAGGGGCTTCACGGAGCTCCAGGCTGGGCTCTGGGACATCCTGAGGACGAACATCTGAAAACAGAACACCCCAAAATGTCAGGGTGTGAACTGAACGCTGCGTTTCCAAGCGCGCCCCGAGCCATGGCCCGCAGGACCCGGGGCGAAGAGGGGGAGCGGAGCAGGATGGAGGGTGGGAAGGATTTACCCTGGCGAGAGTGGGGCTGGGGTATTTTCTGGTGGGGGTCTGGGGGCTGCTTTCTGTAGATCCAGGTGCCAAAGGAAGGGACCTGAGCCACGTCCCCTGCCCCAGCGCTAAACCCGCATCCCTCTGGCTGTGTCCCCCCAGGAGTACAACACGTACGGCTGGTGGGTCGGGGAGCTCAACGACGCGGTCGGGATCGTCCCCAGGGATTACCTGGTGGCTGCCTATGACCTGGAGGAGTGATGAGGACACAGCACCCCAGGTGAGAGGTGGCACTCTGGGGTGCAGCTGCTGGGGACGGGGTGTGGAGGTGGGTGCTGGGGAGACAGCTCGGTTCCTGGGGTGCCCCAGCATCTCCAGGGTGCTGAGCCTTGAGGACTGGCTTTAGCTCCATCTCCTGGTCTCTGTTTTACACGGGAGCAGGCGAGAGCAGGAGCTACAGCTGCAGCTGAGGGACAATGCCACCCTGCCCTCTGTCCCTCCCTGGACTTCAAGTCCTTCAAGCCCCATGGGAGAAACACAGTAAAATCGTGGCAGCCACCTCCATCGGACAGGGAGAGCTGTGTGCCACCGGCCCCAACGCTGGCACCCAGCGCTGCATGTGCCGTGTTTTCATCCCAAACCAACCCCGTTATGGAGGCATTTGGCAGATGGGGAAACTGAGGCACGGGTCAGGGCTGGGAAAATGGAGGGGGTCTGCAGCTGAGCTAGAGGCAGAGTCCTGACACCTGCCTGGGGCAGCAAGACCCCCACACTCCGCTGGAGATCTCCCACCCTTGCTATCCCCCTCTGCCCATGAGCCATCAACACACAAGGCTGTGTCGGTCCCAGCCTGCATCTTGGTGTCCCCTTCCCCACCATCACCCGTGTCTCTCCCCCTCCCCAAATCCAGGTGCCTCTCTCTCCTTGGCCACACTGAGATACCAATGACCCCGTCACCACCACCAGCCTCCCCCTGCGATGGGCACCCACTGCACAGAGACCCACGTCCCGTCACCCAGCCGCACACGGCGCCCTGCAGCCCTGCTCTGCCCTGTGGTACCTGCTGTGATGCCGGGGGGGCGCGGGGGGCTGGCAGCCCACAATAAAGCCACTTTCATGTCTGTGTTTGGCTGCTCCAGACTTCATCGAGGGTCTGGAGCCAGAGCTGGGTGCAGGCAGTGGCTCCTCACCTGCAGCCCCAGCTCTGAGCACCCTCAGAGCCCTCTGGTCCAAACCCATTTTATGTCACAACTGAGGATTAACCAGCGCATCCTCCTCCTCCTCTTCTTCCTCCCGCACTTGGCTGAAGGGCCACTAGATGGTGGTAAGTACCTGCTGACTGCAGCCTTCCCGGGGAGGGTGCCCAAACCCCCTGGGCTGCGCCGGAGCAGCCCCCCGGCACCTGCCAGCTCTTGGCCAGGAGCAGCTGGAGCACGTCGGTGCAGAAGCAGGAGCATCGCCAGTGGGGTGAGCCTGGGCACGGGCCGAATGACCGCTCTGAAGCACAGCTGTGCAGATGTTTGGAAGCCAGGTACAACTGGGGGGGACACACCAGAGGTATTGGGGGGGGGGGGGGGGGGAGGCTGCAGGGGCCGAACCCGTCCTGGTGCCAGGGTTCCACACGTGGCCTCGCTCGCACCGGCAAAGGCACCTCCCTGCTGGGCTTGTCTTTGTTGTGGAGGATGGGTTTGGGATGCCCAGAGCTCAGCTTGGCAGGGCGCCAGCTCGGCTCAAATCCCTCCGGTGCTGCCGAGCTGCTCTTCCAGCCCTGGATCTCCACAGCGTGGGTGACCCTGAGCAGCCACGGGAGCCTGTGCCAGGGCAGCGGGGAGCTGTGGGGAAACACTCCCTCCACTCTGCCCCTCGGCGTGATGCTCAGCCCTCCCGTCTCCGTTTCCCCGTCGATGAGCATCTTGCAAGGAGCTGTTCCTTTTGGGGGGCAGCTGCAGGGCCAGTATCCATCCCTCCAGCATCATTCCCTTTGGGATCCTGGCAGGGAGGAACCAATGCTCTTGCCCAGGATGCTCTGGTGCAAAAAGGACCAGGGCTTGGGCCTGACTGGCTGCGTCTGCCCCAGCCCGGCGTGGAGGAAATGCCCCTTTGCACCCCGCTCCCCATGCTCAGGCATCAGGAGGCCTGATCCTGCCCCAGGTGCACTGACTCACCCAGGAGCCTGGAGCAGAGACCTTCGTGCTCTGCTCGAGGAGGGGCTGGGAGCAGGATGCTCTGACCCTGCGCAGGCTGCTGCAGCCCCAGGTCACAGCAGGACCCCTCGGCACTGTGGGCTGCATTGGGGGGGGGGGGACAGCCCCACAGTTTGTTTGCACAGACTTGAGAGACAGCCTCGCTGGGGGTGCGGAGGATGTGCTGTCTGGAGAGCCTGGCCTGCTTCCAAGCAGCGAGGCTGTTTTTCTGGCAGGCGGCAGGGAGGAGGGAGATGTGCCAGGCTGCGAGGGCACGGGGAGGGGGCCAAGCCACCCTCGCCTGCTCGGGGGAGGGGGGGGCGGGTAACCCTGAGCAGCTCTGTGCGCCCACCATGTCCCCGACCCCACGCAGGTGACGGGGTGGCAGCTCCATGCCCAGAGCTGACTCACCGCCTGCCGTAACCCCCCCAAGGCAGCTGCCTGCAGACATCAGGTCAGCGACGGGCTGAGCCAGCCCCGCGCATGGCAGAGGGGATGGTGTGTGTCCCCGGGGCTATTGCCCCCAGCCCACCAGCCCTGCCTGGTGCCACCCAGGTGGGACCCCCACCCCAGGGCACCGCTGCTCGGCTCCCGGGGGCACGGCTGCTTCCCGCTGCCGCCACGGCCAGGTCTGCCTCTGAGTCACTGTTTTGCCAACAGCTTTGCAAAGCTGATCAACACCACTAAAAATAATTTCTGCCCGGCTCTGACGCACGGCCAGCAGCGGGGCTGCAGCCCTGCGGGGGAAGGATGGGCACTGGGGGGGCCCTTGCTCCAGCAGCCCCATGGGCTGCCCGTTCCAAACCCGCCCTCGGAGCGAAGCCCTGGGGCCAGCGGGCTCCCGGGAAGGCGTCAAGCGAAGGGCACAGCAGCGCCAGGCCCAGCTCACGGAGCAAACCGCGCTGGGGACCAGAGGGAGCCAGGGGCAGGATAGGGTCCCAGCCCAGGGAGAGTTCCCTGCATGAGGCTGCACACAGGCGAAGGCCACGCGTGGGCGAGGGAGCGGGGCTGTGGGCACAGCTGGCCTCACAGCTGCACCATTTGGAGCCACACACTCATGAATACGCATGAATATGCATGAGGGGGGGCAGCCAATGGCAGCAGCACTCCGGCGCGCCAGCAGCTGCCAGCCTCGCAATGAACTTCTCCTGACATTTCAGATGTGCCTCGGCGGGTTTCCACCCTTCCTCCTCCTCCCCAGCACATCCCAGCCCCTGTGGGGGGCCGAGACCCCCCCCAAACTCCCTGTGGGGCTAAGGTGGGACCCCTCGGCCCTGCCTGTCCCCTGCCACCACTGTGGGGTGGCCTCAGCAACCTCTCTGCTGCCCAGGGCAGGGTCAGCCCCACGGGTCTCAGCAGCTCCAGCCCCGTGGCGAGGGGGGCAATAGCCCCCCCTTTTCCCCAAAGCCAATCTGCAGTGAGCTGGGCCCGGGCTCCCACCGCCCACGCAGCCAGGACAGGTACTGCCGGCAAGTCTCTTCTACTTCATTTTTATTTCAAGTCACAGCACGTCCGTGCCACCTTCACCAGTGCTGAGGGTGGGAGGAAAAGGTGCAGGAGACCACAGGGAGAGGCATCAAGAGTATCCTGAGCCCAAGCGCTGCCGGACGCCGGCTCTGGGGCAGCTACCTGCTCCTTCTTTCCAGCAAACTAGATCCCGGCTGTGAGGCTCCCCGTTCCCTGCTGTGCGTGGCAATCCACGCGTGAGGAAGGAGCATCCCCTCCAGAGGGCTGGGGAGGCAAACTGCTTTATCTCGCTCTCCACCCACGCATTCCCCAGCCCCACGCTCCCACAGGGAAGCTCGTCTCTGCTCATCCCAGCTGCGGGCAACCTGCAGGGCGAGCTGTGCCGGGAGGCCGCAGGTGTGGATACGGTATCTGCACCCCACGGTATCTGCACCCCACGTGTGGGCTCCAGCCCCGCACAGCCGAGATCACCCTCCCCAGGAGCTGCCCAGCGCAGCTATTATGGGGAAACGCAGACCCCGCCCGGCACCGAGGGGGAACACAGGGGACTAAACTGAAGAGACTCGCTGGGCAGTGGCCAGCCCCTGCTCCCAGCCCATGGCTCCACCGAGGAAAACCTTCCTCCACCGTGCTGCACGTCAGCCAGCATACCCCACGCCAAGAACACGGAGCCTCGCTGGCACTGCCACCTAACCGAGCCCTGCTACCGCTCCAGTCCGAGCGCAAGGGCCATGGGAACAACACACAGAGGTTTCACTAACCACTAGATCTCTCCTCCAAAGAGGAGAGTGATACGAACACACCGCCTGGGACGTCAAGGACAGCCGAGAGTCAGCAGAAAGAGAGCACGTGAGCCCCGGACACCGCAGATCCCGGGACAAGGCCATGCTCCCAGGACACCCCAGTCCCGCCAACCCGGACACGGCTCTGGCTCAGCAGCAGTCCCTCTTCCTGCGAGGGCTGCAGGTCGCAGGGAAGGCAGGCGAGCTCGCTAGAGCCGTTTACTGCATCTCACGCCGTCGCCCAAGGGCTCAGCTGGCTCATCCGGACTGTCCGAGTGGGTGTCATCCATGCCGAAGTCGCTCCAGTACGGGCAGGTCTCTAGGCAGCTCGGACCCTGCGGGCTTCCCAGGCCGGTGCAGCTGGAAAGAGAGAACAGGTCAGGGCTGAGAAGGGACCCGGGGAAGGTGCAGGGCCTGAGGTGCTCGCCTGTCCCCAAGTCAGCTGCTGCCGCCTCGGCACAACCTTCTGCACAGCAGCAGCTGCTGCCGCCCCACAGAGCCCCAGCACAGCCCGCAGCTTCCAGCCAGCTCAGCCGGGGGCAGCCGCTCACCCGCGCGCACAAGCTCGGAGCAGCAAAGGGGGGAGACTCCCACCGGCCAGAGGCAGCCAGCGCTGGCAGTCGGGAGGGACCACTGGCCACTACCTACCCATCAGCCTGGGCTGCTGCACTCACTCAGAACCCCCTCCTCAAACCAGAAGGGCTCTATCTAAAACACAATCTCTCGCTGGGGTCCAGACACCTCTTTCTTCCTGCTATTTGAAAACCAAGATGAAGAAACAGGGGCACTGGGTGGTGCAGGCGGCCAGACGCAGCCTCCTGCTTTAGCAGGTAAATTCCTTCATCTGTGGGGCGAGGGGACACAGAGCAGCTCTGCCAGGCACACCAGGCCACCAGCCAGCACAGCCAGGGACCCCGCGCCTGCCGCAGGGCCCTAAGCATGCAGAGGTGTCGTCTGTGCTTGTTCAGCTTTTGCAGGGAGCTGCAGCAGTGGCAGACCGATGATGCCCTCCTCTCCCACCAGCTCAGCTGCTCCCCCCAGGTGCTGAAAACCCTCAGCTGGCCGCAGGGGGGGGGGCAGCCACCCCACAGGGAGATGCCCGATTAATTCTGCAGCATGCAGCAAGCACTCTGAAGCTCCGATGGGCACAAGGAATTGCAGAGAACCCACTCACGCTGTGAGGGTGAAGGCAAGATAAACAGAGCCTGAGGTTTGAAAGCCTCCAAAGGCTCCTCACTCCCTAGGGATGAAGGGAGGAAAGCAGACAAAGACCTTTGTAAACCTCAGCTTAAGTTCTTCTGAGAGATTCAAGCTCTTTTCTGCTAAGCCTCAGCCAAGACAGGTCACTGCCCTGGAGGGCAGTACAGGGACTGCTGGTGACAGCCCAAGACTGTCCCAGCTTAATCACCGGACTCCCAGGAATCCTCCCACCCATGCGGGGTGCAGGGCTGGGGAACACATGCTCAGCTTCATTCCCTCATGTGACAGCAGCAAGGACAGGACAGGGAAATTCAAAAACATTCCGGGTTCTCTAAAGCCCAGCAGCTCCTATTTCACAGCAGAGGCTGTTCGCTGCTGGTGGAAGTCCCTTGCACAGGCACCAACCATTTCAAATCAGGCTGCAGCCAGACCCGCAGCTGCTGCCAGCACCAGCCCTGCTCCACCGAGCAGCTCCAGGCGCAGCAGGGGAGCCGGGGGTGCCCCCCCAGCAGCACCCTCCTGCTGGTCCTTCCCTGCCGCGTTACCTGCCCCGCAGGTCCCCTCCCGGCAGCAGCGCAGGGCGGCTCTCTTCCTCCTGCACCCAGCCGCAGTTGGACATGGCATAGTGCAGGATGGCTTCTGTCACCGTCTGCGCGCCCTGGCCTTGCACGCACGCCTCGATCTCGGGTACCGAGAGCTGGCTCTGCAGGAAGAGGTGCAGCCGGCTGTCGGAGAGGAGGACCACGTTCTGCACAACCCTGGGCACAGAGAGAGGAGGGTGAGCGAGGCAGGAGCACGGAGCATGCCGGGCCCGCCCCACACCACCACGGTGACCATCAGCAGCTCTACTGCCACCTCACAGCCAGCATCTTCCAAGCAAGACAGGAGCAGCACGTCCTCTCCCTCCCTCCAGCCCTCACAAATGCTCTGCTCACTTCTCTAGGAACTGCTGCAGCCCCTGTCTCCGCTTCTCGATGAACTCATCCGTGCTGCCCACGAAGAAGGTGGATTTCCCAGGCAGCTCTGGGACAGGCCTGCAGGCACAGAGCAGAGAGAGCGGTGCCGGGTCAGATCACCCCAGTGCCAGAGCAACGAGACAGAGCAACAGAGGCAGCACGGCGGCAGCAGCCAGGACCCTGCTTTGTGCAGGGCTGGATCCCAGGAGCTCAGGTATCCCGTGTTCAGGTCTGGGGTTTCTGTCCACATCTGTTCTGACTTCACATGGGTCTCCCAAAGCACCACGAACACAGGAGGGGGAAAGGAGGCAGAACAAGTCATGCTTACACCAAGCCAGCATTCTTCTGGAGCTGCCGCCTCAGCCACACAAATTCACGGTACCGGCGCCGCACGCATGAGGTCTTGGCAGTAAAGGCCTTGCTGTTGGTCTGAAAAAAAAAAAAAAACCATGGAAATAATCCACATAATTGAGGGGCAGCGAGGCAGAGGAGGGCAGGATCTCACCTGCGCAGACCCCTGAGCTCAGTGACTAAGGGATCCCCTCAAAGCACTGGGCTTTAGGGAGCACTGGGGGAGCTGAAAGTGCCTAGAAAACCTAAGCAGGCTCCAGGGGAGAAGCTGGGTCTCAGACCCACAGAGACAGCGCAGGAGGAGGGGTGGGCTGCTGAGGGTTCCCCCTTCGTGGCTTCTTCCATCCCTGCTCAGCACAGCCACACATGGCCCGACAGCTGCTCATGAGCCTCACGTACGGCACGACCGAGCTCTTGCAGCTCAACCCTCAGCTGCAACTCACATGGAGGAAGATTTTATAATCCACATAGGAGTTCCAGGAGCCTTCGTTCTGCACCCGGGGGTCCTGAACGCGCACCGTGGTCAGCTCCTACGGCACAAACGCTGCCTGAGCGCGGGGAGGCAGTGCTCACCGCCCCGTGCCAGCACCACCCCCAGGGGGGTCCCAGGTACCCACGACCACCCTGGCTTGCCCGGCCATCCTGCTCCAGAGCAGCACAGACACCTACAGCCTTCCCCCATCCCTGTCACCAGCTGCCCCTCAGCTCTGCCCCACAGACCCAGCCCAGCGTTCAGCACCTCTCACCCCTCAGCCAAGACCACCCGCTCCAGCACTGCCAAACCCCAACGAGGAACAGACAAAACCCACGTCAGACAGGGTCTTACCTCCTCTCGGTTCTCCAACATCCTAGAGCCAGAGCCCAGCGGGAAACATCTGTACAGATTAAAGAAGGATTTAGTAAGACAAGATCCATACGTGAGGGTCTCCCATGTACTCTACACCCCCCTCAGGCACCTCACACCTCTGTCCCAGCCAGCCAGCATCCTTCCAGCCCCCGCTCAGCCGCCCTCCCTGGTCCTCTCCCCTTAGTCACCACAAAATAAAGATACATCCAAATCCAGCAGCCCAAAGGGAGAGAGCATCCAGCACTGATCTCCCACGTGCTCCGGAGGCAACATGGCCTGCTGGGCTCCTGCTGGGCTCCTGCTGGGGTGTGCTGGAGCGTGTGCCGTGACCAGAGCCAGAGCCTGCAGCACCTCTTTCCTCCACGGCTCATCTTCAGGTCTGCCCACCGAGGGGGACTGGGATCCCACAGCCTTTTGGAACAGCACTCAAAAATCCCCAGATCGCCAACGAGAGGCGAGCAGGGCTCCCAGCTCAGATGAGCTGTAACCACCCAAGAATGGGATGGGGTAGCGGTCCGCTCCTCCTGAGCTGCCTGCCCTCCTCTCCTACAGCATGTCCCTGCTCCTGGGCCGATAACAGGGTCTCTGGGAGAGCCAGACAGTGTCAGGAGAGCTTGTCCCCCACTGGAACTCCCGTTAGCCAGGAACAGCCCCCTCATTGCACCAAGACCCCAGGTCCCCAGTTCGCTCCTGCAGAGCCAGGACTGGCAGTACAGGAGGGAGACGGCGTGGAAGAGCCCAGCCCACTCCCCACAAGGGTAAGTTTGCACTTAAAGTACCAGCGGAGCCGGTTTGGCTGGGGAGGTGAAAACCCTGATTTTCAGAGTTCCCTCCTCGCTGCCTGCCCAAGACAAGCTCAGCTGGGCGGTGTGAGCAGGGGAAGCAGCCAGCCCACACCAGGAGCCCCACTCCCCTCGCCAGAGGAAACCTGCTTCTCTCCTGCTTGGATCAGCCCCCTTCCCCTCCCCAGCAAGCCTCCCGTCAGCACCAGACACAGAGATGCCGTTTCCCTCCTCCTCTTTCACAAGCCACCTGAACGAGCAGCAAAGTCTGTACCAGATTTCCGCAGCTGGCTAGGCATTGCACCCACTCCCCTTCACACCCCTCCCTAACCACCCCCCACCCCTTCCCCTTTCCCCAGCGGGAACCGGGGCCCCCATGAGCATTGGTGAAGCCTTTGGGGGAGCTGCAGAGGTGCCTGGTACCCTCTGTGCTGCCCAGCTCTCCCGGCTCAGCTGCGCCGCAAGCTGCTCGCACGCTCCCATCACACCAGCCGCTTCCCCTGCAACATCCCTCCGGCACTCCCAGATCCTGCTGGACCGTGTCAGCTAATTTGCTCCACCATTACGCGATCCTGCAGTAATTCCTGTTCTGCAACACCACCGCGAACACAGTGCCAGGGCTTGGAGGAAGGCGGGGAGGGGAGTGAGATATCCCCCCCACCCCCCCAGTAAATGCGTAGGCCAGCCAGCAAAACCCCTTCAGAGCCAGAGCCCGTCCCACACACCACCACCACCCCCAGAATCACTGTGTGCACACAGACCAGGAATACTCATCAGGGGGAGCTGGAAGACCAAGCACATCCCATGCCCTGGTTTTTACCTTCTCTGCAGGATTGTTTGCAAGAGCCCCTGGGATGAACCAGCAGCACAGGACTTTGCCTGTCACGGCCCAGGCTCCCGAGGGACATGGCTGCCTGACCGCAGAGGCGAAGCAGCCCTTCACCTGTTCCCCATTCCTGGAGTCTTGCCTTTTAGGCCACAAGAGCTGCCAAGTGTCAGGCAGCGCTGGAAACCCAGCCCTTATTTATATGCTCAGATGTGAAACAAAGCTCTTCTGAGGACGGAGCTAATTTTAGCTGGGACAAGGGGAGGGGTTAAGCCACACTTTTAAAAAAAAATAAATCTGGCTCCACCGGTTTGCAGGTACCTTCTGCAAGACTTCAGCCATCCGATTCCACTCAGAGAGCACAGAAAGTGTTAAGAACAGCAGAGAAGAGTTTTGGGATAGACAGCAAGAGACCCAGGCTCACTCCAGGATGTCTCCAAGTAATTGAACTCTCGCTGGAGTTGGGTCAGGCTGCTGCTGTCTCCAATTTGAGCTGTAAGGGGGAGGGCGAGGGGAACCTACCAAAAAAAAAAACAAACCCCATGTTCCAGCACACATGATTCTTCCACTGGGGAAGGAAGGGAGCCAAGGAGCCAAATGTGACATGAGTCACTTTTCTCAGCACGGTAATGGGGGAAGCTCTGATCCTCCCCCATGCTGGGGGCTCCCAGCTAGAACCAGCTCAACAGCAGAACTTGACCATTATGTTCCCCAGCCTCCCCAGGGGATGCTGCCGCCATCCCATTGCTTTTAGAGCAACTTGCTCTGCATAACAGCCCTGCCTAGATTAAAAATGCAGGAGAGAGAAGAGAGAGACTCAGAAATTGCCTAATGGAACAGCAGAGGCCTGCCAGGAAGAGGATTTTAATTTCCCAGCTACTGAAAGGGTGCTGCAAAGAACAGAGACCCAGGGCAGGGAGATGGCTCTCCAGTCAGCAAGGAGGCGGACCGGCGAGTCCGAGCACTCACATCTTTGTACCTATACTTCCATCCAGGGTTGTACAGAGAAATGCATAATCTCATTTATGCTTTATTTAGAGTTAATTGGTCTTAACTTGATAAATCAACTTAAACCCACTGGAGAAGGCTGCTCTGAGTTAGCTTTAAACAGTTACACCAAATCCTCTTTCAGGGCTTTTGCTTAACGCCTTAGTTTAAGGGGCCCTGGGATACACGGTTTGGGTTTGGTTTAATCTTCCTCCAATTTGCATGTGAGTGTTTCAAGGGCTCACACTTTCCATCTCTTCTAGCCAGGAGGACGCAAGAGGTAGAAGCCACACAGGAACACCCCACATCCACGCTCCTGGAGCCTCACGACCTTCACCCAGCCGGATATCGGGCAATCCGGGCGTTTAACGAGTGCCTGCTCCAGGTGGACCTCTCCCAGCCCAGCACTCACACTGCTGACAGAGCAAGCATTAAGTTTTTTAATCTCTTACTTTCTATCTTTTACCTTCCTTGCTGATTTGGGCACACCCTTAGCAGCTGTCTCTACCCCTCTGCAACAGCAGGACCCACACCGAACACGCTTTCCTAACCAGCACATCCCAGCGGCAGTTTAGCCCAGCTCGGGGCTCTCTCCCACAGCTCCAGTCCGTACCCAGCCCCAGGGCGGCCGGGGTTTTGTGTCCCTCAGCGCTGACACAGCCCGACTCCAGGTGACTTCCAGCCACACGAGAGCCCCTGAGTTTCGAGGAAAGCCTCACAGACCCCTGAGTTTCGAGGAAAGCCTCACAGAGATGCTCCACGCCAGGAAAAAAGGGAACAAGTCCCGTTTATTTCTGCTTGTCACCCCTGGACAGAGCTGACTGCAGCCGATACCAGGGAGGATCTGCTGGGGCTGATTTCCCACCCGGGAAGGCGCAGGCCCCCCATGCAGCCAGGCGCCCCGCATTAGGACCCCCTCGGTCCACCGCTGCCCACGGGAGGGGACGTCCCAGGCACCCCAGCGCCACAGCACATCAGCACCAGGGCCGGACCCCCGGCCACACCGACCCCAACCCGCCCCGGCCAGCCCAGCCGCGCCGCTCCGCAGCGTCCAGCACCCCGCTCCCGGCGCTTGGCACCGCTGCCGGGCGGCTGCTTCAGGAAGGAGAGGCCGCAGCAGGGGGCCAGGCCCAGGCCCAGCCCCACCCAGCCCCAGGCCAAGACCCCCGCCACGGTGGGCTGGCCGCTGCCTGCCGCGGGGCCCAGGGGACCCCACGAGGCGCTGAGCTGACCAGCCTGCCTGCCCCCCCAGGGCCCCCTCACCTCCTCACGCAGGCCGAGGCCCCTTTAAGCAGCGCAGCGGCGCGGCGGCCTTATAGCGAGGGCGGTGCTTCCTCTTCCGGCGCGGTGCCTGCTGGGAGTCGTAGTCCGCCTCAGGCAAAGGGACAGGCCGGGGCCCTCCAGCCACCGGCGGCCGCGCCACGCCGCGGAGCGACGCCCATCAGGGCGGATGTCCTGGGCCTAACCGGGAAGGCCCCGCCGAGGCGGGCGGGGAGCTGCCCTGCGGCGGAGCCGGCACGGGGGGGCGGAACTACAACTCCCGGCGTGCCCCGCGGCGGCGCACTACGGCTCCCGGCGTGCCTCGCGGGGGGCGCACTACGGCTCCCGGCGTGCCCCGCGGCGGGCGGCGGGCGCAGGTCGCGGCGCAGGCGCGGCGCGGGCGGCGGGTACTGGGGCTGGCCGGGCTCTTTTGTTCGAGGGAGGCGGACGGAGAGCGGCCAGGCCCGCGGCGCCACCCGACCCGCCCCGCCCGCCCGCCCCCGCAGGCCCCTTCCCCTCGGCAACCGTTGGCGGGGCTGTGCAAGGTGAGCGAGGGCCGTGGGCGGGGGCGATGCTGGGAGGGACTGGGCGTTACTGGGGGGGGCCGGGGTGGGGGGGGGGGGGCGTGCGTGCTGCGGGAGGTGGTGTTCGGGGTGGTGAGATGGCCGTTCGGGGATGGGGGGAGATGCTGGGGGGCATGGGGGGGCGGTTAGTGGAAGGGTATTTGGGGTGCTGGGGAGGGGTAATGAGGAGGGGGTTGGGGGGCTGGGGGGGTCAGTGGAAAGGAGGGGTTGGGGCGCTGAGAGAAGCGTTAGTGTGGGGTGGGGGTGCTGGGAGGGGTGTTTTGGGAGAGGGAGGAGGCTGGGGATGCGGGGGGGGGTAGTGGAAAGGGAGTGTTTGAGTTTCTGGGGGATTAGTGGAAAGGGGGGGGGTTGGGGCACTGGGAGAAGCATTGGGGGTGGGTTGGGGGGGCTGGGAGAGGGGGATGTGCTGGTAGGGCCGTGCCTCACAGGAGCCGCGGGGGGCGGGGAGCCGGGTGAGGAGGGGCTGGGCGGGGGGCGAAGCTGGGCCATGGGGCAGGGGATGAGCTGGGGGTGGAGGGAGAGGTGTGGGGGTGCCTTTGGGCAGAGGGGGAAAGGTGGGTGTTGGGGGGCTGGGGCATGAGGAGAGAATAAGGGGCTGCTGCAGGGGGCTGGGAGAATGAGGGGGGCTGGCCTGGGGGGGTGGAAATGCCCTTTGGGAGCGGAGAGGCTGGGGCAGAGCCCCTGCTCTGGGGGGGGAAGGGGCACTCGCATGCGGTGCTTCAAAAAAGCACTGATGAAGCCTCTGGGATGGGGAGAAGGGGAGGGCGATGCTGCCGGGGGGAGGGGGAGATTCGGGGGAAAGAGGGGCTGAGGAAAGGGGGATTCAGGCTCTGGCCACTCTGAGAGCGGGGAGGGGACGAGTGTCAGTTTTTGGCGGGGAGAATGAGCGGGAAGGCGCTCAACAGGCTGCGGGCAGGCAGGGAGCAGGGGGAGGAGAGCTGCTGGGGAGCGAGCTGGGGGGGATGTGGGGCCTTGGGGCTGGGGGAGAGCTCTCCTGTGGGGACCTCGGCGTGGGGCTGGCGGGAGGTGCAAAAGGGAGGTTGGGGCTGGTGGGCTGGAAGCAGGAATGCGTTGGGGAAGATGAGGGGGGAGATGCAGCAGGAGCTGGGTTTGGGTCGAGTCCCTGCTCACCCGCAGCGTGGGGTGGGTGTCGGGGCAGCTCCCTGGCAGGACTGGCTTTCTCCAGCCCCTTTGCCGGCGGAGGAGGTTTGAGAGTTGGGGTGAGTCAAGCCACACTCGGAAGGGCAATTAAGAAGCGTTTGGGGGAAGAGTAGGAATTCTGGAAAGGGAAGACGTTGGAGGCAATATGGGGTTTGTATCTCCGGACAAGGAGGTGGCGAACCTTTGCAGATGTGGGGCTGCCGAGTGGACGGCAGCGAGTGGACGGCAGTGGGGTTTGGCTTGGGGCTGTGCTGTGAAGCTGACTCGCTCCCTTGTGACATGGAGGAGGTGGCAGGGACCAAAAAGTGGCCTGAGTTTGAGTGGGGAGTATCAGGGATGGAGGGCTGAGTGTGAGGATCCCAGGGATGGGGCAGTGCTCTTAGCTTTGGGGTTGATCAGTTTGGAAGCAGCGAGCATTTACGTTGTCCCTACAAAACAGAGATCAAACTATAAAAGGGCTTTCTGGCTGAATAATTACAGGCTTTATCTGTAAAAGATTTGATTAACTTAAAAAAAATATAAATAAAACTCAGAAATCCCTCGTGCATTTGAGAGAGAAGGTGTTTGCAATGGGCATGTTTGTAGTCAACAGCCCCCGTTGGGTTTGTGACCCAGGCGCGGTTTCCTATCGGTGCTCGTGATCTTAGTAGTGAAAATGATGAGAACAGCTGTAGTTGCTCTATCCCCACTGCCCAGCGCCACTGAAATGCAGAAATAAGCAGGTGAAGGGCCTGTGGGCGCTGGCAGGCAGCTCCTGGGCACGGGGCTGCTGGGGAAGTGCCCCCACGGGTGGTCCCTGTGTCCCTAGGGATGAGGGCTGGCAGGGGACGGTGCTGTAGGGGCCTGGGGTTGCATGTGGAGAGGGAGGTGGTGCAGGGGCACTGGGAAGCTGGGAACCCTGCAGCACCTGGGGCGATGTTTTATCGTCTTTATACAAAAAAGGAGAAGAAGAACGTAAATCCCTGCTCTAATGCCATCAGTGTTTTTCTGATCTGGAGGAGTTCAGAAGTTGTGTCTGCTGCCACATAACAAAATTCCTGTCTGCGTGACGGGATTTCTTACCTCAGGTTCTCTTTTTTTTTTTTTCCAGCAAGGAGGTAACATTCCTACTGTTGCATGTGTGTGTCTCTTAAATCCAGAGGTTCATTCTCTCATGGATTGTGAATTTAACTGGAAATGATGTGGCTGAGCTTGAAGGTTGTGGCTTTTCTTTAGTTTGGTCCCTGCTCACAGGCTTGAGCTTTCACTCAAACTTTCCAGAACTGTTTTCTGCTGTTTTCAGGTTCTGGAGAGTGGAAGACTTAACATGCTTGTTCCCACTTCAAAAGAAAGATGCCTGCTGCCTTTCCCTGGCGTGTGTGGAATAAACTTGGCATGCTCATAAGTCTTTAAAGAGATGAGTGATCCTAGCCAAGTTTGAGAAAGGCAGAAGGAGGAAATGTTTTAAGTTTAAAACTCAATAAAGCTGAGCTGAACTGTTAATCCTTTAAGATGCAGCTGATGGAACTAGTTTGTACTTAAATTAAACCTCTGGGTCTCCACGTTTTTCTTCCTTTTCTTTGTTAAACTTTCTACTGGAAAGATTAGCGCCAGGCATCACGGAAGGGTACGAGGTAGAGCTTCACGATCTTCCAAAGAAAGCGTCCCAGCCAGCGGGGCTGGGTGTTGTTGGTATTTCTCTGGTTTCCCCGCCTGGATGCTGTTCTCCAGGAGATCTCTCGATACCAGCACGTGCTTCGCTCTGATCTGCTGCGACGATGTGCTGCTAGCGCTGGCTCTTGCTCCTCTGCCTGCTCCTCTTGCCCCAGTAACGCAGTCTTTCCTACACACTTTCCTTTTGTGCTGGGCCTCCTCCTTCACAGCCTTTTACCGGAGTTGGAATTCTTTTTCTAGTGGCTTAGATGTGCCCTGGGTCCTTTCCTCTTAGCTGCAGACCCAAGAAGCTGTTCTGCTCTGTTCTGCTTTCCTCCTCACAAAGGGTTTCAGCTTTGCCTTTAGTGTTGGGTAAGAAGCAGCAAATGAAAATTGAAAGATTGGGCATAGGCCCATCCTGAATTTGTCTTGAAATTGTGTTTTTTGGTATATGCCGACTTTTTTTCATGCATTAAGTACAGAAAATTGAAGCAGAAGTTTAGGAAACATGCTTCTGGTTAGACCTCTCTCAGGCAGGAGTCATCTAGCCCCAAATTCTGTAGACATGAGACTGCTCGTGTAAATGTAACAGGAGTTCTGTCCTTCCCAAAATGAAATGGCTTCGTTCTGCACCTCTGCATGTAGGAACTCTGTGTGTGAAATGGGTTTATCTGAAAGCTCTGGAGGCTGCGGGAGCAGAGCGCGGGGTAAGGCTTCCCTGCGCTGCCTTTCCAAACAGAGGGGGATGGTTCAACCTCTCCCCTTTCCTCCAGAGACTAGAAACCAGCCAGTGCTTTGGGTGGCTGTGGTTTGTTTTTAATACCTAAAATTGGAGGGTTTGGATGTCACAGAAGGCTGAAATCTTTGTTGAGCGCTCTGTTGCACAGAGGCATTCCTGACGCGAAGGAAGAGGGTGTGGGGAGCAGTCAGATGTTCCGCAGATAAAGCCACGCACTGACTTTGTACCCCCGGGGGGGCTGGAGTCCCTTTCTCGCACTCGGCTGCGTTTCTGACTGCAGTGCAGCGAGAGGCCTGTGCAGCAGCTTGTCTCTGTGCTGCTGGCTTGAACGCTAGAAACTGTACCGTGCCGAGCAGCAGATGCTGCGAACTACAGCTTGGCCTTACCTGCCCAGAGCACCTTCCCGGCATGCAGGCTCTGGAGGCGAAACCAGCTGTGGTGGGTGCCGAGGGGCCGGCTCGTCAGCAGGCAGCTGGGTGCCAGCCCCACGCCTGCATCTTGCGAACCCACGGAGGCAGAGCAGGTCCGTGCCAGGGGGTGACACTGGGACTCTGCAGTGTCAACGCTTCTAGCAGAAAGGGGGAAGTATCTGCTGCAAGGGACAAGCCCCGAGTGTCTGGGGACCTTGGAGGGGTCGCTGCCTGTCGTACGCTTAAGGTACGGTCACTGCAACCCTTTGCACTGCAGTGGCATAATAAGTGGGCATAATATTTATCCTTCCCTTGGCAAGCTTTTTCTCAAAGTGCTCCTGGCCTTGGATTTGCATCGTCTTGGCCCAGCGCTTACCACAATAAAGCCATGGATCTGCAGCGTTGCATTGCTCTACTGCCTCTCTCCGTTCCCCTTTCCACACCTGCCCATCCTACACACCACCTCTAGTTCTAGCGACTCCGAGCTCATCTTGGCCAGACTTTACCGTTAGACTTCTTGATCCAATTGCCTCCTTAGGAAGCCGCTCAAGCAGCTGCGTGATCCACCTGAGCATCCTTAGGTGCCTTAAAAATAAGTCCATCTCCAAGCAATAACCACAGTGCTTTTGAGTGAGGTCCTTCTGGCTGCAGCTGAACAGAAATCTCTGCTGAGAGAGGGGAGGCCCGAGATCTTGCCCCTCCAGGCTGTCTCGGGGTTTATTTGCTGGTAGTAGCCAGAGCTGCGACAGCACCTTCTTGGGCATCTCCTCTGCCAGCGCCGGGCTCTGGCCCCCTTCTCCAGCAGCCACATGGTGCCAGAGGAGGAGGATGGAGGGGAGGAAGGAACTGTCTGAAGAATTCCAAGAAACACGATCTCTGGGCTTCCTGCTGCAGCGCTGGCTCCTGCTCGGGGATTAGATGCTGGCGGTGGGTCGGAGGCTTCGCACTGTTGTGTTGCACACCAGCTGAGGTGGTGCCAGGCAGCCTGGCCGCCGCCTCGGGAGCCTGCGGGCGACCGGGAGCCTTGCTGCTTCGGGTTGGCCTCCGTCTGGCAGCTGATTAAAGATGCTGTCAGTGTATTTCAGCCCAGGAGTTCAGGAGGGAAAAGCCTCTCTGATGCATCTTGCGTGGCTCCGTTTTAGTGGGCTGTTTCCAGGTGGTTGGTTCCACCTCCCCATTGAACAGGGCAATGAAACTTTATCCCTGGGGGGGGGGGGCGCTGGGTGTCCTCTGGCATTGAATAAAGGACTGACTAGGGAAGCAGTGCCTGTCTGTGGAATATCCCTGCCACCACCCCAGCTGCTGGTCTGTACAGGGCAGGGAGCTTCTCACTTCATTTGACGCTTCGAGGGGATTGAGTTTGCACCTTTGGTGGACGCTGAAGCACAGCGCAGCACGTGCGGTAGCAGAACAAGCTCTTCCCCTCTCCCTGCCTGCTCTGCAGCCTCTTCAGGTGCCAACTTCTCTTCTGAGACCACCAGTCAAAAGAAAGATGGAGAGATCTAGTGCTAAACATGAGCAGAAGGAAAGTGCTTGTGATGTGGGGCCCTGGGCCCTCCCAGCTTGCTCCGTGACCACCGAGCACCCCGAGGTGCTGGCAGCCTCTCCGGCCTGGCTCCGAGCAGCCCCAGCTCTGGGTGCCGTGGCAGGGGTGAGGTGTTCGCTGCTCCTTCCACCCTGACATTGCTGGGGGGGGGGAGAGGCTGTGGTCCCCTCGCAGCTGGTGCGTGCAGGGCTTGGGGGATAAAGGGAAGATGTTTCTACAGCCCAAGTGTGGCCAGGGGCTGGTCGCGTCGCCAGAGCCCGGGTGCTGGCAGAGCTTGTACGCCAAGGTCAGGCTGAAAGCAGCAGCGGGGTCCAAAGTATAAACACGTTGGTCCAGCACCTGCCAAGCCGAGAAGCGCTGCTTTCTCCCTCTGCGCTCTTCCAAGCTCGTCGGCTGCCCTCGAGCCCTGTCTGAGACAACAGCAGAGGTGGGGTGGTCTGGAGCATGCCAGCTCCCTCCTGTCCTCTGCTGTGGCTCCCGCTGGTCTGAACTGGTGGCCTTTTGAGCTCTGCAGAACCTGGTTTTAAGCCTTCTCCTTTGAAGGCTATGCTTACGGCAGCTGCACAAGGGAGCTCATCCAGCTGTACCCCAAGAACTGAGGCTGTCGCTGAGCTCTTGACATCTCCTTCAGCCGGCGTAAATCGGCAGGATTTTTGGTTTGCCATGTAAACCCGTCCCGATTTGCATGGATTTTTGCCAGCTGAAATTTGTTTTGGAATATTCGTGATAAGCTGAGTGGCAAAATGAAGGTTTCTGAGCAGGTGATGTTTGACCTGCTCACCAATCATTTTGCTTGGCAGAAAATACGTATTTTACTGGAATTTAAAAAAAAAAAAAAAAAGGAAGAAAGTATTTTTTACTGGAATGAAAAAGAAGTCATGTTCCTCAGCTCTGAGGCTGTGACAGCTCCCTGGGCAGCGGTTCAGCAGGGTGGGGTGCTGGGAGGCCGAGGTGCAGAGTTGGTGTCAGGCGGTGTGGGTCCCCCTGCCAGCTTTGCCATGGCGCTCTGTGGCGGCACAGCTGCTTATCGGAGATAACGGATGAGGAGACTCGGAACCTCCTGACCCTTCGGTTGATCTAAATCAGCGCAACTCGTTCGGCATGCTCGGCTGGCTGCACGGACTTCTTCGGAGCAGAGGCTGGCGATGAAGTCAGGGTGCTGGAGGGCTCTGTGTTTTTCTTGAACCTGAAGAAAAAACCCTTCCTGCGCCTCCTTCTTGCACAAGCAGATGCTTTGGCTCTTCTGCTTGCGGGGCCGTGTGATGGCTTGGGATCTGGGCTGCGGGGCTGGGACCTGTTGGTGTAACTGGTACCAGCCAAGAAGTGGCTGGAGGGCATTTGGAAGGACAGGGGGCGTTTTTAGCAGAGCCACCTGCCCCACCGCAGAGACGCAGGGCAGGGGCGAGATGGACAACCGTGCCGGCAGCAGCAGGGAGAGGCTGTGACCCAGGTTCTGCCCAGCTGCGGTGCTCTTACTGGTCCGAGCTGGGTTTCGGCAGGGAATTGGGGCCTCTCTGTGGTTTTTGGCTCTCTGAGGTGTTTCGTTTCAGCCTGGGGGAAGCGCCCGGCATGTTGGCAGGGCTGCTCCTCCTCTGCAGTCACCTCCATGCGAGTGGAAAACAGAGCTGTGCCGAGGGCCACCCGGTCACGCATTACCTGAGTGCTGTGGCATCTGTGGCAGGTAGCCTTGGGCTGTGCCGGGCCAGAGAGTTCTCCTAGCTCTGCGCTGCTTCCCAGCGAGCACTGGGTATGTGTGTAGGAATTTTTGACTCTTTAAACATCTCTGGAAAATAAGGAGAAAAAAAAGCATCGTCTGGGTTGGTCAGTTAGGTAAATATCCCAGAGTGCACATCCATGAACTGGCAAAGAAATGAACGTGGGGAGCTTGGTATCAGGGACTGTGACTTGTATTTAACTTGGATTAACTATTTATTAACTTTTAGTTAATATCAACAGTGCGCTGTCTCCCTCACGCTGCTGCACAGCTCTGCGAATGCTTTCTGCAGCTCAGGGCAGGGTTGAACTGAGTTGAAGGGCAGGTGAGCAAGGTGAGGAAAGGGGAGATAACAGGCTGGGGGGGACACATGGGACTCAGCAGAGGAAGGAGAAGGTGTGGAGCCGCTGATGGAGGATGCTGCTTCGCTTCTGGAGGCCAGTGAGCAACAGAAGAGCAGCGGGGTCACAACATGACGTGCTGAAAACAGGAACAAAGTATGGGTGGAATCGGGCAGGGTCTTGATGGAATTGGTAAAGGAAGGTGCTGGGGAAACAAAAAGGCCAAAGCTGTGTGTCAAAAAGGCATCGTGTAAATGCAGCAGCTCCTGCTGGAGATTCCTGTTTGTCTTTTCGGCAGGGAAGACCATCCTGGCCCATCTTTTGGTGTTACCTACTTCGTATGCGCCTGTTTTCTCCAAAGCGTCATTCCTGCGCTGCTTTGCCTCTGTATATCCAGCATGTTTGCTTCCTGGCAAAGGCAAACCTGACCTTGACACAAACGTGTGGTTCTCGCTCCTCTTTTAGCAGCGTCGCCCGTAAGCTGAAAAACTGGCCAGCACAATGGGAAAAAAACAGAACAAGAAGAAAGTGGAAGAGGTCTTAGAGGAAGAGGAGGAGGAGTATGTGGTGGAGAAGGTCCTGGATCGGCGAGTGGTAAAGGGCAAAGTGGAATACCTGCTGAAGTGGAAAGGCTTCTCGGAGTAAGTGCCTCCCTCCCTGCCTGCTGCTACAGGGTGGGTGCTGGGCTGCTCCGGCGCGAGCATCTCTTCTTCCTTTGGCTCCCGAAGCCTCCAGGCAGGTGGCTCAGCCTCCCTGCTCCTCTCCTATCTGTAAAACGGAGCCAACAGGCCAAGGGCAGCCATAATGATAAAACCAGCAGTGCTAAATGCCTTGAGCTGTAGTCAGGGTGAGGAGAGCACAGCCTGGGTGAGAAAGTCCCATTTCTGGGACATACGGACAGGCTGTGTAGCGCCCTGGTGGGGCTTCCCTGCCTTAAACCTAGTGGGAAAGAGGCAGCTGGATAAAATGAATTGTGTTTCTCCCTGAGAAAGGAAGTAACTGCCCTGCCCTCTGGCATCCCTGCCCGGATCGGGGCAGGGTCCCGCCTTGTGGGGCAAGGACACCCACATCCAGGCTGCTGGTTCTCTCAGCATCTCCGCATGACCTGGTGTCCAGTTCTTTCCTTGGCAGGGAAAGCTGCAGCCAGCTGCCCCGTTGTAAAACTAAGCTGTTGTCTTTGATTGCAGTGAAGATAACACATGGGAGCCAGAGGAGAACCTCGACTGCCCAGACCTCATTGCAGAGTTCCTTCAGTCCCAGAAAACTGCACATGAGAGTGAGAAATCTGAGGGAAGCAAGCGCAAGGCGGAGTCTGACACGGAGGATAAAGGGGAAGAGAGCAAACCAAAGAAGAAGAAGGAGGAGGTGAGGCAGAGTGGGGGTTCTGTGCTCACCTCCTTACCCCTGCGTTGGGCACAGTGTCGAGTAGCTAGAGCAGCTGCGCTGCAAAACCTCAGTCAAACTGTTCTCCTGCACGGAGGGGAAACTATTGAACTTCAACAAGACGCAGCTGCAGTGCTTTTGGAAAGCCGTAGCTTTCGGAAGGAGGCATGAGCTGTTGGCTGAGCTGGGCCTCTGAATCCGGAGCCAGTCCTAGCACTAAACTGAAAGGCCAGTTGTTGAACCAGAAGGGTGCAGAGCCCAAACTTCTCCCGAAGAGCCGCAGAAGGGGTGAAACAGGCGGCAGGAGCTGCCTGTTGCCCCTTGGAGAGGGGAACAGGGTGAAGCAGAGAGCCTCCTGCTCAGGGTGTGCATAGCTGCTGGGGAAAAGGAACAGTAAAAGGCTCTGCAGGCTCTTTTCATCCCCGGAGCTGCTGAATCTTGGCCGGCACAAGAGTTTGACCAGCAGGGCCTTGGAAATCAAATCCTCTGTTTGCAACAGCAGCAGCAGCACGCTGGGCCACGCTGCCCGGGGCCTGGCAGGAGGTCACCTGTGTGGTGGGTTCACACCTGAGTAGTCTTCTCAGTTCCCCGCTGGCCTCAGTCGTTATAGTCCGAGCATCTGGTATGCAGAGCCTTTCTGAACAGCCACCAGCCTGTCCTGGTGACCAGAAACAGCTGTGGCTGTTACCCTGGTGATGCTGCAAGTGGAAACTTGTCTCTTTTCAGTCGGAGAAACCACGAGGCTTTGCCCGAGGATTTGAGCCAGAGCGAATCATTGGTGCCACAGATTCCAGCGGGGAGCTCATGTTCCTGATGAAGTGGTGAGTGTGTCTTTGTGTCTGTCACTTCTTCACTTATTCTGTGCCAGAGAGGGAAGGACCTGCACCTGGGGAGTCCCTGCTACCTGGCATGAAATCTCTGGCGATGGCGCTGCTGCCTGAGGTGACCCCTCTGCGCTGAGGCTAACGTGGATGTGAAACGAGCAGGTAGGGCCCTCGGGATTGTGTGGCTCTTAAGATGTCCCCCCACAGCAGGCGCGAGCTTGGGGAGAGAGAGGGGCACGGTGTCATGGCACGGGCTGCAGTTCTGGAAGGCTGCGCCCAGAGGAGAGCCGTGATGATGACCGCGTCCCCGTCGGCTGTAGTGACACAGGGCTTGTCGCTGGCACAGGTGGGAGCCAAACCAGGCAGGCGCAGGTGTGGGAGCCACTTGCTTTTGCACCGTCTCAGAAGTGCGGAGTGGCAGGGGACAGGGCCGCAGCGGTGGTTCGGCTTCTCTCCCCGTCCCCGACAACACAGAGCTGAACTCACGCCCGAACCCTTCCCGAGCTCCCGTGCTGCTTCTCCCTGCTCCAGAGCCACTCGGGAAGGGGTCGCTTGGATCCCCTGAGCGCCTCAGGGACTCCGTTGACCTGCCACCTTGTTTTTTTCTCCGGTCTCCGCTTCTTCTGCCTCCCCTCCGCAGCACCCTAACTTGCACCTCTGCTCTGGCCTCTAGGAAGAACTCTGACGAGGCCGACCTGGTCCCCGCCAAGGAAGCCAACATCAAGTGCCCGCAGGTGGTCATCTCGTTCTATGAGGAGAGGTTGACATGGCATTCCTACCCCTCAGAGGACGATGACAAGAAAGAGGACAAGAACTAACCCCTGGCACCCGCTCGGGCCAGCCTTTGTATAAAGATCTGAACTGTGGGTTTGAGCAAGAGGGAGAGAACGCAGCTCTGCTCGGTTGGGAGCGTAGAGATGGCTGGAGAAGATGCCCTTTGAAGAGACCAGTATGGTTTCTGTGCCCTGCAGCTGCTCAACTGCTTTATGCAGCTTCATGCTGTGTACAGATTCAAACCAGCCCGGCTCAGTTTGGGGAGGGGGTGGGGGTGGGGGTGGAGGGAAGGGCAGGGGGATACCGGCGAGGGGTGGGAGGAGGGAATGGGGATATTTGTTTCAAGGCTGTCGATTTTGCAGCTTGTGGGAGAGGAAGCAAAGCCCCTTCCATGAAGGACTATCACTGGTGATGGGTGGGCTGGGGAAAGGGAGTGCAGATGGATACTGCTTATTCTTCAAAGACCATCTCAGCAACCCACAGCCTTCTTCCCAATAGTGTTAACTCTGCATTTTTATGGCGTAGCATGTGTGTAGGTTTTTTGTTGTTGTTTTTTTGTTGGTTTTTTTTTTTTTTTTAATTTTTATTTTTATTTTGCTATTTACTGGTGTATTGGTTTGGGGATCTGGGGGGAGGGATGTGGGGAAATTGGTCTCTTGTTTAATTGGGGAGGGAGGGAGATGAGGTCTGGTGACAATGTTCCAGATCATTTCCAGATCTTTTTTAGAACCTGAATTCAGAAAAGGGAAAAAAAGTTTAAAAAAAAAAAAAAAAAAAAGAAGAAGAAAAAAAAAAAAGGCGGGTGGGGAAAGAGCCCAGTATTGATGACAGAACTAGGGAGACAGGGACACTGACATGAGACTGAAACTGTGAATGTCCAAATCTCTGGAGCCAAGATCCTCAACACCCTGCGAGCAGTTTTTACCGGGCGGGGGGGAGGGGGGGAGGGTAAGGGGGGGTGAGGGGAGACTTGTGAAAATGCAAACTTGTGATTCGTATTGTCCTGAAGCAGAACTGCCAGTTACTGACACATGCATTGTACGTGGGAGGGTGGGGTGTGGGGCGGGCATGGATTTTAACCCTTTAAAAGCCTTTCTACCCTTCTTTCCGTTACAAGGTGCTATTTCTCAAAATTGGGGGCAGGGGGGGGAGAGAGACTTCTGACTACTCGTTCCTTTTCTCACCTTAATTTGACTGTCCAGCCAGCGGCATTGGGAACCCTTTAGTTGTGGGAGGGGGAGGAAATCAACAGCAGCACAAGAAAACATAAAATCAATTCCAGATTCTCCCATAACAAGTGATTATTTGTAGGAGCCCAGACGTTGGTGCTGGAGCCGGATGTGTCACCCTGAATCTTCTGAGATTT
Source organism: Falco naumanni (assembly GCF_017639655.2). Taxonomy (NCBI): domain Eukaryota; kingdom Metazoa; phylum Chordata; class Aves; order Falconiformes; family Falconidae; genus Falco; species Falco naumanni. The sequence continues at coordinate 5,084,217 of NC_054071.1, read as the reverse complement.
TGGTTGTTTGGTGGTTGTTTTTTTTTTAATCAGATTTATTACAAATACTGAACTATTTAATGTCTGGAGTCATGAGCCCCACCAGACTCCTGGCACCTCCTTGTAGGGTGGTATGTATCTAGACTTGCATTGTACAAACCTTTTTTTAAAAGCATGTGTTTAGGTTTCTGTGAAAACGTTGTTTAAATGTAAAGTACGTGTTTGGATTTTAACTTCATACCAAGCTCTGTCAGTTTTTTGTCTCAATAAAATTTTAGATTTATAATCCTGATTTTTTTCTTCTCTACCTTGCTCCTTCCTCCAGCTCTTTGTGCATGGGATGAGTGACGAGGTGTAGAGCAGGTCCCGGAGGGAAGTTAGCCTGTGCTCGCGGCCCTCTCTGAGCACGGGTAGCTCTGGTGCAGCCCAGGTTGGCCGGTGGCTCCGCTCTGGGTGTCGACAGCGGCAGGAGCTTTGGAGCAGCTGACGGCAGGTTCTGATTTATGTTGGCTTCCATCTGGAGAAGAGAAGTGTCGTAGAGGTTAGTGTCTAGAGGCCTGAGTTGAGTCTCACCCGTGGAGACAAGAGGACTAGCTGTGATTTGGGACCTCGTTGGGTGTAGCAAGATGCTGCTTGAGCCGGGAGCGTGCGCTGCATGTGTTCCCAGCCAGGACCGAGCACCAGCGGTGGGGTAAGTGACCTTTACTTCAATTCTCACCTGAATGTTGAGCAGACTTTTTCACTTTGTGGTGGTGGATGGGTTTCTAGAGCTCCAGCAATGGTTCTGCCGAGGATGGAGATGGCCTCCCGTTATTCTTAGTATGGGCTTGCTGAGGGCCGTAAGCTCCTGTGCATGGAGAAGAGTAGACTCGTCCTCTGCTGACGCTCCACGCAGTGGTACAGGCAGCACAGTGGGCTGAAGCGTTCCTGGGAGGAGGCTTGTGGTTCCAGGCTCTGGTTTCTGGTGTTGGGAGGGTGCAGGATGGAGCAGGGAGAGGCAGGGAGGATCTGGGTGGTGCTCGGGGAGGATCTGGGTGGTGCTCAGGGCTGAGCAGGGGCTCCACCAGCCCCTCACTGGCGCTCGGAGCTGAAGAACTGTGCAGCCGGTTGAAATGCAGGTTATTCACAACAGCCCAGCCTGTACCCGGCGGGCCGGGGAAATGTCTGCCCTGCCCCAGCAGCCAGCAGAAGCAGCAATTAAACCTTTATTAATCACTAGAGATGGAAGGGGTAACGTCCACTTAATTGAACGTAAGAAGGCTGCGGGTCCCTGGGGAGGCTCTGGGGCGATCGATCGCAGCAGGGAGCTGGAAGATGCACGTTGCTGCATCCTGGGGGTGGGACTGTGGCTGCGCCGGGTCCGTGGGGCTCCTGGCTGAGCTGCAGGCAGGCACCAGCCTCTGGCTGTGACACTGTGTCGGCAGGATGCGTCCCCTGGAGAAACTGAGGCACAGGGAAATAGTCTCACAACCCTCATGATGCGCTCGGAGGTCTGTGGGCGACGGTGTGGGGGGCTTCCCTGGGTTTAGTGCTCCAGGCTGGACCTGGACCGCTGGAAGCGGGGCAGGGAAGGGCAGAGGCAGCTCCTCTGTCCCCCCAGAAACCAGGGACCGTCCCAGGCAGGGAGCACAGCGGTGGGAGGCTGCGCTGAGGGCTCGGGCGGCAGCCGGACACCGGCTGGAATTGCCGCTGAGCCCTGGCTCCCACCGAGATCAGAGGCGCGAGGCCTCGCTGGTGGCCGAGTGCTTCCTGCCTCGGAAAATGAAAGGGCTGCACTTCACCTGATGATGGGCTGGCAGGCAGCCTGCGCCTCTGACAGCACGGCGTGACATGCCAGTGACAGCAGCGGAGGCGAGGAGCTCCCATCCCGCCTGCCCCCCTCAGCTGCTGCCTGGCCCGCCGGGGCTGTGACCGGCACGGGTTGTGCCAGGCTGGCTCTCGGCCGGACCGGGGCTGGGGGCTGGGGGCTGGGGGCTGCGCTTTGCTCACCTGGAGCCTCCCGGCAGAGATGGGGCTTCGCTGGTGGGTTTGTGCACGAGCAAGGACACGGATGAGCGTAGGAGCGGAGACACGGAGTAAAAGGTCCCGTTCTGCGGCGCTGGGGAAGCAGCAAAGGGAAACTGGAGCCCGAGCGGAGCGGTGTGTCCTCCCGTCCCATGGCTGCGCGCTCCGCATCCCGCTTCCCTTCTCCGGTCAGGGAGGGGGCAGTGACCCCAGCGGGGGGGCTCTAACCTTCCCCCGGCATCGCCGGGACAGGGGAAATCCTTGCGGTGCTTTTTGCAAGCCAGCATTCGATTCTAAAACAGCCCCCGAAGGAATATCTGAAATAAATACCCCGGAGCCCAGGAAGAGCGAGGGAAGCACCTCAGCGTGTGTATTTTAATGCTTCGCGTTCCCCTTGGCTGAGCTGTTGCCATGCGTGGAGCTGGCCTGGGCTCAGCTCCGGCAGCAGGAGCAGACGAGCCCTGCCAGTCGCGTAAGGAGAGGTTTCATCCCCAGGAAAAGGACGTTCAGCCTGTGGGGACCTCGGTGGCCGACCCCCGGGAGGGGAGCAGGGCCAGCACGCTTTCTGCTGGCTCGTCTGCTTGCGTCTTGCCGAGGGAGGTGGCCAGGGCTGGTGGACAGGAGGCTTTGGTGGCCCCAGAGAAGCACGTGGCCCAGGTGCCCGGCTTCAGCAGCAGTGCCCTAGGGCAGGGGGTGTTAAAGCCTTCGAGAGCGGCGTCCGTAAGCGAGGTGCGCAGCGGTTTGGTAGGGTGCTGAGCCACGGGGCAGGCACCCACGATGCTGCTTTTAAGTGCAGCAATTCAGCACCAGCCCGGTCACTTGTTCCGTCCCGTTCCCAGGAGCGGTTTTCCATCCCTGGCTGGTTCATCCCAGCCACGCGTGGTGTTTTCTGCACGGCCTGTGTTCCTGCCCGGCCCCAGGCGGGGGCTCTCGGCAGCAGCGCGTCCCCCTCCCCGCAGCCCCAGCAAAGTCAGGGCCTGCCCTTGAGCGCAGCTGGATGCGAATCCCGCTCGGCCGAGCCCTGCCCGGGGAACGGGGCTGCAGAGCAGCGGCTGGAGCCAGCACCAGCCTGGCAGCTGCCCACCAGCTCCCGGCCAGAGCTGCCCACCGGCACCGAAGCGGGCGGCGAGGTGGGGATGGCTGTGGCACGAGCTGTGCCCCGCGGTGGCTCTGCCGCAGGCCCGAGGTGCCCCAGTGCTGATCCATCCCGGCAGAGGGATGAAGGGCTGGGTCTCCTCGCTCCCGCCTGGGCCCGGTCCCGCAGGGAGGGGGATGGGGCAGGAGCCGGCCTGCAGAGCCTGATATAAATACACAGCGATTGAATAAACTTTGGCTCCGTCACCAGTGCCACGGCCGAAACCTGCGGGGAAGGTGGGGCGAGTGTCATGGCAGCGGCGCTGGCTGGAGCTGCGCGAGGGAGGGGAGGGTGCGAGCTGTGCCGACGCCGTTTGCTCACCCCACAGGGAAGCAGGACGCTCAGCACCAGCTCCAGGAGCAGGATCGGGCTGTGCCAAGGCAGCTCTGAGCGGCAGCCACATGCTGCGCCCAGCCAGCCCCCGGCCTTTGAACTGCAGCAGCTTTGGTGGCTTTGGCCCAGGGACCCGTGACTTGTTCCACACAGCTGCAGATTTAACCAGAAACACACTTTTCCTCGGCTTTTTTTTTTTTTTTTTTTTTTTTTGGTAAGATGCTGTTGTGAAGTAAGGAAAAAAGCAGCCGAGCCAGAGCTGCCTGTTTCCCACAACTGAGGAGCCTTTTCATTTTCCTCCCCTCCAGGGCCGGTACCTGCGAGCTGGGATGACGGCGACTCCGTCCCCAGACCACTGCTGGAGGCAAACCAGAGCTGCTCCAAGCTCACCGCTGCAGCACAGAGCCAGGAGCTACTGTGGGCGAGAAGGACCCACAAGAGGAGGCCGTTTCATTTCCCCGCCCTGCTTCATCTTTTAAAAATTAAAATAATAATAAAAAAAAAAAAAATCCATGGAACAAACGCTCGTACAGTGAATAAGCCGTTTTATTTTTGTCCTGTGCTCACACAATCTCTCTTCTTTCCCTGACAGGTCACAGATCATTAAAATAAAGTTTCTAAGAGGAAAATAATTTAAAACATACACGCAGGGCTCCCTTCCAACCTCCCCACACCCACATCTCCACCACTTGTGCTTCGTCTCATGCGTAAGTAAAGCCGTTGAATCTCAGGAGTCCGGGATGGGCGAGCCTGCCAGGGTCTCGGTGAGTCCATCTCACACCGTCTGGGGCCACAGCGAACGCACCGAACACCCCGCCACGTGCTCCAAGATCCAACCACTTTCCCCATCACCTGGAAAACGCGCCCGCAGCCAAACACCTTCCCTCCGGGCAGCGCCGCTCCAGGCCTCCCTCTTGCATCACCAGGTTTCCTTCCCTCGAGTTACCACCCCGAGTCTTCCCTCCCGCCGCACCACCCTCACCCCGTATCACATGCACAGGACTGGCTAGGAAAAGCCATTTTTAAGCTTTTTCAGTTGCTGGTAAAGTCAGTACACTCCCAGCTGTGCTATATTGTAAATACAGCTTCTAGGATCGTCTCCGTGGCGGAGACCGACAGTGATCAAGGCACTACCCCCACCCCCCTCCTGAAAACAAAGGAAGTCAGACCAACACCTAGGGACAGAAGAGAATCCTATAATGTGATCACACGGTTACACTGAATCTTTATGGCAAAGAGAACATTTAGCAGCTTTGAACATTTGGGCTTCTCCCTTTTACTCAACACAAGCACTCTAGACCCTATAGGGAAAAACAGGGCTGAAGCCCTAAAAATCAAAGCGCGGTTAAGAAACAGGAATCCTAACAGCTGTCTAATTTCTATAAGTGACAAGCCCATGGCCTGGGGTGGGAACCCTCTGCTCCCCTTGTGCTGTGCGCTGACTGGGGGGGGGCCCAGCGACCCTCCCCGCCTTCCTCCCCCAAGCAGTTCCCCAGCCAGTCAGTGGGAGAAGACAGCGTTTGCATGCAGGCTGCTGCGTGTGCCGGCTCAGCGGCCCAGCACGGCGCTGGCTCGGCGGCAGTGACATGCTCTTGAGTGTGGCGGGGGCCGCGTATCGCACTGGTTCTGTTAACCCTCTCCAGTTCCACCCACCCACCCCCTCCCCAAAATCCTAAAGCTCCACGTGCCCCTCCACCGAGGCGTCACAGCTCCACACGGACAGTAACGGTTCTCCCGTGAGCCCCTTCTGAGCTTCCTCAGACTGGAAAGGGTTAATGGAAGTCACACCACTTGTGTTTCCATGTGTGCACTGGTCTGATCTAGGAAGGGATGTTGGTTAATCTGGAATTAAGTCAGATTGAATCACACACACCGATGTGGGGGGAAAAAAAAAACAAAAAAGAAAAAAAAAAAAGAAAAAAAGAAAAAAAAACCAACTACCTGAAATCACAGAACTTTGGAAGTTCAGAAAAATGTCTCTCCTATAACTTGTTTTAAGTTCGTTTGCTTAAATCTCTTTTCTTATTTAAAGCCAGTTCCTAACAGTAGTTTTTCCACCTCTGCCAATCTCACCACCAGTGATGCCAGCTCGTTTCCTGCGCTCAAAGGATTCCAGGTTGTGGAAGGCGCCGGGCTCGCCAGTGCCGGGTCCGTCCCTCCCCGCAGGGAGCCCTCAACACAGCCTGCAGGTCCTGCAGTCTCTCCCGCACACTGACCGGCAGCAGTCACGTTTTTTTGAGAAGATATATCGGATAAGAAGGCATGAAAGTTCCTCTAAGTACTTCCAGGCTCAGCCCTTCTCCAGTTCTCACTTGAGCGAGTGTCCCACTCCTCCCGCGTCGCCGTCCCGTCACTTCCTCCGGTCCTTCTGTTTGCGCTCCTGCCGCCGGGCCTGCTGGTCAGCCACGGCGCGAGGTATCAAAATGACGCTGCCGTCGCTGGCGTACTGCAGGGCGTACTGGCTGGGGGAGTAGGGCTGCCCGTTCTCGTCCCGCAGGCGGCCGAACACTTCCTGGTAGAGGTTCTGCACCTTTTGCTTCATCTGGCGGATGGATTTGAGGAATTCCACCTTCTCCCTGAGCAGTTTGGACTTGTCCCGTTGCAAGTCCTCGACGTCCCGTTCCAAGTTGAGGATGGTGTCCAGCTTCCTCTTGCGGCAGTTCTGGGCAGCCATCTTGTTCTTGCCTCGCCTCCTGATGTCGCGGATCAGGCTCAGCTGCGCCTCGCTGAGCTGGTACTTGGACAGGAGCTCGTTGAACTCCTCCACAGGCAGGTTGATGATCTTGTCGTTGGTGAAGGGGATCTTCATGGCTCTGGCTCGATGCTCGTCCCTGCTCATCTGCTTATCCAGGAACTCGGAGGGCTTCTCCTTGCTGCTCTTCTTCCCCGCGCTGGGCAGTTTGGGCTCCTCGGGATCCAGGGCCCCCGGTGCCATGTTGTAGGTGTGGTTGTGGCCAACGTGCTCCAGGTAAGGCAAGTAATGGAGCTGCGACGGGTCCTGGTAGCTCATGCGGCAGAACTTGCTGTACTCTGGCTGGTATCCAACCGCCCCTTCCGCTTCTTCAAAGTCCACGTTTTCGGAGTCGGAGCTGTAGCCGACAGCTCCTTCCTCAGAAAACGAGGAGGAGGAGGACGACGAGGAGGAAGAAGAGGAGGAGGAGGAGGACGAGGCTTCTGAGCTGCTCAGAGAAGCCGGACTGTGGCCAGAATCCAGAGAAAGACCCGAGTCTGAATCAAACTCCTCTTCCAGCTGCGAGGCCTGCACTGGGTTGAAACCTTCTTCAATCGCCAAGTCCATCAGGCTGATCTCATCGAGCATGGCTTCGTCCAGCAGACCTCCCAGCGGGTCCGGCAGCTCGGGGCCAGCCGTCTCGTTGACGGTGCTGTTCAGCTGCGGAGGGAAGAAGATGCCGCTCAGGTTGGTGGAGCCGAAGGTGGTGTTGAGGCCGGTGGAGTTGTCCGGCGCCAGCTGGAGCAGGGCTGAGCTGCCGGCCATGGAGGGGCTTTCAATTTCGGAGCTGAAGAGGGAGAAGTCCTGTGAGCAGCTACCCAGAGAGGCCTGATGCAGGCTGACATTCTGATTGATGGGAGTGTTCGGAGCGAGGCTGTAGTTAGAAGTCAGCAGGTCTCCGCTTGTGCCGTTATAGAGGGTTTCAGCGGTTGTGTTGTTCACTTCCATAGCCTGGAAGAGACGCGAAACAGCCCGGTAAACGAGCCGCGCTCGAGCCCTTGCCTTCACTCCTGGTGTGTGCCAAAAGGAGACGGAGCAATGCTTCCAGATCCCACGGCAGAAGCTCTCTCTGGCAGCCCGGCATCACCCGCCGGCTGCGGGAGGGTTAAGACAGCAGCAGCGACTGCCACAGAGGCGGCACGGTGCCACCGCGCAGGCTGGGACAAAACCAAAGCAGCTGCCACCAACCCCAACCCACGGTCGCCCAGGAACTGGGTGCCTGGGACAGTCATGGAACCTCAATTCAACAGAGTGGCACCGCGCGCCTGGAGGGGCCAACGCCTTGCCGCAACCCCCCCTCGAGCTGACCTGCATTTCCATGATAGACATGAGGTCCTGCCACTGCTGCTCCAGATCGAAGGGCGACTCGGTCTCGGTGAGGAGAGGAGACAGCAGGCTGGTCTGGATGCCCGCAGACCTGCTCTCACCGGGCACGGCTTCGCTCAGGGTGGAGACATCCGCAGCTGGAAACTAACCACGTGAGGCAGAGTCAGTCCCCGGCTGATCAGCCGCGGCCAGGGAGGCAGCAATCCCGAATGCCCTTCCACCTCCGCCTGGGCAATCGCTTCTCCTTTGTTCAAAGCGAACTGGTTGCAGTTATTCCTCCACAGTTCACTATGAACTAATCAGAAGCAAAGCCAGAAGTCTTTAATTAATTGTGACCACCCCACCCCCCTCCTAGTTTCACAGGCACGATGCCTGGAGCCTCCTTAAGCAGGCTAACCCAATTTACTGCTGGTTCTGCAGTCTGGGTTAGGGGTACAAGAGGGACCGAAACCCCAGCGAGCGAGCTAAGGAGAGCCGCCGCCTCTGGATCCGCCCAGAGGCAGAAACCTTCGCCCTCTCTGCTCACCTCCGAATTCTCCCCGAAAGGGAAGGTGGCCTCCAGCAGCCTAAGGCACTCCTCCAGGGACAGGGCTGTCTGATCCTCCGCACCAGGCACCTGATGTAAAACACAAGCAATCGTAGCCCCAGGATTAGGGAGGTGGTGATGAGAAACAAGCTCCTTACAGCAGGGCTTCATTACAGCGCATCCAAAAAGAGCCAGAGGCCCCACCCAGTGCTTCGCAGACTCCATCCTCCTGCTCCGGAGAGCATCAGAGCAGCCCCCAAGCGCAGTGAGGAAAGAAAACGTGCTGCCTCTGCTCCTGGCGAGCCTCACCTACTGCCAGCGCAAGGACTCGGCTACAGGCTGGAGGGGACTCTGCGCCTACCCGCGCCACCATCTCTGCCAGACAACCTAAAGGCACAGCAAGAACCAGCCACCCTCGTCCTAGCGCCCTGCCGACGGTGACACGGCCATCACCCTGCCCGCCTCGCTGCGGCTCCCCGGCCCGGCAGGCAGCCTGCGCTTTTCCCAGCCTCAAATCCTCTCGTCCACCTGGGCAAAGCCTTATCCTGCGGCTCAGCCGATGCCCGCTGAAAGTCACACGTGATGCCGCTCGCCCCACCGGGCCAGCCCAAGGGCCCCTCGCCTCCCCTCCGCCTGGGCAGGAGCGCAGACCCCCTGGCACGCTGCATCACTGCAGGCACAGACCCCAGCCCGGTTGGCCCAGGGGTGTTACCTGCGCAGGGAAACTCTCCCCGGTCTCTCCATCAACTAGTAGGTTTCTATCCAAGACCTCATTCCCTCCGCTCCTCCAGCTGTCCCCGCGCTCCCTCCCATCGCTCAGCTCTTTGTCCACTTCGCTCTCTTTCTGACGGTGGCTGTAGTCAAAAATCTCTCGCCCAGCGCCGAGATCAATATCCTGTCTCCACAGGATGTCAATCAAATCGATGTCCTGAAAGACAGACCAGATTTCCTTCAGCCCCGGGCTGGGTCCCCACCCACCGGCCCCTCCCAAGGCCCCCGCAGCCCACCCGCTGGGCACCCCTCTGCGCGGTCCGCTCCCCCGGGGGCCATCCTGCCCCCCGGGGCCCCCGGCGGCGGTCCTGCGGGCTCTGCATGGCGGGCGAGGCCGGTCCTGCGCCCCCCGCCGCCCATGGCCGCCCGGCCGCCGCCGGGAGAGGCGGCTGGGGCCGCCCGGGCCCCCGTCGCGGCGGTGGCTGCGCCGCGGCCGCCTTGCATCAGCCCGTGGTGCCATCCCGGCCATTTGCATAAGGGGTGGGGTGCGCCGGCAGGAAAATCCCCGCATTTCCACCCACCTGATGCAACTTGAGCCGCCGGCCCCGCCGTTACCGGGCTCCCGCAGCCCTCCCCCGCCCCCGGTACCCCCTCAGCCCGCAGCGTTCCCGCCACCGGAGCGGCCCCGGTACCTTTCTCATGTCCCCAGCTGCCTCCCGGGCCGCGGCGCACGCCGATCATGGTCCCCGGGGCAGCTGGGGGGGGAGGCGGCGGCGGCAGCAGCAGGAGCGGCGGTGGCGGCGGGGGGGGGGGGCTGGCCGGGGCGCGGCGCCGCGCACGCATCGCCGGCCGGGGCGGCTGGGGGAGCCGCGCTCCGCTCCGCCCCACCGGCCACAGGTGCCCGCGGCCCCGCTGCGGCGGCCAGGAGCCGCCCCCGCCCCCCCGTGCGGCGGCTGCGGTTCCCCCCCCCCCGGGCGGCTGGGCCGGGCTCGCCTGGGCTCGGCTCCCGCCGCCCTGCCCGGGCCGGGCTGCGGCGCGCCCCGCCCGCCCCTCCCCCGCCGTTACCGTGGCTGCGGCGGCCGCCAAGCCCCGCCCCTCCCGGCTGCGGCGCCGCCAGGCCACGCCCGCCTCCGCCCGCCGCCAATCGGCTGCTTCGCTCCCGCCCCCGCGCGGCGGACGACACCAATCCACACCACTGGGGGGCCGCCGCCCTGACCAATCGCTGCTACCGGGGGCCGCGGGTTGAACCAATGAGCGGCCACGGGGCTCCCCCGCCCTGGCGCAGGGGAGCCACCTCCCCACCCACCCCACCCCACCCCCCACCACGGGCCCGGCCTCGCCCTGCACCGCGCGGGGTCCGCACCGGGGCGGGGGGGGGGGCGGCCGCCTGCGCCGCGAGGGGGAGGCGGGGGGGCTGACCGGGCGGCGGCACCCCGGTCACCTTGGCTCCCTGCCGCGGGAGACCCCAGCCCGCAGCTGCGACACCACCACCCCCCCCCCCCGGCTCAACCCGGGGAGGCAAAGACCCCCTCCCCAGCTCCTCACCCCCGCACAACGGGGCCCGGCCCCCCCGGGGCCCAGCGGTAACGGCGGCCGCTGGAGAGGCGAGGCCAAGTGCAAGGAGATCCCCGCCCGGCTGCGGGGGGGGCTGGGGCGGGGGGGGCTTGGCCAGGCGGGGCCGGCGCTGAGCACCAGCAGCTCATCACATGTCCCACGGCCGCGTATTTTTATCCCCCTGTTGTGGAAACGGCCCAGGGCAGCGGTGCCTCCCGCCCTCCCCACCCCCAATGCTGCAGAGGGACGTTAAACCCGCTTTGGCTCCAGGCTAACCAGGAGTTGGCACCCCCACCATACAAAAAAAAAAAACCAAATATTTTAAAAAATATTTTAGAAAAGATAATGACAATTAAAAAAAAAATAAAATTTAATTTCCCCTTTTGGCTGATCCCCAAGCCTCCCCCCGGCACTGCAAAGCCCGAGAGCCCCGCGCCGCACCCAAGCTCCAGCTCCTACAATTATTATGAACAGCCCAAACAAGGTCTCCTGCAGGGAGTCGCAATATTTTAAGTGCCAAGGGAAAAAAAAAAAAAAATCATGGAAAAATTTTAAACGCCAGCCCAAAAGCCATCTGCATATCATCATCGTCCACCTAACGAAGGGGAAGGGGGGTGGGGGGGTGGGGATGGAGCCCTGCAGGTGCCTTCCAGAGGTAGCAGCTGCCGGGAGCTGCAGAGCTCACCCCATATTCCAGTTGGGAAGGCTGGGCGGCTGCTCAGCACTTACCAGGGAGCCAAGGTTCCAGACAAAGACACCAACACCCGCGTGTCCCCCCCCAAAAAAAAAACACAAAAAAAATCAAAAACCACCCCACTGGGGTAATGCTTTGAAACAGAACTCGGTGCTTTGAAGCGTCAGGCCAGCAGCAAGCGCAGTCCTGCTGGCCCCGGGGGAAGAGGTGATGTGACGATGTGATGTGATGTGACGTGACGTGGGTGTGCGAGGCAGCGAGGCAGACGGGATTTCCTGGCGTTGGGTGCCCGGGTGCCATGCCCCCGGCAGCGCGGTGCACCTTGCAGGTGCACCGGCACCCTCCCCTCCCTTCCAAAAAAATAAAAAAATAAAGATGGAAAATGGAGACCTGAGGAAGAGCATGGATGCCTCAACGCCCGGGATGAGGGAAGGTGCAGACCCAGATCTCCCCACCCTTCCCTGAAGGAGCGACCGGAGTGAAGCCGCAGCGTGGAGCGGCATGCTTCCCAGCCGGCATCGCCCAGGCTGGCCGGGAGATCCATCCCGGCCGGACGCGTTTGCAGCTGCACAGGGGCAGCTCACAGCAGTGGCATCTAACGCAGGACTGTATTTTAAAGACAGAAATAAAACAGGCCCCCGGGTAACAGCAGTGTTACCGGCCTCTTGCCACCCGAACCCGCAGCGCTCCTCCCTAAAATGGGATCCCACTTTCTCCACACTGCACTCCAAAGGCTCCCCAGACTCAACACCCTCAGCCAAGGGCATCAGGCTTGGGGAAGGACAGCAAAGTCTTCCCTGGGCTGCGCGTGACCTTGTACGAGGCATTTCATCAAATTCTTCCCCGTTCCCAAGACGGGGAATTACCTCTCTCAGTTATCAGGGAGGAAACTACATGTGTGAACATTCCACCTTGTGTTCTGCTCGTTGACACCTCCAAGGTCGCCGGCTCCAAACTCAAAACAAGGTTTTCACCCTCAGTCCCGCAGCCCCAATGCCTCTGGAGCCAGGAGATCCCCACGGACAGGGAAAAGCTGCCCGCAGGCACAGCCACAGCACCATCCACGCTTCCTACGGCAGCATCCTGCTGCTCATCCATCAGTACTAGACCCAAAACAATCGTCACCTTTGTCTCTCCAGCGTGCACGCATTCACACCGCCTTTCCTCAACCGCCTTTCCTCACTCGATTCCCTGCCTGCTGCTGCGCCGAAGCCACATGACAAAAGCCCCAGGCATCCGCGACAGCTGCCTGCAAAGCTGCCCACCCCTCGCCACAGGGGACAGGGGTGTCAGAAGCTGAACCCAGCTCTCCTCGTGCCCAGACGCCCCAGCAGCTCGCCCGAGACACAATTTACGAGACACAAGAACAAGGCTGGAAGGACCCGACGCCACAAATCAGCACCAACAACCCCCAGCACCTCGGCCAGGGAGATGCTGAACGTGCCGTGACAAAGACAGCGGTGCCAAAAAGGAAAAAGAGCAGCAGCTCCTGGGGACTGGCATTGCATCACAGCCTCCGAAAGGTTGTGCTCAAACAGAAAAAAAATAAACCACTTTCCAGTTCACCTCTCCCCACCCGCCTGTGATGAAAACCCAGCAATAAACATTGCCACTGGATGGACTCCAGGGCCAAGTAACCCAACCACCCGCTCGACACCTGGGATGAGGCTGTTACCCAATGCCCCTGTTTATTTCCCAGCCTCGTTTTATCGGTTTCACAACACAAAGCTGTAAGCACGAGTTGAAATGCTGCCCCTCAACCCTTTCCCCCTCCTTTCGCTATTACTTTCAGACCAAGAATAAAACAAACAAAAAAGGGAAAAAAAAAACCGCACATAAACCCAGAGCCCTCTAACTGAACCATAACTCAATGTTACACCATTCCCAAGTAGGGATCCACTTTTCCCAAGTGCTAAACACACACACCACACAGTGTACCGCTCACTCGGATGGGTACCAGAGGGCGGGAGGCCTCCCCAAGGGCTCCCTTTCCCCCCCACCACAGGCAAAAGAAAAATCCTGCCTACCTCTTTGGTCAGGTCTCCATTCACCGGGGCAGCCACCGCTCCCAAATCTTCCAGTTCTTCCCCAAAACCCTGCTCAGCTCCGCTCTCTCTCACCCCATTGTCAGGACTGCTGCCATCCTGCAGACCGCTGCCGTTCTCTAGGGCGATGCCGGTGCTGGGCTGGCTACTGGACACGGAGCCTTCAGGGTCTCTGTGCACCAACCAGGCATTGACTTCGGTGGTGGGCACCTGAAACCTGTCCAGGGCCCTCACCTGGTTGAGCAGCCTACGAGCAGTGAAGTAATAGTCCAGGTCTACACTTTTTGGGTGGATGCCATATCCATCCAAGGTGTTACGCAGGTTATGAAACTGGGTCTGTGTGTAAGCGGAGCTCTGGCCAAGAATGATCTCCCGGAGAGGGGGGAGCTGCGAGTTCAGGTAGGTGTCCACGTCCACACGAACGCCGATCAAGCTGAGCAGAATGGTGAACTGGATGAGGCCTTCGGTGAAGTATTTCTTCAGAGAAAGCATTTCTGGCAGAGGAGAAAAGAAAACAGGTGGAGGGTTTGGGAATTTAAAAAAAAAAAAAAAAACCAACAAAAACACACAACCACAAACCACCACACACCAGCGTCAGGTGAATTCTCCACACAACAGGTTGGTTGGGTTTGTCTTTCCTCTGCCCCACTTTCAAACAAACAAAATAAAGCAACAACTTCGACGTTCAGGTTATCACCAAACAGCAGGATGAAAGTTTAAAGAACCTGCAAGAGTCAGGCCTCAGGATTACTTTGTTCTCCTTTTAAAATTCTGGAGCTCGGTGGTCGACCAGCAGAGTGTAACTAAAGATTTACATCTTGAGAAGCAACAAACTCTCTCCCCAGAAGACAGCCTCCACCCTCTCCTGCCCTTTCCTTTTCTTCAGAACAGTTTTATAACACAGACCATGCAGCTACATAAAAATCCATGGGACTTACTGTCCACAAACTCCACATACAGCAGCTTCCTCTCGCAGCCCCCCCCCCCCCCCCCCCCAATTCCCCACGCTCTGGGACGGGGTCTGCTCCCTCCGACAGCCGGCTGCTCCTTCTTCCCCTCTCCTGGTCTGTGAAGCTTCTTGAAGGCGGCTTTTACGAGTCAAAGGTCCCAATCATGGGAAGGTCCAAAGACTCCTCCGCTTCTGGCTCTAATTTCATCAGCAGCTGAAATATAAGCAAGAGAGCAAACGCGATAACACTCCGCCGAGACACCACCCTAAGGATTGCACATGGCCCTGTACCCCGGGACCTGCTACCCCGGGACACGGCGGTTTGCCCGGGCGCGGGGAGCCGAGCGGGTGTCGCTCCAAAGTTCCTGACACATGGGGGGCACAGCACCCCCCCGGTGGGGGTTACCTTTGGGGACAATATTGTCCGTACTTCCCCTCCCTGAGCTATTCTTAGGCTGGTGCGTCAACTTCCCCTCTCTCTGAAGGAATCCAGCTCCGACTCCCTCTCCTCCTCAGCCCGGCTCCAGCGGCTCTACAAAATCCCGCAGGGGCTTCCCCACCGGCAGCAGAACAGCCCCCAGTCGGGCGCTCCCCAGATCACCCCCGCCCCGGCCTTCCCGGGGCACCGGCCCCAGCCCCAGCCCAACGGGGCGGCTCCCGGGAGGAGCCTCCAGGCCCCGGCGCTGCCCGCGCCCCCCTCCGTGGGGGTCCCCTCGCAGTCATGTGCTCCCCTCCCGCCCCCACCCCGGGCGCTTTAAGACCCCCCCGCGCCTCGTGACCCGCCCCCCCCGCGCGGCCTCGCCGGCCCCTCAGCGCCGGCCCCTCAGCGCCGCCCGCCCCGCGGCCCTCGGCCCGGCCCACCCCGCCCCGCGGCCTGGCCCCTGCCCACCCCCCAGACCCCCGGTCGCGGTTGCGGTCCCGGTCCCGGCCCCCCCGCCCGCCGCTACCCGCTCGGCCGCCGCCGCTCGCTGCCGGCCCCGCCGCCGCCGCCGGCCCCGCTCCCGCTCCCCGCCCTGGCCAACCACCTCCCCCTCCCGCCTCGCGCGGCGTCGCCGCCAATCAGCGCCGAGAAAGGGGAGGCGGGATAAAGCTACGGCCCAATGGAAGGCGGCGGCAAGGCGTTACTCCCGCCTATGTTGCCGTCTGGATAGGCAGGCCGAGCGGCCAATCGGCGCGAAGACAGCGCGGCTGGCCCCCGTGCTTGGCCCAGCGGCCGCGCGCTAGGCCAATGGGAGAGGAGAAGCCGGGGAACGCGACCCGCCCCTCTCAGCGACTGAGTGACAAGGCGCCCACCCAATGGAACGCCGAGGCTCTTTCGAGCGACAGCGGCAGCTGCCAATGAGACAACGCGCAGAGACCAGCCGCCCATCCGGGGCGCTTAACTGGCAGCGGCGCGCACCAATCCCCGCCAAGCAGAAGTACTGCCCCTTCGCCCCGCAGCTGTTGCCATGGCAGCGGGCGCCCCGGGCCCCCAGCGCAGGGCGAGGCCTGGGCCGCCATGGCAGAGCCTCCATTGCCCCACAGGCCCCGCCACTGCCCCGCGTGTCCCCAGAGTGTCACCACCCAGGGGCAGCGAGGGCCTCGGGCCTCCCCCCGGTGCCACAGCGCAGCAGGGCCTGCAGCGGCGCCATGGCTCCTCGCCCTGCTTGCCCGGGGCCTGCCCTGCGTGGCCTCTGGCCCACAGGATGATCGCGCTGAGCCAGACCCTGCCCCGCGCAGGCTCCCGGCCCCATGAAGCCGCCAGAGCCCCTTGCAGACAGGCCCGAGTCAACGCCGAACCCAGAGCTTCGCCTCAGGCCCTGCAGTGAGTCAGTGGCGGGGCTGGGAGCGCAGCCAGGGCATCGCCTGCTAACCCCATGCTTTACTTTCTTCATTGCTCCAGCCCTTCGCTAATTAAAAGTCTTTAATTTCACGCTCCGGCAGCGGCCCAGTTGGCATAGCCCTGCTCATTACGCCCAGGTCTGTTTTCGGGTTGAAAACAGCAAGCTTTCCTGGTCGGCTGCTCCTCGCCCATGGCAGTGGGAGCTGCTGGAGGTGCAAATGGCTGTGTCAGAGAGAGGTAACCCCCACCCCCGACCTCAGCCGGCCGAGAGCCGTGGGGAGGGGGAGAGCCCAGAGCGGGGGCTCCGTGCCCCTGGGGTGCTGGTGCTCGGAGCAGGATGGGGCTCCCCACGATACAGAGCTGCCACCCTTGAGCTGCTCGCAGCCGCCTGCAGCTGGCGTGCTGTGGACGGGCCTTGTGGCTGGCTGTCGCTTGTCAGCCTGAAGCAGCCACGCTGTCTGTGGGTCATCCCGTAAGCGCCACAGCTAATCATGGGGGTACCCACCAGCCAGTCTGAACTTGACCAAGCAACAGAGGTCTCAACGTTTGATGCCTTTTGAGACAGTAACTACCCCAGCAGAGGTGATGGAAAGGCTGCAACTCATCCCAGACACCTCACCAGTGCCTGAGGACCTGTGCCATGCAGCTGGTGGCTCTGAAGCTACCTGACAAAACGTGCCAAGATCTCCCAGCAAAGCTGCAGGAGTGGAGGTGGAAAGGTGCTGTGAATGGCCACGAGAGCAGGGCCAGCATCAGGCCCCCATCCCGTCCTCTCCTCCCCAGGGTGACCAACCACCAGATCACCGACGGGAACTCCATAAACTGCTTAAATAAATAAGCACAGAGCGGGGTCAGTGTTAAAACCAGTGAGCTCTGCGCAGGTTATTTATACCTTCCCGCACTGATCGGCGCGGGCTTCCTGCCCAAATCAATGCCGGTGCCCACAGAGCAATGGGCAGCTGCTGCCAGACCTGGCAGCAGAGGCAGGCAGGTAGGAGGGAAGGGCAGCCGGGCAGCACCACCCCTGCCTGCTATTCCTGCAACGCTACAGCTGCCCATAGCAGCCACAGCTGCCAAAACCAGACACCCTCTTCCCTGCCCCAGAAACTCACTGGGACAAACAGGATGCCAGAGACAATAGTTCATCCAAAAAAAAACGTGGAAAATGAGCGTGAGCTCCAACGCCTTGCAGCGGGGTGAGGTTTCCCAGCTGGGGGTATCTTCCCAGGGCAGTGGTGCGAGCAGAGACCCCTTCTTAACAGCAAAGACCAAGATTGCCAGAACGGCTGAGAGATGGGGGACGCGCTGTGCACCCCCCCAAACCTGTATAGCCCCAAGGCTACAAGCAGGGATGCCCTGGAGCACCCAGGGGGACAGGCACTGCAGGGAAAGCAACTGGAGCAGCCAGGGGAAGGTGGTGAGAGCCTGGAAGCACCGGGATCCAAGCGGTTTTGGGTCATGGGCTTGCTCTGCCCCAGCTGCTCTATCTCGCTGATCTCCTCCTGGAAAACAAGCCACGAAACACCCATGAAAGCTGGGGTGCGGCCCCGGCCCACATCATGCCACAACCGGCAATTTGCTGAGGCAACGGCAGCAGCCCCGGCGGGCAGACCGGCACGGCCCCATTGCCAGAGCGGTTCCCCCTCCATACCATGAGCCACCGCTCAGCACGTGGCACACCAGGTGGGAAATCGGGGGGGGGGGGGGGGGGAGCCCACCCCAACGGCCACCGAGGGTTTGCAGTAGGGCTGCCCCACTGGTGAGCTTCAGTCAGGCACCGTCTCCCTGTGTCCCCCCTGCACCCCATGGGGAAAACGGGTGTAGGGGAACACCCTGAAACCCTCCTGTCGCCTGTCCCCAGGGCTGCGGTCAGCCTCCCGCCAGCAACCCGAGCCGGGCTGCCCCTCCTGGGGTTATTTTTAGTGTGTCCCCCCCTCTCCAAGGACTATTTGGAGGGTTGGCAGGCGGCCCCGTCCCTGCACCCTGCCCAGCTCCCAGCCCTCCAGCTTGGGCAGGCAAAAGCCTTTCAGTGCCTCGTGCTGGCGAGGCGGGGGGCACGGAGCCCCTTCCCCAAGGCTCCCACAGGGAAATTGCCACTTTGGTGGCCGGTGGGGACAGTTAGGGACAGTCTGGGGCCAGCAGCCAGACACAGTGGGGAGTTGCTGTGGGTATGGCATGTCCTGCTGCCCCTCACTATGAGGCCGTGGCCCAGGCCCCCCCATGGGTGCAGCCCCCCAGGAGGTTAAAGCAAACGAGGGTGGTTTTGGTGCAACCAGTGAGTCACCAGCAAACGCCGCAGGGAGAGGTCAGGGCTGGGAGCAGGGGCACTGGGGGGCTGCACCCCATGGCTGGGGTCACCTGTGATGGCACATGGAGGGGGTACGGACCCTCCGGCAGAGGCCACATCCTGCACCTGGGCTGTGCTTGCACCCGCTGCTGGACCCCCCACCCATCTCCACTGGTCCCCTGGGGGGCTGGGAAGGGGCTGGGCCTGTCTCCGGGTGTCGGGGGGAGCTGGGCACCCCCATCCTTCGTCAGGGCAGCCCAGGGCTCTGCACAGGGAGGGAAACTGAGGCACAGTGGTGCCCAGTGGGGCACAGCTGGGATTGGGACAGAGCCATGCCAGGGGGATCCTGGTGGGATAACAGTGTGGCTCTGCGGGGTGATCCTGGAGAGCAACCCTCAGCAAGTGATCCAGCGGCTGAGCCTGCAGGTGAGCATTGCCATCCCGTGCAATGGCCTTCCTCCACCTTCCTCTGCATCTCCCACCCTCTTCACCCTCTCATGCCCCCAGGCCCTGCAGCCTTTGACTACCTGGCAGGCAGCTTGGAGCGGAGGGACGCAGGGGACACCGGCCACTGCCAGTAGGCAGCAGTGACAAGATGCAAACCCTTCCCTGGGCCAGGCAGGAATTGGGGTTGGCGGTCTGGCCGCTGCCAGAAAGCTCCCAACAGCGGCAGCCTTGTGGGTGAGGGCACTGAGCAGGATGGGTGCCAGGAGGATGCTCCCCACATTGGGGCGCCCAGTGGGTCCCCTTCGCCCCCCCCAGGTTGATGGCAGCCCTCCGTCCCAGCAGAGCGTGTCCCAGTAAGCCCCTCGTTAGCCTCACTAACGAGGAGGTGGCTTGCCCAGCTTTACCCAGCAGAAAGACGGGGTACACCCTGGGTCCCACTCATGTTGTCACCCCAGCACGGGCTTCCACAGACCCCTAATAGTTCAGCACAAGGTGTGCCCCCCCTCTCCAGCAAAGGGTACCCCAGCATCCGGCTGGGAAGGGCACCCCAAGGTCAAGCTGGCCCCAGGCTCAGCCCTGGGGTCTCATACCAGGTCCTGCAGCCCACCGAGGAGCACACCAAGCCATCCCCGCCAACGTGATGACTCCAGGGTCTCCCCTTGGAGGGGCTGGTTGGAAAGGCAGGACCCCAGTGCCGAGGGATGCCGGGCAGCAGGACACACGGACCCTCCCGGCATCACCCTGCTCCAGCCCCAGGATCCCCAGGCTGCCTCCAGAAGCCCCTTGCCAGGTTTCCTATCTGCCCCCGGCATTAATAATATCGAGGGGGAAATTAAGCACTAACGAAGGAGAATTGATTCACGGTTCCCACCCCCACCTGGAACCGGCCACAAATAAAATTTTCCTTCCCAGTTGGGTGTCCTCTTTCTATCAGCCATGTTGGGTGGTGGGTCCCCATGGGTATGTCACCCATTGAGGCCAGGCCCCAGGGGGTCTTTCACTATTCAGTGCATTTCCTTTGGAGGCAAAAACAACATTTATGGGTTTTTCTGTGAAATCCCAGTCTCTATGGGTTCATAATTTCAAGCCAGTGCAGATCAGGGTCTGGCACAGGGTGGCCTGGGGCTGGCAGAGGCTGTGGCATCCTGCAGTTGCAATGTGGGTCTTCATAGAGACGAGAGGACCCCCCACCCTCTCCCTGGCCATGCCCAGGGTGGGAGATGGGCGCGTGCAGCTGGGCACCCAAACGCAGCCCACCCATGCGTGGGGCAGCTGTGGTGCTTGCACCCACAGGTAGGCATGGTCTGCTCTGCCACTGTCGCACTGCGCCAGCTGGGGGACCCTTCCACCTTGGGATCGCCCCCTTCCTGGGAACCTCCCACCCTACAGACCCTCCCATACTGGGACACCCAGCCTAGGGGACCGTCCACCCACCCACCCACCCACCCACCGTGGGACTTGCACCGCCTCTTGCGCGACGCTCCCTAACGCCGCGGCCGCAGTGCGGCTCTTGCACGCCGCTCCCTGGCGAGACGGCGGCCTCTTTTGCATAGCCCCACCCCGCACGGGTCGCGTCCCTTATATGGCGTAATCCCCGCCCCCAGTCGCCTTTGCCTCGCCCCGCGCCCCGCCCACGCCCGGACTGCGCATTCGCGATCCTGCAGCGCCACCTGCCGGCGGCCACGGGGGGGGGCGGGGGGGGAGCGTGTGAGACCCCCCTGAGAACCGCCCCGGACTCCCCCTCCTCCCCGGGACCTCCCCAGTCCGGGCACCCCCGGGCACTCCCCGTCATAGGCGCCCCCGCCTTGGGTCCCCCAAATCCTGGGGATCTTCTCTTTTGGGACCCCCCACAGTTCTAGCGCCCCCCCAGGGACCCTCATCCCTGGGACGCCCCTGCAGTGCGACACCCCCTCAACCTTGTGACACACACAGACCCCCGTTGTTCCTCCCCCAAACCTGAGTCCCCCGCAGGGCAGCCCAACCTGGCCTGATCGCCCCCCCAGTGCACCCTTTTCCCCACACCCCTCTCAGCTGACACCCCCCCCCCAAAAAAAAACAACCTCCTCCCACCTGCCCCAGACCCCCTCACCCCGAGGTTACTCCACACCTTGCAACCCGGTGGACCCCAAAGGTGTGTGTCCCCCCAAAACTCGAGTGGCATCCCAACCCCCCCCTACCCCACGACCCCTCCATACCCAGCCCAGCTGCAGGGACTCCCCCAGGCCCGGGGCTGAGGGGGGGGGCGGCCCCCCCGGGCAGACGTTGATGGATGGGCTCCCCTCGGCATGGTCCCCCCCGGAGGGCCGGGCAGGGAGAGCAGCTGGCAGAGCTGCCTGCGACCCCCGGGGGGGCCCAGACAGATGTCCCCGCAGCTGGGACCCCCCCAGCACCTTTCTGTGCCACTCCCCCCCTGGTCCCCAAAGCCCCTCCACTCCCCTGGGCTGCGAGCGCCTCTTACATCCCAAGCCCCCCCAAGGGACACCCAAGCCCCCCCCCCAAGGAGCTCTCAGCCCCCACCCCCAGATCTGCCCCCCACAATAGGCAGCGAAGGCCAGTGGGACCCTCCTCAAAAAACTGCCTTTGATGGGGAAGGGGGTGTCGGGGGAGCACGGGGGCCGAGCAGGGGGAGGCTTCCCCCACCCTGGGAACCCCCCAGCCCCAGGGGACACCCCCTCTCAAAACCAGAGGCACCTCCAGCCCGAGGACCCCGGGCAGGGACCGTGGGGTGGAGGATGAAGCCCACCCTGCGGGGTGCTGGGGGGGGTGCCCCATCATGGGGGGCTGCCCATCATGGGGGGCTGTGTGCCCCCAGCTGCCCCTTGGAGGGGGGGAGACCCCCAGTGCCCCCTCCCTCCCCGTCCCGGCAGCCCCCAGCGCAGGAGCAGAGAACAAAGGGGAGGGGGGGGGAGGAGGAGGGGGGAGGGGGGGGGGGGAGGAGGAGGGGGGAGGGGGGGGGGGGAGGGGGACGCGAAGGCCCCCAGCCCCGGTCCCTGACAGCTGGTGCCCCCCAGGTGACACGGGGACAAAGGCTCCGCGGGGCCGCAGGCCGGGGGACAAAGGGGCTGCACCCCCGGGGGCTGCGGGGCGGGGGGGTCCGGCCGCCACTCTGTGCGGGGGGGCTGAGCAGACCGGGGGTTTCTCGGGGAGGGGGCTGGGGGCTGCGGCCCCGCAACCCCACTAGCCTGGCCCACAGTGCCTTGCGCACCCCACCCCCGCTGAGAGCCCCCCGGCCCCACGCTGCACCCCCAGTCCCTGCCAGCCTGGACCCACAGCACCCCCTGACCCAGTGACCCCCAAACACAGGGACACCAAAACCCCTGCCACCCCCACCCCAGTGACCCTCAAACTCAGGGACCCCAAAACCCCTGCCACCCCCCAACCCAGCAACTCCCAAACCCAGGGACCCCCAACCATCAGTGACCCCCCCAGCCCAGCAACCCCCAAACCCAGGGACCCCCAAAGCCTTGTCACCCCAAACCTCTTCCAGCCCTAAACCGAGACCCCCAAGCCTACATCACCCCCAAACCTTTGTCACCCCCAAACTCTCATCACCCCCAGCCCCTGTCACCCTGTACTTGGGTCACTCTGTCCCCATTGTCCCATCCCTGCCACAGTGGGGACCCCGAGTCCATGGGGGAGATGATGGTGATGTCTGGGGGTGCAGGGGCTGGGGGGTGGCTGTGCCGGGGGTCACGGTGCTGGGGTGGCTGTGCCGGGGGGTGACCATGCCGGGGTGACCATGCCAGGGTGACCGTTCTGGGGGGGGGGCTGTGCTGGGGTGACCATGGTGGGGGGTGACCATGCCAGGGGGACCGTGGTGGGGTGACCATGCCAGGGTGACTGTTCTGGGGGGTGACCATGCCGGGGTGACCGTGATGGGGGGTGACCGTGATGGGGGGTGACCATGCCAGGGGGACCGTGGTGGGGGGTGACCATGCCAGGGTGACCGTGGGGGGGGGGGGTGACCATGCCGGGGTGACCGTGCTGGGGTGCTGCGGCGGTGGCGGCCGGGAAGGGGATTCATTAACAGGGGGAGAGGTGGTTCCAGCGGCCGCCTTGATTGATGGCCTGGCCTCCATCTTGGCAGCCGGGTTTTGTCTCCCGGCCGGGGGGGAGGAAGGGAAGAGAAAAGGAAAGAGGAGGGAAAACAGCCCCCGGGGCGGGGGGGCAGCAGGGGTTGGGGTGCTGAGGGAGGGGGCCCCTCCTCGCCTTTCCCCCGGCTGTCGCGGTGATGGATGACCCGGCCAGGGGCACCCGCCTCGCCACAGCATCCTCACCGAGGGGGCTGCGGGGCTGGGGACCCCCCTTCTCTGGGGCTGGGGGGCCCAAGCAGCCCCCAGAGACTGGCCGGGGGCTGCAGACCCTGGCATGGGGGGCAGCTCCCCCACCCTAAGCCATGCTGGGGAGCTCGGCTGCACGATGAATCCCCCAAACCCCCTGGCTGAGCCCCCCCAGCTCATCGCAGGTGCTGCTGGGCAGTGGGGTGGCTGTACTTGGACGCGCCCCCCCCCCAGCCCAGATTGCTTCCCAAAAAGAAACCACGAGGATTTTCCCCTCTCCGGCACCTCAGCTCTTCCCTTCTCTCCATTTCCAGCCCCTGCCAAGGCTCTGGAGGAGCCCCCATACACCCAGGACCCCCCCCAGCAGCTCCGGTGGGCTACAGGCCAGCGCTCCCCCCCCCCCCCCCGCACGAAGCTGTCGCCCCCAGCCCCCGGGTGATCCATCCGTCCCCGCTGCGCTGGGGCATCTGTCGCCCCGTTAGGGATTGTTTTAACGAGGAAATTTAGAGCCCGTTAAGCAGCTGCAGTGTCTGCCTGTAGGAGAGCACAGGCAGGGGGGCTCGGAGGGGGGCGGGGGTAGATGCCAGCCTCAGCCCCTCTGCCTTCCCCCACCCCGAGACCCTGGGGTGGGTGTCTTCTCCCTAAAAACTGGCTGGGAGGGGATGGAGGGGGTGAGGAGGGGGGGCAGAGCATCCTGCATGGGGTGGGGTGGGGGGAGAGGGATGCAGGGAGAGATGGAGGCACAAAGGGATGCAGGAAAGGATGCAGGGGTGGAGGGAGGGACAGAGGGATGGATGCAGGGATGGAGGGATGCATGAAAGCACGCAAGGATAGATGGAGGGACAGAGGGATGCAGGGAGGGATGCAGGAAAGGATGCAGGGAGGGACGGAGGGTTGCAGAGATGGAGGGATGGATGCAGGAAAGGATGCAGGGATAGACGGAGAGCCAGAAGGATGGATGCACGGGACAGGCAGGGGCACGGGGTCCGGATGGCACGGGGACAGCCACTGGGATGGCTGGGGCCGGGGAGGGGGGCGCAGGCTGGCCCCCCAGCTGGTGCCCCTGCACAGCTCTCTGCTGGCTTCGCAGCTAATTGAGTGAAATGGCTGTCAGCGATGTAATTAAAGGGGAGCGCGAGTGCTCAGGCAGGCCTCAAACAGATGGAAGGCCCCTTAATTGGTAATTAAATTCCTCCCTGGCAGGTGAGATGGAGCAGCAGCCCGGCCCCCCCCCAGCCACCGCGGGGGAGGCAGAGCCGGTCCCCGTCCCCACCAGAGCCAAGGAGGGGGGTGACACAGCCACGGGGCTGGGGGTCCCTGTCCCCATCCCCGCCTCGTCCCTTTGTCTGCTGGTTGCGGAAGCACACCCAGCCCCGCGCCCCCCCGGGCCGGGGTCCCCCCTCCTGCAGCCCACCAGCCGGTGACAGTCACCCGGTCTTCGGGGGGGCGCCAGGCAGGGACCCACAGGGGACCCCAGTATTCTGGGGGGGCTCCTACCCTGGTCCCTGCCATCCGCATGTCCCCCAGGCCCCCCATCCCCACAGCACGCAGACCCTGCGGGCAGCTGGATGCAGGCAGGGATGGGGGGGGCTGGAACCCCCCCTGAGTGCCTGCTGCTGCTGGTCCCCCCGCCCCAGCGCTGCCCCCCGCCAGCTGGGAGGGGGTGTTTTATCTTTCCGTCATTATCTCCCAGTAATGTCAGGGATAATGGGAACAGCGATCGGCGGCGCTGGCCAATATTTCATGCACGATGGGATGGGGGGGGACAGGGCCCCAAGACAGCCATATTAATTAAGGCCCCGCACCGCTGCCCTAACGAAGCCCCTCACACGGGGGGCCGTGGGTGCACCCGGGCAGAGGGGTGGGGGTGGGGGCATTGCTGGCCTCCCCCCTGCTGCCGACTCATTTAATTCCTCATTAAAGCCCCCACGGTGCCATCGCCCCCCCGCCAGCCATGACCCCCGGTGGGGGCAGTGCCCCCAGCCAGGCCACCGTGACCCGCAGGGCCAGGGGGCTGGAGGGGTCAGGGGCTGGGGACCCGCGGCGGGGGGGCGTTAGTTCCAGTGGGGCGGGCAGATAAAGGGGGCTTTATGGCCGAGACCCCCGTGTGCCAGATGCTTTCGCCACCGCTCGCTATGGAGACGATGGCGATGGTGACCCCACGGCTGCACTGGTTCCCCCCTCCCCAGACCTGGTGCTGAGCTCCCTCTGCCCTAGCAGGATGGGGACCACCCTGGCCCCCCAGCACCCGCCAGCCTCGGGGGGGCCCATCCACGGCTGCTGGCTCCGTTCCCAGGCATTAAGGAGTTACAGACACCGTTTAATTTGCCCGTTAATCACTGTTAGCGGGGTAATGAGGGGCTCCCCGAAGCCAGGCTGGCTCTCAGCGACCTTCACCCGCGTCACCACCGCGGCGGTGGCACAGCAGTGGCCGCATGCTGTGCCAGGGGGCTGGTGGGGCGAGAGCTGGAGCCGGGCTGGGACATCCCCACCACGCAGCTTTGGGGTCTGCCCCCCAACAGCCCCGGGCCCCATGGCCGGGGGGGACGGGGATGGGGACGACGGGGATGACGGGGATGGGGACGACGGGGATGAGGACAGGATCCCGCACAGCCCCACGCCTCGCTCAGGCGCTGGCTGGTCCAGGATCCCTCATGGTCCCATGGGGAATGGGATCCCCCCAGCGCAATGGGGCAGGAGCACCCCCAGCCCCACGCCTAGATGCCTGTGCCCCACGCCCACCCCCGTTGGGGACAGAGCCTCAGGGCTGCCCCCAACCCCCTCCCCAGCCCCAATGGGACCCACTGGGGGACCCTCCTGCCCCGCAGCGCACCCAGCCCTCGGGGGGTGGGGGTGGGGGGGTGGGGCAGACCCACAGCAGCGCCAGCCCAACGAGCAACTGCAAGGTGGCAGGGGGTGGGACAAGAGGCACAGGGACCAATGGCTTAACAGGGGGTGTGGCCAATGCATGACGTACAAAGGGTGTGGCAGGCCCCTCCCAAGAGATGCAGGGAGGCCCATCATGCCCACCCCAGTATAGCCCAGTACAGCCCAGTATGGCTCTGCCCTGCCGCTGGCTGATGGGAAGGGATGGGGGCGGCGGGGCCTGGGGGCGGGGGGTGATTAATGGGGGCCATCGCTCACTGTCCGGCGGGGGCGGGGGGCCCCCCCGCGCGGCGATAACGAGCGGCAGGAATAATGAGCGGTGTCACTCCACTTTTCATCGTGATGGAAAGTCATTACAGGCGTCACCGGCGGCGACAACCAGCCATGAATCAACTGCTCTGCTATGAAATTAAAATCGAATTGCCCACCCCCCCGCGACCCCCCACCCCCACCCCACCCCCAGCAAGGGCTGTCAGCCCCGGGGGGCGGCTCTACCCAGGGGCAGGGAGAGCCCCCCACAAGGGCCACCCCAAGGACAAGGTGCTCCCGTGTCCCTGGGGCCACTCCAGGGCCCACACCGTGGGGATCGACCCCGAGCTGGGGATTTAGGGGCTCCCCCCCCAAAAAAAAAAAAAGTCCAGACTGATGGGTGGGAGAAGGGTTTTGGCTTTATTCAGCAACATCCACCCCACAGAGACCCCGCGGCCACATTACCAGCACCTCAGGGCTGTGAACTGGGGGGGTCTGGGCAGCAGGACCCCACCCTGCCCCTCTTGGTGGGTGCTGGGCTCGGGGGGGCTCACAGAGAGACCCCCATCAGGTTCACCGGCCGCCCGCTGTAGCGCTTGGAGATGTCTGCTTCGATCTGCAAGACAGAACCCGGGGGGTCAGGGGGGGCGCGGGGAGGAAGGGGGAGGAAGGGGGAAGGGGGGGCCCTGCAGCATCCCGGTGGGGTCCAGCTCCCTCCCTCACCAGCTTCTGCAGCTCCTTGGTCTTCTCCAGCAGACGGTCGAGCTGGGGCTCCAGGGCACCCTGCTCCGCCAGGGCCTCCCGCTGCTGCTGCCTCACGGCCGCCGCCTTGGCCAGCAGCAGCTCCGCCTGCCTCAGCCTCCGCCGCAGCAGCTCGCTCACACGGTCCACGTACCTGCACGGGGAGCGCCAGGACCCCCGTCACCCCCACTGCCACCCCCACCCCAGGACACCCCACCTCCTGCTCCGCGTGCCCGCAGAGCCCCACGGTCTCACACACACACACACACCCCCCGCCAGCCCTGACCCCCAGGTTTTTCTGCCCCCCTGAGGACCTGGGGGAGGCGAGGATGATGAAGAGGTGCTGCATGCTGCGGGTGCAGAGCTGGCCCAGCAGGGCCCGCGTGGTGGCCAGCAGGGAGCCCACATGGGCGCTGCTCTGGCCCTGCAGCACGGCGGGGGCCAGCTGGAACTGGCTCATGGAGACGATGTCAGCCTCCTCCTCCATCTCCACCAGGCGCTGGGACAGGAACAGCTCCAGCTGCGGGGACAGGGCAGGGGACACGCTGGTGCTGCCAGCCCTGCTGCGGTGGGGCTGACCCTGCCCCGGCTCCAGCCGTGTGGTACCCCCCTCCACCAGCTCCTCGTGCCCACCTCCATCAGCTCGTCGTGCCCACCCCTCCACCAGCTCCTCATGCCCACCTCCATCAGCTCGTCGTGCCCACCCCTCCACCAGCTCATCGTGCCCACCTCCATCAGCTCATCGTGCCCACCCCTCCACCAGCTCCTCATGCCCACCTCCATCAGCTCATCGTGCCCACCCCTCCACCAGCTCCTCGTGCCCACCTCCATCAGCTCGTCGTGCCCACCCCTCCACCAGCTCCTCGTGCCCACCTCCATCAGCTCATCGATGAACTGGCTCCGGGTCTCGGTGTTTTCCAGGAGTGTCAGCGCGTCAGAGCCGCAGGCAACCCCCTCAGGCACTGGGGGATGAGAGGGGCAGGGACCTCCATGGCTCAGACACCTGGGTCACGCCCCCCACCCCGATTTGTCCCGTACAGGATGCTCAGCATCACCCCATAGCACTGTTTAGTGGGGTGAAGGACCCTGCTCCAGCCCACCCAGCACCCAACAGGCACCTGCCCAGCACTGCGCTGCCTTCTGCTCTGTCCCCTTTGTGCACAGCCAGGGTGCCCAGGGTCACTGCAGGCAGGGTGGGTGCTCCCTGCCACCCATCAGGACCCCCATGTCCCTCTGCAGCCACGCTCACCCTCAGTGCCAGCCTCCATCACCGTGATCTGCATCTCCTGGCTTTCACCACCTCCCCAGTCAATGCCATCATCCTGCTGCAGGAGAAAGGGCACCCTGTGAGACAGAGGTGCCTGAGAACCCCCCAGGTCCCCGGGCCGGCCAGGACAGCACAGCCAGGGGTCACCTACCTGGGGACTGGGCTCCAGTGTGATCCCCCAGTCGATCTCTTCACCCTGGGCTCCCCCATTGGCAGCAGCACCCTCATCCGCCCTGGTGGGCTCCAGCGTGAAGTCTCCCCAGTCGATCTGTGAGGAGCAGGACAACAGACCCCCCTGAAATCCCCGGGGGCAAGCAGACGAGCCCTAAAGGACACCCCCAGCACCACAGCTCAGCACCCGCTGCCTCGGACATACCGTGTCCTCCTTTGGCTGCTCCGGCACCTCTTCCACCTCCGGCCGCTCCACCCGCAGGGGCTGGAGCCCCGTCCTCCACTCGTAGACGGTCGTGTTGCCTCTCCTCCCCACGTGCCGCAGCAGGGGCACCACCACCTCTGTGGAGCTGGCAGCCACCACGGAGACATCGGTGCCAGGGACAGGATGGGGACACCCCAGCACCCCCAACCCCACCAGGGTCCCCGTGGGAGAGCCCAGCCTGGGCGCAGCCACCACGCCAACCCACTGTCCCCACACGTGGGGGCAGGAGATGGGAGGGTCTGTCCCCATGCCCCCAAACCCACCTCTCACACACAAACTCCACGCAGGCCTGGTACAGCTCGATGGCCTCGGAGAGCGTGCTGGCTCCCGCCCCGATCTCGGACAGCAGCGATGGCAGGTCCTTCACCAAGGCCAGCAGCTCCTGGCGCACGTTGTCACCCTGGGGACAAAGCAGGGATGTGTCAGGGAGGGGAGACAGGCAGCCAAAGCACCCCCGGGCGGCTTCACCCTCTGCTTGCAGAGCTAGATGTGGGCAGGATGGGGACGGGAGGCCGTGGGGTCACCCTACAGCCCCGAGCTCGTCCCGTAGGTAAGGTGGCACATCGAGGACGTCCTCTGGGACCACACCTGAGCCCTGCTGAGGCCAGATGTTGGTGGCTGGAGGCTGCTTTGGGGAGGGAGGTGGCACAGCAGGACCCCCTCCGCCACCGGGCCGGCTGCAGGGACTCACGGTGATACCGTACTGCTTGCAGGCGGCGAAGAACCGCTCCCGCAGCTCAGCCGCCCCCAGCTGACACTCCTCCTCACGGCGGGCGAAGTCCTGCTGGGCCTGCTGGCACCGGCTGATCTGCTTCCTCAGCGAGGGGATCTCGTAGCTGATGCTGCGCACCAGGAGGCTGGCGAGCTCGGCTGCAGGGGGGGTAAGGAGGGGTGTTGAGAGGCCCTCAGGGTGCCCCCCCGTCACCTCGGCGGCTTTCCCAGCTGGGCAGCAGAGCCAGCTCAGGGCCCTCAGCCCAGCGGGACTTGGCAGCCCATCCCGTCCTGCCCCTTTCCCAGCTCACCCCATCCTCATCCAAGTTTGGAGATGGAAGGCCACCCACTGCCACCCCCAGGGGCTCTCCGGAGCCTGCCCACAGCCAGAGCTGCCTTACCCAGGTAGGTGTTCTCCTTCTCGTAGAGGGACACGATCTCCTGCCAGTCCTAGGGAGAAGGAAGCTGAGGGGAGGGGGGGCTGCGAACACGCCAGCCGCTGTCAGCCACACACCCCCAGCCCCACGCTCACCTTCATGCGCTGGGATGAGTAGCGTCCAAAGAGGTTCTTGGTGGAAGCCTCAGTACCCTTGAGGATCTCCACGATCCTCAGGCAGTGGAAGTAGTGCAGGGCTGCGTTGCAGGGAGGGATGCAGTCACCGGGATGCCTGCCGGGTGCCACCCCCTCCCAGCACAGCCCAGGGAGCGCAGGTCTCAGCGCGGGCCGCACCACAGACCCCCCGTCTCCCCCTTGGCTGGGGGGAGGCTGCTGTAAGCAAACCCTCGGGAAGAGGCTCCCGGTGGGACACCCACCCCGGCTGCCCATGTCCCAGCTCTGCCAGGCACCCTGACCCCCAGCTCCACTCACAGCCCCCCGCCAGCAGCTGCTTTATCTCCTCGTTCTCCGGCATGTCCTGCATGGCTGCGTTGATCTTCTCGCGGACGGCCAGCACCCGGCTCTGCCATTTCAGGTTACAGTGTCTCCTGTCCACCAGCCAGTCTGCCAGGTGGGGGAGATGGGGACAGGGGGTCAGCTGGGAGAGGGAGCCTGGGGGGCTCACAACAGGGGGTCACCCCCTGGCTGCCCTGTGATGCCAGATGGAGGCCGAGGCCCTGGCAGACCCCTCCCCACCAAGCAGGGGGTCCAAATGCTGGGGTAAAGTCCCAGCTCCGTCCCCGGGTGTGGGAAGGGCTGGACGGAAAAGGGGGGTCGGGGGGGTCACCCTGCTGCTGCCCCGGCTGGGACAACCCAACAGGACACGAAGGTGGGGCGCTGGGGCCACCAGCTGTCCCGCGGCAGGGTGACAGCCCCTCCCGGGGAGGAAGGACACGAGTGACCGGTGCCACCACGCTCCCGCCCGCCGGAGAGTCCCCCGAAACCCCCTGGGGAGCTCGGGCACGGGGGGGCCGGGCCAGGGGTGCCGTACCCAGGAGCTTGCCGGTCTGGATGTCGATGGGCACGTTCTGGTAGTCCTGGGGAGGGACCTGCGGGGGCGAGGGGGGTCGGGGCGCGTCGGGGCCTGGCGGAGCCCGGCCGGGGCCCCCCCCTGCTCCAGCGCTCGGGCCCGGCCTGTCCCCGCGGCCTGGGCCGTGGCCCCGGCCCGGCCCCCCACCTGCATGCCGCCCGCCGCCCGCCGCCACGGCACCGCTTCCGCGTTCCCCCGCCTCTCCCCGCGCTGCCCCCGCCCCAGCCAATCCCCGGGCACGGCCTCCGCATCTTAGCCAATCAAAATGCGAATAGGCCAAAGGGTCCCGCCCCCGCGACCAATCAGATAGAAGAGGCAGGGCGACTGCGCCACGTGCCACCGTCCCGGTTGGCTGAGAGGAGGCGGGGGGCGGAGACGTCGCCGGCCAATCGGAACGGACCGAGGGCGGGACCAGGAGACGCACGCGCAGTGCAGCGGATCCCCGGGGCGGATCCCTCGGGAGCCCCAGGGCAGGTCCCAAGTCCACGGGCATTGTGGATGCCCCAACACGGGACCGGGATCCCACGGGGCTCCCTAGCCGCCCCGGGGGAGATCCCTGGGAGGCCCCCAAGCAGATCCCAGATCTCTCAGGGATCCCCAGCTGCCCCCAGAGCAGATCCCAGATCCCTCAGGAACTGCTGGGTACTCCAGCACAAAGCCAGGACCCCCCTGGTATCCCCACCCTCTGCAGAGGGGATCCCGGCTCCTTCAGGGATCCCCAGCTGCCCCCAGAGCAAATCCCAGATCCCTCGGGGACAGTTGGGTGCCCCAGCACGGGACAAGGATCCCCCTGTGACCCCCAGCTTCACCAGAGAGGATCCGAGATCTGTCGGGGGCCGCTGGGTGCCCAAGCACGGAGCCAGGCCCCCCCCCCCCCCCCCCCCCCCCCCCCCCGGGATCCCCACCCACTGCAGAGAGGATCTCGGGGATCCCATGGGGAGCCCAGAGCAGATCCCAGATCCCTCGGGGACCCATCGCGGGAGAGCCGCTGGTTCCGTCACCCCAGGGGCCATCGTGGCGGGGGGGGTGGGACACCCCTGGGCGCCACTCAGTGCGTCACCGGGGGGCGCGTGTCCCGCGTGTCCCCCGAGTCGTGTCCTCGCCGGGAGGGGGCGGCTGCCCGGCTGCGACCCTGGGGGCACCGCCGGGGGGGGAGCGGGGGACAGGCGGGTCCCCATGGGCAAGGGGGGCAGCTGCGACCCTGCCTCCCCCGCCCCTGCTGCCCCTGCCCTCGCCCCCCGCCCCTGTCCCCCCGGACCCAGCCCCGGACCCCCCCCTCCCCCGCGGGGCCGGGGCAGAGGCAGCGCCCACCGGTGTCCCGAGCTGCCCCGCCGGGCTCAGCCCCGGTTCCCCGTCATGAATATTCACGGACCCGGCCCGGCCCCCGGCGGGAGGCGGCCGGTGCCGGGTTCACCTTGACCGGGAGCCACCGGGGCAGCGGCAGGTAAACGGCACCTGCCCGCAGACCCCAACCCCCGGGACCCCCGGGCCGGGCGGCCACAGCGGAGGCGTGGGAGGTGCAGGTACCCGGGGTGCCCAGGGTGGGGAGTGGGATGCGGACACCCCCCCCCCGCCAGCCCCATTTGGTGATGGGTCCCACCCGGCTCTGGCCTGAGGAGGGGGCGGGGGGGCATGGTGATGTGGGGGGACACAGCAAACCAGCCTGGGGGGCCACCAGCGTTGTCCCTGGGGTGGTGGCCCCAGGCTTGGTGTCCCTGTCCCCCTCAAAGCAATGCCGAAGGCACCACCCAGGGGCAGCTGGGCAGGGGTCCGTCACGGCCCAGTGCTGGGGGGGCTCGGAGCTGTGCTGGCCCCTGGGATGGGGCGCTGGGACCCCCCCGGTGTCCTTGTCCCCCTGCCCCAGCACCTGGAAGCGATGCCGGCGGCACCACCTGGGAGCAGCTGGGCAGGGGTCCACCATGGCCCAGTGCTGGGGGGGCTCAGAGCCACACTGGCCCCCAGGATAGGGCACTGGGACCCCTCCCCACCCACCCGCTTCCAGGGAAGCATTTGGCTCCTCCGCTCCGGAGCTGCCTTCCCGGTCCTGCCCCGCAGCCACGCTCCGCACCGGAGCCCTCCGGGATCGCCGGAGCCTTCCCAGCGTGGCCAAGGCCCCAGCAATGCCCCCTCCCCAGGCAGGGCTGGGCGAGAGGAGAACCGGGGTGCAGCAGGTGGTGACCCCCCGGCAGGGACCCCGGCACCTCCCCAGCTCCCACCTGCTCCCAGTTCCTGTTCCTGTTTGCTTACTGGGCTGCCTCCCTGCCCCGCTACACATGGCTGATACAGCAGCTCCCGGTGGTGCCGGCAGCCCTTCCCCGGGGCTCCGCAGTGCCCAGGTCACCCCAACATCCCCTCCTGCTACCTGGGGGGTCCTCCTGCCCTGGGCCCCCCCGCCCCAGCCCCACACAGGCCCCCCTCCCCCCACCACAAGCATCCCGGCAAAGATGGTGGGAGAGTGCCAGAGCCGCCTTCGGCAAACACGGCACCGGGCTCCCCGCCAACGCTGCCAGAGCAGCAGCCCGTGTCCCTTGTCCATCCCCGTCAGCCGCGGGACAGCAGGGCTAAATCCACGGGGATTACGACCCCCACGTCCCTTGCAGGGGCTGGTGGCGATGGCCGACAGCCACGGCTGGTGGAAGCTGACCTTCCTGCGGAAGCGCCAGTCGGTGCCCACGGTGCTGTACGAGAGCCCCGACAGCCACGCTGCCGCCACCGCCACCACCGCCACCGGTGGGACGCGGGAAGGGCCGGCTGAGGAGGGGGCCCCTGGCTTCGCCGCCCGCCTGGAGAAGCTCGTGGACAAGAGCAGCAAGGGCAAACACGTCAAGGTCTCCAACTCAGGGCGCTTCAAGGAGAAGAAGAAAGTGCGGGCGACGCTGGCTGAGCACCCCAACCTCTGTGCTGCTGGAGAGCGGGAGGAGAAATGACCCGTCTGGCTGTCACCTTGTCACCCTCCGGCTGCCACCCCCGGCTGCCCAGGCTCCGTCCCTCCCGGGGACACCGGACCGCGGGGCTTTGGAGGGGGACAGGACTTGGACCGGAGTTTCTCCAAGGGAGAAGCAAGGAGCCTGCTGAATTGCAGCCCCCGTGCTGGCGGCACCCCGGGGGGAACTGGGGGAACTGGGAAGCACAGCCAGGCACTGCCCATCCCTCCCAGCCCCCTGTGGGCATGGGGGCCCCCCCGTGGCTGACTGGTTCATACTGGGATGAGGATGCTCATCACTTGGTCGCTTGCTGTGGACCACCAGAGCCAATCATTCACCCAGCTCTGCCCCAAGCGCGACAGCCCCGATCCCCTTCCCCCTTCCCGATCCCCATCCTGATCCCCTTCCTCATCCCTTCCTGCCTGGGCAAGTCCTGGGGACCCCCAGCTCGTCTCCCAAGGGGCCGCGTGGCCGCGGGCAGAGCCACCACCACCACGTCCATGCCAGCAGCCACCCCCACACCAGGGGACATGACACCTCCCTGCTCCAGGGGAACGACAACCCCCCCCCCCCCCCAGCTGCCTCCATGGGGGCTGTGGAACCCTCCGGGCTTCCCGGGAGGAGCCGTATTCCCACTCGCATCCAGGAATCGCTCCCGGAACGGTGGGAGCCGGCCACGGAACGCGGTGCCAGGGCCAGCTCGCAGCCCCGGCGTTCGTGGGGGTGGCTGGAAGCTGAGCCCTCTGCCAGCTCTGGCAACTGCCGGTAATTAACTGTCGTTAATAAACCAGGTCTGGACGCAAAGGCAGCTCAGGGGGGCGGGCAGGGGGAGCTCGGCGGACCCCCCAGCCCCAGCCCGGCAGAGTCACAGGGACCGCGCTGGGGAGCCGTGCCAGCTCCGGCGATCCCCGACCCTGCGGGGTGGGGGGGGGGACACAGGGGGTGGCCGTCACGGTGGGGGCCAGCCCGGGTGCCCTCCCCGCGCAGCTTCCCCGCTATCACAGCGGCCGGAGGGTGCCAAGCGCCAGAGTCCAACCCCCCCCCCCCCCGGCACAACCCCTGCGCCAGGGCCCCCCGCCCCCCCCCCCCCTCTGTTTGCTCTGCCCGCGCCCGCCGGCTCACAGGCTGCTCTTTGTCCCGGGATCCGGCCCGGGAGCGGAGCGGGGCACCGGCAGGAGGAGAGCCAAGGGCGCGCCGCCGCCGGGGCCAAGCGGCTCATTTACGCCCGTCACGGTGGTACCGGGGCTCCAGCCACACACCGAGATGGGTGGTGGGAGACCTGGCTGTGCTGCCAGCCCCAGCCAAGCCCCCAGCCCCTCCCTGGGACATCAAGCTGCCACCTCGAGGTGACACTAGAAGCCACCCCAGCCATCCCCTCCTGCCCCACCGTGGCACCGTCCCTGAGGGATGAGCCAGCTGGGAGGGACCAAGGCCACCGAGTGAGTCTGCGCCAGTGACGCAAGGTGTGTGACAGCCCCACAGCCACCTCATCTGGCTCCCCCCATCCCGCCCCCCCCCCCACTGTCCCCCACCAGCATGGCATGGTCAGGAGCCCACCGGGGGACTCCCAGCCACGGCAAAGACCCAGGGTACAATCCCGCCCTGCAAGGCAGCGACTGGGAGAGCAAACACGGAGCTGGGGGGTGAAGGTTATGATGGCCAGGGGTCTCACTGGGACGAGGCCCAGGGCAGGGAGGGCTGCCAGCACCCTCTGCCCCGGTCCGTGTGCCGGGATCCCCGGCTGCAACGAGCTCCGTGCAGACAGAGAGCGTGGCCCAGCCCCGCGTGGGTAAATATTAACCCAAACCCACTGCATGGCTCTGTGCCGATCGGGATTTATTTTTTCGAAGCTCAGACAGGCAGCTGGGGCGGGGGGACTGGAAGCAGCGCCAGCCCAGCTCCCCCTCAACACACAGGCTGAGGGTGGGGGTCCCACGGTCCTGGGGAGATGGGGTGTGCTGGTGGCAACACGGCCGGCCACGAACACTGGTGACAATAGAGCTGTAATTAAATAAGTTATTGCACAGGCTGAGTACGCTGCATGGTTCTAGCTAAAACATGAGGCATGAGCGGTGGCAGCGGCAGGACACGGGCAGGGGGTACACCGGGGTCTTTCTTGGTCCCTCCACAATCATTAACATGATTAATTAACCACCAGTGGCACTAGGAGCAGTTGCTCCCTGCAGGCTGGTGGGGGGAAGCAGCGGGTCCTGGGGACCCACCTGCGGCTCTCGCCCACCCCAGGGAGAGGCACAAGGAGATGAGCGTCACCGGGGCTGGACCGGAGCCCCCCACCAGCACCCCAGGGCTCAGCACACGCTTCCCGGGGTAGGGCAGAGTGAGGCCAGCCCCATTCCCCAGGGCACGGCAGGGGACAGGCGGGCAGCTTTGGCACAGGTGATGCTCCCGATCGGCTGAACGCGGCCAGAGGCACCGGTGGCCTCATGGGGAGAAGCGCTCGAAGACCCAATCGCCCTCTCCCTGGTGCGTCATGTCTCCCAGGGGGGCCGAGCCATCCCGCAGGCGTCGGAAGACGATGCGGTCGTGCAGGCGGTTGGTTTGGCCCTGCCAGAACTCCATGACCTCTGGATACAGGATGTAGCCCCCCCTGGCAGAGAAACAGGGGGCTTTAGGGGGGCCCCCTGGCAGGCAGCACCCTGCCCATAGCCCCCACAACTCACCAGTACGCCGGCTTCGGCACCAGCATCTCCCTGTACCGTTCCTCCAGCTCCGCATTCTTCTTCCTTAAATACTGTGGGGATGGGGAAGGCGGTGAACACGAGGGCAGCCAGGGCAGCCCCGGCTCTCCCGGCCCCTCTGGGTGCTGCTGCTGGGGAGGGGACGGCCGCTCACCTCCCTGTCCGGAATGACGGTGCTCTGCTGGCTGACCACAGCCCCGATCTGGCTGCTCTTGGGGCGGGAGTGGAAGTACCGCTCGGATTCCTCCTCCGACAGCCGCTTCACCAAGCCCTCGATCCGTACCTGTGCCAGGCACTGTCAGCTGGGCTCCGGTGCTGAAGGAGCCGAGTGGGCTCCCAGCCAAGGGACCACCCCATCCCCTGAGTTTCCCCCCCAAAATATGGGCACCCCCCATCACACCTCATCCCTGGGGGGCTGGGACCCATCTGAGTGTGACCCCCAGCCAAAAATGTCACTCCCAGCACTGCACCCTGAAGCGGGGAGCCCCCGCTGCCTGGCACCGTACCAAGGGGCCATCTCTGCCCCCCCCCCCAGCCCCCCTCCCCAACCCCAGGGGACCACGACTCACCTGCCGGTTGAGGGGCTCCCAGTAGAAGACGAGCGCAGCGAAGGGGTTGGCGTCCTGGGATGCAGAGGGGGGAGAGACGAGGCTGTCAGCTGACCAGCATCGCTCCCGGCACAGCCTCGACCCAAACCCCAGCTGCTTTGCTTCTCCAAAAGCCCCAGCCCTGGTGCCAAGGGGCTGGGAAGCCACCCCCCTGCCGGGGACGCCCTCCCAGAGCCCCCGCCAGCCCCAGCGTGGCCGCAGCCCTCACCAGCTCCTTCCCCTTACGGCTCTCGTGGTTAGTGAAGAAGCGGAAGCCATCCTGCCCAAAGCCCTTCAGCAGCACCATGCGGGCCGAGGGCCTCCCGTCCCTGCCAGGGGGGGGAGAGGGCAGGTGACGACATGTTCCCCCCTGCAGCAGCCAGGGGACCCCCACTGTCCCCATGGTGCCCCCCCCCCCCCCAGCCTCACCTGGTGCAGGTGGCCAAGCACATGGCGTTCGCCTCTCCGACGGCCGGGCAGCCCACGGCCTCCTCGAACCACGCTTGGAACTGCTGGATGGGGTCGCGGGAGGCCAGGTGCTGCTCTTCGAAGGCCTGGGGACATGGGGGGGGGGGACACTGAAATGGGGGCGGGGGGCAACTTGGCCTTTGGGGACACAGCCAGCACTGGGCTGGGGGGGCGTCATACCAGGCTCAAGGGCACAGGCAGTGCAGGGGACGGGGTGGCCCCAGCCCCAGGGGTGCAGCAATGCAAGGGGGAGGGGGGTGTCACCCCAGGTCTTGGGGACAGCTTGAGGGGAGCCACCTTGGTTCCAGGTCACTAGCAGCGTGCGGGGGGGGGATCCCTCAGGCCTTGGGGACAGCCTGGGTGACCTCACCCCAATTCCCAAGGCACGACTGGCAGGAGGGGTGGTCACCCTGGTTCCAGGGTCACTAGCAGTATGGGGTGGGGAGGGTCACTCAGGCCTCGGGGACAGCCTGGGGGGGTCACCCCAGACCCTGGGGACAGCCTGAGGGAAGGGTCACCCTGGGCCTTAGGGACGGCCTAGGGGGTCACCCCAGGCCTTGGGGACAGTCTGGGGGGTCACGCCGGGCCTTGGGGACAGCCCGGGGGGGGCGGGGTGTCACCCTGGGCCTTGGGACAGCCGGGTGCCGCAGAACGCAGCCAGGCCGCGGGCCGGGTGCCCCCACTCGCCCCCAGGAGCCAGCCAGCCGGCCGGCCCCCCCCCGGCGCCCCCGTCCCCACCTCCGCATCCCCCCGGTAGGGGCTCCGCAGCGGACCCAGGTCCATCCCGGCCGCGGCCGACGGGCACCCGGCGGGACCCAACTGCGCAGCGTAGCGCAGCCCCGCCCCGCGGGGCGTGGTCCACGCCGGGCCCGCCCCCACCAGACAGCCAATAGGAAGCGGCTAAGCGCGCCCACCGCGGGGAGGGGTGAGGAGAGACGCCAGCCAATTGGAGGGGCGGCGGGGGGGGGGACGCGCGGACCCGGAAGTGGGGTCAGGGCTGTAAACAGCCACATGGAGGGACCTTAAAGGTACAGCGTCCGTCGGGGCGGGGGGCAGCGGGCAGCGACCTGGGGACAGGGGTCACAGAGAGGGTGGGGGCGGGGTAGTTGAGCCTGGGGGAAACAGTGGGGGTGGTGACAAAGGACAAGGGCTGCGAGACGGGGCAGGACAGGGATATGGGGACACTGGGGACAGGGAAGGGGGGGCAAGACATGGGTCTGGGGGACACGGCGGGGGGTCCTGTGGGGCAGAGACTTAGGGACAGGGCTGGGCAGGTGAGCGGTGGGCAGGGGAGCTGCCGGGGGCCCGGAGGGGACACTGGGGACATGTAGGGCCCTGGGGAGCGGGGCAGTGGGGACAGCAAGGGGACACGGCAGGAACGTGGGGAGGGGGCTCGGGGTGGGGCAGAGAGCAGAGGGTGCTGGGGGGCCACCCTGTATCCCCCTGCCAGGTCCCCTCTGAGCAGGACGGGGGTCCCACCACCCCGGCGAGGCACCCGGGGGCTGCTGCACCCCGACACTGACACTGATGGCTGATGGCGGGGCCGAGCCCCAGGACGAGCACCTGGGGGGGGGCAGGACCCCCCAGCCCCCCAGCCCAAGCCACATCAGGTACGGAGCAGGGACACATCCCTGTGCCAGCACCAGTGCCACGCCCGTGTCCCCAAACTGGCCAAGGGGGCTGTGACCCCCAGAGGGCCAGCACTGACCCCGTGCCCTCGCCATCCCCAGAGCCCTCCTGCTCGCCGAGGACATCACAGCCACGAAGAGACCCCGGCTGAGCCTGGGCACTCAGGCCAGCCCCGGGGACCCGAGAGCCGCTGGGAGCCGGGGGGGTCCGGGGGGGGCTGGGGGCCACGGGCGGGCAGGGTGGCGGGGCTGTACCC
This sequence comes from Falco naumanni, assembly GCF_017639655.2. Classification (NCBI taxonomy): domain Eukaryota; kingdom Metazoa; phylum Chordata; class Aves; order Falconiformes; family Falconidae; genus Falco; species Falco naumanni. The sequence goes on along the minus strand of NC_054071.1, from coordinate 5,045,075 downwards.
CCAGCTGCTGCGGGAGCTGGAGGTGCAGGAGCTGCAGCAGGCGCTGGCAGCCTGGGACGAGGTCGTCCTGCACCGTGACCGCTGGATCCGGCAGCTGGAGCTGGAAAACCGGCAGCTCCGGAGCCAAGTCCGCAGCCTGGAGGGGAATGACCTGCTGTCCTCCGGAGGTGGCCGCGGGGGACCCTTGGCTACCAGTGCCACCACCACCGGGACCCTGCTGGCCTCTGGCACCAGCTGCATTGGTAAGGGCGGTGGGCGCACAGGGTGATGGGGAGGGAACCCGGTTTGTGGGGTGGCACTGGGACAGACAGAGGTAGAAGGGGACAGGGACAGGCTGGCAGGGCTGTGGGGGATGGAGGGGAGCTGCCCAGGGACAAGGTGTATCCCATGGGTGTCATCCACCCCCCCCCCCACCCCCCCCCCCACCCCGGTGTCCCCACAGGCATCAGTGACAGCAACATCCAGTTCCTCAAGGGGCTGGTGGGGCTGCTGGAGAGCAATGCCACTGTGCAGGTGGGTCTCTGTCCCCACAGCATGGGGGTCTGGGGACAGCTCTGCCCCTGTGTCCCCAACCCACACAGCTCCTCACCCTACGGAGGCTGAGGACCAGCCTTGCCCCGGCCCCCCGCAGCACTGGGGCGAGCGGGACAGCCCTGTGCAGCCAGCACCCCTCTGTCCCCACAGGCTGGGGGGCTTCAGCCCTTCGCTCCCAGCCCCGGGGAGCAGGGCTGTGCCCTGGCCGATGTCCCCCGGAGCCCCCCAGCCTGGAGGCTGTGGGCAGGGCTGCCCAGTGGCTTCCCCCCCCTGCCCGGGCACCAAGGAGGGGGCTGGCAGCCCCGCTGCGCTCACCGATACTGCCTGCCTCTGGGAGGAGAGCGGGGGGGACACGCTGATGGCACCCCGCTCTGGGCATCACCCATCGAGGTGTGTGGGGCTGGCTGGAGCTCCTGGGGTCCCACCAAGGCTCCTGAGGTCCCACCAGAGACCTGGGGGTCCCACCAAGGCTCCTGGGGTGCCACTGGGCACATTGCTGTGCTTGGAGCATAGGGGACAACAGGGTTACCCCAAGGCACAGGAGAGGTGACCCAGGGGTCTCCAAGGGACAGAGGGTGTCAGGGTACCCCGGGGGAGCCTGGGCACAGGGCAGGGGCTCCCCAGGCTCCATCCAGGAGCCAGAAGAGAGCTCTCCCCTTCGCTGCAGGAGAATGGGAGGCCCAAACTGGAACTGGTCCCCAACTCGGGGGTCTACATCACCCACCTGCAGCTGGACAACGACTCGCAGGTCTCCACCGACAAGCCCAAGCTCATGACCCGGCGGCTGCTCGATTACTTCTGGCGGGAGACGCTGGCCCGGTCCTCAGCCACGGGGCAGCACATCGCCCACAACGCCACCATGGAGCGTCCCCTCCGCCTGCCCATGGCCATGGTCAACACCATCAAAGGTAGGGGACAGGGGGGTGGGACAGGGTCCCTTGTCCCCTGCCGGTGCTGCGGTAGGTGAGGACAGGCCACGGTGCCACCCACGAGTGAGGTCCGGTCCCCCTCCACCCCGCAGAGCACGGCACCAAGCTGTGTGGCCACGGCTGCAACTTCAACGCCGTCATCAACAGCAAGTGCGGCAGGTCCTGGTGGGCCGTCAGGAAGGTGGTCGTGGAGTGAGCTGAGCCCCACGGGACGGCCATGGCCCACCGACCGTGCGGGGGGACAAGCCCTGAGCCCTCCGGTGCGGTGGGATCGTGCCCCCGTGCTCACAGAGGGGCTGCAGCTGGAGTCGCCCTACAGAGACCGGCTGGCTCAGCCCCACGGCGCCATGGCCCGAGGGTCCACAGCCACGTGTCCCGCTCCCCCCAGCAGCGGGGAGTGGGCGCTGGCAGGGCAAGGGCCGCTTGGAGCAGGGAGATGCTGGTGCCACGCCGGTGCCACCATTGGCATCATGGTGCCAGTGTCCCCCAGCGCCAAGGGCAGAGCCAGCGGCCACAGCCACCCCCGGCAGCAGAGCTGCTCCTGCACACAGCGGCGGCTCCACGCATCCAGCCACGGCTTGGGACCATTTTCCTGTAAATAAGTCCATTTCCAGCGATGTTTGGGATTCCTCTAAATAAACCCCGCTTGCTTTCTGCCCGAGAAGGCCGGCGGCTCACCCTCCCCGCGGCCACGCCGAGCGTTCCGCCTTCAGCTCTTCACCGCCGGGCTCCTGCTGCACGTCCCGCTGCAGCCGGCACAGCCCCCTTCGTGGCGGTGCCCAGCCCAGCACCACGGCTCGCACCGGGCCGGCTCCAGAGAGAAAGGACCCTCGGCGGCACACGCTGCACTGGATTTGCCTCTGGCAGCTAAATTTATTTAGCAAGGAAAGCTCCCGGCTGACTCCACACCGGCCAGCCAGTTACAGTTGTTAAAGTATAACAGATCTGTCACGTAATCCAGAAAACAACCTTGGGCAGTTACAACTAAAAAATAAAGTGGATTTGTTTAATTTAAAAGCTCAAAAATAACAAGCCATGTGTTTGTTTTTTTTTTAAACATGTAGTAAACACAAAAGCAATATAATCTATGATACAATGTACACTATACACAGTGGGGATGGCGAGCAGCACACGGGGCAGGAAAGGGGGCTGCAGTCCCAGAATTCAAAAGGAAATGCCACGTCACTTGGAAACAGAAAAGGGGGGAAGAGAAAAATCATCAGAAAGGGGGGAGAAAAAAAAAATAAATCTCTTCAGTATTGGAAAAGAAATGTTAGGAGAGAAAAAAGGGTCGAGAAGATGGGCAGCATCTTAAGAGAGATATTAAATAAAGATTTAAAAAAGCACTCACAATACACAGTGTTCGTAATCGGGAGCGAGGAGCATAAGGCAACGATCTCCATAGAAAAAAGGGACCTTCCAAAGGGGGTTATATAGATATTTATAGCTATTTATAGACTTTAAATATAAAGTAGGAATGTGCTGTGGAGCCTCTCCCAGCCCTTGCGCACCGGAGCGTACAGTCACCTCCATGCCCGGCTCCCGCGCGGCCGTGACACGTCTCACCGGGCTCTGGGCCTCTGCGGGGCCACCCCGCGGCCCCAGGGGTGTGCAGGGAGGATCGGCCCCTCGCCCCCTTCGGCAAGGGCGGCTTCTGCGTGGGGGCCCAGGCGGCACAGGAGGAAGGGCAGGAGGATGTCCCCGAGGGCTCCCGTCCGCAGGCGGCCGGGGATGCTGGAGTGCTGCGGCGTCGCAGGCTGGTGCCCTCGCAGGGTCTGTCTGCACAGCCAGGGAGCCGTGGGGCAGCTCCTGGCCCTACAAGTTCTTGGTGACCAGGTGGGTTTTATAGTGCTTCGTCAGGTGGTCGCTCCGCATGAAGCGTTTCTGGCACTGGGCGCACTCAAACCGCTTGTCACCTGTGGGGAAGAGAGGTGGCGGTCAGGGGGCGGCAGCCAGTGGGCCGCGGCCCCAGTAATACCATCACCCACCTGCTTTTGTCCCCGTGCTCCCCTAAACCAGCCATGTCAGGGCAGCGGGGACCTCCCGGGGTGGCAGTGACAGCCCCATGACAGGTCCCCTTCGCAGCCGCTCCACACCAGCCCCTTCCCCTCTGTCACCACCATCACCCAGAGAGCCCCAAAGCAGCAGAGACCCCCGCCCCAGGTTCTCCAGTCCCTCCCGCTAACTCAGGCAAATCACAAGGACAACGTGCCGTGGCCCAAGATCATCCCAGTCCTCAGCTCAGCACGTGCCCTCGGCCCTTGCAAGGCTCAGGACCCCACAAGGGCTGGGCCATGATTTGGGGGCTGCCCTGGGAGGGAGGGGGCCACGCCACGGCGCCCAGCTGTGCCCCGTGGGGCTGCAGACCTGTGTGCGTGCGAGCGTGCCGCTGCAGCTCGTCGCTGCGTGTGAAGCGCTTCCCGCAGAAGACCCAGTTGCAGACAAAGGGGCGCTCGCCCGTGTGCAAGCGCACGTGAGCACGCAGCAGCGAGGTCTTGCGGAAGGTCCTCCCGCACTCAGGGATGTGGCAGATGTGCTTCTTCTTCCCCGGGTCCCCCAGCCTGGCGAGGAAAGCCACCGTTAGCCTTGGAGATGGGTGCCGGTTCCGCGGGGCTGCCCCTCTCCCCCTCCGTGCTCACCTCTTCTCCCCGTCCTTGCAGTTGGGGCAGGTACACGCCATCCGCCGCCTCTTCTCCCCCGGCTGGATCTCTCCGGACAGCGCTTGCTCCATCTGGAGCTGGATCTGGGTCGGGCTCAGGCCGCTGATGGTCAGGTTGTTGCCGGACACGTTCTGCACAGTCAGCTGCTGCTGGCCTGGAGGGGAAAAGGGGGAGTCAGGCTCTGCCCCTCCGCTCCCGGGGGGCCGCGCTGCGCCCGCGCACCGGTGCCCAACGTGGCCGTCCATGCTCCACGCGCGGATCCTGCCGGAACCCTCCGGAGGCAGTGAAAGCCGCACCCCACCCCCCCACCCCCCGGCGTGTGGGACGGGACACCCTGGGTCTCGAAGGCCCCAGCCCCGCATGCAGCACCGCCACGGCCCCCCTGCCCTGCCACGTGCTGGTCCCCAAGCGGGGCCGGTAAGTCCCTTTTTTCTGAATATACTGTGCGGTTTTTCAAAGTTTTTGGTTTGACCCTTCGGGGTGGGGAAATGACCAAAGAGGAAACAAAAAAGAAACTTTGAAAAAACGTGCAATATATTGACCAAAAAAATGGGACTTACCCCAGACCCTAAGGGCCGCTCCACGCTCGGGCGCTCACGGAGGCGGCAGCCTGGGCCTTGCACAGCACCCAGCAGCCGTGACGGGGGCTGGAAAGAAGAAGATGGGGTCAGCGTCAGCAAGCAGGATGGCTGCTCTCAGGGCAGCAGGGAAGGAGGAGGAGGAGGAGGAGGAGTGGGATCTGACAGCAGAGCAAAGAAGGGGTGACTGCAGAGAGGAAGGATGGGTTTGGGGGCGCAGGCAGAGCAAAGGTGCCAACAGACACACTGGGAGGGAAAGCACGAAGCCCAGGGTCGGGGCAGCCCTTGGGAGGTGGCCATGTCCTAGCTGAAACCAGGCTGAGACCCGACTGAATTCATTTCATTCATGGGGCAGCAGCCAGCAGGTCCTACCAGGCCCCCGCCAGCCTTGTGGCACGTCGCGGGCAGCAGCGCAGACAGCAGCAACATCTGCCTGTGGCATCTCCCTGACGCTCGCTCGCGGCTGGCTCCACATTTACACGCAAAGCAGCAATTAAAAACCCCCTTAAAAGCAACCCCAGTGAGGACAGTGGCCTGCTGCGGAGCACGAAACCACGCTGGCCCGTGTTTTATGCTGACATCATTTAGTCAAGCAAGAAAGAACAGCTTCTGACTGCAAAACTGAGCCTGGACTCCTGCCGGTTCTTGCTGAGAGAGAAACCACCGCATGGCAGCAGGTCTTTCTGGATCAGAAAGCAGATAAACTTCCCTCAGACACAGCTTCCTCCCCGCGGCTCCCTGGTGGCAGCCCACACCGCCGGGACCGGGCTGGGGAAGGTTTGCTGGCAGGACGGGAGGACAGAGCGGCTGCCAGGACGTGTCTCTCCTGGCAGCGGGGAGATGAGCCGGCGGCGCGGGGGCAGGCATGCACCGGGCTGTCTGCGGCTCACGGACCGCTCCAGCCACTAGCCAGGGCCATGTCTGGCTATTTTAGGCTTAAGGAAGACACTTGTCCCATGTGACAAGTGGGGAGATGAGGGGCTGGGTTCGCTCTGAGGGAACAGTAATCCCTTGCTACAGAGCTCGGAGGAGCATACGAGCGTGTGTGTGAAGGCACGTCTCCTGGTTTGACTCCTGGAAGCCCAAACCAGCACCCACAGCACCCAGCAGATGCAAGGAGATGTCCCAGCCCTGGGACTGGGACCTGGCAGTGTGCTCTGTGGTAGGGGCTGCAGGAGGGAAAACCCCGGTGCATCACGTCCCTCCGCCTGCCTGGGTCCCAGCTCTCTGGAAAAAAAAAAAAGACACCCATCTCGCCCCAGGGGCCTGGGCACAGCTCAGCCTGCTGCCTGCCCAGAGCTGCGGAGATGGCAGAGCTGCTCTGGGCTCTCGGGCGGCCTCAGTCCCTGCGCTCAGACACATCCTCCAGCTCAGCACAAGCACAAAACCTGCCCCCGTAGGCAGCCACCTCCACTAACCACCCTCCCTGACACAGCCGAGCGGGACGGGCTCAGGAACACGCAGGGGAACCCCCAAAGAGACACTTTACAAAACTCTACACAATTCCTGGAGCAAGAGGAGCCAGAGAAGCGGGTGGCGCTGAACAGTCAGCGACATTCAGCCTCAGGGTGCAAGGGATCTCTTTGCAAAGCTGCAACACCCCAGGCAAAGCGAAGTGTGCTGCTAGCAAGGGGGGTGGGGGTGGGGGGGCTTTCTGTCCTCCGGGTCAGGCAGCTGCCTGTGTCTCGCTGTCCCTCCTCCCCCGCCGCAGAGCGGGGCGCAGCCCACCTCCCACCCGACCCAGGCAGAGCGGGGCGCAGCCCACCTCCAGTGTTGGTGATGGTGACAGGCACGCCCTGGACCTGCACGCCGTTGATGTTGATGGTCTGCATGGCCTGCGCCGCGGCCGCCAGCTGAGCCGCGTTCAAGCTGATGATGCCTCCGGCGGGAGCGATCTTCGGCAGGGTGCGTTCCTTGCGCGTGGCCGGCTTCTTGCTGCTGCTGCCCCCCGTGCCGGAGCTGCGGGACACGGGGCAGGTGCAAGAGGTCCCAGATGGAGCCACCGTCATGGCTGGGGCTTCCTGGAGCACCACTGTCTGCAGCTCGCCCGACGGCGTTTTGAAGTAGACCTGGTGGGAGGAGAGAAGAGGAATGAGACCGGGTACTGCCACCGTGCAGACCCCTCCCCAGCGCAATGGTCACCCTCCCCACGCAACCCAGGAATCTGAGCCTGTGATGAGCCAAAGAGCAGGAGAAGTTGCCCGAGCATCTTCTTGGCAACCTCCTGAAGGAAGGTCCTGGCCTTCCCTGGGGCCAAAGGGCTGCTCTGGCCTTGCGGCCTGGTTTCCAAAGGCAACACTAAAGATACAGTCCTCCAGGCTGTGAGCCCCACTCCCCCACCTCCCTCTACCCCCCAGGAGCTCCTGAGCAGGCTGGCTCATCCCACACCCAGATGGTGGCACAGCAGAGGTTTTGAGGACACTGCATTTCTACAGGTCCTACAAAAGCAGGTGGCCAACAAGGGAGACTTAATAAACCCCCACCGAAGGAACAGCTGTGCTCCCAACCCTTCTTAGACATCAGAGAATCCACACGAGCGATGGCTGAACAAGTTGGGAATGTCTGGCGGCTCACAAACCCCTTCAAGCTTTCTAAAGCCTGGGTGAGGGCTGAGAGGAGAAACAGGGCAGAGAGACCTCGCAGAACGCAGGAGATGGTACCTGGGTAGGAGTGGGTTCCGTCGTCTGGATCTGGAAGTTCTGGGAGGATTTTTGAGGGACAGTGGGGAGCGTGGCGGAGGCAGCCTGGACCACGCGCAGGGCCTGCTGCGGGATCTGCACCACCTGCGGCTCCTGCTTGGGCTGCACCACCTGTACCTGCTGCACCACGGCCGGCTGGCCGGAGCCTGGGCTCTGCACGATGAGCAGATTGTTGCCCGCCTGGATGATGTTCTCTGCCGTGGTCTCTATTAACACCGTCTCCACCTGCTCGGCCACAGCCATGGCAGCGGGCTGGGCGGGCGACATGGCTTTCTTTCGAGTCTTTTTGCAGGGCTTCAAGGAGCTCTCTGCAAGGATCTGAGCCTGCGTGCCTGGCTCAGCGGCGTTCACCAGGTTGTTCACGGGCAGGGTAAGAGTCACGTTGCCGCCACCAGCTAACTTGACCACGTTGCTTGTGCCCTGCACCGGTGACGCTCCACCCTTCTGCACCGGAGCTGGTTTGATGGGCACGGGCTTGTGAGAGGAAGAGGAAGGGGTGAGGATGGCTTGGTTCGTGCCTGGAATAATCTGGATCTGGTTGGTGAGGTTGGGCTGGACCTGGATGGTCTGTCCCCTCGCGGCCTGGATCTGGGGCACTGCCTGGTACTGGATGTTGGCAGACGAGCGGGTGCCCTTGTTGATGACAGTTGGGTTCTGAATGGCAAAAACCAGCTGCCCCCCAGCGTAGGAGGTGCCGACCTGAGAGCCCTGGATCTGGAAGAGGTTCCCTTTTGACGACAGGATCCCAAAGCTGTTCTTACCGGAGCCAAGAGGAAGCGGAGCAGGTTTGATGGGGACGAGTTTGCGAGGCGTTGGCTGAGGAGGGGCAGGAGGAGTCACGGCGGCTTCCACTGCAGGGGGACCGATTTTGCTACATGTCGCTGCAAGGAGGGCTAGAGGAGACGGCTGGGAGTCCTGGGGAGCCAGGAGGAAGACAGGTTCGTTAGAGACAGGGGCTTGTGCTACACATCTGGAGATCAAGTCAGTGAAGGAAAGGGCACGTGCTATCAAAGGCAATCCAGTCCATGCCAATGAGACACCCCTTATTAAAGGAATTGCTTAATTACCCACACCACGTGTGCCTTTAGCCAACCCTCGTCACGCTACTTTTAGCCATCAGGATGGTGACTGCCTTTTAATTGTGTGCCTGTGTTCTTACAACCTCTATAAAGCTGCAAATACCCTGTAAGTCTGCTGGTATTTACACCCATTACACACACCCTGGAGTGTCACACACAGTTTTAATTCCAAGACCACCTTGTGATGTCAGCTGCTAACGCAATCCAAGAGGTCCTTCAGAAAAACACACCGCAGGGAGGAGAAAGAACACTCCAGAAGAGTTGGCGTTGGGGCTGGGAACAGGTCCAGAGCACAGCTCCCCAGCCTGTCCTGCAACCAGCCCTCCTCCTGACGCAGCAACGCTGGCTACAGCGGAGGCAGGAGGGGCCGAACGATGCAGCGTTTGCTGTCCTGCAGCCCGGGACATGTCCCTCCACCCCGGCGATGCCCCTGTACTCACCTGGGCAGTGGAGGCAGCTGGCTGCAGGTATTCACTGGGGCTGACGGCAGCAGTCGCAGCCATGCTGTCTCTTGATCTGTGAGGAGGAAGCAGAGAGAAAAGGAATAAGATCAGCAGCAAGAGCCGAGACCGCAGCTCCTCGGTGCGCCCAGGCCAGGGCCCCAGTGCTCGTGGGGACTCTCCTGGTGTCTCCCTGCATCGCCCAAAATGTCACACCTCACACACACACCTTCAGCAGGGGGGGTTGCAAAGGGGCTAGAGAAATCTCACCGCCTCTCCACTTTCTCCCTGCACTTTCCTTTGACCTTTGCTTGCCACCAAAGGGAAATGCCAATTATGGTGAGCAACCGGCTGCAGCCCTCACTTATTTGCTGCATCCCAGCACAGCTGTGACCCGAAGTCGTGTCCCCCCCCCACCCCGGGGCTGACAGAGACCACTGCTGCCCTGAGGAGCCCCCACTTCAAAGCAGAGGCAGACATGCCCAGTGAGCCTACAGCTTCCCAGTTTCCAGCCCATGCCATCTCCCTGCTGCCTGTTTTTTTTAACTTTGGGAATTAAAAAGGACAGAGTTTTGGTATAGAGTCGTGTTTTTGAAGGCTGGAAAGAACATTGTTTCAATTATTTTTGGTATGTTGTTGGGGCTGTGTTTGTAAGTCATTATGTAATTAAAGGGTCACTTCAGGGAATAAAATAAAGCTGCTGGTGCTGGCTGGCAGCGGGACCTGGGGAGGTCAAGAAAAGCCGTCGGCGAGAGGGGAGGAGAGATCAGCAGTGGGCAGCACACGAAGATGAGGAGGTGCCCACAGAGCCTACAGCTTCAGTGGGGTCTGCACACCGGGGAGAGGAGAGGGGCAAAGTTACGGTGGAGGAGCCAGTTGCTCAAGGGCCTCAGCAGACGCAGGCAGGCAGGGAGGGTGCAAGGCAAGTGGCCGCAGCTCCTCGGATGGTGCGGAGGGAGAGTGGGATGGGGCAGGGCTACCCCGAGGGGCAGCTGCAAGGATGGGGACCACTCACTGCCCTGAGGCTTTGCTGCCTTCCTCTCAACACTTTCCTCTGGAGTTTGGAATCTCTGACACACATCGCCGCAGAAGCAGTAACACCGAGGCTGGAGCTTTTCTTGCCACTGGGGCAGCTACAGCAGTTTCTTTTTAAAGGTTTAAGACAGCAAAACCAGGGAAAGGGACTCCTAAATCCTTACAATTTGCTAAATCTTTTGTTCTGGACTGGAAAGACATTTCATCCTTGACATTTCCTTCGGCAAATTCCCCAGTCATCCCCATCCAGCAGTTGCTGTATGGCTCGCTAGCTTGATAACATTTGCCTAGATAAGGTGCCAGGGAAAACTTGTCTGAGCTCAAACACTCTCTATTACTGCTGCTGACAACGTCCTGACTTCAAGTGGGGAATTACGGCTGTCTGAGGAACACGGATGCTTCAGGTTTACTCAGGGAGTCTCTGAAACACAGCCCCAGGGTGGGAGAGCCGATAGGAAGCCAGCGCCGTGGCATTTACAGACATGCTTGGATGGCAGGAGCGATGGGAAGTGCTGGCAGAGGACAAGTAGCACGATATGAAGTCCCGGATGGCTTATAACACATCGTACCAGCCAAAAATTAATTGTTGTGTGAGCACAGCGAGTGGCTTTTTGCTGCTTGCAGGGAGCAGGCAAGAACCACGTCCCGGGACTGCGGCAGTGTCGGTCTCTGGCTCCAGGCCCAAGCAGAGTCACCATTTGCCAACCCGGCACTCCTGCCGGGGGAGCTGCGGGAGATCCAGGGTAGGAAGATGGACTACACGTGTGGAGAAAAGTAGGCATGGGGTTTGCTTCAAAGGGAGCTCAGCAGCAACACGCGCAGTGGGGGCAGGAGGCACCGGCACCGGCCGGCTGAGGGTGGCATGGCCAGCACCCAGCCTCAGGAAGGGCAAACTCCATCTTGCTCGAAGCAGCAGGTGCTGCCAGCACGTGGGTGCAGGAGCCCCGGGCAAAAGGCACGTCTACAGTGGGAAAATAAGGAGGTTCTTTCATTTTGAGGCTGTCGGCTAGCAGGGACGGCACAGGAGGTGCACACGTTGCTGCCCAACGCAAGGGCCGGACGTCACGTCTTAATACAGCTTAAGGCTGGGAGAAAAGTCTTCTAAGTAATTGAGATGCCGTCAGCGCTCGCCTAGAACTATAGAGGTGAGGGCCCTCAGCTCTCCCCGCGCCCCTCGGCCGGCCTGCACGGCACAAACCGAGCCAGACATCCCCTCCCTGGGAACACGAAGCCTTTTGCCAAACAGAAAGCCCCTAAGAAACCGAGCGATCGGGCCCTGGGCCAAGTCACCAAGGAGCCCGCTTCCCAAAGGCGGGCAGCTCGCCCCTCGCCAGCACAGGCTCCACGGAGGCTCTTTCACAGCCCTGCTGTGTTCGAGGGCATAAATCCCCAGGAAGAGTCAGGTCAGAGTCCCAGGCGCCTGGGATGGCATCGCATGGAAATGACTCGCCCCGTTCCATAGCGAAGGGCATCCATTCCCTTGAAGCCACTCGCTGCCGCTCACTGTGGCAACCTCACGGAGATGAAAGCATCAGACGCTCGCACCCAGCAAGCTGGCCTGCGATAAAAGGACGCTTTCTTCCCAGAAAGCTGGGAGCTTGTACGGCTGCCCGAGTTCAATGGCTGCACCCTCCCTTTCAGCAGAATTAGGGCACTGCTGAGGATTAACAGCCCTGACTACAAATAAGAGCAACGCTGAGCTGGCCAGAGAGAGAGACACATACCAGGAGAGATCCCATTAGCCCGAACAAATAAATAAGGATAATGACTGGGGGAGAAGCCCTGTGTCGCTGCAGTTGCAGTGTAATCCCTCCGCGAGTTTCTCACTTGTACAATTTACGTCCGAGTCCAGCAGTGACAGTTTCACATCCTGAGGGTGTAATGTGGCATAAAGCTACTCGCAACGTGGTGAAATCCAGCAGGTACCAAAGCACAGGGCTTCACTCTCTGCACGTTTGCCCAGGACAGATCTGAGAGTGGGACTGTCACTGCCTGTGGGGAAGGTTTCTGGAAAGGCCCTGGGGGATACGGACCCTCTCACAGATGAGCAGCAGGACATCATCACCCACTCTGTGTTACACGCTTATTCCCGCCCCAGGAAGAATGTGCTGAGCAGTTCAGGTCCAGTTTGCCCTTCTGTAAACCCCCAGCCAAGCCTCAAGCGGAAGAGGAGTCTCCCTTATGGCAATTAAGGAGCACTGATTCATAAAATTAAGTTTTTTTTTCTTGGCCATCCTCCTCTTCCTCAGCTTTTGTATGGAAACTGTCTCCCCACAGAGTGGAAACAACAACCTCCTCACCCCTTGCCTGCCTTCACCCCCGTAAAAGGACAAAGCAACCTAAAACTCAGTGATTTCTGGCTGGAGAACTCTTTTTTTTTTTTTTATTATGTTCCTCAAATGAGAACAACCAGGACTCATTCCTGCCCCAGGACACACAGACCAAGCGCCTCATGGCCCAGCCAACTATCCAGATACTCCGAGGTCTGCCTGACAGCGCTTCAAGGAGCTCTCCGAGTCCGCCGTGAGTTCACAGCGCAGGGAAAAAAAAAGTCCACAGGACTCAAGTGATGGAGCCGTAGGAAGAGAAAACTTACCAACCGCGCCAGCCCGTGAGACCCCGTGTCCAGCCGGAGGAAACGCCTGCTAGCAGCCAGCTGGACCGCTCACACTGGCACGATTGGTAGGTTTGCTCAGAGGTTGCTCCTTCGCTTCTCACAAGAATTTCTCTATTTTGGAAACCATGCCATTATCTTCAATATTCTACAAGAGACATAAAGGGGAGAGATTTTTTTTTTTTTTTCCTTCCTAACCAGGATAAGCGCTTCTCCTCGGGGAGCTGCCAGGCAGTCCTCTGCAAGATCTACGGCTTCCAGCTCAGCTGAGGAGCCCGGGACAGAGGAAAACGCTGACAAGAAGGTACCTGCCAGTCCTCAAAGCCACAACCAACACCCCATCCTGCAGCTCGAGCAGCGCAAGCACTTTTGAACAGCTACAAAACTCCCTTTCGGAGGAGTCTGGAAAAGTTTTGTAAATTTTAGACAATGATTTCAAGCCCTATCACTGCGATATCCTCGTTATCTTCTCACAGCCCCGCTGAGAGAGGAAATACCACACCAACTTACAAAGTGCACACCACCAGTCCAGGTATTCCAGTTGCAGGGGAGTCCCTGCTCCCCAAAATACCCTTCCCATCTGCCTGATGGATTTTTCGGGGGTACAGCAGGGTGAACACAATCCTAACTTACAGCACTCGGTTTAAGCCAATTGACACACCTGATCTGAGTTACCACGGTTTTAATTAGCACCTTAAGCATGAAGGTGAATCAGAGTTCCCTAAAATCCACGAACGACCTCAGCAACTGCAAAAAACCACTCAGGATTATGAAGCTACGCACAGTCATAGGGGAGAAAACCACGCCAGTGGTAGCAGCCCCATTTGTTTGTCAGGCCTGTAAGCAAGTATTCAAAGTCGGGTGTAAAGGAGCTCAGACACCTGTGTATTTACATATTAACAGCAGGAAATCAAGCAATGCATTAGAATAACCTGGCCAGGATTTCTGTTGTTGCTGTTTTAACTCTTGGTCTGACTCCGACACGCCTCTGCCAGCGCAGGCGTTACAGCCACTTGCCAACATCTGAGTTTGTTTTCTCCTTCCCTGATGCTGGGGGGAAATTCCCTGGTGTTTTGGCTGCGTTTAAGGAGAAGTAAGAGGAGAAGCAGCTGAAGTAAAGCGAGCCAGGCCGGCCGTGCTGCCAAGGATGCACAGGCACTCCGTGGCTGGGCCGGCCTGGGAGAGGAGGGAGCAGCTCCTCGCTCCGCACATACGAGGTCGGGAGGTTTCGAGCCTCGGGAGCGAGCGGATCACAGGGCACCCTCGAGCGGCGGCTCCCCCAGAGTGATGCCAGACCCCGGTGGAAACTTCCAGGAGCATCAGGAGCACCTGTGGCTCCCGGGGCGGCCCAGCTCCTGTTGGACAGCACATCGCCAGGGCCCGCAGACACTTCCTCAGCCCGTACCCCCTGCTGCACCCCCAGCCCCGGGTAGCTGCCCCCAGCTCTGCCCTGCAGCCCCCCCCCCCGGACCTCCAATGCCCGAGGGGAACGGGCCCGGAGCCCCCCTCCACGTCCCAGGGGCCAGAAGAGGATGCGGCCGCAGAGCCCCCCAGACACGCACCAGCACCCCCCAGCCCCGCCTGCCAGCACGCTGCCCCCAGCCCCACGCACCCCACACACACCGGGGCAGCTTCGGCCCCAGCCGCAGCCTCCCAGCCCCTGGGCAACGCGGGGGGGCTCCCAGGCCCGGCCACCCCCTGCGCCCGCTCCCCGCGACCCCAGCACGGCCACTTCCCCCCCACCACCAGGGACCCCCGCAGCAGCCCGGCGCCCCCGGCAGGACACACCTCCGCCCCCCCGAGCCGGGCTCCCCCACCGGAACGCCGGGCGGCCTCGGGGGACCCCTACCACCGGCCGGGCCCCCCCCGACTCCCCGCCACCACGTACCGGGGCACCCCCCGCACACGGCCCGGCCCCCCCCCGGCCGCGGGGCCGCCCCGCCCGGCCCCTCCCGGCGGCGGCGGCGGTCCCCGGGGAGGCGGGCCGAGGTAGCGAGCCCGCCCCCGACCGGGCCTCGGCCCCGGAAGCGCCGCCCGCCCGCCCGGCGCTCGGGGAGGGCGGGCCGGGGAGGCCGCACGCCCCTTCCGGGCCCGGCCCCGCTAGCGCTGCCGCCCCCCGCTCCATCGCGCCCGCCCCCGCCGCGGGCCCGCACAGACCGGCCGGAGCGGCGGCGGCAGCGGCGGCTCCGACCCCCTCACGGCGCCATCTTCCTCCTCCGGGGCCGCCCGGGCACCGCCCTGAGTGACCCGCCCCGCGGCGGCTTCTTGACCAATCCCTACTCGATTTTCCGGCGCTCTAGCCAACAAACGGCGAGATGCTTTATCGACAGCCAATCCGCCGCGGCTTGCCCCTTGACGGGCAGCTCCGCCGAGCAATAGGACCCATGATGGAGTGACAGCTCCGCCAATGGGCGCGGACCCCCTAGGTGACGGACGGAAGCGGAGACCCAACGGGAGGGCAGATCTCTGATTGACAGCTCGGCTAGCTAATGGGAACAAGCTCATCCTGCCGCGGTCCGCTGATTGATTGACAAGCCTTCGAGGCGGGGAGGCAGACTTCCTCGTGGGCGGGAGTAACTCAAAATCCGTCTCTCGGTTGGTCGCGCTCATAATGATTGACAGGCAAAGAAAGCAATGGAAGATGGGAGGCAGCCGAGCTCTGCTTGTGATTGGCCGCGCGCCTGGCGGGTGGGTCTGAAACGCTGAAGCCTGGTGACGGCAGCGGGGTCCCCGCGGGGGCGGGGAGTCCCGGGGATCCCCGGGGGGTCTCGGCCCCTCCCGCAGGCCGCGGACTCTCCCCCCACAGACCCCTCCGGCCGCTGCTGGGACCCTCCGGGATGGAACCCGCCCTCCCCGCTGTGTATCGGGGGGGCAGCGCCCGCGGGGCCGGGGGTGTCGCCGGTGCTGCCCCCCCAGCGGCCCCCAGTCCCGGGGGCGGCCAGGGCCTTGCGTGGCCCCGTGGTGGAGCCCAGGCCGCGCTTCACCCCCCGCCACAGATGGGGAAACTGAGGCACAGGGGAGGGGCCCGCTCCCCGGCCCGCCGGCTGGCCTGGTGCCCACCACCGGTCCCTCAGGGCTGCCCCCCACCCGCTAGGCCCGGGGTCAATGGGGAGGCCTGGGCGGGGGGTGAGGGGGCCCAGCCCTGCTGCTGCTGAAGGACCCTGTACCCCCACCCCGCACTGGGGGTGCCGAGGGGTTTGGGGTGCCCCAGCCCCATGCAGGAGCTGGGGTGCTCAGAGAGGTTGGGGTGCCCCATCTGCCTGCAGGGATCGGGGGGCTCAGGGGGCTGCCCCTGTCCCCTCACAGGGGTTGGGATCTCTGGGGGGCTCAGGAGGCTCCCCAGTCCCCTCACAGGGGTTGGGGTGCTGGGGGTCGTCAGGGTGATCCCAGTCCCCTTACAGGGTTGGGGTCCTTGGGGGGAGGGGGGGTTCATGGTGCTTGGAGGGTGTTGGGGTGTCCAGCCCCCTTGCAGGCATCAGGGCGCCCAGCAGCTGTCACCCATCCCCACACCAACCCCCCACCTCCCAGCTCCAGGACCACCCACCCCACCAGAGCCCCACAGCCAAGGGGCCACCAGCCACCCCACAACTAGCTGCAGGGGCGGGGGTCTCAGTGGCTCCCGGTCGCCGGTGGGTGCCAGGCCTTGCCAGGGCCCCGGGGTGCCCAGCTGGCTCCAGCCCCCACGGGACCAGCACCTCCCACTGGAGCCAAATAATTGCTCGGTGCTTTGTTGTGCAGTGTCTATGGCCCCGGGGCCTCCATTTGTGGGAACTTGCTGTGGCGAGTGCCTCCCTTTTAATTACCTCCCCTCCCCATGCTCCTGCTTACTCACCGCCTGGCACCGGCGCCTTCGACCCCCGGCCCGGCCCCCCTCCACCCCAGCCTTATGTGGGGGTCCCGGCGGCAGGGCTTGGGGTGCTGGTGCTGTGCTGGGATGGGTGCACCCTTGGGTTCTCATCGTGCTGCGGGGTGAAGGTGGGTGGGGGTCCGGCCCTGGTGCGGCAGGTGGAAGGGGAGGGCTGGGGCTGGGTGCCCAGCAGGGTCCCCTGCATGGGGGCCACCCCCGGGACCCGGCTCTGGCCAAGCTCATAAATGCTGCAGGAGGCACCGCAGCCGCTGACGCTTCCGACGCCGCGCTGGCATCGCCTTCCACGTGCTGGGGGCACGGGGACACACACGTGCGGGACGCGGCCATGGTGTGGTGCTGCCTGCCCCATACCCCTTCCCTGACCCCGCACCCCAGGATGGGACCCCACAGCCCAGCACTGCAGGGGACACCCTGTCCAGCATCAATCTCTGGGGAGGGGACTGCGGTACAGGGGTCCTCACGGGCCCCCCCAGCCATGCCGGGGCGAGTGGCCGCGGGCAGTAGGTTGGCGGGAGGCAGCGGTGCCCAAGGGCTACTGCCTGGCCGGGCGCCTGCGCAGCCCCGGCTCCGCTCCCGGCGCTCCCGCCCCGACTGCCGGGACAAGTCCCAGCCTGCTGCTCCCTGCCTCAGTTTCCCCAGGCGGGCAGT
This sequence comes from Falco naumanni, assembly GCF_017639655.2. Taxonomy (NCBI): domain Eukaryota; kingdom Metazoa; phylum Chordata; class Aves; order Falconiformes; family Falconidae; genus Falco; species Falco naumanni. The sequence continues at coordinate 5,027,991 of NC_054071.1, read as the reverse complement.
GACGCCGGCTCTCGGCTGTGAGCCTGGTGCGGACGCGAGTGCGGGCACGATCGCTGTCATCGTCCCTGGGAAAGGGCCACCCCCGTGGCCTCGGCCATGCCACCTCCATGCAGCGAGGCTGGGATGGAGACAAGGGTCTGTGCAGTGCGACAGGGGATAGGGACACACTGGTTGGCACAGCAAGTCTGGGATAGGGACATGGGGACACAGGGACAAGGGTCTGTGCAGTGTGACGGGGGATGGGGGCTCAGGTTGGCACAGCAAGGCTGCAATGGGGACATGGGGACAAAGGAACACAGGGCATGCAGCGAGGTTGGGATGGAGGCTCAGGTCTGCACGGAGAGGCAAGGGACAGGGACACACTGGTTGGCACAGCAAGGCTGCGATGACATGGGGACACAGGGACAAGGGTCTGGGCAGTGTGGCAGGGGACAGGGACACAGGCTGACACAGCAAGGCTGTGATGGGGACATGGGGATGCAGGGACAAGGGTCTGCACAGAGAGGCAGGGGACAGGGACACACAAGTTGGCACAGCAAGACTGAGATGGGGACATGGGGACATGGGGACACAGGGAGACGGGAACACAGGGACATGGGCACGCAGGTCCACACACTGAGGCAGGGACCCCTGCAGAGCCAGCCAGCACCAGGGGGACCTGGAGGACCCAGAGGACCGGGAGGCAAGACGCAAGGCGAGATCACGCCATCCCCCGCAGTCCCCATCGCCACGGTCCCATCCCCAAGTCCCCTGCCACCCACCCCATCACCTGTGCCAGCTGGATGCGCCCTGGCACGGGAAGCGCGCCCAAGCCCACGCTCAATTACAGCAATTACGGCACCTCCTCAGCCGCCAGCCTGTCCCCGTGCCCAGCCGAGGTCGTTAACCGTTCCTAATGGGTTCTTCAGAGAATTAGAAAGTGGTTTTGCGGAGGTTCTTCCTGGGGCGTAGCGAGCAAGAGGGGACGATGCTGTCACCGCTGCCTGCGGGCCTGGCGTCCGCCGGGCGCTGCCTCCCACTGCCTTGGTCCTGCCGGGAGCAAAGCTGCTCCCACACCAGCTCCCAAGGCCCACGGGGCACCGGGGATGGGGACGGGCTGGCGCGGAGCCCCACAGGCTGGGGGGTGGCCAGGTCACCCCTGTCAGCCCCGACCCCACTGGGGGTCCCGGCACAGCCCTGCGCCAGGGGAAGGCAGCAGTGGCCCAGTGGGTGGCCCCTGTCCTTGGTGTGGCGGTGTGGTCCTGTCCCCATAGCAGCCACGTGGCCCTGTCCTCAGTGTAGCCATGTGTCCCCAACCCTGGTGCCACTGTGTGTCCCTGTTCCCAGTGCCAGTGTGTGTCCCCATCCCCGCTGCAGCCCTGTGTCCCTGTTCCCAGTGCCACTGCATGTCCCCGTCCCCAGTGCAGCCGTGTGTCCCTGTTCTCAGTGCCACTGTGTGTCCCCGTCCCCAGTGCAGCCCAGTATCCCATTCCAGCTGCAGCCCAGTGTCCCATCCCTGCTGCAGCCATGTGTCCCCGTCCCCAGTGTATCCACATGTCCCATCCCCGGTGCACCCACGTGCCCCGTCCCCGGCGTGTGATGCCGGGCGCTCCCACCACCGTGCCAGGCAGGTTTCCCCACCCGGTGACTGACAGCCGGGCCGGTTGGGCGCAGATAGGCAGCGAGATTACACGGGGCTAATTAAAAGTCATATTTAAAAACTACACCGAGCCGTCAACTCCATCGCCAAGTCGCAGAGGTCGAGTCCCGACAGTAATTCGTGCTCCCGGTGAGAAATGTTCCCTCGGGGCACGCCACGACCTGGCACGCACCGCGGGCAGGGGAAGCCCGTCGCGATAATCCCGGTAGATATCTCTGCCAGGCAGGCGGGTGCCCTGCCTTCAGCCTGTCCCCGGGGACCGGGCAAGCAGCCCCGTGCCAGCCCTCATGCCGCTGCATCCCCGGGGGCATGGCGGCTGGCACGGGTGCTGCACCCTCGTTCCTACGATGGCACGGCTTGGGGACGGGGACGGGAGCATCTCCCCCCTGTTTGCTTTAGTGGCCGAAGGGCTGTGAGAGCGATGGGGGCTGTGCCCCCCAGGTGTGGGGATTTGGGACCCCGTGCTGGGAGTGATGGAGGTCCCACTGGGTCCAAGTCTGGGCTGAGGGACCCCATACTGGGTGCCGGTCTCCAGGTTTGCTCAGCCAAGGGCGCACGGGGCTGTGACGCTCCCATGGGGACGGTGACCCCCTGTGGGGCTGTGAGCACCCAAGGCCACCCTGCTCCCTGACCCACCTGGCATCGTCCCCACCATGCCAGCCCCAGCAGGCGCGGGGTCCCTGCCAGCACCCCCGGCTGCACCCCGCAGGGGTTTCAGCATCAGCTCAGCGTCACCCCCCGGGGGCTGTCTGGGTGCGGGGCCGGGGGCAGCACCCCCGAAGCCTCGGGGGAGGATCGGGGAGCTTCTCTCCCCGTCTGAGGCCCCACGGCCGCTCCTGAGACTCCCCCCAGGCTGGAGCCACCCAGACGGCGCAGCCCCGTGGCACCCGCTGCAGACCCCCCCCAGGCACCCCCCCGGGCACCCTGCTCCTGGGCACCCAGCCTCCGTGGAGCATGTGGGGGGGTGCACGCAGGCAGCGGCGCACACGCACACAGACGTGCACACACGCAGGGACCTGGCACAGCACTGGGGGCTCACACCCCCCCGCACACGTGGGCACACGCGTGGATGTGACACTCCCTGCACACACACATACACGGGCATGCACACGCATGCACACGCATGCACACGCACACGCTCCCAGCCCCGCTCCCCCCACAGACACCAATTTGTTTTATGGCAGCGGAGGAAATTGCCGTCCGTTCCCCGGAGCCAGGAGGCCTTTGAAGTGTGGCCCCGGGGCTGGGAGGGACCTTGGCCGTCCCTCTGTCCCCCAACATCCTGCTGGGGCCTCAGGGGACATCCCTCCTGTGTCCCTCCATCCCCCTGCTCCTAGGGGGGGCCAGGAGGCACCTCTCCTCCATTCTTCCATCCCTTTGTCCATCCATCACTCTATCCCTCTGTGCATCTGTCCTTCCACCCCTCTGTCCATCCACCCCTCTGTCCATCTACCCCTCTGTCCATCCATCCCTCTACTCCTCTGTCCATCTGTCCTTCCACCCCTCTGTCCATCCACCCCTCTGTCCATCTTCCCCTCTGTCCATCCATCCCTCTACTCCTCTGTCCATCTGTCATTCCACCCCTCTGTCCATCCATCCCCTCTGTCCCTCTGTCCATCCATCCCCTTTGTCCGTCCATCCCCTCTGTCCGTCCATCCCCTCTGTCCCTCTGTCCGTCCATCCCCTCTGTCCATCCATCCCCTCTGTCCCTCTGTCCATCCATCCCCTCTGTCCCTCTGTCCGTCCGTCCCCTCTGTCCATCCATCCCCTCTGTCCCTCTGTCCGTCCATCCCCTCTGTCTGTCCATCCCCTCTGTCCATCCATCCCCTCTGTCCATCCATCCCCTCTGTCCCTCTGTCCGTCCATCCCTCTGTCCATCCATCCCTCCACTCCCCCCTTCCCATTTCCCCCTGGGGACAGGGGTGCCCCCAACCCCCACACACTGTAGGGCTGTGCCCTCCAGCCCCGCGCTGCCCGTGCCAGCCCTTCTCTCCCCCCCATCACCCACCGGGGTGCAGAGAGGGCCACATGTCCCCCCCCCAGCAGGGCCAGGCTGTGCCACATCGGTGGGGCAGGGGCTGGGGGCACCGGGGGTGGCTGCTGCCTCCTGCACACCTGCCCACCGGGGTCCCAGCTGCAGTTTCAGGGGGCACCAACCCCTCCTGCTCCCACCCTGCCTCCGCATGGGACCCAGGACCCCCCAACCACCCCTCTGTGCCCCCCTGAGCGGCTGGAGCAGCTCCTGCTGCCTGAGCACCGGGGAAGGATCGGGGGATCGGAGGTATTTGCCTCTTGCCTTGTAATTTATGCAAATGGGCTCTGTAATTAGCTGTAATTTCAAGGCACAGCTTGGGGTTTCAGATGCTCGTGTCAAGGAGATGCACCCCCTGGAATCCTCCAGTATCAGCGGGATTCCTCCCCATGTGTGGTCCCAGATGGAGCTCCAGCTCTGCTTGAGGTGGCTCCAGGAGCTCGCGGCCCCCCTAGACCCCTGATCCCCCCCGACCCTCCCGGTGCCCCCAGCCCTGTGCCACTGCCCCATCCAGCTGCAGGCTCCCAGCCCCCCGCTGCCCCCAGCCACGTCCCGGCAGCTTCTTCCCCCCAGCCCAGGAGCGGTGCTTTGGGATGGATCTGGAGGATCCCAGGGGAGGTCTTGCGGCCCGGTGCTGGTGGCACGAGTGGGTCAGGGCTTTCCTAGGTCTTCGTCCTTGTCCCCAGAGGAGTCACACAGTGTCCTGCTGCCCTGCAGCCCCTCCATGACCCCAGGCTGGGCCCTGGGAACAGGTGGGAAAGGAGCCATGGCAGCCAGAACGTGGGACCCCTGGCCAGAGACCCATCTCCCTCCTGCACCACCAGTCCCTGAAGCACTGGGGAAACTGGGAGGAGACCCCAGAGTGAAGGGACACGGGATGTGCCACATGTGCACGATTCACTGGGAAAGGCACATCCTTCCTGGTGGAAGGGGAGATCAGGGCTGGGGGAAATGGAGGCCAGTGTGTCCCGCTCCCCGTGATAGCACAGCTGGGATGGGGATTGGGCTCAGGCTGGGGATCAGTCTGGCCGGTACCCGAAGCTGTCCATGCAAAGTCTGCGAACTGCTCCCTGCCCTGGAGAGCTGCTGGCGGCCGCAATACGGCGCCTGGGAGGCAGCCGGGGAGCCCAGGGCCACCATCCCAGCCCAAACACCGCTCGGGCGTCCCCCAGCAGGAGCATCCCCCTTCCCCGTGGCCACAGGGATGGCCCCCGGCACCTTGTGGGCAGACACAGGGGAGGAGCAGTGGCAAGACCCTGGGGCTGGGGTCCCCCCACATCCCCCTACATCCTGCAAGTGCCCTGCAGAGCACTTGAGCACCAGAGCGTGTGTTCACCGCCATCCACGTACATCCAAGCCCTGCTGCCTGCCCTGCTCCTGCCCATCCCAGGGTCCCTGGCCGGGGGTCCCCAGCCCAGAGTGCCCATCCCGGTGCCTGGCCAAGCCATGGGGCCACGCTCAGCCCACAGGCAGCCGCGTTTCGGCAGCAGTGGTGGAGCCATCCCTGGGATGACGAAAACCAGGAGAGTTTTCCCCAGGGCGAAGGAGTTCCCTGCGCCCTCCGCCCGGCCGGGCGCTTGGCAAGCTCAGCGGGGAGATGCGGGCTCCCACGCGCCAGCGTGCTGCCGGCCGAGGTCCGGGCTCCGGCGAGGCACCAGCACCTTTTCCCATGGGCTTTGGTGGCGTGGGCTTCCCCTGGGGCCATGAGGGTCCCTGTAGGGCTGTGGCCACCAGCAGCCAGGCCCGTGCTGGCCCAGGGATTTTGGCTGTGGAAATGGGGACACGACGCCCGGTGATTAAATGGCTCCTCTGGCCTCGGAGTTGCTGTCTGGCAGATCCCAGGGGTTCTCCCTCCCGGCAGCCCCCCATGCTGGCAGCCTTGGTGGCGGGGGCACTGGAACGGGGAGGGTGGGATGCTCCTGGCCGAGTGGGGACAGCCCCAGCCGGGACCCCCTGGACCCTTTTGGGCTGCCCCAAATCCATCTGGGTCATGGTGGATCCTGCCATCATCATCCCTCTCCCCTCCACTGTGGGTCCAGCTCTGGCCCCAAAACTTGTCCCCTGCACCCGTCCCCATCCCTTTTGCGCCATGGCACAGGGCCAAGCCACAACGTGGGGGGACACACCGAGCCCCTCACCCACGGGCGACATCCCCGGGGGGTGGGAGCAGACAGCCACCTCTGCATGGCATCCCTGGGGTGGGGGGACAGGTGCCTGGGGTCCGTGGGGTGCCTGGGGGTCCCCGGGGGGGGTTGGCAGGAGGATGGCAGGAGGAGGGCAGCCACGGGCGCGGGAGGGAGGCGGTTGTTTCTTTCTTCTTTAATTACCCCCCTGTTTGCAGTGTCTGCTGCGAACTTCCCGTCCCCTCCCTCCGCTTTCATGCGCCGGATCCTGGGACCGGGAGCCGGCTCCTGTCAAGCGGCGGGGCTGGGGCTCTGCCTCCAAGGGTTAAAATCACCTGGGCCGGGGAGGGGAGGAGCTGGGCGCCGGGGAGGAGGGAAGAGCCGGGAGCCGGGCTGGGACCCAGCCATTCCTGCTCGCCCGGCCCAGTGGGTGCCCGGTCCCTGGGGAGCCGCGCGGGTCCCTCGGGGTCCCGTCGGGAGCCAGCGCCCACGCCACGCCGATGAGGACGGAGCCGCCGGGAGCTCGCTGCCGCTAGACCCGTACGTACCCCCCGGCGCCGCCCGCCTCCATCGCCCCGGCGCGGCGGGAGGGGGGGCGGCCGCGGGACCCCCGGCGGGGACCCCCGACGGGCCCGGTGCGCCGCGCCGCCCCGAGCGGCGGCTGGGAACGCGCTGCGCTTGGCTCCGCCGCCCGGCCCAGCCCAGCCCCGGCAAGTCTTTGCTTGCCACCCCGCCGCGTCCACTGGCCACCGAGCCCCGAGGCTCCCGGCCCCTTCGCCTCCCGCGACGCCCCTGCTGGGTGTCCCCCACCCCTCGCCGCCATTTACAGCGCGGAGCCCCCTCCCGTGGGGCTGCGACCCGCGCCGGTGCCCAGCCCCGGGTGCGAGGCGGGGGGCCGGGCAGGCTGGGCTCCCCCGCCCCGCCACCGCTGCTGCCCGCCTCCCCCCCCCCCCCGCCCCCGTCCACCAAAGCCCCGGGGAGTTTCGCTGCGGCCCCGCGGAGCGTTGCTGTGGGCTGGACGGTGGGTTGAGCGCAGGGAACCGACGGCATCTCCCCGACCTCACACCCCCATCACCCCCGACCCCACGGCATCACCCCCGAACCCGCAGCATCACTTTTAAACCCCACCGCGTCACCCCGAAACCGCAGCATCACCCCACAGCCGCAATCCCCGGCCCCACCACGGGTTCCGACCCACCCGTCGGGGCTCCCCGGGGGGGCCGGAGCCGGGGCTGAGGGCAGCCGCCCGCCCAGCCCCGCCGCGGGGCGAGGCACCGGCTGGGGCTGGGAGACGGGCAGAGCCGCCTCTGCCCAGCCTGGACCGTGACTCACGGGACGCATCACTCGCCGGTGCCTCAGTTTCCCTGCGGTGAAATGGCCAACGCGTCGTCGAGCCCCGCCAGGGAGGGGGACGCTGGGGGCCCCCTGGGGATTTTTGTCATCATTCCCGGATGGAAAAATGCCCTAGGAGACTCCACGCGTGGCTGGGGCAGGCAGGGCAGGGCTATGGCAGGGGGTCCTCCCAGTTCCCCCCCAGCCCAGCACTGGTCCCCCGTTCCCTGGCTTCAGAGCTGGGAAGCGTGTAGCCGCGGTGATGGTGCTCAGTGGTGCTCAGGACCGGGTGGTGGGGCTCAGTGCCTGCGGTGGGGCTGCAGCTGGAGCCCCGGTAGGACCCCCCGGGCCGGGGGGGACATTTGGGAGCGGGGTGCGTCGGGGGAGCTGTGGCCATCGCGGCTCAGAGCCCACCGGGATGTGGCTGTGCCGGGTCTGCATCGGGTGGGACCTGCCCGGGACCTCACAGAGGGTCCTTTCTCCCCTCGGGGTTGGGGGTCGGGGGGACATCGCTGACAGGTCACCTCTGTCCCCACATCCAGGGGGGGCCCTGTGCAGGGCCAGCTGCCCCCCCAAAGCCCCACGATGGGCTGTCACTATGGGGGTTCAGGGTTTTGACCCCTATCTCACACCCACGGGGAGCAGGGGGCTGGCAGGGCTCAGGACCCCGCTGGGGACCACTGCTGGGTGGGAGCGATGGACTCCTTCGGTGCCGGCCCTCTCCTACCCTGCTGGCAGCCCCAGGAGGCAGGGACAGTTCCCACGAGCCAGCCCTGAAATTGGTGCCAAGCCCCCCCAAGGGCTGGTGTGGGCAGAGCTGAGCCCCCCCTGGGGAGCAGCACCCCAAAACCCACTCGGGCTGCCAGTTCTGGGGGGCTCATCCCACCCATAACTGCCCCAGCACTGGCTCGAGGCCAAGCCCCCACGGGTGTTGGTAGTGCAGGTGGAGGTGGGGTCCGTTGGGGGGATTTTGGCACCCCCCAGCTCTTGCCCCTTTCCTTGGGGTCCCCCTGCCCTCCCTGGTGCCGACTGGCAGGGGAAGGTGGTGTCCCAATGCAGCTGGGGGGGGGTCTTCAGCATCGGAGACTCCCTCCCTGCCCAGTGCTCATAGTGCTGTGCATCAGGGGCTCTGGGGGTCCAGCCCCTTTGCACAGGGGATCCCCCCAGCCCAAAGCGTTCAGCACCCCCTGGGTGTCTCCATGGGGGTCTGCCCCTGTCCCACAGGGGCTGTGGGTGGCAGGGAGCTGGCGGGGGATAGCAAGGGGGTGGCTGGGAGTGGGTGACGGTGACAGGAGAGGACAGTGGGTGTTTGTGGGGAGGGGGTCTTGGCCTCCTCCCGCCGTGGCGCCGGTGGGAAGTCGGGGGGCGGGAGCCGGTGGCGGCAGGTGGATTTCGACACCAGGGTGGGGCCGATCCCCAGTGGGGTTTGCACAGCTCCCGGTGAGTCACGGCCGCCATGCCGGGGAGGCAGCAGGTGCCTCGGGGTCTGGGGGCGCAACGGGTGCCCCGGGGGTCCAGGGCTGCGGGTGATGGCAGCCCAGAGCCTGGCTTCAAAGGGTTGCCGGCAGCTCAGCCCTGGGGCTCCGTGGTCTCCCCGCGGCTGGCTCTGCTCCCCCATCCTGCTGCCAACCAGCCTGGGGGTGCAGCCCCCCACCCCCTGGCTGCACTTTGCCCCCCTGGCAGTCTGGGGGCTCCCAGCCTGACCAGGGGCTTGGGGCAGGGGCAGAGATGGGGGCGATGGTTTCCCAGCCTGGCTGGGTCACAGGAGAGCCTTGTGGGTGGCCTTGTGGGTGCCATGTCCCTCCGTGGCTGGTGGCTGGGGCTTGGGGATGCCACTGAGGTCCCTTTGGGACCCTGGCTGTGTTGGAGGGACATGGCCAGGGAGGTGACGAGGCAGATACCGGTGACTCCCTCAGATTTTGGAATTAGGCACAGACGTCACCCGCTAGCACCGGGTCTGCGCCAGGGGCTGGCACAGGGTCCACAGGGGCACAGGGATGGGTGCTAAGGGGTGTCCCCCCTACCTGGTGCCACACCAGGCTGCAGAGCAGAGAAACCCCCTTGGTGGGGCAGGGGTGTCGCCCAAATTTTGGGTGATGGGGTGACGCGTGCTGGGGACGCTGCCGCCTGTGTGGCATGGTGGGACCACGACAGTGTGGGACAGGAATCAGTGTCAGGGCTGTTGCTGGTGCCAACCCCCCACACTATGCCGGTGTGCACAAGAGCAGGGGGGTTAAGAGGTGCTGGGGGTTACCTGATGAGCCCCCCCATCTTCTCACAGCTCTTCTCTCCCCCCCACCTCCCCGCCCGTCCCTCCTTGGCCCTGCAGATCTGTCTGTGCCACCGCCCCGCGCCTCGGCAATGCTCACAGCCGTCTGCAGCACCCTGGGGACCCAGCCCTCCGACGCACCCCGCGCCTCCCCGAGCCACCTGGACCTGCAGCCGCTGCAGCCCTTCCAGCCCCACGGCAGCGCCGCGGCCGGTGCCGCCGACTTCACCTCCCCGCTGCCCCCCCCGGAGCTGTCCCTGGCGGGTCCCGACGACACCACGTTCGCCAACCCCGGCACCTACGATCCCCATGGCCCCCCGAGGTTAGAGCTGCCCACCGACGGCCCCACCGCCCCCGGCGCCTACGCCAAGCTGCTGCCGGCTGCCCCGGACATGGCGCATCCCTACGAGCCCTGGTTTCGGCCCCCCCACCCTGGTGCCCCCGGTGAGGAGGGAGGTGTCAACTGGTGGGACCTCCACGCTGGAGCCAGCTGGATGGAGCTGCCCCCTGGGCAGGGTGGGGGGCTGCAGGTGCCTGGGCACCCCGGGCTGCCACCGGCCCTGGGGGGGTATGGCGGGGGGGAGCACCAGCTCTGCGCCCCCCCTGCCCACCTGCTGCCCCCACCCACCCAGCATCTCCTGGGACCGGAGGGGACGAAGGCACTGGAGGGACCCCCCGAGCCCCGGGGGCCGGAGACGGAGGGCAGTGGGCGGCCGAAAGGTGCCCGTCGTGCCGTGCCGCGGGGCGGGGGGCAGGCGGCGTGTCGCTGCCCCAACTGCCAGGAGGCGGAAAGGGGGGGTCCCTGCCCCGAGGGGGCGAAACGCAAACACCTACACAACTGCCACATCCCCGGCTGCGGCAAGGCGTACGCCAAGACCTCCCACCTGAAAGCCCACCTGCGCTGGCACAGCGGCGACCGACCCTTCGTCTGCAACTGGCTCTTCTGCGGCAAACGCTTCACCCGCTCCGACGAGCTGCAGCGGCACCTCCAGACCCACACCGGCGCCAAGAAATTTGCCTGCCCCGTCTGCGGCCGCGTCTTCATGCGCAGTGACCACCTGGGCAAGCACATGAAGACACACGATGGGGGCAAGGACGGGGGCGAACCTGAGGTCAAGGGCGCTGGGGACCCGTCGGCCAGCAAGGGAGGCAAGAGGGAGTCCGAGGGGGGTAACGCCGCCCCCACAAACTGAGCTGCTGAGCCCCGGGGGGGACACGGATGGAGGTGGGGAGGACCCCGGGCGGGGGTCAGGGGGACCCTTTGGGGCCGGTCTCCGAAGGATGTTGGGGTGGGGGGCACAGGGCTGGCACCTTGTGCTCAAAGCGGTGGCAAGGCGGGGGGACCACGCCGGTGGCACAGCCCGGTCCCGCTGTGGCGGTGCTGGTTGGGGAGCGCCGGAGCTGCCCCGCGGCAGTTTCACTTGTCCCGCTCCCGCTCTCCCGCCCCGGTTCCCCCCGTCCTCCCCCAGCTTCCCAAATCTTTTTTTCGGGAGGCTGCTGGCAGGCGGCAGGGCTGTGTGGGAGGAACATCAATGGGAGCCGAAGGAGCAGGCGCTGCCTGGGCACGTCCAGCCCAAAGGGGAGGAAGGAGGAGAAAGGGAGAGAGGAGAAACCCGGGAGCCTTCGCTCGGGGAGGGCGGCTGCAGCCCCCCGGCCCCCTCCCCATGGCCCCCTCCAAACTGTTGGCGTCCCAGGCTCAGCCCCCCAGCACCAGCCCTCTTCTGTCACCACTCATGGGGCGTTGGCACCGGTCACCCTGTCCCACGGGGGGGACACGGGGGTTTGGGGGAGCCAACGGCCGCCCCGCCTCGGCTGGGGATGCTGGGCTGGCAGGGGTCCCCCACCCCCTGGAGCCCCACTTGGGCTGGGGGCTTGGGGCTGTGAATCCCTTTTTTGGCCCACACCGAGGTTAAAATGGGGAAAAATGAAGCGCTGCTCGCCTGTGAGCTGGGGGCCGTGGGGGGCGTGGGGGGCGGCGGGCGCGTGGCGTGGCGGGGGCGGTTGCCCAAGCACACACCTGCAGCTTTCCCACACCCACCGCCGCGGCCCCGGGCGGGAAGCACACGGGCGGCCGCGGTCCCGGGAGAGCCGGGATGGCCACATTCCTCTGGCCTGGCATGGCCATGCTGCCCGCCGCCCCGCGACCCCCGCCTGCCCCTCTGGCGCCCTGTGGCCGTCCCTCCCCGGGGACCCGGGATCCCCCCCCCGGGGCATGCTGCCTGTCCCCCACAGACCCCATTGCAGTCCCTCCCCGGGCACCCCCCTGGGGACTGCAGCCATCCCCCTGTGTGTGCTATGGGTCCCTCAGGGACCCCCTATCTCCAGGGGACCCCTGCTGTCCCCCCGTGCATGCTGCCTGTCCCCCTGTGGCCCCGTAGCCGTCCCTCCCCGGGTCCCATATCTCCAGGGAACCTCTGCATGTCCCCCCCGTGCATGCTGCCTGTCCCCCCGGGGACCACATAGCTGTCCCTTCCCAGGTCCCTGTATCTCCCGGGGACCCCCCCCCCCCTCCATATCTTTCCTCCCCTGGGGCTGTCCCCCTTGCCCGGGGGGACCCTGTATCTGTCCCTCTCCCCTGGCTGGTGGTCCATGAATCTTGGTTTTTAGACCTTTTGGGTCTTATCCCTCCAATTTTGGCAGAACCCCTTGGACACAGGAGATGCTGAACCTGGGACCTGGGGGGGTGTTGGGGGGCAGCGCTGGGGTCGGGTGGGATGGGGCTCAGAGGCTGCAGGGGGCACCCGAGGTTCCCCTGGCTTCTGTGCCCCCCAAACTGGCATCAGTTCACACCAGTTGGGAAAGTGGGGATGGGGGGAGATTTGGGGGGGGCTGATCTCCTGGCATGGCCCCATCCTGGGGGCTTGGGGGGGGTCATGTCTGGGGCTGTGGGGGCTGCCCGGGCTCGGAGCACCCCAGGGTCTGGGGGGAAGGGGTAGAGGTGAAGTCGAGTGGGGTCCGTGCCCAGAGGGCGCCCCGAAACCTTCGGTTTTGATTGTTTTATTATTATTATTAATTATTATTATTAATAATTATTATTATTTTATTAAGGTGAAGCCAGACTTTGCCACTCGGGCAGAGTGGACGTCTTGGGCCAAAGCTGCGGCCGTAGGCCTTATGGTTGGGGAGGGGGGGTAGGACCCCTCAAAGGGTACTGTCCCCATCCCTGTCCCTGTCCCCATTAGTACGGGGGTGCTGATGGGGCCAGGGATGGGCCGCGGGGCTGGAGAAACCCAGCACGAGGTGAAGTCTCACTGGGGGGGTCTGCGAGGATGTGGCCCCGGCCCCAGCACGGCCGCCACCGTCCCTCCACAGGACTCGGGTGACCTGGGCTGCCCTCAGCTCTTGAAGGACGTCCCCGACTCCGGCATTTGCCTTTTCCAGCACAAAATTCCCCCTCGGTGCCCCTGACCAGGATTTTATCTCTGAGGGGACCCCGGGGGGGGGATGCTCAAGACCCTCCCCAGGTTGCCACAGCATCGTGCCGGTGGCCCTTCAGATTTTTAGTAGCTGAACCCAGCTCCAGCAGCGGCCGGGGGCTTTGGTGTGACGGGGACCCTGTGCTGCAGTGGCTGGGGGAAGTTTTTTGGGGGGAGGCTGCACCAGGGGCACCCCAAGGGTGGGCTGGAGAGGGAACCTCCGAGCCGGGCGGGGGGTTTGTCCCACAGCGATGCTGGGGCTCAGCCTCACCGAGCTGCCACCTGCCCGGCTCAGAGCTGGGGGGCTGTGAGGAGGGGCCCCAGGTGTGCTTTGCCCCCACACCCCCCCCCGGGCCCTGCCTGCCGCGATGGGGCAATGAAGGCTGTAAAACCGGGTGGGGAAGGATGGAGGCCGGCTCCCACCCGCCGAAACCAGTCCAGCCTGCTGCGGCGTGGGGATCCCGGCCCTGCGCCCCGAACCGCCGCGTCTCCCACCCCCAAGCCACCTCCCCGGGGCAGGGAGGAACCGGCCCAGCCGGGGTCCCTGGGTGTCCCCCACCGAGCCTCAGCCGCAGGTGGAGGGCGGCTGCAGGGGGTGAAGGGGAGCGGGGTGGCCCGAGGGGTGCTGTGGCCGGGGACGAGGGGTGCCCCCCACCCGGCAAGGGGAGCATTTGTGCTGTGAAGAGGCTGCAGGGCTGTGGGTTTGGGTTTTGTACTGGAATAAACGCCGCGTGTTTTCCATGCCCCGGCTCTCCGGCTCCGTCTGTGCCAAGGGACCCGGGGGTCCTGTACCCTGACCCCCACCCATCCCTGCCAAGGGACCCGGGGGTCCTGTACCCTGACCCCCACCCATCCCTGCCAAGGGACCCGGGGGTCCTGTACCCTGACCCCCCACCCATCCCTGCCAAAGGACCCGGGGGTCTGGCACCCTGACCCCCACCCATCCCTGCGAAAGGACCCGGGGGTCTGGCACCCTGACCCCCACCCATCCCTGCCAAAGGACCCGGGGGTCTGGCACTCTGACCCCCACCCATCCCTGCCAAGGGACCCGGGGGTCCAAGCACCCTGACCCCCACCCATCCCTGCGAAGGGACGTGGGGGTCTGGCACCCTGACCCCTAATTTGTCCCTGCCAAGGGACCCGGGGGTCCTGCACGCTGACCCCCACCCTAGCCTGGAGCCAAAAGACCCGGGGTCTGACATCCTGACGCCCACCCATCCCTACCAAGGAACATGGGGGTCCAGCACCAGACTGGACCAATCTGTCCCTGCCAAGCGACCTGGGGGTCCTGCACCCCGACCCCCACCCTGGCCTGGGGCCTCCAGGGCTGCTGGGGATGGGGATGCAGGAGGGTCCTGGGTGGGTGGGGGTGAGCAGGCTGAGGACCAGCTGCTCCCCTGCCAGGAGGGCCCCATCCTGCACCCTCCGGTCCAGCCTCCCACACCGGGACGCGCCGGGCGGGCGCCCAGGGTCCCCCCTGCGGGCAGGGTGCTGCCCGGCAGGTCTGCCTGCATACCGCTGGGCGGGCGTGCCGTGCGGGGTGCTGCCCACGGGGGGTACTGCCCACGGGGGTGCTACACAAGTGGGGTACTGCCCACGGGGGGGGCTGCCTGTAGGGGGTTCTGCCAAGACGGGGTGCTACCTGTAGGGGGTGCTACCTGTAGGGGGTTCTGCCCACGGGGTGCTACCTATAGGGAGTGCTATCTATAGGGGGTTCTGCCAAGACGGGGTGCTACCTATAGGGGGTTCTGCCCACGGGGGTGCTATCTTCAGGGGGTACAATCTATAGCGGGTTCTGCCAAGACGGGGTGCTATCTATAGGGGGTGCTATCTACAGGGGGTTCTGCCCACGGGGGTGCTATCTATAGGGGGTGCTATCTATAGAGGGTGCTGCCCCACGGGACCTCCCCAGCTCCTCCCCAGCCCCACGGGAGGGACCTGGCGCCCGTGCCCCCGGACTCCCTCGGGGTCTGGTCCCCCCATGTCCCCCGGGGGGGGCGGGGCCGCTCCCCGCCCGCTGCCGCCGTGCGGCCTCCGGCCACGGGGCGCCGCCGTCGCCCAGACGGGGCGGGCGGGGGGGGCGGGACCAGGCGGCGGCGGGGCGAGAGCGGCGGCAGGTCCGTAGGACCGGGGCATCCCGGCGGGGTCCCAGGAGGGGGTTCGTGGCAGGGGGAGGCGGCGAGTGTCCCGGGAACCGGGACTGTGCGGGAGGGGTCCTGTCCGCGCTCGGTGCGGGGGGTCCCAGGAACCGGGGCTGCGCGGGTGGGTGGGCGTCCCCGGCCGGTGCAGAGCTGCGGGGTCCCGGGGCAGGGGCTGCCCCCCGGGCCACCCCCGGCCGGGGTCCGTGATGTTCCCCCAGGTCCACGGACCACGTCATCCCCTAGCCACCCCCTGAAGACCCTCCGTGTCCCCACATCTGCCAGCCCCAAAGGGACCCTGGGGACACATCCACGCCAGGGACGAGGGGGTGACGGGGTGACACCCCCCTCGGTGACATACACCCCCCCACCCCCTCCCCCCCCGGGTTTAGCATGGTGGGGCAGGATTCTGCACCCTCATCCTGCGACTGCTTCGTGGCACTGCCGCCGCACACCGCGACGCCCGCCGTCATCTTCGGCAAGAACGCCGACCGGCCGCGGCGCGAAGTCCAGGAGGTTGTCTACATCCCCGCCGCCACCCACCATCCCGGGGACAAAGTCCAGGTGAGACCACGCTGTGACCAGGGTGGCTCCAGGGGACGGTGCAGCAAGTGTGCCAGGTCTCAGCCCCACTCTCTGTCCCCCCCGCCCCCCCCCCCCCCCCCAGTGCACCTACCTGGAGATCGAGCAGGTGGAAAGGACCCATGCAGTGGTGCTGAGCCGTCCCGCCTGGCTGTGGGGTGCCGAGATGGGCGCCAATGAACACGGTGTCTGTGTGGGCAATGAGGGCGTCTGGACCCGTGAGCCCATCGGGGAGGATGAGGCGCTGCTGGGGATGGACCTGGTGAGGTGAGGACCGCGTGTCCCTGTCCCAGCCCAGCCGCCCCGCTGTCCCCCACCGCTGGCTGACGGTGACAGGGTGCTGCCGGCAGGGCAGGCTGGGTTTGGAGCGGGGCAGCTCTGCCCGGGAGGCTCTGCAGGTGATGGCGGCGTTGCTGGAACGCTACGGCCAGGGTGGGAGCTGCAAGGAGGAGCCGGTGCCCTTTGTCTACCACAACACCTTCCTGCTGGCTGACCGCACCGAGGCCTGGGTGCTGGAGACGGCCGGCCGGTACTGGGCAGCCCAGCAGATCAGAGGTGAGCAGGTGTTGGTTGTCCTGGGGGGATGGGGAGCCCTGTCTCCTTGCCCCTGACTCCCCACCCCCACCCCGGACTTTGCAGAGGGCAGCCGCAACATCTCCAACCAGCTCAGCATCGGGAGGGAGATCACGGCCGAGCACGCGGGGCTGCGGCAGCGAGCGCACAGCCAGGGCTGGTGGAGCGGGGCTGCCGAGTTCAACTTCGCCGAGGTCTTCTCCCTGCCGCACCAGCCCGCTCGCATGGAGGCTGCCAAGGCCCGCTACTGCGCCGGCAAGGAGCTGCTGCGGCAGCACGCAGGTGGGGACAGGGACAGGGGCCACCCATGGCTCACCCCAGCATCTCCCCACCCCCCGCGGCCGCAGCAGCCGTGGCCATGGCTGTGCTGCAGGCAGTGACGTGGCTGTGCCTCGCCCACAGGTCACATCACGGCAGAGACGTTCATGGCCATCCTGCGGGACAAGGAAAGTGGGATCTGCGTGGACTCGGAGGGGTTCCACACGGCAGGCAGCATGGTGTCCGTGCTGCCCCAGGACCCCGCCTTGCCCTGTGTGCACTTCTTCACAGCCACCCCTGACCCCTCCAGGTGAGGACGCCGGTGGGGACAGCCCCACGCTGGGGGTGACAGGGATGAGGCAGAGCCATGCCCCAGGCTGAGCATCCCTGGGGAGCAGCATCCGTCCTCGTGCTGGCCGGTCCCAGGGCCCCGGTGCTCCTCTCCGGCAGGTCCGTCTTCAAGCCCTTCGTCTTTGTGGCCGGCCTCAAGCCCGCACCGCAGGTGAGATCTCCCACCTTCCGCGACGACCCTGCCAAGCAAATCCCACGGTTCCAGAGCACAGTCGATCGGCGGCATGAGCTCTACTGCCGGCACCAGGCAGCCCTGGAGCTGATGGAGAGGGACCAGGTACTGCAGACCCTTCTGCAGCTGCCATTGCCCCCAGACCCTCACATCGCCCCCGGTGATGTGGGAGGCAGCGAGATGTCTTGAGAGCGCGTGGTCTTAGCTCTCCTCCCTCCCCAATCCTGCCAGGAGCAGGGCCAGAAGCTCCTGCAGACGCTGCGGGACCTGGAGAAGCAGGGTCTGGAGGGGATGAACGCGCTGCTGGGAGGGAAGGTGACCCCCAGCTCAGAAGAGCTGGCCGACCTCTTCTTCGACTGCGTGGAGGCAGAGATGAAGTTTTACACGTAAACCTTGCGCAGGTGGGTGGGCTCGCGCCCCCTCCCTGTGGGATTGCTCCTGGATAGGGTATGGAGAAAACCTTCCCTGTGCCCAGCCCTGGCTTCTTCACCTCCTCCCACCACAAATGTGCCAGCACAGCTGGAACAGCTCAACCAGCATCTCCAGCCCTGCCTGGGGGGTGCAGAGCCTCCAGCCCCCTAACTTGCCCTGGAGGAATCAGCAGTTTGAGAGGCAGCCATGGCCGGGAGCGCAGGTGCCGGGGGAAGGAGAAGGACGTGGAGCGGGATTTGGGGTCCTGCCTGCAGCCCTGTGTCTTTTCCCACCATCAGGCAGAGCTGCCTGTTCCCGGCCCCTCTGGGGCTGGCTGCGGGGCTGGGGGCTCCATCGCAGACAGGCAAATTGCTGTAGGAATAAAGAGGCTTTAATCCCAACTGCGCGGTGCTGTGCTGCTGCGGGTTAGCTGGGGTAACTGCCTGTTTCTCTCTCCTTCGATGCACGTCTCCTCCTCCAGAGCGTTGGTCTGGGGCTGGCTCCCACCAGTAGCTCACTGGGGCTTCAGGCAGGCGTGCTGCCTGCTGGGCCCTGGCAGAGGTGGCAGCTGTGTCCCCAGCTTTGCTTGGGGACAAGGCTGAGACCGCCTGGGTGCTGGGGCTGTGACGCAGGCTGCTCCCTCCCGGCCTGGGCTCAGCGGTGCAGGGGGTAGCAGCAGACCCTGACGCTCCCGCAGCTCCTCCAGCTCTTCCAGACGGGTCCGGTGCTCCTCCAGGGCCTCCCTCTGCCTCTGCCGCGAGCGCCCAGCCAGCTCCCAGTGCAGATCCGCAAAGAAATCTGCCAGGGACAGAGGGAGGGAGGATTATAGCAGACCTGGCAGGCCCCCCCCAGGCTCCCTGCCACTCCTGTCACCCTTGGGGACAGGCCTGCTTAACCCCCAAGTGTGTAATGTGTCCTTCAGTCTGGGCACCTTTGTCTGTAGTGAAAGGGTCGCTCGGCTCAGAAAGCAACTCATCATCTTCATCCTCACTGCTGGAAGAGCCTCCTTCCTCCTCTTCCTCACCCACGCTGGCACAGACGGGCTGGGCATCCAGCTGCAGGAGATGTGGCAGGGCTCCCACCACCAGCTCTCTGCAAGCAGGAGAGGAAGAGCAGACATTCCCCCGCCACGTGACATCGCCTCGGGGCTGGGAGCACGATGGAGTGGCACCGACCCCTCCCCAGCACCGTGCACCCCCGGCACTGCTCTGCCCAGCCCACCCCACAGCCTGGCCCAGGCAGAAAGCAGAGATTCAGCTTTCTAGGGTTTGGGTAGGGGGGTTAGGCTGTGTTTTATAATGGGGGGGGATGGCTGTAGCCTGCTGAGGGGCTCACATGGTTTGGGGGACTTGCTGTCCCCCTCTGCTCTCCCCAGCAGGCCCCCCTGACCCACCTGTAGCCGTGCTGGTGGGTGCATTCGTTTCCCCTTAAGTCCAGGAGTCGGAGGCAGCGGGGCAGCTCATCTGCAGAGATCAAAGGGAAGGCAGAAAGGTGCTGAGATGGGACCCGAGCCCTACCACACCCCAAACCCCTGCACCCTTCCGTCTCCCACAGCTCTTCACCCACTCCCGAGGTGACAGCCCTGTTGTGGGAAGCAGTCTCTTACCTCACAGCTGGGGAAAGTGAGGCAGAGAGGGCAGGAATGTGTATTGCGCATACTCCTATGTGAGAGCTGGGGTTTTCCCCTTCCCAGGCCCTCGCTGCTCCCTTTCTCACTCAAGTCTGCAAGCAGAAGGCCTGGCGCCACAACAGTAACGCTACAGGGGAAGGGAGGGGGACATCCCTCTGTCCTTCCCTCTTCTGCCAAAAAATCACACACAGGAGGAGCTGGCTGGAAGGTAGACTAAGGGTTCTCAGGGCTGGAGCAGCTTTGCCACGAGGTTGAAATCCCAAAGTCTGATCTAAGCTGCTAGAATGTTCTGCTGAAGTGGGACACAAGGTGGAAGCAGACACCTGGAGTCTGCCAGCAGAGCTGAGGCTCAAACCTGGCCACAGGGCTCCTCTGGTGTCACGCTGGAATGTGCAGGCCAGACCCAGGGGTGCTCTGCTGGGGCTCTGGCTGGGAGCTGAGGCCAAAGGCCCTAGCGGAGCCTGGACCAGGGGCCCGTTCGCATTTCCCCAGTAACCTGAGGCACCTCTTGGGCAGACCCAGGCCATGCCTGGACCTGTTCCTGCTTCCCACCTGGGTCCAGCATCTGGATCTGGTTGTGGGACAAGTCCAGAACACGCAGGTGTCGCAGGGGCTGCAGGTTCTCCACTCTAGGGATGTGGTTTCCAGCCAGACAGAGGAACCTGCAGAGCACAGAGAGAGAAGTGATGTGAGGTGGGGGGATGCCACAGCCCCCAGGGTCAGAGCCAGCAGCACCAGGCTGTCAGGGGCTGCAACACAGTCCCCCCTGGCTCTGCCAGGGGAAGCGGGGAGCCCCATACTCCTCTGATCATGGAAAAATGACTTATGTGGGGAGAGGAGCTGCCTGTACCGCAGGTTGGGAAAGCAGTCTAGATTCTCAATCTTCTCAATTTGGTTCTGAAAAAAAAAAAAACAAAAAAGCAACACATTTTTCTGCTACATGAAAAAAAACCAGACTTCAGGAGCACCCCAGGACTGTCCCAGTCTCACAGGGCAACACAATGACCCACCAAAGGAGCTTTACGAAGAGAGTATGCATTGTAGTTGGAGTTCAACTCAGTGAGCCTCACATGGGACACCAATTGTAGCACAAACAACCTAGCTGGCTGCAACAAGGCTTTTACTATCAATCATATTCTACTGTCCCTGCAGTTTCACCTTCCTGCAGAGGTCAGACCACACTCCTCCTCTGTCCAAAGACCTCTCCCACACTCCTCAGGGCTATTTAACTACTTAGCAGGAACGAGCTACAGCTGCACATCGTCCATATCAACCAACCCACTGCCTTCGAGGCAGGGCCACTGCTGCATATTATCAATGCTAATCAACCCACTGCCTTCTATTCCTCTATAAGTATGGGGCTGTGATGGCATGGAAAGCCTAGAAGCATTCAGGAGGATGCTAAGGCTCCTTGTGTGGGCTTAAAAAGCACTGAATGGCTGATGCCAGACCCTTGCTTGAATTCCATCGGTAGCATTGTCATCAGAGGGGAGCACTGCCAGACCTTCTGGCCATGTAGCAAGTCAAAACCCTGGAGCAGAGCTGGGGGTGTTTGCGGTCTCCCCGAGGAGGACTTTACCCGTGGGACCAGGGCTGATCTCTGCTGCCTGCACCTGCCATAGGGCCTTACCTGCTGCAGGTAGAGGCTGTGAATCTCCTGCAGGCTCTGGAGCCTCCCAATAGCACAGATGTTCTCCCGGTCCAAGCGGAGAGTTGAGGGGGACAGCAGCTCCATGGATCTAGAGGAAGGGGGTGCTCAGGGTGTCCTTTGGGCTCAGGGACCCCTCCCTGCCAGCCTGGGTGGCAAAGATGGGCTCTGGGCGGATCCTCACCGGCTCCCTGCGCACAGGGGCTCCACTGGCCAAGGCAGGTTCTTCATGGCAATGAAGCTGTCAGTGAGGGTCACCCCGGCGAAGGGCTGCTTACGGCCTGTGGGAAACCCCAAGTGATGCAGCCCAGGCCAGCAGGGTCCAGCCCCCCAGCTGAGCTGTGAGCAAGCCCCGCAATGGCTCACTCACCCCCAAGCAGGGTCTCGCCCTGCCCAGCCATGGTAGGGGACTTCCTGGGGTCCTTGTCTCTTCCTTGGGCCCTTGAGTGGGTGTGCTGTGAGGGCTGGCCTGCCTCCGCTGCTCTCTGCGAAGGGAAGGGTGCTGAGGTGATGGGGGGCAGAAACCTGCAGGCTGGGAGGGTCGGCGAGGACACTGCTGCCGGGCTGGGGGGGAGCAGCGCTGGGCCCCCCAGGTGGGGCAGAGAGACCGCAGGGCCTGAGGGGATCATGGGGCCGGGGTTCCCGGGCTGGGGGGCACGGAGACCCCCGGGGATGCCGGGGGAGCGCAGGCCGCAGCGTGCCCGTTGCTAGGAGACGGGCGGCCCCGGAAGGGGCAGGGCGGAAGTCGCGCGCCCCCCCCCCCCCCCGCGCGCCGCCTCTGCTCCGCGTTCCCAGCAGCCTTTGCGCCCCCGCGGCAAAGATGGCGGCGCTGAGCGGCGGCGTGCCATGGCGGAGGGGTGAGCGGCTGCTCCCCGGGGCTGCGCGTCTCCCGCAGGCTCGGGCAGGGGCGAGCGGCGAGGCCGGGCGGTGGGTGAGCGGGGGAGGGCGTGCGGGCGGCCCGGCGTGTCCCTGAGGCCCGCGGGGGCCTGGCGGCGGCCCTGAGTGCGGCCCGGCGCGCCCTTGCCACTGTGCCTCTATCCGCAGGCTGGCTGCCCGCCCTGCAGCTCGTCCGCCGCGGCTCCAAGGCGGTCACCCGCCACTGGAAGGCCATGCACTTCCAACGCCAGAAGCTGATGGCCGTCACCGAGTACCTGGCCCCGCGGCCCGCCGTCCCACCGCATTGCCTGGCCCCCAGGAAGGAGGCGAGCCAGGAGGTAATTTTCTGGCGCTGTGGGGTCTCGGTGTCTGAGGAGTCCGAGTGGCTTTGCACGCCCCGTGTGCGTGCTTTGTTCCGGGGATTTAACACAGGGTCCGCAGCACTCACCGGGTGCAGTACAGACCACCAGGACAGCCCTGCCCCAGGGTTAGCTGGGCCGGACACCTGTACGAGAGCTTTCGGGGGGGTTTAAAGCCCCTTTTCATCATGTTGTGGGTGGCTGGGAGGTGCCCGGCTGGTCATCAGGTGCTGGAAACAAGGCGAGTCCTGAGCTGTGGCAGCATCTCCCGATCCATGGCAGCATCTCCCGGCAGCAGGTCCAGCTGCAGCTGGAGTGGCAGGGGGCAGCAGGCATTGCCCCTTCCCTGTGGCCCATCACTGCTCGCTTCCCTCAGGACAATGGTTACGCCCGGCTGTTACGGCGGCAGGTGGAGGAGGTGTTCCAGGACAGTCGGATGATTGCTGTGTGTCAGTACAATTCCATGCCCGATGAGGACATGGTGCTGATGAGGCAGTACCTCCGAAAGCACAACATTGAGGTCAAGTTCGTCCTGAACGAGGTAGGGGCAGAGCTGTCGGGGCAGATCCTGGTAGGGTTGCAGGGGGAAGGAAGGTGGAGGAGGGGTGAAATGGCCGCGTGTTGCCTGCTGGGGTGAAAAGTGGCCTCTGCTCCCCTGCTTTATTCTGAGAGCTGTCTCCCCCAGATTGTCAGACCTGTGCTGTCACAGTCCAAGTACAAGAATCTCCTTCCTCTCTTTGTGGCACGCAATATCCTGCTGGTGAGCCCGGAAACGAAGGCGAGGGAGATGCTGCGGGTGCTGAAGAGAGTGCCACAGGTCAACCTCCTGGGTGAGAGCCTTCCCTGTGTCCCCATCTGCTGGCATCAGGCTCAGGGCTCTCATCTGGCGCTGGGGAGAGTTGCGGCCTCCAGCAGAGTGCACGCTAATGGAGCTGGGTCTGCGGGATCACTGCCCTGTCTGTTAAAATGAGAGGATGGATGGCGAGGGGTGGGAGCCCTGCCTGCAGGAGCAAACCTTCCCTTGTGTGCCTGTGGAAGATGAAAGGTCCCTGGCACCCCCATCTCCCATCCTCAGCTCTGTTCCTCTCTTCCAGCTGCCTGCATCGATGACACCATCCTGAGCAGGCAGGGAGTGGAGAACTTTGCCAAGCTGCCTCCTCTGGAGGCTGCCCAGGGGCAGACGGTGGGTGCCCTGGGCCTCCTGCCCTCCCAGACGTCCTCCCTGCTCCAGTGTGGCTCCGCGCACCTCACGGCTCTGCTGGATCAGCACATCCGCCAGCTGCAGGCTGGGGAGACGGGGAGCCCAGCTGAGCCCGCCCCTGCCCAGAGCTCGGGGGCTCACTGACTCTGGCCCCTGGCCCCCAGCCGGGCCCCGTGTCTTGGCTGGGAGTTGGCTCCTTCACCGGCTGCAGTTTGGGGGGTCAGGGATGGAAGGATTCGTGCCGGGTGGGCAGCTAGTGGTGGGACTTAGGGTCCAGTGGCACTGCTGTCTTGTTGGGGAGCCCCAGCCTTTCCCTTCGCTCCTGGCACAGGTGGCACTTGGGAACAACCCGGCTGCGTTCCAGGGGCTGCAGTCAGAGGGTCGCCGGGCTCGGCCAGAGGAGGCAGAGCGTGGTGGGGACCCACAGTGGTGCTGGTGGGGAGGGTGGTGGGTGCTCCGAGCCCCCTGGAGCGGGGACAGCAAGGGCGAGTGTGCTGTAATGCGGAGCTAGCCACATGGGTGGTGGAGCTAGCCATGTCGGTGGGCTCGCTGTCCTGTCCATTAAAGTCAGCTGTGTGGTGCTGAAGATGCTGGAGGCCTCGTCTTGGATTTGGGGGACGGGTGGGGGGTTCCTGCCCCCCCCCCCCGATACCATGGGGAGAGATCGGGCACTGCTTGGGGGTTGTGCTGCAGAGGGCAGAGCGGTGCTGTGGGGTGGGTGAAGGAAATCCGGGGGGGGGGCAGTGGGTAAAGCAGAATGTAGGGGCGGGAGCCCTGTGGGGTACTGCCTGCCCCCCTCCCACGCGTGGGCAGAGCTGGGGGGGTCGTCTCTTTTCCCCTGGGCTGGTGGAGTGGGGGGGGGCGCGCAGCATGGTTAAGGTGACCCCCGGTACCGGGGAGGAGTCGTCCCCCCGGCGGGGCTCCGCGGCTGGAGCTGTCGCCGTTACCGGGCGGGGGGGGTCCGGCTCGGTGCGGCAGCAGGACGGGGGGGTACCGGGACCCGGTGGGCACCCGGCGCTGGCGGCTCCGGTCCTCCACGGTGCAGGGGGCAGAGCCGAGCGGCTCCGGCCCGGCGCCTCCGCCTCCTTCCGTGTTCCGGTTCCTGCAGCCGCCGGGCAGGATGCGACCGGCCCCGGCCCCAGCTGCCCGCCCGCCGCCCGCCCGGGTAAGCACCGGGAACCGGGGGCGGGGGGTGGCCAGCCCCGTGCCCCCCCGCTGTCAGCCCCCCCCCCCCTCCCCCCCGGCATCCGGATCGGGCCCCCGCTGCCCCGGGGGGGCTGACACTGCGAGGGGCAGACGGGGGGACACGGGGCTGGGCTTTACCCCGCGCTGCCGGGGGTCGTACCGGGGGTCGTGCCCTGCCCGGAGCAGGCAGGAGCTGTGCCCCCACCCCCCGGTAGGGGCTGCAGGCAGAGGGGGCGGCTGGAGACCCCCCGGGGGCATCGGCCCCGGGGGGGGGGGGGTCAGTCCCGCCCCCTGGCAGCACCCACGGGGGCTGTCCCTTAGCTGTCAAGCCGGGCAGGGTGGGGGGGTTTGGGCTGCGGAGGGGCCCCCCATTCTCCTCCCCTGTGAGCAGGGGTGCGTGGTGGCATGGCTATCGGTTACCGGTGCCAGGGCTTGGCTGCTGCTCCAGGGTTATCCCAGGACCTGTCCTACAACAGTGGCCAGGGCACCAGGGTACCCTGGCCAGAGTAGTGCTGGGGGGGACTGGTATGGTGGGGGGGGTGGGCAGCTTCCCTGTGCCTCAGTTTCCCCTTCCTGTAATTGAGAAGGGCAAAGGGAACAGCTTGCCGGGAGGGAGCATGGCCAGGTTGGGGTTCTGGGGGGTCGTGTCCTGGCTCGGGGGTGCTGGGAGGACCGGGGCTGATCCTGGATTCTGTGCCCCGGGTCACTCTCCTGGCTGTGCCCGCCGTGGCGTTGCCCCATGGCACCGAGTCTACGGGATGACGGAGCGGGAGCAGCGTGGCACAGTCGGACTCTGGACCCGCCAGCAGGCGAGGGCCAGACGGCAGAGGCAAGATAAGGCTGGGTGGGTCGAAGGCTCCAGCTCACGCAGAAGCTTCTGGGTCCCAACCACAGTCATCCACGAGGCTCCTGGGGGGCAGGGGGATCCCCTCCACCCCTTGTCCCCATGAGGGAAGGAACGAGGTGTCCGGCAGGGCAGGAAACCTGTGGGCAGGGTGGGAGATGCCCTCTCCGGGCTCTCTGATGGGGTGTCCCTTCTTTGCAGCAGCTCCCACCACTCAGGCCGTGACAGCTGAGTTCGGACCCCCAGCCCCTCAGCGTGGATGGGAGGGGGGGCTTTGCCCGGTCCCCCTGTTCTGTCTGCTCGCCGGCCATGGGCAGCCACGAGAAGGACCTGTCCTCTCCGAAAAGGGCCCTGTCGCGCTCCAACAGCACCGTGTCTTCCAAGCACAGCAGCATTCAGCAGGTCAGGGGACTCCGGGCTTGGGGACCACTCAGCAGGACGCCAGTGGCGCATGAGGGCTGGCCCAGGGGTGCCATGGGGCTTTGGGGGGCTTCACCCCACTTTAGGAAGGGTGATACAGAGGTCCCCCAGAGGTACCAACTGTCCCTGACCCCGGGGACTAGGTAGGGAGCACCCAGTCTGCCAAGGGACCCCCGCGCTGACCCCTGTCCCCGCAGGGCTCGGAGAGCTGGGAGGTGGTGGAGGAGCCGCACGCGCAGGGCAGCCCGGGCCAGGAGCCGCCACGGCACGAGGGCTACCTGCTCAAGAAGAGAAAATGGCCCCTGAAGGGCTGGCACAAGGTAACGGCAGAGCTGGCACCGGGAGCCACCACCCGGCACTGGGAGCCATCACCCGGCTGGTCCTGGATGCCGTGCCCAGCCCCGGACAATTTGGGTCCCTGGATGGGGGAGCGGCAGGGACCGGTCTCTGCACCCCCCCCCCCCTCAAAACAATCATCCTCTCTGTCCCCCAGCGGTACTTTGTGCTGGAAAACGGCATCCTGAAATATGCCACCACGCGCCAGGATGTGAGTGTGGGGCCGGGCTGCGTCCATGCAGCCTCCCCGTGGGCTCAGGGCAGGGGAGACCCCATGGGCCCCATGAGGAAGGGGGTCTTCCCCCTGACAGGTGTCCCCGGGCTCCCCCAGGTCCTCAAGGGCAAACTGCATGGTGCCATCGACGTCCGTCAGTCCGTCATGTCCGTCAACAAGAAGGCGCAGCGGGTCGACCTGGACACGGAGGAGAACATCTACCACCTCAAGGTGCCGGTGGGGGCTGGAGCCGGGGCTGGGGGCGTTGGGTCGTGTCCCCCTGAACTTGCCCCTGTCCCGCAGATCAAGTCCCCAGAGCTCTTTGCTAGCTGGGTGAGCAGCCTCTGCTCCCACCACCAGGGCGAGAGGCCCGAGCCCTGCCCCAGGGGGGGGCCTGTGGGGAGGACCCCCACCACCGCACAGGTGGGTGACACCTCGGGGGGGTGGCGATGCGAGGCAGTGGTCGGGCGCGGGGGTCCTGAGAGCAGCCCCGGTGTTGCCCCTTCCCCCCCGCTGCAGGGCCAGTGGACACGGATCCTGCCCTCGGGCAGTGCCCCTGCCCTCTCCACCCTCGCCAGCTCCCGGGACAAGGTGAACGCCTGGCTGAAGGACAGCGAGGGGCTGGAGCGCTGCTCGGCCGGTGAGCGGGGTGGGAGGGGGGTGCAGGGTGGGGGGTGCGTGCCCTGTCCCCCCTCCCTGACCGGACTCACTCGGTGCCCGCCGCAGAGCTGTCGGAGTGCCAGGCGAAGCTGCAGGAGCTGACGGGCATGCTGCAGA
This sequence comes from Falco naumanni, assembly GCF_017639655.2. Taxonomy (NCBI): domain Eukaryota; kingdom Metazoa; phylum Chordata; class Aves; order Falconiformes; family Falconidae; genus Falco; species Falco naumanni. The sequence continues at coordinate 5,001,205 of NC_054071.1, read as the reverse complement.
GCCTGGAGGCCCTGCACCGCATCCCCTCGGCCCCCCTCATCTCTGGCAGCCAGGTGAGCGGGACAGCAGCATCGTCGAGCAGCCCCCCTCCCTCCCCCCCCTTCCTGGGGAGGGTCTGGGTCCAGCCCCCTCCTCTTATTCGCAGCCCTCGGCCGCTGCGGAGAGGCCGAAGAAGGGCAGGAGGACCACCAAGATCTGGTGCACCCAGAGCTTTGCCAAGGACGACACCATCGGCAGGGTGAGGGAATCCCGGCGAGCTCTGCCTGCCGCCGGCTGGGCCGCTGCCCCGAGACGGAGCCCCCCAGAGCCCCGCTGACCCCCACGTTGTCCACCCCAGGTGGGCCGCCTGCACGGCTCCGTCCCCAACCTCTCGCGCTACCTGGAGCCGTCCCAGAGCCAGCTGCCCTTCAGCCTCCCCCCAGAGTACAGCCAGCTGCAGAGGAGCTTCTGGATCCTGGCCCAGAAAGGTGGGATGGGGCGGGGGGGGGTACTGAGCCCCACTGGGGGTCTCGGTGGCAGCAAGGGGGGCACTGAGGTGCTGTGCCACAGCCTAACCGCCTGCCCCCGTCTCCTGGCAGTGCACGGCTCGCTCAGCAGCGTGGTGGCCGCGCTGATGGCTGAGCGGGCGCGTCTGGAGGAGATGCAGCAGGTGCTGGACCGCCGGCGCTCAGCCCCGCGCCCGGGCAGTGCTGGCAATGCCGGGGTGAGGGATCGCAGGGGGCCAGGGCTGCCCCCAGCTTTGGGTCCCACCGGCACCCAGGGATTGGTGCTGGTGGGGTGCTGGTGGGTGCAGCGAGTTGGCTGGGTCTCAGCCTGGTGCTGGGAGCCCAGGCAGCAGTGGGGCAGTGCCCCCCCCTCCTTGTCAGCCCTATGCTGGCTGGAGGGGACAGGCCAGGGGGGCTTGGCTCAGCCTCCCCCTGCCCCCACAGGCCACCCTGCGCCGCTTCCACTCGCTTTCCGTCTCCTCCGACACCACGCTGGACTCCTTTGCCTCGCTGCACCCCGACGAGGTCAGGAGGGGCTGGGGGGTGGAGGGGCTGGCTGCCCCCCCGAGCAGGGGGGCTGAGGTGGTGGCTGTCCCTGCAGCCGGACGCGCTGCTGGCCAAGGGCCGGGAGCAGCAGCTTTCCAACCGCAGCATCGTCTCGCTGGCTGACTCGCACACCGAGTTCTTCGACGCCTGCGAAGTCTTCCTCTCTGCCAGCTCCTCGGAGAACGAGGTGGGGGGTCTTCGGCTGGGGGCGGGGCTATGGGGTGTGTCTGTTTCTACTGGCTTGGGGGGGCTCTGCAGACCCCCCTGCCATCACTGCTGCTGTTTCTGTGGGTTCATTTCTCCCTTCTCTCTCCTCCGTCCCCTCCCCAGTAGCTGGCCCATGAGCCGCCCCTCATGTCCCCCCCAGCTCCTGTTCCCCCCCTGGGCCCCATGTCCCCCCCAGCCCCTCTCCCCCACCCCCCCGTGGCCCCGTGACCCCTGCAGCCCCCACCCCCTCACCCCCCTGCGGGCCCTTGGGGTCTCCACAGGCTCTGAGCCTGGTGGTGGGGGCCAGGTGCTCCCGGTGCCCCCCCCCCCCACCTCTCTGCTCCCCCCTTCAGCGGCCCCACTGGTAGCCGCCACCCCCTCCCCATCCTGCCCGTCGCCCCCATCCCAGGTACCCAGGTCTCATCCCATCCTCCCGAGGGGGCCCTTCCCGGTACAGCCCCTCCTGTGCTGCCCCGTGTCGGTGGGGTAACCCCCAGACCCACCCCTCCCACCCACCCCCCCGCGACCCCCGACGGTCCCCTGCGCCTCCTCAGCCCTCGGACGACGAGTCGTGCATCAGCGAGGTCACCACCAGCGTCTGCGAGGATGCTGCCGAGCCGGGGGGGCCGGGCCGCCCCCCGACAGGTACAGGGAGGTGGGCACCGGGGCTGGCACCGCGGGGGGGCCGGTGGAGCGGAGCCGTCCCCCCACCGCCCGGTCGCCGGCAGGAGCGGAGGGTCCGGGGGTGCCCGTGGAACCGCCGCCGCTGGAGCTGCCGGGGCCGGACCCGCGGCGGCGGAGCTGCCTGCCGGCCCCCCCCCGCGCCGCCGGGGGACGTGAGCCTGTGGGGGCTGCTGCGGAGCAGCGTGGGCAAGGACCTGTCACGCGTGGCGCTGCCGGTGCAGCTCAACGAGCCGCTCAACACGCTGCAGCGCCTCTGCGAGGAGCTGGAGTACAGCGCGCTGCTGGACCGCGCCAGCCGCGCCCGCGACCCCCGGCAGCGCATGGTGGGGGGGCGCGGGGTCTGCAGGGGGTTTGGGGCGGGGGGAGGCTCGGGGGGCTCCGGGGGCAAGGGGTCTTCCGGGGGTTTTGGGGGCGGGGGGGGCTTCGGGGGCACAGGGGGCTTCGGAGACGGGGGGCTTCAGGGGCTTGGGGGGCTTCAGGAGGCAGGGGGAGAACGGGGGAGGCTGAGGGCACGGAGGGCGGGGGGGACATAGGGGGCTCCGGAAGGTTTGGGGGTTTGGGGGACGCGGGAGGACTTGGGGAATTGATGGATTTAGGGGGCTTGGGGGACAAGGGGGGCTCCTGGGACATGGGGGAGCGGGAGGGGACGGGGGACATGGGGGTGCTCGGGGGACAGGGGGGGCTCCCCATCCACAGCGGGACGGACAAGGGGCAGGGGGCTGCATGAGCTCGGAGATGCCACGCCCTTTGTGGGCGGAGCCTCGGGAAAACCACACCCGGGGTGGGGCGGGACCGTCGGTGCCCCGCCCGGGCGCGGTGGCAGGGGCGAGGTGACAGCGGTCGGTGGCTGCGGTGGCAGGTTTACGTCGCCGCCTTCGCCGTGTCCGCCTACGCCTCCACCTACTACCGGGCGGGCAGCAAGCCCTTCAACCCGGTGCTGGGCGAGACCTACGAGTGCGTGCGGCCCGACCGCGGCTTCCGCTTCATCAGCGAGCAGGTGGGGACGGGGCTGGGGACAGGGACGCAGGGATGGGGACGTGGAGGAGCGGGACGGGGCGGTGGCATGTCCCTCTTCCTCCAGGTCTGCCACCACCCTCCCATCTCCGCCTGCCACGCCGAGTCTGACAACTTCATCTTCTGGCAAGGTGGGTGCTGAGGGGGGTGTTGGGGACACAGGAGGGGACAAGGGGGTCTCACATCCTCCCCGCCCCCCCCCCCCCCCCCCCCCCCCCCCCAGACATGAGGTGGAAGAACAAATTCTGGGGCAAGTCCCTGGAGATTGTCCCCGTGGGCACCGTCAACGTCCAGCTGCCCAGGTGAGACCCCCAGCCCAGGCAGGTGGCCCCCCGCCCCCCTGGTGGCCCCCTGCCAGGTGTCCCCCGGCCGACGGTGTGGCGGTGCCTGCAGGACTGGGGACCACTTTGAGTGGAACAAGGTGACGACGTGCATCCACAACGTCCTTAGCGGCCCGCGCTGGATCGAGCACTACGGGGAGGTGCTGATCCGCAACACCCGTGACGCCTCCTACCACTGCAAGATCACCTTCTGCAAGGTGTGCCCTGCCCCTCCCCGGCCCCGCCCCAGCCACGCCCTTCCACGTGTCCCTGACCCCACCCCCCATTGCATCCTCGTTGCCTGGCCCCGCCTCTTGGGCTGTGTCCCCGCCCCCTTCACCCCATGCACAACTTAATGTGTTATTGTTGCCCCGCCCTTTCCTAATGGCCCTGCCCCTTCCCAGTGGCCACACCCTTCATGGCCACGCCCCATCCCAATGACTCCACCACCGCACTTAGAAACCCCCCCTTTCCCAATGGCCCCACCCATCGCTCATGGCCCCCCTTCTCAATGGCCCCACCCTTTCCCAGTGACCCCACCCACCCCTCATGGCCCTGCCCTTTCCTGATGACTCCTCCCATCACTCATGGCCCTGCCCTTTCCTGATGGCCCCTCCCATCACTCATGGCCCCGCCCTTTCCCAATGACTCCACCCTCTCACTTAGAGCCCCCACTTCCCAGTGGCCCCCCCCCCCTTTCCCAGTGGCCCCGCCCTTTCCCAATGAACCCAGCCACCACATGGCCCCCCCCTTTCCCAGCGTCCCCCCTTTCCCAGTGCCCCCCCGTTTCCCAGTGCCCCCCCCTCACTCTGGGCCCCCCCTTCCTGCCCCCCATCCCCGTGGCCGCAGGCGCGGTACTGGGGCGCGGGGGCCAACGAGGTGCAGGGGGCCGTGCTGAGCCGCAGCGGGACGGTGGTGGAGCGCCTGGCCGGCAAGTGGCACGAGGGGCTGCACCGCGGGCCTGCCCCCGGACAGTGCATCTGGAGAGCCAGTAAGGACCGGGGAGGGGGCTGTGCTGAGCGGGGGGTCCCCTGCCCTGGGGGGTCTCAGCACCGTGCCCCCCCCCCCGCAGACCCCATGCCCCGTGACCACGAGAGGAACTATGGCTTCACCCAGTTCGCCCTGGAGCTGAACGAGCTCACGCCTGAGCTGCGGCGGGTCCTGCCCTCCACCGACACCCGCCTGCGCCCCGACCAGCGGTGAGCAGCCCCCCAGCACCGGGGTGGGGGGTGGCTGGGGCTGCCCAGCTCGTTACAGCCGTGTGCCCCCCCCCCCCCCCCCCAGCTACCTGGAGGAAGGCAACGTGCCGGCGGCCGAGACGCAGAAGCGCCAGATTGAGCAGCTGCAGCGGGACCGACGCCGCGTCATGGAGGAGAACAACATCACGCACCAGGCTCGCTTCTTCAGGTGGGGCCGGGGGCATTGCGTGGGGCGCCGGGGGCTGTGGGATCTCTCAGGGAATGGGGAGACCCCCTGGGTGTGACACAAGCCCCCCCCTCCGCCACCCCCAGGCGGCTGACGGATGCCAACGGCAAGGAGTCCTGGGTCACCAACAACACCTACTGGAAGCTGCGCCTGGACCCCGGCTTCGCCCACCTGGACAGCGCGGTGCTCTGGTAGCAACCCCCCCCCCCCGGGTGCTGAGCCCCCCCAGCTCATTACAGCAGTGGCACTCGGCGGTGGGGCTGGTCCCCCCCAGCACTGGGGGTGCAGTGAGTCGTCCCGGCCCCCCCAAGCCGTTTTGCTGGTGTTCAAGCAAAACTGTGATATAAAAATGAAGGGGGTGGGGGGGCACAGGTGGTGCTTCCCCCCCGACCCGGGGCAGAGCCTTGGGGCTGGCTGGGGAACTTTGGGGCAGGGGCTGGCGGGGCCCCCCTGCCTCGGGGGCACAGGATGCTTGGGTCCCTGGCTCGCAGTGGGGTGGGGGGAGCAGGGGGTCGTGGGGTGCCCGCGGGCGGGCAGACCCCTCTGGCCCCCCAGGCTGTGCACAGGGGCTGCTCTAATAAAGGCTGCAAAGTGCTGGAGCGTGCAGAGAGCTTCCTTCTCCCTGCCACCACCCCCGGGGCTCAGGACCCCCATCCCAGGCCAGGATGGCTGGGGCCCCCCAGCAAGTTGGGGGGGCCACAAGTCCCTTAGCCCCCCTGGTGCCTCAGTTTACCTCCTCCATGTGCACAGAGCCGTGCCCCACAGCATTCCCTTTATTGCAAGATATGCTGCTGCCCCCAGCCCCACGCTGGGCACGTGGGGGCTCAATAAATACTTCAGCATTAACCTCCCCCCCCCTTCCCCCCCCCCGCTTAAAAACCACCGACGACAAAAAAAATGCACCGTCCCCCCCACATCCCCTCCCCACTCGCCCCTGCGCCCCCACCGGGGTGGCACTGGGGGCTGATTGTCTGGCTGCAGCCCCCCTCCACTCAAGTCTTCCCAGGATATGGGTGTTAAATAGGGGGATGCACTCGCAGGACCCCTTGCACCCAGCTCCTGTGGCCTTGGGGTGCCCGGGGCGGGGGTCTGAGCCCCCTGGTGCGGCTCAGTTGCTGTAGAAGCCATAGTAGCCGCTGTCGGCACCCAGGTCCTTGTCGTAGAGGTCCCCGTTTCGGGGTGGGGGGGAGCTCTCGGCGCTGGAGGGGTACGGGGACACCCGCCGCCGCTTGCACTCGTACAGCCCCGAGTCCGAGGAGTCCCCCGAGGTGGCGGCGGGGGGCTCGGGGGGCCAGCCCTCCGCCTCCTTCCCCTTCTCCTCCCGGGGCTCCCGGTACCAGCCCAGAGCCCCGGGGCTGCCCTTGGGGCCGTACTGCCCGGGGCTCCAGCCCCCCGCCACCCCGAACCCCCCCGGCCCCTCGGGGTAGTAGGGCAGGGGGGGATGTGGGGCAGGTGAGAGGGCGAAGGGCTTCACCCCGTAGGGCACCAGCTTGCCCCCCCCATACCCCCCCTCGTAGCCACCGTATTCCAGAGCCCCGGCGGCAGGCGGCTGCTGGGGGGTGAAGTACCAGCACGGGGGGTCCTTGGGGGGCAGGGGCAGCGGAGCCCCCCGCTCCCCACTGAAGAAGCGCCCGGGGGGCAGCGGGTACTGCTCGGGCAGGAAGGGCTGGAAGCGGGGGGCTGGCAGGAGCTGCTGGCAGCCGGGACCCTCCGGCGGAGATGGGGTGAGGCGGTCACCCTCCGAGGCCGTGTACATCCTGGGGGGACACACACAGGGTGGGAGTCAGGGGGATGCCCTCCTGCCAGCCAGCGCGGGGGAGGGGGGGGGCTGGTGGGAGAGCGGGGGGACACTCACGAGTCAAAGTTGTCCCGAAAGCCTTTGGCGAAGGGGTTGTGGTCGATCTTCAGCTGCGTGATCTTGGGGGGGACACAGAGCTGGGGGGTGCTGGGGCTGATGGCAGCCTCCCCCCTGCCCAGGGATGTCCCCTCCATTTCTTTTCCCTCAAGTGGTCCTCACCCTTGCCTGCCCCAGGACACCCACCCCAGCACCCATGGGGCTCAGCCTCAGCTGGGGGGGCCAGGGGGCAATTGCTGGGATGCTGGTGGCGGGGCATTGCAGGGTGCTGGGATGATGCAGGGGGCACTGGTGGGGCTACTGGGATACTGAAGGGATGTGGGGGGTACCAGGGGTTAGGGAGATGCTGTGGACAGAGTGTTGGCGGGGGCATGGGGGGGTCTGGGGGGATGCCATTGGGGTTTCCCTGATGGTGGGGACCTTAAAGGATACTGGGGGGTGGGGGTACCAGGGGCTGCTCTGGGTGGGTTACCAGGGTTGCTGTGATGCTGGGGCAATACTGGGGTGTATCAGTGGTTTCTGTGGCCGTGGGAGGATGCTGGGGGTCCTGTGCTGCTGGGGGGCTGTTTGGAGGGGGGTAAGCCCATGCTGGGAACTGGAGGAGGGGGTGTCTCATACTCACATCGGCGTTCTGGTAGGCTGTGACGGCAATGAACTGGGTCTCGGGGAAGGCGAAGGTGTGGGTGTGTGGGGAGGGGTACGCCTCCTCGCCCTCGCCCTCCTTCACCTCCGTCACGTGCAGCCGGGGCTGGTACTTGTGCAGCGACTGCAGCACGATCATCTGGGGGGGGGTGGGGGTGGGGGGCAGCAGGTGGTCATGGGGGGCATGTGGAGACCTGGCACAGCCTGGCACAGTGGTGGGACCCTTACCTGGCCGATGTTGGATGCGCCCTTGTTGTTGGTGAGCTTCAGCTTCCCGAAGGAGACCTCCTGCCGCATCCAGTGGGCACCCGTGTTGGGTGAGTCGGGGTGCAGGTACAGGCGGTTCCCTGGGTTGGGGGGGGGGGGGGGGGGGGGCAGCAGGGACAGGGTTATTCCCTGCCCAGCATGGTGAAGAGGGGGAAGAGGAAGGAACGGCGGGGGTGGCCATACCTGGCATGTTGCCCTCGGCTTTGCCGCACTGCACCCACTTGCCGCCCTGGTAGCGCCAGTGATGCTGGTCCACCAGCACCACGTCCACGCAGACGTTGTAGTGGGCCACGGGGTTGAGCCCCGAGAGGTTGAAGCTGAGGAACGGGAACATGCGCCTGGGGAGGGGACAGAGGTGCAGGCACTTGTCACCCCCCTGCTCAACCCCTGCTGCAAGGGGCTGCACTGGGTGGGGGGGTGGCTCTGTCTTGCCGAGTGGCAATGGGGAAACTGAGGCAGTGTGATGCCTGCCCCCCCCCCCCCCCCCTCCATGCCCGGCTGGGTGCCCGTGAGGAGCTGACTGACCCTGGCAGCTGGGGGATGCTCTCGGGCCGATCCCCCCCCACCGGCATCTTCCTCCCCCTCCCCAGGCACCTTCCGGATCGGAAACCAACACCGCTGCTATTTCGGGCTGGGCGCCAGCCTGTGCCAAGGGCAGGAAGGGGACAGGACGGGACAGACGGGGGGGACCCTGTGGCCACAGGGCTGCAGCTGCCACCCCCTGTGGGGCTGCACCCCGCTGTCCCCACGCACCGGTGGGGCTGGGGGTACCACAAATCTCAGCTCTGGGGTGGGAGATCTGACACTTCACACTCCAAGTGTAGTCCCTCTCTTGCTGTCACTGGCTCCCATAGCCCCAGTAGCCCCAGTTGCCATCACAGCGGGGCCTCAAGCCATGGCTGGGGTCACTGGTTCAGCCCCCCGTCCCCCAAGCAGAGTACGGCTCCTCCACTGCAGCATTTTGGTACCCGCTGGAGTTTTGGCTCTTGGCAGCTGGAGCTGGAAACCAGCCCCAGCACCACCAGCAGCCCCCCCGGCACCACCAGCCGCCCCCCCGGCACCACCAGCAGCAGCCCCACTGCCCGGCGACCCCGTTAGTGTCACCCACGCTACCAAACCATCGCTGGCACGGAACAGGACAGACCCCACCCCTGCCCGGCACAGACTGATGTGGGGGCCCTCAGCCCTCCTCCCAGCTTTGCAAGGGTAAGATACACATGGGGTGATGTGGGAATTCATCCTGACCCCCCACCCTGGGGAAGAGGGCTGGGGGGACTGCAGCCCCGCACCCCTCCAGCCCCCTCCCTCTCTCGGGCTGTGCCACTTCCCATCTGCTGGTACCTGGTGGGTGAGAAGGGGGACAACCGACAGGGGGAGGGGGCTGCATTTTCCCCCCACTCCCCAACTCCTCAAAGCATCAATGTTTCTCATAAAATGGTGCTGGGGCTTCTCCAAAAAGGGCCCGGAAAGCCGTACCCAGCCAAGGGGTCCCATGTGTGGCTGGGGGCTTCCACCTTCCCCTGTGCCAGAAGGGGCCCCGGGTGGCCGGGCTGGGGCAGGGAGGGGGGGCTGCTCCCTGGAGCCACCCTCAGCCCAGCCATCATCCCAGCAGGAGCGAGGGATGGAGCCAGCGGGGCTGCCCACCAGCACCATTCACCCCTGGCAGGGGGCTGGGGGGGGGGGTGGGGTGTGTACTTTACCTCCCCAGCAGCATGGGAAGGGGGTACCTTGCCCCCTCCCCCGGCAGCTCCCAGCCACCCAGGCCCCAGCGCACCAGGGTTTCCCACCAACCTCAAGGCAGAGACCTGGAAACTCATGACAGGGATGGCAGCACGCACCAGAGAGCCCCGCTGAGCCCCATCCTGCCCCTGCGCCCCAGCCGGGGGGGCCGAGAGGGCCAAAACACGGACAAGGAGCAAAGCAAGGGGCTGGGGCAGGAGCGGGGGGCACCAGCCGTGGCCCCTGCAGGAAGCGTGGCTCGGGCAATGCCACAGCACCGGGGAAGCAACATGCAAAGAGCGGTGGAAAGAGTGCATGCAACCCGCACCAGGCAGCGCTGACTCAAAATTGCCCTTGCAAAAGAGAGGGGAAAAGAAAAAGAAAGCAGCGCTGACGGTGAGGAGCTGCACATGTGCTCCCCGGGGTTGGGATGGATGGGGACCCCGAGCATCCCGGGTACCCCAGGGTCCGGCCAAGCCCGCGCAGACCCCGTCCTGCCACTGGTGTGCCGAAAGCGGGCAGCCCGGGGGGGCTCACACCTCCTCCGGAGCGAGACCTGGCCCTGTCATGGGAAGGTGGTTCCTGCCACCGATAAAAAATTGCAGCCACATCAAAGGGCGGCAGCGAGGGGCTGTGCTGCCTTCAAGCCCCTGCCAAGCTCTTGCACGGCACTGCCTTGCCACCACCGTGCTCCACGTGCCAAAACCCTCACCAGCACCAGCTCGCAGCACACCATCAGCCAGGGTGACGGCTGGCCAAGGGGCAAGCAGCCAGGCTGAGCGTTGCACCAGCTTCAAGCTGCTGCAAGGAGCAGGGAGGAAGAAAACAGCCTTTTTCTGGGTTTGGGTTTTTTTTTTTTTTTTTTGCACCTTGCCTGCTCCCACACCGCTGGCTCCCCGGCTCCCCAAGCCTCGCGCTGCTGCCGGAGCCGAGAGAGAGTCACAGCTCAGCCGCTGCCGCGGTGCAAACCGCAGGGCTCGGCCGGGGCATGGGAGGGTGGGGGTAAGACCCGAAACCATGCATGCTTCGAGTTTATTTTTAAATCCCCCAGTGCTTGAGCTCCCGGGGCTGCTGCTCTGGCAGGACTTGGCTCCCCTGGGTCTGGTCCCTGTGGTTTGGGAGGTGCCGTGGTGGGGTGCAGGATGCCCCTGCCACCTCCCCGTGCACCCCAAAAGCCAGTGGCCACTTCTGGTTTCCCTCCCTTTGCACGTTCGTTTCTGGAGCTCTAGAAGGGGCTCCCGGCCCTCAGGCTGCCCCCAGGTTTGTCCCTGCGTGAACCCCTTGACTCAGGGGGCTGGTGGGGACAGGGCATGTGAGGCCATGGGGCAGGGGAGCCAGGGGGAGCTGGACGCACATCCAAGGGACATGGGTGTCAAGGTTGACATGGGACCCCGGGGTCATGGGGACACCAGGAGCAGGGACAGGGGGTCCAGGATGAACCCAGGCAGAAAGAAATCTGGGGGTCAACAGCCTGCAAACCTGCGTGGGGCCAAAAGTGCCACCACGCCCCCAGCCAGCACTGCCCCCCTGCAAGCACAACGGGGGGGCTGCCAGCTTCCTGAGCCGCCTCCTCTCCCACTGGCAACCCAGCGCGCCCCAGCCCAAGCAGCTGCAAGAACCACGGTCGTGTGGGAGATCGGCACAGCCCGCACCGTGCTCCACCTGCCCGCCGCCCCCGCCGCACAGCTGCATGGCACAGCTGTATGGCACGGCTGCTCAGCACGGCACGGGGACATGGCACGGCTGCACGGCCATGCATGGCACAGCGGCTGCAGTGCACAGCTGCGTGGTTGCACGGTGAGGCTGCTCGGCACGGTGACATGGCACGGCTGCACGGTGCTACGTGGCTGCACTGTGCGGCACGGCACAGGTGCATGGCACAGCTACATGGTGGCATAGCTACATAGTGGCACTGCCACACCACTGCCTCCAGCTCCACAGAGCTGCCAGCTGGGCACCGGGTCCCCCCAGCCCGGCGTGCACCGGGAGAGCCGCTGCTGGCCTGGGCAAACTGTCCTCAAGTCACCCTGGAAAGGCGATGCCGGCCCTTGTCTCCTCGCAACTGCACGGCCACCCCTGGCACCCCTCAAACCAAAGCTAATTCTTGTGTTTGCCAAACGCAAACCCAGCTCTTATGTCCCCAAAGCTGTCCTCCATGTCCCCTGCAAAGGCAACGCCAGCCCGTATCCCCCGAGCGCAAACCACCCCCAGCATCCTCCCCAAAGGCAATGCCATCCTCCGTGTCCACAAATGCAAAAACAGCCCCTGCACCCCCAGAGACAGCACCGAGTCCCCCCCAAATGCAAAGCCGGCCTCTGTGTCCCCCTGAAAGGCAAAGCCACCCCCCATGTCCCCCAAAAAAGCAAAGCCAGCCCTGGCTTTGCAGCAGAACCCTGTGGCAGGAATTCCCCGGGGCGATGGCGAGTCCTTGGGGGTTTCCGCACAAATCCTGCCCTGGCTGAGCCCCGAGCGCCCTGCGGGGCGGAGGGAGAGGGACCTGCGTGGGAAACCAGCAGGAAATTATTTTTGCCTGGGATGAGTGGGTGTGGGGTGGCGTGGGATGGCACAGGACGGCGTGTGATGGCACGGAATGGTGTCAGAGCCGCGACAGAGAGGTGGGAGTGGGCAGGGAAGGTGCCAGAAGGGGTCAACCCCAACACCTGACCGGGTGCTGCCATCTCCGACTTGGCCTCAGCCCCTCTCCATGGGGACACGGGGGGCTGCAACCCAGGGACGCCGGCACCGAGGGACTGGCAGAGCCCGATGAGACGGGGCACGGGCACTGCCGATGGAACACGTCCCCTGCTCTGTCCCAGAGCCCCCCAGCCCGGGGGGTGCCTGCTTTGAGGCACACGTGCCCCCCAGGCCCCTGCTTTGTGGTTTTTCCTGTGTCTCAGCAGAGCTGCAGCCTGGCCCTGCACACAGATTTTTGCAAAAGCAGCTCGGGGTCGGGGGAAACGGATGTTTTGTGGCTCTGAGTTTGACATCTTCCCAGGCTGGCTTTGCCATGAGCCCCCAACCCCAGCACAGAGCCCATCCCCCCCCCAGCCCCTCTGCAGAGTTGCCATGGGGGGTGGAGCTGGCAGAAGAGCCCCAACATCGCCTGGCTTCAGGCTGGAAGTGGGTGACAGAGCCCAGATGGGCAGCAGGGCAGAGAGGGCAGCACCCCGGTTTCCAGACCCTCAGCGCCAAATCCTGAGCTGCTCTGACACAGCGGGGACGGGCATTGCCCCAGCATCAGCTGTAAGGGCTGGGGAAAGCGAGAAGGAAAGCAACGGGGCAGATTTCAGTGGGACCTAAATGATGGTGGGTGAGAAACAACCATTTGGAGGGTCCGATGCCCCTGCCAGCCCCTTGGCCGATGCTGGGGACACATCAGCCCACCCGTGACGGTGCTGGTTCGCTGCTGAGCGGCCCCAAGCCCGGCGGGGGGAGCAGGCCTGGGAACGGCCGTGGCAAACCAAGCGGCCCTAACGTGTTTAGACTTCCAACACATTAAGCAGGTTGGTCTCAGCATCGAAGTGACATCGTCTGTCTCGGCCGAGGGAGAGAAGGGGAGAGGGCACAGAGCATCGCTGCCGGCAGCCCCCGTGCCGAGCCCCGGCATCATGCAGAAGAAGAACCCCTAAGCCAAGGAATGGCAATGGGGGGTGGGGTTGGGGGGGCTGGGGGGCAGTCACTGCAGCAGGAGGAGCTGGGGGGTCTCTGCCGGCTGCCCTCTCTCCCCCTTACCATGGATTTTTAGGAGCTACAGCACAGCCCCTGACCCAGAGGGGGCTGAGCCCCCCATGCCCCCCCCATGCTCACACTCCCCTCGTCACCCCTGCATGATCCCACTGAGACCCCCCCAAAGCGCAGCACACACACACACGCCCCCCCATCACCCCAGTGCGGGGCCGAAGGACAGGCGCAGGGTGGGCACCAGCATTCTGGGCTCCCCTTGCTCCAAGTCGGGGCAACTCCACAGCCCCTCCAGCCTGTATCACAGCCCCCCACCCCCCCGACTCCATAAGCAGGGGTGTTGGCAGAGGTGGGGTAGACTTTAGCCCCCCATATATCCCCCTACCCTGCCCCAAGCCCAGGAACCCACAGCCTGTGAGCAAGAGGCAGCACGGAGGGGACAGCAGGTGCCCGGCTGCGGTGTCACCAACGCCTGTTTTGGCACCCGGGATGTTGCCGAACCCCTTCCCCAGGCACATGGGGGGCACCCGGCCTCTGCCTGCCCCACAGAGCAGGGGGAGATTTCCATCCTGGAGGGGGAGGACAGCAGGTAGAGGGGGTGCCACCCCCCCATCCCACCCCCCGCCGTGTTCGTGGGGTGGCAGGCACCGCACCGTCACTACTTGTTGCAGCGCTGAGCTGGATCCGGCCCGTGGGTCGGGGCTGGGTAACCGCTGCCGCCCGGCCCCATCTCCGTGAGTTTCCTGGCACAACAGACCCTGCCTGGGCACGGGAGGTCCAGCCCCCCCTGCTCCACCCTGACACAGGTGGGGACACCCCCAGACCCCCTTCTGCTTCCAACAAGCCTCAACTCCCCTAGAAAACAAGACCTGGGGGGGGGGGAGTCTGGTCCACTTTGCTCCCCCACCTTTTTGCTTCACCCCCACAGAAAGACATCACCCCCAAACCCACAGGGATGGGGATCCCCTCTTGCACACACAGCCCCCCCCCCCCCCTTGCACGGGCAGATGGGGACCCCCAGCCTCACAAACACCTCCAGCACTTTGGGGTGACAAGGCAGGAACCTCCAGCCCCCCACCGTGCCGATCACCCCCCACCCCCGCAGCCCCCCCGGCTTGTCCCGCACCCCCACTGCCAGCGCACCCACCCCAGCACCCCCAATTCCCCTGCCCACCCCGGACCCCCACCCTCCCCTCCCCACTGCCTGTACGGGTCCCAGTGCTGCTGCCGGTCTGTCCCGGTGCCCCCCCTCACAGAACCTCCCCGCCCGGACACCCTCCCGCCCCCGGTGCGCCCCCCCCCCCCCCCCCCCGCCCCCCGGCTCACCTGCCCTGCTTGGTGATGATCATCTCGGTCTGGTGCTTGTGGAACTTGGCCCAGAGCGGGTAGTTGTTGAGCATCACCTGCACCTTACCGGCCGCCCGGTACCCGGGCAGGGCGCAGAGCGGCCCGGTGCGGGGGCACAGCGGCCCGGTCCCGGCGCCGTACGCCCCCTCTGCCCCCGCGTACAGCTCCGCGCCCGCGTAACCCTCCACCGGGGCTGCGGCGGGGGGCGGCGGAGCCCGGTAAGGCGGGCACGGCCCCAGGAACCGAGCACCGAAGCTACCGGCGGTGCCGTAAGGGAGAGGGGGTGCTCCTGGCTCCGGTCCCCCCCCATCACCGTAGTAGGCGGCGGCGGCGTCCCGGGCGCCCGGCGGCTCCTTGGCGAAGCTGGCGGCGGCGCTGAGCATGGGGACGGCGGGGCGGGGGGCTCCGGTGCCCGGCTCCAGCGCGCCCATGGACGGGCGGGGGGCACCGGCCCCGCTCAGCCGCTCATGCGGGCCCCCCCGGCGGCCCCGGGACGCGGAGCCCGGCGCCCTTCAGCGGTGCCCACCTCGCCGGGCTCCCGCCGCCCCCTCCATGCCCGGCGGCCCCGGGGAGGGTGCGGGGCGGGGGACGAGCCGTGGCGGCCCGGGGAAAGCCAAGGGAAAGAGGGGCGAAAAAAAAAACCACCCCGACAAAAAAAATCCCCAAACACCCGGAAAGCCCCCAAAAGTGCCGTCGGGGGGGCGGGGGGGAGCTGCCCCGCCGGTGCCGCTCGCCGGTGCCCTCACACGCTCCACCTGCCCATCGCCGTGGCCCCGCGCCTCTTATCCAAAGAAGCGGCTCCGCGCCGGGAGCTCCGCCCCCCCCCGGGGGCGGCCCCCACCGGGGCGGGGAGGGGCACGGGGCGGGGAGCGGGACACGGGGGAGCGGGGCACGGGGGGAGCGGGACACACACGGGGGAGTGGGACACACACGGGGGGCGGGGGGGACACGGGGCGTGGGAAGGGCGGGGGGACAACCAGGGGACACGGAGCATGGGAGGGGTGGGGGGACACGGGGCGTGTGAGGGGCTGGGGGACACGCGGGGACATGGGAAACTGGGGGAGTGGGGAGGTGGGAGGGGATGGGGGGGGCATGGGACAGTGGCAGGGGTGGGGACACAGGAGGGGACAGGGACACTGTGGGGCAACAGAGCATGGAGTGGCCATGAGGTTGGGTTGGGCTCCTGCCCAGCTTTTGGAGCTCTGGGATGACACAGGGCCACTTAACACCCTGCCCCCCCTCCTCCCAGGACCCTTAATTAATCCATTAATTAGCTTGTTTGCCCAGAGGTGCTGCCCGGGCCTGGGGAGGGGCAGGTGGGGGGCTTCCCTCCCTGGGGTGACTGGGGCAGCCTCTGTGTGGGTCTTGGGTGTCCCCACAGCCCCCCACACCACCACATGTGGATATTTTGGGACACCCCCCCAGTGTCACAGCAAGGGGGTGTCACACAGGGGGTGGCTCGGGCCGGTGAGCCCCGGGGAACCAGGGCTGGGGGCTCGTCCGGTTCCTGGCCTCCTCCCCTTCTGCTGGATTTGGGGGGGGGTCCGAGTTCCCCAGGGAGCTCAAACAAGCCGTGCCCTCTCCTGTGCCCACCCTGAGGCCAGGCCTTCCCGGCACCTGCCCTTGACCCCTCTGTGCCGGGGGGAGTCCCCATGTCCCCTGGAGCCATCATGGTGGCATTTTGCTCTGGAGGGGCCGCTTCCCTTGGCAGCTCCCCAGCTCAGCGCCCGTCAATACTTTCCATTCCCAGTGGGGCAGTGCTGTGGAGGGGTGGGGGACGGCTGGGTGCCACCCCCCGCCTGTCACTCCCACGCTGCACGAAAGGACGGGTGACACTGCCATGCGCCTGTGTGTCCTCCTCCTGGCTCGGCCCCTGGGTGCAGAGATGTGCCCAGCCGTCCCCATGCCTCTGGGACCCCTCTGGGGTTGGGGTCTTGTGTGGGGAGGGGGGAGAAAGGGGCACATGTGGGTCTCTACCAAACCCACATCTAAATCCCCTGGGCTCTGTGGCCCTGGGGTCAGTGACAGTGCTGCCAGGGGGCAGCGAGAGCGGATGGGGACAGGGTCGTAGATGGGGACAGGGATGGAGACAGCTCTGCTTCCCCCACAGAGGGGTCCGGCTGTGTTGCAGGAGGAAATGGGGAGTTAAGGATGCGTGGGGGCTGTGTCCGGGCCATGGGGGGTGGATGGATGAGACCCCCACGTCCCCACGGTGAGTCACCTCTGGCAGGAGCGGTGGTCTCGCAGGGGGTTGTGTATTGGCCCATCAGACACAGCTTAGCAGCCATTCTGACCAGCTTTTCACCGGTGTCATTGTTCAGAGGGGTCCTGGGCTTCAATCTCTATGCAAAGCCCCCCCCGCTGACCCCCTCCCTGCCTTTCCGGCTCCCTGCCAGCTCCTCCTGGCCCCTAATCCCCCAGCAGTCGGTGGGGGAGAGGGCCAGCGGTGGGGCATGTGGCAGCAGCAGGGGCGGGGGGGGGATTTGCAGTTAGGGCAGCCCCCCCCCCCAGCTCACCCCTGGCCTGGTGTGTGCACGCACACGCATGTGCACCCCTCTGCGGCACAGCTGCGCCTGGCCTCTGTGTCCCTGGCAGAGCGTGGCAGCTGTCCCCTGCCTCCCCGGGCACCCCCAGGCTGCCAGGGCACCGCCACCCCCTCCCCAGCCATCAGGCAGGAATCCCCCCGCTGAGTTCCCAAGTGAGAAAAAGAAGAAAACAAGGAAATTTCCAGAAAATTTCTCTAGGAGGAAAAATAAAGGCCAGAGTGGAGGGGGGGTATGGATGGGGGGGGAGCGACTCATTAACAGGGGGGGTAGCAAGTGCTGCAGCACATGTGCTCCCTGACGTCACGACGTGCTAATTCATTCCCGTTATACCATCGCCGGCGAGGATAAATTCACAGGCACCCCCCCCGCTGCGAGATCAGCCGTGGCAGCCACCCAGACGGGTGCTGGGCTCGCGAGCATCCCCGCTGCGCCCGTGGATGGGGACCTGCCACCGCCGCCCCATGTCCCCCTTGCCCCTGGGGGTCCCGGTCCTGGCTGGTGCCCACAGTGGGGTCCAGCAGGGTGCAGGAAGGAGGATGGCTCTGTCCCCAGGGTGTCATGTCCTTGAGTTTCCCCCCGCCTTACACAGTAAAGTGACACCGGGGACACAGCCCTCCCTGGGAGACACAGCGGGACTCCTGGGGCGATGGTTGTCACAAGTGTCCCTGCGCAGGGAGGACTCGCTCAGGGCCAGGAGGGAGAGGAGAGCTGGGAGCCGTGTCCTGGCCGTCACCTCGAACAGCCTCCGACGGCCCTGTCTGACGGTGACAGAGATGCTCCGGGGCATCCTCAGCCGGGGATCCAGGTTCGATGTCCCTTGGGATGGGACAGTCTCTGCGCCAAGTGGCCTGAGCTCAGCCCTCCATGGTGAGGGAGCACTGAGAGTGGGACCCAAACCTCCCTCCAGCTGGACAACGGCTCCACAGCAGCCGAGCTGGCCAGGCACCCTCACCCGCAGGGCCCTTCCTGGAGGGCAGGACCCCTGGCACCTCTCGGGGCCAAATTCCTTCGCTTCAAGCCCCGTGCCTCAGTTTCCCCTCTGCTGATGGCTGATACAACACGGCACTTTGCACATCCAAGCATCCCCGAGAGCGTGGGGCTGCTGGCTGTGGGCACCAGCGTGTGTCCCCCGTGCCCGAGACCCTCCTGGACACCCACTTGGTTTCCGGCACTCGCCGAGCACCGGTGCCCGCGGCGGGGCCGGGGAGGATGTGGCTGACGGTGCAGGATACGCCCCGTGGGCCAGGGCCACGCTTGCTGCCGCACAGGCTCTGCCCCACCGGCCGCAGCCGTCCCCGAGCCAGCCGCAGCGCCGAGCCCGTGCCCGTCCCCAGCAGGATTTCCAGTTTCCTAAGGGCCAAGCCCCAGCATCGCCCCGTGCCTCAGTTTCTCCTGCTGCAGCTGCAGGGTGGAACATCCCCATCCCTGGGGTCTCCAGTGCCAGCATGGGATGGGGGTCAGAGCCTCTGTGGGTGGGTTACCCCAGACCCCTCCTGCTCCACGTCACTTCTGCAACGCGGCTCCATCCCGCATCTCACTGCTCCAGCCCCGGTGCCGGCAGGACCAAACCCCCAGCAGAGGTGCTGGGCAGGAGCCAGCCCCACGCAGGGTGCAAGCCCATGTCCCCATGTCCCCACATCCCACCGTCCCCATGCCACCCTCCAGCCCAGACCCCAGGCAGGTGCCGGTGCTGCTGTGGGGATTTGCCTTCCCGGTGGGAATTTGGCTGCTGGGGACCAAGGGGAAACTGGGGGGTTATTTTCTGAGTAAATGGCATTGTTCCTGTTTTCATTATTAAAACGAGCGCGAAGGCACCGGGCACCCACGGGGGCTAAATTTGGTCTCAGGGAAAACCAAAAATACTCCCCCCACCCCAGAGGAATTTGCATCTCGCTGCTGCTCGAAGGCAGCGCGTTGCTGAGAAGTTCATGGAGGCATGAATGCAAACCGCAGCGCGGCCGGGCCAGGCTGGCCACCTGCCACCCACCCGGGGGACCACCAGCGCACCCCAGCCCGGGGCTGCATCCTGCACCCGGCTGCATCCAGCCCTGGGTGCTTTGCAGCCCAGGGGCTGAAGGGCACAGGGTGAGATGGAGCCACATCCCTGCTGTACCCCGGAGAGGAACAATGCTGCTGAGCCCCCCCAGTAGCCTACCTGGGCTCCCACCCTGCAAAGCCCCCTCCTGCACCCCCAGTTTGGCCATCCCACAGTCGGAGCACCCCAGGCACCCTGTTGTGTGTGTCCCCCCCCCCCCCCCTCCCCAGGTCCCATGCCACCAACCGTGCCCTCTGAGTCAGGGCGGGCAGGGGAAATCGAGTCACGGGTGGTGATGGGTGGGCAATGAGGCAGAGCCAGTGGCCGGTTTGGGGGGCTCAGCCCCCACTGTGGTGGGTCCTGGGGTCCCTGTCATCCCCCCACCGCCACACCTCACCCCGCACCCTAGCGCTGTCGCCCTCCTTCCTGCCCCAAACCACCCGGCACTGGCAGGCGGCCACCACCCTCCACCCCAGCCTTCGGCAGCCCCACTGCAGGGGGAAGCCCCACGGGGGGGCCCGGGGGGAAGGAGGGGAGCGGGGGGGGGGGGGAGGCGTGATGAGCTCGTCCCACCGTGGGGCTTCCCCTGAGCACCCTCAAACCACCTTCTGATAGGACAAATCCTGACCAGGGCTGGGAGGATGCTCAGCGCCTCCAGCCACCGGCCCCTGCTGGAAGGGGAGCACCCATGGGTGCTGCCCCTTCCCCAGCACTGCCTGGGCCAGCTGGGGGTGACAAGTCGGTGGCAGCGCCGGGGGGGTCAGCAGCCGGGGGGGGGGGCCCAGCAGACGGCTCCTTAATCTCGGGGAAGGAAGCGGCTCTGGTTACGGAGCTGCCCTCGGTGTAAAAGGAGAGCAACAGGAAGAAAAGTCATTAACATCGTTCCAGCCGCTGCCATCCAAAACCCTCCTGGTGCTCAGCCCCGTGCCCCCTGCGCCCCCGCCACCACCGCCGCCACGCTGCCGGGGGCCCTGCCGTGGGGTGCCACCGTGGGGTCTGGCCAAGGGACCCCCCCCCCCCGCTTCATCCTTGGCCACTCGAAGCCCCAGCACCCAGCGTTGCGGAGCTCAGCGGTGGTGGGTGCATTGCCACCTGCCTGCGGGACTGATCCTGCCCACAGCTCCAGGGACTGAACCGCAGCTTGGGTCCTGGCCCTCCTCCTCTTCCTCGCCCTGGCTGTGGGAGCCTGCGTGGGAGGTGGCAGTGTGCACGGAGCAGCCACCGCGTCCCTGTTGGGGTGCCACCGTGTCCGGGGTGCCACCGTGTCTGGGGTGCCACCGTCCCCCCATGCATGGGGCAGCGCATCGATGAGCATGGGGCTGTGTGGGTGTGCAAGGGGTCTGGGGTGTGTGTGTGTGTGCAAGAGGGCTGGGGGGGCTGTGCACAGGCGTGCAAGGAAGCTTCTGTGTGCTTATGTGCAAGGAAGCTTGTGTGTGAGTATCCTGGGTGTGCAAGGGGCCAGGGCGTGTGTGTGTGCAAGAAGACACGGGTGTGCGAGGGTGTCAGTGTGTGCCCAGGTGTGCGAGGGGGCCAGTGCGTGTGTGAGGGGTCTGGGGTGTGCTGTGGGTGTGCAAGGGAGCCTGTGCATGCATGGGTGTGCAAGGGCTTAGCGTGCGCATGGGTGTGCAAGACTCAGGGTGTGCAAGGGCTCAGTGTGTGCAAGGGCTCGATGTGTGCACGGCTGTGCACAGGGGCTGCTGTGGGTGTGCAAGAGAGCCAGCCATGTGCGTGCAAGGCTGCCGGCACGAGCGTGCCCGCGTGCACGCGGGAGGCCTGCCGTGTGCGCGTGCGTGCGTGCAGCGCGGCAGCGGAGCGGGGGGGGGGGGGGGGGGTCCGCTGGGTATGCCAAGGCCCCCCCCGCCAGCACCCAGTGGGCCGTGGGGAGCCTGTGTCACCCCCCGCCACGGCCCCTCGCCCCCCTCCTGTACGAGGCGATTTGCTTCAGCGGGAGCCAGATCCTGGGTGAAAAGCCGCGGCTGTGGGGAGCGCCGGGGGGCTGCAGCCCCTGTCTGGCCGGCTTAGCGTGACGTGGGCGCGTGGGGCTGGGGGGCTCAGGCCCCCGGCCCTTCCTCTTCGTCAGCGGGAGGCGAAGGCCGGGGAGTGATGTGTGCTGAGCGGGCGGGGGGGACGGCGGCTCCGACACGGGCTACAGCTTCTGACAACGTGCAGCCCCGCTGGGCACACGCGTGTGCGGCATCACCCACGCCGCTGCCACGGCCCTCCCGAGAGCCCCCGTTCGGGGGTCTGGCCATGCGGGGGTCCCACGGGCTCGGGGGCATGGGGGACATGGGGATGTGGGGGGCTGGACCCCCCTGGGATGGGGCTGAGGATGCTGCCGCCCAGCAGAAGAGCTGGTGGTGGCTGGTCCTGCCCCACGGGGGCCAATCCTGCCCCTTTGGGTCCCATCGTGTCCCGCAGAAAGCCAGCTGGGTCTGGAAGGTCCTGCCACACAGGACCCTATCCCATCCCGTAGGGTCCAATCCTGCCCTGCAGGGTCCCATCTTCCCTGCCAGGGTCTGATCCTGCCGCAGAGAGTCTAGTCCTGCTTTCCAGCCACCCTGCAGGAAACAAGCCTGCCCTACAGGGTCCAATCCTGCTCCATAGGTTCCCACCCTGCGCTGCAGGGTCCTGTCCTGTCAGGAAGGGCCTCATCCTGCCTACTTGGGTCTTATCCACTCCTGCAAGGTCCCATCCTACTCTGCAGGGCCCTATCCTGCTATCTAGGGCTTGATCATCCTCCATAGGGTCCAGTCCTGCCCCATGGGGTCCCATCAGGTCCTATGCAGTCCTACAGGGTCCGACGCAGCTCCAGAGGGTCCAATCCTGCCCTGGGGGGTGGTGCGGGCTGGGGGAGGCAGCTGGAGGCAGGGCAGCGGTGGGGATGGACACTCACTGCGTGCCAAATGGCAGAGCCGGGAGATAAAAATACCCGTGGGGGCCCTGCGACGGAAGTGGAGGTGTCGGCACCGGCTGCTAGGGGCCGGGGGGGCCACGCTCCGGTGTCCCCGTCCCTGCCGGGGACCCTCCTACCCAGCACCAGGATCCCACCAAAGCGGGTGGCAGCACCAGCCGGTGGGTCCCCACCATGCGGAGCTGTGCACCCCGAAACGGGCAGGAAGAGCGTGGCCAGCACCCATCCCACAGCGGGAGCACCCAGGCTGGCGCGTGCCCACCGCCACCGTGGCGGCAGGGTGAGGGGTCTCGGGGAAATGCAAAGTGACAAATGATGCCCCGCGCGCGTTAATTGATGTGACGCGGGGCTGACACCGCGGTCGCACCCGGGGCCGGCGCGCGGGAAGAAGGGGAAAAAAAAAAAATAATAAATATCCAATCAAATGTTAAAAATAGGTCAGGGGGAAGGAGCCGGAGCCGGTTTCATTTCAGCCGGCGGTTAAAGAGCTGCCCGTGGGTCCAGCCGGCGCGGCGTGAGCCCGGGTGGCAGTGGGGGCGCGAAATGAGGGGGGGGAGCGATGGGGATGGAAGGGGCCGGGATGCGCCGTCGGCACCATGTGTCTCTGCCGGGGTGGTGGGACCCCAGCCCCAAATCCCACCTGCCCCAAGCTTGGCTCCCCTGAAGCACCAGGGCTCGGTGTCAGGTCAGGATGGTCCTGCTGGCACCGTCAGGGCTGGATTTGTCCCCAAAGTGCCACTTTCCTGCAGGTGCTGGAGGGTTTAGAGGGACCCCGAGGGTTCCTGGGGGGGTTCAGGGACTGCTGGGGCTGTGCGCCCCGTTAGGGTGGCTTGGTGCCTGGGGTGGCCTCGTGCTGGCAGTGGCCGTGGTGGGTCACCGGGAGTTCAGGCTGCCGGCGCGGGTGTCGATGGCCCCGGGCACCCGCCTGGTGCTGGATGTTGGGCCACCGGCCAGAGCGGGGCCACAGCGGGTCGTGGCCGTCACAGTCCCATGTGTCCCCTGGCCACAGTGAGGAGCCAGGACCTGCAGCCAGAACTGAGGAGCAGCTTCCTGGGGACACATCTGCCACAGGGCCACCACCGCAAGAACCACACGCAGGGACTGGGGACACATTTGCTGTCCCTCCCTACATCCCCAGCGCTCCCTGCACCACAGAGCATCACCTCCGGCATCCCGCTCTGGTGACAACCAGGGACAGAGGGGGACAGGGCACAGGGGGACTTGGGGAGGCATTTGTCTTCCACGAGACACCCCCTGCCTTGGATGCTCGATCCGGGTGACCCCGAGTTTAACCCCACTTACGGCGCCAGCAGACGCTGCCCCCCGACGCAGATGGGTTGTGACAGCCAAGAAGTACCCCCCGGCGGGCGCTGGCGAGGCGCTGGCCGTGGCGGCGGGGGCACGAGGCCCATGTCACGGCGTGTTGGCTCCGTCACCTCCCTGCAGCGAGATGGCGGGTCCCCCGCGCGAGGCTGGGCCCCGGCCGGCAGCCTGTGGGTCCCTGGGGGGCCTGGTGGCACTTGTCTCTCTGCAGCATCTGTGATGGCTGGCGCTGGGCACATGGCAGCCGGGGCTGCGTGTCCCTCCCGCCCGCCGTCATTTGAGGCTGTGCCCCCCCCCCCCCCCCCCCCCCCCGGTGGTTGGGAATGGAGGTGGGGGTCACCACAGACGGATGATAAAGAGCTGATCCCATCACAGGGGTGAGGACGGACACCGGGGTGGCTTGGTCGGGAGGGGACACACCACATCCTCCCCAGGGCAGCAGGATCAGCACATCCCAGGCGTGAAGGGCAGGAGGTCCCCGGGGACTGTGGGAGCCACCACGGCCCCCCCAGGCTGTGGGGAGCTGGGGCTGGGGAGGACGAGGCACGTGCGAAAACCTTCTGTGTCTCCAGGAGGAGCATCTGTGACAGGCCAAGCAGCTGCCGGCACACGTGCAGGAAGGGCACCCGCAGCCAGCGGTGCCACCGCCACAGCCGGAGCTGGCAGGGGGGTCACAGGCAGCTGCTGTGCCAGGAGGGCTGGGCACCCCGGGGGCCATGCATCCTGCGTGGGGGAGGGACCAGACTCCCTGGGGATGCAGGCACCCCAGGGTGATGCAGGGCCCAAACACCCCAGGTGGATGCAGGCGCCTGGGAGTGATGCTGGCCCTGGGTACCCAGCCTGGACACGCTGATGCAGCGACCAGGCACCCCGGCTGGATGCAAGTACCCAGGGTGACGTGAGCACCCTGAGCTGGTGTGGGCACGCAGGGTGATGCTGGCACTGGGTGCACAGCCTGGCTGCAGGCGCCCAGGGGTGATGCAGGGACCAGGCACCCAGCTGGGTGCAGGTACCCAGGGTGACATGAGGACCTCAGGCTGATGCGGGCACCCAGGGTGATGCTGGCAATAGATACCCAGCCTGGACATGGGCACTCAGGGGTGATGCAGCTGCATAGGTGCTGCAGGGTGGGTTTGGGGACTGGGATTGCAGCAGGGGTGTCACACATGGGAGGCATTGTGGCACCGTGAGCCCTGCAAGGGGTGGTGAGGCACCCCAGGGTGCACCAGCCCCCAGGAGCCCCTGTTTCAGCCTTGGGCGGGTGTCCCAGGCACCCAGCTGGGTGATGGGAGCACCCTGGGCTGGTGTGGGCACGCAGGGTGATGCTGGCACTGGGTGCACAGCCTGGTTGCAGGCACCCAGGGGTGATGCAGGGACCAGGCACCCAGCTGGGTGATGGGAGCACCCTGGGGTGATGTGGGCACTGAGCATCCCTGGGAAGGGGCTGAGCTGAGAAGCTGAAAGCAGCAGCCCTGGGTCCTCTGCAGAAGATGTGGGCCAGGAGCTGAGCCCGCAGCCACCGCCGCAACCTCTGCCCATGGGGCCAAAGGGCTTCTCCCGGAGGGCACGGGCGAAGCCCCCCGTGCCAGCTGGGGTCCCTTCCCCGGCAGGGCAGCCTCTCCATTTCTTATAAACGCCTCTGGCGACGCTCCCCTGTGACATGGCAGCTCTGGGGCTTGTGGTTAAACCCCAGGGCTCCGGCTTTGACTCACACCGGATCCGTGGCAGAGAGGGGCCTTTCGGCGCCCACGGCTGGAAAGAAACGCTCACCCGGGCAGGAGCGCCGGGCGCTTCCCTGCAGCGCCGTTTCCTATAAACCCCGACGGAGAGGCCACGCTGCCGCCACAGCCCCCCAGCCCGGGGGTCCTCCCTGGAGCCTTCCTGGAGCCGGGGGGATCCCTGCAGCTCGGTTAAAGGGGATCAGCTGGTGCACGTGGGTGATCCCTACGAGTGCACGGAGCCCTTCGGCGGGCAAAGCGGGAAGGAGTGCGGAACACCCAGGGCAAGACATCAGCACAACCCTTACTAGACATCAGAGAATCCCCCTTCACGGCACACACGGCCAGGGACACCAGGACGCTGTCTTCCCTGCTCGGATCTGGCCCTGAACACCCAGCAATGGGGCAGGAGCATCCCTGGTCCCATCCCCTGCCCCCCTCCCCGTGCCGCAGGACCCAGCTGCTGGAGAAAGCAGGACCCGAGTAGTGAGAAGCGTTTCATTTTCCCCCTAAAAGATAGAAAGGCTGAGAAAAAAAAAAAAAAGAAAAAAGAAAAAAAGAAAAAAGAGAAAAGAAAAAAACCCCACAACCAACGCTGAAAACCTGCTGGAAAAAGAAACTTTTCAACCTGCCCAAAATAAGAGGGGTTTTTTGCTGGGAGAGAGGAAAAAAAATTAATAAGAAAAAGAAAGTTGCTGGATGGGAAATGGCAGGTGTGACCTGCTGCGAGGCTGGCACAGGGGCTGGGGACACCGGGGACACTGGCATGGAGTCAGGCGTGCTGCAACCTGGCCCACCAGGGCTGGGGGGCACAGCCCCGGGGTGGGGAGGGGGCTGCCCACACGTGGGGGGCTCCTAGGGACGATGCCCTGTGCAGACACTGTGACATCCCTGGTGTTCCGGGGATGATTCCCCTGCGGATGCTCCCGCTGCCCTCGGGACAGGCTGGAGGAGACGGACCCCAGCCCGTGGCGCTGCGGGAAGCCCCCCACTGCCCAGCCCCCTCATGGTGGCTTGTCTCTTGTCACTGCAGCTGGCACAGCCAAGCTGCACTGGGGACCACAGGCCTCGCCCACCAAGACCCCCTGAAGGCCGATGTGGGTGCTCCCACCCCTCGCGGCCAGCGGGACGCCCCCCCCACAGCCCCAGGCACGGCCACCACCCCATCCTGGTCGCCAGCCACCACTGCAGGGTGAGATGCTGGTGGCAGTAGGGGGATGCTTGCAGCCACCTGGTCCCCTGCCCCAAGCCATGGGGACAGCAGGGCCACATCGCCCCCCCCCCCCTCCCCCCCCCAGCACCCCTGGGGGCAGGGCAGCTGCAGAGGCACTGCAGGGTGGGTTTGGGGGCCGGGATTGCAGGGAGGGGTGTCACACACGGGTGGCATCGTGGCACCCTGAGCCCTGCAAGGGGTGTTCGGGCACCCCAGGGTGCAGCAGCCCCCAGGAGCCCCCGGTTCAGGCTTGGGTGGGTGCCCCAGGCTAAAGCCCTGCCGCCCTGGGGGGGTGAGGGTGAGACCAAAACCACAGCCCAGCGCTGCGGTTTGCAGCTCCCTCCTGCGAGGTGTCGAGGAGGCGGCAGCACCCGGGGGGGGGGGTCAGAGGAAACGGGGCCGCACACACAGGCACAGAGCAGCCCCCCCCCCCTTCCCCGGGCAGCCCCGCTTGCCCTGCAGGCCGGGCCACGGAGCCGCAGCGGGGTGGGTGAGGGAAACTGAGGCACGGCGGTCCCAGGCTGCGGGAGGCATCGGGGTGGGGGGAGCGGTCCCTCTCGCAGTGGGGATGTCTCAGGGCTTCCCCACACAGAGCGGGGACAAGGCAGGGTGGTCCCCACTGGTGAAGGGTGGGGTGTGCAGGGGGTGATGTGCCCGCATCCTGCTCACGGGACGTGGCAAGCTGCTCAGCACCGCGACCACAGGCCACAGCACAGCCACCGGGCACGGAGCCTTGTGCTCTGCATGAGCATCCCAGGGCCACCGCCAGCCCCTCATCGTGCCCCCCCCCCCAGCACCATGCAAAGGGCAGCCCCCAGGCTTTGGAGCTGAACACCCCAAAGCAGAGGTGCTGGGACCCCCGAAGTCACACGAGCATCACGCACTCGGGATGGGGACACATCTGCCCCGGGGTGACACATGTCCCCAAGCCGCCTGGTTCCTCCTACAGGGCCCAGGAGCCCTACGAGGGGCTGGTGGTTTTGGGGGGGGGGCTGGTGGTCTCAGTGCCCCCGGGGGAGCCCAGCAGCCTCTTGACTCAGCGGCTGCCGCCCCCGGAGGAAAGCGGTGCTGAGTTGGTGGCAGGATGAGTAACGGCACCCGCCGTTTGACATTTATCACGTGATTTCAAAAAAAGTGAGAGAAGCTGGGGGGGAGAGTGGGTGGCAGGGCAGGGTGGGGGCTGGACACCCCCTGCCCGCTGTTGGGCCACACCTCCACCCCCATCCCAGTGCATTTCCACTCTAAACTGGTGGATGGGGACAGAAGGAGCCTGGCCATCCTCTACACCACGCCGAGTATGGATCAGGCCTCATCCTTGGTGGGTGCAACCCCCCGGCCCAATTTGCTCTTTTTGGGACCCTTCCCTGCAGCATCATGTCCCCATGGGGGTCACGGCGTGTGTCCCCCTGGCTTAGCCCCCTTGGTGCCTGGCACGAGCCGGTGCCCAGCTGGGGGGCAGATCCGGCTCAGCCGTGGGGTAGGGGCTGCTGTTCCCCCCCCCTCCCCTGCCAGATGCAGAGATCAGCTGGCGATAACGCCCGCCGTGCCACTGCCTCGCCGGCAGCACCGAGCCTATCTCCTTCACACCATCGCCCCACAGCCTGCCGTGCCGCAGCGGCTGGGAACCAGCTCGTATCCTGCTTGGGGAGTGGGGACAGAGCCCCCTCCCCACCCTGCAGCCTCCCCCGGGCAGAGGGGACTGAGGACGGTCACAACTCATCACATGGATGCTCCCTGCCGGAGCCAGGCTAGGTGAGAGCTGGGATTTCCCACGAGCGGCTGAGTTTAGGGGTGTCTCGGCACCCAGGTCATGCACCTACATCCCCCCAGGGTGCAAAATCAACCGAGACCCCCCGAGGGCCGCCCCTGCAGCCCCCTGCCCCTCAGCCCGCAGGCGGGGGGGCTGTAGGCCCTACAGTAACACGGAGGAGCGGGTCTCGGCTGTGCTGCCGGAGCGGTGGCACCCATGGCGGTGGGAGTGGGCTTCCCCAGGCAGCCCCCCAGGACAACCAGGAGGATCCCACCGCCACCTTCACCCCAGCCATCACTCCCCACCCCCTGAGCCCTGCGGGGTGTCCCCACCCTGGGCTGGTTTGGTGGCACCGTTGGGGCGGAGGAGCAGCTTTAACGAGGCTGATGACGAGCAGGACACCGGAGGTGTGAAGCCTGGCAGCCCTCCCCACCCCCACCAGCTGCCCGCGATGCTCTGCGACCATCACCCCCAAGCGCATCCCCTCCCTCCGCACTCCCCCCGGCGCTGCCCTCCCACCCCACTCGGCATTTTGCTCACCTGGGGGGTCTCTGCTTCCTCCACGGTCCCAGCCCTGCCGCCTTCGGGGCTGCACGCTCGACGCATGCCACGTTGCTCACCCGTCGGCTCCTCCTGGGGGGTTTGGCGTAGCCCCTCCACTCCCCTCACCCAAATAACAGGGAAGGGCAGCTCTGCTCCACACCGGGGTCCTATGTGGGGCTGGGGGGGGGCCCATGCCCATTTTATCCCCCGTGGGCCACGCCACGAGCATCACCAAGGTGAGTGGCTCAGGGCTGTGCCATTGTGCCATGGGCGCTGTGGGTGAGCCGAGCCCAGCACCACCACAACCACAGTCCCCCCGCGCCCACCCTGCAGCCCCCCCCCCAGGCCTGGGACAAGCCCAGGGGGGGATGTCCCCAGCTACAAGGGGACCCTGAAGGTGCCGGTGTGGCCGCATGCCGGTGCTGGAACCGGCGGGGCTGGGGTTTGGCCGTGTCCCTGCTGTCACCCGTGGGGCTGGCAATGGTTTTTGTTTTGCTTTTGATTGTCCCATTTCTTGCTGCCTGCTGGGCCACTAAACCTGAAACGTGCCACCGTGCCGGGAACGGGGCCACGGGTGCAGGTCACCCACAATGGGCACCCTGAACCCCGTCACCCCTGCGGCTGGGCCCTGGTGACACCAGTTGGCTTTGCCAGGGCTGGATGTGCCAGCACCAGGCTCACCCCCTGCCCCAGCCTTGGGGGGAGGTGCACCCACAGCCTGGCCCCCCACTCCCTCCCTAGGGACCCCAAAAAGAGGAGATGGCTTCGCCCCCCCACAGCGTTTTGGGCGCTGGAAAGGTTTTATTGGAGTCGGTGGTGTTGCAGAGAGCACGGATCCCTCTGCCTGGGGGTCCCGGTGCAGTGGGGGGGCCGCACTTGGTCAAGCCCCTGGCGGTGCATGGGGGGTGCACGCCGTGGTATGGGGGGGACACATGCAGCGCAGAGCAGCTGGGGGGGGGGGCACGGCACTGTGAACTCCCCCTCTCCCGGCAGCTGTGAGGTAGATTGAACGTGGGGGGAATGGGGGTGAGAGGGCGGGGGGCTCAGGCTGAGCAGCCACCTGCAGCCCTGGGCTAAAGCAGGAAGGGGAGGGGGGGCGCTGGGGGGCTGCACTGTCCCCACACTGGGGGGTGTGTGTGTGTCAGGGTCAGGGAGAGCCCTCAGGCCACAGAGCCCAGTGCAAGGGGGGGGGGGGGCATGCTGTGCCTCGGGGTTTATCCCTCAGCAGCATCCTTGTGGGGAGGGGGGAGAAATGGGGAGGGGGCTTTCAATGTAAAAGAGTGGAAAGATGCTTAAACCGGTGAGACAAGGCAAGGGGGACTAAGAACAAGCAGCTGCCCCCCACCTCCCACCCCCCCAAACCCAACTCTGACCCGAGGAGCTGGGGAAGGCACAGCCCCTTCCCTTCACCTGCGTCCTGGGAGCTGGATCCAGGACCCAGCCCCTCAAATCCTCCCTGAGATCAAGCAGCAACACCCAAGGGTGCAGATGACACCCAAGGGTGCAGAGGGGTCCCCTCCAGCCACCACCCGGGATGGCGTTATCCTGGCGCCCCGATTTGAGCATCCAAACCCGGTGCGGATGCAGGGATGGGGCGAGGCAGGAGCGGAGGAGCCCGCTGATGGGGGGCCAGGGGCTCTGGGGTGGGGGCTCAGTCTTTCTGTAGCTACTGAAGACTTGGAGGTATTTCGGGAGCCGTGTTGCTCCTCGTGTGTTTTCATGCAGCATCCAAAGATCGGGAAGGGGGGGAAGGCTCAGATCTTGCTGTTCTCCAGGTGCGAGTCGATGTGCTTTACCAGGGCATCGTCCGGGTAGCCGATGGGGAAGGCCAGCTGGCACAGCGGGCAGCTCCGCACCTCCGAGTCCACCGTCTCCAGCAGCAGCTGCGGGGGCACAGGGCAGCGCTGAGCCCACCCCCCGCTGCCCATCGCCTCCCCCCCGGCCCCCTCCCCCCACCAGCTGCCATGCCCTGCAGCCGGTCCGAAATGGGGAAACTGAGGCACACCACAGGGTGACCACCCCGCCTGCGTGGTAGGGGGGTTCCCTTGCCTCTTCCCCCCCACCGCAACCCACCGTAACACAGCCCCGGGGGTGGGGGGGGTCCCACGTACGTTGATGGAGGGCCAGGACTGAGCGTGTTCTGCCCGGGCATAGGCAGCAGCCGTCCGGTGCGCGGCGTCGGCGTCGGGGATGGGGAAGCCGGCGCAGAAGGAGGCGCAGCGGATAGCCCCCGCCTCGGGGCTGGGGGGGCTGGGGAGCGCCCACTCCTCTTCATCCGACGATTGCTTCTCGAAACGCACATGCTCCTCGAAGGGCTCCCGGGCGCTCAGGGGGGGCTCCCGCGCCCCCCAGGTACACCTCGCCATAGGGGCCTGTGCTTGGGGAGCGTCGAGGCTTCGGGCTGGAGCCAGAGCGAGCGGCTCTGCTGGTACAGGGCCACGTTGCTCACCTCCGAGTAGCTGCGGCGGCCCTGGAAGCCGGCCTTGATGTGGCGGCTGGAGGGTTTGGCGTAGCCCAGCTCCATCCTCTCGCCAGGCAGCCGGTGCGGTGATGCCGAAGCCGGGGACGGGCAGGATGGTGGTGCTGGGGACCGGCGCTGCTGGGCAGGTGACTGGCTGGAAGGGGGAACTGGGGACCGGCGCTGCTGGGCAGGGGACTGGCAGGGACCAGGGGCTGGCGAGCGACGCTGCTGGGCTGGCGACTGGCTGGGGGGGGCCCGGCGAGCGCCGTTGGAGTGCTGGCGACTGGCATTGGGGCGCCGCGGCACGTCCCGGGGGAGCGGGCGAGGGGCACTGCGGGGCAGGCGAGCGGCGCTGCTGGGCTGGCGAGTGGCACTGGGACAGTGGGGAGTGGCGCTGGCCTGCAAAGAAAATGGGGCAGGAGGTGGTGGTGGGGAAGCATAGAAAATACCCCCCCCATCAGCTCAGCGGCACAGAAAATACCCCTCCTCACCCATGCACTCCCCAGGTGGATGGGGGATGCGGCCGCAGAGATCCCCAGAGGGAGGGATGCTCCCGGGGAGTGATGCTGCGAGGGAGGGATGCTCCCAGGTAGGGATGCTCCCCAGGATAGATGCTCCCAGGGAGGGATGCTCCCAGGGAGGGGATGCTTCCCAGGATGGATGCTTCCCAGGTAGGGATGCTTCCCAGGTAGGGATGCTCCCAGGTAGGGATGCTCCCAGGTAGGGATGCTTCCCAGGGAGGGATGCTTCCCAGGGAGGGATGCTCCCAGGTAGGGATGCTTCCCAGGGAGGGATGCTTCCCAGGGAGGGATGCTTCCCAGGGAGGGATGCTCCCTGGTAGGGATGCTCCCAGGGACAGACACACACAAGAGCTCAGCACCAGCTGCAGGATGAGGGTAGCCAGCACGGTCTCCCTGTTTTTTGCATCACGGCCCGGTCCAACCACGGGGTGCCAGCCCCCCCCCAGCTGCCCTGCTTACCGCCATTGAGGCTCTTCTCCTGCAGCAAGGCACGGAGGATCTGGCTCTGCAGGGAGCTGAGATTCCTCAGGCGGCACAGCTCCTCCGTCAGCTCGGTGTAGGCCAGCGCCAGGTTCACTCTGCGGCAGGGACGAACCATCACTGAGGGCAAAGCAGCCCCGGTTCCCCAGCGGGGGCAGGGGGGGGGGGGGCACCCTGCCATGGGGTGCTGTGGGGCACACCCAGAATTAACCCGAATTCAGGTTTTTAAACTCTAAAGGAAAAAAGTTGTGGCTGCGCA